>NC_091980.1:173590408-175062539 GCF_044704955.1 Pristiophorus japonicus | reverse complement strand
GACAGTGATGGAGGGGTCACTCCCTGACAGTGATTGGGGGGGGGGGGTCAGTCCCTGACTGTGAGAAACATAGAAACATAGACATAGAAACATAGAAAATAGGTGCAGGAGTAGGCCATTCGGCCCTTCTAGCCTGCACCGCCATTCAATGAGTTCATGGCTGAACATTCAACTTCAGTACCCCATTCCTGCTTTCTCGCCATACCCCTTGATCCCCCTAGCAGTAAGGACCTCATCTAACTCCTTTTTGAATATATTTAGTGAATTAGCCTCAACAACTTTCTGTGGTAGAGAATTCCACAGGTTCACCACTCTCTGGGTGAAGAAGTTCCTCCGCATCTCGGTCCTAAATGGCTTACCCCTTATCCTTAGACTGTGACCCCTGGTTCTGGACTTCCCCAACATTGGGAACATTCTTCCTGCATCTAACCTGTCTAACCCCGTCAGAATTTTATATGTTTCTATGAGGTCCCCTCTCATTCTTCTGAACTCCAGTGAATACAAGCCCAGTTGATCCAGTCTTTCTTGATAGGTCAGTCCCGCCATCCCGGGAATCAGTCTGGTGAACCTTCGCTGCACTCCCTCAATAGCAAGAATGTCCTTCCTCAGGTTAGGAGACCAAAACTGTACACAATACTCCAGGTGTGGCCTCACCAATGCCCTGTATAACTGTAGCAACACCTCCCTGCCCCTGTACTCAAATCCCCTTGCTATGAAGGCCAACATGCCATTTGCTTTCTTAACCGCCTGCTGCACCTGCATGCCAACCTTCAATGACTGATGTACCATGACACCCAGGTCTCTTTGCACCTCCCCTTTTCCTAATCTGTCACCATTCAGATAATAGTCTGTCCCTGACAGTGACGGAGGGTGGTCTCTCCCACTGATGAGGGAGGGTGGGGGGGGGCGGTGGCACTCCCTGACAGTGAGGGCGGGGGGTGGGGTCACTCCGACAGTGAGCGGGGCGGGGTGGTCAATCCCAGTGATTGGGGGGGGCGGGAGGGTGTCACTCCCTGACAGTGACGGAGGCTGGTCTCTCCCAGTGATGAGGGGGAGGTCACTCCCTGACAGTGATGGGGGTGGGGGAAGGTGTCACTCCCTGACAGTGAGGGGGGGTCACTCACTGACAGTGAGGGAGGGGCGTCAGAGGACACTCCCTGAGAGTGATGAGGGGGGGGGGGGTCACTCCCTTGCAGTGATGTGGGAGGGATTATTAGAAGTGATGGAGGGCAGGAATCACTCCCTGACAGTGATGGGGGGGAGGGGTCACTTCCTGACAGTGAGGAGGGGTCACGCCCTGACAGTGATGGGGGTGGTGGGGTCACTCCCTGACAGTGAGGGGGCGGGGTGGGGTTGGTCACTCCCTGACAGTGATGGGGGGGGGAGGTCACTCACTACAGTGATGGGGAGAGGGATGTCACTCCCTGACAGAGGGTGGGGGGTCACTCCCAGTGATGGGGCGGGGGGGGTCACACCCTGACAGTGATGGGGGGGTCACTCCCTGACAGTGATGGAGGGGTCACTCCCTGACAGTGATTGGGGGGGGGGGGGTCACTCCCTGACTGTGAGGGGAGAGGTCACTCCCTGACAGTGACGGAGGGTGGTCTCTCCCACTGATGAGGGAGGGGGGGGGGGTGGCACTCCCTGACAGTGAGGGCGGGGGGTGGGGTCACTCCGACAGTGAGCGGGGCGGGGTGGTCAATCCCAATGATTGGGGGGGGCGGGAGGGGGTCACTCCCTGACAGTGACGGAGGCTGGTCTCTCCCAGTGATGAGGGGGAGGTCACTCCCTGACAGTGATGGGGGAGTGGGGTCACTCCCTGACAGTGAGGGCGGAGGGGTGTGGGGGGGGGGTGCTCACTCCGTGATGGAGGGGGGGTGGTCACTCCCTGACAGTGAGAGGGGCGGTCTCTCCCTGATAGTGATGGGGGGGTCACTCCCTGACAGTGAGGGGGTCACGCCCTGACAGTGATGGGTTGGGGTCACTCCCTAACAGTGAGGAGGAGTCTCACTCCCTGACAGTGAGGGGGGGGGGTCACTCCCTGACAGTGAGGGGGGTCACGCCCTGACAGTGATGGGTTGGGGTCACTCCCTAACAGTGAGGAAGGGTGCTCACTCCGTGATGGAGGGGGGGTGGTCACTCCCTGACAGTGAGAGGGGCGGTCTCTCCCTGACAGTGAGGGGGCGGTCACTCCCTGACAGTGAGGGGGTCACGCCCTGACAGTGATGGGTTGGGGTCACTCCCTAACAGTGAGGAGGAGTCTCACTCCCTGACAGTGAGGGGGGGGGGGTCACTCCCTGACAGTGAGGGGGGTCACGCCCTGACAGTGATGGGTTGGGGTCACTCCCTAACAGTGAGGAGGGGTCTCACTCCCTGACAGTGAGGGGGGGGGGGTCTCACTCCCTGACAGTGAGGGGGGTCACGCCCTGACAGTGATGGGTTGGGGTCACTCCCTAACAGTGAGGAGGGGTCTCACTCCCTGACAGTGAGGGGGGGGGGGGGGTCTCACTCCCTGACAGTGAGGGGGTCACTCCCTGACAGTGAGGGGGGGGGGGTCTCACTCCCTGACAGTGAGGTGGGGTCACTCCCTGACAGTGATGGGTTGGGGTCACTCCCTGACAGTGATGGGGGGGGAATCATTCTCAGTGATGGGGGGGGGGGGGGGGGAGGGGTCACTTCCAGTGATGGGAGTGGTGGGGTCACTCCCTGACAGTGATTGGGGGGTGGGGGGTATCGCTCCCTGACAGTGAGGACGGGGGGGTCATTCCCAGTGATAGGGCGGAGTCACTCCCTGACAGTGAGAGCGGGCGGGGGCGGGTCACACCCTGACAGTGATGGGGGGGAGGTGTCACTCCCTGACAGTGATGGGGGGGGGGGGGGGTCACTCACTGACAGTGAGGCCGGACGGAGAGGTGGTCACTCCCTGACAGTGATTGGGGGGGGGTCACTCCCTGACAGTGATGGGGGGGGGGGGGTCACTCCCTGACAGTGATGGGGGGGTGGGGTCACTCCCTGACAGTGAGGTGGGTCACTCCATGACAGTGAGGGTGGGGGGTCACTCCCAGTGAGGGTGGGGGCGGGGGTGGAGGGGGTCACTCCCTGACAGTGATGGGGGGGGGGTCACTCCCTGACAGTGATGGGGGGGGCGGGTCACTCTCTGACAGTGTTGGGAGTGGCGGTCACTCCCTGACAGTGATGGGGGGGTGGGGTCACTCCCTGACAGTGATGGGGGCGGGTGGGTCACTCCCTGACAGTGATGGGGGCGGGGGGTCACTCCCTGACAGTGTTTGGAGTGGTGGTCACTCCCAGTGATGGGGATGGGGGAAGTCACTCCCTGACAGTGATGGGGGGGGGGGGGTCACTCCTCGTGAGGTGATGGGAGATGTCACTCCCTGACAGTGATGGGGGGGGGGGTCACTCCCAGTGAGGGGGGGGGGGGGTCACTCCTCGTGAGGTGATGGGAGATGTCACTCCCTGACAGTGATGGGGAACTCCTAGTGAGGGAGGGGTCACTCCCTAACAGTGATGGGGGATCACTCCCTGAGAGTGATGGGGGGGGGGGGTTCACTCCCTGACAGTGAGGGGGGATCACTCCCTGAGAGTGATGGGGGGGGGGGTTCACTCCCTGACAGTGAGGGGGGGATCACTCCCTGAGAGTGATGGGGGGGGGGGGTTCACTCCCTGACAGTGAGGGGGGGATCACTCCCTGAGAGTGATGGGGGGGGGGGTTCACTCCCTGACAGTGAGGGGGGATCACTCCCTGAGAGTGATGGGGGGGGGGTTCACTCCCTGACAGTGAGGGGGGGATCACTCCCTGAGAGTGATGGGGGGGGGGGGGTTCACTCCCTGACAGTGAGGGGGGGATCACTCCCTGAGAGTGATGGGGGGGGGTTCACTCCCTGACAGTGAGGGGGGGGGCGGTCACTCCCTGACAGTGAAGGGGGGGGTCACTCCCTGACAGTGAGGGGGGGGGGTTCACTCCCTGACAGTGAGGGGGGATCACTCCCTGACAGTGAGGGGGGGGGGCGGTCACTCCCTGACAGTGAAGGGGGGGGGGTCACACCCTGACAGTGAGGGAGTGGGGTCACTCCCTGACAGTGAGGGGGGGGGGGTGGTCACTCCCTGACAGTGAGGGGAGGTCTCACTCCCTGACAGTGAGGAGGGGGATCACTCACTGACAGTGATAGGGGGTGGGATCACTCCCAGTGATGGGGGGACGTTCACTCCCTGACAGTGATATGGGGGGTGGGTGGATCACTCCCTGACAGTGAGGGGGCGGCCGGGGGGTTGGAGGGGTCACTCACTGACGGTGATGGCTGGGGAGGTCACTCCCAGTGATTGGGGGGGGGGGGGGTCACTCCCTGACAGTGATGGGGGGTTGGGGTCACTCCCTGACAGTGAGGGGGGGTCACCCCCTGACAGTGATGGGGAGGGGGGTCACTCCCTGACTGTGAGGGGGGCTGTCTCTCCCTGACAGTGATGGGAGGGGGGGTCACTCCCTGACAGTGACGGAGGCTGGTCTCTCCCAGTGATGAGGGGGGGGGTCACTCCCTGACAGTGATGGGGGAGGGGAAGGCGGTGTCACTCCCTGACAGTGAGGGCGGGGTGGGGGGGGGGTCACTCCCTGACAGTGAGGGGGGAGGGGGAGGGGACACTTCCAGTGATGGGGGTGGTGGGGTCACTCCCTGACAGTGAGGGGGCAGGGTTGGTCACTCCCTGACAGTGATTGGGGGGGGTCACTCACTGACAGTGATTGGGGAGGGGGGGATATAGTTCCCTGACAGTGAGGACGGGGGGTCACTCCCAATGATAGGGCGGGGTCACTCCCTGACAGTGAGAGCGGGCGGGGGTCACACCCTGACAATGATGGGGAGAGGGGTGTCACTCCCTGACAGTGAGGGGGTGGGTCACTCCGTGACGGTGAGGAAGGGGCGTCAGGGGTCACTCCCTGACAGTGAGCTGGGTGTGGGGAGGGGTCTCACTCCCTGATAGTGAGAGCGGGCGGGGGGGGGTCACACCCTGGTTACTCCCTGACAGTGAGAGAGGCGGTCTCTCCCTGATAGTGATGTGGGAGGGGGGTCACTCCCCGACAGTGATGGTTTTGGGGAGGGGGGGTGGGTCACTCCCTGACAGTGAGGGGAGGTCTCACTCCCTGACAGTGAGGAGGGGGATCACTCCGACAGTGAGCGGGGTGGGGGGGTCACTCCCTGACAGTGAGGGGGGGGGCGAGTCACTCCCTGATAGTGAGGGGAGGTCTCACTCCCTGACAGTGAGGAGGGGGGATCACTCCCTGACAGTGAGCGGGGTGGGGGGGGTCACTCCCTGACAGTGAGGGGGGGGGGGGGGTCACTCACTGACAGTGATGGCAGGGGAGGTCACTCCCAGTGATTGGGGGGGGGCACTCCCTGACAGTGAATGGGGGTCACCCCCTGACAGTGATGGGGGTTTGGGGTCACTCCCTGACAGTGATGGGGGGTTGGGGTCACTCCCTGACAATGAGGGGGGGTTACCCCCTGACAGTGATAGGGGGTTGGGGTCACTCCCTGACAGTGATGGGGGGTTGGGGTCACTCCCTGACAATGAGGGGGGGTTACCCCCTGACAGTGATGGTGGGTTGGGGTCACTCCCTGACAGTGATGGGGGGTTGGGGTCACTCCCTGACAGTGATGGGGGGGGGTCACCCCCTGACAGTGATGGGGGGTTGGGGTCACTCCCTGACAATGAGGGGGGGTTACCCCCTGACAGTGATGGTGGGTTGGGGTCACTCCCTGACAATGAGGGGGGGTTACCCCCTGACAGTGATGGGGGGTTGGGGTCACTCCCTGACAGTGAGGGGGGGTTACCCCCTGACAGTGATGGGGAGAGGGGTGTCACTCCCTGACAATGAGGGTGGGAGGGTCACACCCTGACAGTGATATGGGGGGAGGGGGGGTCACACCCTGACAGTGATGGGGGGGTCACTCCCTGACAGTGAGGGCGGGGGGGGGGGTCACTCCCTGACAGTGACGGAGGGGGGGGGCTCTCCCAGTGATGGGGGGGGGGGTCACTCCCTGACAGTGATGGGGAGAGGGGTGTCACTCCCTGACAGTGAGGGTGGGGGGGTCACACCCTGACAGTGATGGGGGGGTCACTCCCTGACAATATGGGGGGGGCGGGTCACTCCCTGACAGTGAGGGTGGGAGGGTCACACCCTGACAGTGATATGGGGGGAGGGGGGGTCACACCCTGATAGTGATGGGGGGGGTCACTCCCTGACAGTGAGGGTGGGAGGGTCACACCCTGACAGTGATATGGGGGGAGGGGGGGTCACACCCTGATAGTGATGGGGGGGGGTCACTCCCTGACAGTGATGGGGAGAGGGGTGTCACTCCCTGACAGTGATGGGGGTTCACTCCCTGACAGTGATGGGGGCGGTCTCTCCTTGACAGTGAGGGCGGGGGCCGGGGGGTCACTTCCTGACAGTGAGGGCGGGGGTGGGGGTTCACTCCCTGACAGTGACGGAGGGGGGGGGGCTCTCCCAGTGATGGGGGGGGTCACTCCCTGACAGTGAGGGCGGGGGGGAGGGGTCACTCCCTGACAGTGATGGGGAGAGGGGTGTCACTCCCTGACAGTGAGGGTGGGGGGGTCACACCCTGACAGTGATGGGGGGTCACTCCCTGACAATATGGGGGGGGCGGGTCACTCACTGATAGTGAGGGTGGGGGGTCACTCCCAGTGATGGGGCGGGGGGGGGGGGGTCACTCCCAGTGATTAGGAGGGGAGGGTCACTCATTGACAGTGATGGGGGGGTCACTCCCAGTGATGAGAGGGGGGTGGGGAATCACTCCCTGACAGAGCCGGGACCAATGTCCTCGCGGTGGGGTTTGCTAGTGCTGTTGAGGGAGGGTTTAAACTAATTTGGCAGGGGAATGGGTACCAGGATGTAGCATTAGAAAGGAGAAACAAAGTGCAGAAAGTATGGGGAGAGACAGATAGCTCGAGAGTAAGAAATAGTAAGGTATTGGGTGGGGTCAGACTAAGAGAGAATTCGAGAAGGTCTAAGACAGGTTTACAGGGCATGTGTGTAAATGTATGAAGTGTGGTAAATAAAATTGGTGAGCTGCTGCACAAATAGCCACATGGAAATATGGTGTCATTGCGATAGTGGAGACCTGGCTCAAAAAAGGGCAGGATTGGGTATTAAATATTCCTGGATATCAGGTGTTCAGGAAAGATGGGGAAGGAAAAGAAAGGAGGTGGTGTGGCAGTATTGGTTAAGAAGGTTACATGCTGGAGAGAGAGGATGTCCTGGAGGGGTCAAGGACAGAATCTATTTGGATAGAGTTAAGAAATAATAGAGGTGCCATTACACTACTAGGTGTATTCTATAGGCCACCAACTAGTGGGAATGGGATGTCTTGGACTTGCCGCATTTTAAACAGAGGACTACAAATGCAGCTTGTAAACCCCTCCACAATGACCTTCAGCTGTTGCAGGTTCATGGGCACACTGTCTACTGACTGGATCATGCTTCTGTGCTCAGAATGCATTCTTATTGAAGAAGGCCCTTGTGAGGTCTTCAGTGTTTGATTCCTCAACTGAGGGAGGACAGGGACTGGTCCTGCTTCTCCCTTTGCCTCCGTCACCCCGCCCACCTACTCACTTGTACAGCACTAGTCGCCTTTTTGCACCCTCATTTTTGTCACTAAAGACATCTGATGTGGATGTAGCTAAGCTGGTATTGGGATAGGTCAGAAGAGTGAATACTGGCTGCTGAGAATTGCTTGAGAGGTCTGGACCTGTGAGCTGGTGAAATTATTCTTGTCCAAACACCTCAATAGATATTCTAATGGTTGAATCACATGCAAAAGGGTTCCATTTGTTACACCTCCTGCAGTGTATGTATTGGTGCGCAATGTGTGGGTGAATGTGTAGAATCAAAGATGATGAGAAAAATGGCACTTACCTTCAGCTTGAAACGAGTGAGGGGCTCCAACTTCCTCATTCCCCCATCCTCATATTCAGGGCTGTGCTTTTGAGGCTGATCAATCTTTGCTAGATTTACAGGTTGTATGTTCCTGCTAATATTATTCCCACAATAAACACCACCAGAAACAAGCATCCTCTCTGTAGTGTATGGAGAAAGAGTCAGACGGAACACTGTGAGCTCAAAGTAAAGTGTGACCGTAGTCTTTTATTGCAGGTCTCCAGAGTGCCTCTCCAACCGGTGAAGCCTTCTTAAATAGCTGTGCTCCCAAGGGATTATGGCTATACAGAGTAAATACAAGTTCACATATATAACAACATTCCCCACCCACCCAAAGTCAATAGTGTAACTATTGTCAATGTGAGGCCCTTCTTGCTCTGGTTGATCATCTCAGTGTGAAAGCTGGTGTTGTTGAATCATTTGCTGGGCCCTCGCTGGGCTGCTGTGCAGAGGGCCTTGCTGGGCTGCCTGGTGTGTTGGGCCCTGCAGGGCTGCTGTGGATGATGGTTCTGCTTCCTGGTCAACTGTGGTGTCGGTTGCCACTGGTGTGTGCATTGGGGGATCAAAAAAGGTAGGGTCCAAGGTGGGTTGCTCAGGGTAGTTCGTGAATCTGAGTTTGATTTGGTCCAAGTGTTTCCGGGGAATTAGTCCATTTGAAAGTTTGACCCGAAACACCCTGCTTCCCTCTTTGGCCACGACTGTGCCGGGAAGCCACTTGGAACCTTGTCCATAATTTAATACAAATACAGGATCATTGACTTCAATCTCGCGTGACATATTTACGCTATCATGGTATGCACTTTGTTGAAGCCGCCTGCGCTCTACCTGTTCATGTAGATCAGGGTGAACTAACGAGAGCCTTGTCTTAAGTGCTCTTTTCATGAGCAGTTCAGCAGGTTGGATCCCAGTGATTGAGTAGGGTCTCGAGTGGTGGCTAACCCAGACTCGAGATAGGCGAGTCTGCAGTGAGCCTTCAGTTACCCTCTTCAAGCCTTGCTTGATGGTTTGCACTGCTCTCCCTGCCTGACCATTGGACGCTGGTTTAAACGGGGCAGATGTGACATGTTTGATCCCGTTACGGGTCATGAATTCTTTGAACTCAGCACTGGTAAAACATGGCCCGTCGTTGCTCACCAGGACATCGGGTAAGCCGTGTGTGCCAAACATGGTCCGCAGGCTTTCAGTGGTGGCAGCGGACGTGCTAGCCGACATTATCTCACATTCAATCCACTTGGAGTATACATCTACAACCACAAGGAACATTTTACCCAACAACGGGCCTGCATTGTCGACGTGTACCCTCGACCACAGTTTGGAAGGCCAAGACCATAAACTTAACGGCGCCTCCCTGGGTACATTGCTCAACTCCAAGAATGTATTACACCTGTGAATGCAGGACTCTAAGTCCGCATCGATACCGGGCCACCACACGTGGAATCTGGCTATCGCTTTCATCATTACTGGGTGAGTACTGTGGAGGTCATTGATGAAGGTGTCTCTAACCTTCTTGGGGACCATTACTCGATTGCCCCACAGAAGGTAGTTTGCCTGTATAGACATTTCATCTTTGCACCGCTGGAACGGCTTTATCTCTTCCTGCATTTCCACTGGGGCACTGGACCAGCTCCCGTGAAGCACACAGCTTTTGACTAGAGATAATATGGGGTTCTGGCTTGTCCAGGTTTTGATCTGCCGGGCAGTGACAGGTGATTGCTCACTCTCAAATGCTTCCATAACCATGGCTAGATCTGCGGGCTGCGCCATTTCCACCCCCGTGGTGGGCAATGGTAGCCTACTGAGAGCATCGGCACAGTTTTCTATGCCTGACGCGTGGCGGATGGCGTAGTTGTATGCGGACAATGTGAGCGCCCATCTCTGGATGTGGGCCGATGCGTTGGTATTTATCCCTTTACTCTCGGAAAACAGGGATATAAGTGGCTTATGGTCAGTTTCCAATTCGAATTTTAGCCCAAACAGGTATTGATGCATTTTCTTTACCCCATAGACACACGCTAACGCTTCTTTTTCAATCATGCTGTAGGCTCTCTCAGCCTTAGACAGACTCCTGGATGCATAAGCAACCGGTTGCAGTTTCCCGAAATCATTAGCTTGTTGCAATACACACCCAACGCCATATGACGATGCATCACATGCTAGTACCAAATGCTTACATGGATCATACAACACAAGCAATTTGTTTGAGCATAACAATTTTCTCGCTTTTACAAAAGCATTTTCTTGGTTTTTGCCCCAAACCCATTCGCCCCCTTTTCGTAGTAAGACATGCAGTGGTTCTAGCAGGGTGCTGAGACCCGGTAAGAAGTTACCAAAGTAGTTCAGGAGTCCCAGAAACGACCGCAGCTCCGTCACGTTCTGTGGCCTCAGTGTGTTCTCGATTGCCTCAGCCTTCGCGTTGGTGGGCCTGATGCCATCCGCCGCAATCCTTCTTCCCAGGAACTCCACTTCAGGCACCAGGAAAACGCACTTCGAGCGTTCTAACCTGAGCCCTAAGTAGTTGAGTCGACTAAGAACCTCCTCCAGGTTCTGCAGGTGCTCGACTGTGTACCGACCTGTGACCAAGATGTCGTCCTGGAAGACCATGTTGTGCGGGACCGCCTTCAGTAAACTTTCCATGTTTCTCTGGAATATCGCTGCCGCTGATCGGATTCCAAACGGGCATCTGTTATAAACAAAAAGGCCTTTGTGCGTGTTGATGCAGGTGAGGGCCTTCGATGATTCCTCCAGTTCCTGCGTCATGTAGGCTGAAGTCAGATCCAGCTTCGTGAACGTCTTTCCTCTCGCCAGCGTTGCAAAGAGGTCGTCGGCCTTTGGTAGTGGGTAATGGTCCTGCAGGGAGAAACTATTGATAGTTACTTTGTAATCGCCACAGATTCTGATGGTGCCGTCTCCCTTGAGGACTGGGACAATAAGACTGGCCCATTCGCTGAACTCGATCGGTGAAATGATGCTCTCTCGTTGCAGTCGGTCTAGCTGATCTCTACCCTTTCTCTCATCATGTACGGTACTGCTCTCGCCTTGTGATGGATGGGTCGCGCCCCCGGAATTAGGTGGATCTGCACTTTTGCTCCTTGGAGTTTCCCGACGCCTGGTTCGAACAGCGAAGGAAATTTGTTTAAGACCTGGGCACACGAAGTGTCGTCAGCGGGCGATAGCGCTCGGACGTCGTCCCAGTTCCAGCATTTCTTTCCCAGCCAACTCCTGCCGAGCAGCTTGGGACCTTCACCCGGTACCACCCAGAGTGGTAGCTTGTGCACCGCTCCATCGTCGGAGACCTTTATGGTAGTACTGCCGATTACAGGAATCAGTTCTTTCATGTAAGTTCTTAGTCTCGTGCGAACTGGAGTTAAGACTGGCCTTGAGGCCTTGTTGTACCACAACCTTTCGAAAGTCTTTTTGCCCATGATGGACTGGCTCACGCCAGTGTCCAGCTCCATTGACACGAGAGTCCATTTAGTTCAACATTCAGCATTATCAGGGGGCAATTCATGGTGAAAGTGTGCACCCCATGTACCTCTGCCTCCTCTATCTGAGGCTCTGGTTCATAGTGATCCTCCGTGGATCTGTCCTCCTCTGCAACGTGGTGGTTTGCAGGTTTAATAGGCTTAGCAGCTCGCCTGCACACTCGTTGGAGGTGTCCCATTGTTCCACAGCCCTTGCAAATGTATCCTTTGAATCGGCATGAATGGAAACGATGATCGCCCCCCGCAACGCCAACAAGGTGTTAATGGCCTTGCATTCATCACCCTTGATGGTGGACTCAGACATCTGCGGACGTGTAGCTGCAGGTATGTGTGACCTGCCCTGTATGTTATGATTCGAAAACAACATCACTTTGTTCACAGTACTTGTAGCAGCACTTGTGTGCTGAGAGATTTGCTTAGTATTGTCACTGGTGGCAATGAACGCCTGGGCTATCGCTATGGCCTTACTCAAGTTTGGGGTCTCTACAATCAAAAGCTTGCGAAGTATGTTTTTGTGGCCAATGTCAAGTACGAAAAAGTCTCTGAGCGTGTGCTCCACAAGTCCTTCAAATTCGCAATGTCCTGCAATGCGTCTCAGCTCGCGACATAACTCGCCTCTTCCTGGCCTTCAGACCTTTTGTAGGTGTAGAACCGGTACTTCGCCATCAGAACGCTTTCCTTCGGGTTCAAATGCTCTCAGACCATTGTGCACAAATCATCATATGATTTCTCCGTGGGTTTCACTGGAGTGAGCAGATTTTTCATGAGGCCATACGTTGGTGCCCCACAGACGGTGAGGAGGATCGCTCTACGTTTGGTAGCGTTCTCTTCCCCATCTAGCTCGTTGGCCACGAAGTATTGGTCGAGTCACTCCACAAAAGTTTCCCAATCATCTCCCTCCAAAATTTCTCCAGGTTGCCCACTGTTCTCTGCATCTTTGGATTTGCTATCTGTATCTCGTCGCCAGTTGTAGTGTATGGAGAAAGAGTCAGACTGAACACTGTAACTCAAAGTAAAGTGTGACCGTAGTCTTTTATTGCAGGTCTCCAGAGTGCCTCTCCAACCTGTAAAGCCTTCTTAAATACCTGTGCTTCCAAGGGATTATGGGATCCCTTGGGACACCGGGGAATGAGCCCTCTGGTGGCTGTACAGAGTAAATACAAGTCCACATATATAACACTCTCAACATCATTAAAAAAACAGATTATCTGATCATTATCACATTGCTGTTTGTGGGAGCTTGTTCAGCGCAATTTGGCTGCCGCGTTTCCTACATTACAACAGTGACTACACTTCAAAAGTACTTCATTGGCTGTAAAGTGATTTGGGACATCCTGAGGTCGTGAAGGGTACCACAGAAATGCAAGACTTTCTTTCTCATTGCTGTCTGTGGCAACTTGCTTTGTTCAACTTGGCTGTTACCTTTGCCTACATAAGTTACTGTGCTCCAAATTGAATCAGTGTACGTAAAGTGCTTTGAGAGATTTCAGAGAGGTGACAGGGGTCTATATAAATATGTCTTTCTTTTTAGAATGAATATAATTCTAACATTTGATTTTACTTTTATTTAAATGAAAATAACAAAAGCCTTTTTATTAATATCTTTGTTCAACCATGTCCCCATTGTCTGTTTTGTAAGTGGGATCCACATTGATAAAAAAAAGACTTCAAATGGTTGACAACCTGTTTTTCAGCCAATCAAGGTCTGCTGGTGTAAAATGACAGCATTTTTATACATTAAATTAACAGCAGGACTGTTGATTGATTGTTCTTATCCTTAAATTCAAAAACATGAGGCCTCAAACTGTGAAAATGTCAGCATTCGCCTTTCAGCGGTATTCAAAGAAATAAAAAATGGGTTCACCACGTTCAACCATCTTCTGCTCCCAGCTGTGCAAGGGCATTGGACTCACTTGAAAAACTGGGTACTGTAATGAGTAGGGTTGATATAGTGTAAGGATGAGGTCAAATAGGCTGAAGAGCCTTATTCATTATGATGATCTTTTAAGATGTAAAACTTTCTGCAATGTTATCCTGTCAAAGTATTACACAATATTAACAGCACAGCAACAGGCCATTTGGCCAAACAGATCCATGCCAGTGTTTATTCTCCACACCATCCTCCTCTGACCCCTCTTCATCTAACCCCACCAATATATCCTTCCATTCGTTTCTTCCTCATGTGCTTATCTTGCTTCCTCTTGACTTCATCTGTGCTTTTCTCCTCAACTACTCTCTGTGGTACATTCCACATTCTCACCACTCTCAGGGTAAAGAAGTTTCTTCTGAATTCCCTATTGGATTGATTAGTGATGATCTTATAATTATGGCCCCTAGTTCTGGTCTTGCCCGCAAACGGAAACATCTTCTCTACTAATACCCTATCAAACCCTTTCATAATCTTAAAGACTTCTATCTAGAATAAGGAACCCCAGCCTGTTCAATCTTTTGCAGAGATAGTGGATGCATTGGTTGTAATCTACCAAAATTCCCTGGATTCTGGGGAGGTCCCAGCAAATTGGAAAACAGCAAATGTAACACTCCTATGTAAAAAAGGAGGCAGACAGAAAGCAGGAAACTATAGACCAGTTAGCCTAACATCTGTCATTGGGAAAATGCTGGAGTCCATTATTAAGGAAGCTGTAGCAGGACATTTGGAAAAGCATAATTCAATCAAGCAGAGTCAGCATGGTTTTATGAAAGTGAAATCAAGTTTGACAAATTTGCTGGAGTTCTTTGAGGATGTAGCGAGCAGGGCGGATAAGGGGGAACCAGTGGATGTGGTGTATTTGGATTTCCAGAAGGCATTTGATAAGGTGCCAGATAAAAGTTCATGGGGTGGGGGCAATATATTAGCATGGATAGAGGATTGGCTAACAGAAAACAGAGTCGGGGTAAATGGGTCATTTTCCAGTTGGCAAACAATAACTATTGGGGTGCCGCAGGGATCAGTGCTGGGGCCTCAACTATTTACAATTTATATTAATGACTTGGATGAAGGGACCGAGTGTAATGTTACCAAGTTTACTAATGATACAAAGATGGGTTGGAAAGCAAATTGTGAGGAGAAAATTTGGAGTATAATGTGGGAAAATGTGATGTTATCCATTTTGGCAGAAAAAATAGAAATGCAAATTATTATTTAATTGGAGAAAAATTACAAAGTGCTGCAGTACTGAGGGACCTGGGGGTTCTTCTGCATGAAACACACAACGTTAGTATGCAGGTACAGCAAGTAATCAGGAAGATAAATGGAATGTTGGCCTTTATTGCAAAGGGGGATAGAGTATAAAAGCAGAGAAGTCCTGCTACAACTGTACAGGGTATTGGTGAGGCCACATCTAGAGTACTGCGACAGTTTTGGTCTCCGTATTTAAGGAAGGATATACTTGCATTGGAGGCTATTCAGAGAAGGTTCACTAGGCTGATTCTGGAGATGAGGGGGTTGACTTATGTTGAGTAGTTTGGGCCTGTACTCATTGGAGTTTATAAGACTGAGAGGTGATCTTATCGAAACATAAGATAATGACAAGGTGGATGCAGAGAGGATATTTCCACTCGTAGGGGAAACTAAAACTAGGGGACCTAGTGTCAGAATAAGGGGCCGTCCATTTAAAACTGAGATGAGGAGGAATTTCTTCTCTCCGAGGGTTGTAAATCTGTGAAATTCTCTGCCCCAGAGAGCTGCGGAGGCTGGGTCATTGAATATATTTAAAGCGGAGATAGACAGACTTGATCGATAAGGGAATAAAGGGTTATGGGGAGCAGGCAGGGAAGTGGAGCTGAATCCATGATCAGATCAGTCATAATCTAATTAAATGGCGGAGCAGGCTCGAGAGGCCAAATGGCCTACTCCTGCTCCTATTTCCTATCATTCTAGTAAATCTTTATTGCACCTTCCCCAATGCCTCTCTACCTTTATTAAAATATGGAAATCAAAACAGTTCACTATACTCCCCAAGTGTTGTCTAACCAAGGTTCCATACAAATTTAGCATAACTTCTCTGCTTTTCAATTCTATCACTTTAAAAAAAAACCCTACAACAGTGACTACACTCCAAAAGTACTTCATTGGCTGTAAAGCACTAATACGTGAAAGGCGCTATATAATTCCAAGTCTTTCTTTCTTAAGAAATTAAGCCCACTGCTTTTGTTTGCATTTTTTTTTAAATGACATTATTAATGTGTGTTGCTACTTTTAGTGATTTGTGTATCTGTAACCCCAGATCCCTCTGTTCCTCTACCCCATTTAGACTTATTTTCCAAGGAGTATGTGGCCTCTTTATTCTTCATACCAAAATGTATTACCTTACACTTATCTATATTGAAGCTCATTTGCCAATTACTCACTCATTCTGCAAATGTATTAATGTCTTTCACGTAACCCCTCAATTTGGTATCATCCACAAATTTTGAAATTGTATTAATTCCCGAGTCCAAATCATTTATGTAAACGGTGAACAGCGGTACAAGCACCAACTCTTGTGGAGCATCATTTTCCACCATTTGCCAATCCAAGTAACTATCTTTAACGTCTAATCTGTTTTCTGTTTTGTAACCAGCTTGCTATCCATTCTACTTGTTCCCTGACTTCACATGTTCTGACCTTAATCATGAGTCTACTATGAAGTTGATAATGAAGAAAGCTGTAGCCTTCAGGAAGGTATCAATGGACAGGTCAGGTGGGCAGAAGTGGCAAATTGAATTCAATCTGGAGAAGTGTGAGGTAATGCATTTAGGAAGGGCTAACAAGGCAAGAGCATACACAATAAATGGTGGAACACCGAGAAGTGTAAAGGAACAGAGGGACTTTGGTGTTTATGTACACGGATCCCTGAAGGTAGCAGGACAGGTAAATAAGGTGGTTAAGCAGGCATACGGGATACTTGCCTTTATTAGCCAAGGCATATAATATAAGAGCAGGGAGGTTATGCTTGAACACTAATCAGGCCACAGCTAGAGTACTGCATGCAGTTCTAGTCACAACATTACAGGAAAGATGTGATTGCACCAGAAAGGGTACAGAGGAGATTGACGAGGATGTTGCCTGGACTGGAGAATTTGAGTTTGAGGAAAGATTGGATAGGCTGAGGTGTTTTCTTTGGAACAGAAAAGTCTGAGGGGAGACCTAATTGAGGTGTATAAAATTATGAGGGGCCTAGATGGAGTGGATAGGAAGGACCTATTTCCCTCAGCAGAGGAGTCAATAACCAGGGGGAATAGATTTAAAGTAATTAGTAGGAGGCTTAGAGAGGCCATGATGAGAATTTTCTTCACCCAGAGGGTGGTGAGGGTCTGGAACTCAATACCTGAAAGGGTGGTAGATGCAGAAACCCTCACCACATTTAAAAAGTACTTGGATCTGCACTTGATGTGCCGTAACCTGCAAGGCTATGGACGACCAAGAGCTGGATTAGGCTGGATAGCTGTCAGCCGGCATGGACACGATGGACCGAATGGCCTCCTTCTGTGCTGTAAATTTCTATGATTCTACCTTATTGAAGGCTTTTTGGAAATCCAAATATATTACGACTAGTACATTACCCATATCTATCCTTTCTGTTACTTCAACTGCATTACCCTGGTCTACCCTCTGTTACTAGTATAAATGACTTGGGAATTAGAAAACTCTGGGATCGTGGCCTCTGCTTTTAAAAATAAGGTTTGAAAAATAGTTTAGCTTGCTTTTTAAAAAACATTATTTTGTCACCTTTTGAACAGTCCCCCAGAAGTTGTGAAGAGCTAATTCTCAGACTTGGTACCTTTGTCCTGGTTGCTATAAAGTGAATGAACAGTCAGAGAGTGACTCTTCTCTCTCCCCGCCCCCACCACCCGCCATCCCCCCACCTTCTTATGGAGGATCTACTGTTGCTATATGACTAAAACCGGATACTTGTCCTACAGCAAATTGCACGCCCAATTTCTGTGCCCTAAAATTCCAATAAGGCATTCTAATTATCCAAACTAGAGTTCAAACCCTCCATGGCCTCATCCCCATTTCTGTAACCTTCTTCAAACCCTACAACCTTCTGAGAACTCTGTTCCTCCAACCCTGTAGGAGTTCCGAGTAGAGCGCTTGTTTTGGGAGGCTTGTGTCGGGCATACAATCAATTTGGCCCGCCCAACGGAGCTGGTCGAGTGTGGTCAGTGCTTTGATGCTGGCCTGATCGAGAACACTGACGTTGGTGCGTCTACAAAATCTCTCATCATACGACAGCCCTCTCATCCCAGGAATCAATCCAGCGAACCTTTGTTGCACTGCCTCCAAGGCAAGTATATCCTTCCTTAGATAGGGAGACCAAAACTGTGCACAGTACCCCAGGTGTGGTCTCACCAAGGCCCTGTACAATTGTAGCACAACTTCCTTACCCTTATACTCCAATCCCCATGCAATACAGGCCAACATTTCCCTACATTATAGTCCATCTGCCACCTTGGCAGTCCACTCACTTAGTCTATCTATATCCGTTTGCAGCCTCACAGCTTACTAGCTTTGTATCGTCAGCAAACCTGGATATATTACACTTGGTCCCTTCATCTAGGTCATTAATATAGATTGTAACTAGCTGAGGCCCCAGCACTGATCCTTGCAGCATCCTACTAGTTGCAATCTGCCAACCTGAAAAAGACCCGTTTATCCCGGTCTGTTTTCTTTCCATGAACCAATCCTCTATCCATTATTACTATATTACCCCCAACCCCAGGAGCCCTCATCTTGTGTAATAACCTTTTATGTGACACTTTATCGAATGCCTTTTGGAAATCCAAATATACATCCACTGGATCCCCTTTATCTACCCTGCTAGTTACATCCTCAAAAAACTAATAAATTTGTCAAATACGATTACCCCTTCATAAAACCATGTTGACTCTGCCAAATCATGTTATGATTTTCTTAGTGCCTTGATACCACTTCCTTAACAATGGATTCCAGCATTTTCCCAATGACTGATGTCAAGCTAACTGGCCTGTAGATCCCTGTTTTATCTTTCCCTCCTTTCTTGAATAGCGTTGTTACATTTGCTACCTTCCAATCTGCTGGGACCGTTCTAGGATCTAGGGAATTTTGGAAGATCAAAACCAATATATCTGCTGCCACCTCTTTTAGAAACCTAGGATGTAGGCTGTCAGGTCCAGGGGATTTGTCAGCTTTTAGTCCTAGTAGTTTCTCTACTTATTTTAATTACATTAAGTTCCTCACTCTCATTAGACCCTTGGTTCTCTACCATTTTTGGTATGCTTTTTGTCTTCTACTGTGAAGACAGATACAAAATATTTGTTTAACGTTTCTGCCATTTCATTATTCCCCATAATTTCTCCTGTCTCAGCCTCTGAGGGAGCAATGTTTACTTTTGCTGCACTCTTCCTTTATACATACTTGTAGAAGCTCTTCCAATCTGTTTTTATATTTCTTGCTAGTTTTCTCTCATTCTATTTTTTCCTTCATCAATTTTTCGGTCATCCTTTGCTGGTTTCTGAAACTCTCCCAATCTTCAGGCTTACTACTATTCTTCGCAACATTATAAGCCTCTTCTTTTCATCTAATACTATCCTTAACTTCTTTAGTTAGCCACAGATGGATCACTTTTCCCATGGAGTTTTTGTTTCTCAATGGAATATATTTTTGTTGAGAATTATGAAATATTTCTTTAAATGCTAACTATTGCTTATCTACCGCCATAACTTGTAATCTATTTTTCCAATTTACCTTAGCCAACTCGCTCCTCATCCTTATGTAATTGGCATTATTTAAGTTTAAGACTAGTTTCGGACTTCGGCAAGTCACTCTCAAATCAAATGTGAAATTCTATCATATTATGATCACTCTGCCCCAGAGAATCCTTTATTATGAGATTGCTAATTAACCCTGTCTCATTATACAATACAAGATCTAAAATAGCCTGTTCCCTGGTTGGTTCCATGATGAATTATTCTAAGAAACTGTCCCGAATGCATTCCATGAATTTGTCCTCCAGACTGCCTTTGCCAATTTGATTTGTCCAGTCTATAAGGTTAAAGCCCCCCACGATCATTGCATTAGCTTTGTTACAAACTCCTACTATTTCTTGATTAATATTCTGTCCAACAGTATAGCTACTGTTAAGGGGCCTATATACTACTTGCTCCAGTGTTTTCTTCCCCTGGTTATTCCTTATCTCCACCCATACTGATTCTACTTCCTAATCTTCTGAGCTGAGATACTTTCTCTCTACTGTCCTTATGTCATCCTTTATTATCAGGGCTAACCCCCACCCCACCCCACCTCCTCCTTTTCCATTCTGTCTGTCTTTACGAAACGTCAAGTTTCCTGGAACATTTAGTTCCCAACCTTGGTCACCTTGCAATCACGTCTCTGGAATGGCTATTAGATCAAACTCATTTATCTCTATTTGTGCCACTAGTTCATGTATCTTGTTACAAATGCTTCATATGCATTCAGATAAAGAATCTTTAATTTAACATTTTTACCATTAATCTCTGCTTGGCCTTATTCTCTGCTGCACTGCTACTGTTAAACTCTCTGTCCCTTCCTGTCACATTCTGCTTATTTTTATCCAAATCGCTACACTGCTCTATTGCCTTGACCTTTCTCTTTGGATTTCAAAAGTTTCACTCACCTGACCCTCTTCCCCCCCCTTTTTTAAAAAAAGTTTAAAGCCCTATCTACAGACCGAGTTATTTGATTCGTCAGGACGCTAGTCCCAGCCCGGATTAAGTGGAGCCCATCCCGACGGAACAGCTTCCTCTTTCACCAGTACTGGTGCCAGTGCTCCATGAATTGAAACCCCTTCTTCCCACACTTGGAATCACGCATTTAACGCTCTGATCTGTCTGACCCTATGCCAATTGGCACGTGACTCAGGTAATAATCCAGAGATTATTACCCTTGAGGTTCTGCTTACTAATTTAAACCCTAGCTTCTCAAACTCCCTCAGTAGAACCTTATTTTAACTTCTGGAATTCCCTCCCTAAACCTCTCCACTTCCTAGAAGACCCCCTTAAAACCTACCTCTTTGACCAAGCTTTTGGTCACCTGTTCGAATAACTCCTTTTGTGGCTTGTTGTCAAATTTTGTCATTAAGCTCCCGTGAAGAGCCATGGGGTGTTTTATTACGTTAACGGTGCTATATAAATGCAAATTTCTGTTGTCGAAAATTCCAAATAAAGTTTAAGATATAGAATGTAATGACACAACACATAGAGAAAGGTTATTTAATTTAATTGTAGTAATCCAATGTATTGCATGTCTGTTCCTTCATAAGTCTTCATCAGTACAAAAAGAAAAAAAATTGTGCTACAATTGGCTTGTAAAACAAAAACGGCAATCTTATATATCAGCTTCGTAGAGTGAAAATTCAAAACAGCTTTTTTTAATTAAAAAAAATTAAAAATTAAAACACTAAGTTTTTATTCTAGACAGCAAAACAGTGCGAATTTTCACATCAATGTGTGTCTGTATTTGAAACCATTCACATACATACAGCAGTTTCACTCACAGTGCTTCAATACTGCTTCCAGGTCGGAGGGCAAGTGCTCAGAACAGATGACAGAGTGTGCCTGACACTTAAAATGGGATGCTGATAAGCAAAGAATGCCAGATGTGGTATTCGTTGTTAGACATCGAATATTTCATTCATTTGATGTTTTTGCCTCTAGTACGGCTTTAATTAAAACTCAGGCAAGGCTTGCAACCTTTATTAATTCTTACTTTCCCTTAAGCTTTTAACTATTAACCAAAGTGCCACTGATGTCAGATGTACATGCGTTGATGACTCCAAAGCAAAGAACATCCGATTTACAAAAGCATGGTGCCATCTTTTAGCATTTTTAAAATATGTGCTGGAGGCCTTCTGGCTGTTTTTGGTACACGCCTGGAGCAGTGGGTGGAGTTCTGCCCCCCAGTTCATGCCAGTAGAGAGAAAAGAAACGAGAAAACAAGGGACCGAAAGAAATGATGAGAGAAAAGATGAGCAAACAATAGACAGAAAAGAAGCAATGATGAAACAGAGAAAAGAGCAGTGAGAAATCAGAGAGAAAAGTAATGATGAAACATGAGAGAAAAGACGAAATGAGAAAAAGCTGAAACAAAACATAAAAAAAAGAAAGGAAAACAAGAAAACAGCGGAGACAAAAGACGTACAACAAAACTGCAGAGAAAAGCAAAACAAGGAAACAACAGCGAACAGAACAAATGAGAGAAATAGCAAAAAAAGAATAAATGAGAAAGAATAAATGAGAAAGAGAGAAGAGAGCAAACAAGAAAACAGCAGAGAGAAAAACAAATGCAAAACAGGAAAGAGTAAGAAAAAATGAATGAGAGGAAGACTAGCGAGAAAGGACTGACATCTGGTCAGTCCAGTCACAAAGATCAGATTGAGTGGCCACAGTACAGCGTGTTTCAGTGTAAAATCTCAAGCAAATTTTCATGATTATAGTGTTTGGACATTAAAAAGCATCAAGCAGTGTGGATGATATGTGATGTGTTCCTCACCCTTAAAACAAGATTCGCAAATGGGCACATACTTGCATGCCTGCACATAGTGCTGCATCAACATGGTGATGCACCAATGTCCTTTTTGTTTTCTAAGCCAACTGCACTGCAGTCCTCAAGGATACTTAGCACTATACTTCCACCCGATTCTTTGACTGCACTCCCACCATGTTTCTGTGCTATAATCCCACTGGATTACTAAATCGGAGTGGGCTGAGTCACATCCAATCATCTGCTCACTAGTGCATTACATGATCATTTAGTGAGAAAGCGATTCATCCCTACATTTAATGGGATGTACAAATGTTCCAACAAACGTGCAAACAAATTAAATGCAAAATACACACAGGATGTCCAAGCAACCATTGTTAATACATAGCATCCACGCAATTTAAAGTCACGTTACATGATCATTCAGTTTATGGTATCTACAATTCATGTCCATTGGATTCCAGCTATCTGGACTTGAACAGCACACACATACTTTTAAAAATGATTTCCTTTCTTCCTGCAATGATAGCACCAATCTCTTGCTGGGACAGTCACACAAGTGATGATGACCCTCCAGGTGGCCATTCTTCGTGTGTGACTAGACCGGACAGCTACTCAACATGGAAGGCACCATACCCAAACCTGATACAGTCCTCACCCAACATGCACTGTTGACCCCACAGCTCAGATCAATTAACTGAATACAGAGCAGGGATTGAATTGTGGCGATTCTCATCTAAATGGTTTCCTATGAAGAGGCTTTAAACATTGGCCAGTGGGGGAGGCCCACAAACATGCATTTAAAAAAAATCAATATTAAATGTTAATTATTGAATGTCAGGGATGGAGCAAGGAGTTTGGAGCTGGCAATATTCTCCTTCCCCATAAAGAAAATAGCATCAGCTCTTCAAGGCCTGGAAGCAGTATGTGAATAACACAGCTTGACACACAAAATTAGCGCAGTACCATTATGAACAGACTCGTACACTTCCACAGACACAAAGCTGCCTTTAGTACTTCAGGTTAAGTCAGATACAGTATTGGTTATGCATTTTCGTTTCCTCGGCCATATTATGTAATGTGGAAAATAAATATGATAAAAACAGTGGGTTTATCCTGAATAATCAGCAGGACAGCCTGTCAGCAAGGGATTCCGAAACCCTCAGTCTCCAGCAATAAAGAAAAGACCAGTGGGACCTTGTCCCCATTCCTACAGAGCCATGTATGAAGTGTTCTGACTGCATCTGTAAAACAGGAGCCGTTGCTGGTTCCAATGTTAAAGATTTCTTTGTTCAAAAGCTGCGTGTATATAGTATCTCTTTACTGGTCAGGTTTCTTAATGCATCAAGACTTATACAGAATATACCAGGATACCTGCTTTATTCCAGTCTCCATGTGGAAGTTCTTCTAGAAAGTTGCAACTCGGTGCCTGTTTTTTTTTAAATATAACCTCCCTTCCTCCCCCACCCTAATTACTTCCTCACCTGAGAGTGCCAATTCCCTCTGGGGTACGGTTCAATGGTCACCAGTTTGCTGAATGCAGATGGCCATTTCACTGGTGCGAGCCTAGGCTGTAAATTTGGTGGGTTATTCACAAGGCGTTGCAATCAAAGCCAATTCTGTCTGCACCTGACATCCACACATACTTTCCAGCAAGCGGACACTGGAGAAAGATTGGGAGCAGGAATCCTGGTGGATTTTTCCACTTTCCTAACCGAGGGATGCTGTGGCCCATTGTCATACCCCATGGCAGCACCATTTGGGATCAGCAAACTTGGTGCAGACCAGGCATCAAACCAGAGACCTTCCTTTACAGCCCAGTACAATACAGGATATGAATCCAGAGGGAGATTTGCTCGGTTATTTAATTGATGTTCCCCGTTACAAGTGCAGTGAAGTGTGGAGATAATTGGGGTAAAATTGGACATGCGACAGGAGGCAAAACAGGCGGTATCACATTAGTTGCTCATTATACGTCCTGCCCAATATTAGATGCATTGTATAATGGGTGCCAAAAGCGATTCCACTTTCAATTTCAACCCCAACGAGCTGAATCACCCTCGAGAAACTTCCAATGCAGTGAAGAGAAGAATGAGGCAGCTACCTAATTAAAGACTACACAAACGTAAGACACATATCCTGCCTTTCCTCAAGTCTTCAACTTGACTTGCGGAAATGGCCGAAACCATCCATACCCATTACCTAGTGGCAAGAACCTTTGAAATGAGCAACCGAACCAAACTGAATTGTGCAGGTGTGCTTATGATAAACCGGTTCAGAGATGTGAACCTGCACAGAAATCACGGACAATGATGCATTAGACACCGAATGCTGATGGTTAACATTACGTATGTGAGTAGTTATCAAATAAGGCTAGGTCTGGTTGAATGTATTGTCACACACAGACATATAAACTAATGCAGAGATGAGTGTTCTAGCACCACGGATACTGAAGACGAACACCAGCTTTTCCATATGTACAACTTATTCAAACTTCAAGACACAAGAGATTTGCAGTGTTACTTGTCACCTTTCCGCCTACAAATCTAACAATTTTGGTGCATTCTCAGGCACTAGTTCGCTGGCATGTTATACCCTGCAGTACGAGGTCCTGATTTAGTTGCATTTAAGGCAGGTGCGATCCAATTAATTCCCACCCAGAATTAATAGTTAAAAAATATATATTTTGGCACTTTAAAACAAAAAGCTCCAAGGTATTTGCAAAAGCAGAAAATACAAGCTGTCAAGGTTAGATTTCATAATGAGATTATTAATCCTTTCCAATATGAAGGGAATCAATGCAAACATGGTTTATTTTCAGATGAGCTACAAGCCTAATTCAGACCCATATATTATGACATATGTCACATTATTTTAAAGCTTTTGTGCCAATTACAATTTATAAGGCGGGGGGGGGGGGGGGCGGGGCGGGGGGGGGGGGAGATTCATTCTATTAAGAGCAAGTGCCCTTTGGTGCCTACAGTGCCAGATTTTGCACCATCACTGCACCAGTCTATATAAAACTGTACAACATAAATTATTAGTGTCAAAAAACAAGTCAGTCTGCACTCCTTCAAGAGTTAACATTCCTTTCAGGAGGCCTAGTTAAATCCATACAAATTATACCTTAAACTATCAAAGCTTATACCAACAAACTGTTATATACACTGCAAATTATGAGCGAGACCACAGCCACCCTTCCTCTTCATTGATGGGTGCACACAAATTAAATAGAGGATCTGAATGATTTTCTGAATGGCTCTATGTTACAAGTGAAAAAAGCACCCCCCATCCCACCCATTCCAAAAATAAAAGGTGGGAGTTAGAAATCTGTACAACCCCGGTTAGATCATAAAATGGGATTCGAATCTGGATATTTGGGACAACTTTTCTGTGGATCACTAGCATGAGTAGTGGAAACAAGGTCCCTCGCAATGATTCTGTGACTAGTGTGGGAAAGATCTCAGCACTTTTGATTCGTTCTTCTCCTCGCCAGTCAACCACAAGGACATGACCTCACTCAAAAAATGAATTAAACCCCCACGAAAATTACATTAGAGCCTTATTAAAATGCAGCGTGACGGTAATATAGGAGCTGATGTTTAGTGTTACCAGCGCAAACCAAACCCACTTGCCAGCTTACGAAGGTGAGGAAAACTTTTAGTGGGGCTACCTGCAGGCAGCACAGCCAAGGTAAAGCCCCTTATTTGGCTGCCATGGTAACAAGCACTATCTTCATGCTTGTGAAGGCCCTGCGCAGTATGGCAGCTGAGAACCACACTTAAGAAGCAAGTCTCTAAAAACAAAACAAAATACACACCAAGTAATCAAAAGGCAATCTCCCTCAGACATCACACGTTGGAGTCCCTCTCTGTAGGCGGCTACAATTGAAATGGAGAGGGGGCTATCTGGGCATCTGGCAAAGATCAACTTGACTCTCATGATTCAAAATGCATTTCCGGGGGAAAATACACTGCCTGGACTCTATGGACTACAGCTATGGTTCGTTGCAAGAAAGTCTAGCTTAAGACATATTTTTGGTGTATTAATCTTTGTCCTGCATGGATTAAGCAAGTCAGTGCACAAATTTGCGGTTCGCACTTCAATCTCCAGGCTTCACCCCTATCTATCGAGAGTCGAAAAATAGAAGGTAATTGCCATGAGCAAATGTGGAAAGTGCATTGGCTGCATGTGTATCCAAACGCCACCCTTCCTGTCCCACCGCAAAGAACCAGTGCTGCACTGTGCTCGCACAACCTTCTGGTAAGACTTGTAAGGACTTTTATTATATTCCTTGCCTTAGATCATTCTTTGAAAAAAAATTAATCGATGCAAAGCTGACACTGCACGCAAGAAGCAGGGGCCTGCAGTTTGGAAAAGGTTCTTGGCACTGACTAGTTGCTGGTTCTCGGCCCAGCTATGGGTTAAGTATTCCTGGTGTGGCTGGGAAGGTTTAGTAAGCACATTTCAAATGGCCAAAGATGCCGATTGGGAAATATTTCACGTGAGAGGACCACTGAGCAGCAAGCTGGAAGAATTTTACATCGTTCCATTCCACACCATCAATCGTTACTGGAAGAGAAGCAGAGAAAGTGTGAGCACAGTGGGCTGATAAAAGTGTCCATATTTCCTATTGAAATATTGCTTTAAATGAGAATTTATATTTGTGCAGCACGTTGTGATGATCTGGATTTCACTGTCAGAAAGGGCAGTGGAAGCAGATTCAATAGCAACTTTCAAAGGGGAATTGGATATATACTTGAAAATGAATAATTTGCAGGGCTATGGGGAAAGAGCAGGGGAGTGGGACTAATTAGATGGCTCTTTCAAAGAGCTAGCACAGGCACGATGGGAGAAATGGCCTCCTTCTATGCTGTAGGATTCTATGAATAATCAACATACTAACTTGTACAGTATTTTCGTTTTCAACTGGCTGAGAGGAAGTGACTCCATTCCGTACCTCATGTCTATTCAGTAAGATCCCAGACATCAGTTCCCAGTGTTTTGGGCAAGCCTTCCAACTGTGCTAATTCGTTGCGCTATTTGGAGCCGGGCAGTTGCGAGGTCTGGCTGCAACTTCAGGCATTGGGGATTGGCATAAGAAATACTGGGCTAGATAACTACGTAACTTGTGATGTACACACCTTGGTTCTCCATGGCATTCCCTACTGGGGCACAGAAGAATTTGGAATTCTCTCTGTGAATGGACTCGTGGGCATGGAGTCAAACTGGCTTCAGTAGACCTTCTGACACTTAATATTTTCCTGCAAGGATTGTAACCTTGCCACCGGAGGGGTAGTTGGCTGGTGTAGTATAGTCTGGGCTGTGTACTGCTCCACTGCCAGCCCTTTGAATGACCAGTTCATTTTACCCTAGCACATCTTACAGCATGCACAGTGTAAGAAGTAACAGTGTCTGCACTCAAAATGCTCCAGTTGTGTGACATGTAGTTTTAAGACCTAAAATATGGACAATGAACCAACTATTTGCTATAAGCAGTATACCATACTTATTTTTTTTTAATTTATGCTTGGGATGTGGGTGTCACTGGCAAGTCCGACATTTATTGGCAATCCCTAATTGCCCTGAAGGTGGTGGTGGAGCCTTACTCTTGAACCACTGCAGTCCGTGTGGTATTGGAGCAGTCTGATGTAGCTGAGTGGCTTTCTAGGCCATTTCAGAAGGCAGTTAAGAGTCAACCACGTTGATGTAGGACTGAAATCATATATAGGCCAGATTGTACAAGGACGGCAGGTTTCCTTCCCGAAGGGACTAGTGAACTAGTTGGATTTTTACGACAATCCGACAGCTTCATGCTCACTTTTACTGATTTCTGCTCTTTATTTTCAGAATTTTAAATCTGATTTAAATTCTCAAAGGCCATGGTGGGATTTGAACTCTCATTCCTTAGATTATTAATCCAGATTACTAGACCAATAACATATCCACTATGCTTTTAGATAGTATTTATTTGTTTCCCTCCTCTCCTGAAGAAAAGAAAGAACTTGCATTTAAATACCACCTTTCACAACCTCGGGACATCCAAAGCGCTTTATATTCAATTAAGTACTTTTAAAAGAAATCGGCGGCAGTTGCTGGTGTATGGCACCTAAGATAGCGAGAGAGCTCCACTTCATGGCTAAATGGCTGTTCTTCATGTGAGATCCTGGACAGTACATGTCAGCAGGCTGTTCACCCTGGAAGCATCATAGGTGGCACTGTCCTATTCCAAATTCACCATCCACATGCTGCTTCTTACATAGAAACATAGAAAATAGGAGCAGTAAGTAGGCCATTCGGCCCCTCGAGCCTGCATCACCATTCAATATGATCAGGGCTGATCCTCTATCTCAACACCATATTCCCGCTTTTTCTCCATACCCCTTAATGTCTTTTGTTTCTAGAAATCTATCTATCTCCCTCTTAAATATATTCATCCCATATCCTGAGACTGTGACCCCTTGTTCTCGACTTTCCAGCCAGGGGAAACATCCTCCCCTGCATCCAGTCTGTCCAACCCAGTCCAAATTTTATACGTTTCAATGAGATCCCCTCTCATTCTTCTAAACTCTAGTGAATAAAAGGCCTAATCAACCCAATTTCTCCTCATACGACAGTCCTGCCATCCCAGGAATCAGTCAGGTGAACCTTCGCTGCACTTCCTCTATGGCAAGTATATCCTTTCTTAGGTAAGAACATAAGAAATAGGAACAGGAGTAGGCCATACGGCCCCTCGAGCCTGCTCCGCCATTCAATAAGATCATGGCTGATCTGATCATGGATTCAGCTCCACTCCCCCGCCCACTCCCCATAACCCCTTATCGTTTATGAATCTGTCTATTTCTGCCTTAAATTTATTCAATGTCCCAGCTTCCACAGCTCTCTGAGGCAGCAAATTCCACAGATTTACAACCATCTGAGAGAAGAAATTCCTCCTCATCTCTGTTTTAAATGGGCAGCCCCTTATTCTAAGATCCTGCCCTCTAGTTCTAGTCTCCCCCATCAATGGAAACTTCCTCTCTACATCCACCTTGTCAAGCCCCCGATAATCTTATACGTTTCGATAAGATCATATCTCATTCTTCTGAATTCCAATGAGTAGAGGGCCTAACCTACTGTACCTTTCCTCATAAGTCAACCCCCTCATCCCCGGAATCAACCTAGTGAACCTTCTCTGAACTGCCTCCAAAGTAAGTATATCCTTTCGTAAATATGGAAACCAAAACTGCATGCAGTATTCCAGGTGTGGCCTCACCAATACCCTGTATAACTGTAGCAATACTTCCCTGCTTTCATACTCCATTCCCTTTGCAATAAAGGCCAAGATACCATTGGCCTTCCTGATCACTTGCTGTACCTGTAAACTATCCTTTTGTGTTTCATGCACAAGTACTCCCAGGTCGCGCTGTACTGCGGCACTTTGCAATCTTTCTCCATTAAATAACAACTTGCTCTTTGATTTTTTCTGCCAAAGTGCATGACCTCACACTTTCTGACATTATACTCCATCTGCCAAATTTTTGCCCCCTCGCTTAGCCTAATCTATGTCCTTTTGCAGATTTTTTGTGTCCTCACACATCGCTAGGGAGGCCAAAACTGCACACAATACTTCAGGTGCGGTCTCACCAAGGCCCTGTATAACTGTAGTAAGAAATCCTTGCTCCTGTACTCAAATCCTCTTGCAATGCAGGCCAACATACCATTTGCCTTCCTAACTGCTTGCTGTACCTGCATATTTGCTTTCAATGACTGGTGTATAAGGACACCCAGGTCCCTCTGTACATCGACACTTCTCAAGCCATCACGATTGAAATAATACTTTGTCCTTATGTTTTTCCTACCAAAGTGGATAACTTCACATTTATCCACATTATACTGCATCTGCCATGTGTTTGCCCACTTACTCAACCTATCTAAATCGCCTTGCAGGGTCTTTGCATCCTCCTCACAACTCACAATCCCAGCTAGTTTTGGATCATCAGAAAACTTGGAAATATTACATTTGGTTCCCTCATCCAAATCATTTATATATTATATTGTGAATAGCTGGGGCCCCAAGCACTGATCCCTGTGGTACCCCCACTAGTCACTGCCCGCCACCCTGAAAAAGACCTGTTTATTCCTATTCTCTGTTTCCTGTCAGTTAACCAATTTTCAATCCATGCCAATACATTACCTCCAATCCTAGGTGCTTTAATTTTGCACACTAACCTCTTATGTGGGATTTTATCAAAGGCCTTCTGAAAATCCAAATACACTACATCTACTGGTTCTCCCTTATCTATTCTATCAGTTACAGCCTCAAAAAACTCCAGTAGGTTTGTCAAACATGATTTTCCTTTCATAAATCCATGTTGACTTTGTTTAATCCCGTTGATATTATCTAAGTGTGCCGTTCTCTCATCCTTTATAATAGACTACAGCATTTTCCCTACTACTGATGTCAGGCTAACCGGTCTGTAGTTCCCCATTTTCTCTCTCCCTCCTTTTTTAAATAGTGGGGTTACATTTGCCACCCTCCAATCTGCAGGAACTGATCAATAATCTATAGAATTTTGGAAGATGACAACCAATGCATCTACTATTTCCATGGCTACCTCTTTTAGGACTCTGGGATGCAGATCATCAGGCCCTGGGGATTTATCTGCCTTCAGCTCCATTAGTTTCTCCAGCACTATTTTCTTACGAATTACAATTTCCTTTAATTCCTCTTGCTCATTAGACCTTTGATTCCCTAGCATTTCTGGGACCTTATTTGTGTCCTCTTCCATGAAGACAGAACCGAAGTATTTATTAAATTGTTTTGCCATTTCCTTGTTCCCCATTACAAATTCTCCCATTTCTGTCTGTGTAAAGGACCTACATTTGTCTTCATTAATCTTTTTCTTTTTACGTACTTGTAGAAACTTTTGCAGTCGGTTTTTATGTTCCTTGCAAGTTTACTCTCATTCTATTTTTCCCCTCTTAATTGCTTGGTCCTTTTTTGCTGAATTCTAAACTGCTCCTAATCCTCAGGCTTGCTACTTATTCTGGCAACTTTGTATAACTTCTCTTTGGATCTAATACTATCCTTAATTTCTTTTGTTAGCCATGGTTGGGCCACTTTTCCTTTTGTGTTTTTACACCAGAAAGGAATGTATAACTGTTGCAATTCATGCATTCATTCCTTAAATATTAGCCATTGCCTATCCATCGTCATGCTTTTTAATGAATCTTCCCAATCTATCATAGCCAATTAATTCCTCATACCTTCATAGTTTCCTTTGTTTAGATTTAGGACCCTAGTTTCGGATTGGACTACTTCGCTTTCCATCTTAATAAAGAATTCAATCATGTTATGGTCACTCTTCCCGAAAGGACCTCGCACAACAAGACTGTTAATTAACCCCTTCTCAATATCCAAACTAGGATACCCAATCTAGGATAGCCTGTTCCCAAGTAGGCTTCTCAACATACTGGTCTAAAAAAACATCTCGTACACACTCCAGGAATTCATCTGCCACAGTATTATTACTAATTTGGTTTGGCCAGTCTATATATGGATTAAAGTCACCTACGATTACTGTAGTACTCTTGCTACATGCATCTCTAATTTCCTGTTTGATGCTGTTCCCTACACTACCACTACTGTTTGGAGGCCTATAGACAACTCCCACCAATGTTTTCTGCCCCTTGGTGCTCCTTAGCTCCACTCAGTCTGATTCGACATCTTGATTTTCTGAGCCAATATCCTTTCTCACTATTGCTCTAATTTTATCCTTCATTAACAACGCCACACCGTCCCCTCTTCCTTTTTGCCTGTCCTTCCTAAATATCAAATATCCTTGGGCATTCAGTTCCCAACCCTGGTCACCCTGCAACCATGTCTCCATAATTGCAACTATATCGTATCTGTTTACATCTATTTGCGCTGTTAATTCGTCTGCCTTATTACAGATACAATGCTTTTAAATTTGTCTTTTTAACATTATTAGACATCTTGTGAGTGTGGTCACTGGACAGCAATCATAGCCTGTGTTTTATCCTCTCCCTAGGTCAGGGAGGCTGAAGCTAACTGTGGGAGTCATCCTGCTGCCTCAATAAAGACCAGCAACGAACTGAGACTTGGCTGGGGGCACAATGAGGTTTATCGGGGGAGCCTGAGGGGAACACTGGACGTGGAGGCTGGGAAATTCCTTGGATCTGCTCCTGATTCACCGGAAACGTGGCGAAAACATCCGCCAAAGTTATTCTGATAAAGCGGGAGCAGATTCAAGGAATTTCCAGCTACTATGCACTTCATATTAAAACCCAAATGTCTAAGTGGGCAGAATTAAAATTGTAGTATTCTGGGTTACCAGATAAATCTCCACTAACATCAATTATGCAAAAATACTCTTAGTTAGCAAGAGGGTGTGTGCATGGAACATAAATCTACAAAAGGTGAGGGGGGGAGGGGGGGTTGGGGCTCAGCAAAACGTATTTGGGAACCTCTGAGCGAACTAAACATAGACCAACGGTTGAACCTAGGTTTCAGCTGTGGCTCTGGGGTAGCACTCTCACCTCAGTCAAAAGGTCGTGGCATCAAATCCCACTCCAGAGAATTGGACACAGAATCTAGGCTGACACTCAGTGCAGTAATGAGGGAGCTGCACTGTCAGAGGTGCTGTCTTTTGGATGAGATGTTAAACCGAGGCACCTTTGGTGGACATAAAAGATCCCATGGTCATTTCCCTCAACCGACGGCAATTATTCTTACTGTCCGCAAATTGGCTGCCGCATTTCTTACATTACAACAGTGACGACACTTCAAAAGTATTTAACTGGCTGTAAAGCTCTTTGGGATGTCCTGAGGTTGTGAAAGATGCTATATAAATGAAAATCCTTTCTTTATTTAGGTGCATTTGTACTATCACAGCTAACTGCATTTGCCCAGGGAAGGTCAATAAGTTACGAGGAGCTCTGATGCTCCCTCCAGTCATACCTCGCAGCATGGTCTGCTGCTGTTTCGCAGTGCAGATCAACCGGCTGATGCCTTCAATCACTTGGCTCTTCGATTCCAATTCTTTGTCTTTTGTCTTCTTAGGCAAAAACATCACTATAATAAAGATTATATATATTTATATTAGCCAAACTCAAAAATATTGATCCGGAATTTGCAGCCAGCAACGAAGCGAAGGCGTTCGATGCTGGTCCCGAAGTACGCTCCACACAAGGATCTTGCGATACCTGTGTCGGGAATTTCGGGTTTTCCGACGCTCAATTCAAATCAGTGAAGTATAGTGGGGATCCCCTTGTGCGAACTGCTGTGATGTCAACAAGCTGTCTGAGCAGCCAATCAAAATGCAGAATTTTCAAAGACAGTGAACAAGGAAGTGAGTGAGCTCTTAAAATTCTAACTTTTTATAAATGTTAGAGAGAGCAAAACAAAGCTTGGGGCTCTCACATCGGGAAAAGGCCTACACAAAATTAAAATTTGTTTTTCCTTAACAATTGTTTGGCCGAGGAGTCTAAAACCAGGGCTCTCAGTCTCAGAATAAGGGATCGGCCATTTAGGACTGAGATGAGGAGAAACTTCTTCACTCAGAGGGTGGTGAATTCTGTACCCCAAAGGGCTGTGGAGGCTCAGTCTTTGAGTATATTCAAGACAGAGATCGATAGATTTTTGGATATTAAGGGAATCAAGGGATATGGGGACAGTGCAGGAAAGTGGAGTTGAGGTAGAAGATCAACCATGATCTTATTGAATGGCGGAGTAGTCTCGAGGGGCCGAATGGCCTACTCCTGCTCCTAATTCTTAAGTTCTTCTGTTTAGCAGTAATAACAATGTTAAAACCCCCATTACACCTAATCCCTTTGGGTCTAACTTTTAGTGGGGAACTTAACAGCATAATTACTGTGGAGGAGCCAAAGTTTTCATCAGTTTCCTTGGCTTGGCTGATCACACAGATTACTGGCTTTTTGGAGGGGGCGGGGTTGCGAGCACACGGGGCACAGTGCAGCCAGTTTCCGAACTGAGAATGACAGACCGGAACTTCAGGTTCTGCGCATGCGCCGAATCCTGAAGTTTCAGTCAGTTTCAAAGGCGGAATGACGGCAAACGCTGCCAGTTCACAGTCATCCCAACCGCAAATTGCAGGCCATTAAAATCCGGTACGCAGCACTCATCCATTAGACGTCAAATTATCACACCGACTATCCAAAAAAAACAATATTGGGGTGCAAGGTGAAAGGAAAGGAATCAGTGCGTGCTATTTTTTCTGAACGGGCCCTTCGCAGAGGGCAGGAGCTGGGGATTTACAAGCAGCTGCAAATCTACAGAAATTTCTATCACCAATTAGTGTTTATTTGACCAATTACTGGGCCGACTTAGGCCACTTTCCCACTGGGACTACCTGGACTGTGGCCTTAAAAGGTTAAACACAGGTTTATCTTAGTAACTAAACAGGTCTAATCTCAGCAACTAAAGCTCACAAGTGTGATGCACACCATCCACAGGCAATACCACAGGAGATCAGACAATTGAATTAAAGTCCTGCTATGTGCAGTCTCTTACCCTTTTTGTTCTTCTCCTTTGTCACCACCGTCATGGACATTGTTGGCAGGGTTGTAATTTCCCCGCCGTTGGGCAGCCTGCTGACCTGAAGGGAGCGGAAAGTACACTTGAGCGTGTTCTTGGCCGTGGCGTCCTTCTTCTCTGGGTCTTTCTTCTTGTCAGCCAGTTGCTGTGCAATCCAGTAGTCGACCTGCAGTCCCATTAGCTCTCCGCCATGGCCAAGGCTCAGTGAACTGACAAGAGGGATGCATTGTGAAATTACTGAGCCTGCCGAAATATTTCTCCAGTGCTCACAAAAGCCCTATCATTTAACACTGGAACTCTGGACTATATTGTTGAGTCAAAGGAACTATTAAGCAGGCTCCACGTGCTTACATGTGGGAATATGCAGTAAATTCATGAGAAATGGATTCACCCGTGTTTTGGGCTCTTGGTCTTTGCTACAGAATGTGTTCGGTGGAGACCAGGAACTTTCTCACAGGAAAGGAGAGAACTAAAGAAGAAATTAAAAGGACAAAAGGCCAACACTATTATCACACACCAGCTAACAACCATACAGGCCAAAGAGCAGGTCACATGGCTCTTCCGCTTTGCTGTGTGGTGCAGATCAGATACAGATAGGGGAAATAATTAGAAAACGGGGAAGGAGGAGAAAGAGAATATAAACTGTGCTCAAAAATTTATTACACTCAAAGCTCATTTTCTTATGGTAGTCTTTTGGTTAATATAGGTATTTAAATCACTGTGTACTAATATAAAGTAGTCAACTGTTTAACAAGGGGCTAACAACCCATTAATAAATGGATTACCAGCCAAGTTAAAACAGTACCCAGGGGAGTTTTACATGGACCATGTTAGCCTAAACAGTGTACCACCAGAGGAAATTAAATCCACTCAGATCTTATTGGAAATAAATGCTCATTACATAGGGAATCATTGTCTACCCACCCAATAAAAGACTGAAAACACATGGCTGTTCACTGTGAAATTAGATCTTCATGAGGCCCCATGACTTAGTAGTGGCTCAGCACTCTCGCCTGAGTCAGAAGATTGTGGGTTCAAGTCCCACTCCAGAGACATGAACACAAAATCTAGGCGGACACTCCAGTGCCAGTACTGAGGGAGCGTAGCACTGTCGGAGTTGCCGTCTTTCAGATGAGACACTATATTGAGGCCCTGTTTGCCCCCTCAGGTGGACATAAATGATCTCATGTCACATTTGTGAAGAGGAGCAGGGGAGTTCTCCCCGTTGTCATGGCCAATATTTATCGCTCAACCAAGATCACTTAAAAATGCATGATTTGGTCATTATGACATTGCTGTTTGTGGGACCTTGTTTCATCCAAATTGCCTGCCAATGACTGCATATTAAAAGCACTTAATTAACTATAAAAACACTTTAGGGCATAATGAGGTAGTGAAAGACGCTATATAAATGCATTATAGACCGGTCAGCCTGACATCGGTAGTGGGTAAAATGATGGAATCAATTATTAAGGATGTCATAGCAGTGCATTTGGAAAGAGGTGACATGATAGGTCCAAGTCAGCATGGATTTGTGAAAGGGAAATCATGCTTGACAAATCTTCTGGAATTTTTTGAGGATGTTTCCAGTAGAGTGGATAAGGGAGAACCAGTTGATGTGGTATATTTGGACTTTCAGAAGGCGTTCGACAAGGTCCCACACAAGAGATTGATGTGCAAAGTTAGAGCACATGGGATTGGGGGTAGTGTACTGACATGGATTGAGAACTGGTTGTCAGACAGGAAGCAAAGAGTAGGAGTAAATGGGTACTTTTCAGAATGGCAGGCAGTGACTAGTGGGGTACCGCAAGGTTCTGTGCTGGGGCCCCAGCTGTTTACACTGTACATTAATGATTTAGATGAGGGGATTAAATGTAGTATCTCCAAATTTGCGGATGACACTAAGTTGGGTGGCAGTGTGAGCTGCGAGGAGGATGCTGTGAGGCTGCAGAGCGACTTGGATAGGTTAGGTGAGTGGGCAAATGCATGGCAGATGAAGTATAATGTGGATAAATGTGAGGTTATCCACTTTGGTGGTAAAAACAGAGAGACAGACTATTATCTGAATGGTGACAGATTAGGAAAAGGGGAGGTGCAAAGAGACCTGGGTGTCATGGTACATCATCATTGAAGGTTGGCATGCAGGTGCAGCAGGCGGTTAAGAAAGCAAATGGCATGTTGGCCTTCATAGCAAGGGGATTTGAGTACAGGGGCAGGGAGGTGTTGCTACAGTTGTACAGGGCATTGGTGAGGCCACACCTGGAGTATTGTGTACAGTTTTGGTCTCCTAACCTGAGGAAGGACATTCTTGCTATTGAGGGAGTGCAGCGAAGGTTCACCAGACTGATTCCCGGGATGGCGGGACTGACCTATCAAGAAAGACTGGATCAACTGGGCTTGTATTCACTGGAGTTCAGAAGAATGAGAGGGGACCTCATAGAAACATATAAAATTCTGACGGGGTTAGACAGGTTAGATGCAGGAAGAATGTTCCCAATGTTGGGGAAGTCCAGAACCAGGGGTCACAGTCTAAGGATAAGGGGTAAGCCATTTAGGACCGAGATGCGGAGGAACTTCTTCACCCAGAGAGTGGTGAACCTGTGGAATTCTCTACCACAGAAAGTTGTTGAGGCTAATTCACTAAATATATTCAAAAAGGAGTTAGATGAGGTCCTTACTGCTAGGGGGATCAAGGGGTATGGCGAGAAAGCAGGAATGGGGTACTGAAGTTGAATGTTCAGCCATGAACTCATTGAATGGCGGTGCAGGCTAGAAGGGCCGAATGGCCTACTCCTGCACCTATTTTCTATGTTTCTATGTTTCTATGTTTTTCTATGGAGGGGCACAGCCAAAATCATCAGGATTAAATCCATCTCTTACTAATCGATTGCACAGCATGTTCATCAGCCAGCTGCCTGGTCACATACAGTGCCACGTGCAATCAGTACAAGTCTGCTTCTAATGCTTACCTCGAGTACAGTCCACCCCCAACAGAGGGCGAAGAGGGTGGAGTAGGGGAAGCTTCTTTCATTGCTGGAGACAGTGTCGGAGGAGTGGAAGACAGGATATTGGAGCCTGAAGTGGCAGCATCATCTGAATCACCTGCAGGTAATGTAACTTTATTTAGCACTATTGAAACACTAGCTAAACATTTAAAACAAACATATTTAAGAAAAAACTTTCTGTAACTAGTGACACTATCAAATGCCATCTGGTACAGCACAAGCTTGATCAAGAGTAAAGTCCCTCTACATCAGCACATAAACATTTCCTATTGCTGACGGAGAACTGATTTGAACTTGGGAGGAAATCACCAACCTGATGTCGCTGAAGACTGTTCCAAAATCCCAACTTTCACAACCTGCAAGCATAGATGTTATAGATTCAGTACAATATATTATAAGCACATGAAACAGCCAGGATCAGCAGCTCCTGTTTACAGAGCACTACTTCTACTACCAGAACGTTTATGTATTGTAACCACATTCCCTCAGGATAATTCATACTGAAGATCCTGGCTTCTGTGCACAGTATGTGGAGTGAAGTAGCCATCCAACGACTGATATGTTAGACTCAGCCTTGCAGAATGGAGAGTACAGCTTCTCAGTCTCTGGATATTATAGAATCTCTATCCTTTTATGTTCCTGCTGATTATGTAGAGAATTCAAGTCAGCATTTGGTTATTGAAAGACAAATAAAACATAGAAACATAGAAAATAGGTGCAGGAGTAGGCCATTCGGCCCTTCAAGCCTGCACCACCATTCAATATGATCATGGCTGATCATGCAACTCCAGTATCCCATTCCTGCTTTCTCTCCAAACCCCTTGATCCCTTTAGCTGTAAGGGCCACATCTAACTCCCTCTTGAATATATCTAACGAATTGGCCTGAACAACTTTCTGTGGTAGAGAATTCCACAGGTTCACCACTCTCTGGGTGAAGAAGTTTCTCCACATCTCGGTCCTAAGGCTTACCCTTATCCTTAGACTGTGACCACTGGTTCTGGATTTCCCCAACATCGGGAACATTCTTCCTGCATCTAACCTGTCCAATCCCGTCAGAATTTTATATGTTTCTATGAGATCCCCTCTCATTCTTCTAAATTCCAGTGAATATAAGCCTAGTCGATCCAGTTTTTCTTCATGTCAGTCCTGTCATCCGGGAATCAGTCTGGTGAACCTTCGTTGCACTCCCTCAATAGCAAGAATGTCCTTCCTCAGATTAGGAGACCAAAACTGCATACAATACTCAAGGTGTGGTCTCACCAAGGCCCTGTACAACTGCGGTAAGACCTCCCTGCTCCTATACTCAAATCCCCTCGCGATGAAGGCCAGCATGCCATTTGCTTTCTTTACTACCTGCATGCCTACCTTCAATGACTGATGTACTATGAAACACAGGTCTCGTTGCACCTCCCCTTTTACTCATCTGTCACCATTCAGATAATAATCTGCCTTCCTGTTTTTGCCACTAAAGTGGATAACCTCACACTTATCCACATTATACTGCATCTGCCATGCTTTTGCCCACTCACCTAACCTGTCCATGACCCCCTGCAGCCTCTTAGCATCCTCCTCACAGCTCACACCGCCACCCAGCTTAGTGTCATCTGCAAACTTGGAGATATTACACTCAATTCCTTCGTCTAAATCATTAATGATAACAAATGATACAAAAGTTAATCGCTCAGATACTAACTGCATCTACCTTCTCCCAATTCAGGCGAACACCCATCAACACATTCCTTCCAACATATGTGCACATCCTCAACCTTCACTCCAAAAGACATCAATTCCTCAAACCCCTACATGCTGAAACACATACCTCCACAAACATGGGTACATGCACAGGAGCTTTCAAACTACCCTCCCAAGATTCACAGCCCCCCAATACAGTTCCCAACATTTACACTTGCTCAATACACCTCTCAAGATTCACACCCCCTCAATACACCTCCCAATATTTCACATTCTCTCAATACACTTCCCAGAACACATATCTTCAGGTCACCTGCCCACCACAAAGAGCCTCCAACCACAATCCTTATACCACCCTCAACTCCCCTCCGCAACACATACATATCCTTCAACAACAACTATAACTCTAATGCACTCATTCAACCATCCAATACACGCACACACCCTTTCAACTCCCACCCCCCTGGCAGACACGCACAATCTTCAATCCTCGCCTAAATTCATAACATATTCTCCCTCTTGCATCCGCATACATACAACTCACATTGATGTAGAACCTTTAGCTAGTAATACATAGCAAGGCTATTCTAGCGGGAAAGTGAATAAAAGGCACCCAACAGAAATTGAGAGAAGGTAATTAATAAGACAGAAGAACATAGTGTGGTTATAGCAGTATGATCTGAGGGGAGAAATATAGCAAAGCTGAGGGATTTAGGAATATATGACAACTAACAGTTATAGCATCAATGGTGCATTGCAAGGGGGAAGGTCAGGAGAGTGGAGTGTGGGCTTGAGCTAGTTGGATTCATATGGTGGAGCGAGGCCATGGAGACATTTGAAAATAAGGACAAGAATTTTGAATTCAATACACTAGGCAATGGCTAGTGATAGTCAGTGAGGATAGGTGAGAAGGAGGTAGGATGACAGTGATGGAGCTTTGGATGAGTTGGGGTTTGTGTAGGGTTGAGCTAGGAAGGCCAGTCAGAACGGTAGAGGTGCCAAAGACATGAATGTGGCTGCCTGCCGCAGTGTGGGTGAGGTAGGGATGGAGCTAGGTGATGTTTCAGAGGTGGAAATAAGCAGTCTTGGATGTGAGGGCTTGAAGCTCAGCTCGGGGATAAGTAAGTTGCCTGCCATTAGGTTCAGCTTAAGCAAACAGCTGGGTGGAAATATGGATTTAGAACCGATGGTGTGTAGTTTCTGCCGAGAACTAATTTGAATAGCTATCATCTGGAAAGTGTTTAAATGAAGCAAACCATGACATAACCATAGCTCAATGTGCTTTCTGACTACCTGTTGGGACAGAGGACATCCTGGACTCTAGGTTAGCGGTGAAGCTGAGAATCAATTGCACATATATATAACAACTGGCCCCCATGCTTATGAATAATGTTACTGAAAGGCAGCATGCAAATGAAGAGTTAATTAGAGGACCATGGATGAAGCCTTGGGGAATGCTGGAGTTGACCATGTGGGGTAAGAGAACCCACTCAAGGCTTCCTTTGTACAACAACAATTTGCATTTATACATCACCTTTAACAGTAAAACATCTCAAGTCACTTCACAGGAATGTTACAGGATTAATGTGGCACTGGGTCACATGGACATATTACAACAGGGCTGGTCACAGAAAAAGGTTTTAAGGAGTATTTTAAAGGAGGAGAGAGGTGGAGAGGTGGAGAGGTTTAGGGAGAGAATTTCAGAGCTTGGAACTTAGACAACTGAAGGCACAACCGCCAATGGTGGGGCAAAGGAAATCGGGAATGCTCAAAAGGCCATAATTCAAGGAATGCAGAGATCTCGGAAGGTTGTAGGGCTGGAGAAGATTACAGAGATAATGAAGTGCGAGGCCATGGGGATTTGAACACGAGTATGAGAAATTTAAATTTGAGGTGCTGCCAGACTGGGAGCCAATGGAAGTCAGAAACCACAGGGGTGATGGGTGAATGGGAAGGTAGGAATAGAACCATAAATGGACAGTGCCAAGGAGGCAAAGTGATGGAGGCGGGCAGAGTGCTTGACAGTATGAAAGGTCACAGACACACGAATAAGAAACACGACATACAAAAGTGAAATTACTTACTCCAATAAAGGGAATAAACTTCTGGCAGGAGTCTTCATCTGGGCTATAGATTTAAAAAAAAACATGAAATTAAATCTAATCCGTGAGCTCAGGTAAGAAGGCAAGCCAAGCGATGCAAATATTCACATGCAGTAACAAATCAACTTTTATCAAATATTTGTGATTGAATTTGCAATTATATGCAGTATCATTCTTCATGTCAGCTGTAAAGGTTTATGTATGGCACATTGTACTAGCAGAGGAGTATACAGTACAGTGTGGCCTCAGGCACAGCGCACTCCAGCCAAGATTATCTTCAAAACTATTTTAATGTGAAGACTTTTCAGACAATTTTGTGGTTTTACAGTGAAAAGATTTACCAGAATAGTAAGAGGGGATTTGACAGAGGTGTTCAAAATCATCAATGACTTTTTTTACATTAATAAGGAGAAACTATTTCCAGTGGCAGAAGGGTCAGTAACCAGAGGACACAGAATGAAGGTGATTGGCAAAAGAACCAGAGGTGACATGAGGAAACAATTTTTACACAATGAGTTATGATCTGGAATGCACTGCCTGAAAGGGTGGCAGAAGCTGATTCAATAGTAACTTTAAAAAGAGAATTGGATAAATACTTGAGGGGGAAAAAAAATTACAGGGCTATGGGGAAAGTGCAGGGGAATGGGACTAATTGGACAGCTCTATCAAAGAGATGGCACAGGCATGATGGGCCGAATGGCCTCCTTCTGCGCTGTATCATTCCATGAAACAGTTAAACTGTTTTATAAGCAGCTGCTTACGCTCAAATAATATCTTTCATTTGCAATTCAATATTCCTGAATGCACTGACTTCTTAAAAACAATTAAAAAATCAAACTGTGAAGCAAGCTGTGAGGATCCACATGGTGGTGCAGTGAATAATGGATCAGGAATTGCTCCTGCAATTCCCACATTCGATTCTTCGGTCTGTTACCGGAGACGGTAGCCCTACGGGTCAGAGTGTACATATTAAAGAAAGTGGTCAGGGAAAGTGTGTGAATATTAGTAGAGACGGTAACTATAGATGTCAATTATGTGAATAGTAAAGTTATAGGGGACAGAAAGACTTTGGTATAAATACTCAGAATATTACAGGAGACTAAAACCCTTGGGCAAGTAATTGCGTGATTACTGGGAATGTTACAGGACAGAGAGACCCTTGTGTGAGTACTGGAACTGTTACAGGACACAGGAACTCTTGGGTCAGTACTAGGAGTGTCTGTTAATCTTTATTTATGGGGTAAAACTGTTATATTGACGCATTCTGGTGACAGAGCAAATGGGATTCCCTTGGAGCATGGCTTGTTAACACTGGTGACAAGAGCTGGTGGTCCATTTTCAGAGCAATCAGTGGAGGCTTTGAACTTCATATCTATTTGATGTTTGTTTCTAAAGCTTAGATAGAATTCATATCAAGGTCCCTGCTGATGGATGGAGTATTTAAAATAAACTGCCAGGCTTCTTCAACTGTGCAACTAGTTGGGCAATTACTTTTGGCTACAGCTAATCAAAGGCAGGCCTGGTGTAAATGCTATCTGATGCGCCCAAACCTTAAAGGACAAATGTTCCATTTACTTTACACCTAGGGATGCTGGGAAACATCATGAGCTAATAAACACGTGTTTAAACTGTTGAAACTCTGAAGCACTGAAACAAAGTGTAAGTGTGCAGTTTTTAATTCCGTGTGTTAGGAGTGCCCATACTGAGCAATACTATATGGGTTGGAGCGACTACCCCATGAAGGGAGTCACCCAGGACCACTATTAAACATCCCTCTGCTGCTGGGTATAGAGTGGCATTGACATATTCTGGCAAAAGTTTGTCTGCTCTTTATAATTCAGTATGGTGACTTATAGAAGGGCAGAAAATATTAGGAAACATATCGTGCAGCATGTATAGTAATCAACGATATTGTATTGCTGCAATGTGGAGTGGCTGTGAACCTCAGACACGCGCAGTCTGCTACAACTCCTGATACAGGCAGATCAGTAGAAGTCCCTCACACACTTTCATGCCTCTGTACTGCAGTGACCAGGAGGGGGGGTGTCAGCACACTCCAAAAGCCCAATTAACAACACACTCGCATTGCAACCATCCGGTTCACTCCAAGAGGCTATCAACCAGTTAGCTAATCAACAAAAGTAAGAGAAGCGGCAGAATAAAAGGCAAACATTACTATTTAAGCCAGTCTTTTCCTTTCACTTGTTTAACAGGCAAGTGATTCTTGTACAAGTGGCCTGGAAAACAAACTGATCAAAAAGCACATGGGGCTGCTGAACGTATGATAAATGGTAGAGAGATTCAGTATCTTTTATTGTACTCAACAGCTTTTATGTAAAAGGACGTTTTTTAAAGTTGGTTCCAGTGTGCAGCAAAAATAACAGCGTAGTATTCCTTACCACTAGGCCTCTCTATCCTCTGTAAATAGTAACAGCAGGTGGCAATTTAGTGAAGCTCAAACCTTGTCCCTCGATAAAGGGTGTTGGGTCAGTGAGTTGCAGTGTGTTTCCAACATCCTGCCAGGATTGTTCTCCTTCAAGCAGAAAAGGTTAAGCGGAGATTTGATAGGTGTGTTCAAAATTATGAAGGGTTTTGATGGAATAAATAAGGAGAAACTTTTTCCATTGGTAGGAGGGTCAGTATCCAGAGGACACAGATTTAGAATAATTGGCAGGAAGCAGATTCAATAGTAATTATCAAAAGGAAATTGGATAAATATTTGAAAAGGATAAATTTGCAGGGCTATGTGGAACGTGCAGGCAAGTGGGACTAATTGGAGAGCTCTTTCAAACAGTTGGCACAGGCATGATGGGCCGAATGGCCTCCTTCTGTGATGTATGATTCTATGCTCTACTAAGTGATAAGAAGTGGGTTTGGACTTGTGACTACCGTATAGTGCCAGGAATTTACCATCTTGTCTCTGGCATCAGTCAAAGCTCAGAGAGAACAGGAGCATAAGAGATAAGGGAAGATGAGGAGGAAAAGCATTGTTAGAATACTATTCCTGTTGTCACACAGTCAGCTCAAAACTAGCAACGAGAGAGGGTCACCTGACTCACAAGCACTCCACTAGTGCTGACCCCAAATAATTAATTTTAAATAATTTTTTTTCCATTGGGAAAGAATAATCTGAAGAGAATACACATACACTCATCCCTGAGCAGGAGTACAAAGAGCAGTTTCAATTATTTCTTGTGAGTATGATCTCCAGGAGCTGCAGTTAGCAGCCAAGCTTACTTTAACAGCAAATCCCAGCGCCGTGACTTCTACCACTGAGAAGGAAAAGAACAGCTGTGTCATGGGAACACCAAGTTCTCCTCAAGTCTCACAGCATCCTGACTTGGAAATATAGCACCATTCCTTCACTATCACTGGATGAAAATCTTGGAACTCCCTACCGAACAGCACTACGGGAGCACCTTAATGACATGGACTGCGGTTCAAGAAGAAAGCTAACCACCATCTACTCAAGGGCAACTAGGGATGGGCAGTAAATGCCAGCCTTGCTTGCATCATCCATAGTTTGAGCCGAAGGTTGCCAAGTATGGTGTTGTCATTCTATTGTGTCATGCAGCATTCGAAACAAAGTAAATGAGTTGACGGCACAAATCATTACAAATGGGTATGATTTGGTGGCCATTACTGAAACGTGGTTGCAGGTTGGCCAAGACTGGGAATTAAACATACAATGGTATGTAACAATTTGGAAAGATCGACAAGAAGGGAAAGGAGGTGGGGTAGCTCGGTTAATAAAGGATGGTATCAGGGCAGTTGTGAGAGACGATATTGGCTCTAATGAACAAAATGTTGAATCATTGTGGGTGGAGATTAGAGATAGTAAGGGGAAGAAATCACTGGTGGGCGTAGTTTATAGGCCCCCAAATAATAACTTCACGGTGGGGCTGACAATAATCAAGGGAATAATGGAGGCATGTGAAAAAGGAACGGCAGTAATCATGGGGGTTTTTAACCTACATATCGATTGGTCAAATCAAATCGCACGGGGTAGCCTGGAGGAGGAATTCATAGAATGCATAAGGGATTGTTTCTTGGAACAGTATGTTACAGAACCTACAAGGGAGCAAGCTATCTTAGATCTGGTCCTGTGTAATGAGTCAGGAATAGTAAACGATCTCCTAGTAAAAGATCCTCTCGGAATGAGTGATCACAGTATGGTTGAATTTGTAATACAGATTGAGGGTGAGGAAGTAGTGTCTCAAACGAGCGTACTATGCTTAAACAAAGGGGACTACAGTGGGATGAGGGCAGAGTTGGCTAAAGTAGACTGGGAACACAGACTAAACGGTGGCACAATTGAGGAACAGTGGAGGACTTTTAAGGAGTTCTTTCATAGTGCTCAACAAAAATATATTCCAGTGAAAAAGAAGGGCGGTAAGAGAAGGGATAACCAGCCGTGGATAACCAAGGAAATAAAGGAGAGTATCAAATTATAAACCAATGTGTATAAGGTGGCCAAGGTTAGTGGGAAACTAGAAGATTGGGAAAATTTTAAACGACAGCAAAGAATGACTAAGAAAGCAATAAAGAAAGGAAAGCTAGATTACGAAAGTAAACTTGCGCAAAACATAAAAACAGATAGTAAAAGCTTTTACCGATATATAAAACGGAAAAGAGTGACTAAAGTAAATGTTGGTCCCTTAGAAGATGAGAAGGGGGATTTAATAATGGGAAATGTGGAAATGGCTGAGATCTTAAACAATTATTTTGCTTCGGTCTTCACCGTGGAAGACACAAAAACCATGCCAAAAATTGCTGGTCACGGGAATGTGGGAAGGGAGGACCTTGAGACAATCACTATCACTAGGGGGGTAGTGCTGGACAGGCTAATGGATCTCAAGGTAGACAAGTCCCCTGGTCCTGATGAAATGCATCCCAGGGTATTAAAAGAGATGGCGGAAGTTATAGCAGATGCATTCGTTATAATCTACCAAAATTCTGTGGACTCTGGGGAGGTACCAGCGGATTGGAAAGCAGCTAATGTAATGCCTCTGTTTAAAAAAGGGGGCAGACAAAAGGCAGATAACTATAGGCCGGTTAGTTTAACATCTGTAGCAGGGAAAATGCTTGAAATTATCATTAAGGAAGAAATAGCGGGACATCTAGATAGGAATAGTGCAATCAAGCAGACGCAACATGGATTCATGAAGGGGAAATCATGTTTAACTAATTTACTGGAATTCTTTGAGGATATAACGAGCATGGTGGATAGAGGTGTACCGATGGATGTGGTGTATTTAGATTTCCAAAAGGCATTCGATAAGGTGTCACACAAAAGGTTACTGCAGAAGATAAAGGTATGCGGAGTCAGAGGAAATGTATTAGCATGGATAGAGAATCACCACTAACAGAAAGCAGAGAGTCGGGATAAATGTGTCCTTTTCGGGTTGGAAATCGGTAGTTAGTGGTGTGCCACAGGGATCAGTGCTGGGATCACAACTGTTTACAAAATACATAGATGACCTGGAAGAGGGGACAGAGTGTAGTGTAACAAAATTTGCAGATGACACAAAGATTAGTGGGAAAGCGGGTTGTGTAGAGGACACAGAGAGGCTGCAAAGAGATTTAGATAGGTTAAGCGAATGGGCTAAGGTTTGGCAGACGGAGTACAATGTTGGAAAATGTGAGGTCATCCACTTTGGAAAAAAAAAAAACAGTAAAAGGGAATATTATTTGAATGGGGAGAAATTACAACATGCTGTGGTGCAGAGGGACCTGGGGGTCCTTGTGCATGAATCCCAAAAAGTTAGTTTGCAGGTGCAGCAGGTAATCAGGAAGGCGAATGGAATGTTGGCCTTCATTGCGAGAGGGATGGAGTACAAAAGCAGGGAGGTCCTGCTGCAACTGTATAGGGTATTGGTGAGGCCGCACCTGGAGTACTGCGTGCAGTTTTGGTCACCTTACTTAAGGAAGGATATACTAGCTTTGGAGGGGGTACAGAGACAATTCACTAGGCTGATTCCGGAGATGAGGGGGTTACCTTATGATGATAGATTGAGTAGACTGGGTCTTTACTCGTTGGAGTTCAGAAGGATGAGGGATGATCTTATAGAAATATTTAAAATAATGAAAGGGATAGACAAGATAGAGGCAGAGAGGTTGTTTCCACTGGTCGGGGAGACTAGAACTAGGGGGCACAGCCTGAAAATACGGGGGAGCCAATTTAAAACTGAGTTGAGAAGGAATTTCTTCTCCCAGAGGGTTGTGAATCTGTGGAATTCTCTGCCCAGGGAAGCAGTTGAGGCTGGCTCATTGAATGTATTCAAATCACAGATAGATAGATAGATTTTTAACCAATAAGGGAATTAAGGGTTATGGGGAGCAGGCGGGTAAGTAGAGCTGAGTCCACGGCTAGATCAGCCATGATCTTGTTGAGTGGAGGAGCAGGCTTGAGGGGCTAGATGGCCTACTCCTGTTCCTAATTCTTATGTTCTTATGTTCGGTGGTGATGACACAGAAGCACAATACAACATCATCAAGACAACTGTATGTATCGAGATTCATCTGCATATCCATACTGGTCATTGACACAGGATGTGGGAAATTAGGTGGAACAACAGTTTATCTAGGCAAGACCAGATAAAGGAATGACTGTGACAGCAGTGTGATTTCTTTCTCAGATACTACACGTAAGGGATGGTTTAACTCAAGTATACATGTATATTTACCGGCAATACTAAAACCATATGCTACTCCCAAAGATTAACATGCTCCAGCAAATGAACCAAATCTCCAATTTTAAGTAATATAATATCATATTCAGGCAACTGTGTTATGCCAAGAAGAAAAGAAAAGACTGGCATTAAATATAAACCAAGAAAGCAGATAGATATATATATATATATATATAAAAAACAGGAAAACCCAAGCAGACTCTGGTACCTTATGTTAAAATCAAAATGAAAGCTCTTTTTCCTTTATTGAAAGCAACCACAAGAAAACAAAAATCACATGTTATTACACGGAACAAGTTGTACTCAGGGATATGTCAATGTCTCAAGGACCTGCCCCTTCCTCACTGGCTGCTCACAGTCAAGTATTAAAGGCAGCTCAAGTGCAAACTACATCAGGCTCAGATTTTTATTACTGCATGTTGCATGAGGGAACAATATTCTGTGTTCATTAAGTGAGACCAAATGCATGATATTAAAGAGGAAGAGTTACCGATAGAACAGAGGTTCCCCAACATTACATTCAGAACATTTCAATTTTCAAATGCAAGTATGCCCCTTCGATCAGGTCTCTTGTTCTCTGTGCCATTTTTGCTGCCCACTGGGAGACCTGGCTTGATACAACAGTTCAACATGTGCGCAACTATCCACTGGATCAAGAGAGTGGAGATCTACAAGGACATCATTTTGCAGCATGGGCACTGATGAAGTTTTAACTGGTATCTGCACTCATGCAGGCCACTGCCCTGAAAGGTGGGTTTGTTGGGTCTGTCTGTGTCATCTGAGGCACAAGGGTGTTGCCTATGAGACTTGTTCACCTCCTGTCAGATCACTGGTGGAACAACTGTGGATATTCACAGAGGTTCAACTCAGTGATGACATGGATGGGTGAGAGAGCCGAGTATTCTACCTCTCCAACAGTGCAGAAGCCTTTAGGAGAGACATGTTGAATAATAATTTTAAGTTTCTTTTTTTTTAAAGCCAAAATATTGTTCTGTTGGCATCCATCAAATTGACTTGGTTTTAAGTGTGTAGCTTTGCAGCCAAGACATTGCTTCCAATCCAATAAACAAAGCGAACCTGCTCACTGCATAGCCAACAAAACTCATTGGTGGAAAATCCATTCAAACTTCTTTAAGCTTCTGCTACTGGAGCTTCTTAGCTACAAGCAGCTGTTTTGGCACAGCATCCTTCAGCTGCATTGTCTTAAATCTACATTGCCCAATTAAAAAGGTTGCAGAAAACTTGTGCAACATGGCAACTTATCTGCAGCCAGTGTGAAAGAGTGAATTGAATTTTAAAGTAATAGCCACATACATAAACTTAAACGTAAACCATAAATATTATAATCCCAGACTGCTATAATATTACTTCATTTTCACAGAGAATGCAAGTAATAAAAACAGAAAATACTGGAAATACTCAACAGGTCAGGCAGCATCTGTGGAGAGAGAAACAGAGTTAACATCTCAGGTCGATGACCCTTCGTCAGGACCTGTTTCCGTCTCCACAAATGCTGCCTGACCTGCTGAGTATTTCCAGTATTTTCTGTTTTTATTTTAGATTTCCAGCATCCGCAGCATTTTGCTTTTGTGTGAGAGGATGCAAGTATTGTGTTATCATATCCCTTCCTGTAAAGGGACTTTTCTCTGGAGTTTGGCACCAGGGTGGAGTGCAGAATCTGTTCAGTTGCATGTTATTTTAGTAGGTAATCATAACTACTTCAGAGTCTCGCCATCAGTACTATTGGCTTATCAAGACCAGTTACAAAGAATTATGATTATCTGTGTAATGCAGGAGTGACTGAGCCCAACTGTGTGAAGGAATTGAACATATAGGATAAGCACTGAGCTCCTCTGTCCTCCTCCCCCCGCCGCCCCCTCCCCCCAATCCCAAATCAACGACTGTATTATCAGGATCAGTAACCTCTTTCAGCCAGAACCTGTATTACTGACTGTATCTCTACTGATGTTAATCTAGCTCCCTCACACTGTCACTCAGTAACCCCTCCCCCAGAACCTGTGTTACTGACATTCGCTACAATGTTAATACAGCTCCCTTGCACTGTGGGACATGGTAACTCTTCCCTCCAACACTTTATTAATGACTGCGATCTTTCTCATAACATCACAGTCAGTAACTCTACTCAGTCTGCGCTCACATTTGAACAAAAATATTGCAGCAAAAAATACAGAAAATGTTAAACTTAGCCCTGTTTCTTTTTAATGGTTTCATTTTTGCAAGAGGTACTAGGTGCTGAGACATTCCCATTGTTAAGTATTGCAACCCAGTTAGTGCACATCCATGGGTATATCCAAGCAAAACGGGTGCAGATTATTTGCCGTCATAACAACCCTCTGCAGTCCAGCACTCTATTATAATGAGGTGCATGCTGTGACAAACGCCCCATAACATCGCATATGATAAAAAAGTAAAATCAACAGCCAAAGTCCTGCTGGCTCGCAACAGGTGCAGTGCCATAACAGAGGGCTTCATTACAACATTTCATTAAAGTAACAGGTATGCAGTGATAGCAACAGATTGGTTTATGATCAGTAAAGTGTAGACATTTCTGTGAAAGTGTGCACTATTTTTGTATCCCAGGTGATTAATACTGATGTACTGACTGACATGATCACAATTACCATCACCAGCTGACCTCGGCAATGTACCTGTTGCCGTGGAAACCATCTGTTGCTGTCACAGAATTCGGTCTGCCAAAGCACCTCTGACTTTGTAGTTTGTCGATTATGTAACTTCTATTGAAAGTATTGTTTATTTTAAAAGGAAACTCAACCACAACCTCAATGTGAAAACAATGACTGTACCTTTTCTGCTTGTAAGTTAACATGGCTTCGGCGATTGGTAATTGGTGGGCGATGTTTGCATTGGAGATGTATTGGGTAACTCTAGTGACGACATCCGGTATTTCCTGCACTATAGTTAGACACAATCAACAGGTTAGACAGGCCATTATGTCAGTTATTAACAGCCTGCCTTTCTCACAAAAGCACAGATGCAGTCACAAAATGAAAGAGACAGAAAAAAAATAGAATCTCTGCCAGAAGTTTGTTTACCAAGAAGTACTCTTCGATATCAGATTGCACACCTACGCACAGCTTGAAAGAAAGAACTTGTATTTATATAGCGCCTTTCACGATGTCAGGACAATCCAAAGCGCTTTACAGCCAATGAAGCATTTTGAAATGTAGTTACTGTGAGGTAGTGTTAGTTGAATTCAATTTAAAAAAGTAAATAAAAATGCAGGTGATTTTGATGCATTTTTGTTAAAATTCTAGTTTAGAGGGTTATTTTGAGTGTGCTTTAAATTAAGCTTGTTCCCTGATGATTCATAAGTGAATGCATCATCTGGTGCAATACTGAGTGATAAAAAGGAAGATCCCAACTTTGATCCCTAATGTAATGAGGTAGCGGGGACACAAAAATTGGCTCCCCTGAGTTAATGGGTGAGGGATAGGGGTGGGAGGAAATGAGCCATGGTGTTTGTACCCAATCACTACCCAATGAGCCCTGCATCAGGTCAGGAGAGGGTTGGGCTCGGCTACTGACACTCTGGGCTCCCAAATTAGGAATGGCCATTTGGGTGTGGAACTGGAGCACATCTAGCACCTAATGAATCATATCTAGGACCGTAAACGGGATAATTGTGTTGGGTCGAGGGTACAGGGGAAGAGAAGAGAATTAACACAAGTGGTAACACAAAATGGCTGTTCAAATGTGAAGCTTTGTTTTCCATCAGTGGGAGTTCAGACCAACATAATATCGTCGTAATATGCCCTAAGTGCCTTGAACCGCTTAACCTGGCACCTAAGAACCTCACTTTTATTTTCAGCCTATCCAGTGGTTGACTCAATTATATAGCATATACAACTGGACGATATTCAGACTTGGGCTGATAAGTGGCAAGTAACATTCGTGGCACCCAAGTGCCAGGCAATGACCATCTCCAGCAAGCGAGTCTCCAACCATCTCCCCTTGATATTCAACATCATTACCATCGCTGAATCCCACCACCAACATCCTGGGGTTACCATTGACCAGAAATTTAACTGGACCAGCCACATAAATACTTTGGCAACAAGAGCGGTTCAGAGGCTGTGTATTCTGCAGCGAGTGTCTCACCTCCAGACTCCCCAAAGCCTTTCCACCATCTACAAGGCACAAGTTAGGAGTGTGATGGAATACTCTCCACTTGCCTGGATGAGTGCAGCTCCAACAACACAAGAAGGTCGACACTATCCAGGACAAAGCAGCCCGCTTGATTGACACCCCATCCACCATCTTCAACATTCACTCCCTCCAAGACCGTGGCTGCAGTGTGTAACATCTATAAGATGCACTGCAGAAACTCGCCACAGCTTCTTTGGCAGTACCTCATAAATCCGCGATCGTTACCACCTAAAAGGACAAGGGAAGCAGGTATATGGGAGCACCATCACCTGCAAGTTCCCCTCCAAGTCACACACCATTCTGACTTGGAAATATATCGCCGTTCCTTCATCGTCGCTGGGTCAAAATCCTGGAACTCCCTCCCGAACAGCACTGTGGGAGTACCTTCACCACAAGAACCGCAGCGGTTCAGAAAGGCGGCTCACCACCATCTTCTCAATGGCAATTAGGCATAGGCAATCATGCTGGCCTTGCCAGTGAAGCCCACATCCCAGAACGATTTAAAAAAAAAATAGCTCCACAGATTGGAGGCCCTCACCTCACCCACAGCTTTCAACTGAACTGTGCTGAGCCGACAGGTGTCAGATGGTGGGTGTGCCATATCCCTGTAGGGAAGGGAGCATGGGAAGAAAAATAAAGAGTGCCATTTAGCAGGTCACTACTTCAAACTTCCCAGCTACGATGAATTAGGACAAACAACTGCACACTCAAAACCAGAGGTTCAGGACTAAGCAGCACTATGCAATAGTTCAGGATAAAATGGGTAGGGCAAATGTTAAAAAAAAATAAACATGCAAGTACAGATAATTGGAGTTTAGCTGGGATTATTTGATATATAAATTTAATATATCCATTTAGGAAACAATTTTCAGAAGCCTGTTGCAGGTGCAGCAGTCTCATAATAAATTACGAAGATTTTGGATGAGACCATTGGTTCATCTAACCTGGCCTTCTGTGTCTCCCATCAGGTTCCTTACTACGATTCTCACACCAATAGCCCTATATCCCCTTTCCCAAACAGGAATTAATTTGGTCCTTCTTTAAACCCTGCCCCACCCCTTCCGCTGGTAATCTGCTCCACAATCCTACTGCCCTCTTACAAGAAAAAAAACATTGCCTACATTTTCTATTGACAGCTTTAACTTTAAACTGTGTCCCCTGGTCCTCAACTCTTGAAGCCAACATCTGGGGAAAAAACAGCAGCTCCAAGCCCAAGCTTTTGGGAGAGGCTGATGCATTCAAATAAAAATGAAGGCATTAAAAGACAATGAATAACTGCAATCATTAGTGTGAAATATGTAATTTCTTTTGTTTAAATTTTTATTTTGGACCTCAGTTACTGAACATAGAGAGAATTAAGAACAGAACATAAGAAATAGGAGCAGAAGTAGCCCATTTGGCCCCTCGAGCCTGCTCCGCCATTTAATAAGATCATGGCTGATTTGATCTTGGGCTCAGCTCCACTTCCTCACCCACTCCCCATAACCTTATCGTTCAAAAATCTGTCTATCCCCACCTTAAATATATTCAAAGACCCAGCCTCCACAGCTCTCTGGGGCAGAGAATTCCACAGATTTACAACTCAGAGAGAAGAAATTCCTCCTCATCTCAGTTCTAAATGGGCAACCCCTTATTCTGAAACCCCTTATGTCCCCTAGTTCTAGAATTGTGGGAACCTGATGGCCAGATTATGCAATGTGACATAGTCTCATTATAAAATAGCAGCTGTTGTGTGTCACATAATGCGACACCATAAACATTTAAAATACTTAATACAGCACTACCAACAGGAATAACAGGTACTTAAAAAAAAAAATGTATTCGTTCATGGGATGTGGGTGTCGCTGGCAAGGCCAGCATTTATTGCTCATCTCTAATTGCCCTTGAAAAGGTGGTGGTGAGCCGCTTTATACAACTGAGTGACTTGCTAAGCCATTTCAGAGGGCTGTTAAGAGTCAACCACATTGCTGTGGGTCAAGAGTCACATATACGCCAGACCGGGTAAGGCCAGCAGATTTCCTTCCCGAAAGGACATTAGTGAACCAGATGGGTTTTTACGACAAGCCAGTAGTTTCATGGTCATCATTAGCTTTTTATTCCAGATTTTTTTAAAATTTAATGAACTGAATTGAAATTCTCCAGCTGTCGTGATGGGATTTGAACTCATGTCTCCGGATCATTCCTCCCGCATCTTGATTACTAGTCCAATAACATAACCAGTATGCTACCATACCTGTAAAGTCTTAAGAAATGTGTGCCCCACATACTGAATTTAATGTATAAGAGATTTGTATAAAATCAGAGAAGTCAATGTCAACACAGTGCATCACTCACACACTCTCCACTGCTTTCTGAACCGAGATTCTAAGCTAAACTACATGGAGGTCTACATTGTGTAATAAAGATTAGTGATTCAGTCACTTCAAAATTTATGGTCATTAAACCAAAGAACATAGAAACATCGAAAATAGATGCAGGAGTAGGCCATTCGGCCCTTCGAGCCTGCACCGCCATTCAATGAGTTCATGGCTGAACAGGGACTAATCTCTTTTTTTAGTAACCAGTGAAGAAAGAAAGCCAGGAACCTGAACCATTCATTTGTGTCATACAGAAGTTCCGCTGATTAGTTCAGAGACTAGTTTCCATGATTTTTTTGTGCCACATTTAAGTAGCACATTAATGAAAATTAATGAAAAGATAAATGCATTTATTCAAAGAATAACCTAACCAAGCAAAGAGCTAGAAGTAAAAACATTATTCAAAACACAATTAAATGCCATGATGGGAGAGTTAGTGTACTGATTGGGCAAATGACCCCAAGAGTCAGCCTTGGCTCAATGGTAGCACTCTTGCCTCCAAGTCAGAAGATTGTGGGTCTAAGCCCCACTCCACTGTCAGAATGAGACGTTAAACTGAGGCCCTCTCAGGTGGACGTAGAACATCTCATAGCGCTATTACGAAGAAGGGCAAGGAGCAAAAATTCCTACCTCATCATTCAAAAAAATATATCTAGCCATTTATCCCATTACAGTTTGTGGGACCTTGCTGCCTACAAATTGGCTACTTCATTTGTCCATATAAGTGACTGCACTTCAAAAGTAATTTATTGTTTGTGAAGTGCATGGGGACATACTGAGGGTGTGAAAGGGCGTTACATAAATACAAATTGTTTCTTTCTCATCCCTGAATTTGATGTTCTGAAACTATCCTTAGCCATTGTGTTATATTGCTCAATATTAAAATCAACAATTAAAACAAGGAAACTAACCAAACATGCTGACAGCAGATTTGTGATGACACAGTAACTCAATGTAGCCTGACTCTCAGAGTCAGTGATTTCAATACATTACAACACATTCTTTACCTATGGAAGGGGCCTCCATTCTGGTGAAAAAATCTTGCCATGCTGCATCCTGGAAGAAATTGTTGTACCTGTAATCTATGGAGCTGAGGTATTTGGCCACTGGGTGAGAACCTATGGAGAAGGAAGTGTGAATGTTTCAGTATATCTAGCCAGATATAAACTTCAATTACAACCACCTTATCTATAACTTGCTGCCACTTACTTTTACATTTTCACTGAGGTGCCAATTGTAATCAAGCTTTGTTCTAAGCTTCTAAATTTGACTTTTCATTCATTTTTACAAAAATAATTTAACATCTTAGAATCATACAGCAGAGAAGGAGAACATTCAGCCCACTGTACCTGAAAGAGCACTCCAATTAGCTCCACTCCCCTGCTTTTTCCCTGAAAATCTTCTGTATACATTCTCTCCATTTTCAGTTTATTGCAGTGTATAGTCAAACAGTGAAATCTCTGCAGCTGCCCGTTGTGGTTGCAAGCAGGTCAAAGCAGCTCTAAAGGCTGCAGGAGATCCCAGCAACTGTGTGTCAAGGCCACAGGAAGTCCCGGCAGATGCTGTCGAAACTGCAGGAGGAACCAGCAGCTACTGTAGAGGTTGTGGGAGGAAACAGCAGCTGCTATGGAGGCTACGGTAGGTTTTATAGAAGCTGCCCTGTATATATCACAATCCTCACTGCATTATAGAAGCTGCCCTCCATGCTGTATTATATGCTGCCTCGTATATATCCCTTACGCAGCTGTACTATAGATGCTGTCCTGTATATACCACTTACCCAGCTGTACTATAGATGCTGTCCTGAATATACCCCTTACCAATCCAGAGGTAGTAATCTCTGGATTGCTACCAGTGCCACGTGCTAATCAGAGTAGAAGGAGCAGGATAGTTAGAATAAATACGTGGCTTGAGCAGTGGTGCAAGAGGGAGGGATTCAAATTCCTGGGACATTGGATCCAGTTCTGGGGGAAGTGGGACCTGTACAAAAGGGACGGTTTGCACTTGGGCAGGACTGGAACTGATGTCCTAGGGGTAACATTTGCTAATGCAGTTCGGGAGTGTTTAAACTAATATGGCAGCAGGATGGGAACCTATGCAGCGAGACAGGGCGAAGTAATATGGAGTCAGAAACAGATGGTAGAAAGGTAAAAAGCAATAGTGGAAGGCCGAGTAAACAGAGGCAAGAAACAAAAAGGGCCACACTACATCATAATTCTAAAAGGACAAAGGGTGTTAAAAAAATAAGCCTGAAGGCTTTGTGTCTTAATGCAAGGAGTATCCGTAATAAGGTGGATGAATTAACTGTGCAAATAGATGTTAACAAATATGATGTGATTGGGATTACAGAGACATGGCTCCAGGATTATCAGGGCTGGGAACTCAACATCCAAGAGTATTCAACATTCAGGAAGGAGAGAATAAAAGGAAAAGGAGGTGGGGTAGTATTGCTGGTTAAAGGGGAGATTAAAGCAATAGTTAGGAAGGACATTAGCTTGGATGATGTGGAATCTATATGGGTAGAGCTGCAGAACACCAAAGGGCAAAAAACGTTAGTGGGAGTTGTGTACAGACCTCCAAACAGTAGTAGTGATGTTGGGGAGGGCATCAAACAGGAAATTAGTGGTGCATGCAATAAAGGTGCAGCAGTTATCATGGGTGACTTTAATATGCATATAGATTGGGCTAACCAAATTGGAAGCAATACGGTGGAGGAGGATTTCCTGGAGTGCATAAGGGATGGTTTTCTAGACCAATATGTCGAGGAACCAACTAGAGGGGGGAGGCCATCTTAGACTGGGTGTTGTGTAATGCGAGGGGATTAATTAGCAATCTCGGTGTGCGAGGCCCCTTGGGGAAGTGTGACCATAATATGGTGGAATTCTACATTAGGATGGAGAATGAAATAGTTAATTCAGAGACCATGGTCCAGAACTTAAAGAAAGGTAACTTTGAAGGTATGAGGTGTGAATTGGCTAGGATAGATTGCCGAACTTAAGGGGTTGACAGTGGATGGGCAATGGCAGACATTTAGAGACCGCATGGATGAACTACAACAATTGTACATCCCTGTCTGGCGTAAAAATAAAAAAGGGAAGGTGGCTCAACCATGGCTATCAAGGGAAATCAGGGATAATATTAAAGCCAAGGAAGTGGCATACAAATTGGCCAGAAACAGCAGCGAACCCGGGGACTGGGAGAAATTTAGAACTCAGCAGAGGAGGACAAAGGGTTTGATTAGGGCAGGGAAAATAGAGTACGAGAGGAAGCTTGCAGGGAACATTCAGACGGACTGCAAAAGCTTCCATAGATATGTAAAGAGAAAAAGGTTAGTAAAGACAAACATAGGTCCCCTGCAGTCAGAATCAGGGGAAGTCATAATGGGGAACAAAGAAATGGCAGACCAATTGAACAAGTACTTTGGTTCGGTATTCACTAAGGAGGACACAAACAACTTTCCGGATATAAAAGAGGTCAGAGGGTCTAGTAAGAAGGAGGAACTGAGGGAAATCCTTATTAGTCAGGAAATTGTGTTGGGGAAATTGATGGGATTGAAGGCCGATAAATCCCCAGGGCCTGATGGACTGCATCCCAGAGTACTTAAGGAGGTGGCCTTGGAAATAGCGGATGCATTGACAGTCATTTTCCAATATTCCATAGACTCTGGATCAGTTCCTATGGAGTGGATGGTAGCCAATGTAACCCCACTTTTTAAAAAAGGAGGGAGAGAGAAAATAGGGAATTATAGACCGGTCAGCCTGACATCGGTAGTGGGTAAAATGATGGAATCAATTATTAAGGTGGTCATGACAGAGCATTTGGAAAGAGGTGACATGATAGGTCCAAGTCAGCATAGATTTGTGAAAGGGAAATCATGCTTGACAAATCTTCTGGAATTTTTTGAGGATGTTTCCAGTAGAGTGGACAAGGGAGAACCAGTTGATGTGGTGTAGTTGGACTTTCAGAAGGCTTTCGACAAGGTCCCACACAAGAGATTAATGTGCAAAGTTAAAGCACATGGAATTGGGGGTAGTGTGCTGACGTGGATTGAGAATAGGTTGGCAGACAGGAAGCAAAGAGTAGGAGTAAATGGATACTTTTCAGAATGGCAGGCAGTGACTAGTGGGGTACCGCAAGGTTCTGTGCTGGGGCCCCAGCTGTTTACATTGTACATTAATGATTTAGACAAGGGGATAAGAACATAAGAACATAAGAATTAGGAACAGGAGTCGGCCATCTAGCCCCTCAAGCCTGCTCCACCATTCAACAAGATCATGGCTGATCTGGCTGTGGACTCAGCTCCACTTACCCGCCCGCTCCCCATAACCCTTAATTCCCTTATTGGTTAAAAATCTATCTATCTGTGACTTGAATACATTCAAGGAGCTAGCCTCAACTGCTTCCTTGGGCAGAGAATTCCACAGATTCACAACCCTCTGGGAGAAGTGTGGAAGAACTTTAGTTCACGATATAGGAAGGGGTTAAATTTCTCTTTTCCTTTTAGTAAGTTTAATTCTGTGCTGAGACTGCAGAATCCTGCAAGGCCAGAAAATACTTGATGTCTCTTCTTTGTTAGAAAAGAACAGATAACATGAAAGCTGTACATCTGGTATTTGTATATGTTAAGATACCCCCATTGCCTGGACAAAGTGATTTCTCTGATAAGAGGGGCTTTTAGTGATGATCTTGCTGACCCTCGAAAAGATTGAATAATGACGTGACAAGATACTGTTGGGCTGTGTAAACTGACCTTTGTGCCCTGTTTAGAATTGGTAATGTTCCTGAATAATGTAGGTGTCAATTGTAGAGATAAAATTCCTTTTTTTCTGTATAAAGATGGAACAAGTTTCTATAGAATTTCAGAGTATTGCCTTGGTAAGGACCAAGCATCTCTCCGAGATATCTCGCCTGTACATATTAAAAGAATCTCTTGAAGCAAGACTCTGAAATCTCCGCTTGAGTTACTTTAACTTAGAAATTTCCTCGACAGTTTCTGGCGTAGTCGGCAGGATCTCTGATAACGAGATCCCAAACGAACAAGTTTAAAAGTAAAAATTGGCTTAAAAGAAAAAGAGGAATTTTAAAAGGATTTTCCCAGCTTAAGGGGGAAAGTGCCTAGGCTGTCCTAGAAAAGGGGGCAAGCCGCCGAGATCCCGGAAGGGTGAGGCATAGGGTAGCTACCGTAAGAAGCTAAAATAACAAGAAAGCTAAAGGAGACCCGAGCCGAGCCGAAAAGAGACACCGGTGAGCGCTTTGTAAATACTGTGTGTGTATATATTTTTGTGGGCGTGTCTTAACCTCTCGTTTCAGGAAACACCGCGAGAAACTGCACCCGGAGAGAATGGGAAACAGCTCTAGTCGAGCAGGATGCTTGCGTCCAGTTCCTAGAAAAGGGAAGAAAACCGACCCTCCAACTAAAAGAATGAGTATGCAGCGTAAAACTGAAAAAAGGATTCGTAAGGTAGTAAAGCAACGAGAGAAGGTAGGAGATCCAATTGTGCCACCCGGCTCGCCGGCGGACACTGTAATTAAAGAAACAGGAGATGACCGATACGCGGTAACATTTAGTTGCGATTTATATGGTTGGTCTGATGGGGACTGGCCATATGGAGGAAGTTTTAAATTGTCTTTAATCGAAGAATGGAGGAAAATAACTAAGGAAGGGGGAGGAGACCCTACTTGGGACAAAGATTATATGGATAAATGTTTTATTAAATGGCTAGAGGTTGCAAAAAGACATCAGCCTCCGAAAGTAAAAATATCAGAGAATAAATCAGGAGAGAAAGAAAGGGGGAGCCAATCTGAGAGCTGGTATGGTCCTAAGGTCACAAACAACCCCAGCTCAGGCAGAAGCCGACTCTACCCTCCTCCTCCAAAATCCCCGAGTAATGATAGGAACCACAGCGGTTTTAAAACCCTGGTCTCCGGGAGAGGCCAGAGATATGATCTCTGCAGCCCCAAACCCGGTAAAGAAACCTGTTGCATTTCATAACTGGCTTGAGCAGACCTGTACAATTTATAATCCGCTACCAGGGGATGTTAAACTATTATTACAAGCAGCGTACGGATCTTCCTGGCAGGGAGTAAAAGATATGTTCCATATCCCGCCCGGAGAAGAAGGGGATTGGAGAGTTAATAATGATTTGCTAAATGAAGGAAACGAATCTTTAACACACTGGCTACAGAATAGAGGACGGAATGCAATTCTACAAGGGGCTAGACAACATGGGGATATAGGGGAGGTTACTCGCTGTTTGCAGAAAGCGGAAGAATCAATGATAGATTTCGCAGCCAGGTGGAAAAATAGCTGGGAGGAGTATGCAGGAATACCCTTAGATACGAATGAACCTTTAGCAGTACAAACACTGCTGAACTGCATGTTACCACAGCATACAAAGACCTACAAAATTAAAGTTTTAGATTGGCAAGGAAAAACCTGGAAAGAGACAGTCACTGTCTTGGCAAACATGGACAGGGAGGGATTGTTCAATTACGTAAGTAAAACCAAAGCAACATGTCAATATTACCAGCAGAGAGGCGGAGGGCAGGCGCAGAATCGAGGGGGATTTAGGGGTGGAGGAAGAGGAAGAGGACAGTGGTCACAGCGAGATCGCTCTCAAGATGAGTGTAGAAATTGTGGAAGAATAGGGCATTGGGCTCGCGACTGTAGATGCCCGCCCAAACAGAATAGAGGGTCGCAAGGGAACTTTTCCGAACCTCCACCTCCACCAGCCCCTCAATTTTCCTTTTCTAACCCCAATCCGTATCAATCAGCATAGGGATGCCCCAGAGGCATAACGGTACAGGCAGCGACTCTTCGCTTATCAACGGACATAGAAGAAAATCCCTTAGCAATACTAAAAGTAGGAAACACTTATGTAAAGTTCCTGGTGGATACCGGCGCCACTATGTCCTCTGTACCGCCCTCTGTGGGATTACCCGTAAGCAACACCACTGTTTTAAGCATGGGTGTGGCCGGCGTCCCCTTGAAAGATTTTTTATCCGAACCTACTAAATTGACAATTGAAGGACAACAAGTTAATGACGAAACCCTGATAGTCTCTAAGACAACGCCTCTCCCTCTATTAGGAAGACAGACTTTGTGCAAACTAGGAGCCACAATATATTGCACAAAGGAAGGGATGTTTATGGAGATCCCTCCAAATAACATTCATCAGTTCTTTAATGGGATAGAAAGAGAGAAAGAGGAAAAGAATGAAGAAAGTGCTGCCCTTTATAGTTGGCAACTGAGTGGCAACTTCTACTCCCCCCTGATAAAAGAGGCAGTGGAAAACTTAAAGATTAAAATTGACCCTAATATTAAAGAGTTATTGTATATCATCTTAACAAGCTTTGAGGCAGTTCAGCTTCACTGTACAGCCTGGTATACTCGACACAGGGCTGAAGACTATCAGCGCTTTGTGCAACCGTTCTTAAATAAAAACGAAGTAATAGAAGCTACTCCCCACATTTATTTCGGATCTGAAGGGTTGGGGGTGGCCGTGGAGCTAACACCGTTACAACAAAAACGATTTAAAGAAGAAAATACGACACCCCATCTGACATTGGCTGTAAAGCCCCCAGCAAAACCTAAAGACATGGGCGGGATGATCTTAGACATAGAAGAGAAAAGACAGCGACCAGGTTATCAACCATGGGCGATGATAGAACTGCAGGATATACGGCTAGAATTTATCACCCGTGACAGAGGAATTCTCCACTGGGAGAGAAAAGGGCACGATGCTACGTTTGAAAAACAGCAACCCCCTGGACAAACTAGCCCTAACATACCAATGGCACTGAGTCAAGTGTCCCCCGAACTCTGGGCTAAACATAAAAACCATGTTGGACAAGTCTATTCTGCGGTGCCCCATAGGGTCCCCACCTAAAGTGGAATGGACCCCTGAGAGGGAAGAAGCATTTAAACAGTTAAAAAAAAAAATGCTATTACTAATGCTCCAGCATTGGGACTTCCGAACTATTCGAAACCTTTTCAAATGTATGTGAATGAAAAAGAAGGATTCGCAACAGCAGTGTTAACCCAAGAACATGGTGGGGAAATAGACCAGTTGCTTATTATTCGGTAATGCTCCCCCCAGTAGTACGAGGAATGCCTGCTTGTCTGCGTGCTGTAGCCGCTACTGCGGTCATGGTGGAAAAATCAGTACCAATTGTATTGGACTATCCGTGCACTGTTATCACCGCGCATGCGGTGCTGTTATTGTTGAATTCCGCAGCAACTCAGCATTTCACAGCATCCCGAAGGACAGGCTACGAGGTGCTGCTGTTGTCACACCCTAACTACACTTTTCGCCGTGCGCCTGCAGTAAACCCTGCTGTTTTTGTTCCTACCAGCTCCACTAGAGAAATAGAGGACCCAGACCAGCACGACTGTCTGTCAACAGTGGAGATGGCTACCATGCCTAGACCAGATTTGCTTACGGAACCAATGGACAATCCCGATCTCATTCTTTATACAGATGGGTCGTCTCACAGACCATCAGACAATTTGCTCCTGGCAGGCTATGCTATTGTGAACCCATATGAAATTGTTGAGGCATTTGCCTTGCCCCCCGGAACCTCGGCACAGGCAGCTGAATTGTTCGCCCTAACTAGAGCATGTATATTAGCTAAAAAATCAATCTTCTAATATATATACCGATTCAAGATATGCATTTGGTGTAGTCCATGATTTTGGACAACTATGGAAAAACAGAGGCTTCATCACCTCTGGCGGGAAGCATATTAAGCACTCACAATTAGTGCTTAACCTGATAGATGCCATTCAATTGCCAAAAAGGGTTGCTGTTATTAAATGCGCAGCCCACACAACTGGTGAAGATGAAGTATCAATAGGAAATAGGAGGGCCGACGAGGCGGCCCGACGAGCCGCTTTGGAACAGACGTGCTGCCTACAGGCAGCCTCAGTCTCCCCTCTGCCAACACTGAGCGCCCAACAACTTGAAATAGCACAGCAACAAGTTACAGTGCAGGAAAGAAAAACATGGGAGAAACAAGGATGTTTTTAAAAAAATATCTGGACCCATCCTGACGGACGAACTGTATGTCCCAGGTCTTTGTTTTTGCCCTTGTCTCGCCTAGCTCATGGTCAGGCTCACATGGGCAAAGGAGGGATGATACATGCTATCAATGCGCAATGGTATGCACCAGGAATAACAGTAATAATTGAGAAAATTGCTAAAACCTGCCAAATTTGCCAACAAAACAATAGAGGAAAGACGCCTGCAGAATATGACCATCTACCCCAACCAAGCATGCCCTTTGAAAATTTGCAAATTGATTTTGTCCACATGCCTCCAGTATTAGGCTTTAAGTATCTATTAGTAATAGTAGATATGTTTACAAGGTGGGTAGAGGCATATGCAACAAGGAAGGATGATGCCCGAACAGTAGTGAAGATCCTATTTAAAGAAATAGTGCCAAGATATGGGATACCTATGGGAATCAACAGTGACAGAGGAACACATTTTACAGGAAAAATAGTGCAGAATCTAGCCGAAGCGCTAGGTTTCCAGTGGAAATTGCACATACCGTATCAACCTCAGTCCTCAGGCATGGTGGAAAGAGTCAATGGAGTGATAAAGTCCACCCTTACTAAAGTATGTCAAGAAACAGGACTAAAATGGCCAGATGCCCTTCCATTGGTACTATATACCATAAGAAACCAAAAGAACCGAAATACTGGTTTGACACCCCATGAAGCCTTATTAGGAAGGCCAATGCCTACTGGTGTGAAACCGCCACTAGGAGCAGAAAAGGTAGCATTAATTTGGAATGACGAAAAGTCGCTAAAATATGCTCAGGCCATGTGTGAAATAGCGAGAAGCCTGCATGAGCGAATAAAACAGACCCAAGTACCTCCGTCAGAGGGAAACATGCACCCTTTCAGGCCGGGAGAGCAAGTATTAGTGAAAACTCTAAACAAGGAATCTTTTTCTCCTAGGTGGAAGGGACCATATCAGATAATCCTCACAACAAGAACCGCCCTGAAACTGGAAAAACATCCAAATTGGATACACGCCACCCGATGTAAATACTACCTTCCAGACGAAACACAGCAAGAAGAAGAAATACCGAGCTAGGGCGGACACACCCCGAAAAGAACTGTACTCATCCCCTTTTGTTTCTACCGAGACAGGCTGGACTAAGAGCATAATACCCCGAAGTATCAAGCTAGATGTCAGAACTTGCCTGTATACCAATTTGGGTCTTTATCTTGTAGATCACTGTTACTATTGTACTAGTAAGCTATTATTTTAACGAATTGGTTCAGGAGCATTATAGAAGAAAACAAAGGGAGGAAGATGAGGAAGGACTCCTGGCAAAACTATCAGGGGACACTGGGTATGTTAATCCTTCTGGCAGTGGGAAGAGTTAAAACAGAAGAAAGGTTTATAAAAGAAGGTAAAATATGGAAAGGAGAAATGGCCTGGGGCACGATTGACAAAGCAGGACAGCAGGACACTTATGTATGTTCGGAAAAAGAGGATTGCAAAGTGGGGAACTTCACAGTAAGGTGTGAGGCCTGCGGAATGACATGCCTGACCAGCAAGGAAATAGCTGAGAGCCAAGAAACTAATGGCACGTTTTGTGACCCCGAAGAAGATTGTCATTTTAAAATAGAAAACAGAGGATGGGTAAAGTGCATGAACCGTACAAAAAAGAGATCCGGGCCATTTAAAACGGATATTGACCACCTGCATATCGGTAGTAAGATCCCCAGGTATAGTAAATTTAACCATACAAATCCTATATCCGCTAAGGGAGAGGGATGGTTGCAACACGACCAGTGTTGGAGTCACACTGGACCGATCCTTGAGAAAAAAGCGAGACGTGCTGGGAACTGTATTAGGTGGGGTAGGAGTAGGAATGGGAGCCTTGAACACAATAGATATAGAGACCCTGCAAAACAAAATCCAGGTTGTAGGAGGACTAATAGGAGAAAGTATAGAGTTGAGAAACGCGTGGGATGAAGGGCTACAGCAACTACAGGTATCTGGCTACATAACAGACAAGTAATGAACCTAGTAGAAAAAATAGAGCAGAAAAATGTGATCGTGAAAGGAAGGTTAAACAGAATAGAGGGACAGTTAGATGACTATAATGAAAAAGAATGTTTAGAGATGAGACCTTACCCCGAGGGGTATGAGCCTCCCTTTTCTTTCTAAGAAGGAAAGCATGTTGATCATTAAAGATAAAAGATCAACAAGGAGGGAGTTGTGGAAGAACTTTAGTTCACGATATAGGAAGGGGTTAAATTTCTCTTTTCCTTTTAGTAAGTTTAATTCTGTGCTGAGACTGCAGAATCCTGCAAGGCCAGAAAATACTTGATGTCTCTTCTTTGTTAGAAAAGAACAGATAACATGAAAGCTGTACATCTGGTATTTGTATATGTTAAGATACCCCCATTGCCTGGACAAACTGATTTCTCTGATAAGAGGGGCTTTTAGTGATGATCTTGCTGACCCTCGAAAAGATTGAATAATGACGTGACAAGATACTGTTGGGCTGTGTAAACTGACCTTTGTGCCCTGTTTAGAATTGGTAATGTTCCTGAATAATGTAGGTGTCAATTGTAGAGATAAAATTCCTTTTTTTCTGTATAAAGATGGAACAAGTTTCTATAGAATTTCAGAGTATTGCCTTGGTAAGGACCAAGCATCTCTCCGAGATATCTCGCCTGTACATATTAAAAGAATCTCTTGAAGCAAGACTCTGAAATCTCCGCTTGAGTTACTTTAACTTAGAAATTTCCTCGACAAGAAGAAATTCCTTCCCAAAAATTAAATGTAGTATCTCCAAATTTGCGGATGACACTAAGTTGGGTGGCAGTGTGAGCTGCAAGGAGGATGCTATGAGGCTGCAGGGTGACTTGGATAGGTTAGGTGAGTGGGCAAATGCATGGCAGATGAAGTATAATGTGGATAAATGTGAGGTTATCCACTTTGGTGGTAAAAACAGAGAGACAGACTATTATCTGAATGGTGACAGATTAGGAAAAGGGGCGGTGCAACGAGACCTGGGTGTCATGGTACATCAGTCATTGAAGGTTAGCATGCAGGTGCAGCAGGCAGTTAAGAAAGCAAATGGCATGTTGGCCTTCATAGCGACGGGATTTGAGTACTGGGGCAGGGAGGTGTTACTACAGCTGTACAGGGCCTTGGTGAGGCCATACCTGGAGTATTGTGTACAGTTTTGATCTCCTAACTTGAGGAAGGACATTCTTGCTATTGAGGGAGTGCAGCGAAGGTTCACCAGACTGATTCCCAGGATGGCGGGACTGACATATCAAGAAAGATTGGATCAACTGGGCTTGTATTCACTGGAGTTCAGAAGAATGAGAGGGGATCTCATAGAAACGTTTAAAATTCTGACGGGTTTAGACAGGTTAGATGCAGGAAGAATGTTCCCAATGTTGGGGAAGTCCAGAACCAGAGGTCACAGTCTAAGCATAAGGGGTAAGCCATTTTGGACTGAGATGAGGAGAAACTTCTTCACCCAGAGAGTGGTGAACCTGTGGAATTCTCTACCACAGAAAGTTGTTGAGGCCAATTCACTAAATATATTCAAAAAGGAGTTAGATGTAGTCCTTACTACTCGGGGGATCAAGGGGTATGGTGAGAAAGCAGGAATGGGGTACTGAAGTTGCATGTTCAGCCATGAATTCATTGAATGGCGGTGCAGGCTTGAAGGGCTGAATGGCCTACTCCAGCACTTATTTTCTATGTTTCTACCCAGCTGTACTATAGATGCTGCCCTGTATATACCCCTTACCCAGCTGTACTATAGATGCTGTCCTGTATATACCCCTCACCCAGCTGTACTGTAGATGCTGCCCTGTATATACCCCTTACCCAGCTATACTATAGATGCTGTCCTGTGTATACCCCTTACCCAGCTGTATTATAGATGCTGCCCTGTATATACCCCTTACCCAGCTGTACTATAGATGCTGCCCTGTATATATCCCTGACCCAACTGTATTATATAAGCTTCCTTCCACGTATTCTATTCCCAGCTATTTTTTTTTTTAAGTGCTATTAAAGGCGTTAGATTTTATGATTCAGTTCAGCACACTAATTGGGTCCACAAGGATTAATTTGGGGCTTTTTACAAAAACAGGCAGATGTTCCACTATCTTGGGAATTTTCTGCAGCACCAAAGGCATATCACTTAATTTGCAATTCTATAAGTGCACCCTATAGTGAAACAGATGGCTGACATTGAGTCACAAGACTCAAGGTAGAAATTCAAATCATGTCTCTACAATGTGACAGTGAAACAATGAACATCCACAGGAATCACAACTGAGTTAAATACTTTAAAATCACTGTTTTTTATTATAATATATTTCCTGAGTTCTCCCTTTTTATAAAGGGCTATAATTTCCCTCTTCTCCCTTTCTTTCTTGATTGTTGTGAATTTTCAAAACTGAGATTGACAGAATCATAGACATTTACAGATTCGAAGGAGGGCATTCGACAAAGAGTTATCCGGCCTACTCCCACTTTCCAGTCCTTGGTCCGTAGCCTTGAAGGTTACGGCACTTCAAATGCACATGCAAGTAAGTTTTAAATGTGATGAGGATTTCAGCCTCTATCACCCTGTCAAGCAGCGGGTTTCAGACTCCACCACCATCTGGGTGGAAAAAGTTCTCCTCAACTCCCCTCTAATTCTTCTTACAATTACTTTAATAGATAGATTTTTGTTGGTCAAGGATATTAAGAGATATGTAACGAAGGTGGGTAAGTGGAGTTTAGTTACAGATCTGCCATGATTGCAGAAAAGTACAAAGTGATACATTTTGATACGAAGAATTAGGAGAAGCAATATAAACTAAAGGGTGCAATTCTAAAGGGGGTGCAGGAACAGAGACACCTGGGGATATGTGTGCACAAATCATTGAAGATGGCTGGGCAGGTTGAGAAAGCAGTTAAAAAAACGCACAGGTCCTGGGCTTCATAAATAGAGGCATAGGGCTAGAAATTCCATTTTTGACAATATCGTTTATCCCCCCGTTATTTTACGGAAAAAATACCACTAAAAACGTCAGTAAAATTGGCTAAAAAATGTGCCCGACGGTAAAAATTGGCGTTGCATGAGGATTCGCGGTGGAAACCACGACCCTCACCAACTTTAGCCCGAGGCCTATCACCGCCAAAAATACAGGCCCTAGGAAGGGAGATAACAAGAAAAAAAAATTGCAAAAAGTAAAAAAAAAAAAATCAGAAAACATTCACTATACACTTAACTAATGAATTGCTGAAAAAGAATTAAAAAATAAAAACTTTCACTTACCTTTTTTGTAGGTCTTCATACCTACTGCTGTTTCTGGGCTTAAACGCAGGCTTTTCTCAGGTGGATTTTTTTCACCCAAGTATGGGTTCGCCGATTGGCCAATTTTAAGTGGTGCGTTTTTTTTTGGCGTTGCACGTCGTCGACCCACCTTTCAGCGATATTTCAAAACCGCCATTCGTTAACTTTGGCCAATTTAGATGAGTACATTTTACCGGCAACAAAGGCGAAATATCGCTGAAAAAACATGTGCAAGGCGAGCCAATTTCTCCCCCATAGAGTACAAAAACTAGGAAGTTATGATGAACCTGTATAAAACACTGGTTCGGCCTCAACAGGAATATTGTGTCCAATTCTAGGCACCGCACTTTAGGAAGGATGTGAAGGTCTTTGAGAGGGTGCAGAAAAGATTTACAAGAATGGTTCCAGGGATGAGGGACTTCAGTTACATGAATAGACTGAAGCAGCTGGAGTTGTTCTCTTTAGGGCAGAGAAGGTTGAGAGGAGATTTGATAGATGTACAAAATCATAAGGGGTCTAAGACAGAGTAGATAGAGAGAAACTGTTCCCATTGGCAGAAGGGTTGAGAACCAGAGGACACAGATTTAAGGTGATTGCCAGAAGAACCAAAGATGACATAAGGAAAAACTATTTTTTTTAAACGCAGTGAGTGGTTATGATCTGGAATGCACTGTCTGAAAAGGTAGTGGAAGCAGATTGAATCGTGGCTTTAAAAAGGGAATTGGATAAGTACCTGAAGGAAAAACATTTGCAGTGCTATGGGGATAGGGTGGGGAGTGGTACCAGCTTAAGTGTTTGTGCAGAGAGCTCGACGGGCCGAATGATCTCCTTCTGTGCTGTAACCATTCTATGATCGATTAAAATGGCAAAACAGACGCGAAGGGCTGAATAGCTGCTATGAAATTGGTGCATATAAAGTTGAGGGATGTTAGCGCTGGGGAATGTTACACTTTCCCATCATTCGTGCCCAATCATATCAGACACGCCATGGTACATTAGGGATTAGAAGAGTAAAGCTTTCTTTACAATGCCCTATCGAGCAATCCCAGTTTAACGTGGTGTAATCGCCTCATTAACCACCACTGAGATTTTCTGTCCCTCACCCATTTTTTTGTGTGTACTATTTTCAGTGTATCTATTCTTTTGCTAATTTCTAATGGCAAGAACCAATGCCTGTCAGAGGATAGGCTGGTGACCTGCTCCTCCATGCCAGCCTATGCTGCTTTTGAGCTGGACACCAGGAGGTTCCAACACCATACTGCGGTGAACCTCACTACCATTGGCTCTCAACCTTCACAGACAGCGCCAAACTCCTGCCTGGCGGTACCAGGAATAACCCAGATTCGGAACTACCTGTTCACCAACACAAATCCCCTTTCTGTTAACCCTCTACTTTTAGCATCTCCCGCCCAAACATAAACGATCACTACTACACCCACTCTGAACAAAATCAATGTGCAATAAAGGCAGTTTTAGGTGGAGTGAGACGGCATATTAAGTATCTTAAGATATTTGCAGTTGCAATGTGAACATACCAAGGGGAATGATGAGGAACCTCATGTAGCCAAGCCAGTCGGGAGTCTTGTGTGACAGCTGCTCCACAAAGAGCCGTAGAATAGCACTTAGGTAATGCTGGGCACCTGCTACAGTCACTTTAATGGGGTTTGGAGTTTGGGAGTTACAGTTACAGCTGAAAACAAGCAGGAAAATTGAACATTATTCAGTGTTATTGTTTTAAAAAAAAAAGTTACTTCAACAACTTGTATTTATATAGCGCCTTTAATGTAGTAAAACGACTTAAGGCACTGACCCCACCGAAACATGCTCCATAGATTTTGTCTTTGGACTCTCAGTTGTATCATCCCTTTCTAGTGCTGTAACAGTATCTTTGATCAATACTGACATTCCCACCTTTTATTCCTTTCCTATCTTTCCTGAATAAATTGCAACCAGAAATATTAAGTGCCCATTCCTCTCTATGTTTGAGCCAGGTCTCATTATTGACACTAACATTATTCCAAGTTGCTATTTATGTCTGCAGCTCACCAAACTTATTTACCACGCCCTGTGCATGTACAGTGTCAGCTGTGACTCAGTTGGCAGCACTCTAGCCTTTGAGTCGTAAGATTGTTGGTTCAAGTCCCACTCCAGAGATTTGATCACATAATCCAGACTTCAGTGCAGTAATGAGAGAGAGAGAGAGAGAGAGAGAGAGAGAGAGAGAGAGAGCTCCACTGTTGAATGACATATTAAATCGAGGCCCTGTCTGCCCTTTCAGGTGGATGTATAAAATCCCACGGCCTGATTTGTAGACTATACTTCAAAAGCACATCATTAGTTATAAAGTGCTTAGGGGCATCCTAAGGTCCTGAAAGGTGCTATATAATTACAAATCTTCTTTCATTCATACTCAGAAAAACACAATTTGAAGATTTATTCCTTTGCTCAGTACAATTGTTGATTTTTATCCACCCTTTGTCTTGGTTTTCTCCTCTCCTGAGGGCAGTGATGTGTTGGGTTACAGTACCACAGTGCCAGTTTCAGCTGGAGTCCGAGTGTCAGCGAGATATCTGATAGCGGAGGGCAACACAGTCAAGTCCGATATTGTCCTCAGCAGTATCTCCATGCACTGAGTTTTGGGGGAAGGGGTGTGAGGGATGGGCAGGTCAACATAGTAGGAGTGGAAACCCTGGTTATTTTTTGTCCCCTCAAAAGGCACAGGAATACTGAGACCAATTGTAACTGTTCCACTGCCAACTTGGTTACGATCAACCAACTCACAACACAACGGAGATTTAAAAATGGGTGTAGCATCAGTTGACTGATTTTGTTGGCACATTTAGATCTACCCACTGCAGAGCATCAAAAGAACGGCAGTTTAGCACTCTATCCACGTCAGCCCAGGTTACACACTTGTGGCGTAGTGCAGGGCATATACCCACCTCCTTTGACCCACAAGCAAGAGCTTTATCGACTGAGCCAAGGAAATAGAACTGCCACACAGGTATCAAAGAAGAGCCAGACACTTCTCCAAAGGGAAGGAGGCTGGCACCAACACTTCTCTAAAGGCCAGCTAAATACAGACATTTGTAGGGGCGGATGCAAGTCTTCAACCTAACCTGTGGGGAGACTGCAGGAGGGGAAAGAAAGCAAAATTAAATTGCATTGTAAAGGATAAGGAGGGTCTCCAAGGGGTTCAGGTGGATGAATAAAGAGCTCTGTAAATGGGACTATTTTGAAAAATAGATTTTTTTTCCCTGGGATTAAGCATTTCAAGGGAGAGTAATTGCATAGCGCCTCGTTTGAGGCGATAACATTTGTGGTAGTGCAAAAGTATCGCCAGGCGCTACAAGAGTGACTCAGACGAGAATTTCCGGTTTAGCGCTCCAGGAAGGAAGTGCTACCACTTTCCTTGAAACGCTAAAGCTGGCAAGAGGGGCGGTTGCGGTGCAGCACTACCCAATGTCGAGGGCAGCGCTGCTGGAAATGGAGGCTCCTTCCCTCCCTTAATGGGAAGGGCTGGTTGCTGCAGGGTCTGCATGAAGTCGATGGCCCTCGTCGCCGATGGCAGCCACGATCCATGACGATCAGCCCCATGCACTCCAACAGAGCGCAGGGCTGATCAATCGCAGCCGAAGAAAATGGTGAAAAATTTACCTAAGGGATTCAAAAACATTTTTTATTGACACAAGCGGCCTTATTTAAATATGCTCCGCAAGCAGCTGGTCTCCCCAACGCCTCCTGCAGCTGTCGGTGTTGACGCCCAGTGATGCTGCAGGAGGCAGAACTAAAGGTTGGGTCTGGGGCTGAATTTATATACACATATACAGACGCATATAAGCACACACACACATATATATGTATATATATCACACAAAATTATAATCAATGACCATAATAACCAAGAATGTTCCAACTCACAAGCGCTGTATCCTGGAGACGATGGTTGTGAATGCTGCTTGTATATCTGCAGAAGAACACGTGCACACAATGGGAAGGTTGTGTTTCTGTAGTAACTCTGACACGTACTGTAAGGCAATAAAGTATCATTAAACAGGCATCCTATTCTCTGATCAAGTCTCAAGAGTCACAGTCATAATTTTAAATAGTCAGCTTGGCAAACCAAGATGGAGGCTTGGGGAACATGCTGAATGGAAGCAAGACACCCACTGAGCAAAAAAAAAAAATCAGAATGATTCAACCAGAGCTTCTTTCCCATATCCGCTAGCGGCAGAGGATTAGGAGCTGATAAGAACATAAGAAATAGGAACAGGAGTAGGCCATACGGCCCCTCGAGCCTGCTCCGCCATTCAATAAGATCATGGCTGATCTGATCATGGACTCAGCTCCACTTCCCTTCCCATAACTCTTTATCCCCTTATCGTTTAAGAAGCTGTCTATTTCTGTCTTAAATTTATTCAATGTCCCAGCTTCCACAGCTGTGAGGCAGTGAATTCCACAGGGTTTGATTAGGGCAGGGAAATAGAGTACGAGAGGAAGCTTGCAGGACACATTAAGACGGACTGCAAAAGCTTCTATCGATATGTAAAGAGAAAAAGGTTAGTAAAGACAAACGTAGGTCCCCTGCAGTCAGAATCAGGGGAAGTCATAATGGGGAACAAAGAAATGGCAGACTAATTAAACAAGTACTTTGGTTCGGTATTCACTAAGGAGGACACAAACAACTTTCCGGATATAAAAGAGGTCAGAGGGTCTAGTAAGAAGGAGGAACTGAGGGAAATCCTTATTAGTCAGGAAATTGTGTTGGGGAAATTGATGAGATTGAAGGCCGATAAATCCCCAGAACTTGATGGGCTGCATCCCAGAGTACTTAAGGAGGTGGCCTTGGAAATAGCTGATGCATTGACAGTCATTTTCCAACATTCCATGGACTCTGGATCAGTTCCTATGGAGTGGAGGGTAGCCAATGTAACCCCACTTTTTAAAAAAGGAGGGAGAGAGAAAACAGGGAATTATAGACCGGCCAGCCTGACATCGGTAGTGGGTAAAATGATGGAATCAATTATCAAGGATGTCATAGCAGCGCATTTGGAAAGAGGTGACATGATAGGTCTAAGTCAGCATGGATTTGTGAAAGGGAAATCATGCTTGACAAACCTTCTGGAATTTTTTGAGGATGTTTCCAGTAGAGTGGACAAGGGAGAACCAGTTGATGTGGTGTATTTGGACTTTCAGAAGGCTTTCGACAAGGTCCCACACAAGAGATTAATGTGCAAAATTAAATCACATGGGATTGGGGGTAGTGTGCTGACGTGGATTGAGAACAGGTTGGCAGACAGGAAGCAAAGAGTAGGAGTAAATGGGTACTTTTCAGAATAGAAACATAGAAACATAGAAAATAGGTGCAGGAGTAGGCCATTCGACCCTTCGAGCCTGCACCACCATTCAATGAGTTCATGGCTGAACAGTGTGGCAGGCAGTGACTAGTGGGGTACCGCAAGGTTCTGTGCTGGGGCCTCAGCTGTTTACATTGTACATTAATGATTTAGATAACGAGATTAAATGTAATATCTCCAAATTTGCGGATGACACTAAGTTGGGTGGCAGTGTGAGCTGCGAGGAGGATGCTATGACTTGGATAGAGTGACTTGGATAGGTTAGGTGAGTGGGCAAATGCATGGCAGATGAAGTATAATGTGGATAAATGTGAGGTTATCCACTTTGGTGGTAAAAAGAGAGACAGACTATATCTGAATGGTGACAGATTAGGAAAAGGGGAGGTGCAACGAGACCTGGGTGTCATGGTACATCAGTCATTGAAGGTTGGCATGCAGGTACAGCAGACGGTTAAGCAAGCAAATAGCATGTTGGCCTTCATAGTGAGGGGATTTGAGTACAGGGGCAGGGATGTGTTACTACAGTTATACAGGGCCTTGGTGAGGCCACACCTGGAGTAGTGTGTACAGTTTTGGTCTCCTAACTTGAGGAAGGACATTCTTGCTATTGAGGGAGTGCAGCGAAGGTTCACCAGACTGATTGCTGGGATGGCAGGACTGACATATCAAGAAAGACTGGATCAACTGGGCTTGTATTCACTGGAGTTCAGAAGAATGAGAGGGGATCTCATAGAAACGTTTAAAATTCTGACGGGTTTAGACAGGTTAGATGCAGGAAGAATGTTCTTAATGGGGAAGTCCAGATCCAGGGGTCACAGTCTAAGGATAAGGGGTAAGCCATTTAGGACCGAGATGAGGAGAAACTTCTTTACCCAGAGAGTGGTGAACCTGTGGAATTCTCTACCACAGAAAGTTATTGAGGCCAATTCACTAAATATATTCAAAAAGGAGTTAGATATAGTCCTTACTACTCAGGGGATCAAGGGGTATGGCGAGAAAGCAGGAATGGGGTACTGAAGTTGCATGTTCAGCCATGAATTCATTGAATGGCGGTGCAGGCTCGAAGGGCCGAATGGCCTACTCTTTCTATCTTTCTATGTTACAACCCTCAGAAAAAAAATTTCTCCTCATCTGAGTTTTAAATGGGCAGCCCCTTAGTCTAAGATCATGCCCTCTAATTCTTGTCTCCCCCATCAGTGGAAACATCCTCTCTGCATCCACCTTGTCAAGCCCCCTCATAATCTTATACGTTTCGATAAGATCACCTCTCATTCTTCTGAATTCCAGTGAGTAGAGGCCCAACCTACTCAATCTTTCCTCATAAGTCAACCCCTTCATCTCCGAAATCAACCTAGTGAACTTTCTCTGATCTGCCTCCAAAGCAAGTATATCCTTTCATAAATATGGAAACCAAAACTGCACGTAATATTCCAGGTGTGGCCTCATCAATACCTTATATAGCTGTAGCAAGACTTCCCTGCTTTCATACTCCATCCCCTTGCACTAGCAGATTCTGTTGTTTCTTTATATGTTCTTGGGAAGTGGGCAACACTTGCAAGGTTGCATTTTATTGCCCATCCCTAATTACCCCGAGGTTGTTAAGTGCGAACCACATACTGTGGGACTGAAGTCACATGTAGGCCAGACCGGGTAGGGATTCAAGCTTAGCCTTCCCTGAAGGACATCAGTGAAACAATTGTGTTTCTGCAACAATTCGGCAGCTTTTATAGTCATTTTATCTGGTGCCAGCCCACAAATGACCAGATTTGTTGAAGTCAGTTTGCCGTGGTGGGATTTGAGTTCACAATCTCTGGGTCGCAAGTCTAATTCTGTAGCCACTTGGCTACTGTAGCCTTGTTAGATAACAAAAAAAAAAAAGGGGGGAGGGGGGTTGGGAGGAGAAATGCAAACGACAATAAGCCAAGCCTCTCCTTATGGCCGACAGATAATATCACCATCTCTGAGCCAGAGAGACCAGGAAGGTCCCAGGTTCAATCTCCAGTTGTGTGCTACATTTGGTGTGCTACAATCTCTGGATTTGGGAAAAACTAGGCAAGGTTACCATTTCTGATCACTATCCACCGATGCCTGCTGGAAGTGGGTGTGTGGAGAAAGGACATGATTTGGCTCCCAATTGTGACGTGCTCCAGTTAGATTGCCTGCCGGTACTTGCAGTTAAGGCGTACGACTGAGTAGAGGCCACTTGGACAAGCTGCCAAAGGGCAATCTTCATCATGAAAGGAGTCAATGAGTTCAGGAGACAAAATTGGAGGAAAAAAATGATATGCCACCAGCTTAAATTGGGACCGAGGCAGGGAGGTAGCACTTGTTGATTGTCTTGGTGGGATTGGGTAGATCATTGCTTATGTCAAGATAGACATGTCGCTTTATGGCACAAAATTCATCAAAATGGCAACAGATTGATCTTTTTCTATCGAAGGATAGAAAGACTTAAGTTTATATAGCACCTTTCGTGTCCTTAGGGTGTTCCAAATTGCTTTACAGCGAAAGTACTACTTTTGAAGTGTAGTCGCTGTTGTAATGTAGGAAACACGGCAGCAATTTGCACACAGCAAGTTCCCACAAACAGTAATGATATAAATTACCAGATCATCAGCTTTAGGTGTTAGTTGTGGGATAATTATTGGCAAGGACATCAAGAGACCTCCCCATTTCTTCTTCGAATAGTGCCGTGGGATTTTTTACATCCACTTGGGGGCAGATGTCTCATCCAAAGGAAGGAACCTCTGACAAGAGCAGTACTGAGGAAGTGCTGCACTAAGTGTAGTGGCTTTGCAATGTAGGAAAATCTAGTAGAACCATGCCCCTTGGGTTGATACGTACCTGTCCCTGCCAGTCTGATGTATTGATCAGAATTATGTTTTCCGGCAACTGTTCATCTGAAATCAAAATGTGATTCAACTGGTCGTAGACGGTTTTCCGAGGGATCTGCAGTATCAAACAGAGAATGCAAACACTGATAATGCAGACATGTTTTCAGTTTGAGCCAAAATCAACGCAAAGTGAGCTGGGCACTTGGATACGGAACTGGGCTTTGACGATTCAAAGCTCTAATTATTTAACACACCCAGAAAGCTCATGCATTAAGTTTCAACGTTCCGTTAACATAGGAACAGGAGTAGGCCATTCAGCCCCTATTCCACCAGTCAAAGAGATCATGGCTGATCTGTATCTCAACTCCATCCACCTGCCTTGGCTCTATATCCTTTTGTACTCTTGGCTAGCGATCTCAGATTTAATTAATGAATTGAGCTAGCATCTACTACTTTTTGGTTGGAGAGGGCGAAGAAATGTTTCATAACTTCTCTCCTGAATGGCCTGGCTCTGATTTTAAGGTTACGACCCCTTGTCCTCGACTCCCTCACCATCAGAAAAAGTTTCTCTCCAACTACCCTATCAATTCTTTTCAAAACCCTTAAAACCTCAATCAAATCACCCCTGAACCTTCTATATGCCATGGAATGCTAGACGAATTTATGTAATCTATCCTCATAATCTAACCCTTGGAGCCCTGGTAACATTCTGGTGTAAATGTGCTGCACTCCTTCCAACACCTTTCGAAGTTGCGGTACCCAGAATTGTGCACCATACTCTAGATGTGGTCTTAGCCAGAGCTTTGTACAGCTGCAGCAAAACTTCCTCCACTTTATATTCTATCCCTTTAGTTATAAAGACTAAAATTCCATTAACCTTCTTGATTATTTTTTGTATCTGACCACTACATTTTAGTGATCTGTGTACATAGACCCCCAAGTCTCTTTGGACTTCCACTGTTCTGAACTTTTCAACATTTAAATAATACTCGGATCTAACCTTTTTTGGTCCAAGTTGGATGACCTCACATACCTGCGCTGAAATCCATCTTCCATAGTTTTGCCCCACTCACTTAATCTATCAATGTCTCTTTGCAATTTTGGCTCACATCTACACTACTTAATATACCACTAATCTTTGTGTCATTGGCACACTTAGATAACACAATAGAGAGCCATATATTCACGTCATTAATATATTGAACAGTTGAGGTCTCAGCTTGTGGGAAACCATTAGTCACTTCCTTCCAAGTCAAGTACATACCTATTATCCCTATTTTGTCTTCTACTGCCTAAGCAATCTCCTAACCAGGTCAATAATCTGCCTCCAATTTCATGAGCTATAATTTTAGCCAACAGCCTCTTATGTGGAACTTTATCGAATGTCTTCTGGAAGTCCGCATAAACTACATCCATAGACATTCCCGTCTACTACTTTAGATACTTCATCAACAAATGTAATTGGGTTCGTTAGACATGACCTACCCTTTACAAATCCACATTTGGCTCTCTATAATCAGTTCAAATTTCTCCAAGTGCTCAGTCAGTCACTCAGTTCTTAATTTTAGCTTCCAATAACTTTCCCACAACAGATGTTAGACAAACAGGTCTATAATTTCCTGGTTTCTCTCCCTCACCTTTTCTAAATAATGGAGTTACATTTGCAATTTTCCAATCTAAAAAGGGACAATTCCTGAATTGAGACACCTTTAGAAGATTATAGCTGTAGCATCTGCAATTTCTTCACCTATTTCCTTTAAAACCCTGGGGTGGAAAATATCAAATCATGGGAATTTGTCAGTCCTCAGTGCCATTATTTGTTCTAATATTGTTTTCTTGCTTATGTTAACATTAGTAAGTTCCAGTCCTTGATTCATTATTAACTTCCTTGGAATGTCAGGTACATTATCCTCTTCCTCCACTGTGAAGACTGACACAGTCATTATTCAACAAGTCTGCCATTTCCTTATTTTCATTTGCAATATTGCAATGGTTTTAAAGGGTCCACATTACCCTTGACTACCCTTTATCCCCCAAGATAATTGTAAAAACATTATGTTAAGCTTGATAAGCCTCGCAAGTTTCTTCTCGTATTCCCTTTTTTCAGCTTTTTTTTGTGTTCCTTTGTTATTCTTTATATCTCTCCCAGTCCCCCAGATTTCACACTATACTTTGCACCTTTTATTCTCGTTCCTTTAGTTTTATGCTATCTCTCAACTCTTCTGTTGACCATGGCAGTTTTATTTGGTAAGTAGAGCTTTTTCCTCTTGGGAGTATATACTGGTCCTGTATTAAACTACATTCTTTTCTCAAAACCTCCCGTTGTTCATCTGTAGTTTTACCCGCTAACAGGTTTGACCAGTTTGCTGTTGTCAGTCTCTGTCTCATCTCTTTAAAGTTAGCCTTATCAAAACCTAGAATCATAGTAACTGTGTTAAACCTCTCTCTACCTCCTTTAAGATGCTCCTTAAAACCTACCTCTTTGACCAAGCTATTGAGACAGGATTAATAAACAATCTATTAGTAAAGAATCCTTTAGGAATGAGTGACCATAACATGCTTGAATTTCAAATTCGATTGGAGAGTGCGAAAGTTGGATCTCAAACCAGTGTCCTAAGCTTAAATAAAGGAGACTACAAAGGTATGAAGGCAGAGTTGGCTAAAGTGGACTGGGAAAACAGATTAAAGTATGGGACGGTTGATGAGCAATGGCAGACAGTTAAGGAGATATTTCATAACTCGCAAAAATATATCCCAATGAAAAAGAAAGACTGTAAGAGAAGGGATAACCATCCGTGGCTAATTAAGGAAATAAGGGATGGTATCAAATTGAAAACAAGGGCTTACAATGTGGCCAAGACTAATGGGAGGCCAAAGGATTGGGAAACTTTTAAAAGCCAGCAAAGAACGACAAAAAAAAATAAAGAGAGGGAAGATAGATTATGAAAGTAAACTAGCATGAAATATAAAAACAGATAGTAAGAGTTTCTACAGGTACATAAAAAGGAAAAAAGAGTGGCTAAAGTAAATGTTGGTCCCCTAGAGCATGAGACTGGGGATTTAATAATGGGGAATAGGGAAATAGCAGATACGTTGAACAAATATTTTGTATCGGTCTTCATGGTAGAAGACATTAAAACATCCCAATAGTAGGTAATCAAGGGGCTATAGGGAGGGAGGAACTTAATACAATCAGTATCACTAAAGAAATAGTACTCGGTAAAATAATGGGACTAACGGCGGACAAGTCCCCTGGACCTGATGGCTTACATCGTGGTGTCAGAGATAGTGGATGCATTGGTTGCAATCTACCAAAATTCACTGGATTCTGGGGAGGTCCCAGCGGATTGGAAAAGCGCAAATGTAACGCCCCTATTTAAAAAAGGAGGCAGACAGAAAGCAGGAAACTATAGACCAGTTAGCCTAACATCTGTCGTTGGGAAAATGTTGGAGTCCATTATTAAGGAAGCAGGAGCAGGATATTTGGAAAAGCATAATTCAATCAAGCAGTGTCAGCATGGTTTTATGAAAGGGAAATCATGTTTGACAAATTTGCTGGAGTTCTTTGAGGATGTAACGAGCAGGGTGGATAAGGGGGAATCAGTGGATGTGGTGTATTTGGATTTCCAGAAGGCATTTGATAAGGTGTCACATAAAAGGTTACTGCACAAGATAAAAATTCATGGGGTTGGGGGTAATATATTAGCATGGACAGAGGATTAGCTAACTAATTAGAAAACAGAGAGTTGGGATAAATGGTTCATTTTCTGGTTGGCAAACAGTAACTAGTGGGGTGCCACAGGGAACGGTGCTGGGACCTCAACTATTTCCAATCTCTATCAATGACTTGGATGAAGGGACTGAATGTAATGTAGCCCAGTTTGCTGATGATACAAAGATGGGTGGGTAAGCAAATTGTGAGGAGGACACAAAATCTGCAAAGGGATAGAGACAGGCAAAAATTTGGCCGATGGACTATAATGTGGGAAAATGTGAGGTTATCCACTTTGGCAGAAAAAATAGAAAAGCAAATTATTATTTAAATGGAGAAAAATTGCAAAGTGCTGCAGTACAGAGGGACTTGGGGATCCTTGTGCATGAAACACAAACATTTAGTATGCAGGTACAACAAGTAATCAGGAAGGCAAATGGAATGTTGGCCTTTATTGCAAGGGGGGATAGAGTATAAAAGCAGAGAAGTACTGCTACAACTGTACAGAGTATTGGTGAGGCCATACCTTGAGTACTGCGTACAGTTTTGGTCTCTGTATTTAAGGAAGGATATACTTGCATTGGAGGCAGTCCAGAGAAGGTTCACGAAGTTGATTTCAGAGATGAGGGGGTTGACTTATGAAGATAGGTTGAGTAGGTTGGGCCTATACTCATTGGAATTCAGAAGAATGAGAAGTGATTGAAACATGTAAGATAATGAGGGGGCTCGACAAGGTGGATGCAGAGAGGATATTTCCACTCATAGGGGAAACTAAAACTAGGGGACATAGTCTCAGAATAAGGGACCGCCCATTTAAAACTGAGAGGAAGAGGAATTTCTTCGCTGAGGGTTGTAAATCTATGGAATTCTCTGCCCCAGAGAGCTGTGGAGGCTGGGTCATTGAATATATTTAAGGCAGAGATGGACAGATTTTTGAGTGATAAAGAAATAAAAGGTTATGGGGAGGGGGCAGGGAAGTGGAGCTGAGTCCATGATCCGATCAGCCATGATCTTATTAAATGGTGGAGCAGGCTCGAGGGGCCAAATGGCCTACTCCTATTTCTTATGTCATCTGCCATAATTTCTTCTTATGTGGCTCGGTGTCAAATTTATCTGTTTTGTCTTATTACACTGATGTGAAGCACCTTGGGACGTTTTACACTATATAAATTAAAGTTGTTGTTAGTTCCTCCTTTTCAAACCTAACATTGAATTTGATCATATTATGATCACTGTTAGATAACTGTTCCTCTTACTGTTAGATTATTAACGAAGTCTGGCTCATTACTCATTATTAAATTTGGTATGGCTTGCCCTCTTGTTGGTTCTAGAACATATTGCTCCAGAAAACTATCTTGAATGCACTCAAGAACTTCACTACCTTGCTGATTTGAGCTGCTCTGCTCTTCCTAATCTATATGAAAATTAAAGTCTCCAATCAAAACAAATTTCCTTTTGCTACAAACCTCTCTAATCTCTGAATTAATATATTTTGCTACTTCATTGTTGCTATGAGGAGGCCCGTAGTCAACTCCCAGTACAGTTTTAAGTCCTTTCTTATTCCTCAATTCTAACCATACAATCTCCTAAGATTGCTTTCACTTACCTATATCTTTTCTTAGTAATGCTACAGCATTAAAGATACAGATTTTTTAAAGATACAGATAGGATCTTTAAAAAAAACTGCAAACAAGGAAATCTAAAATGCACAATGTTTGTCAGCTTTAAAAGAGAAAAAATAATCAACATTTCAGATGGAGACCCTTCATCAGAATAGTCACGACCAAAGCATCAACTCTGTGTGTTCTTTCAAATGCTGACTTACTTAATGTGCATTTGCAGCATTTTCTGTTTCGACCTGCTGCTAACAGACCCAATCTCTCTCTCCTCTGTTTATTCTCCCCAACACCCCACTCAGGTCGCAATCATATTCCATAAATGTGCATTCAAATTTTGCTCCAAGAAATGTCCAACGTTTTGAAGACATTACCCTGTCCCCTCCCAAAGAGTTCAGTCTTACTAACTCGGTGGTAAAGGAGAGAATTTGAGAGTCAATCAGGATTCTGTCACTTGTCATCGAACCTCATCGCAGTGCAGCACTTAAACACATATGCCTGGTAGCTCCTTGTGATTGTTCCTCCGATATGTATGGATTATAGGGGCCTGAATTTAAGTTGGCTCCCAGTATACAATAATAGAAGGCAGAGAGTGAATTACAAAGCAACGACATTTACCGAGCTAAATTCTTGGTTTACATCACCCACATCCCAACAAATGCATGACAGCCTTGAATTCGATACTCTCTGGCCTGTTTAGTCAAAAAAATGCTTCAATTGAATGGACAGAAATTTGAAATGTTTCTATTACTCCTGCTTTGCCAGGCCTAAACTTTATTTCGACTTCGAAAATCTTTAAATAAAAAAACATATGCAGATAAAAGATTCACCGCTCACTTACTTGAGTGAATGCGGCTCTCTTCACGCTGTTCAGCAATGTCAAAGTAGTGCCCTTTGAAGTTAAGGGATGAAGGTTAGCAGTCATACAACTTTGAATGTAAAATGAGTGGCAAAAAGGGGAGCAAATAAGTCTTGGCTGGCCATTTTTTAATTCAAAAGGGAAGGTACATTCCTTGTTGCACTATATATCATACAATGCACCGGTTAGCATTAGAACTTCACAGCAGGGTAAACTCACCCCATCTACCTTGTATTATTCCAGGCTGCACTTGCACAGAATATATTTAAGGGCTGCACTTTCTATCTGACAATAATCACAAGTCCCAGCATAACTACAAATGGAACCCAGCGCAAGGTCACAACAATTTTTGGGGGTACCATAAATTCAATATTTATTTCTCCACAGGATTCTTCCTCTCCCTATAATTGAAACTGCTCACAAATTTGGGTAGATCTGTGTGTGTGCTTTTTCTCTTCCCTTAAACACTGGTATAGTGTTCAGTAACTGTACAGAGCATCAGATATGGCAGAAAGAGTTTGTGAGCAGAGGCCTACCCTGAGGGAAGAACTGAAAAAGTAAACCATGAGAGTGAGGAAGCCCACTCATGTACTTTCCAGAAGTGATTGGGAATGAGTTCTGGTGTGTTGCTATCTAAGGGGAGGAAGCACAGATTCAAATAAGGAAAGTCAATCAAAAGGTAATTCTGCCCATCCAGACCCTCCCATCCTAGCAACCTATGGCTCAGTGGTAGCACTCTCGCCTCAGAGTCTGAAGGTTGTGTGTTCACTTAAGAAGATAATCTAGTCTAACACTCCAAATGCAGTACTAAGGGAGTGGTACACTGCCAGAGGTACCATCTATCATGAGGTGGATGCAAAAGACCCCGCGGCACTATTTCGAATAAGAGCAAGGGAGTCCTGGCCAACATTTATCCCTCAACCAACATCAATAAAAACAGATAGGGCTAGACTTTCTCTAAAGCATCTCACCATCCGACTGCCGCCCAGAAACACCGCTAACGTTCTGCAACTAACACTGGCAAAAATATCCATAATAAAGGTAAGAAATACCGCCCGGCGACAAAATGGATCTTGCACCAATATTCTCGGTGGTTTCTCAGCGGTTAAAGGCGAAACGGGCGGTTCTTAAAATGTTTTTAACAATTTACTCCGAGTCTGCGGTTCGGCCTAGTGAGGGGGGAAAACTTTAAAAAAAAATTTCACTAAAAATAAAAAGTTAAAAACATTCCCAAGATAGTTTTACAGCTAATTGCTGTCTTACAATAAAAAAAATTAAAGAACCTTTAACTTACCTTTCTTTGCAGAGTACTCACCTACTGCCCTGTTTAAGCAGCTTTCACAGGGTGGTTCCCTCGGCGATCTGGACGGACCTCCGTTGAGGCCAAACTTACGCCCTGGCGATTCTCTTGGCGGTCGTTTCGAGATGTGGCCGGTTCCACTTAAAAAGGGGGAAACTTTCACCGGGCAGTTTCTCTCTCAAAAACAGCTGTACTGCCGAGAAAACCGCCAAAAATGAAGGCGAAAGTCTCCCCCATTATCTGGTTATTATCACATTTCCTACATTACAAGAATGACCAGACATCAAAAATATTTAATTGGCTGATAAGTGCTTTGAGACATCTTGAGGGGCTATATAAATGCTGGGGCTCTTTTCTCTAGAAAAGAGGTCTTTAAAATTATGAAGGGATTTGATAGAGTAGACATAAAGCAGATGTTTCCCCTTGTGGCGGTCTAAAAACTTGGGATCATAAATATGATATTCTATTTATTAGTGACTAAGGAATTCGGAGAAACTTCTTTACCCAGAGAGTGGTTAGATTGTGGAATTCACTACCACATGTAGTTAAGACAAATAGCATTGGTGCATTTAAAGAGAAGCTAGATAAACATATGAGGAAGAAAGGAATAGAAGAATATGCTAATCGGGTTAAATGAAGTAGGGTGGGAGGAGGCTCCTTTGGAGCATAAACATCAGCATAGACCAGTCAGAAGAATGGACTGACGTGCTGTAAATTCTATGCAATTCAATGCAAATCTGTTTCTTTCCAGAAGTCTCCCCCATTTTGAACATTCTTAGGAACTGAAATTGGGCGTCCGGCAATGTCTCGGCGGTATGCCCGTAGTAAGTCGTTTCATACCGCCGGGTACCGCTGGGGTGGAGTGCTGGCAAAATTCGTCCGGGCGGTCCTGAGCAGTGCGTCAACAGCGTGTGACAGACAGTCTGCTCCGGTGGAGCAGTGTAAATTATCTGGGACTCGGGACTCTTCGGGTCCCGAGTTCTGCGCACACGCGCTCTTCCATCGACCTTCGCCCGTTCCCCCCACCCGGTCAAAGACTGCCGACGCCGGGTCACAGGCAAGTGTCTTGAGGTACATTTAGATTTTTAATTGTTTGGTGCAGCGGTTTTGATTTATTTATAATATTATATTGTTATTTATTTATTTTTAATGTTTTTCGGAGGGGGGGGGGGGACGACACTAGATCACTGGCAGGGGGGGGGGGGGGGAACTACGTCTCTCTGGGGAGTGGGGGGGCGACTTCACTTCGGGGGGGGGGGAAAAGACTACGTCTCTCTGGAGGGGGGGGACACTAAATCACTGGGGGGGGTCTATGTCTCTCTGGGGGAGGGGGTCTATGGGAGGGGAAGGGGGTCGAGAGGGGTCTACGTCTCTCTGGGGGGGTGGGGGGGGGGAAGATTACGTCTCTCAGCGGGGGGGGGGGGGGGGGGGCGGGGGGAGACACACGGGTCTACGTCTCCCGGGGGGTGGAGGACTATGTCTCTCGTGGGGTGGGGGGGGGGGGGGGGACTGGGCGGGGATTAGATCTCTGCAGGGGCTAGGACTAGATTGCTGGGGGAAGGGCGGGGGGGAGGAACATTGCAGTTTACATACCGGCGACATACCATCGGCATAAAACCATCTTTTTTCAGATGGTGTGCAGCTCCGGTGGTATATCGGCGGTATGCTACCAATGTTGGACTTTTGGGCGGTCTATAGGGTGCTCCGTGTGGATGAACGGTATGCATACCGCCCAGCGGTATGTCGCTGATGAATTTCCCACCGGGCAGTATGTGGCCGGTTTGTTGGTATTTTTCGATCAATTCCACGATTTTGGGCGGTATGTCGGTGGTCCACAGGCAGTATGCAGCCGTATGTCCACCAATTTCGGGCCCTTAATGTTTTTCTCTCTACTGATATATCTGGTAGATTGTTTCAAACATTCACCAGTTGTTAAGTGAAGAAATTCTTCCTAACTTTTCCTAAAGGAGGAAAAAAAGAACTCTTATTTATAAAGCGCTTTTCAAGACCTCAGGACGTCGCAAAGCACTTTACAGCCAATGAAATACTTATAAAGTGTAGTCACTGTTGTATTGCAGGAAATGCAGCAGCATGGTCCCACAAACAGTAATGAGATAAATGACTAGTTAATCTGATTTGGTTATAAACTATTTCTTACAAATCTGAATTCATGGTATTATGGTCTCTGGTTCGACTTTCTTGGCTTCATTTCTTCGTTTGAGGTAATATTCTGGGTGGTACAGTGGGTTAGAGAAACCTTCTCTATACCTCCAGCATCCAGGTCTGGATATGATCCTGACTGACTCGATGAATGTCTCTTCTGCTGACTGCAGTTATCCAGTGTCAATCATCCTGTGGCAGTGCCAATCCAGATCTAATTAGATGGAGGCCCACAGCACAAAGCTGCACATAATTCGGCGCTAATTCACATTTTTGCAATGTTAGCTGGTTTGGGAAAGAGATGTTAAATTACTAAGACCTGTGGGATATGATTTATTATGGATCGCAAGCAGCCTGGAACAATAACTCCAGGGAAAAAACTGTTGAGCGAGTTACGACATTAGCCTATGAGTAAATTCTAAATAAAGGCCCATGAGTCTTAAACTGGTGTAGGTGAAAAGTAGGGTTTTACGATGTGCTGTATTTTTCATAGTGGTTTCAGTGCAGCTGGGGGCAGTGAAAGTGTCAATCAGGTTGCTACTGTGTGGTAAAGTATAGAACGTACACACTTTTGAAAAAAATGTTTTTCACAATGAGTTTTCAAAGGTCAAACATTGAAGTAATTAGAAAGAATTTTAAAAATTGCAAAATATTGCTGTGTTAATCATGGAAATGTCACACTGGTAAATGGAAAGTGGGGATTTCTCAGATTCAGCTTAATGCACAATATCAGCTATGGCTTAGTGACTCTCTACAAAGTACGGTAGCAATCCTAAGTGGTCAATGACAAAAATTAGAATGGATCCATAATGGTCTTGTCCTGGTTGTTGCTTTTATTCAGACCCAAGAGGTGGTACTGGACATCAAGGAACAGAGGGGGCCACCAGTAACAATAAAAGCACAGACCATGCAAACTAAAAATGGATGCAAATAACTTTAGATTGTAACTTGTAAAATTGGATCAATTAAGCAGTCGATTTCTTTTGGTGCTCGCTGGTTGCAAAACGCTTCAAACCACCCTGTGAACACCACACCCACCGGAAATCACAGAGGTACTGGCTTTAATATTCTAATCCTCCATAGATACGGGAGTAGTGCCAGAGGACTGGAGAATTGCAAATGTTACGCCATTGTTCAAAAAAAGGAGTAAAAATAAACCCAGCAACTACAAGCCAGTCAGTTTAACCTTGGTAGTGGGAAAACTTTTAGAAACAGTGATCAGGAACACAATTAACAGTCACTTGGCTATGTGTGGATTAATTAAGGAAAGCCAGCAAATTGTGTTCAAAAAAACTCACTCAATCAAGTTGGTTAATGAGGTAACAGAGAGGGTTGATGAGGGTAATGTGGTTGACGTAGTGTACATGGATTTCCAAAAGGCGTTTGACAAAGTGCCACATAATAGGCTTGCCAGAAAAGTTGAAGTCCATGGAATAAAAGGGACAAAGGCAGCATGGATACGAAATTGGCTAAGAATAGGAAATTAGAGAGTAATGGTGAACGGTTGATTTTCATACTGGAGGAATGTATACAGTGGTGGTCCCTGGGGGTCGGTTCCAAGACCACTGCTTTTCTTGATATATATTAATGACTAGAACTTGGGTGTACAGGGCACAATTTCAAAATTTGCAGATGACAAAAACTCAGAGGTATAGTGAACAGTGAGGAGGAGTGGTAGACTTCAACAGCAACAATTAGTATTTATATAGCACCTTTAATGCAGTACAACATCTCAAGGTGATGTTCAAAGGAGGGTTATAACACAAAACAAATAAACTTGACACCGAGCCACATAAGAAGAAATTACAGCAGAGAGCTTGGTCAAAGAGGTAGGTTGTAAGGAGCGTCTTAAAGGAGGAAAGAGAGGTAGAAAGGTGGAGAGGTTTAGGGAGGAAGTTCCAGAGCTTGGGGTGTAGGCAGTTGAAGGCACGACCACCAATGGTTGAGCAGTTATAATCAGGGATGCTTAAGAGGGCAGAATTTGAGGAGCGCAGACATCTCGAGGGGTTATAAGGCTGAAGGAGATTACAGAGATAGGAAGGGGCGAGGCCATGGAGGGATTTGTAAACAAGGATGAGAATATTAAAATTGAGGCGTTGCTTAACCAGGAGCCAATGTAGGTCAGCGAGCACAGGGATGATGAATGAGCAAGGGTGTTGCCAGGAGGCCTTGTACTTGTCTTTTTGAAGAAACAAGGTGTTGGTTATGACAAGAGCATATTCTGAGCATTTAGTCAGGAAGAGAATACCATTGGAGTTGGTTTTCCTTACCCCTTTCCTGCCAATCACCCTCTCCATAGGTCTGTGTCCTTTCCAACTCTGGCATTAAAGTCGCCAAGGAGAATCAGCTTGCTGCCCGTTGGGACTCAGGACAGGGATTGTTCAAGGCTGGAATAGAATTCCTCTTTGGCCTCGTCCGCAGCTCCCAGGGTTGGGACGTACACGCTGATGACTGTAGCATACTGGTTCTGGATTAGGGTGAGCCAAAGGGTCATAAGACATTTGTTTATCCCATAGGGGGAATCTCTAAGGTGCCGAACTAGCACATTTTTGATGGCGAAGCTAACCCCATGGAGACGCCGTTCTTCTTCTGGTTTGCCTTTCCAGAAGGTGGTGTATCCACCATCTTATTCTTTGAGCTGATCTTCTCCTGCCCGCCATGTCTCGCTCAGGGTGGCGGAGAAGTACTTTTGGCGTGAATCCATGGCCTCATCTCTTTGAACTGGAAGGAGAAGAGCATGCCAGGGGATCTCAGAGATGCCGTAATCGTGAACATCTTCAAGAAAGGGGACAAGTCCGACAGCGGTAATTACAAAGGAGTTTTCCTGCTTTCTGCCGCAGGGAAAATCATCGCAAGAATCCTCCTCAATCATTTCTTCTCAGAGGCTGAAGAGCTCCTCCCAGAGTCGCAATGCAGATTCCGCCCACTAAGGGGCACAACGACAAATCCAAGAAAAATGTAGGGAGCAGCATCAACCTCTGTACATGGCTTTCTTTGACCTCACAAAGACCGTCGACACTGTCAAGCACGAGGGATTATGGAGTGTCCTTCTCAAATTCGGCTGTCCTCAAAAATTCAGCACCATCCTCCGCCTGCTTCACGATGACATGCAAGCCGTGATTCTTACCAACAGATCCACCACAGACCCAATACAAGTGCAGACCGGGGTCAAGCAAGGCTGTGTCATTGCACCAACGCTCTTCTCAATCTTTCTCACTGCAATGCTTCATCTCATCCTTAACAAGCTCCCCGCTGGAGTGGAGCTAATCTATAGCCTCCAGTCCAGATCCAAGGTTGCTGTAACTTCTGTCATTGAATTACAGTATGCATATGATTGCGTTTGTGCACACTCAGAGTCCGAACTCCAAACCATCGTTGACACCTGCACTGAAGTGTACGAGAGTCTGGGGCTCTCATTAAATATCAGTAAGACAAAGGTCCTCTACCAAACTGCCCCTGCCACACAGTACTGCTCCTCGGTTATCAAGATCCACGATGAGACCTTGGACACTGTGGCCTACTTCCCATAACTTGGGAGCCTACTCTCCGCAAGGGCAGACATCAATGATGAAGTCCAGCATCGCCTTCAGTGTGCCAGTGCAGCCTTCGGCCACCTGAGGAAGTGTTCAAAGACCAAGATCTCAAACCCGGCACCAAGCTCATGGTCTACAGAACAGTAGTGATACCAGCCCTCCTATATGCTTCAGAGATATGGACTGTGTATAATAGGCACCACAGAGCACTGGATAAGTACCATCAACGCTGCCTCCGCAAAATCCTGCAAATTCATTGGCAGGATAGGTGCACCAATGTCAGCAGCCTCTCAGGCCAACATCCCCAGCATCGAGGCACCAGGCTCGACCAGCTCTGGTGGGCGGGCCACATTGTCTGCATGCCCGATGCTAGACTCCCGAAACGAGCACTCTACTCTGAGCTACGTCACGGCAAGCGAGCCCCAGAAGGGCAGAGAAAACGCTTCAAGGACACCCTCAAAACCTCCTTGAAAAATTGTAACATCCCCACCGACTCTTGGGAATCCCTAGCCCAACAGCTCAAAGTGGAGGAGGAGCATCCGACAAGGCACCGAACACTTCGAGTCTCTGCGCCGGGAGCATGCGATAGCCGAGCACAAAAAGCGGAAGGAGGGTTCAACAAATCAAACACCCCATCCACCCGTCCCTCCAACCACCATCTGCCCCACTTGTGACAGAGACTGTACATCCCGCATTGGTCTCATCAGTCACCTTAGAACTCATTTTAATGTGGAAGCAAATCGACTCCGGGGGACTGCCTAAGAAGATGGATGAGCAGAACATGGTGCGAGTTAGGACACGGGCTGCCGAGTTTTGGATGATCTCAAGTTTAGGTAGGGTAGAATGTGGGAAGCTAGCCAGGAATGCGTTGGAGTCATCAAATCTAAAGGTAACAAAGGCATGGATGAGGGTTTCAGCAGATGAGTTAAGGCAGGGCAGAGACGGACAATATTACGGAGGTGGAAATAAGGGTTTTAATTAGGCTAGTGAAATGGGTGGACATGTGGCAGATTAAAGTTAACACTGAAAAGTGTGGAGTGATACATTTTGGTAGAAAGAATGAGGAGGGGACATATAAATGAAATGATACAATCTTAAAAGGGGTTGAAGGTGGCAGGGCATGTTAAGAAAGCGGTTAAAAAGACTTACAGGATCCTTGGCTTCATAAATAGAGGTACAGAGTACAAGAGTGTGGAAATTATGAAGAACCTGTATAAAACACTGGTTCGGCCCCAACTGGAGTATTGTGTCCAATTCTGGGCACCACACTTTAGGAGGGATGTGAAGGCCTTAGAGAAGGTGCAGAAAAGATTTACAAGAATGATTCCAGGAATGAGGGGCTTCAGTTGCGTTGATAAACTGGAGAAGCTGGGGTTGTTCTCTTTGGAGCAGAGAAGATTGAGAGGAGATTTGATAGAGGTGCTCAAGTTCATGAGGGGTCTGGACAGAGTAGATAGAGACAAACTGTTCCCATTGGTGGAAGGGTCGAGAACCAGAGGACACAGATTTAAGGTGATTGGCAAAAGAACCAGAGGCGATGCAACAAAAAACTTTTTTTACGCAACGAGTGGTTGGGTTATGGAATGTACTGCCTGAAAGGGTGGAGGAGGCAGACTTAATCTTATCTTTTAAAAGGGAGTTGGATAAGTGTCTAAAGGAAAAGCATATGCTGGGCGACAGGGAAAGGGCAGGGGAGTGGGACTCGCTGAGAGTCGGCACAGGATCGACGGGCCAAATCGCCATCTTCCATGCTGTAACTATTCTATAATTCTATGATTCTACATGTTGACACTGTGTGACCACTTGATCATGTAAGAGAGTTTGAAAGTTGGACAATCAGTTCAGCTCCTGGAGCCTGTTCTGGTATTTAATTAGATCATGGTCAACTTAATTTATCCCTTAATATCCTTACCGAACAAAAATCTATTAATCCCAATTTTCAATAGGTCCCCAGTCTCAACAGCTTTTTGGGGAAAGGGAGCTCCAGTTTTCCACTACCCTTTATGTGAATAAGTGTGTCCTGCCATCACCCCTGAACGGCCTAGCACTAATTTTATTATGATCCCTTGTTCTGGACTCCCCTACCAGAGGAAATCATTTCTCTCTATCTATCCTATCAACTCCTTTAATTATCTTAAACACCTCAATGAGATCACCCTTTAATCTTCTCTACTCAAGGGAATATAAGCCTAGTCTATGCAACCTGTCTTCACAATTTAATCATTTTAGCCCCGGTACCATTCTGATGAATCTGCGCTACTCCTCGCCCAAGGCCAATATATCCTTCCTTGGAAGCTTAAAAAGACCATCTGAGGTGATGACATATCCTGGTCCTATATCTATTAAGTACCATAACCTTTTACAGGGTCTACAGCTGCCATAATTACCATTCTGAGCTGCTGCTGTGGTTTGTAGACATGTCAGAATGAGGAAGTGCCACCACAGAGTGAAACTTTTGGACAAAATGCATCAAAGCGGAGAGATGTATATCCACATAAAGTACACTTTGAAATATTCAGCAATGTTCTCAAGATCTCATTATTCTCCATCTATTTGTGGACCTCGTACACCGTTAATATTCTTATGGAACATTTCATCATGTATGGCTTAAAAGGTAATCCTGAGAGTCACAGGAGTTGTTCTTCTCTCGAAAACTAGACACCAGAGACATTTTTAGTGTACTGTCGCTGGCAGGCGCACGGGACTACAAGCTATCAATATAAAAGAGGCAAACTACACCCCTTCGACAGCGTTAGGACCCAACTCAAAGTCCCAAGAGGATTTGACGGAGGAAACATAGAAACATAGAAAATAGGTGCAGGAGTAGGCCATTCAGCCCTTCTAGCTTGCACCGCCATTCAATGAGTTCATGGCTGAACATGCAACTTCAGTACCCCCTTCCTGCCTTCTCGCCATACCCCTTAATCCCCCTAGTAGTAAGGACTTCATCTAACTCCCTTTTGAATATAGAAACATAGAAACATAGAAAATAGGTGCAGGAGCAGGCCATTCAGCCCTTCTAGCCTGCACCGCCATTCAATGAGTTCATGGCTGAACATGAAACTTCAGTACCCCCTTCCCTGCTTTCTCGCCATAACCCTTGATCCCCCGAGTAGTAAGGACTTCATCTAACTCCCTTTTGAATATATTTAGTGAATTGGCCTCAACTACTTTCTGTGGTAGAGAATTCCACAGGTTCACCACTCTCTGGGTGAAGAAGTTTCTCCTCATCTCGGTCCTAAATGGCTTACCCCTTATCCTCAGACTGTGACTCCTGGTTCTGGACTTCCCCAACATTGGGAACATTCTTCCTGCATCTAACCTGTCTAAACCCGTCAGAATTTTAAACGTTTCTATGAGGTCCCCTCTCATTCTTCTGAACTCCAGTGAATACAAGCCCAGTTGATCCAGTCTTTCTTGATAGGTCAGTCCCGCCATCCCGGGAATCAGTCTGGTGAATCTTCGCTGCACTCCCTCAATAGCAAGAATGTCCTTCCTCAAGTTAGGAGACCAAAACTGTACACAATACTCCAGGTGTGGCCTCACCAAGGCCCTGTACAACTGTAGCAACACCTCCCTGCCCCTGTATTCAAATCCCCTCGTTATGAAGGCCAACATGCCATTTTCTTTCTTAACCGCCTGCTGTACCTGCATGCTAACCTTCAATGACTGATGTACCATGACACCCAGGTCTCGTTGCACCTTCCCTTTTCCTAATCACCATTCAGATAATAGTCTGTCTCTCTGTTTTTACTACCAAAGTGGATAACCTCACATTTATCCACATTATATTTCATCTGCCATTCATTTGCCCACTCACCTAACCTATCCAAGTCACTCTGCAGCCTAATAGCATCCTCCTCGCAGCTCACACTGCCACCCAACTTAGTGTCATCCGCAAATTTGGAGATACTACATTTAATCCCCTCATCTAAATCATTAATCTACAATGTAAACAGCTGGGGCCCCAGCACAGAACCTTGCAGTACCCCACTAGTCACTGCCTGCCATTCTGAAAAGTACCCATTTACTTCCTGTCTGACAACCAGTTCTCAATCCACGTCAGCACACTACCCCAATCCCATGTGCTTTAACTTTGCACATTAATCTCTTGTGTGGGACCTTGTCGAAAGCCTTCTGAAAGTCCAAATATACCACATCAACTGATTCTCCCTTGTCCACTCGACTGGAAACATCCTCAAAAAATTCCAGAAGATTTGTCAAGCACGATTTCCCTTTCACAAATCCATGCTGACTTGGACACCTTTTTCCAAATGCGCTGCTATGACATCCTTAATAATTGATTCCATCATTTTACCCACTACTGAGGTCAGGCTGACCGGTCTATAATTCCCTGTTTTCTCTCTCCCTCCTTTTTTAAAAAGTGGGGTTACATTGGCTACCCTCCACTCGATAGGAACTGATCCAGAGTCAATGGCTCTGTCAATGCATCAGCTATTTCCAAGGCCACCTCCTTAAGTACTCTGGGATGCAGTCCATCAGGCCCTGGGGATTTATCGGCCTTCAATCCCATCAATTTCCCCAACACAATTTCCCGACTAATAAAGATTTCCCTCAGTTCCTCCTCCTTACTAGACCTTCTGACCCCTTTTATATCCGGAAGGTTGTTTGTGTCCTCCTTCGTGAATACCGAACCAAAGTACTTGTTCAATTGGTCTGCCATTTCTTTGTTCCCCGTTATGACTTCCCCTGATTCTGACTGCAGGGGACCTACGTTTGTCTTTACTAACCTTTTTCTCTTTACATATCTATAGAAACGTTTGCAATCCGTCTGAATGTTCCCTGCAAGCTTCTTCTCGTACTCCATTTTCCCTGCCCTAATCAAACCCTTTGTCCTCCTCTGCTGAGTTCTAAATTTCTCCCAGTCCCCGGGTTCGCTGCTATTTCTGGCCAATTTGTATGCCACTTCCTTGGCTTTAATACTATCCCTGATTTCGCTTGATAGCCACGGTTGAGCCACCTTCCCTTTTTTATTTTTACGCCAGACAGGAATGTACAATTGTTGTAGTTCATCCATACGGTCTCTAAATGTCTGCCATTGCCCATCCACAGTCAACCCCTTCAGTATCATTCGCCAATCTATCCTAGCCAATTCACGCCTCATACCTTCAAAGTTACCCTTCTTTAAGTTCTGGACCATGGTCTCTGAATTAACTGTTTCATTCTCCATCCTAATGCAGAATTCCACCATATTATGGTCACTCTTCCCAAGGGGCCTCGCACAATGAGATTGCTAATTAATCCTCTCTCATTACACAACACCCACTCTAGGATGGCCTCCCCCCTAGTTGGTTCCTCGACATATTGGTCTAGAAAACCATCCCTTATGCACTCCAGGAAATCCTCCTCCACCGTATTGCTTCCAGTTTGGCGAGCCCAATCTATGTGCATATTAAAGTCACCCATTATAACTGCTGCACCTTTATTGCATGCACCCCTAATTTCCTGTTTGATGCCCTCCCCAACATCACTACTACTGTTTGGAGGTCTGTACACAACTCCCACTAACGTTTTTTGTCCTTTGGTGTTCTGCAGCTTTCTTCCGATGCCCAACTGACAGGGACAAAAGGGACCACAGGCTGGCTGGCTGGTGAAATCAAATCTGGGAGAACAGCACTCAAGGTCACTTGTCATCATCCGATTGCTTTTCTCCTAGAATCTTAAATGCACTTTACATTTTGATCTCACTGAAACTCAGTCTCAAGCATTTTACTGTCAAAATATGAAAAAAACCTTTTTATTAATACATTTATCATAAGACTCTGTATGAACATGGCATTTTTCTTTTGGTTAACTTTTTTCCCTTTGTTTTCTCCCCTACTAAAGATACTGGCCTATGCTGGAGTATGGTTCCACTAGTGCCTGTGGCCCTGCTTGCTCAAGTGGCCATTATGTCACGTGAGAGCCTGGACAGTGGGTTAACTGGGTGTGGCGGTGGGTTTAACAGACTGACAAGATGAATGCCAAGATGTTGCCCATCACAGTCCTACACATAATGGCCTAGAAATTCAGGCGTGCATATTTTTGGGCATCTTACCGCACGGTGTTAACAATGGGGAGGCACAAGGAGTCCTGACTTTGGGCCTCGGACCTCAGCATAACGCTCCAATTTCCAGATAAGTGAATGGATTGGATCGTGGAGGTCCGGAGGAGAACGGGTGTGTCTTGGAGTCCATGATTCGGGTTCGGTGGGAGATTATCTAGGAAGATCGCAGGTCTTGGGAGTACTGTGGGATGTCGGGAATGCAGTCAGGATGGGTAGGAAGATCGCAGATCTCGGGAGTACTGGTTGGAGAGTCAGTAGTGCTTCGGGAAGGGGACAAGGAGATCAGGGCCGGGGGGTGGGGGGGGGGGGGGGGGGGATATTGGCAGGCCTGGATGTTGGAGTCGGGAGTGAGGTCAGAGATCTCGGGATTGGGAGTGGCTGTAATTATGGCAAGTACTTGTCTTTTTTTTTTAAACATACTAGGCAATCAGCACTGACTCCTCAGGGCAAACCAAAGTTGCAGCGTGGACCAGATGCAGTTGAAAGGTCCCTTATTTGCGTATACAAATGGACTAACCATTCAGACATGGGTAAAGGATGCCTCTTGTTTGTCCTTTACTAAGATGACGTTCGGCATGATTCACGGCAGAAGTGTGCATGCGCATATCGGATGTCATTTTGGTCCCCAAAACGGCACCCATAGCTCCAAGGTGCTTCCAATCCCAATTTGGCACCCAACGAGTTTAGGCAGCATCCATAACTCCATGTCAAATTATTGAGCATTTAGAGATGCACAGGGAAATTGAGGAGTGATTTGTTAAAAGCCAAGTTGTGTGTGGCAAATTTAAAGTGAAGAAGTGACTGATTATAGGAGATAACATGAATGCAGTAGATGGAGTATATATGGATTTTCAGAAGGCGTTTGATAAGGTCTCTTAGAAAAAAGAATGTTGGTCAGTGAGTGCTCATAGAATCAGTACAAGGGGAGTTGATATTAACAGTTATGATGCATGATCCCTGAAGCACAGTAGAAGTTTGTGACTACATTAAAGAACATAAGAAATAGGAGAAGTAGGCCATACATCCCCTCGAGCCTGCTCCGCCATTCAATAAGATCATGGTTGATCTGATTTTCAACTCCACTTCCCTGCCCGCTCCCCATAACCCTTGACTCCCTTATCATTCAAAAATCTGTCTATCTCCACCTTAAATATATTCAATGACCCAGCCTCCACAGATCTCAGGGGTAGAGAATTCCAAAGATTCACGACCCTCAGAGAGAAGAAATTTCTCCTCGCCTCCATTTTAAATGGGCGACCCCTTATTCTGAAACTATGTCCACTAGTTCTAGATTCCCCCACGAGGAGAAACATCCTTTCTGCATCTCCTGTCATGCCCCCTCAGAATCACCTCTCATTCTTCTAAACGCAAATGAGTATAGGCCTAACCTGCTCAACCTTTTTTCACAAGCCAACCCCTTCATCTCAGGAGTCAACCATGTGAACCTTCTCTGAACTACCTCCTTAAATAAGGAGACCAAAACTGTCTGCAATACTCCAGGTGTGGTGTCACCGATGCCCTGAACAGTTGTAGCAGAACTTCCTTACTTTTATACTCCATCGCCCTTGCAATAAAGGCCAACATTCCATTTGCCTTCCTGTTGATTGATGTTACAGATTTCCTCATGCCTACAGGTTGAGTAACATCAATAAGCCATTAAAAATTTTTCAAAGGAATTCAGATGGTTAGACTCGCTGTAATATATACTTATTTCGTGCAGGGATTCTCACCGTACATCTCTGCTCCAGGTTCCAGCCGACCAACTGACAGCTGAAGAACTCCAAGACCCAATCGGAGTTATACCTCAAATTAAGGCCTTCCAGGAGCACACAGATAAATGTTAAACGATGAGGAGAAACCTTCAGGTTTGAGATTTCATTGCATCTTATAAAATTAGCAAACACTCTGGACAGGAAATGCTAAATAAAACACCAGTAACTAGACCTCATTATATTTCTTCAATCAACCAATTCACGTAAGCAGGTGGTTATCATTAGTGTCTATTTTAAATTGATGTTCCCACCCTTCTTCTCATTAATTCCTCACCAGCAGAAACAGTCTTTCCCTATTCACTTTATTAAAACCTTACATAGTAAATCCTTTTAGTAAATCTCCTCTTAGCCTTCTCTGCCCCACTGGAATAGACTCAGTAACTTGAGTCTCTCCTTATGACTAGTTTATCATCCCTGTTAGATTTAACTTAAATTGCTCAATCTAAAATTGTCTGACTGAAGCAGACAAGGAAGTTCTGCATAAGTGAGATGAAATCTTTGTAGACAGAAAACTTTTTTTTTTGGGTAGTGAGGAGAGAGAGAGGTGAGGGTCAGTTCAATGTTCATTCTCTTCCACTGCCACACACGAGGGAAAATGGACATGCTTTTCGATTTTTGCAAATGTCATTCAGCAACTTGCCACTGGTTGCGACCACTTTTCCTTCTTTTGTAGTGATAGCATTACAGTGCTCTCATAACTAAAATTATAGAATCATACAGCACAGAAGGCAGCTATTTGGCTCATTGGCTCTTTGATGCCTCTTTGAAAGAGCTATCCAACTAGTCTCACTCCCTTGCTCTTGCTCCCTTGCCCTGCAAATTGTGTCTCAAATATATATCCAATTTCCTTTTAACAGTTAATCAAAAGGAACAGTAATCTCATACAATCCACTGTATACTTCCCTCCAGTCTGTTAAACAACTGTTCACCACTACTCTCTGCTTTCTGACTTACAGCCACTGCCCATTTAATCCTATCAGCGTCAATCTTGCTAACAGGTCTATTATGTAGCACTTTATCAAACACGTTTTGAAAGTCTACATACACAACAATAACTGCACAACATCTCTATTATCTGTGCTAACTATTTTGGTACAGGTATGAAACGGAGGAAATCAGGCCATATTAGACTGCTCAATGGTGATGCAGCAGTGGGCCGCTGTGCCATCCTTTTCCATTCGTCAAACAAGCTTTCACAGTTTAAACCTTGAATCTCCCTTCTGCGTATTTCTTCTATAGAATTTCCTTGTTTTATAGAGTCTTATCCTCCCACAATAGCTCAGTGTTTACATTCATTACACACTGTAGAACTTAGCAAAGAAGGTCCCAGGATTCAATTCTTAACCAATGTGCAGGTAGCTGATCTCAGCTGGAGCTATAGTGGTGGGGGAGGCAAGGGGGAGAATTAAATTCCTTTTTAGTGTTTACTGCATTAGGGAGGGATACAATCTCTCTCAGCTCACAGTTGCAGCCACTGCTCAGCAATCCCCGTCAGAAGTGCACATTTGTGGGTGCGAGGAGAGAACAGGATCTCACTCCACTGTGATGCTCCACCTGGTCGAGTTGCCTACCATCATTACAAGTTATTGAAGCTCGCGAACGAAGGATAGTCATTTGGATGAGGTACCAGAGGTGCCCACTGAACTGTATCCAAACATGTCTCATGCCTTCGGGGCAGAAGTAAAGGGAGAAAAAAACATCAGAAAATTGCTATTCCCACACAACCAGCCACTTATAAAACACTCCAACAGAACACAGTTCTCTGGCTAGATTACTCGGTGATCATCTTGTACAGAATAATTCTGGTCAGGCCACATACCTTGCATCTATTTCAGAACCTTCCCTTTTAAATTAAATGCTGGCCAAAATTTGCCCCTAGTCAAGTGACACACAAACAAGCCTACGACTGGGGAACAGAGGAAGGAAACAAAGGTAAAGAGACAAGCAAGTACAGACATTTCCAGCTTCAGAGGATGGGGAAAAGTCTGACGGAAATAAAGTGTCGGCTGCAAAATATGACTATGACTTAAAGGATGGATTTCTTTTTTTTTTTAAAAGTCAAAACAGGGTAGGTTTTTCTGGAGAAACTTAAGAGTTTTACATTTTGTACACAATATTTCTCAGGGTGAAGTGAGTTGCCCCTTTGTTGAAGCTGTGCTAGGGCTTTTACGCTTCTGCCACCTACCTGCAGATGCTGCCGTGGTTCCGGTGAGCGCTCATTGTCCAAGCTGTTCGCCCGCTCGTTCTGCTGCCTCGCGGGCTGCCGTTCTTTCAGGGACGTGCTTCTTCCGCGGCGTCCCGCCTGCTTCCCCTCGGACCTACTGAACGCAAGGTTATGAACTAACAGATCAGAAGCGCCACACGCCAAGAGCGTAAGTCCGTGAGCTGAATGAGATTTGTATCTGTGGAGTTGTAGGTAACTGTTCTAAGTTCTTAAAGCTCTCAGACAAATCTAGCATTTTGGGTTTTTATTTGGGGTGAGGGAAATAAATACCAAGTTGCATAATACAGCTGTGCAGCCAGAAGCTGTGCCAAAAACAGGCATCTCATGCAAATAATCCTACTTGTTGCTGTGAATTTAAAAAGACCAGAGAACAAGAAGAATTTGTATTTACATAGTGTAGCAAAATGGTTAAGGGTTTCATAGGAAGAAAGGAACATTAAACAGAAGTAGGCCATTCAGCCCCTTGAGCCTGTCACGCTATTCAATTGGATCACGGCTGATCTGTTCCTTAACTCCAACTGCCCACCTTGGTTCTATATTCCTTAATACCTTTACGCATCAAAAATCTATCAATCTCAGTTTTGAAAGTTCCAATTAAACTAGTCTCTCTCTCTTTGGGGGAGAGTTTTCCAGATTTCTACTCCCCTTTGTGTGAAGAAGTGCTGGCATCACCCCTGAACGGTCTGCCTCTAATTTTAAGGTTATGCCCCTTGTTCTGGACTCCCCCACCAGAGGAAATAGTTTCTCTCTAGAAACCCTATCAAATCATTTAATCATCTTAAGCACCTCAATTACATCGCCCTTTAATCTTCTCTACTTAAGGAATACAAGCCGAGTCTTCGCAACACAGAAACTAATATAATTAGACGCAGAACAGTGATGAAAGAGCGGTTCAGGGTGGTGACTGAAGTGAAGGTCAGAAAAGTAGATTTTGATTAGGTTTGTAGAAGAGGACAGAGACCATAAGTTAGAGAGAGCTTTAGGGAGAGTCTTCCAGAGTGTCGGGCAAGGCAACTGAAGCTTCTGAGACAGAAGCCGCAGTACAGAGGGACCTGGGGTCCTTGTGCCTGAAACACAAAAAGTTAGTATGCAGGTACAGCATGTAATCAGGAAGGCAAATGGAATGTTGGCCTTTATTACAAAGGGGATGGAGTATAAAAACAGAGAAGTTCTGCTACAACTGTACAGGGTATTGGCGAGACCACAGCTAGAGTACTGCGTGCAGTTTTGGTCTCCTTATTTAAGGAGAGATATACAGGTTGTACCTCTCCAGTCCAGGACTCTCTAATCCGGAAACATTTGTGATTCGGCATTAGTTTGGCCTGAGAGAGGAGGGTTTATAAAAGTTTTGATTGGCTGGAGCGGCTGTCAATCAGTGAGTGTGTTCGGCGATCGGCTGGAATGGCTGTCAATCGAATTGTGTCAGTACTCCATTCAAACTTGGTAATCAAGAGGGAGAGGGAAGTCAGAACTTGTCCTGGTTGAATGGGCCCATACTGCATATCTGCACTGTTGCAAAGTAGAAGAGGCTTCAAAGTTGTTAAAGCAGCTTTAATTTTCTTCGTAAAACATGACAGTGGGCAAAGAATTCAGACGTGTGTTCGGTGATCCGCTGGAATGGCTGTCAATCAGTGAGTGTGATTGGCTGAGGCTGCCAGCACACACACACACACTCAGGAGCCCGGGGGCTGTCGACAGATACCAGTAAGTGTGATCTCCCGTGATTCGGAAAATTCTCTGTTCAGTCACCGGTCAAGTCCCGAGAGTGCTGGACCAGAGAGGTCCAACTGTATTTGCATTGGAGGCAGTTCAGAGAAGGTTCACTAGGTTGATTCCCGAGATGAAGGGGTTGACTTATGAAGAAAGATTGAGCAAGTTGGGTCTGTACTCATTGGAGTTTAGAAGAATGAGAGGGATCTTATTGAAACAGACAAGATACTGAGGGGGCTCGACAAGGTAGATGCAGAGAAAATGTTTCCCCTCATGGGGGAATCTAGAACTAGGGGGCATAGTTTAAGAATAAAGGGTCACCGATTTATAACTGGGATGAGAAAGAATTTCTTCTCTCTGAGGGTCATAAATCTGTGGAATTCCCTGCCCGAGAGCTGTGGAGGCTGGGTGATTGAATATATTTAAGGTGGAGATAGGCAGATTTTTGAACGATAAGGGAGTAAAGGGTTATGGGGAGCGGGTAGGGAAGTGGAGTTGAGTCAAAAATCAGATCAGTAATGATTTTATTAAATGGCGGAACAGGCTCGAGGGTCCAAATGGCCGACTCCTGCTCCTATTTCTTATGTTCTAAGGTGGAGTGGAGGGTGGGTATAGGAAATTGTGAAGGGGGGGGGGGGGGGGGGGGCGGAGGCCGTTTGCAAAGTCAGAAAAGCAGAGGGAAGAGCTAGCAGATAGGAAAGCTGAGCCTTCGCTTGGCCCATTGTTGGTTCAGGAAGTAACCATTAATTGCACATAAATATCAGTACATGGGACAGAAGTCCAGGTGGCAGAGTCCACAAAAGGGAGCAGTGGTGTGTGAAGATTCACCATGGGTATTTTGGATTATTGAGGCTCAGCTCAAGTGCTCCTGGAATAAACATCAAGGCCTGATCCATGTGATTCTTCAATAATTCAACTGATGCCCTGCTAATGAAAATCCATGTATTATGTAAATCATGTTGGTTTGTAAACAGGAGATTTACAAGGCAGCTGATGACAAGGCACACAACCTTCATGAATAGAGAGGCTGCTTGCCATAAATCTTAGAGGAAAACATGAGCTCAGACCACGTCCGCCCCCCAAAAAAACTATTCAAAGGTGGGGGGATTATACAAGGACACTAAAAAGAAAGTCACTTCACAAGAGGCTCAGGAACAGTGAAGCCAATTTTCATTAAACAGTTTGAAGTGCAGCACGGAGATTGTTGGAAATGCAAAGCAGTTTCTCTGCTGAACTATAGCACTTTATGTCTAAATACATCAACAGTTTCAGTTGTTTATGCATATGCGGGAGTAATAAATGCGAGTGTGAACATATACGATTACGGAGCGTTGGGGGAGGGTTATTACACACTGATACATTTTCCTATGCTATTCAATTCAATTTGAGAGTTAGAGCGCGTATTATACATGGGACATATTATAACTGAAGATTTACAATATACACTCTAAAAATGACCTCTGAACACAGTAAGAATTGTCCACGTCAGGTGAACAGCTTCTGAGATGTTTGGCGAGTTTGCGGGGATAATTGGTCTTGCAGTGTCAAAAGTTCCACAAAATGCAGATACGTCACATAAATTCTTGGCTTTGGAACATTTGCTCATATTTGAGCTGTTCTGGATAATAACCCCATTGCACATAGATTTTGTGTTGCAGGATCTTATATATTTAAATGTTCTTGTTTTAATGTGATAAATAAAAAGGATGCATTGTGTTCACTTTAAATACAGATTGAAAACTGGTGTTGAAGGCCAGCTTCTTACTCCAGGGAGCCAGCCTCTACTGATAGTCATGTTGTGTTTACCAGACTGGGTACCTTTCAGTCAGTTACAATGGCAATTTTTTGTTTAAATTCACATTTTGTGAAGTCACTGCATAGTTTTAATACGCAGTATTTATAAAGAAAGATAGAAAGAACTTGCATTTATATAATACCTTTTACAACTTCAGGACATTCCAAAGTGCTTGAAGTACTTTTAAAATGCAGCAGACAATTTGCACTCAGCAAGGCCCCACAGTAATGAGATAAACTGACCAAATAATCTGTTTTAGCGATGTTGGTTGATGGATAAGTGTTGGCTAGGACACTGGGGAGAACTATTCCTTGAAATAGTGCCCTGGGATCTTATAGATCCACCCGAGAGGGCAGGTGGGGGCTCGGTTTAACGTTTCATTCAAAAACCATACCTCCAACTGTGCAGCACTCCCTCAGCACTGCACTGGAGTGTCAGTCTGGATTGCAGGCTCAAGTCTCTGGAGTGGGAATTGAACACGTAAACTTCTGACTCAAAGGTGAGATTGCTACCCACTGAACCATTGGCTGACACACAAATTATAAAGGAGAATATACTGAGGTTCTGACGACAGGTCATCGACCTGAAACGTTAACACTGTTTCTCTCTCCACAGATGCTGCCTGATCTGTTGAGTATTTCCCGCATATTCTGTTTTTATTTCAGATTTTCAGCAACCGCAGTATTTTGCTTTTGATATACTGAGACTGATACTGGGAAGGCAACGTAATTTGGTGACAGACTGCAAGATTCAGCAGAGTTTGCCGGGGGGGGGGGGTGGTGGTGGTGGTGAGGTGCAGCAGCAAGAGTCCTGCTCAAGAATGAGGTATCGTGGAGCAGACTTTTAGCTTGTCTAAATATTGGCTAGAACACTGGTGAGAACTGCCCTGTTCTTCTTCAAATTGTCCCATGGAATCTTAGATGCAGGGAGGATGTTTCCTCTGGCTGAGGAGTCTAGAACTACAGGTCACAGACTCAGAATAAGAGGTCGGCCATTTAGAACTGAGATGAGGAGAAATTTCTTCACTCAGAGGATGGTGAATCTTTGAAATTCTCTACCCCAGAGAACTGTGGAGGCTCAGTCTTTGAGTATATTCAAGACAGAGATCAATAGATTTTTTTTGGATATTAAGGGAATGAAGGGCTATGGGGATAGTGCAGGAAAGTGGAGTTGAGGTAGATCAGCCATGATCTCATTGAATGGCGGAGCAGGCTCGAGGGGCCGAATGGCCTACTCCTGCTCTTAATTCTTATGTTCTTATGTTTTACATCCACCTGAGAGAGCAGATGGGGCCTCGATTTAACATCTCATCCAAAAGACCGCACCTCCGACAGTGCAGTACTCCCTCAGTACTGCAATGGTGTGTGTCAGCCTCGATTTTGTGCTCAAGACTCTGGAGCTCTGGAGTGGGACTTGAATCTACAATCTTCTGACTCAAAGGCGAGAGTGCTACCATTGAGCAGTGGCTGACATGCAATTTATATTTTTATGCTAATAATATCCTCTACAGAAAAAAGGCTTACCTAGTAGAAGGAATAATCAAAGACTCTGTCTTAGTGATTTTTCCACTGGGAGGAAGCTTTTCCAGGAAAGTATCTGCATTGATGCTTTCAGATGCCGCTGCCTCATCTTCGTGTTGTATTTGATCCTTATGGGGAACAAAAACAAAAGAAAAGCATATTAAAAATTGCATGCACTGCAGGCCATGTTCTCTTTGAGCAATGCATGCTCCATCTGTTTTGTGCAACGCCTTAGGGTCTTTATATTACCCAAGTGAGAGACAGCATTCACAGAGTCAGCATTCAATGGGATCTGGCCCTCCATTTCCCCACCCGACAAGAATCTCCTGCTTATGACCCAAGGTCTCAGTTGTTCCGGCATAGAATTATTTGGTTGTACAGGACTGTATTTCAGATCCTGGCAGCTTGATTTCTGATTCTCAATATATAACTGGATAAAATGATAACAATTGAATTGTATGACCTGATGGACTGCATCCCAGAGTACTTAAGGAGGTGGCCTTGGAAATAGCGGATGTATTGACAGTCATTTTCCAACATTCCATTGACTCTGGATCAGTTCCTATCGAGTGGAGGGTAGTCAATGTAACCCCACATTTTAAAAAAGGAGGGAGAGAGAAAGCAGGGAATTATAGACCGGTCAGCCTGACCTCAGTAGTGGGTAAAATGATGGAATCAATTATTAAAGATGTCATAGCAGCGCATTTGGAAAATGGTGACATGATAGGTCCAAGTCAGCATGGATTTGTGAAAGGGAAATCATGCTTGACAAATCTTCTGGAATTTTTTGAGGATGTTTCCAGTAAAGTGGACAAAGGAGAACCAGTTGATGTGGTGTATTTTGACTTTCAGAAGGCTTTCGACAAGGTCCCACACAAGAGATTAATGTGCAAAGTTAAAGCACATGGGATTGGGGGTAGTGTGCTGACGTGGATTGAGAACTGGTTGTCAGACAGGAAGCAAAGAGTAGGAGTAAAATGGGTACTTTTCAGAATGGCAGGCAGTGACTAGTGGGGTACCGCAAGATTCTGTGCTGGGGCCCCAGCTGTTTACATTGTACATTAATGATTCAGATGAGGGGATTAAATGTAGTATCTCCAAATTTGCGGATGACACCAAGTTGGGTGGCAGTGTGAGCTGCGAGGAGGATGCTATGAGGCTGCAGAGTGACTTGGATAGGTTAGGTGAGTGGGCAAATGCATGGCAGATGAAGTATAATGTGGATAAATGTGAGGTTATCCACTTTGGTGGTAAAAACAGAGAGACAGACTATTATCTGAATGGTGACAGATTAGGAAAAGGGAAGGTGCAACGAGACCTGGGTGTCATGGTACATCAGTCATTGAAGGTTGGCATGCAGGTACAGCAGGCAGTTAAGAAAGCAAATGGCATGTTGTCCTTAATAGCGAGGGGATTTGAGTACAGGGGTAGGGAGGTGTTGCTACAGTTGTACAGGGCCTTGGTGAGGCCACACCTGGAGTATTGTGTACAGTTTTGGTCTCCTAACTTGAGGAAGGACATTCTTGCTATTGAGGGAGTGCAGCGAAGATTCACCAGACTGATTCCCGGGATGGTGGGACTGACCTATCAAGAAAGACTGGACCAACTGGGCTTGTATTCACTGGAGTTCAGAAGAGTGAGAGGGGACCTCATAGAAACGTTTAAAATTCTGACGGGTTTGGACAGGTTGGATGCAGGAAGAATGTTCCCACTGTTGGGGAAGTCCAGAACCAGGGGTCACAGTCTAAGGATAAGGGGTAAGCCATTTAGGACCGAGATGAGAAGAAACTTCTTCACCCAGAGAGTGGTGAACCTGTGGAATTCTCTACCACAGAAAGTAGTTGAGGCCAATTCACTAAATATATTCAAAAGGGAGTTAGATGAAGTCCTTACTACTAGGGGGGATCAAGGGGTATGGCGAGAAAGCAGGAAGGGGGTACTAAAGTTTCATGTTCAGCCATGAACTCATTGAATGGCGGTGCAGGCTAGAAGGGCTGAATGGCCTGCTCCTGCACCTATTTTCTATGTTTCTATGTTTGATATACCTCCTACGCGCTAACATGCTACAAAGTATAAGATCTGTGCCCATGACAGGCAGATATGAAGCAAACGGAGGCTTCAACAGTTTCAACATTACACATAGAATAATGAATACTGAGTCATGATTCATAGGCTGGAATCTAATCAAGGGATTCAGATGGTTTATGTATAGAATAATGGATATCCGGGAGTGAGTCACAGGCTGGAGTTTAATCGAGGGTTTCAGATGGTTTACATATAGAATAATGGATATCCGGGAGTGAGTCACAGGCTGGAGTTTAATTGAGGGGTTCAGATGGTTTACATATAGAATAATGGATATCCGGGAGTGAGTCACAGGCTGGAGTTTAATCGAGGGTTTCAGATGGTTTACATATAGAATAATGGATATCCGGGAGTGAGTCACAGGCTGGAGTTTAATTGAGGGGTTCAGATGGTATACGAGAATGGATGACTCCAGCTGGTTCAGACTGTTGCATCTTCCTTCCACACCTGACTGCTGCCCTGTGCCCCATGGCTTCTCCTTGTCTCCAGACCTCATTTTTCACTCATTAACAAAATCCACATGTACGCAATGTGTGCCTTTCCATTTTCCTTCCTAATCTCAATGCTCTGTTCCTCCAGGATTTCCCCCTTCACTTCTATTTCTAACTTAATATGTCTGTGGGTCAGAACTCCCAGCGCAGATATTTTTCCCAGCTCATCTCCGCTTCAAACTTTCCTTCCTTATCCGACATTCACCGTCTCCTCCTGGACCACCCAACATGGACATCGCTGTTCATCCTTGCCTCTCCAGGCTACCTGTGGTGTAGTGCTTTCTGTGTGGCTGAGAGACATGGACCATGTATAGTAGACACCTCAAATCGCTAGAGAAATACCACCAACGATGTCGCCGCAAGATCCTGCAAATCCCCTGGGAGGACAGACGCACCAACGTTAGCGTTCTGGACCAGGCCAATATTCCCAGCATTGAAGCACTGACCACACTTGATCAGCTCTGCTGGGCAGGCCACATTGTTCGCATGCCAGACACGAGGCTACCAAAGCAAGTGCTCAACTTGGAACTCCTTCATGGCAAATGAGCCAAAGGTGGGCAGAGGAAACATTACAAGGACACCCTCAAAGCCTCCCTGATAAAGTGCAACAGCCCCACCGATACCTGGGAGTCCCTGGCCAAAGACTGCCCTAAGTGGAGGAAGTGCATCCGGGAGGGCGCTGAGCACCTCGAGTCTCATCACCGAGAGCATGCAGAAATCAAGCGCAGGCAGCGGAAAGAGCGTGCGGCAAATCTGTCCAACCCTCCCTTACCCTCAACGAGTATCTATCCCACTTGTGACAGGGACTGTGGCTCTCGTATTGGACTGCACCTAAGGACTCATTTTAAGAGTGGAAGCAAGTCTTCCTCGATTCCGAGTGACTGCCTATGATGATGATGATGGTGTAATGCTTCAATGAGTGTCTTGCAATACACAGACATTATACTCACAACAGACAGTGTATCGGAAATGTTGTCTATATGAAATTTGCTTGCGGAGTTCTTGAGCTTTTCAGGTACATCTATCTGCGTGCAACAAAAGAGGAACAGGTTACAGGCAGTGAGCAGACTGCAACCAGCACTAGAACAGTCAGAGAAGGCAACAGCCGGTGGGGGGGTGGGGGGGGGGGGGGGGGGGGAGAGGAGAAGAGCAGATACTCTGATAAGGTACCTGGGTGCAGTTCGCCACCTGTAAAACTGCATCTCAGCATGATTCAGTGTCTACAGGAGAGGAGGGAAGAAAGATGGAGCTGGAAAAAATGAGGAAAGTAATAGAATCATGAAAATTTTACAGAATAGGAGGCCAAAGCCCCAATGTGTCAGTGCCAAATCTGAAAGAGCTATCCACTTGGACCCAATCCCGTTCCTTTTTCCCCACACCCTTTAAAATGTTTCCTGTTGAAATATTTGTCCATGACCATCTTAAAAGTTGTTGTGGATTCTGTTTCCCCCAAAGTTTCCAATAGGGCAGTCCCTCTGCATGAACAAATTTCTCCTAACCTCTTGCTTTGTTTTTGGTGATGACTTTAAATTTATGTTGTCTGGTTATCAACCCACCAACCAGTGAAAATAGTTTTTCCCGATTTCCCTTATCAAAAACCCGTATAATTTTGATCATGTGCGTCAGATTTCCTTTGTTCTATTGGAGAGTCTCAGGTTTCACTAGTTTCTCCTCATAACTAAAGCCTCTCATTCTGAGTATCATCTTAGCAAATCTCTTGTGTGCCTTCTTCATGGCCTTGACATTCTTCCAAAAGCAGAGTGCCCAAAACTGTACACAATATTCTAACTGTAGCCTAACCAATGATCCTTACACGTTTAGCAATACCTCTTTGGCCCATTTATAAAATCTAGGATACCATATATATTTTTTATAAACTTCATCAACCTATGTTTCCACTTTTTAAAGATTTCAACTTCCTCGATCTCTCTGCTCTTCTACTCCTTTTAAACATTTACCATTTAGTGTACATTTAGTCTTTACTGTTCCTCCCAAAATGTATCTCTTCATCTTAAATTTCACCTGACCTCAAGCTACTCAACCAATAAATCTGTCGTTCTGATTTGCTTACAGTCCTCTTCAGTGAAGTACGTGCCCCCCCCACTTTTGTATCGTCTGCAAATTGTCCCCCCTACACTCAAGTCCAGAAGTCTAAATATCTTGGCACATTTTAATGTGTTAAAGGCGCTATATACAACAACTTACATTTATATACAGTAGTTCTTTTAACGTAGTCAAATATTTCAGTACGCTTCACAGGAGCGTTATCAAACAAAGAAAAAGAGGGGGAGCGGGACTAACTGAATTTCTCTTCGAAAGAGCCAGCAATGACTCGATGGACTGAATGGCTGCCTTCTGTACAGTACTATTCTTTAAAAAAATGACACCAAGCCACATAATGAGATATTACGGAAAGTGACCAAAAACTTAGTCAAAGCGATAGGTTTTAAGGAGCGTCTTGAAGGACGACAGAGAGATAGAGAGGCGGAGAGATTTAAGGAAGGAATTCCAGAGATTAGGGCCCAGGCAGCTGAAGGTACAGCTCTGAATGATGGAGCCATGATAATGGAGGATGTGCAAGAGGACAGAATTGGAGGAGCGCAGAGATATCGGAGGGTTGTAGGGCCAGAGGAGGTTACAAAGATAGGGAGGGACTTGAAAACAAGGATGTGAATTTTTAAACTGAGATGTTGTCGGACTGGGAGCCAATGTAGGTCAGTGAGAACTGGGGTGATGGGGGAAGTGGACGAGGTAATGGGCAGCAGAACTGTGGATGAGCTGAAGTATATAATTGCAAGTTGTTGATGTTGGTGTTGTAGATCATTTATTACAAGAACAATCGTGCCTATGTTGACCCCAACGTTGATTGCTAACATTTCCCTTCCCCATTCCATGATATCTCTCACACCAACACCTGGGAGGAAAGCACATGATTTTGGACCCTTGGCTGTGACTAAAAAAAATGCCTCATTTACTCTGCTATGAAATCCCCATACAGCATTCCTATAATTCATCTCCCCATCTTTGACAGTCATTTGATCTACAGAGCTGTGACTATGCTATGGTTGCCTTTGTCCAATTTGCATCGTTATCACAGGTATTCAGTGCTGACAACCTTTTTACCACTTTCAGGGGAATCCTGCACAGCCTATACCATTTCCTCTTCCTGCTTCAAGGATGGTCAGGACTTTCTGGTCGCTGTCTGAATTTTGCTTATATTACACATATGCTCAGAACTGAATGAAATAGAGTATTAAATTTGCATCTGGAATAGGAACAGGAGTAGGTCATTCAGTCCCTCGAGCCTGTTCTGCAATTCAGTTAGATCATGGCTGATCTGTATCTGAACTCCATTGTGCCTTGGTCCCATATTCCTTAATATCTTTGATTAACAAAAATCTAGCAATCTCAATTTTGAAATTTTCAATTGACCGAGCCTAAACATCTTTTTGTGGGAAGGTTTCCACTAGCCTGTGTGTGAAGCAGTGTTTCCTGACATCACCCATGAACAACTTCGTTCTAATTTTAAGGATAGTCTCCTTGTTCTGGACTGCCCCATCAGAGGAAATAGTAAAGTGCTTCCTGATTTCACATCTAAATGGCCTAGCTCCAATTTTAAGACTATGCCCCCTCGTTCTGGACTCCCGAAATGGCAGAATATTGCAGTTTCAATTGATCCAGAGGAATTAACAATGAAGTCGAATGCTGTGGTGCCCATTTCTTCTTGTGGGAAGCTGCCTAAAAGAGCATTAATACTGGTCAACAGCAACATCTGGTGGCAGATATCAAGCAGTGCAAGAATACAGTACACATTTAAACCCAGCAGTTTCTTTCCGGGGCTCTCACTGCAAAGTCTACAGCACAGAAATTGGCCATTCGTCCCAACTGATGCATGCCAGCGTTCATGCTCCACACCAGCCTCCTTCCACCCCTCTTCATGTAACCCTATCAGCATATCCTTCTATTCCTTTCTCCCTCATGTGCTCATCTAGCTTCTCCTTAAATGCATCTGTGCTATTTTCCTCAACTACTCCTTGTGGTAGCACATTCCACATTCTAACTACTCTCTGGGTTCAAAAAAAAGTTTCTCCTAAATTCCCTATTGGATTTATTAGTGACTATCTTATATTTATGGCCCCTAGTTTTGGACTCTCCACAGGCAGAAACATTTTCTCGATCTTAAAAACCACCAGCAGATCACCCTTCAGCCATCTCTATTGTAGAGAAGAGCTCCAGCCTGTTCAGTATTTTCTGATGAGTATATTTTCTCAGTTCTGGTATCATTCTTGTAAATCTTTTTTTGCACCTTCTCCAACTAATCTGATATCGGATGACTGGAAAGTCCAATTTTTAAGTGGAACGCCTGGAAATTTCTACACATGAATAATCTGATTTAATGAAAAGATAAAGGCCCCACTCTTTGCACTTAATTATGCCTCCTGCAAGCTGGAGGGATTAGTTGTTTGGATTTCAATTTTGTTTTCATCAGAAGAAAAGATTTCATTCCACCCTCTGGCTGCGCCCTTCTCCATGTTTGAGTTCGGACTTGCAGAAAGTGGAAACCTTAACCAAGATCCTTATCCTTGTTTTCAAATCCCTCTATAGCCTTGTAGACTCAGACTCTTCCAGCCATACGTTAACACATAGAATACTACAGCAAAGAAGGAGGCCTATTGTGCCCGTGCTAGCTCTTTGAAAGAACTATCCAAATAGTTCGATTCCACTGCTCTTTCCCCATAACTCTGCAAATTTTTCCTTTACAAGTATAAATCCAAGTCCCCTTTGAAAGTTATTAAATTTGCTTCCACCTCCCTTTCAGGCAGTGCGTTCCTCATACATCCTCTGCTCTTTCAACATCATTTGTCCTTACACTCCATTCCACCAGGTGTGGCCACTGATTCACCCAACGTTCCCCTGTCCTTTAGAAATATATTCCCAAGTCCTTAAGTCTTGCCACTTTCCCCTTTGCTATCAAAAGCCGATGACAACCTCACTTCAACCATGCTTTCACCCATCTAACTCTTGTTTGTGCCTCTCCCTCCTGCTCGGTTTTCTCAGACTTCTTCCACCCTGTAAATGATGTTCTTCCAGATACAAGGATCGCTGCAGAAATGCAAGTCCTTCTTAAAGATGCAGAAAAACTACCAATTCATTTTTGACCTTGCTTCAGTGGTGAAAGCTTTACTTTCCAGTCAGGAGCCTCATTTAAAACGGCTGTAGCTTGGGTTCAAAACAACACTCGTTTCTTACGGGACTAGGTGGCTCCTTTGTCTGGCTCCTCAAGCTGTGGATGCTGCCAATTTCAGTCTGAGAGCTGGAGTGCGACAAGCCTTCAAAGTAGGGTCTGCAAAGTAACATTCACAATCAGAGGGTCAGACACTGAATAAAGCCAAAGTGACATTTAGAATGCAACACCAATAACTTACAGACAAGGTACATTCAGAATCACAAAGAGAGACTTAGTCAGATTAACAAAATAAAGGCCAATGAACCATAACTTTTGCTGGAATTTCTTTTAACGCCCTTAAATTGCGACCGGGTTCAAAATGGTAACTGCGTGATTCACAGCTTATAATCGGCTAGAACAGGAGAGCCTCACGAGCTACATGATACGCTGCAGTATAGCTTCTTCCCCTCTATTCAGATTGGCCAGCTCCACCTCTGAGTAGCTGTGACATCACCAGAGAGCGAGGCTGGCGCTCTGGAAAACATAGCAGTTGCATGCACCGTCCTGAAGGTGGCAGCAGGAAGTGGGAACCAGCATTCATTGAGAAGAATTAAGCGGCAAGTCATGGGGAGTGTAGAGCAGTGACTGGTGATTCAGCCAGTAACACATAATTCCTGAGCAAGTATTTTATGAAAGGGCATTTCTATAAAGTATCAATTGAATAGTAATTGGAGGGCAAAACTGAAACATTGTGGACTATGGAAGTGATGTTGGTTGTGGGATAAATATTGGTCAGGGCATAGGGATAAACTTTTCTGTCCTCTTCGAAAAGTGCTGTGGGATCTTTTACTTCCACCTGAGCAGGCAGTTATCTGAAAGGCAGCACCTTTGACAATCTAACATTCCTTCAGTACCGCACTGTTGTGTCAGCCTCCAACATAAGAACATAGAAATAGGAGCAGGACTGGGCCATTTAGCCTCTCAAGCCTGCTCTGCCATTCAATAAGATCATGGCTGATCTTCTACCTGAAGTCCACTTTTCTGCACTATCCCCATATCCCTCGATTCCCTTAATATCCAAAAATCGATCGATCTCTGTCTTGAATATATTCAACAACTGAGCCTCCAAAGCCGTCCGGGGTAGAGAATTCCAGAGATTCACCACCGTCTAAGTGAAGAATTTCTCCTCATCTCAGCCCTAAATGGCCGACCCCTTATTCTGAAAATGAGACCCCTGGTTCTAGACTCCCAAGCCAGGGAAAACATCCTCCCTGCATCTACCCCGTCACGCTCTAAGAATTTTGTATATTTCAATAAATCACCTCTCAATTTTCTACACTCAAGAGAATATAGGCCTAGTCTACTCAATCTCTCCTCATAGGACAATCCCCACATCCCAGGAATCAGTCTGGTGAACCTTCATTGCACTCCCTCTATGGCAAGTATATCCGTCCTTAGATAAGGAGACCAAAACTGTACACAATACTCCAGGTGCAGTCTCACCAGGGCTCTATATAATTGCAGTGAGACGTCGTTACTTGTACTCAAATCTTCTTGCAATAAAGGTCAATATCCCATTCGCTTTCCGAATTGCTTGCTGTACCAGCATATTAACTTTCAGTTATTCGTGTACAAGGACACCCAGGTCGCTCTGAACATCAATATTTCTCAATCTCTCACCATTTAAAAAATACTCTGCTTTTCTATTTTTCCTACCAAAGTGGATAACTTCACATTTCTCCACATGATATTCCACTTGCCATATTCTTGCCCATTCACTCAGCCTGTCTATATCCCCTTAAAGTCTCTTTGCATCTTCCTCATAACTTATATTCCCAGCTAGCTTTGTATCATCAGCAAACTTGGATATATTACATTTGGTCCCCTCATCCAAATCATTGATATAGATTATGAATAGCTGGGGCCAAAGCACTGATTCTTGTGGTACCCCACTAGTTACAGCCTGCCAACATGTTTATTCCAACTCTCTGTTTAATAATCTCTTGTGCGGCACCTTATCGAATGCTTTCTGAAAATCCAAATACACCACATCCGCTGGTTCCCCTTAAATGTTCTGTTAGTTACATCATCAAAAGACTCTTACAGATTTGCCAAACATGATTTCCCTTTCATAAATCTGTGTTGACTCTGCCCAATCCTATTACTATTTTCCAAGTGTCCTGTTACCACGTCCTTAATAACAGATTCTGCCATTTTCCCTACTACTGATGTTAGGCTAACCAGTCTGTAGTTCCCTGTTTTCTAATCTCCCTCCTTTCTTAAATAGTGGGGTTACAGTTGCTACCTTCCAATCCGTCAGGAGCCATTCTAGAGTCTTTGGAATTTTGGATGATGACAACTAATGCATCCACTATCATTATAGCCACCTCTTTTAAAACCCTAGGATGCAGGCCATCAGGTACAGGGGATTTATCGGCTTTCAATTCCATTAATTTTTGCAGTACTATTTAAAAAAAATTTATACCAATTTCTTTCAGTTCCTCATTATCGCTAATCTCTTGGTTTTCCATTTCCGGGAAGATTTTGCGTCTTCTTCTGTGAGGACAGATATAAAGGGCTGGATTTTGCCGGCACTCAGAGGGCAGGTTTGGAGGCAGGTCCGCTGTCAAAATCTAAAAGATTGGCTGCGGGACAGTATCCCACTCTGAACCCGCCCCCTTGTAAGTTTCCCAAGTGCCAGCTCTGCCTGCACTATGCAGACCAGTGAATTCAAATACTTAAGAGGGTGTTTAAAGGTATTTAAGCAGCATTTTACCAGCTACTAACCATTTTTACAACTTTTTCACGATGTTCCCATCACTCAGGAATCACGTCAGGTAAGTACGTTGTGTTTTCAGCGACTCTTCATTGTTTTGAATAGGTGACGGCTGCAAAACTGGTATAAAAGCTACCATTTCACAGCTGTTCACGTTCCAATGTTAGAAGCTGGAGCCTTCAGGATTTGGAATACACTTTTGAGCTTTATGTAGTTTAGAAGTGTTTGGAGTATACTCTCGATCCAGTGTCACCTCCTTGGAACAACCTATTTCACCACTGACAGATCACTTCTGTCCTCTCAACGTCACCTGCCATCTATTCCATCAGCATCGGTGTGCTTGAAAAAAATCTCACCTTGGTCGTCAGAATCCCAGCACGATCAGCCCCAACATCACCATCATCAGGCATAGCAGCAATACCAACACCAATTGCCTCGGCAATCACCTGATGCTATACAGGATGCATCAGCATTTGACCACGTTGCTGCTCGGGAGACCAGGGATGGCCTCGCCATGGCCAGATTTACTTCACTTGAAGCAGTAAAACCTGGTTGCCACATGATGCGCCAGGATGGCACCACCCCACACCAACACCATAAAGCATCCACACAATGCCCAAGACATTCCTTTCACACTCACCACTGCGGGTGTTACTGTTGTGTCTCACCATTCACAACTCACCAAGCCACTTCCAAAGGAGCACACAAATCTGTCCAAGAGGCAAAGTATTGAAAATAAAGATTTCAATGTTTGACAACACAATAACAGAAACTTGAACATTGGTGTGTATTGTTAGTTGGTATAATTGGACAAGGATGTGGGCAAGTGTGAGGGGTGCTAGTGAGATGGGGATGTTATAATGTAGATGGAGAGATGGGTGGAGGTGCAAAGTATGTTGGTATGAGTAAGGATGTGCAGGAATAGAGTAGGGAAGGCAGAGTGATGGGGATGTGATGAGTGGCACAGCAGGATGAGATTGACTGTGGCTTTGCAGTACCATTTCATGATTTACTGAGATCATTGAAAGATTTGTACCACTGCAGCCACCACGGCTTGTGCCCTCGTATACAATGTGCAACCAGGCTGCGTTGGTATCCTGGGGAGGTCTCTTCCACTCAATGGAAGGGAAGAAAACCTCCCTGCATGCTGTGACTTCCTCCCATGGGAGAGCCTGGGTGCAGCTGTGCACCTCTGTGCAGTGCTTGTCAGTATTTGCAGCACCTCAATGCTGCAGAACACTGACAGCACAACTGTCAAAATGAATGTGGGCAGGGTCCCATTAAGGAAACCGGCTGATGATGTGTCATCAAATGACGTCATCAGACCCGCATCCTTTAAATTGGCTGGGAACCTCGCAGGGCGGGCTTAACAAGCCCAATCAGGAAGAAAATCACTTCAACAGACCATGATGAAACCTGGAGCAGGGTCTCAGTCCGCCACCTACATCAGCCGCACTTAGCCCGCCTCGGTAGGTGAAATCGCAGCCAAAGTATTTGTTTAATTTTTCTGCCATTTTCTTATTCCCCATTATAATTTTTCCTATCTCAGATTGTAAGGTACCCATGGTTACTTACGCTATTCTTTTCCTTTTCACATACCAATTGAAGCTTTTACAGTTTGTTTTTATGTCTCACACTTGTTTACTCTCATTCTATTTTCTCTTTCTTTATCAATTTCTTGGTCCTCCTTTGCTGAATTGTAAAATTCTCCCAATCCTCAGGCTTACTGCTCTGCTTGACAACATTATAAGCCTCTTCCTTTGATCTAATACTTCCTTTAACTTGTTAGTCACGGTTGGACCATTGATTTTTGTGCCTTAAAGGAATGTATATTTGTTGTAATTTATGTATTAATTCTTTAAATGCTAGCCATTGCTTGTATATCATATCGTTTAATGTAGTTTCCCAATCTACCTTAGCCAACTTAGTTCTCATATGTACGTAGCTTGCTTTGCTTAGATTTAAGACCCTAGTTTCGGATTTAACTCAAATCACTTTCAAACTCAATATAAAATTCTATCTTATTATGGTCACATATTAACCCTTTCTCATTGCACAATACTAGATCTAAAATAGCCTGTTCCCTAGTTGGTTTCTTAACATACTGATCTAGAAAACTATCTTGAATACATTCCATGAATTTGTTCTCCACATGATTACTGCAAATTTGATTTGCCCAGTCTATATGTTGAGTAAAGTCCTCCATAATTACTGTATTGCCCTTGTTACATGCCACTCTAATTTTCTGATTTATACTCCGCCCTACACTACAACTACTGTTTGGAGGCCTATAAACAACTCCCACCAATGTTTTCTGCCACTTGCTGTTTCTTAGCTCCACCCAAACTGATTCTACTTCTTGATTTTCGGGACTGTGATCCTTTCTCTCTACTGTCTTTATCCCATTTATTATCAGGGCTACCCCTCCCCCTCCTCCCACACCAGTCTTTGAGCCACGCATTTAATTCTCTGATCTATGGCAATTTTCTAAAAGTTAAGTATCCTGGAATATTTAGTTCCCAACCTTGGCCACTTTGCAACCACATCTCCATAATGGCTATTAGATCAAATCTATTCATTTCTATCTGCATTATTAATTCATCTATTTGGATAGTGCCTTTAGCTTGGACTTTTTTCAATTTTTCCATGATATTACCTTAAGTCACTGATGCATTACCTTTGTTATGCTCTCTGTCTCTTCCTGATCCATTCTGCTTTTTGTTTTACCCGAAACTCTGCTCTGGAGCCTTGATTTTTCTCGTGCTGCTTTTAAATTGATTCTTTCCTGAATCCTTCCACCTTCCCGCCCCCCCCCCCCCCACCCATTAGTTTAAAGCCCTGTCTACTGTCTTAGTTATTCGATTCGCCAGGACACTGGTCCCAGCCCAGTTTAAGTGGAGCCCATCCCAACAGAACAGCTTCCTTTTTCCCCAGTACTGGTGCCAGTGCTCTGTGAACTGAAACCCCTTCCTCCCACACCACTCTGAGCCATGCATTTAACTCTCATCTGCTTGTCCCTATGCCAATTTGTACGTGGCTCAGGTAACAATCCAGAGATTATTACCTTTGAGATTCTGCTTTTTAATTTGGATCCTAGCTCTTCAAACTCCCTCAGCAGAACTTCATTCCTAGTTCTACCTATGTCTTTGGTTCCTCATAGGCAGTCCCTCGGAATCGAGGAAGACTTGCTTCCACTCTTACCATGAGTTCTTAGGTGGCTGTACAGTCCAATACGAGAACCACAGTCTCTGTCACAGGTGGGACAGATAGTCATTGAGGAAAAGGGTGGGCAGGGAGCCTGGTTTGTCCCACGCTCCTTCCGCTGCCTGCGCTTGATTTCTGCATGCTCTCGGCGATGATACTCGAGGAGCTCAGCGCCCTCCCGGATGCACTTCCTCCACTTAGGGCAGTCTATGGCCAGGGACTCCAGGTGTCAGTGGGGATCTTGCATTTTATCAGGGAGGCTTTGAGAGTGTCCTTGTAACGTTTCCTCTGCCCGCCTTTGGCTCGTTTGCCGTGGACGAGTTCCAAGTAGAGCGCTTGCTTTGGGAGTCTCGTGGCTGGCATGCAAACTATGTGGCCTGCCCAGCGGAGCTGATCAAGTGTGGTCAGTGCTTCAATGCTGGGGATGTTGGCCTGGACGAGGACGCTAATGTTTGTGCGTCTGTCCTCCCAGGGGATTTATAGGATCTTGCGGAAACATCGCTGGTGCTATTTCTCCAGCGACTTGCGGTATCTACTGTACATGGTCCACGTCTCTGAGCCATACAGGAGGGCGGGTATTACTACGGCCCTGTAGACCATGAGCTTGGTAACAGTTTTGAGGGCCTGGTCTTCAAACACACTTTTCCTCAGGCAGCCGAAGGCTGCACTGGCACACTGGAGGTGGTGCTGGATCTCATCGTCAATGCCTGCTCTTGTTGATAGGAGGCTCTCGAGAAAAGGAAAGTGGTCCATATTGTCCAGGGCCACGCCATGGATCTTGATGTCTGGGGGGCAGTGCTGTGCGGTGAGGACAGGCTGGGGAGGACCTTTGTCTTACTGATGTTTAGCGTAAGGCCTATGCTTTCATATGCCTCGGTAAATACATCGACTATGTCCTTGAGTTCAGCCTATGTGTGTGCACAGATGCAGTTCGCGTACTGTAGTTCGACGACAGAGGTTGGGGTGGTCTTGGACCTGGCCTGGAGACGGCGAAGGTTGAACAGCTTCCCACTGGTTCTGTAGTTTAGTTCCACTCCAGCTGGGAGCTTGTCAATTGTGAGGTGGAGCATGACAGTGAGGAAGATTGAGAAGAGGGTTGGGGTGATGACGCAGCCCTGCTTGACCCCAGTCCGGACGTGAATTGGGTCTGTGATGGATCCGTTGGTAAGGATCATGCCTTGCATGTCATCGTGGAGCAGGCGGAGGATGGTGACGTACTTTTGGGGGCATCCAAAACAGAGGAGGACACTCCTTGGACCCTCGCGGTTGACAGTGTCAAAGACCACATACGGACCAAGCTCCCAAGGCCCCACCCCACTCCTGGCCAAGAAGGGGAAACACTCATCAAAGATACCGAGGCAGTCACGGCCCGCTGGAAGGAACACTTCGAAGATCTCCACAATCGAGACTCTGCCTTTGACTCGCGTGTTCTCGACTCCATTCCGTAGCATGCTACCCACCACCACCTCAGTGAGACCCCAACACTGCATGGGGTAGAAAAAGCCATAAGACAGCTAAAAACAACAAGGCTACGGGAGTGGATGGAATCCCTGCTGAGGCACTGAAGTATGGTGGAGAGGCACAACTGGCGCGAATACACCACCTCGTCTCTCTCATCTGGAGGGAGAGCATGCCGGGAAATTTTAGAGATGCAGTGATCGTGACCATCTTTAAAAAAGGAGACAAGTCTGACTGTGGCAACTACAGAGGAATCTCCCTGCTATCAACCACTGGGAAAATCGTCGCTAGAGTCCTCCTCAACCGTCTTCTCCCCGTGACCGAGGAGCTCCTCCCGGAGTCACAGTGCAGATTTCGTCCCCTCCGGAGCACAACGGACATGATTTTTACAGCGCGACAGCTGCAGGAAAAATGCAGGGAACAGCGCCAGCCCTGAAACATGGCCTTCTTTGGTTCCTACATAAGCCATGACAACTGGATCCTCCCCCTTCCACTCCAAGTTCTTCTTCAGCCACGGGGAGATATCCTTAACCCTGGCACTGGACAGACAACACTGCCTTCGGTATTGCCTGTCGTGGTTGCCGAGAACAGAATCTATCCCCCTGACTATACTGTCGCCTACCACTGCCACATTCCTTTTTATTCCCCCCACTTGAATGGCCTCTTGTACCATGGTACCGTGGTCAGTTTGCCCATCCTCCCTGCAGTCCTTGTTCTCATCTCCACAGGCAATTTGCTTATCCAAATGTCCTGCTGCTGCTTCTTTAATAATGGACTCCAACATTTTCCCAACCACAGATGGTAGGCTAACTGATCTATAGTTTCCTGCTTTTTGTCTGCCTCCTTTTTTAAATAGGGGCATTACATTTGCAGTTTTCCAATCTGCTGGGACCTCCCCAGAATCCAGGGAATTTTGGTAAATTACAACCAATGCATCCACAATCCCTGCCGCTATTTCTCTTAAGACCCTAAGATGCAAGCCATCAGGTCCAGGGGATTTATCTGCCTTTACTCCCATTATCTTACTGAGTACCACCTCCTTAGTGATTGTGATTGTGTTAAGTTCTGCCCATATAGCCCCTTGACTATCCACTGTTGGAATATTGTTAGTGTCCTCTACCGTAAAGACTGATACAAAATATTTGTTCAGAGTTTCTGCCATCTCCATGTTCCCCATTACTAGTTCTCCGGTCTCGTCCTCTAGTAGACCAACATTTACTTTAGCGACCCTTTTCCTTTTTATATACCTGTAGAAACTCTTATCTGTTTTTATATTTTGTGCTAGTTTACTTTCATAGTCTATCTTCCCTTTCTTAATCATTTTTTTAGTCGTTCTTTACTGGCTTTTAAAAGCTTCCCAGTCTTCTGTCCTCCCACAAGTTTTGTCCACTTTGTATGCCCTTGTTTTTAAATTGGATACTGTCCTTTATTTCTTTAGTTAGCCACGTTGATGGACTGCACCAACTCCCACATGCTGCAGTTACAACACATAATCTGCACTGCCATCTCTATCTAAACTTATTTTATTTATATAATTAGTTCCCGCTCAGGTCTGCTGTGACTCGCCTTCTTTATGTTGCTGTCACCTTCTGCTCAGGACCTTCTGACTCAGAGGCTGATTTACAGAACAATTCAGGACTATTGGTGCACTGGCCTTTCACCTCTGGGATCTGGGTTCAACTCCAGCCTAAGGTGATAGGATGGAAGTCTCTTCTCTCTCTTGTCTGCAAGAGTCCTATGTGAAATGAGTCTGGGTAGTCTCAATGTAGTTCCTGAAAGACATGGGCCTATGGCACTAAACTGTCTCGAATTGAAGACTGATTGATAACTCCACTCAGAAGTCAAAGGATGGCTGGTGTGGAACTGGAAAAAAAAGACACACTGGTGTACTAGGTGTTGTTCACCTGAAGTTGGGTGCGATACTCTGCCTGAACGATTCCTGATTTAAGGGTTCATGATGACTACTCTGGGTGCCCAATGTGGGAAGAAGTCAATTTCCCCAAACTACAATCCCTTTGCTTGTTGTGCAAAAACATTTTTTTTTAAATTGACAGTCAGTCACTTTATACCAGTGATTCTGATCATTTTACAGCCATGCGTCAACCTTGGCTCAGTGGGTACCACGCTCGCTTCTGAGTCTGAAGGTTTAAGTTCCACTCCAGGGACATGAGCACAAAATCTCGGCCGACACGCTAGTGCAGTACTGAGGGAGTGCTGCACTGTCAGAGGTGTCGTCTTTCGGACGAGACGTTAAACCTCTCAGGTGGATGTAAAAGATCCCATGGCCACTATTTCAAAGAAGAGCAGGCCTATTATCCTTGGTGTCCTAGGCAATATTTATCCCTTAACCAACACCTAAAAACAGGTGATCTGGTCATTATTACGTTGCTGTTTGTGAGAGCTTGCGTGTTCAAACTGACTGCCGCGTTTCCTACATTACAATAGTAACTACACTGAAAAAGTACTTAAGTGGTTGTAAAGCACTTTGGGACGTCCTGAGGTCATAAAAGACACTATATAAATGCAAGGCTTTCTTTCTTTCGATTGCATTATATTTTTTAAACATGCACAGTTAATATGAGAATCTTGAGCATCTGATTCGTCAAAGAGACAAGATTTTCAATAACATAGCTCTGACTTTAACCATTTATAATCTGCAAGCAGGGTTTCAGGGTAAAGAAGCAATGTGCGACAAATGCCCTCCATACTTGAGCTTTGGTTTTGGAGTGCTGAGGACACTGTCGTCATCGTCCATGTCAGGGCCGCTGTCGCTGGGATTCTCCACGTCCAAGCTGTCGTACAGCAGGTCCAGATCCTCCTCCACCTCCTGCACGTTGTCTGTGGGGTCCTGCTCAGAGTCGAGGACCTACAACCAATTCACACAAAGGTTTTATTAGTGCCTCGCTCCGATAAATCATTTCCACATTTCTCTCTCTCAGCTCATGAGCACAAAAAAAAAACATTTAAAGAAAGAATTTGACTTATTCACTCACCCATAATGGTCCTGATAATTCTGTGTAAATTGTTTTTTTTTTTTAAAACAAGCGCATTTAATATAGGCATGCTGTGTCGTCAAGAGACATCTTTCAATTTTCTATAATAAAGCTGTGACTGAACCCTAATGAGACAATGCAGATGCCAAAGCTCCTCTGATTGCCCAGTGAATTTATCTCATGAGTAACCAACCTATATAGGCCATGAAGGTTCCAACTTTGATCACTGGTCTGTGTTGAGTTGGCTGATTTCAACTAGCATGTCAATCAGGGCTCCATATCCTACTCACTGACGAGTAACTCCTGTTGGAATGTGTGTAGACATCAATAAATAGGAGGTGGGTGGGGTGGCTTGACCCATCCACCTCCACGGAGGTGTGTGGGGGGCCTGACCCATCCACCTCCATGGCACGAACCTGGTATTGCAGTACTTCCAGGAACGGTGCAGTGGCTCTCGGCCTTTTGGCTAAGAGCATTGGCGCAGAGTGATCCTTGATGTGTGCAAGGTGACCTCTGGCGTTTGTGATTTGACAAAGAATTGGAAAGATTGGCAACGAAAAATCAAATGAGGTCAGGAATGGACTGGCCTTGCCTTTCCCCCAACAAATCATTTACCAACCTTATTGTGGGAATGTCCTTTTGGTTGAGACTTGTTACAATAGGATTACTTTATATTTTGAGTAGACCCCACAATCCTGCATCCCGTTAAAAATAAAACAAAGTGCCAATCTGCATACCTCATCTGAAACCTTGAACCTCCTCAGTAATGCAACTACTTTCTGCTTGAAGTTTTGTTGCTGGAAGAAAAACAAATAGTTAATCTTTAACTCTTTTAGGACCACAATAAAGAAGGCATGAGGAACAATGCAAATGCAAAAGATCTGTATATGTTACTAACAGTAACTGTCTAGTTTATGAAGACATGGTGAATTGGATTAGCACACTGTCCTTTCACCTCTAAGCCCAGCTTTAGAGTTAGAAACTTGGACATAGAAACATTGAAATTAGGTGCAGGAGCAGGCCATTCGGCCCCTCGAGCCTGCACAGACATTCAATAAGATCATGGCTGATCATTCAACCTCTGTACAACCTTTCCTGCTTTCTCTCCATACCTCTTGATCCCTTTGGCCGTAAGGACCATATCTAACTCCCTTTTGAATATATCTAATGAACTGGCCTCAACAACCTTCTGTAGAAGAGAATTCCACAGGTTAGCCACTCTCTGAGTAAAGAAGTTTCTCCTCGTCTCAGTCCTAAATGGCTTACCCCTTATTCTTAGACTGTGACCCCTGGTTCTGGAACTCCCCAGCAATGGGAACATTCTTCCTGCCTCTAACCTGTCCAATCCCATCAGAATTTTATGTTTCTATGAGATCCCCTCTCATTCTTCTAAACTCCAGTGGATACAAGCCCAGTTGATCCATTCTCTCTTCATATGTCAGTCCTGCCATCCTGGGAATCAGTCTGGTGAACCTTCGCTGTACTCCCTCAATAGCAAGAACGTCCTTCCTCAGATTAGGAGACCAAAACTGAACACAATATTCGAGGTGTGGCCTCACCAAGGCTCTGTATAACAGCAGTAAGACCTCCTTGCTCCTATATTCAAATCCTCTAGCTACGATGGCCAATATGCCACTTGCCTTCTTCACCGCCTGCTGTACCTGCATGCCAACCTTCAATGACTGATGTACCATGACACCCAGGTCTCGTTGCACCTCCCGTTTTCCTAATTTGTAGACATTCAGATAATATTCTGTCTTCCTGTTTTTGCCACCGAAGTGGATAACCTCACATTTATCCACATTATACTGCATCTGCCATGCATTTGCTCACTCACCGAACCTGTCCAAGTCACCCTACAGCCTCTTTGCATCCTCCTCACAGCTCACACCGCCACTCAGCTTAGTGTCATCTGCAAACTTGGAGATATTACATTCAATTCCTTCATCTAAATCGTTAATGTATATTGTAAATAGCTGGGGTCCCAGCAGTGAACCCTGCGGCACCCCACTGGTCACTGCCTGCCATTCTGAAAAGGACCCATTTATTCTGACTCTCGGCTTCCTATCTGCCAACCAGTTTTCTATCCACGTCAATACATTACCTCCAATACCATGTGCTTTAATTTTGCACACTAATCTCTTGTGTGGGACCTTGTCAAAAGCCTTTTGAAAGTCCAAATACACCACATCCACTGGTTCTCCCTTGTCCACTCTACGAGTTACATCCTCAAAAAATTCCAGAAGATTTGTCAAGCATGATTTCCCTTTCATAAATCCATGCTGACTTGAATCGATCCTGTCACTGCTTTCCAAATGTGCTGCTATTTCATCTTTAATAATTGATTCCAACATTTCCCCACCACCAATGTCAGGCTAACCGGTCTATAATTCCCTATTTTCTCTCTCCCTCCTTTTTTAAAAAGTGGTGTTACATTAGCTACCTTACAATCCATAGGAACTGATCCAGAGTTAATAGAATGTTGGAAAATGACCACCAATGCATCCATTATTTCTAGGGCCACTTCCTTTAAGTACTCTGGGATGCAGACTATCAGGTCCTGGGGATTTATCGGCCTTCAATCCCATCAATTTCCCGAACACAATTTCCTGACTAATAAGGATTTCCTTCAGTTCCTCCTTTTCGCTCGACCCTCGAACCCCTAGTATTTCCGGAAGGTTATTTGTGTCTTCCTTAGTGAAGACAGATCCAAAGTATTTGTTCAATTGGTCTGCCATTTCTTTGTTCCCCATTATAAATTCCCCTGATTCTGACTGCAAAAGACCTACGTTGGTCTTCACTAATCTTTTTCTCTTCACATATCTATAGAAGCTTTTGCAGTCAGTTTTTATGTTCCCTGCAAGCTTACTCTCATACTCTATTCTCCCCCTCTTAATTAAACCTTTTGGCCTCCTCTGCTGAATTCTAAATTTCTCCCAGTCCTCAGGTTTGCTGCTTTTTCTGGCCAATTTATATGCGTCTTCCTTGGATTTAACACTATCCCTAATTTCCCTTGTTAGCCACGGTTGAGCTACCTGCCCCATTTTATTTTTACTCCAGACAGGGATGTACAATTGTTGAAGTTCATCCATGTGATCTATAAATGTCTGCTATTGCCTATCCACTGTCAACCCTTTAAGTCTCATTTGCCAGTCTATCCTAGCCAGTTGGCTGTTAGTCTGAAATTCTCTGCTTGCTATTGGCTATAAAATGTCAATGTGTTTCAGCCAATCTCAAGATGTTCTCAATTGGCACAAAATGACCACAATGTGGCACCAAATTAGCAATTTCACTCAAAGCCCACAAGGATGGCTGTTAAGGGAGTTATAAATCATTTTGGTCATTAGAGAGTTTCATCCTTTATGTTACATGCTATGCTTACTTTGGCAGTGGTTTTTGGAGCAATGTGGAGGAAGATTCATCTCATGGCTAACTGATATGGTAGTACTCGATAGGGAGTGTGGATGGATTTTGACTCCGTATTCAGCACATGGATGTGCACACAGATATGGTAACAGAAGCATGCATATAGACACGCATGCATGTGCATACATATGTGGATGCATGGAACATGATGTATGAATATCCGTGTGCTTGCACAAAGAATATAAGAAATAGGAGCATGAGTAGGTCATTCAGCCCCTCGAGCCTGCTCTTCCATTCAATATCATGGCTGATCTACTACCTCAACTCCACCTTCCTGCATCATCCCCATATCCCTTGATTTCCTTAGTATCCAAAAATCTATTGATCTCTGTCCTGAATATACATAATGACTGAGCATCCCCAGAACTGAGGGGCAGAGAATTCCAACAATTCACAATGTTTTGGGCGAAGAAACCCCTTATTCTGAGACAGTGACCCCTAGTTCTAGAATCCCCAGCCAGGGGAAACATTGTCCCAGCATCAACCCTATAAAGCCCCTTAAAACTTTTGTATGTTTCTATAATATGGAGCTCCACTTACTGGACTACTGTGGTAATGCAACTACTGATGTACAACAATAAAGTCACATGATGTATTGAAGCCATCTTGTAGACTGTGTGTGTTTGTGATATCATAAAGAATATATCACATTGGCGACATAGAATAGGATTTCTGGATATCCTAGCTGAAATTTTTGTTGATGAATGATACAGCCAACAAGAGAGCGACTTTGAGAGGTTCTCTGTCTTACAGCACAGCTAAAAATCCAAGGTAAATTACAAGCACACTTAGCTGAAATGTCAGAGGCCAGATGGCCACGCCGATGGGAATAATAGGGCGCTTGGGTGAGTTCCGTCATGACTGAGGGACTTTTGGAGCATATGTGGAGCGGCCAGAAATGTTTTTCACCGCAAATAGTGTCATCGAAGTCCCCGATGATGAAAACCGTAACCGAGTGGTGTTAGAAAGAAAATGGGCTATTTTCCTGACTGAATCAGGCCCAGAGGTGTATGAAACCCTGAAAAATGTGCTTCCCATCAAGCTGAAGGACACGCCACTGACAGAGATTGCACTACAGTCCTGAGCCCCTGAAAATTTCTGAAAGTTAATGTTTTGGAAAACAAAATCAATTAACTGACGAGAGTATCAGTGAGTACACTGTAGCTTTAAAAAAGCTATCCATTTACTGTTATTTTGGAAACTTTCAGGACCGAGCACTGTGACCTCTTTGTTTGTGGGATGAAAAATGAAGCAATCTGAAGAAAGTTGTTGACAACCCCTAACTTGACTTTTGATTTAGCTTGTCAGATAACTATGTCAATGAATATGACCGACCAATACTCCCGAGAATTTCGCATCATTTCCAGTCGTCAGACAACAGAGGTGAATCGCCTGCAGGTTAAAAGTAAAAGGCAGTTGGGTCCCAAGGTCTCAGAAACTGGACTAGGTAACAGTAAATTGAAGTCGTGCTCTCGGTGCCTGGGATAACACATTGCTCAAAGCTGTCCATATGTGAAGGCAGAGTGTTTCTGCTGCAAGAAAATAGGGCATCTTGTGAAGGCATGTCGGCTGAAGAGTAAACCTATGTTCAACACTATAAATAGAAATCACCAGAGACTACATAGTATTGAAGAGAAGCGATAAGGCGAGGAGGTTCTGGAGATACACATCATCAGGAGCACAAGGGTACACAATGACGATTCTTGAAGTATTGTCATCCAAGTAGATGTTGCAGGAACGAGAACACCCTTGGAAATCGACACTGGTGCATCAGTGAGCATAGTATCGGAATCATTATAACTCAACAAGTTGAGTGATTTTCCACTGGAAAAGTTGGAGAGAGAGCTGCTAAGTACGCAGGAAAGCAAATCCCTGTGGTAAGACGTATCACCGTACCGGTGAAATAAAAGGATCAGTTTCAGAGATTGCCTCTCTTAGTAGTGTCAGGAGACAAGCCTGCCTTAATAGGTAGAAATTGGTTGGGATCACTGAAGCTGGATTGGAATGAGATTTTTTGTGTTGAAACGAGATTCGCAGCGAAGGATGATGTCATCAGTTTCCAAAGATGTTCCGCAAAACAGGCAATCCGATCCAAGGCTTCAAGGCGAGTGTCAGAGTACAGAAGGACGCTAAACCTGTTTAATGCAAGCCACGTCCCGTACCATACGCATTCAAGGAGAAAGTTGTGCAAGAACTCAAGACTAGAAACTGAGAACATTATCTTTAAGGTAGATCTAAGTAATTGGACTACACCCATTGTTGTTGTGTGAAAGTCAGATGGTAATGCTGATGCTATGTCCAGGTTGCCATCCCCATCACAAGTTACACCCAATAGGGAAGAAGGGTTCTATTTTTCATACATTGATGAACTACCAGTCACAGCTGAAGAGATTGGTAGACAACCAAATGTTACCCCAGTTATGTTAAAGGTGTATGATTACATAGCAAATGGCTGCCAAAACTAGGTATCAGAGGAAGATATTCATCCATACTTCATTTGTGGATAAAAATTGTATCATGTGGGGTGCAAGAGTAGTTATTCCAAATAAGTTCAGGTCCAAATTGTTAGGAGATCTTCATGACCAGCACCTGAGAATGTATTTAACCAAGACTTTTGCACGCAGTTACTTATGGTGGCCAGGTCTAGATAAAGATAGTCAGTGTACAATGTTAAGCAAGAAACCACCATCAGTACCATTACAGCCATGGAAATGGCCTCCCAGGGTGTGACAAAGGTTACATGTAAATCTTGCTGAGCTATAAATACAACAATTGTTCATTGTGATTGATGGCCATTCAAAGTGGGGAGAGGTGTTTCCAATGCGCAAAATAACAAGTAAAACACGAGATAATTTGCAAAGATTGTTTTCTTCATATGGCCTCCAGGAGAAATTGTGTCTGATAATGGGCCACAATTTTGTTCTGAAGAATTTGCACAGTTCACAGTGTGAAACATACCAAGGTTCCACCATACCACCCTGCTTCAAATGGTGCAGCAGAGCGCACAGTACAAATTGTAAAATGTGCCCTCATCAAGCAAATGTTAGATCCAAATCCAAAGAAACGGTAGTTATCGTTGGACCACAAACTAGCAAATTTTCTAATTACTTATCGCAATACTCCTTATACAACCACTGGTAGAACACCAGCAGAGTTGTTTCTCAAACGACAGCCACAAACCAGGTTCTGGTTGTTAAAGCCAAACTTAACACAGTCAGTTGAAGAGAAATAATTAAGACACAATAAGAATGATGACAGAAGTAGAGTAAGAGAGAGAAGTGTACAATTGAATCAGAAGGTTAGAGTGAAGAACCATCATCATAAATGGTTAAAGTGGTTACCAGGAAGAGTAGTGAAGATATGTGGCCCTCGCACATATTTGGTCAAGATGTTTGATCATGGACAGGTTAGGTTTGTTCACATTGATCATATTTTACCTACAGATGTGGAAGGAGTTGAAAGTTGGAATGATTCAATTTATTCTGATGAGTCAGATAGCCTTGTTACAAGTAGAGTACCAGTAGCAAATCCTACATCAGATGTACTAGAAACAAGTCCAAGAAAAAGTCAGAATTTAAGTCCGAGTCAGAGTCAGACAGTCAAACAGTCTGAAGTTGTAGAGAGTCAAAATGTAGATCAAGGGTTGCCCTTGGAGAAGAATTCTCCTCAGGGTCAGCCGAGAATTAATCTAAGTTCAACACCAAGTTTGGAAAGTTTTGTTCAAGAGTGAAGGTATCCTCTTCGAAGCAGAAAACCAGTGGTTTGTAAATATGGCAAAATAAGTCCATTTCTTTTGGTGTGTATAACCATGCAAGATATGTATGATGATTATTTTGTTATGACTACTTCTTCATTAAGGAGGGAGAAGTGTAATACAGAGATCCATCTAGTGGACTATTGTGGTAATGCAACTACTGATGTATAACAATAAAGTCACATGATGTATTGGAGTCATCTTGTAGAATGTGTGTGTTAGTGATGCGGTAAAGAATATATCACAGTTTCAATGAGATCACCTTTCATTCTTCTAAGCTCTAGAGAATATAGGCCTAGTTTACGCAATCTCTCCTCAATGGACAATCCCCCCCCCCCCATCCAGGAATCAGTCTAGTGAACCTTCGTTGCACTCCTTCTAAGGCAAGAATATCCTTCCCACAGGTAAGGAAACAAACTGTACATAGTACTCCAAGTGCGGTCTCACCAAAGTCCTATATAATTGAAACAGGACTTCTTTACTCTTATACTCCAATCCTTTTGCAATAAAGGCTAACATACCATTTGTTTTCCCAATTGCTTGCTGTACCTGCAAGTTAACTTTCTGTGATCCGTTTACAAGGGCAATTCCTGATCTCTCAACTTGGAAAAAAAAAATCTGCTTTTCTATTTTTCCTACCAAAGTGGATAACTTCACATTTCTCCCCATTATATTCCATCTGCCATCTTCTTGCCCACTCACTTAAGCTGTCTACATACCTTTGCAACCTCTTTGCATCCTCCTCACAACTTACTTTCCCACCTAGCTTTGTATCATCAGCAAACTTGGATACATTACATCCAGTCCCCTCATCTATGTCTTTGATATAGATTGTAAATCGGCCCAAGCACTAAATCCTTGCAGTACCCCACTAGTTACAGTCTGTCAACCCAAAATGGTCTGTTTATTCCGACTCTGTTTTCTGTCTGTTAATCAATCCATGCTAATTTTTACTCCCAATCCCCATGAGCCCTAATTTTGAGTAATAACCTTTTGTGTGGCACTTTATCAAATGCTTTTTGAAAATCCAAATACACTACATCCACTGGTTCCGCTTTAACTATCCTGCCAGGTACAACCTCAAAAAACCCTAACAGATTTGTTAAACACGATTACCCTTTCATAAAATCGGTATTGACCCTGCCCAATCATATTAGCATTTTCTAAGTGCCCTGTTACCACATCCCAAATAATAGATTCTAGCATTTTCACTACTACTGATGTCAGGCTAACTGATCTATAGCTCCCTGCTTTCTCTTCCTTTGTCATCAATTTCTTGGTTGTACATTTTGGTAGGAAGAATAGGGAGGTCACTTATTACTTGGAGGGTGCGAGTTTAGGTGGGGTGGAGGAACAAAGGGATCTCGGAGTAGATAAGAACATAAGAAATAGGAGCAGGAGTAACATAGAAACATAGAAACATAGAAAATAGGTGCAGGAGCAGGCCATTCAGCCCTTCTAGCCTGCACCGCCATTCAATGAGTTCATGGCTGAACATGAAACTTCAGTACCCCCTTCCTGCTTTCTCGCCATAACCCTTGATCCCCCGAGTAGTAAGGACTTCATCTAACTCCCTTTTGAATATATTTAGTGAATTGGCCTCAACTACTTTCTGTGGTAGAGAATTCCACAGGTTCACCACTCTCTGGGTGAAGAAGTTTCTCCTCATCTCGGTCCTAAATGGCTTACCCCTTATCCTCAGACTGTGACCCCTGGTTCTGGACTTCCCCAACATTGGGAACATTCTTTCTGCATCTAACCTGTCTAAACCCGTCAGAATTTTAAACGTTTCTATGAGGTCCCCTCTCATTCTTCTGAACTCCAGTGAATACAAGCAGCAGTTGATCCAATCTTTCTTGATAGGTCAGTCCCGCCATCCCGGGAATCAGTCTGGTGAACCTTCGCTGCACTCCCTCAATAGCAAGAATGTCCTTCCTCAAGTTAGGAGACCAAAACTGTACACAATACTCCAGGTGTGGCCTCACCAAGGCCCTGTACAACTGTAGCAACACCTCCCTGCCCCTGTATTCAAATCCCCTCGCTATGAAGGCCAACATGCCATTTGCTTTCTTAACCGCCTGCTGTACCTGCATGCCAACCTTCAATGACTGATGCACCATGACACCCAGGTCTCGTTGCACCTTCCCTTTTCCTAATCTGTCACTATTCAGATAATAGTCTGTCTCTCTGTTTTTACCACCAAAGTGGATAACCTCACATTTATCCACATTATACTTCATCTGCCATGCATTTGCCCACTCACCTAACCTATCCAAGTCACTCTGCAGCCTCATAGCATCCTCCTCGCAGCTCACACTGCCACCCAACTTAGTATCATCCGCAAATTTGGAGATACTGCATTTAATCCCCTCGTCTAAATCATTAATGTACAATGTAAACAGCTGGGGCCCCAGCACAGAACCTTGCGGCACTCCACTAGTCACTGCCTGCCATTCTGAAAAGTACCCGTTTACTCCTACTCTTTGCTTCCTGTCTGACAACCAGTTCTCAATCCACGTCAGCACACTACCCCCAATCCCATGTGCTTTAACTTTGCACATTAATCTCTTGTGTGGGACCTTGTCGAAAGCCTTCTGAAAGTCCAAATATACCACATCAACTGGTTCTCCTTTGTCCACTTTACTGGAAACATCCTCAAAAAATTCCAGAAGATTTGTCAAGCATGATTTCCCTTTCACAAATCCATGCTGACTTGGACCTATCATGTCACCATTTTCCAGATGCACTGCTATGACATCCTTAATAATTGATTCCATCATTTTACCCACTACTGAGGTCAGGCTGACCGGTCTATAATTCCCTGTTTTCTCTCTCCCTCCTTTTTTAAAAAGTGGGGTTACATTGGCTACCCTCCACTCCATAGGAACTGATCCAGAGTCAATGGAATGTTGGAAAATGACTGTCAATGCATCCGCTATTTCCAAGGCCACCTCCTTAAGTACTCTAGGATGCAGTCCATCAGGCCCTGGGGATTTATCGGCCTTCAATCCCATCAATTTCCCCAACACAATTTCCCGACTAATAAAGATTTCCCTCAGTTCCCCCTCCTTACTAGACCCTCTGACCCCTTTTATATCCGGAAGGTTGTTTGTATCCTCCTTAGTGAATACCGAACCAAAGTACTTGTTCAATTGGTCTGCCATTTCTTTGTTCCCCGTTATGACTTCCCCTGATTCTGACTGCAGGGGACCTACGTTTGTCTTCACCAACCTTTTTCTCTTTACATACCTATAGAAACTTTTGCAATCCGCCTTAATGTTCCCTGCAAGCTTCTTCTCGTACTCCATTTTCCCTGTCCTAATCAAACCCTTTGTCCTCCTCTGCTGAGGCCCCTCGAGCCTGCTCTGCCATTTAATACGATCATGGCTGATCCGATCATGGGCTCAGGTTCACTTCCCTGCCCGCTCTCCATAACCCCTTATTCCCTTATTGTTTAAGAAACTATGTATTTATGTCTTAAATTTATTCAATGTCCCATCTTCCACAGCTATGAGACAGAAAATTTCACAGATCCACAACCCTCAGAAGAAATTTCAGTTTTAAATGGGCGGCCCCTTATTCCAAGATTATGCCCTCTAGTTCTAGTCTCCCCCATCAGTGAAAACATCCTCTCTGCATCCACCTCGTCAAGCCCCTCATAATCTTATACGTTTCGATAAGATCACCTCTCATTCTTCTGAATTCCAATGAGTAGAGGCCCACCCTACTTAACCTTTCCTCATAAGTCAACCCCCTCATCTCTGGAATCAACCTAGGGAACTTTCTCTGAACTGCCTCCAAAGCAAGTATATCGTTTCGTAAATATGGAAACCAAAACTGCACGCAGTATTCCTGGTGTGGCCTCACCAATACCCTGTACAACTGTAGCAAGACTTCCCTGCTTTTATACTCCATCCCATTGCAATAAAGACCAAGATTCCATTGGCCTTCCTGATCACTTGTTGTACCTGCATACTATCCTTTTGTGTTTCATGCATAAGTACCCCCAGGTCCCGCTGTACTGCAGCACTTTGCAAACTTTCTCCATTTAAATAATAACTTGCTCTTTGATTTTTTTTCTGCCAAAGTGCATGACCTCACACTTTCCAACATTATACTCCATCTGCCAAATTTTTGCCCACTCACTTAGCCTGTCTATGTCTTTTTGCAGGAAAAGTACACAAATCATAAAAGTTGCGACACCGGTTAGCAAGGCCATTAAAAAAAGCAAACCAAGCACTAGGATTTATTTCTAAAGGTATAGAATTGAAAAGTAGGGAAGTCATGTTCAACCTTCATCGAACCTTGATTAGACCACACTTAGCATTTTGCATACAGTTCTGGTCGCCATATTATAAAAAGGATATAGAGACACTGGAGAGGGTGCAGAGAAGAGTTACAAAAATGATACCAGAAATGTGAGGGTATACTTATCAGGAAAGGATGAACAGGCTGGGTCTCTTCTCTTGAAAAAAGAATGCTCAGGTGTGACCTAACAGAGGTCTTTAAAAAGAGAGAATATTTCCACTTGTAGGGAAGAGCATACCTAGAGGCCATCAATATAAGACAGTCACCAAGAAATACAAAAGGGAATTCAGAAGAAACTTCTTTACCCAAAGAGAGATGAGAATGTGGAATTCGCTACTACAGGGAGTGGTTGAAGCGAATAGTACAGATGCATTTATGGGGAGGCTAGACAGGCATATGAGACAAATGGGAAAAGAGGGTTATGCTGATAGATTTAGACATGGAAAGACAGGAGGAGGCTCGAGTGGAGCACAAACGCCGGCATGGACTGGTTGTGCCGAATGGCTTGTTTCTGTCCTGTATATCCGATGTAATCCTTTGCTGATTTCTAAAATCCTCCCAATATTTTTAGCAACATTATAAGCCTCTTGCTTTAATCTAATACTATCTTTAACTTCTCGTTAGTCATAGTTGGACCATTTTTCCCCGTGGAGGGTGTTTATTCCTTCAGGGAATGTATATTGGTTGCAAATTATCAATTATGTTTTTAAATGTTTGCCACTGTTCATTTACAGTCATATCTTTTAAACTAGTTTCACAATCTGCCTTCTTACCCAACTCACTCTTCATACCTACGTAGTTTGCTTTGTTCAGATTTAAGACCCTGGCTTCGAACTTAACTAAATCACTCTCAGACCCAATATAAAATTCTATCATGTTATGATCACTCTTCCACAGAGACTTCTTTACCACAAGGTTATTAATTAACCCTTTCTCATTGCTCTCTAAAATAGCCTCATTTGATAGATCTAAAAACATCAGGAGGAAAATGTTGGCAAATAAATTGCACTAACCCTTGTGATTGAGGTTGTTCTCACAATTGTCCTCCGTTGCTTTTTTGGTTTACCCAGATCATATTCATCATCATCCATATCCTGAAAAAAAGTGAAAACAAAATATACCTTGTGTTTTCAAAGACACAGCCCACCAGAGATATTTCTTAGCAAGCACCACCACACTTTCCCCTTTCAACGGCATCACCGCCAGCCTGTCTCCATTCCAGCTTGGATAAGGAAAGAGAACACATTCAGGCTGTTCGCACACATTGATGGCATCCAGGCATCCATTTTAAAATACATTTAACATATATATATTATATAACATGCAGTAAAACTCTATCCCAACATTTATATTCTCCATATTATGGTCATTTATTCACTCATTTTCTGATTAATTTTGTGCTTATAACAGGGTTATAGTGAAAAGCGAGGGAGTGGAACTAACTGGATAGCTTTTTCAAAGAGCCATCACAGGCACATTGGGCCAAATGGTCGCCTTCTGTGCTGTAAATTTCTATTATTTTATGATTAAGGTGAGGAATAGCAGCACTGTGAACAGAACAAATTACCTACTTTTGTTCTTTCCGTTAGCCTCAAGTGCTCCCTGGATAGGTACAGTGCAGCAGGATGCATTGTAATGCTCCCTCCATTCTGCACCAAGTATAGATGGTCATGCAACATGCTTGTAAAGCTTTATAGCTTTGATGGCAGCTTTAGTAATAAGGATCATCTTTGCCCGAGAAATGGGTGGCTCGAGTTCCATCAAAGAAAAGAGCTCGTCGTTAAAGGCGTTGATGGCATCCTTGGTGCCGGTGTCCGGGTGTCGCCGTGCTGTCCTCTGTTGGCGGTCGGGTGCGCTGTTCGCGGCTCCGCTCGGGCTCGGGCTTGGGGCCAATCCCTCTCCCTGTGGCTGGGCTCCCGCTCGGCCAGTGTGAAAATTTCCCATTTTTCAAAGGAGGATACCTTCCAGTCAGCATTGATTCTTTGCACATGTTTCACCCACTTTTTTTAAAAAAAAACCTCTTTACTTGGGTAACGGTTATTTTCAGCATTAGTATGGAAACAGAAAATATACCGCATGGTCCCTCTGAGTGAGTGTGCCTATTTAGTGGGTAGCTGTGCTGTGCAGTGGATCTGTTCCTACTTGGTCGAGACAACCTTGCACTCATTGCGTCCATAACCCTTAAATCCCAGCAGAGAGGAGACTTCCAGTCTATCAGTCTGGGCTAGATTTGAACTTAGGGTCCTTGGGTTGAAAGGTTTGTATGCCAAGCCAAGTCCCATTATTTCCTAGATCAGCATATCAGATCACCAAAGCACTGTGGTACCAAACCTTGTATCATTCTAACAGTTTCACAATTGAACAATCAGAAACACGAGATACGAACAACCTACTTAAAACAGTCAAGTTCTGTAATGTCAAGATCCTCACGCTCTCTCAAATCCCTCCATGTACACATCCACACTCCTCTGTGATCTCCTTAGGCCATGTGTCCCTACACACGCTCTCCACTCCTCCCAACACCATTTTACTCGTTATTCCTGGCTCTCCGCTCTTTTCCTAACTCCCTTCTGTTCTCGAGGCCCCCTTCCTCCCTGCTTTCAAATGCCTGTTACAAACACTTCTCTTCAACTGGGCTTTCATCTTACCTAGCACATTAACTTTGTTTCTCTCTCCACAGATGCTGCCTGATCTGCTGAGTATTTCCAGCATTCTTTGTTTTTATTTCAGATTTCCAGCATCCGCAGTATTTTGCTTTTCTAAGTTGCTTGCTGTTGTACGTGGAGCAAACTGAAAAAGGTTGCAAGTGGTGCTTCACCTGTCTTTGAGATCATGTCAAAGACTGATATTACTGTGAGAAGAATCCAATGCAGGAATATCCAATTGCTTGACATAAAGATGTCACAACACTGGACAAAGTACCAATTCCAATACTGCCGACCATAGAGCCCAAAGTTACTACCCACCTGGTGCTGAACTAGACAGTGCAGTCTGGTCATTTCTAAACTGTATAAATAAACATCAGAAGTCTGTTTTTTATTTTAAATGGACAGCCTCTTTTGCACTTTTCTCGTCTCTTATGACACACAGGACCCGAGCAAAGATTTCCAATTCACTCTCATCAGCAGAAAAGAAAACACAATGGGCTGAATATACTACACATACCTTCAGTTCTAGAGGCAATTGACTATGTATGATCCTAATATCCTGTCCAGCTCCTACCCTGCCCCGTTCCAACGTAGCTCCTACCGTCATGCCAGTAACTTGCCCTTATTCAGCACACCCCAACCCAGCTCCAGCCTGCCACAACCCACACCTGCTACTCCACTGCCATGCCACGACAATGCTCTACTCGGATACTGATATGCCATATTTATACCCAATTTCTATTCTGCCATGGCCCTAACCAGTACCTAACCCCGCCATGCCCTTAACCAGCACCTAACCCCGCCATAATCTCTAAACAGCATCTACCCTACCATGCCCCTAAACAGCATCAACCCTGCCATGCTCCTAACCAGCATCGAACCCCGCCATGCCCATAACCAGCACCTACCCTGTCCTACCCCTAACCAGCACCTACCCTGTCCTACCCCTAACCAGCACCGACCCTGCCATGCCCCTAATCAGCACCTACTCTGCCATGCCCCTAACCAGCACCGACCCTGCCATGCCCCGAACCAGCACCGATCCTGCCATGCCCCTAACCAGCACCGACCCTGCCATGCCCCTAACCAGCACCGACCCTGCCATGCCCCTAACCAGCACAGACCCTGCCATGCCCCTAACCAGCACAGACCCCTGCCATGCCCCTAACCAGCACAGACCCCTGCCATGCCCCTAACCAGCACATACCTTGCCATGCCCCTAACCAGCACAGACCCTGCCATGCCCCTAACCAGCACAGACCCTGCCATGCCCCTAACCAGCACAGACCCCTGCCATGCCCCTAACCAGCACAGACCCCTGCCATGCCCCTAACCAGCACAGACCCCTGCCATGCCGCTAACCAGCACAGACCCTGCCATGCCGCTAACCAGCACAGACCCTGCCATGCCCCTAACCAGCACAGACCCTGCCATGCTCCAAACCAGCACAGACCCTGCCATGCCCCTAACCATCAGAAACATCTGTGACCATTTCCAGTGTTACATACTTGTCCTTGGACTGCATCATCACTGGCTTCCTGCTCAGAAGAAAAACTTTCATACTCTTCCTCCGAGTAATTATCTGTGAAAATAACAGAAAGATGACTTCAAATTATAAATTTATTTCTCGCGCATTACACAACAGAGCCTGCGATGCGAGAAGCATCACAGCCTAATAAATGAAGCTCTTCATGGAATATCTGTGGTTTAAGCCAAGTAGAAATTGTGCATGGTAAAAATGACATGGATAGTCAGGGATTTCCTAGGATTTTATTAAATTCTAAAAATGATGCTCATGCAGGGAGATAGTTTTAATGCTTTAACAGCCCCACATTTAATTTCTAAAATGTCTCAAAACAGTTCTCAGAGGGTTGCAGAACTAGAGATAGTAAGCGATGAGACCATGAAGGGATTTGAACACAAGAGAATGTTAAATTGGAGCCAATGTAGATCAATGAGCATGGGGTGATGGGTGAATGGGACTGGATACGGGTTAAGAAATGGGCAAAAGATTTTTGGATGAGCTGAAGTTTATGGAGGGTGAAAAATGGGAGGCTGGCCTGGAGAGCACTGGAATAGTCATGTCTGGAGGTGACTAAAGTATTGATGAGGGTTTTGGCAGCAGATGTTCTGAGGCAGGTGTGGAGATGGGCGATGTTAGAGGTAGAAGTCAGCTCAGGTCGAATAGGACACCGAGGTTGCAAACAGTTTGGTTTAAGCCTGAGACAGTGGCTGGCGGGTAGTCAGCTAGCATAGGGACCAGGAATGGAAGTTGGATGGTCAGCAGTTTAGTGGGAATGGATTTAAGGGAGCACAAGGTGGGTCAAATGGACACGATCAGCTCGGAGAAGGCACGGGGACGATACAGAGGAGAAATGAGAAAAATGACATGCACTCAGGGCTCGGGCAGGGAGAACCCTGCGGGAGGTTTAGCTTGATGAGCAAGAGGAAGTGGGGCTGCAGTAGAAGCAGATGAACAGATGGTCTCAATCGTAGTGACAAAGAGTTCCTCGTGCTTCTTGTTGTAGGTGAGGGTAGAGGGGAAATGGGAAAGCTTTATGCAGATCAGTATTTTTTTAGATACTGAGAGACTAAGCAACTCGAACACCTCCGTCCCTTGCAATGGTGTGCAATGTTGCAACTCAATTCTAGAAGTAAAGTGGCAGATTTGTGAAACTGAACTGCGAGGAAGTGCCCAGCAGCACAATTTATAGACACTGCCGTTCGAAACTCGGGCTGTGTCTGGAGAGCATTTTGAGCTGTGTAATATTGGAGAGAGGCACTGGTGGTTCCAGGCAGATCACTGATAGTGGTTGTGGTGGGTATAATTTGAAATGATGGATCTAAAGGACCTCCACAAGAATCCCGTAGCACAACACTGAAGAGCTTGTGTGTGATTTTCTTTGCAGTGAATTGGTGCCAAAACACTAATAAACCCAGTGTACCTTTCTAAACTAAGACAGCATCTATTGTTTGTACACCTTAATATACAACTCAATCGAATATCAGTACTGATTAATGGGGTGAAGGCAATTTCTTTTTCAAAAACACATTTTCTTACAATATAACTCGTGATGCAATCCCACCTGTCGATTTTATTTTCTGACTAGGCTGCATTGCACTGTCCTCGTGGTCAATTGGCTGGCTGGACAGTGCAAAGATCCAGATTTCAGCCACTTTTACTGCGGCTTGCTTGAGGTTACTGAACAGAGTGAGGATCTGGCCACCTTCTGTTGGGTGCTGCATCACCTGCATTACAGAATGGGAGCACAAATAAGCATACTTACTACTTGTAAATGTACTGTTGTCTGTGTTTTCGTGATGTTGGTCAAGGGATAAATATTGGCCAGGATTCTGGGGGAACTCCCCTGCTCCTCTTCAAAATAGTGCCATGGGACCTTTTACATTCACATTTAACAATTCACACTTAATTTCCATGGTTTTTGACCTTGTGATATCCATCACCAGTCAATGTGTTAGTAGACACGAGGGTAATTTTGACTGTGTGTGACAGTGTAAAATGAGTGATAGTGAATCGGCAGCCCATTTTACATCTCGTGTGTTTTATTTCCATTGAAGTCAGTCAATGGAAATAAAAATTGGGAGAGATGTAAAAGGGGCTGCCGATTTGCTATCGCTTATTTTATACTATCGCACAAAGTCAAAATTACGCCCACTACCTCAGACCAGAACAGTAACAAAAGCTGCCCCGGTTTGGTTCTTTTGCCCTGTCTCACCTCAGCCATATTGATGGAACCCACCGCCAGAGTCTTGTATCCCAGGATTGTCCGGTTCTTGTACCGCTTTCGTCGCTGAAGCATGATTTGCAGTTTGTTGCCTTCTCTTTTGAGGAAATGAGGGTACTGTTGGAAAAAAATAGCCATACATTACAGAGCAGCATCAAGGTGAATTGGCCCTCCGACTGGTAATTCCTGCTAAAGTTAATTGTGCAGAGAGAAAACATGAAGGTTGGTAAACACAGAAAATAGGTGCAGGAGTAGGCCATTCGGCCCTTCGAGCCTGCACCACCATTCAATAAGATCATGGCTGATCATTCACCTCAGTACCCCTTTCCTGCTTTCTCTCTAAACCCCTTGATTCCTTCAGCAGTAAGGGCTATATCTAATTCCCTCTTGAATATATCGAATGAACTGGCATCAACAACTCTCTGCGGTAGAGAATTCCACAGGTTAACAACTCTCTGAGTGAAGAAGTTTCTCCTCATCTCAGTCCGAAATGGCTTAACCCTTATCCTTAGACTATGTCCTCTGGTTCTAGACGTCTCCAACATTGGGAACATTCATCCTGCATCTAACCTGTCCAGTCCCTTCAGAATTTTATATGTTTCTATGAGATCGCCTCTCATCCTTCTAAACTCCAGTGAATATAGGCCGAGTCAATCCAGTCTCTCCTCATATGCCATTCCGGGAATCAGTCTGGTGAACCTTTGCTGCACTCCCTCAACAGCAAGAACGTCTTTCCTCAGATTAGGAGACCAAAACTGAACACAATATTCCAGGTGAAGACTCACCAAGGCCCTGTACAACTGCAGTAAGACCTCCCTGCTCTTATACTCAAATCCCCTAGCTATGAAGGCCAACATACCATTTGCCTTCTTCACCACCTGCTGTACCTGCATGCCAACCTTCAATGGTTGATGTACCATGACACCCACGTCGCGTTGCACCTCCCCTTTTCCTAATCTGCCACCATTCAGATAATATTCTGCCTTTGTGTTTTTGCCCCCAAAGTGGATAACCTCACATTTATCCACATTATACTGCATCTGCCATGCGTTTGCCCACTCACCGAACTTGTCTAAGTCACCCTGCAGCCTCTTAGCGTCCTCCTCACAGCTCACACTGCCACCCAGCATAGTGTCATCTGCAAACTTGGAGATATTACACTCAATTCCTTCATCTAAATCATTAATGTATATTGTAAATAGCTGGGGTCCCAGCACTGAGCCCTGCAGCACTCCACTAGTCACTGCCTGCCATTCTGAAAAGGACCCGTTTATCCCAATCTCTGCTTCCTGTCTGCCAACCAGTTCTCTATCCACATCAATACATTACCCCCAATACCATGTGCTTTAATTTTGCACACTAATCTCTTGTGTGGGACCTTGTCAAAAGCCTTTTGAAAGTCCAAAATACACCACATCCACTGGTTCTCCCTCGTCAACTCTACTAGTTACATCCTCAAAAAATTTCAGAAGATTTGTCAAGCATGATTTCCCTTTCATAAATCCATGCTGACTTGGACCGATCCGGTCACTGCTTTCCAAATGTGCTGCTATTTCATCTTTAATAATTGATTCCAACATTTTCCCCACTACTGATGTCAGGCTAACCGGTCTATAATTACCCATTTTCTCTCTCCCTCCCTTTTTAAAAAGTGATGTTACATTAACATAAGAACATAAGAATTAGGAACAGGAGTAGGCCATATAGCCCCTCAAGCCTGCTCCGCCATTCAACAAGATCATGGCTGATCTGGCCGTGGACTCAGCTCCACTTACCCTCCCGCTCCCCGTAACCCTGAATTCCCTTATTGGTTAAAAATCTATCTATCTGTGATTTGAATACATTCAATGAGCTAGCCTCAACTGCTTCCTTGGGCAGAGAATTCCACAGATTCACAACCCTCTGGGAGAAGAAATTCCTTCTCAACTCAGTTTTAAATTGGCTCCCCCGTATTTTGAGGCTGTGCTCCCTAGTTCTAGTCTCCCCGACCAGTGGAAACAACCTCTCTGCCTCTATCGTGTCGATCCCTTTCATTATTTTAAATGTTTCTATAAGATCACCCCTCATCCTTCTGAACTCCAACGAGTAAAGACCCAGTCTACTCAATCTATCATCATAAGGTAACCCCCTCATCTCTGGAATCAGCCTAGTGAATTGTCTCTGTACCCGCTCCAAAGCTAGTATATCCTTCCTTCAGTAAGGTGACCAAAACTGCACGCAGTACTCCAGGTGTGGCCTCACCAATACACTACACAGTTGCAGCAGGACCTCCCTGCTTCTGTACTCCATCCCTCTCGCAATGAAGGCCAACATTCCATTCGCCTTCCTGATTACCTGCTGCACCTGCAAACTAATTTTTTGGGATTCACGCACAAGGACCCCCAGCTCCCTCTGCACCGCAGCATGTTGTAATTTCTCCCCATTCAAATAATATTCCCCTTTACTGTTTTTTTTCCAAGGTGGATGACCTCACATTTTCCGACATTGTATTCCATCTGCCAAACCTTAGTCCATTCGCTTAACCTATCTAAATCTCTTTGCAGCCTCTCTGTGTCCTCTACACAACCCGCTTTCCCACGAATCTTTGTGTCATCTGCAAATTTTGTTACACTACACTCTGTCCCTTCTTCCAGGTCATCTATGTATATTGTAAACAGTTGTGGTCCCAGCACCGATCCCTGTGGCACACCACAAAGCACCGATTTCCAACCCGAAAAGGACACATTTATCCCGACTCTCTGCTTTCTGTTAGCCAGCCAATTCTCTATCCATGCTAATACATTTCCTCTGACTCCGTGTACCTTTATCTTCTGCAGTAGCCTTTTGTGTGGCACCTTATCGAATGCCTTTTGGAAATCTAAATACACCACATCCATCGGTACACCTCTATCCACCATGCTCATTATATTCTCAAAGAATTCCAGTAAATTAGTTAAACATGATTTCCCCTTCATGAATCCATGTTGCGTCTGCTTGATTGCACTATTCCTATCGAGATGTCCCGCTATTTCTTCCTTAATGATAGCTTCAAGCATTTTCCCCGCTACAGATGTTAAACTAACCGGCCTATAGTTACCTGCCTTTTGTCTGCCCCCTTTTTTAAACAGAGGCATTACATTAGCTGCTTTCCAATCTGCTGGTACCTCCCCAGAGTCCTGAGAATTTTGGTAGATTATAACGAATGCATCTGCTATAACTTCCGCCATCTCTTTTAATACCCTGGGATGCAATTCATCCGGACCTGGGGACTTGTCTACCTTGAGTCCCATTAGCCTATCCAGCACTACCTCCCTAGTGATAGTGATTATCTCAAGGTCCTCCCTTCTCACATTCCCGTGACCAGCAATTTTTGGCATGGTTTTTGTGTCTTCCACTGTGAAAACCGAAGCAAAATAATTATTTAAGGTCTCAGCCATTTCCACATTTCCCATTATTAAATCCCCCTTCTCATCTTCTAAGGGACCAACATTTACTTTAGTCACTCTTTTCCGTTTTATATATCGGTAAAAGCTTTTACTATCTGTTTTTATGTTTTGCGCAAGTTTACTTTCGTAATCTAGCTTTCCTTATTGCTTTCTTAGTCATTCTTTGCTATCATTTAAAATTTTGCCAATCTTCTAGTTTCCCACTAACCTTGACCACCTTATACACATTGGTTTTTAATTTGATACTCTCCTTTATTTCCTTGGTTATCCACGGCTGGTTATCCCTTCTCTTACCGCCCTTCTTTTTCACTGGAATATATTTTTGTTGAGCACTATGAAAGAACTCCTTAAAAGTCCTCCACTGTTCCTCAATTGTGCCACCGTTTAGTCTGTGTTTCCAGTCTACTTTAGCCAACTCTGCCCTCATCCCACTGTCGTCCCCTTTGTTTAAGCATAGTACACTCGTTTGAGACACTACTTCCTCACCCTCAATCTGTATTACAAATTCAACCATACTGTGATCACTCATTCCAAGAGGATCTTTTACTAGGAGATCGTTTATTATTCCTGTCTCATTACACAGGACCAGATCTAAGATAGCTTGCTCCCTTGTAGGTTCTGTAACATACTGATCTAAGAAACAATCCCGTATGCATTCTATGAATTCCTCCTCAAGGCTACCCCGTGCGATTTGATTTGACCAATCGATATGTAGGTTAAAATCCCCAATGATACTGCCGTTCCTTTTTCACATGCCTCCATTATTCCCTTGATTACTGCCCGCCCCACCATGAAGTTATTATTTGGGGGCCTATAAACTACGCCCGCCAGTGACTTTTTCCCCTTACTATCTCTAATTTCCACCCACAATGATTCAACATTTTGTTCATTAGAGCCAATATCGTCTCTCACAACTGCCCTGATATCATCCTTTATTAACAGAGTTACCCCACCTCCTTTCCCTTCTTGTCTATCTTTCGGAATTGTCAGATACCCCTGTATGTTTAATTTCCAGTCTTGGCCCCCCTGCAACCACGTTTCTGTGATGGCCACCAAATCATACCCATTTGTAATGATTTGTGCCGTCAACTCATTTACTTTATTTCGAATGCTGCGTGCGTTCAGGTAGAGTGTTTTAATACTAGTTTTTAAACCATGATTTTTGGTTTTGACCCCTCCTGCAGCCCCTTTATGTTCATACATATTGTCCTTCCTATCACCTTGTGGTTTACACTTACCCCAGTGCTACTCTGCTCTGTTGCCTCCTGCCTTTTGCATTCTTTCTTGGGGTCCTGTTCATCTGCGCTCTCACCCACTCTAACTCGCTCAGAGCCCTCTCCTGGGTTCCGAATACTCCTTGCATTGAGGCACCGAGCTTTCATGCTTGCCTTTTTATTACACTTTGACCCATTAGAATTTTGCTGTACAGTTTTTGTTTTTTGCCTTGGGTTTCTCGGCCCTCCACTTTTACTCATCTCTTTTGTGTCTTTTGCTTTTGTCTCCATTTTGTTTCCCTCTGTCTCCCTGCATTGGTTCCCATCCCCCTGCCATATTAGTTTAACTCCTCCCCAACAGCACTAGCAAACACTCCCCCGAGGACTTTGGTTCCGGTCCTGCCCAGGTGCAGACCGTCCGGTTTGTACTGGTCCCACCTCCCCCAGAACCGGTTCCAATGCCCCAGGAATTTGAATACCTCCCTGCTGCACCACTGTTCAAGCCACGTATTCATCTGAGCTATCCTGCGATTCCTACTCTGACTAGCTCGTGGCACTGGTAGCAATCCTGAGATTACTACTTTTGAGGTCCTACGTTTTAATTTAGCTCCTAGCTCCTTAAATACGTCTCGTAGGACCTCATCCCTTTTTTTTTTTTACCTATATCGTTGGTACCAATGTGCACCACAACAACTGGCTGTTCACCCTCCCTTTTCAGAATGTCCTGCACCCGCTCCGAGACATCCTTGACCCTTGCACCAGGGAGGTAACAGTCTCAGTTGCGGCCGCAGAAACGCCTATCTATTCCCCTTACCATTGAATCCCCAATCACTATCGCTCTCCCACTCTTTTTCCTGCCCTTCTGTGCTGCAGAGCCAGCCACGGTGCCATGAACTTGGCTGCTGCTGCCCTCCCCTGATGAGTCATCCCCCTCAACAGTACTCAAAGCGGTGTATCTGTTTTGCAGCTACCCTCGAGTCCATAGGAACTGATCCAGAGTCGATAGACTGTTGGAAAATGATCACCAATGCATCCTCTATTTCTAGGGCCACTTCCTTAAGTACTCTGGGATGCAGACTATCAGGCCCTGGGAATTTATCGGCCTTCAATCCCATCAATTTCCCTAACACAATTTCCCGCCTAATAAGGATTTCCTTCAGTTCCTCCATCTCATTAGACCCTCGGTCCTCTAGTATTTCCGGAAGGTTATTTGTGTCTTCCTTCGTGAAGACAGAACCAAAGTATTTGTTCAACTTGTCTGCCATTTCTTTGTTCTCCATTATAAATTTACCTGAATTCGACTGCAAGGGACCTACGTTTGTCTTCACTAATCTTTTTCTCTTCACATATCTATAGAAGCTTTTGCAGTCAGTTTTTATGTTCCCAGCAAGCTTCCTCTCATACTCTATTTTCCCCCTCCTAATTAAACCCTTTGTCCTCCTCTGCTGAATTCTAAATTTCTCCCAGTCCTCAGGTTTGCTGCTTTTTCTGACCAATTTATATGCCTCTTCCTTAGATTTAACACTATACTTAATTTCTCTTGTTAGCCACAGTTGAGCCACCTTCCCCATTTCATTTTTACTCCAGACAGGGATGTACAATTGTTGAAATTCATCCATGTGATCTTTAAATGTTTGCCATTGTCTATCCACCGTCAATCCTTTAACTATCATTTGCCAGTCTATTCTAGCCAATTCACGTTTCATACCATCAAAGTTATCTTTCCTTAAGTTCAGGACCCTAGACTCTGAATTAACTGTGTCACTCTCCATTTTGATAAAGAATTCTACCATATTATAGTCACTCTTCCTCAAGGGGCCTCGCACAACAAGATTGCTAATTAGTCCTTTCTCATTACACATCACCCAGTCTAGGATGGCCAGCCCTCTAGTTGGTTCCTCAACATATTGGTCTAGAGAACTGTCATGTATCTCACGCTACTGTACATAACTGTATCTTACCATGCTATACATGACTGTAACTAGAGATGACCTGTAACCACAAGCTTACCTTACCACCAGGGGTGCACTTGCAGGAGACACTGGATACCTGTCCCAGACAGGTATATAAGGACAGGTCTAAGGCAAGTGTGGCATTCGAGAGCTGTGTAATAAAGATGCAGGTCCTGAGTGACCTTGACTTCAGTATGTGCCTCGTGTGAATCTGTACTGCAGGGACAGGACTTTACAAAAACTATCCCTAATACACTCCAGGAAATCCTCCTCCACCGTATTGCTACCAGTTTGGTTAGCCCAATCTATATGTAGATTAAAGTCGCCCATGATAACTGCTGCACCTTTATTGCATGCATCCCTAATTTCTTGTTTAGTGTTGTCCCCAACCTCACGACTACTGTTTGGTGGTCTGTATACAACTCCCACTAGCGTTTTCTGCCTTTTGGTATTCCGCAGCTCCACCCATACAGATTCCACATCATCCAAGCTAATGTCCTTCCTTACTATTGTGTTAATTTCCTCTTTAACTAGCAACGCTACCCCACCTCCTTTTCCTTTCTGTCTATCTTTCCTGAATGTTGAATACCCATGGATGTTGCGTTCCCAGCCTTGGTCACCCTGGAGCCATGTCTCCGTGATGCCAATTATATCATATTCATTAATTGCTGCCTTAATTTCAATTGCTCTCTGCACAGACCCTAACAAGTTGCCCCCTTTTGTTTCTTTTCTTTTTCAGGTTATCAGGGAACAATGGAGGCAGCTGCAGCAAGGACCGATGTCTCATGAAATTAACAGGGACAACGCTGCATGTGAGAGATCCCCGCAGGGAGGGGGTGCACGAGCTTGGGAGGGGGGAGCTCGGCAGAGAGGGGGCGCCTGTGGGGGCGAGCTCTGCAGGGAGGGGGCGCACGAGCTTGGGAGGGGGGAGCTCAGCAGAGAGGGGGTGCCTGTGGGGGAGAGCTCTGCAGGGAGGGCGTGCGTGTGGGGAAGAGCTCGGCGGGGAGGGGAGAGCTCTGCAGGGAGGGAGCGCGTATGGGGGGGGCGGGGGGGGAGGGGAAGAGCTCCGCAGGGAGTGGAGAGCACCATGGAGGGAGCACACGCTGGTTGACCTTTACAGGTAAGGGACCCAGAGGATGAAATTTCACTGCTGGTTTTCCAAGTGAACTGGTACATGCTAAAATGGGACTACAGTATCTGCAAAACTTTTCAGAGATTGAAATTTGACCCCGGATTGCAACAGTGTTGACCTTCAGATTGATCTGCTTATCCTCTATTACGCAGTACAGTACAGGCACCCAGTCATTGTGACTTATATAACAAGTACTCATTAAAATAGCAACATCCAGAAAAATATTAAGGTACTGTAAAAAGTGTCTGGTTTTAAAGAGAATATATTAAAATAATAGAATGTAGCATTGTTTTATTTATGGGTTGATTGATCACTCCTGCGCAAATAACACGTTGACTGAGATAATGAAGACTTTCCAAGCCTCATAACTCATTAAAAACATCTGCCTAATTTACGCCGGACAGGGAGAGGTGAAGAAGTCCACCTTAGCCCATCCATTTAGAAAGACACCATCATTCTCCCCACCCACCATAACATCAAGACATTTCTGAAATGAGCCCTGGGTCCTTGCCTCCACTATCTTGCCCAGAAGTTCCGCAATCCGGGGTCGAGTTTCAATCTCTGAAAAGTTCTACGCTTGAATCACAGAGTGAGAAAAAGAACTGGACATCTGTTCCAAATTTACTTTATCCCAGTTTGAAGTCATTCACTTTTCTTCCTCCCCCTCTCTCAGTGGATGCTGGGTTTACCTTATCTGTAGCATGGAATATCTTGCATAAATCTACAAGATTCCCTTCCACTTATCTCCTTTCAAGTCTGAGGAGCCCACTGTCTCCATTCTTCCTCATAGCTTCATCCTTTTGAGGGCCATCCCGTCACATACTTTGACATTCCTTCCCTTGACAATGGGAAGGTCCAACCTCCGTTGAGAGCTACACCCAGAAAATGACAAGACTGGAAATAATCAGTGAAAGGAAACATGGAAACAGATTGATGCCTGATCATGGAGGACTCTGCCACACTACCAAAAGTTACCACTGTTTAAAGGCAAAAGGTACAGGGTTATTTTATCCCCCAGAGAATTATGAGCCTCTGGAATGCGTTGCCAGCTGTTGCAGTAGGTGCTGACTCTCAACACGCCTTCAAGAGGGACCTGAACCGGTTCTTGGCTGGGGCAGCGATTGCATCATATAAAAAGTGGATTAACAGTTAATGTACGCATGGCCCATGTGATATCCTGCACTGGCTTTGATGGCCTGAGGGGGTCAAAGAGGAATTTTCCCCTATTGGCCTTGGGGTTTTCTTTCTGTTGTTTTGCCTCTCCCAGGATATTGCATAGCTGCAGAGTGGGGTAGAAAAGTGCTCCAGGCATCATGAATGTGGGGCAGGTTTGATGGACCAGCTGGGGTTTTTTTCCGGCCTGTCATATTACTATGATTGTATGTAACAAAACAATTTAGTCACAAACAGACGCTAACCACAATCAATTCTAATACTCTTCATTGCTTGATGAGCCAAACTGATTTTTCACCAGTTTCCTTTATTTGAGAAATGAAACATGAATGGGTGTTGGTCCATTTGGTCTATCATGAGAGTGCACTACAATCATGGACTGTTGGTGATGTTGGGAGTTTAAGACAAAAAGATTAAAAGTGTTCCACAAATTTTTTTAATTGAAGTTTGACTATTGAATCAGGACGACAAGTGGTTACAGGCACATGGTGGAAATCATATTCCTTATATATGCTCATTATTTACAAAATGATTTTTCTTATTGGAAAGCAGAAGGGAGCAGAGACCTGGAGAACAAATACATAATTCTGTGAAAATGCTAGTAAAAAACACATCATGGGTTTCATAAATATGGATAAAGTACAAGAGCAAAGAGGTCATGATAACTTCGTTCAAGGCAATGGTTAGGTCACAGTCAGTGTGCTGTAGTCAATTCTGACTGTTCAATTGTTCGAAGATGTGATGCCGTCCCATATTTCCTTTGCTTCGTTCACATTCATCTTTCCTTGTTGCTCCCTTTTCAGTCTTCTATAAGATTCTATTCTCATTCACTTCCTTATATACCCTTCTTTTTTTCCCTCTCTCTTGCCTTTCCGCAATAAATTTCCACCAATTACCAACTGTCCTCTTTGTTCCCTGGACAGCCATGTGCAAAGCGTCACAACCTTTATACCACTCCAGCCATTAGCTATCCTGTGTCTCTAGCATTTGGTCAAAAAGCAATTCATTTAACAGGACAGCAGTTTCAGGTGAAGCTAGAGTCATTTAACCCCTTCAAATCCAATCCCTCTAAATACCCTACAAAACCTATATTTCCTTAGTGTACAGTTTTGGGGACCCCATTATAGATAGGACATTAAAGCCACAGAGAGCGTACAGCATAGATTCACCTAGACAACGTTACGAACGAGAACGCATTTAAAAGGAAAAATACTGGAAAGGTTAAGAGGAGATTTAATTGAAGTTTTTTTACACTAGTAAGGGTTTTGATAGCGTGAAGGATTATTTCTGGTGGCTGGAGAATAAGTGATGAAGGGGGGAGTCATCAATTTAAAATGGTCATTGAGAGAGATTAAAAGAAATGCCTTTAAACAGGGTGCTGCGGAAACATCCAAAGGGAGCGAGGTTGAAGAACATCTTGTAAAGGAAAAGTAGATCAGCATTTGAAGTAGAGAAAGATATGGGGCTATGGACAGAGAGCAGGGTAATAGGATTTGGTTTTGGATTGTTGTAGCATAAAACCAGCAGAGACACGATGGGCCGAATGGCACCCTGCTGTGGTGTAAACTTATATCATTTTTTTCATATCCAAAATTTTGTTTAAAAAGGGTAAAAATCATGTAGAAATAAAACCTCCAATGTACATCATCGTTGTTTCATCTTTAGTCATTAGGGCAAGTGCCTTTTAGCAGTGAAAAATCTTGCAACAAATTCCGAGATTGCACACTGAAAGTTGCCGACGGAGTATGACAACTTTAAATTAAAAAGCCTTATGAGGCAGTGACAATGTTAAGTCTCTCAGTAAACCAGAGGGGCAATTAAGCACTTCCAGCAACAAACCACTTCTACTGATCAACGGGGTAGACTTTCCCCAAGGCCCTCACCGACAGATTGCCGCCCAGATAATAGCGCTAAGCTTCATCAGTTAACGCTGGTGAAAGTTTCCACTAATTAGGTAATTAAAACCACCCGGCGATAAAATGGTTCTTACAATAAGATTCTTGACTGTTTCTGGGCGGTTACAGCCAAAAGCAGCGAGAACGGGTGGTTCTTACATTTTTTTAAAAAATTTACTCCGAGGCTGCGGTTGGGATTAGGGAGGGGGGAAAACTCAAAAAATATTTTTTCGCTTAAACAAAAAATAAAAAGTTATAAAACATTCTCAAGACACTTTTTAACGTAATCGCTGTTTTAGAATTTAAAAAATAATCTTTGCAGGGTATGCACCTACCGCTCTGTTTCAGGCAGCTTTTTATGGGCGGTTTCCTCGGCCTCCAGCGAGGCCAAACTTAGATCCTGGTGGTTTTCTCGGCGGTGCACATGGGCAGTTTGCTACCCGGCGGTCTTTTCAAAATGTGGGCGGAACTCTTTAAAAAAATAAAGAGGAAACTTTCGCCGGGCGGTTTTATCATCAAAAAACAGCTGAACTGCTGAGAAAACCGCTGAAAATGAATGCGAAAGTCTAGCCCAATGAGTCTGCATATCATACAGCACAGGAGGCCGCCATTCGGCCCATCATGCCTGTACCAGCTCTTCGAAAGAGCTATACAATTAGTCTCACTTAACTGCTCTTTCATCAAAGCTCTGCAAATGACTCCTTTTTAAGTATATATCCAATTCCTTTTTGAAAGTTATTATTAAATCTGCTTCCATCACCCTTTCAGGTAGTGCATTCCAGATCGTAACAACTCGCTGCGTGAAAAAATTTTTAATTTCCCCCCTGGATTTTTTGCCAATTATTTTAAATCTGTGTCCTGTGGTTACTAATCCTCCTGCCAGTGAAACAATTTCTCCCTATCAGCTCTATTAAAATCCTTCATAATTTTGAACATCTCTATTAAATCTCCCCTTAACCTTCTCTGCTCGAAGGAGAATAATCCCAGTTTCTCCACATAACTGAAGTCCCTCATCCCTGGTACCATTCTGGTAAATTTCCTCTGTACCCTCTCCAAGGCCTTGACATCTTCCTGAAGTGTGGGGCCCAGAATTAAACACAATACTCTAGCCGGGGCCTAACCAGTGATTTATAAAGGTTTACCATAACTGCCTTGCTTTTGTACTTGATGCCTCTATTCATAGAGGCATAGTCTCAGTTTATATCGTATTATTTTGAACAAACCATTGCTCCCATAAATTGCTAAGACATGTCACATAAACATGAAAGTGAGTATATTTTCACCTTTTTTTCTAGTACATTACATAATATATAACAGATTTTCCCATGCTGACTCTGGGCGGATAAGCCAAGATGGATATATAGCCTTCCTGACCTTACTGTGTAACCATGTGGAAAGGCAATTTATACCATGTTTCAGAAATCTTCCAATAAAATGCTCCACAAAGAGAAAATGGCAAAAGCAAATGAATCAGATACCTGAAGTGAAAAAGTTAGTGCGAGGTCAGTCTCCACCAGACCACTAGGCGGCAGTATAATCTCATGAGATCGCAAGATTCTTTTCGAACCCTGTATTAAAGATATCAGATATTAAAATGAGCAATGTGATAAAACTCTTTCAAAAGATGTATAATACTGGTAATTATTTAAAGAAACAATTAAAAAATAAAGCCCCCACCCCTCATGCGAGTATATTTTACCCCTTCTCTAACTTTGTATTTTTTTTAAACTCAAATCTTTTTGCCATTCCAAATCTATAGGGCAATCAAACTCATGTTTTTAATTTAAAATTGTTATACAGCAAATTCTGAGCATGTGGCCAAGCTGTCCTATAGGATGGGATTGGCAGCGAGATAGACAAACCCATTCTTGAGATGGCCACTAGAAGGTGCAGGGGAGTAGCCGGAGCAGATCTCACCATCACTCCACTTTCCATCCTTCAAGGAATGAGCCTGGCCTATGGTCGTTAGGAATAGGGATGGAGTGAGAGGACTGAAGATCTGGAGTGAGTGGAGCCAATTGGAGCAGGGACCTGGAGTGAGTGGAACCAATTAGAGCAGGGACCTGGAGTGAGTGCAGCCAATTGGAGCAGGGATCTGGAGCAAGAGGCACCTGTAGAAGTGCAGGTGGTTTGACTGACAGTAAGCCATAAGAATGAACCTCAAGTCAGTCAGAAGCAGTAGAACCTTGAACACCTTTCTGAATGTAGTAACTGAGTGCGATACTGTGTAAAATCTCCTGTGTAGAATGATACACCATGTGTTACTGGGTATAGCATTTTGTATATTATAATACACTGTCACTGGGTAAAACATTCCTGTTAATAATACATTGTCTCGCTTAGCTTAAGACTCCTGTATATAGTAAATACAGTATGTTGCCAACCATATTGATACACTGTACATTGTGCATCAGTGAAGTAATACATTGCATGTTACTAGGTGTAACAAACTTGTATATAGTAGTACATGTCTTACTGCTCATAACACTCATATACATATTATAAGCAAACTGTTATCTTTAACTCGTTCAGTCTGCAATTATTTTCTTGCACACAATATTTTCACACAAAAGTATTGACAGAAAAAAAGTCAGGAACAAGATCAAGAAAATTAGCAATCTTTTCCAGAGCATATTATATTTTTTATGCAACATTTTAAATAGCAGTAGTGTGAACGATTATTAGTTAGTCCTCAGTAATTGTCGATGATCACTGGCAAACTATAAAACTGCTCGAGTTCAATAGGCCATACCAAACGCTCCCCATCATCCAAATTTCAGAAATCTTTCTTTCTTTCGAAGTCCCCTGCCACTATGTATCCTGTGCCCACTTCTTGATGGGAATTTTCTGCTTTAGCACTCCTACGTCAAACCAGGAGCGTACATTTGAAAGACTCTAACTGTAATTATTTGATTTTTCAATCACTGTTAATAATGGTCAGAAATCACAGACTGGAGGTGTGGAATTTCCCAAAATACACTCTGGATGTGCACCAGGAGCATTGAAGTAGAAAATCCTGACTCTTGTCTCTTCTTGGATTCTGCCTAAACCTGTTATGTTTGTTTCCTGCACTCCAATGGCACATTTGTGGAGGACACAGGGTACAACAGCAATGACTGGTTGAGCAGTCAACAACACAAGCTGATACAAGTGGAGGAAGTGGCTCAAATAAGTGAAAAGACAGAAGGAAAAGAGAGAGTGTGAACAGGAGGAGCCATAAAGACAAAAAAAGATCTTGTTGCTGCTAGCTATCGCGGGCTCTGCTGAAAGTTGGAGACACAACTATTGGGATTTAGCAGGTTTATGCTATAAAACTGTTTTCATGGGAGATCCACTGGTCAATAAATAAATCTGTGCACCTCATCGGCTTCTGTTGCTTGTTATATAATCATTAGACACAGATTAGACAGAAACGCGTATAGTAATGTGATGTTGCAAGCATAATATACAAATAAAATGTATATTATTAGTCTTGCGGTCTTGCTTACAGACAACAAAAAGTCTCTTTTGCAGTTCCTGGTCTCAGTTCATCTCCCACTCCGAGACTCTCGGTCATTGTTTCTCTCTCCATTTCTGCAAATCCGTTTTGCTCTGTGCCTTTTCCTCTTCCTTGTAGCTCTCTCACTTCCCTCTGCGTGCCTCACACATATTGCTTTACCAATTTACTCCCGTTGTATCTTTTACTTGTTTGCAATGACATTGAGGAGTCGCCGTAACCAGCAGATACAAGAACAGCAGGGAGGTGATTGGTGCCGCTGATTTTTTTCTTCTTCTTGCTTTCAATGTAATTGGAGAACTGCTTTTTATAATTCAGTTTTCAAATATGCTGTGTTAAAAAAGACTAAGGTTCATCTCATTCATCTTCTACCATCCTAGTACTTGCTTGATACAACAATAATGGGGTTGTTGACTAATCACTGCAATCAATCCCTAGAATTCTAACAGAGCCAGACATGAGGCGAGGAAACTCCCCCCAGTGGTGAGAGCTTTGAGAACCATAGGTCCAAAGTGACCTGTCCCTCCCAAGCATGTTACACTTATATGTCATGTCTCAAATTATTCATATACTGTATCGAAAAATATTACTTTCTGAAAGACATTAAATTAACCAATGCTAACTGCTTCCACCGTCTCCCCACGGAGCTGTTCCATTACAGCACAGAGACAGGCAATTTGCCTCATCAACTGTGTGCTGCTTCTATTTTCATTGCTTCTGAGAGTGAGGGAGAAGTAGTTCTGTGATGATGCTGAAGGAAGAGTGGTGCGCTGTGCAAAAGAAAAGATCATTTTAAAATCGAGCGGAGTGGGGGCTGGAGGTCACAATGTAGGTCAAAGCAGAGGTGAAGAAAAAACAGAGCGGGATCAAAGGCTGAGGTAGGAATTTGCAAACGGGAATAGGTGACATAAGGGATCCCAGGATGAGACAGAAAGGAAGCCAAGGATTGTATTCAGGCCCTTGGTAGAGAGAACTGGTGGGTAAAAGCCCAGCAGGAGATCGAGAGCCAGCGGCAGTTGGTGAGAGGGGAGCGACCTATCAAAAGGCGACCGGTGCAGCTACAGCGGGAGAGAAAGCAAAATAGAAGTAGAAAGTAATCAAAAAGTGACGTCACAGCCAATGGGGTAAGTGATTGGCTGGTGATTGGTGAGTAGCTTTTCTTTTCTTTTTTATATCAGTAAGTGAACTGTAACATTGTTATTACCAATTTAAGGGTATCTAAGGTTAAGACATGGCAGGAGAGCTCGGCCATGTGATATGCTCCTCCTGTACCATGTGGGAACTCGGGGACACTTCCGGTGTCCCTGGGCGCTACGTGTGTAGGAAATGTATCCGCCTCGAGCTCTTGACGGTCCGCGTTGCAGAATTGGAGCTGAGGGTGGATTCACTCTGGAGCATCCACGATGCTGAGAATGACGTGAGTATCACGTGTAGTGAGTTGGTCTTACCGCAGGAGAAGGGTCCACAGCCAGATAGGGAATGGAAGACCAGCAGGAAGAGCAGTGCAAGAAAGATAGTGCAGGGGTCCCCTGTGGTCATCCCCCTGCAAAACAGATACACTGCTTTGAGTACTGTTGGGGAGGATGACTCATCAGGGGAGGGCAGCAGCAGCCAAGTTCATGGCACCGTAGGTGGCTCTGCTGCAAAGGAGGGCAGGAAAAAGAGTGGGAGCGCGATAGTGATAGGGGATTCGATGGTGAGGGGAATAGATAGACGTTTCTGCGGACGCAACCGAGACTCCAGGATGGTATGTTGTCTCCCTGGTGCAAGGGTCAAGGATGTCTCGGAGCGGGTGCAGGACATTCTGAAATGGGAGGGAGAACAGCCAGTTGTCGTGGTGCACATTGGTACCAACGACATAGGTAAAAAAAAGGGATGAGGTCCTACGAAAAGAATTTAAGGAGCTAGGAGCTAAATTAAAAAGTCGGACCTCAAAAGTAGTAATCTCGGGATTGCTACCAGTGCCACGTGCTAGTCAGAGTAGGAATCGCAGGATAGCGCAGATGAATACATGGCTTGAGCAGTGGTGCAGCAGGGAGGGATTCAAATTCTTGGGGCATTGGAACCGGTTCTGGGGGAGGTGGGACCAGTATAAACCGGACGGTCTGCACCTGGGCAGGTCCGGAACCAATGTCCTAGGGGGAGTGTTTGCTAGTGCTGTTGGGGAGGAGTTAAACTAATATTGCAGGGGGATGGGAACCTATACAGGGAGACAGAGGGAGACAAAAATGAGGCAAAAGCAAAAGACAGAAAGGAGATGAAGAAAAGTGGAGGGCAGAGAAACCCAAGGCAAAGAACAAAAAGGGCCACTGTACAGCAAAATTCTAAAAGGACAAAGGGTGTTAAAAAAGCAAGCCTGAAGGCTTTGTGTCTTAATGCAAGGAGTATCCGCAATAAGGTGGATGAATTAACTGTGCAAATAGATGTTAACAAATATGATGTGATTGGGATTACGGAGACGTGGCTCCAGGATGATCAGGGCTGGGAACTCAACATCCAGGGGTATTCAACATTCAGGAAGGACAGAATAAAAGGAAAAGGAGGTGGGGTAGCATTGCTGGTTAAAGAGGAGATTAATGCAATAGTTAGGAAAGACATTAGCTTGGATGATGTGGAATCTATATGGGTAGAGCTGCAGAATACTAAAGGGCAAAAATCGTTAGTGGGAGTTGTGTACAGACCTCCAAACAGTAGTAGTGATGTTGGGGAGGGCATCAAACAGGAAATTAGGAGTGCATGCAATAAAGGTGCAGCAGTTATAATGGGTGACTTTAATATGCACATAGATTGGGCTAGCCAAACTGGAAGCAATACGGTGGAGGAGGATTTCCTGGAATGCATAAGGGATGGTTTTCTAGACCAATATGTCGAGGAACCAACTAGGGGGGAGGCCATCTTAGACTGGGTGTTGTGTAATGAGAGAGGATTAATTAGCAATCTCATTGTGCGAGGCCCCTTGGGGAAGAGTGACCATAATATGGTGGAATTCTGCATTAGGATGGAGAATGAAACAGTTAATTCAGAGACCATGGTCCAGAACTTAAAGAAGGGTAACTTTGAAGGTATGAGGTATGAATTGGCTAAGACAGATTGGCTAATGATACTTAAGGGGTTGACTGTGGATGGGCAATGGCAGACATTTAGAGACCGCATGGATGAATTACAACAATTGTACATTCCTGTCTGGCGTAAAAATAAAAAAGGGAAGGTGGCTCAACCGTGGCTATCTAGGGAAATCAGGGATAGTATTAAAGCCAAGGAAATGGCATACAAATTGGCCAGAAATAGCAGCGAACCTGGGGACTGGGAGAAATTTAGAACTCAGCAGAGGAGGACAAAGGGTTTGATTAGGGCAGGGAAAATGGAGTACGAGAAGAAGCTTGCAGGGAACATTAAGGCGGATTGCAAAAGTTTCTATAGGTATGTAAAGAGAAAAAGGTTAGTAAAGACAAACGTAGGTCCCCTGCAGTCAGAATCAGGGGAAGTCATAACGGGGAACAAAGAAATGGCAGACCAATTGAACAAGTACTTTGGTTCAGTATTCACTAAGGAGGACACAAACAACCTTCCGGATATAAAAGTGGTCAGAGGGTCTATTAAGGAGGAGGAACTGAGGGAAATCTTTATTAGTCGGGAAATTGTGTTGGGGAAATTGATGGGATTGAAGGCCGATAAATCCCCAGGGCCTGATGGACTGCATCCCAGAGTACTTAAGGAGGTGGCCTTGGAAATAGCGGATGCATTGACAGTCATTTTCCAACATTCCATTGACTCTGGATCAGTTCCTATCGAGTGGAGGGTAGCCAATGTAACCCCACTTTTTAAAAAAGGAGGGAGAGAGAAAGCAGGGAATTATAGACCGGTCAGCCTGACCTCAGTAGTGGGTAAAATGATGGAATCAATTATTAAGGATGTCATAGCAGCGCATTTGGAAAATGGTGACATGATAGGTCCAAGTCAGCATGGATTTGTGAAAGGGAGATCATGCTTGACAAATCTTCTGGAATTTGAGGATGTTTCCAATAAAGTGGACAAAGGAGTACCAGTTGATGTGGTATATTTGGACTTTCAGAAGGCTTTCGACAAGGTCCCACACAGGAGATTAATGTGCAAAGTTAAAGCACATGGGATTGGGGGTAGTGTGCTGACGTGGATTGAGAACTGGTTGTCAGACAGGAAGCAAAGAGTAGGAGTAAATGGATACTTTTCGGAATGGCAGGCAGTGACTAGTGGGGTACCGCAGGGTTCTGTGCTGGGGCCCCAGCTGTTTACATTGTACATTAATGATTTAGACGAGGGGATTAAATGTAGTATCTCCAAATTTGCGGATGACACTAAGTTGGGTGGCAGTGTGAGCTGCGAGGAGGATGCTATGAGGCTACAGAGTGACTTGGATAGGTTAGGTGAGTGGGCAAATGCGTGGCAGATGAAGTATAATGTGGATAAATGTGAGGTTATCCATTTTGGTGGTAAAAACAGAGAGACAGACTATTATCTGAATGGTGACAGATTAGGAAAAGGGAAGGTGCAACGAGTCCTGGGTGTCATGGTACATCAGTCATTGAAGGTTGGCATGCAGGTACAGCAGGCGGTTAAGAAAGCAAATGGCATGTTGGCCTTCATAGCGAGGGGATTTGAGTACAGGGGCAGGGAGGTGTTGCTACAGTTGTACAGGGCCTTGGTGAGGCCACACCTGGAGTATTGTGTACAGTTTTGGTCTCCTAACTTGAGGAAGGACATACTTGCTATTGAGGGAGTGCAGCGAAGATTCACCAGACTGATTCCCGGGATGGTGGGACTGACCTATCAAGAAAGACTGGATCAACTGGGCTTGTATTCACTGGAGTTCAGAAGAGTGAGAGGGGACCTCATAGAAACGTTTAAAATTCTGACGGGTTTGGACAGGTTGGATGCAGGAAGAATGTTCCCAATGTTGGGGAAGTCCAGAACCAGGGGTCACAGTCTAAGGATAAGGGGTAAGCCATTTAGGACCGAGATAAGGAGAAACTTCTTCACCCAGAGAGTGGTGAACCTGTGGAATTCTCTACCACAGGAAGTAGTTGAGGCCAATTCACTAAATATATTCAAAAGGGAGTTAGATGAAGTCCTTACTACTCGGGGGATCAAGGGGTATGGCGTGAAAGCAGGAAGTGGGTACTGAAGTTTCATGTTCAGCCATGAACTCATTGAATGGCGGTGCAGGCTAGAAGGGCTGAATGGCCTGCTCCTGCACCTATTTTCTATGTTTCTATGTTTCTATGTAAAGGCAAAATAGGAAAAGGTTGAGGGGGTGGTTTAGAGGAGGGAAATGAGAACGTGGAAAAGCTGAGGGGCAAAAAAATAAGATAGTAGAAAGTAGAGCAAAGGCAATTCCAATATGGTTGACTTGAACACTTTTGTACAACTGAACATTGAAATTGACTAGGTCTGTGATGTCCATGTGAGAAGATAATATCACATAGTTAGGATGCAGCAACAGGTAACTTATTTTGTAATTTTCCAATCATATTTCCCTACATTTTTAGACACAAAACCTTTACTAAGATAATTATACAGATGAAACTATTGGTTGTTGAGAATGTCATAATTTTTACATAACTTTGAAAGAGAACCTTCATAAACAACCCATGGCTGTCATTCATGAGCTCACTAAACAAAATCAGTCTCCTCCACCTCACTTACCAAACACCTCATACATATCCCTACAAGCAAAGAAACTCAACAAGGTTCATTGCCATAAACCACAATGGTTTTTGGGTAACAGACAGTAATAATTTACCTCTGCATTTTACTATTATCAAGAAATAATAGTCTCAGTTGAGTTAATATTAATTTTGGATTATATAAAGTTAGCAGATACTAGAATATCGCTGGGCACAGACAGCAGTATTCCTTGGCAGTGTTTTCAGAGAGATAAATTTATTTTTTGAATGTGTTCTTGGAAACGGTCGACTCTGGCAAGGCCACATTTATTTCCTATCTATAGCTGCTTTCTGAATGCGATGCTGGGCTGCCTTATTTCTGTTTTTACAACTAAGCAGTTTGCTCGGCTGCTTCAGAGGTCATCAAGAGTCTACTATGTGGTGTAGGATTGATGTCACGTGAAAAATAATGAAAAGAACTTGCATTTATATAGTGCCTTTCACAACCTCAGAGCAAACCAAAGCGCTTTACAGCCTATTAAATACTTTTGAAGTGTAGTCACTGTTGTTATGTAGGAAACATGGCAGCCAATTTTGACACAGCAAGGTCCCACAGACTGCAATGAGATAATGACCAGAAAATCTGTTCTTAGTGATGTTGCAGGAGGGCGACGGTAGTCAAGAGGGATGTCATCACAGTCCAGGCCGGTGATTGGAGCGTGGGCAAGTACTGTAGGAGTGACGAGGTCGGGGCGAAGGAACGGTGAGAGATTGCAGAGGGACATGATCAGGACCCATGAGAGGCGCAAGTTCGGGGCCAGGAGAGGCAAGAGCCCAGGGGCAGCACGGGCCAGCCCACACTGCGAAACGTGTGCACACTAGGTCCGTGCAGCAGAGCAGGTCTCCAGTCGTCTTGGGTAATCCTTGCCACTGGACCAAGACCTAGCTCTGTCAAACCCGTGTGGTGGCTGGTGTGCAACGGCCACCACACGTTAAAAAAATCCACGCACAGGCATTTTCCACCCTTCAACTTGTAATTTGGGACCTAGAATATCAGGTCCCTCATTGAAACACCTGTGAACTCATACCTTTTTGGCATGGAAGCAAATCATCCTCAGTTCGAGGAACTGCCTATGGTGTTGGTTGAGGGATAAATATTGGCCAGGACACCCTGCTCTTCTTTAAAAGTGCAATGGGATCTTTTGATGTCCATCTGAGAGGACAAACAGGGCCTTGGTTTAACATCTCATCAGAAAGGCAGCATCTCAGACAATCCAGCACTCCTTCAGTAGACCAGACCTGGCAGGTTCCTTTACCTTAAGGAGATTATGCACCAGTTGGCTTTTTAACAACAATCAGCTTTCAGTTTCCCCCATGTAAGTTATCAGATTTATTGAATTCAACTTCACAACGTGCAACGGTGGGATACCAACTCACTACCTCGGTTACTAGTCCAGTACTATAACCACTATTGTATCTATATTAAACTATGTCAAACAGACTCCGTAAAGCATTAGTCACAGTATTTAGAGTTCATTGTATTAAGCTTACAATTTATTCAGCAGAGTAACAGCTATAAATCAGCAGAATGTTGGAACTAAACCACAATAGAACGCACCTATGACTTTTGAAGTGGTACTTACCGCTGGAACTCCTGTTATGGTAAGTAGATCCATTTTCAGGACTTGGAAATTTTTTTCAAACTCCTACAGGAAATGGATCATAATGGGGTGGGTCTTAGATTGAAAGCCAGGCTGACTGGCTGAAAATGGGTCGGTTGGGGCTTCCACTGCTACCGCTGATTGGTGGAGTCATGGTGATGTCACGGCGCGTGTGCGTCACCATGCTCTCTCCCCTCCGTTGAAGGGGAGAAATTCTATCATTTTTTAAACTTTGGCCACTGGGCCACTAGGAAAGGTTTCGGCTGGGCCAGCAGCCTGGCACCCAAGAGGGGGTGCCAAGCTGCCCGTTGGCGGCCTAGCTCTGCTCTGACAAGTGGCCGGTTACATTCATGCTACCCAAGTGTCAGGCAATGATCATCTCCAACGGCAAAAGGCCCAACCACCTCCCACTGGCACCACCATCACAGAGTCCCACACCATCAACATTCTGGAAATCACATCCGACTAGAAGCTTAATTAGACCAGCCAGATCAACAACATGGCTACAAAAGCAGGGCACAGATTGGGGACAGAGGATGATCATAACTACGAGTATGGAAAAAGAGCAAGCGCAACAGTATGTGTAAATGAGAGGACGGGTAGTGTAGAAGAGTGTGTGTGCATTGGACAGTGAGCAGCAGGATTGCAAAAAAAAAGGTAGACCCTGTGAGCAAAACAGCAAGTGGGAAAAAATTCACTAAGTTGAACAATATTTTTTTGTTGAGACTGCCTTTCACAACTTAATAAATTCATCAGTCTGATCTAGTTGAGTGTCAGCCCTGGCTCAGTGGTAACACTCTCGCCTCAAGTTAAAAGGTCGCGGCGGGTCCAGCGGCAGCGTCATATTGCTCTCGCCCTTTGCGCTGTCGGTAACTGGAAAATGGCACCATGGTGACGTCAAGCGGCATGCAATGCCGACTTAACGTTACCAATGCGAACTTTGATCCTTGCACTAAATCCAGCGCTGGGTCCTAAGCACGCCAGGTTAACGTGAAGTGCAAGCAGGCTGACAGGCTGATGTTTGCAGCTCTTAAAGGGACACACACATCATTCAGATAAGTTTGAATTTAAGGGTTTGGTCTTTTTTTTTTGCTTTTATTGAAGTGGTGGCTTGCTGCAATAGATGTGAAAAGTTTTTTAAAAAAATGTGTAGGGAGTGCTGCTGGACACTTGCAATGGCTCAAATGGTAAATGAAGGCCTTTGAAAAGACATAGCATGCTGTGACTACTCATTAGGTTACGCAACATCCGTGGAGAAAAAAGATGAGTTCACATCTCGGGTGAAGATGCTGCCAGACCAACTGAGTATTTCCAGCATTTTATGCTGTCATTTCATATTTAAGCATCCGCTTGAAGAGGGAAGAGGAAGACACAGAAGAGAAGGAATCAGACATAAGGAAACATCCCAGACAGCCCTTTGTGGCCGAGACATCCTGGATAGATTCATCTGCCTGTGGTCCCACTGGCTGGACAGGCTGCATTTCTTGAATGCTTGAAATGAGGAAGGCACAAGGGTGGAGTTGTGCTGACGGATGGGTGGGAAAGCAAGAGGTGCATGCAAGGAGGATCATCACATACGAGGATACCCACATCTTGTAACCTGTCAACCTCGCCGCTGGCCAAGGGCTCAACCATGCCTCTGCCAAGAATGGCCTGCACATGGCCTCCCAGGGGGTGAGGTGAGGCTAGGAATGAGAAATGTGCCTCGATATTGGTGCAGATTGTTGGTAGGTGAGTGATTGGGGATTGTGCATTGAGCAGTGTGTGCAGTAGTTAGGAGACAGCTTTTGAAGATGCATTCACTGACCTTGACCAGTGGTCTGAGGTCATGAAACTTCTTTGGGCACAGGAGCCAGGTAATGGGGGGGCGACACTGCTGGCAGTGAGGACCTCAGTGATGTACTCCCACATTGTTTTTTCTGGAGGGTATCATGACCCGTAGGTAGAGGGCCGCTCTTGCAGTTTTGACCCTTTGCACAAAGCTGCAATGCTGCGTGCGAGACCCTTGATGGCCCTTCCTGGCTTGCTGAACCATTTGTTTTAGTGTTGAGGCAGTTTTCCCATTTGTTGAGGTTGGGAAGGTAATTCAGCTTTAAAAGCTTCACATTTGGAATTTCTTTTAAATACTGAATATTTCTTAAAAGGCAGAAATGGCTGAAAAATGTATTGATTCACTGCATTTTATTTTGTATTGCTTCAGTGTGCATGGCCCCTTTAAATCTCAGACCTGTTCCTTGCCCACAATTCCTTGCGAGCTCCACAGATTTTCGCAGAGAGGCTGTGGGAAGCTGCAATGCTGGACCTGGACAGAAACTTCGTCCTGGATCCCTCCAGCAATGCCACCAGGACGGTGTTGCATGGAAGGTATCTATCTCCATGTCCCCAAGGCCAATTTCACTCAATTAGCGTTGCCAATTCCAGTGGCTGTTAACTGCAGTTGCCGTGACACCGGCAACTTTGCTGGCGAACATGAATTTCCCCCTATAATCCAGTGCCAATACTGAGGGGGTGCTGCCTTTCAAATAAGAAGTTAAACCGAGGCCCCTTCTGCCCTCTCAAGGGGACGTAAAAGAATCACGTATGTTTGATGCAACTGTTTGGACCAGCCCACGCCCCCAAACCCCCAGTGCCTGGTGCACCTGCTATGATGCACTCCACTGCAAGAGAATGGAAATTCAAGCAAGGCTGGAGGGAGGAGTGGGGGCGGGGAACGGAGGAAGCAAAAATTAAATAAATAAATCAGCCAGGGTTCCTGCTTCTGATGTCTGTCACCAGGCTGGAAAGTGCACTTGTGTATGGCGAGAAATGGATCAGCATCAGCTGTGATACCACTATCCCCCCCACATTTGAATAACCTGCCCTGGAATTATATCTCAGTATGAGGGATGGCCCAGGTGGCTCAGCAAATTTACCCAGTGAATATCTGAGCGAAACTGACCAGCAAGGTGCCAGCTTTGATTCCCAGTTAGCGCCAAGCCAGCTGATCTCAGCCAGGGTAGTAGTAGAGTTCCTGCAATTGACCTCTGGATTTTACAGGATTCTCAGTACTGATTACTAACACCATGTGTGTGTGTGTGTGTGTGTGTGTGTGTGTGTGTGTTCACATGTGTGTGTGTGTGTGTGTGTTCACGTGTGTGTGTGTGTGTGTGTGTTCACGTGTGTGTGTGTGTGTGTGTGTGTGTGTTCACGTGTGTACATTCAGCAAGGGGAGGGCCAGGCTTAGCTGTGATACTCCATGCAGTCAAAGACTGTTGAAATCAAAGCTCACCTGTAAACACTCAGTATTTGGATGAGATACTGGGCATGCAAAATAGGAGGTGAGACGATTAGTGAGAAAAGAGGAGCAACCAAGAAAATTGGGAGGGAAAATGTTAAACCTGTGTCATGTCATCAAATGTACCCATATGTTGAAAACTTCAACTGTAGATGTGCTTGAAATACATCCCATTAACAGTTTTTTAGGGCGATGCAGCTCATATTATGACATATTGCACATAGCCCAATTCAGTTCTGCCCTTTCTCTCCTTCATAACATTTAATGTGCTCCTCTTGAATTTCTGGTAAAAAAATACCTCATTATTAGACTTAGAAATTGATGATGGAATCCAAGTTTGACTCCTAGAGTTCATTAGCTAGGAGTCATTATAGTAGAAGGATTACATTAAGCTGTGTTTACATTTACAACCAGCATTTCTAAGCCCCAAATGGAGCAGGAGAAACACTTAAGAGCCACTGATTCTGCAAGAGTACATAAAAGAGCTCGGACCGCTGGATAATTGTGGACCCCTGTTATTCTTTCCACCCCCCCACCCCCACTCCCCAACAAAAAGAAACTTTCAAAATAGAGATGAAATGCTAGAAATGCAAAATTTAAAGCAGAATACACTGAAAATACATAGCAAGATGGAAGATTTCCAATGCTCCTATTTAGCAGTGTGTTATTCTGGCCTCATGTGCATCCCTGATTTTCATCACTCCACCATTGGCAACCGTGCTTTCAGCTCCCTAGGCCCGAGGGTCTGGAATTCTCTCCCAAAACTTCTCTGCCTCTCTCTCCTCCTTTAAAACACTCCTTAAACCCCAACTCTTTTACCAAGCTTTTGGTCATCTGTTCTAATACCTCTTTATTTGGCTCGGTGTCAAATTTTGTCCAATAACGCTCCTGTGAAGTGCCTTAGGACGTTTTAAAGATTAATTCGTTTTTTTTTTAAACCAGACATTCAAGAGGAGAACATTACGTTTTGTGAAGGAGAGAAAGATAAATAAAAAACTCATTAGTAAAAGTGGAATGAAGCTGTCGGATTGTCGTAAAAACCCAACTGGGTCACTATTGTCCTTTCGGGAGGGAAACTTGCCGTACTTACTCGGTCCGGCCAAAATGTGACACCAGTCCCACACCAACATGGTTCGACTCTTAACTGCCCTTGCCTGGCATAGACCAGTTGAGCCAAATAGTCTGTTTTTGTATTGTAAATTCAATGTAAACACAGATTTTGGCAAAGAGACAGATACATAGGCACTCCCACATATACATAGCGAGACAGAGACATAGGCACATATACCCTAGTTCCATTCTCATCCTCTTAAAATCAGCTTTTTTCCACTTTATTACTTTGGTCTTCTCAATCTTTATCTTAAATCTTATTATAAGAATATAAGAAATAGGAACAGGAGTAGGTCATACAGCCTCTTGAGCCTGCTCCGCCATTCAATAAGATCATAGCTGATCTGATCATGGACTCAGCTCCATTTCCCCGCCCGCTCCCCATAACCCCTTATCCCCTTATCGTTTAAGAAACTGTCTATTTCTGTCTTGAATTTATTCAATGTCCTAGCTTCCACAGCTCTCCGAGTCAGCGAATTCCACAGATTTACAACCATCTGAGAGAAGAAATTCCTCCTCATCTCTGCTTTAAATGGGCGGCCCCTTATTCTAAGATCCTGCCCTCTAGTTCTAGTCTCCCCCATCAGTGGAAACATCCTCTCTGCATCCACCTTGTCAAGCCCCCTCATAATCTCATACGTTTCGATAAGATCACCTCTCATTCTTCTGAATTCCAATGAGTAGAGGCCCAACCTACTCAACCTTTCCTCATAAGTCAACCCCCTCATCCCCAGGATCAACCTAGTAAACCTTCTCTGAACTGCCTCCAAAGCAAGCATATCCTTTCGTAAATATGGAAAACAAAACTGCACGTAGTATTCCAGGTGTGGCCTCACCAATACCTTATATAGCTGTAGCAAGACTTCCCTGCTTTTATACTCCATCCCCTTTGCAATAAAGGCCAAGATACCAATGGCCTTCCTGATCACTTGCTGTACCTGCATACTATCCTTTTGTGTTTCATGCACAAGTACCCCCAGGTCCCGCTGTACTGCGGCACTTTGCAATCCTTCTTCATTTAAATAATAACTTGCTCTTTGTTTTTTTCTCCCAAAGTGCATGACCTCTCACTTTCCAACATTATACTCCATCTGCCAAGTTTTTGGCCACTCATTTAGCCTGTCTATGTCCTTTTGCAGATTTTTTGTATACTCCTCACACATTGCTTTTCCTCCCAGCTTTGTATCGTCAGCAAACTTGGCTACGTTACACTCAGTCCCTTCTTCCAAGTCGTTAATATAGATTGTAAATAGTTGGGGTCCCAGCACTGATCCCTGCGGCACCCCACTAGTTACTGGTTGCCAACCAGAGAATGAACCATTTATCCCAACTCTCTGTTTTCTGTTAGTTAGCCAATCCTCTATCCATGCTAATATATTACCCCCAACCCCGTGAACTTTTATCTTGTGCAGTAACCTTTTATGTGGCACCTTGTCAAATGCCTTCTGGAAGTCCAAATACACCACATCCACCCTGTTCGTTACATCCTCAAAGAACTCCAGCAAATTTGTAAAACATGACTTCCCCTTCATAATTCCATGCTGACTCTGCCTGACCGAATTTTGCTTTTCCAAATGTCCTGCTACTGTTTCTTTAATAATGGACTCCAACATTTTCCCAACCACAGATGTTAGGCTAACTGGTCTATAGTTTCCTGCTTTTTGTCTGCCTCTTTTTAAAAATCATCATAGGCGGTCCCTCAAACAAGGATGACGTGTTTCCATGAGTTCACAGGTGTTTCGATGAAGGACCCGATGTTCCAGTCCTGAACTCCAATTGAGGGGGTGGAAGATGCCTATGCGTGAATTTTTTTTCAACATGTGGTGACCGTTGCACACCAACCATTACACGGGCTTGACAGAGCTAGGTCTTGGTCCAGTGGCAAGGATTAACCAAGTTTACTGGAGACCTGTTTTGTGCACGGACCTAGCGTGTACACATATCGCAGTGTGGGCTGCCCTTGGGCCCTCGACTCTTCTGGACCCCATACCCTCATCTGTCGCACCTCTGCTATTATCTTTCACTGCTCCTCCGCCATAAACATTCACCACATCTTGCCACAAACACTCGCTGCTCATCCGCCCCGACCTTCTCACTCCTCTATACTTGGGCCCTGGCGATGTTCCTGCCCACGCTCCAAAACAGTGACCAGGGTTTTGATGACGTCACCCAGTCGCCCATCTCAAAATTGTTCCACACTTTGAGCAGCTCGCGCTGGAGGTTAGTGGTATGCCGCTCCAGCTCTTTTATAGCCCGACCTGCGAAGCTGTGCTCTTGCAGGTTGGGGGCCACGATGTCCCAGGCCCGTCGCTCCAGCTCTTTATGGAGATTGCACAATCCCTGCCGCTACTTCTCTTAAGACCCTAGGATGCAAGCTATCAGTTCCAGGGGATTTATCTGCCTTTATTTTACTGGGTACCACTCCTTAGTAATTGTGATTGTGTTAAGTTCCTCCCCCCAATAGCCTCTAGACTATCCACTGTCGGAATATAGTTAGTGTCCTCTACTATAAAGACTGATACAAAATATTTGTTCAGAGTTTCTGCCATCTCCATGTTCTCCATTACTAATTCCCCGTTCTCATCCTCTAAGGGATCAACATTTACTTTAGCCACCCTTTTCCTTTTTATATACCTATAGAAATTCTTGCCATCTGTTTTTATATTTTATGCTAGTTTATTTTCATAGTCTATGTTGTGAACACTATTGCCTAGATGTTCCCCTTACTTCTCCTATTTTTTCTGGCTCATTTCCCATGACTAGATCCAGCAGTGCTCCCTCTCTTGTTGGGCTTTTTAAATACTGGGTAAGAGTCATGCGCACATTGTAAAAACTCCATTGACTGTGCCCTTTTTGCTACCTCTTGCCAGTTTATTTGGGGATAATTAAAGTCTCCCATGATTATTCTTCTGTCCTTTGCTCATTTCATGTGTTTGCTTGCATATTTCTTCCTCCACTTCCTTTCCACTAGTCAGTTGTATACCCCTTTTAGTGTGATCTATCCCTTATCTTTTATTGCAAACCATATGGATCCTGTTTCTAACTTTCGGTTAGTTATCTCTCTTTTTTCTACTGCCATTAAATTATCTCTAATTAGCACAGCGGCCACACCCCCATTTCTTCCTTCCCTATGTTTTCTGATTATGTTCAAACCTGCAATATTTAGTTGCTTGTCCTGTTCTTTATGTGGTCATATTTCAGTTATTTCTACTACATCTGGTTCCTTGCTACGGATTACTGCCTCCAGTTCCCCAGTTTTATTTTGGATGCTACTATATGGAGGAGGAGGAGGATTTATAGGGACATTATCTCTGTGAAAGTGGGTGCATTATGAAATCAAATCAACAAACAAGCTTACAGAAGCAGATCATGTACATCTGACTGGAGCTCTCGGTCATGCCATATCTACGTGAAGCCACTCTTTCCCATTCCTCTAAGTATCCTTATTCACCTTTGACCGGAGGAGAGCCAAGCTACATGTGAACAAATCCTACTAGTTGCTGTGACTCTGGCTATCTGCCCCAACTACAAAAGGTTCAACCCCAAATGCTCTTTTTCTAAAGCCAGTACTGTACAGTTGGCAAATCATCTCAATAAATAGAATGATTGAATCATATGACCAACTGGGGCATCATAGGTCAGTAACCATCAGTCTCATTAGCTCCAGAAATTCTTGAGTGTTTGAAATATCTCCAGTGCCAATCCAGTCAAGACAACACGAGAGAATTTTGTACCAAATTATATGACACAATTGCCTACACATTCAGTTAATACAAAGTGTTTCACAGTCCTCAATCCTGCTTTGTACTATTTTCTGTCTTCAGCATCGCGATGAAGCATGTATTCCTGGATACACAGACAGAAATCCAGCTGTTCACTAAAAAAGGGGCCTAGTTTGATGCGTTTCTAAATAATTTTACAGCTTGCTAACAATTCAATAAAGCAATCAATTGGTTTAAATTTGAAACCAGAGAACCACTAGGTAATAAGAGCAAGTGGTCATGTAAATTGCAGGAAAAAAAATATGAATGAGGAATGTGACTCATCATAAACTCTCAGCTATTGTGCAAATTTGAGTGCAAATGTGCAAGATTCTATTCCCATAAGGGAACACAGTAGGCGAATTTTGTTCAAGTATCAGTGTTCAAGTATTTCTAACCTGTGCACAGCCCGACGTACAGCCAAGCTGAATGCAGCCCCCACTATCTACATATACACACACAATTTCAGCAATCATGAGTGCAAACTCTGGACGATTTGCTCCTCCCTAATCCACGACTGTGGAGTCCATTACAGCAGCTCCGTTATCCCAGACGTCCTCTGTTAACCGAGTCAAAATTCAGGTCGTTCTGGTCCGGTTCCGCCACTCACTGCCTTAATTAGCTGTGCACTCACAACAGCAGGGGTGCAGCATCAATATGCCATGCCAAGAACCGATGGAAAATTGATTTGCACCCATTATTGTTTCACATAACAACTTGGTTCAGTGGCAGAACTCTTGCCTTTGAGTTTAAAGGTTACGGGTTCAAGCCCCACTACAGGATGAGAGCTCTTAATCAAGGCTGGCATTCCAGTGCTGCACTGTCAGAAGTGCTATGTTCTGTCTTTAAGCAGAGGTCCCATCAGCCTGTTACAGTTCAGGTAGATGTAATAAATCCCATTGCATTCTTTTGAAGAAGGGCATGGAGAGTTCCTGGTATATGACCAACATTCTTCCCTGAAACATCACCATCAATAACAAATTAACTGGCCATTCATCTCATTGCTGTTTGTGGGAGTGGCAGTTGATTCTATCAATGGGCGTGGGGTCTGGACGTGTTCCCTTATTGCAGCAGCTAACCCCAACATGCCATCCACATGTGCCCTGACAGTGTCTCGACAACCTGCAACATTCCCTCCCTAATGGCCAGTGACGTGGTTTGCACTACCTTTGACATTCCCTCCCTCATGGCTACTATTCCCTCACTGATGGTCCTGGATATTGTTCCCATTTCTCGTGAGAGTGTTGCTACTTCTCCCAACAGTCCCGCTACCACATCACTCACCCCACTGATGGCATCTAGGGGTGATCGGGCAAGGTCAATGCTCTCTCCACTCAATGACATCATCTGAATCACATCTGTTAGATACTGCACCTCAGGAGAGCGCGGTCGAGCTCTCCTTCCCCTCCTCCCCACGGGTGTGCCTCACTGCACCCCACCACTGGGACCCGCAGCCTGGGATGGCGGGGCCCTGGGTGTGCCTCGCTGCACTATACCACTGGGACCCGCAACCTCGGAAGGTGAGAAACCATGGAATGTCCCACCAACACTCAAACCACTTGTCACGGAAGGGGCTGTCACCTCCATGAGTGGCACCTTCTCCATATTCAGTACAACAGTGGGAGCTCCATCCCCTCCCCCTCCCCCGTGTTCTTGGTCTGGAGTGTTGGATTGGAAGATGTCCTCCTCTTCAGGCTCATCCTCATCTGAATCATCTTCCGCATCGTCAGGGTTGGCCTCAAGTTCTGCAAAATATAACAGAACAGTCAAATGGTTAGCAGCAGAGGAGGGGCAGGGTGGGTAGCATGAGTAGGCTCACACATCACAGGCCAGGCAGCAGGTTGATTTGAAGGACCATGATAAATTTGCAGGACTTACCCTCTCCCTCGAGTGTGGGCCCAGCTTGTGCAGTACTGATTGCTTTTTTCCAGCAGGACCCATCAAAGCAGCGACCCTCTCTTCCAAGGGTGTCAGTGCATGCAGATTTGCCGGGCCTCCTCTTGTTCGAGTTCTTTCCCTTTTGTTATGTGCTACTTTCCTCTGCAAAGATGAAAATGCAACTTTTTTTTAAAGAGAGGGTGTCTTTCTGCTGGGTGGGGCATGTACAGCTGGTCACATTTACAATTGCATTGAATAAATGAAAATATTACTTACATTAACTACTTGATCAAGGTCCTGCCATTTCTTTTTACACTGGTTTCCAGATCTCGTGGTCACCATTGCGCAGTAATCTTCTGCAACTTGGTTCCAGCGTTTCTTCATTTCTTTGGGTGGAACTTTTATGTGACCTGTGCTGGTATCCAGCTCCTGCCATCTGGCCTCAATCACAACTAGTGCCTCCACTTCTTCCTGTAAGAAATTCTTGGTCCTTTCTCCACGTTGCATCTTGTATTGCTCCAGCTGTGATTTTTCCAATGCTCTCACACAGCATGCCTTCTCACACACACAACTGGCTCTTTAAAAATGGTCGATTGCCAAATCCGAGCTGTACTGAACACATGCGTCCAATGGAACAACATCAAAAATTTAACTGTTTTCCCACGCATGCGCAGAAGATTGTTTTTTGATGCAGACAGCAGGCTCCACCCCCTGAGGCGACTGGACACACTGCTTGGCACCAAATGCAAATGAAACATCGGGTAAACGTTGGAAAAATATTTCTGGCCGAGAAACCCTGGCATAACTCTGACAATACGCCAGAAAATGGGCTTGGCGAAAACTGAGCCCTTTATATGCAATTATGCAAATCCAATAAGTGAAGTTTATAAATAAACTACATTTGGCCCTTTAACAATTTAAAAACAGAATTGCATGGGGCCATGTTGGAATGGCAGAGATGTGTGGATGGAGTTTTGTTTTTTGCTCGACTACCTTTGGAGATGAGCAAGTTTTGAGCACAGAAATTCCCCTTGCGAGGTGAAATGGGCAGGGTGGAATCTGTGACATTAAATAGCACATAGCGAGTAGAAGAAGCTTGTTGGGCAGGATGCTCTTTTGATGCTCCATGCTTCCTTAAAAATGAGCACCAGAAATGTTTTGCCCCTTCTCCAATGTCTCTGTGGGTGTGTTTCTCCTCGTTACTTACTGCATCAGGAGTGTAATTGGCTCAGTGTTTCTCCCTAAGCAGTATCTATACCAAGTTAGGAAAGTAAAACAATGCTCTGGGTCAGATTTGTACTTGATCTGCGTTGAAAAGGCCAAAGTGGATGGTAACCAGGTTTGGTCACAAGGTTAAAGAAACTGTAAAATGTAAGCAAAGAGATTCAGTGAAGCTGTCGAGAGTATACAGAGACTGCATTGTGATCTGGATCTGACGTATGTGGGAGTGGATTAGTGCAGCTGCCCTGGTTAGTCTCGACATTTTCCCTTGCATTTCTCCGAAAGCAGTGAAACGTCTGAAAGGATTGGGCCATGCAGTACAGGTGGAAACAAGCACTGAGTCAGTGGCCTGGTTACGTCACATAAGAACATAAGAATTAGGAACAGGAGTAGGCCATCTAGCCCCTCGAGCCTGCTCCGCCATTCAATAGGATCATGGCTGATCTGGCCTGGACTCAGCTCCACTTACCCGCCCTCTCCCCGTAACTCTTAATTCCCTTATTGGTTAAAAATCTATCTATCTGTGACTTGAATACATTCAATGAGCTAGCCTCAACTGCTTCCGCGGGCAGAGAATTCCACAGATTCACAACCCTCTGGGAGAAGAAATTCCTTCTCAACTCGGTTTTAAATTGGCTCCCCCGTATTTTGAGGCTGTGCCCCCTAGTTCTAGTCTCCCCTACCAGTGGAAACAACCTCTATGCCTCTATCTTGTCTATCCCTTTCATTATTTTAAATGTTTCTATAAGATCACCCCTCATCCTTCTGAACTCCAACGAGTAAAGACCCAGTCTACTCAATCTATCATCATAAGGTAATCCCCTCATCTCCGGAATCAACCTAGTGAATCGTCACTGTACCCCCTCCAAAGCCAGTACATCCTTCCTTAAGTAAGGTCACCAAAAACTGCACGCAGTACTCCAGGTGCGGCCTTACCAATACCCTGAACAGTTGCAGGACCTCCCTGCTTTTGTACTCCATCCCTCTCACAATGAAGGCCAACATTCCATTCGCCTTCCTGATTACCTGCTGCACCTGCAAACTAACTTTTTGGGATTCATGCACAAGGAACTCAAAAGAGTTTCATGCACAAGGACCCCCAGGTCCCTCTGCACCTCAGCATGTTGCAATCTCTCCCCATTCAAATAATATTCCCTTTTACTGTTTTTTTCCCCAAGGTGGATGACCTCACACTTTCCGACATTGTACTCCATCTGCCAAACCTTAGCCCATTCGCTTAACCTATCTAAATCTCTTTGCAGCCTCTCTGTGTCCTCTACACAACCCGCTTGCCCACTAATCTTTGTGTTATCTACAAATTTTGTTACACTACACTCTGTCCCCTCCTCCCTACAATGTATATTGTAAACAGTTGTGGTCCCAGCATCGATCCCTGTGGCACACCACTAAGCACCGATTTCCAACCCGAAAAGGACCCATTTATCCCGACTCTCTGCTTTCTGTTCGCCAGCCAATTCTCTATCCATGCTAATATATTTCCTCTGACTCCACGTATCTCTATCTTCTACAGTAACCTTTTGTGTGGCACCTTATCGAATGCCTTTTGGAAATCTAAATACACCACATCCTTCCTGACATGCTTCTGAATTGCAGTTGACGTGCTAGGGATTAATTCCACACCAGTAATTTAGATCAGACTTTTGCCAATTTTGGAGTCCATTCTATCTTTGCTCAGAAATAATGCCCCATCAAGAGACAGTAGTTTACAGAGGGGTTTCATTCCTTTTGTTCTTAGAGAAAATTTGGAAAGGACAGTGAAAGATGAAATTGCTTACCTGCAGTTTAACAGAAATAACAACTGAAGTGAGTTCCTTGTCCAACTCCTTTATGACAACCAGCTTCTTTAATGTTAAACTGCACAATCTGGAAAAAATACACAACATTCTCATCAGGAACCCATGGTATATGTATCGAAGCAGAACAGAAACTCAAAACCCATTAGTACCTTAGGCAGACCTTGGGTTGTATATGCTCCTGACTGTGGTCTTCCCTCAAACATAGCTTGCAACTAACCAGTACTAATCAGGATGCACTAAATTTAGAAAAGGAGCAGTGGGGAGCAAGGCTGCCAAGCTGGCAAAATTGGCCCCTATTCAAGCGGCCTATGAGTTCCACCCTTTTAACATAGTGCAGGTTGAAAAGGGTGATCCTTGGTACGAAAGCTACTACCCAGTTAAAACAAGATTAAACTTTTGGTTCAATCCTGATGGTAATCAATAATACCTCAGGGTGCACAAGCTGCCAGAAGGTATTGGTTCTGCATGTTGTTGGGGCTGTGGGGGAATGGTTGTGATTTGGTTACCATTTCCCTAGTAGCACTCTTACAAGCTTTGCAATTTAGGAGAAAGAAATGAGCATTCACGTTTCCCATTCCCTGACCCTTACTAGTACCTAGACTACCAGGAACTATGTTTGAATTCCTATGTGATGTTGCAATATATCTGCAAAATATCACAAAATGTAAATTGAATAGGTCTATAAAATAAGTATGGTCGGCAGATCATTATACAATGTTAGTGCAGAGGTGTCATTAATATTAGGTGCACTCTCCGTAGCAATGCTTTCTCAACCATGTATAGTAACCAGTACCAGAATGATGGAATCTTTAATAAAGTAGTTATGCAGATTGCAGTTTTCAACTCACTAAATCCCAAACAAGAATGATATGCTCAGAGCTCCAATTCCTCCTCTCGCTCTCTCTCTCTCTCTCTCCTCCCCCCCTCCCCCCCTCTCCTCTCCTCCACTCCCCTTCCCCCCCCCCACCCCCCCACTCAGCATCTCTTGAGGTGGAGGCTAATGGAACAGGAAATATATAGAGATCTATCTTCTGCATCTAAACAATCTGGGGAGCATTCTGACGCTGATGTGTTATTAATACTGTATGCATACAGTATGCTGTGCTTTCTTGGAGCTTTTTAATTTTCTTTTACTGATTGTCATTGATATTAGTGCCAGAAGCTTGGTGAAGGAGTCCCTTTGGACCTGGGTGTTCAAAATGGGAAAAAAAAAAAATGTTCTGTTTCCCAGTGCTCCCTCATCTAGCTGAGCCAAAAATTCATTAAAAAAATTTACCCAGCTTATGAGATAGAGCTTTTTAGCTTTGGAGCAGTGGTCAAACCCCATCTGGAATACTGCATTCAGTTTTGGGTAGTTTTCAGTGGCCTTGGGGGTGGTGCAGAATGATATCGAAACTTAGAGGGTTAAAATATGAGTACAGATTGCATAAACTTAGCTTGTATTCCCTTGAGTTTAGAATGTTGAGTAGTGATCTGGCCAAGATGTTTAAAGCGTTAAATTGATTCAATAGGGTAGGTACAGAGAAACTAATTCCGCTAGTGGTGGGGGAATCAAGAATGAAGGGACATAATCTTAAAATTAGAACTAGGCCATTCAGGAATGAAATCGGAAAACACCATCACACAAAGGGTAGCAGAAATCTGGAACTCTCCCCGCTAAAAGGCTGTGAATGCTGGGGGTCAATTGGAGTTTTTAAAAACAGTTCAACAGATTTTGGTTGAGCAAGAATATATCTAGGGATATGGAGCTCAGTCAGGTTAATGGAGTGAAGGTAAAATCAGCCATTATCTAACAATGGTGGAGCCGGCTCAAGGGGCTGAATGGCCTACTCCTATTCCTAATGTTCCGACGAGAGTCCAAGGAGTTATTGACAGATATAACAGTTCCTTTAATTGTCTTTCAAGTGTACAACTATTTCAAAAGTTTATTGGTGTGTAACTGAAACTAAACCTCAATGGGTTACTGCAAACTCATCATTATCTTCCACTGTAACTCGCACCTAAGGATACATCAATACTGCCGCTATCGCAGTGTCTGAAACATGTAGCTGCAGTACGGATGTTACGAGAGACAAAACCCTCTCTGCATTGCCTCGGTGAAACCCGAATTCTGCTGCCCAGGAAAGAGCTCTGTGCACTAGTATTTAGAATGTACACAGCTGCTCTCCCAGGAGTCACATTTTAAATGCTTGGGCAGTGCAGCGGCACGGTCTGAACATTTGAATTAATTACAGCAACTTGCATTTATATAGCACACTTAGCGTAACAAAACACCCCACAGTGCTTCAAGGAACGTTTTCAAACAAAACTTGACACTGAGTTACAGAAGGAGATAACAGAACAGGTGACCAAAACCCTGGCCAAAGGAGTAGGTTTTAAGGAGTGCCTTAAAGTGGAGAGAAGTGTAAAGAAGCAGCGAGGTTTAGGAAGGGAATTCCACAGCTTAGGGCCGAGACAACTGACAGCACGGCCCCCAATGGTGGAACTGTGAAAATCGGGGTTGCGCAAAGGAGGGTTGCCGGGCTGGAGGGAGTTGCAGAGATAGGTATGTACGAGGCCATGAAGGGATTTAAAAACAAGGATGAGAATTTTAAAATCGAGGCATGGCTGGACCGGGACCCAATGTAGGTCAGCAAGCACAAAGGGTGATGGGTAAATGGAACTTGGTGCGAGTTAGGACACGGACAGCAGAGTTTTGGATGAGCTCAAGTTTATGGAGGGTGGAAGATGGGAGGCCGGCCAGGAGAGCAGATGATGTAAAAAGTGCCCAGGGCACTTTGACACACCTGACTTATGCTGCACTGGATTTACACTCATGGTGTCAAATAGAAGCTGTGCGAGACTCTCTTCTCTGGGGCAGGGTCTCGCATCACTTCTCTCCAGTCAGTTCCAGATTAGTGCTACAATTTTAGAGTCGGTGAGGAGTCCTTTTGCACAAAGGCTGAAGTTGGAGCAGAGAAACACATGTAAAACATTCAGGCTTCAAGCTTTGGTCTGCGTGCTTTTTTTGTTGGTTAAAAAAAATACTTCTATGTTGTAAACAAAATCATTTGAGGAACTGAGAAAAATGACACGATTAAAAGAACAGCACTTCCATTGAAATAGAATAAAGATATCAATAGGTTCCACTTAAATGGTAATACAAAATTTCATTTCTGTTAAAAAGGACCTCTTTGTCACAAAACAATGGCACTCCTTTCTAAACAAGCGTGAAAGACATTGTCATCTCTGGTGTTAAATGGTACCATGTGCTAGTCACAGCAACACAATGAATGTTTCTCCGCTTTGTGCAACAGAAAGGCATTCATGCAGCGACAGTGAGCACAGCTCGGCAGTGACTCACTGCAGCATTCAATCAGCTAAAAATAACAGGCTGGCTTTGAACAGCTACCCCAGAGACCCAGTGCTTGCACTTAGGAGGAGAATGGGGGAATCAAATCGGTGTGTTTGGCACAAACACATACTTTAATTCAGACAACCACTAACCAGCGTTCTATTCTGGACAGCCATTCCACGCAGTTGCACAAAAATATATATTTTTAAATTTCTTAATTATCCATCTGTCAACATACAGGAATTATTCTTTACAAAAAGTGCTTTAACATACACAATTCAGACTACTATGACGTTATTTCAAAGGCCTTAGAATGCCTGAATGCCACCGGCACAATAGCTTCGGTTAAGTTAACTGCTGCACGGCAAGCGAGCCGCAGGTGGGCAGAGGAAACGTTTCAAGGACATCCTCAAAGCCTCCTTGATAAAATGCAACCTCCCCACCGTCTGCTGGGAGTCCCTGGCCAAAGACCGCCCTAAGTGGAGGAAAAGCATCCGGGAGGGCGCTGAGCACCTCGAGTCTCGTCGCCGAGAGCATGCAGAAAGCAAGCACAGGCAGCGGAAGGAGCATGCGGCAAACCAGACCCCCCCACCTACCCTTTCCTTCAACGACTGTCTGTCCCACCAGTGACAGAGACTGTAATTCCTGTACGAGACTGTTCAGTCACCTGAGAACTCACTTTTAGAGTGGAAGCAAGTCTTGCTTCCTCGATTTCAAAGGACTGCCTATGATGATGATTCTATATCATTGCCAGGTGTGAATAACCCTCTTCGCCCACCAATTCAGTGACCCACCAACCTTCACTGTCCAGACTTGCACAAATAGAATGTCCACTTGGACAAAAAAATGGGTCAGTGCCTTTGGAAGAGATGGGGAGAGACCTGGCAGGGAGGAGAGAGATAAGGCAACAGAAATTCCAGTACTGGGATTGATCTAGTGGACTTATAATTAAAGAACACTGAGGACCTACATTCACTTAAAGATGGGTCATAGCTGGCCAAACTCACTTCATTTAGCACCATCGATTTACTGTGCTTGTCCATCATTGTAGAGATGCCTTCATCTGTGCTTTCTGCTTAAGCTGATGCAGTCAGCTAAACACATCTAGTGGTTTTCAAAGTCAGTAAGTCAATACATGAGCTTCAAAAAAAAAGAGCTCCCTGGCTTACAAGCACTGCATTGGTTTTCGCTCCCTGTAAATGGATTTGGTGGAAAGAAGGGATTGTGGATCACAGTTGACAGAAGACAGATTAAACTAGAAGGCACGTGAACTTTGAGTGAAGCTATCGAACAGAAATTCCAGAAACTCAACGCAAAGCTGATTACGCCAAAACACGTTCCCAGTAACCATAAAGAATGAGCACCATCTTCTATTGTAAAATATTCTGGGGCAACAAAAGAAACAGCAGAATTGTCCTCCAGTAGTGGTCTCAGCATCAAGTTCAGAATTGCACATGTTTCGTCCAAATGCTACCTCCCTGCCCAACGGGTATGGTCCATGCATCATGGATAGTTTTAAATTTTACATTTAAAATGGTGCATCATGATTAACTTTTGAACATTCCTCTATTTCTCCACTGGAATCATAGAATGGCGGCAGATTAGGAAAAGGGGAGGTGCAATGAGACCTGGGTGTCATGGTTCATCAGTCACTGAAAGTGGGCATGCAGGTACAGCAGGCGGTGAAGGCGGCAAATAGTATGTTGGCCTTCATAGCTAGGGGATTTGAGTATAGGAGCAGGGAGGTCTTACTGCAGTTGTACAGGGCCTTAGTGAGGCCTCACCTGGAATATTGTGTTCAGTTTTGGTCTCCTAATCTGAGGAGGGGCATTCTTGCTATTGAGGGAGTGCAGCAAAGGTTCACTAGACTGATTCCAGGGATGGCTGGACTGTCATATGAGGAGAGACTGGATCAACTGGGCTTTTATTCACTGAAGTTTAGAAGGATGAGGGGGATCTCATAGATTCTGACGGGACTGGACAGGTTAGATGCGGGAAGAATGTTTCCGATGTTGGGGAAGTCCAGAACCAGGGGACATAGGCTTAGGATAAGGGGTAGGCCATTTAGGACTGAGATAAGGAGAAATTTCTTCACTCAGAGTTGTTAACCTATGGAATTCCCTGCCGCAGAGAGTTGTTGATGCCAGTTCATTGGATATATTCAAGAGGGAGTTAGATATGGCCCTTACGGCTAAGAGGATCAAGGGGTATGGAGAGAAAGCAGGAAAGGGGTACTGAGGGAATGATCAGCCATGATCTTATTGAATTGACGATGCAGGCTCAAAGGGCCGAATGGCCTACTCCTGCACCTATTTTCTATGTTTTCTATGTTAATCATACAGCACATAAGGAGGCCATTCGGTGAGTTGTGTCTCATGTCGGTTCTTTGAAAGAGCTGTCCAATTTAGTCCCACACATCGTTCCCTCTAAGTTGTGTGCCCACACAGCTGTCTGTCAGTCCTGTGCAGCCCGGGACCTGCTTTAGCAATGTTAAATTTTGCGCATGCACGATACTGCGAATGGGCCACGCAGTCTATTAGCCCTGTACCCCAGCTTTTTCCCTATAACCTTGCAAATTAGTCCTCTTTGAGGACATGTCCAATTGTCTTTTGTAAGTTGATAAGGAATCTGATTCCACCATCCTTTTAGGTAGCACATTCTAGATCTTAACAACCCTCTGTGAAAAAAATTATCATTTCCCCTCTACTTCAACATGTTTAATCTGTGACCACTGGTTACCAACCCACTTGCAAGAGGAAACAGTTTCTATCTACTCTATCAAAACCCCTCACAATTTTAAATACCTCTATTAGATTTCCCCTTAACCTCCTCTGCTCCAGGGAAAACAATCGGAGCTTCTCCAATCTCTCCATCTAACTGAACTCCCTGATCCCTGGTATCATCCTTGTAAACCTCCACTGTACCCTCTCCAAGGCCTTTTTAAAAAAAAAATAGGTGCAGGAGTAGGCCATTCGGCCCTTCGAGCCTGCACCGCCATTCAATGAGCAGAACATGCAACTTCAGTATCCCATTCCTGCTTTCTCGCCATACCCCTTGATCCCCCTAGTAGTAAGGACTACATCTAACTCCTTTTTGAATATATTTAGTAAATTGGCCTCAACAACTTTCTGTGGTAGAGAATTCCACAGGTTCATCAGTCTGGTGAGCCTTCACTGCACTCCCTCAATAGCAAGAATGTCCTTCCTCAAGTTAGGAGACCAAAACTGTACACAATACTCCAGGTGTGGCCTCACCAAGGGGCCCTGTACAACTGTAGTAACACCTCCCTGCCCCTGTACTTAAATCCCCACGCTATGAAGGCCAACATGCCATTTGCTTTCTTAACCGCCTGCTGTACCTGCATGCCAACCTTCAATGACTGATGTACCATGACACCCAGGTCTCGTTGCACCTCCCCTTTTCCTAATCTGTCACCATTCAGATAATAGTCTGTCTCTCTGTTTTTACCACCAAAGTGGATAACCTCACATTTATCCACATTATACTTCATCTGCCATGCATTTGCCCACTCATCTAACCTATCCAAGTCACTCTGCAGCCTCATAGCATCCTCCTCGCAGTTCACACTGCCACCCAACTTAGTGTCATCCGCAAATTTGGAGATACTACATTTAATCCCCTCGTCTAAATCATTAATGTACAATGTAAACAGCTGGGGCCCCAGCACAGAACCTTGCGGTTCCCCACTAGTCACTGCCTACCATTCTGAAAAGTACCCATTTACTCCTACTCTTGGCATCCTTCCTCAAGTGTGGTGCCCAGAATTGTACACAATACTCCAGCTGAGGCCTAACCAGCGATTTGTAAAGGTATAGCATAACTTCCTTGTTCTTATATTCAATGCCTCTATTTACAAAGCCAGGTATCCCATACATATTCTTAACTGCCTTATCAACTTGCCGTGTCACCTTCAAAGATTTGTGAATATGCACCCTCTGGTGCCTCTGCTCTTGTACCCCCCTCAAAATAGTACCATTTAGATTATACTGCCTCTCCATGTTGTTCCTCCCAAAGTGAATCACTTCACACTTATCCGCATTAAATTGCATCTGCCATGTGCCTGCCCATTTCACCAGTCTATTTCGTTCCTGAAGTATGGTACTATCCGGCTCACGATTTACCACATTGCCAAGTTTTGTATCATCTGCAAACTACAAAATTGTATTCGCTACACTAAAGTCCATGTAATTTATATGCAACAAGAAAAGCAATTATAGTTTTTAATTTGAAAAGAATTATAGGAAACATAAATTACAGTTGTTTTAAACTATATTCAGCAGACCAGACTGATCATCACTCCCCCAAAAGGCCTCCCAACATTGCTTGCTGAGACTTCACTAAGCTGACGTCTCGCCCCTTATTACTGGCAGGTTTTCAGATCTTTAGCATTTTATCCTGCATTTCCCTTTAGATCTCTTAAGCTCCAAAATCAGTCTCCTCTGCAGTGTAAATCTTCTTCACTCCCTCCAAAAAAGCAATCTCTTCTCCACAGAAGCATTCTTTCCTCCCCTGTTGGACTCTTCACTGCCTGTCCTGGCTATATTTTGCATCTGATACTCTGCTCCAAGAGCAGACTCTGACGCACAATGCAGTGGGAATTCGTGATCTGGCAACAACTATCATGAGTTCTTGTCCGCAGCCTGTAACTGCAATGCCAGATGCCAGAGTGAAGCAACATCGGCTAGGAGCAAAAGCCAAGACCAGCAGTGACCACCTCCCTCCCCCCAACCACCTTTTATGCCAAGGAACAGAGGGGTCTGTCTCGCTGTATGTAAAATGTAAAACCACCCACTCTTGGCCCAGTCACACCTCCACTCAAGGAATGGAGGCAGCTAAAGAAAGAATCCACCAGCACATCAGCGACTGCAGTGTAAACTCACCAAAACAGCTCGTATCAACTCCCCTCCTCCTCACTTGGAAAACTGCAAATGTAACGCCCCTATTTAAAAAAGGAGGCAGACAAAAAAGCAGGAAACTGTAGACCAGTTAGCCTAACATCTGTGGTTGGGAAAATGTTGGAGTCCATTATTAAAGAAGCAGTAGCAGGAAATTTGGAAAAGCAAAATTTGGTCAGGCAGAGTCAGCATGGATTTATGAAGGGGAAGTCATGTTTGACAAATTTGCTGGAATTCTTTGAGGATGTAACGAACAGGGTGGATGAAGGGGAACCAGTGGATGTAGTGTATTTGAACTTCCAGAAGGCATTTGACAAGGTGCCAGGTTACTGCACAAGAAAAAAGTTCACGGGATTAGGGGTAATATATTAGCACGGAGAGAGGATTGGCTAACAAACAGAAAACAGTCGGGATAAATAGTTCATTCTCGGATTGGTAACCAGTAACTAGTGGGGTGCCGCAGGGATCAGTGCTGGGACCCCAACTATTTACAATCTATATTAACGACTTGGAAGAAGGGACCGAGTGTAACATAGCCAAGTTTGCTGACGATATAAAGATCGGAGAAAAAGCAATGTGTGAGGAGGACACAAAAAATCTGCAAAAGGACATAGACAGGCTAAGTGAGTGGGCAAAAATTTGGCAGATGGAGTATAATGTTGGAAAGTGTGAGGTCATGCACTTTGGCAGAAAAAAAATCAAAGAGCAAGGTATTATTTAAATGAAGAGAGATTGCAAAGTGCCGCAATACAGCGGGACCTGGGGGTACTTGTGCAAGAAACACAAAACGTTAGTATGCAGGTACAGCAAGTGATCAGGAAGGCCAATGGAATCTTGGTCTTTATCGCAAAGGGGATGGAGTATAAAAGCAGGGAAGTCTTGCTCGAGTTATACAGGGTATTGGTGAGGCCACACTTGGAATACTGCGTGCAGTTTGGGTTTCCATATTTACGAAAGGATATACTTGCTTTGGAGGCAGTTCAGAGAAGGTTCACCAGGTTGATTCCGGAGATGAGGGGGTTGACTTATGAGGAAAGGTTGAGTAGGTTGGCCCTCTACTCATTGGAATTCAGGAAAATGAGAAGTGATCGTATCGAAACGTATAAGATTATGAGGGGGCTTGACAAGGTGGATGCAGAGAGGATGTTTCCACTGATGGGGAAGACAGAGAACTAGAGGGCAAAATCTTAGAATAAGGGCCGCCCATTTAAAACTGAGATGAGGAGAAATTTCTTCTCTCAGAGGGTTGTAAATCTGTGGAACTCACTGCCTCAGAGAGCTGTGGAAGCTGGGACATTGAATAAATTTAAGACAGAAATAGACAGTTTCTCAAACGATAAGGGAATAAGGGGTTAAGGGGAGCGGGCAGGGAGGTGGACCTGAGTCCATGATCGGATCAACCATGATCGTATTGAATGGTGGAGCAGGCTCGAGGAGCTATATGGCCTACTCCTGCTCCTATTTCTTATATTCTTACGTGCACTTCCAATCTTGTCTAAGCCAGTGTCCACGGGTGACTGTGCTAACATCTAAAAGCTGACTTGCTTGTCAATGTGACTTCAAAGATGAAAATCAAAAACAGTTGCTTGTCGTCAGAGTTTCACAACTCATCAAAACCAGGAAAGGTGGCTAGATTCCTTAAATCTTGTTAAATAAAAATCTAAATTAGCACCAAATGTTGCTTTAAGCATGAGAATTGAGTGCAACATGCTTGAAGGTACAATTCTAAAACTAAAAACAAAGGATCACTTTTTCAGTGCAATGAAACAATGATAACCAGAGACAGCAAGGTAACAGTGTTTTAGTGCAGTGTCTCCAGGCGTCATCAGAACTCATCTGCTCTTTGAAATCCACCAACTATTCTTCACACCTTCTTCTGACCACCCAACTTTTTCTTGCTGATCCCATCCTTACCAACATCTTCAGACTTGTGCTCACCACCCCACTCAAAGCTACATTACACCCCTTGTTGTTTAATAAAAAGCTCGCCTCTCTATCTTTCAAACCACCGCCCTGACTCTAACTTGCTCTTTCTCTCCAAGCTACTTGAACACATTACTGCTGCTCAACCCCATTCTCTATTTGAGTCCCTCCAATGCAGTTCCATTTTGCACACAGCACCAAGACTATTCTTTGTGGCTGTGATCTTGTGTGGCTGTACATCCTTGGCCTCTCTGCTGCCTTCAGCACTGTTTACTTTTCTCCTACATGGTTTACCTGAATGACACATCTCATCATCCTACCCCTGTGCAATCACCACCTTTCCTCTAACTGTTCTCCCTCCCATGCCCATACAATCAGCTCTGGAATGTCTCAGGGTTCCATCCTCCTATTCATCATCTCTGTACTATTCTTCACTGATATTATCCCCAAGAATAAGGTCGATTTCAATATGTTAACTGAAGACACCCTAATTGTGCTTCTCTGACACCAGCTCTACGATTTTTGCAGTACTATCTGGCCGACCCATTGTATAAAAAAAAAATCAGCAATTCATTCATTTACTGGCTTTAAAAAAAAATAATCTTTGGCATTGCCTCTGATTTTAAAACCAAGTTTTCAAGCCCTTGCAGTGCAGGTGTCTCAAATCGTACATGTGGAGATTCACCATTCAGGGAGTAAAAAAAAAACACATTAATGCGCACAAACAAATCAATAGAATGGGTTCAACCAAGGAATGTGCGCTGGGAGAAACAGCAGCTGGAAACCGAGACTCCACAGAGGGTTGGAACTCCAAATGATTACATATATCTTCAGGAAAGTACAGTAGGGCACAGTGACTCATTATGCTGATGACCCAACAGCTTGCATCTGTGTCATAGCTGCAGCAAAAGATGGGCAGCTTCATGGGATGTTCCACCTACAAACGTTGAACACAGACTCATGGAATACTGCTTGTGGACCAGTGGCCACTTGGACGACTGTATACTCGCCCATACTTCCGTCCAACAGACCCGCGACTAAAACAACTCAAGAATCTCCCCTTCACTGAAAGTTCACCATCTTAGAAAGCTTAAAACATAGTTCCAACAATGGTGCTATTTACTGTGCTGTATCAAAGCCGACTCTCCATATCTTTCCCCAGGCTTGTATTCTTGAAGGGCCGAATGGCCAACAACTGCTATTTTCTATGTTTTTGATGTTTCGGGCAGTGGGGTAATGTCCCTTTGGAATTTTCTATTCCTTACTGCCACTTTGGTTGGCTCATGCTTTCCAAAGTTTACTACCCAGCCTTTCTTGCCTTTGACCCTTGATTAGTCATCCTTCGTTGTTTTCCTTGTTTTAAACTCTTTTAGTCTGATACTTTCTACTCTTGTTTACTCTTTTTGGCTGTTTGGGTTTTCCTCCATCCACTATTTGTTATATCTGGGTTGTTGTGGCTGTGTGTGTCATTCTGGACACTTATGTCTTATTTCCATTTCTATTCTGGGTCCTGGTATAGTGTTATCCTCTTAGGGTTAGGGTCTTTTTGGTTTGGGGTCGTTGGTTAGGGTTAGGGAGTTAAGTTTCCGGTTGAGGTTAGGGTTGTTGTACACTGGTTCTTCCATTTTATTTTAGGTTTTAAGGTTGGGGTTAGGGTTGTAGCTAAGTATCAGGGTTAGGTTTGGGGTGGGGTTATTGTGGGTGGTGCCTTTCCATTTTTGCTTTCTCTTGATGGTTGTTTGGTTTTCTTCCGTCTATTATTTGTTGTGCTTGAGAGTCTTAGTGGACACTGATGTCTTGCTCCAATTTTATTCTGGGTACTGGTTTGACTTATTGGTGTTCTGTGTCTGTACCGCTGTGCATTTGTGTGTCATTTTGGACATTGATGCATCGCTCTACCTTTAGATTTAGGGTTAGGGTAAGTCTGAGAGTCTGGATGTTGGGTATTTAGGTTAGGATTAGGATTAGGGTTCGGGGTTGGTTAGGGTTAGGGGTTAGGGGTTAGGGGTTAGGGGTTAGGGGGTTGGATTTGCAGGTTCCTTGTTTTAGATGTGGGTTTGAGGGTTGTGGTTTGCAGTTCGGGTTAGGTTTTTGGGTCCGGTGGCTAGATTTAAAGGTTACCAGTTTTGAGTTTCGGTTTCTGAGGGCTTTTGATTAGGATCAGTTTTCCAAGGGTTAGGATTTAGAATTGGGGTTGGGGGTTTTGGGGTCTGGAATGCTGTGTTTTATGTTAGGGTTATCCTGGGAGGGGAGGGGTTGTCCTGGATTGGGGTTTGATTTTGGTGCTGGGGTCTGTGTGTCAGTTTTTGGTTGATGTTAGGTTTGTGGAGGTTGGGTTCTGGGGTTAGGGCCAGGTTTTAGGGCTAGTGGTTAGGTTTACCAGTTAGGGCTAGGTCTTGGGGGGTTCGGGTTAGAGGTTGGAGTCCGGAGAAGTGGGTTCTTAGGGCTCAAGTTAGTGTTGGGGTTCTGAGTTAGGGTTTGATTTTGGGGCTAGGGTCCTTATTTATGAGCTTTAGGTTTAGGTTTATGAGGGTCAGGGTTAGGATTTGGGGCTGGGGGTTTTGGTCTCTGAGTTCTTGTTAGGGTTAGGTCCTGTGGAGTTGGGGCCTGAGGTTCGGAATAGGTTTTTGGGGCTGGTGTTTGGAACAGTGTATTATTGGGGTTCCAGTTGGTTTTTGGGTCCTTGGTTTTGGGTTTGGGGTCTTTTTATGTCAGTTTTAGGTTATGGTTTGTGAGTGCTAGGGTCTGGGATTCAGGTTGGATTTTGGTGCTGGGGGCTGGACCAAGGGGTCAAGAGTTTTGGGTTTATGGGTGTTCGGGTTAGGTTTTGGGGTTGGGGTTAGATTTGGGTTTGAGAGCTTTTGGTTAGGGTTAAGTTTCCGGGGGTTTGGGTTAGGGTTAGTGTTTTGGAGTTAGAATGTGGACTGTTATGTTCGGTGTTGGGGTTTAATTTAGAGGGGGTTTGGATCCTGGACTAAGGTTTGTTTTTTGGGTGCTGGGGTCTGTGTTTCTAAGTTTTGGTTGAGGTAAGATTTATAAGGGTTAGGTTCTGAGGTTCGGGTTCGGTTTTGGAGCCGGGGTCTGGAGAGGTAGGTCCTGGGGGCTCGAGATAGTTTTGGGGTCCTGGGTTAGGGTTTGGTTTTGTGGCTGTCGTCTGTGTTGACTGGTCTTGGCTTTCGGTTTGAGAGAGTTGGGGTTTGAAGTTAAGGTTTGGATTTTGGGCTGGGGATTAGATTTAAAAGTCCTGGTTAGGGTTAGGTCTTTTAGGGGGTTGGGGTCTGAGGTTTGGGATTGGCTTTGGGGCTGGAGTCCCGATTTGAGTTTTTGGTTGAGATTAGATTTATGGTGTATGGGTTCTGGGGCTAGGATTAGGTTTTGGGGCTAGGGTTCAGATTTACAGGTTCAGATTGGGTCCAAGGAGGTTGGGGTCTGAGGTTCGTTCAGGTTGGGTTTTGGGGCTGGAGTCTGGAGGCGTGGGTTCTTGGTGCTCAAGTTGGTGTTAGGGTTCTAAGTTTGGTTTTGGGGCTGGGGTCTGTGTTCCCAAGTTTTAGGTAGAGGTTAGGTTTATGAAGGTTAGGTTCTGAGGTTCGAATTGGGTTTTGGAGTCGGAGTGCAAAGTGTGGGTTCTTTGGGCTCGCGATGGTTCTAGGGTCCTGGGTTAGGGTTTGGTTTTGGGGCTGGTGTCTGCTACTTCTGTATTATTTGTTCTTCCTGAGTAGTTGTGGCTTTGTGTGTCGTTATGTGGTGGTTTAGGTTTTGGGGCTAGTGGCTAGATCTACCGGTTCTGGTTAGGGTTAGGTCTTAGGGGGTTGGGGTCTGTGGTTCGGGTTTGATTTTGGGGCTGGAGTCTGGGGAAGTTAGTTCTTGGGCCTGGAGTTAGTGTTAGGTTTGTGGGTAGGGATTTGGCTTGGAGCTGGGGTCTGTGTCTACCGGTTTTAAGGTTTAAGTTTGTGCAGGTTAGGGTTTCGGACCGGGGCCTAAATTTAAAAGTCCTACTTAGGGTTAAGTCTTTAGGGAGTTGGGGTCTGAGGTTCGGGATCAGTTTTGGAGCTGGAGTCCGTGGTTATAAGCTTTTGGTTGAGGTTAAGTTTATGCAGGTTGGGTTCTGGGGCTAGGGTTAGGTTTTGGGATAAGGATTGGGTTTATGGGTTCTAGTTAGGGTTTAAGTCTTGGGGGGGGGGGGGGGTTGGGGTTGTAGTCTGGAGGAGTGGGTTCTTGGGGCTCGAGTTGGTGTTGGGGTTCTGGGTTAGGGTCTGGTTTTGGGGTTAGGGTCTGTGTTTGTAAGTCTTAGCTTCAGGTTTATGGGGGTTAGGGTTAGGTTTGGGGCTGGGACTTTGATCGGGGAGTTCTGATTAGGGTCAGGTCTAACGGAGTTGGGGTCTGAGGTTCGGAATGGGTTTTGGGGCTGGAGCTTGGGAACTTGCATTATTGGGGTTCCAGTTGGTTTTACGGTCCTTGGTTAGGGTTTGGTTTTGGGGGTGGGATCCGTGTTCATCAGTTTTTAGGTTAAGGTTGGGGTCTAAATGCAGGGTTAGGGTAAGTCTGTGGGTCGGGATGTTGGATATTTGGGTTAGGGTTGGAGGGTTTTCAGTCGAGGTTTGGTGGGCACAAGTGTCCTATGGTTTCCTGGCAGAGGCAAAAACCAGTTCCGTGTCTCTGACCGATTGGGTCGACAGCTGGGAAAATTCCTCTCCAGCCCCTTCTTGGCGGCCCTTATCTTGTCAGGAAATAATCTCACCCTATCCTCTTTTTTTTTAAGTGAAACGTTAATTCTTTGTTGCTCCTCTGTCCCCTAGAGTGGGGGTGGGGAGGGCCTACCCCCAAATTATTAATTGAGGGTTGAGACCATTGGGGATGAGTTTTCCCAGATTTATTATCCAGGCTCGCATCCTTCTTTCTCTCTCTTCGTCTGTCCAATCGTTCCTCTATTCTAACCTGCTTATCTCCAGGGCTTGGCTACCATGTAGTAGAAAGTGTCCACGGACTAGCTCGAAGTCATTATCATTGCGGAGGATCTTTAAGCGTTTGCTCAGTGCATCCCTTAGTGTGCGTCTTGTGTCCGAGATGTATAGCATGTGGCATTGTTTGCAGTGCAGTACGTAGATTACATTATGTTGTTCCCGTGTGATTCTTTTCCAGATTGGGATTGTTGTTTGTGATCATGATTTCTTTTAAGATCTTTAAGTGTTCTCGGTCTTGGTTTGACCTCAACTTGCTGGTCACTAGGATGCTTTTAAGGTTTTTTCCTTTTTTGTAGGCCGGTGTGACCAGGTGTCTAGCTAATGGGTGGACTTGGTCTTTAAGTTTGATGAAGAGGCTTTTTACTAATCTCTCTACGTGTTGTGTGGAGTTGTAGTTGGTGATGAATGGTAGTATGGGTGCTAAGTCTTTGGGTTGGGGTGGTCGTTCCATTTTTTGGATGAAATTAGATTCGATTTGTCTGAGGAATCTCTTAGTGTATGAGGGCTGTGAAGAGGATCGTTGTTGTTTGTTCAAAGTCCTCTATTCTAGTGCTAATGTGGTGGAATCACATTAACTGTGATTTTTCGAGTCCCTTGAAGGTGTGTTTTGGGTGATGGCTTTGTTTATGCAGGAGTGTGTGCGTGTCCGTAGTTTTGAAGAACACTTTGATCGCTAATTTGGAGTTACCGTCCTCCTGTGGGATTCTGAAGACAATGGTGTCCAGGAAATCCACGTTGTCTTTCTGTACTATGGCTTTAAGTTTAATTGAGGAATGGTGATTGTTTGGGGTGTCTATGAACTGTTCCAGTTCAGGTGGTGAGTGTGTCCAGACTCCCCATATGTCATCCAGGTATCTGTGGTAGCAGAGGGATAGTTTGTGGCATATTCTGAAGACCGTTGTTTCCCAATCTGCCATGTAGATGTTGGCATAGGCTGGGGCAAACTTTTTACCCATGGTTGTTCCTTTGAGTTTGGAGATAGTATCTGTCATCAAATTCAAAGTCATTTTTTATCAGGCCCAGATGGAAGAGGTTAAATGATCTCTTTGTTTGGTCTCTCTGGGTTCTGGTTATTCTCAAAAGTTTTCCGGACTGCCTTGATCCCCTTTCTCTGTCTCTATGTTTGTGTATAGGCTCTCTATGTCCATCGTGAAGAGGACGCTGTCAGGTGGGATTGTCAGGGCATTGACAATTTGTACAAAGTGGTATGTGACCTCAAACGATGCTCTCAGTGAGCAGAATGGTGCAAGAAATGTGTGCTCAGATTATTAAAGATTATTGCAACTGCTCTGGGATGCAAATACCTGTGTATTGCAAGTGTTTTTTCAACAACAACGTAAATGTAGAACGTCCAAGGGCACTTTACAGGAATGTTACCAAACAAAATTTGACACCGAGCCTCAAAGAGATATTAGGACCAATACTTGGTGAAAGAGGTAGTTTTTAAGAAGCGTCTGAAAACGAGGAGAGAAAGCTAAAGAGGCGGTAAAGTTTAGGGAGGGAATTCCAGAGTTTAGGGCCTGGACAGCTAAAAGCACAGCTATCAATGGTGGAGTGATATGCAAGGAGCCAGAATTGGAGGAGCGTAGAAATCGCAGAGGGTTGTAGGGCTGAAAAAGGTTACAGAGATAGGAAGGAGTGAGGCCATGGAGAGATTTTAAAACAAGGATGAGAATTTTTAAATTGAGGTGTTGCTGCACCAGGAGCCAATATATGTCAGCAAGCCAATGTAGGTCAGCGAGCAGAGGATGATGTGTGAACGGAACTTATTGGAAGTTAGGATACGGACAACAGAGTTTTGGATGAGCTCAAGTTTATGGAGGGTGGAAGAGCACTGGAACAGTCAAGTCTATAGGTAACAAAGGGATGGATGAGGGTTTCAGCAGTGGACGAGCTGCGGCACGGACAGAGTCAGGTGATGTTATGGAGGTGGAAGTAGGCGGTCTTGGTGATGGAGCAGATATGTGGTCAGAAGCTCAGCTCGGGGTCAAATACGACACCAAGGTTGCAAACGGTCTGGTTCAGCCTCAGATAGTTGCCAAGGGGAGAGATGGAGTCTGTGGCTAGGGAAGAGAGTTTGTGGTAAGGACCAAAGACAATAGCTTCGGTCATCCCAAATTTAGAGAGGAAATTTCTGCTCATCCAGAACTGAATATTAGCAAGCAGTCTGACAATTTAGAGACAATGGAGGGGTTGAGAGGTGGTAGAGCTCGGTGTTGTCAGCGTACACTTGGAACCTGTCGTCGTGTTTTCGGATGATGAGGCGAGGGGCAGCATATAACTGAGAAATAGGAGGCTGCCAAGGATAGATGCTTGGGGGACTTCAAAGGCAACAGTATTGGGAGTGGGAAGTGAAGCTATTTCAGGTCATTCTTCGGCTACGACTGGATAGATAAGAATGAAATCCGACGATGCAGTTCCACCCGGCTGGACGAAAGAGCAGTTGGAGGAGGATGGTGTGGTCAACTGTGTCAAAGGCTGCAGACAGGTCGAGAGGATGAGGAAGGCTGTTTATTACAGTCACACAGGATGTCATTTGTGACTGAGATAAGAGCCGTTTCAGTACTGTGGTGGGGTAGAAATCTGATTGGAGGGATTTAAACATGGAGGAGTTCTGGGAAAGGTGGGTATAGATTCCGAATACTTCTCCTGCACTTACCGAACATCTCACAGCTCCAGAGCATGAAATGGGGTCTTTAGGAAGTACTCTAAATATGGAAGTCATCATGTAGCACCTTTCAGAACCTCAGGATGTCCCAAAACATTTTATAGCTTAAAGTGTAATCAATGTTATAATGTAGGGAAACATGGCAGCCAATTTACACTCAGCAAGGTCCCATAAGCTATTTTAGTGATGTTGTCTGACGGATTAATTGTTGACCAGGACACCGGGAGAAGCCCCCTGCTGCTCTTCGAATAGTGCCATGGGATCTTTTACATCTACCCAAGAGCGTAGACCGTGGTTTAATGCCTCAACTGAAAGACGGCACCTCTGACTGGGTATCACCTACCCAGTACTGCACTGGACTGTCAGCCTAGATTATTTGTTCAAGTCTCCAGAGTGGGGCTTGAACCCATGACCTTTATTAGAGCACCTTCTGGTTTCCCTGTTGTCAGTGGGGATCATGGTCTGCAGGGCTGTAGTGATAGCCGCCCTCCTGTATGGCTCAGAAACATGGACCATGTACAATAGATACTTCAAGTCGCTGGAGAAATACCACCAACGATATCTCTGCAAGATCTTACAAATCCCCTGGGAGGACAGACGCACCAACATTAGCGTCCTTGACCAGGCCAACATCCCCAGCATCGAAGCACTGATCACACTTGATCAGCTCCACTGGGCAGGCCACATAGTTTGCATGTCAGACACGAGACTCCCAAAGCAAGCGCTCTACTCGGAACTCCTTCGGGGCAAACGAGCCAAAGGTGGGCAGTGAAAAAGTTACAAGGACACCCTCAAAGCCTCCCTATTAAAGTGCAACATCCCCACTGACACCTGGGAGATCTTGGCCAAAGACCGCCCTAAGTGGAGAAAGCGCATCTGGGAGGGCACTGAGCACCTAGAGTCCCGTCGCCGACAGCATGCAGAAATCAAGCGTAGGCAGTGGAAAGAGCGCGCGGCAAACCAGTCCCACCCACCCCTTCCCTCAACGACCATCTGCCCCACCTGTGACAGACACTGTGGTTCTCGTATTGGGCTGTACAGCCACCTAAGGACTCAGTTCAACAGTGGAAGCAAGTCTTCCTCGACTCCGAGTGACTGCTGATGATGATGTAAACAAAGAGTGAAAACTGGTTCCTTGTTAACTGATATGCAGCAAAGCAGGCAGATAAAGAAACAAGTAAAGATTTAAAAAAATATTATCCTGAACTTTGTGCCTTTTTTTGAGTCTCCCAATACAATGCGATATCCTATTTTAACTGCACATCTCTAATAGTTCGAGAATGCTTTGTGTTATATATGTGGACTTGTATTTATTCTGTACAGCCAACAGAGGGCTCATCCGCTGGAGTCGCAAGGGATCCCATAATCCCTTGGGAGCACAGGTATTTAAGGAGACTTCACAGGTTGGAGAGGCACTCTGGAGACCTGCAATAAAAGACTAAGGTCACACTTTGCTTTCAGCTCAGTGTTCAGTCTGACTCTTTCTCCACACACAACAACTGCCGACGAGATACAGATAGCGAACCCAAAGATGCAGAGATCCTGGAGAAATTTTCGGAGGGAGATGATTGGGAAACTTTTGTGGAGCGACTCGACCAATACTTCGTGGCCAACGAGCTAGATGGGGAAGAGAGCGCTGCCAAACGAAGGGCGATCCTCCTCACCGTCTGTGGGGCACCAACGTATGGCCTCATGAAGAATCTGCTCTCTCCAGCGAAACCCACGGAGAAATCGTGCGACGATTTGTGCACACTGATCCGAAAGCATTTGAACCCGAAGGAAAGCATTCTGATGGCAAGGTACCGGTTCTACACCTACAAAAGATCTGAAGGCCAGGAAGTGGCAAGTTATGTCGCCGAGCTAAGATGCCTTTGCAGGACATTGCGAATTTGAAGGACATTTGGAGCACATGCTCAGAGACATTTTCATACTTGGCATTGGCCATGAAACCATACTTCGCAAACTTTCGCCTGTAGAGACCCCAACCTTGAGTAAGGCCATAGCGATAGCCCAGTGACAATACGAAGCAAATCTCTCAGCACACAAGTGCTGCTACAAGTATTGTGAACAAAGTGATGTTGTTTTCGAATCGTAATGGACAGGGCAGGTCACACATACCTGCAGCTGCACGTCCACAGATGACTCAGAGTCCACCATCAAGGCCATTAACACCTTGTTGGCGCTACGGGGGTGATCATCGTTTCCATTCATGCTCATTCAAAAGTACGTTTGCAAGGGCTGTGGAACAATGGGACACCTCCAACGAGTGTGCAGGCGAGCTGCAAAGCCTGTTAAATCTGCAAACCACCATGTTGCAGAGGAGGACAGATCCACAGAGGATCACGATGAACCAGAGACTCAGATAGAGGAGGCAGAGGTACATGGGGGTGCACACATTCACCACGAATTGTCCCCCGATAATGCTGAATATTGAACGAAATGGACTCCCAGTGTCAATGGAGCTGGACATGGGCGCAAGCCAGTCCATCATGGGCAAAAAGACTTTCGAAAGGTTGTGGTGCAACAAGGCCTCAAAGCCAGTCTTAACTCCAGTTCACACGAAATTAAGAACTTACACTAAAGATCTGATTCCTGTAATCGGCAGTGCTACTGTAAAGGTCTCCCACGATGGAGCGGTGCACAAGCTACTACTCTGGGTGGTACTGGGCCATGGTCCCACACTGCTCGCAGGAGCTGGCTGGGAAAGGTACGCTGGAACTGGGACGACGTCCGAGCGCTATCGCCCGCTGACGACACTTCGTGTGCCCAGGTCTTAAACAAATTTCCTTCGCTGTTCGAATCAGACATTGGGAAATTCCAAGGAGCAAAAGTGCAGATCCACCTAATTCCGGGGGCGCAACCCATCCATCACAAGGAGAGAGCAGTACTCTACATGAGAGAAAGGGTAGAGATCGAGCTAGACCGGTTGCAAAGAGAGGGCATCATTTCACCAATCGAGTTCAGCAAGTGGACCAGTCCTATCGTCCCAGTCCTCAAGGGAGACGGCACCATCAGAATTTGTGGTGATTACAAAGTAACTATCAATCGTTTCTCCCTGCAGGACCGATACCCACTACCAAAGGCCGACGACCTCTTTGCAATGCTGGCGGGAGGAAAGACATTCACGAAGCTGGATCGGACTTCAGCCTACGTGACGCAGGAACTGGAGAAATCATCGAAGGCCCTCACCTGTATCAACACGCACAAAGGTCTTTTTGTTTATAACAGATGCCTGTTTGGAATCGGATCAGCCGTGGCGATATTCCAGAGAAACATGGAAAGTTTACTGAAATCGGTCTCGCACACCGTGGTCTTCCAGGACCCGGAGGAGGTTTTTATTCGACTCAACTGCGTGGGGCTCAGGTTAAAACGCTCGAAGTACGTTTTCCTGGCGCCTTAAGTGGAGTTCTTGGAAAGGAGGAATGCGGTGGATGGCATCAGGCCCACCGACGCGAAGACTGAGGCAATCGAGAACGCACCGAGGCCACAGAATGTGACGGAGCTGCAGTCGTTTCTGGGAGTCCTGAACTACTTTGGTAACTTCTTACCGGATCTCAGCACACTGCTAGAACCACTACATGTCTTACTACGAAAAGGGGATGAATGGGTTTGGAGCAAAAGCCAAGAAAATGCCTTTGTAAAAGCGAGAAAATTGTTATGCTCAAACAAATTGCTTGTGTTGTATGATCCATGTAAGCGTTTGGTACTAGCATGTGATGCGTCGTCAAATGGCGTTGGGTGTGTATTGCAGCAAGCTAATGATTTCGGGGAACTGCAACCGGTTGCTTATGCATTCAGGAGTTTGTCTAAGGCTGAGAGAGCCTACAGCATGATTGAAAAAGAAGCGTTAGCGTGTGTCTATGGGGTAAAGAAAATGCATCAATACCTGTTTGGGCTAAAATTCGAATTGGAAACTGACCATAAGCCGTTCCAGCGGCGCAAAGATTAAATGTCTATACAGGCAGACTGCCTTCTGTGGGGCAATTGAGTGGTGGGTCCCCAAGAAGGGCAGAGACACCTTCATCAATGACCTCCACAGTACCCACCCAAGCATCGTAATGATGAAAGCGATAGCCAGATCCCACGTGTGGTGGCCCAGTATCGATGCGGACTTAGAGTCCTGCATTCACAGATGTAATACATGCTCGCAGTTAAGCAATGTACCCAGAGAGGCGCCGCTAAGTTTATGGTCTTGGCCCTCCAAACCGTGGTCTAGGGTACACGTCGACTATGCAGGCCTGTTCTTGGGTAAAATGTTTCTTGTGGTTGTAGACCCATATTCCAAGTGGATTGAATTTGAGATAATGTCGGCTAGCACGTCCGCTGTCACTACTGAAAGCCTACGGGCCACGTTTGCCACTCACGGCTTACCCGATGTCCTGGTGAGCGACAACGGGCCATGTTTTACCAGTGCTGAGTTCAAAGAATTCATGACCCGTAACAGGATCAAACATGTCACATCTGCCTCGTTTAAACCAACGTCCAATGGTCAGGCAGAGAGAGCAATGCAAACCATCAAGCAAGGCTTGAAGAGGGTAACTGAAGGCTCACTGCAGACTCGCCTATCCCGAGTCCTGCTTATCTAGTGCACGAGACCGCACTCACTCACTGGGATCCCACCTGCTGAACTGCTCATGAAAAGAGCACTTAAGACAAGGCCCTCGTTGAACAGGTAGAGAGCAGACGGCTTCAACAAAGTGCAAATAGCGCAAATGTGTCACGCGAGATTGAAATCAATGATCCTGTATTTGTATTAAATTATGGACAAGGTCCCAAGTGGCTTCCCGGCACTGTCGTGGCCAATGAAGGGAGCAGGGTGTTTCGGGTCAAACTTTCAAATGGACTCATTCACCGGAAACACTTGGACCAAATCAAACTCAGATTCACAGACTATCCTGATCAACCCACCTTGGACCCTACCTTTTTTGATCCCCCAATATACACACCAGTGGCAACCAGCACCACAGTTGATCACGAAGCAGAACCCATCATTCACAGCAGCCCTGCAGGGCCCAACACACCAGGCAGCACAGCAAGGCCAGCTGCACAGCAGCCCAGTGAGGGCCCAACAAATGATTCAACAACACCAGCTTTCACACCGAGACGATCAATCAGGGCAAGAAGGGCCCCAGATCGACTCACATTGTAAATAGTTACACTATTGACTTTGGTGGTGGGGGGTGGGGCGAGTGGGGGGGGGGGGGGGGAAACGAGGTTTGGGGCGGGGGGGTGTGTTGTTATATATGTGGACTTGTATTTACTCTGTACAACCACCAGAGGGCTCATCCCCTGGAGTTCCAAGGGATCCCATAATTCCTCGTGAACACAGGTTTTTCAGGAGGCTTCACAGGTTGGATAGGCACTCTGGAGATTTGCAATAAAAGACTACGGTCACACTTTGCTTTGAGCTCACAATGTTCAGTCTGACTCTTTCTCCATACACAACACTTTGGCTGGGGCAAGACATTAAGCAGTACCTGTAAATACTCATGAATTAAAAATTTAACCAGTTGCAATATTGGAGAGATGTCAATTTCATTTTATTGAACCTATATGAAAAAAGTCCCCAAAATTGGCTTCTGGCACCTTGCTAGAGATAGAATTAAAAGGAACACTTTTGCCGTCATTATATAGAGTAACTGAAGTGGAATAAATGCACTCCCAGTCTGAAAACATAAGGTCATTTTTGCCAGATAAATCAAAAAAAAATAAAGCATTTGATTTTCATCAAAGTGAAGAGATGCTGGCAATGAATTAATTTATTTGGATCCTTCTCCTCCCCCACAAGAATTCTGCAAGTGGTTCAAAAGGAGGAAAGATCAGAATTCACTGCCCTATTTAAAGCTTTCGAACAACCTATGGTATTTTTCAATTTACACTGCAGACACCATCAAACAACTGCAATATGTTTTTTTATTCCACTTAATTTCAATCACAGCTGACTAGTCTGGATAAGCTCACTGCGGCCAAATAACTCTAAAGGCTCACGGAGCTGCAGAGAAATGTCCAACATGGGACAATGTTCCTCACAGTGCCATTGGCAGACCCAAACACCATCACTATATCTAGAGTAACACTAGATTAACATACTGTAGGCTAATTTCAGGCTTGATTTACAGATTCAAAATCCAGCCAACTACACTTAGTTAAGTGTTGACACCCACTTCTTCCAAGTCCAAGGAGATCTCAAATGACAGCAAGGAAAGACTGTGATCCCAAAATGTCTGGAGAAAATCAAGCACTTTGACACTTAGCTACTGTACTTTTTTTAAATCGACGATTTTGCCATTTAAGCTGGTAATTCAGTGCAATGCAGTTTAAAAAAGGAGAGGTCTAGATGTCGTCAATGCTGATTTCCCCCCTCCTCCATCGCCCAGTCTCATGCTTAACCCACCCCGCCCAAATGGTTCTTCAATGTTGCCTCACCTTAGGGTTACAGGGAAACAAACTTGAATAAAGTGGTAGTGCTGTGTGTTAATGTCCAAAGGTGATGTGACACAAAGTTGGTTAACGCCCAATGAATGAATCTCAGGAATTGCTGCTGTGGGGGGGAACAATTTTATTACTTTCTTTTTAATTCATCTCAACATGTGGGTATTGTTGGCAGTGCCGGCATTCAGTGCCCATGCCAAGTAATCCAAAGAAGGTGGTGTTGGGCCTTCTACTTGAACCGCTGGTGGTTTGAGACAAGACAACTGCAGAGGACAGTTAAGAGTCAACCACAATAATGTGGGACTGGGGTCACATATTGTCAAATGGGGTAAGGATGGCAGGTTTCTGTCCCTAAATGACATTAGTGAATCAGTTGTTGAGAATCCAACAACTTCATGGTCACTTTTTATTAATACCAACTGTCTAATGCTCTGCATGTGTTTTGTTTCAGGACACAGAGGGAGTAAATACAAGAAAACATCTCTGCAAATGGAACACATAACGTGCAGTCTATAGGAGAAACCACATTTGAATCTGGAAACACTAACTACAATTCCTTACAATAAACCACAGGATTAATTCAAGGGCATATTTAAAAGCACAGATTTCTACAATATTTAAGCTTACATGAGAAACTACAACAGACTTCATGGCTATATATCCCCAAATCATTAATTCATTCTCCTTCCCCATTAAATAACTCTCGAGGGTTTTAGGTGCCACAGTGGTGGACTAGACACTAGTCTTTCACATCTGTGCTTTTGGTTCAAATTCAGTCAAATTGATCGGATGAAAGTCTCTTCAGTTTGTATGTTATAAGGGTCTTTTGTGAAATGAATTTGTGCAGTCTCAATCCAGTTCCCAGTGGGTAGCACAAAGCTATCAATAATTCAGCACCAACTGGCAATTGCACTCAGAGTTCATGGAATACCGTGTAACTCGTGACAAAAGAAAGGCTTGCATTTACATAGCCCCTTTTATCACCACAGGATGTCCCAAAAGACAAAGCTGAAGTGTTTGCAACCATCTTCAGCCAGAAGTGCCGAGTGGATGATCTGTATCGGCCTCCTCCTGAGGTCCCCACCATCACAGAAGCCAATGTTCAGTCAATTCGCTTCATTCCATTTGATATCAAGATACAGCTGAGCGCACTGGATACAGCAAAGACTATGGACTCCTACAACATCCCGGCTGTCGTGCTGAAGACTTGTGCTCGAGAACTAGCCACGCCTCTAGCCAAGCTGTTCCAGTACAGCTACAACACTGGCATCTACCAGACAATGTGGAAAACTGCCCGGGCATGTCCTGTCCACAAAAAGCAGGACAAATCCAATTCAGCCAATTACCGCCCCAGCAGCCTACTCTCAATCATCAAGGTGTCATCGACAGTGCTATCAAGTGACATTAGTTGCCAATGGGTTCCGCCAGGACCACTCAGCTACAGACCTCACAGCTTTGGTCCAAACATGGACAAAAGAGCTGAATTTCAGAGGTGAGGTGACTGCCCTTGACATCGGCAGCATTTGACAATGTGGCATCAAGGACCCCTAGTAAAATTGACGTTATTGGGAATCAGGGGGAAAACTCTCCACTGGCTAGAGTCATACCGAGCACAAAGGAAGATGGTTGTGGTTGATGGAGGCCAATCATCTCAGCCCAGGACATCACTGCAGGAGTTCCTCAGGGCAGTGTCCTAGGGCCAACAATGTTCAGCTGCTTCATCAATGACCTTCCCTCCATCATAAGATCAGAAGTGGGAATGTTTGCTGATGATTGCAGTGTCCAGTGCCATTCACAACACCTCCGATAATGAAGCAGTCTGTGCCTACATGCAGCAAGATCTGGACGCCATTCAGGCTTGGGCTGATAAGTGCAAGTAACCTTCGCGCCACTAGTTCTAGGCAATGACTACCTCCAACAAGAGAGTGTCCAGCCACCTCCCCTCGATATTTAACCAGATTACCATCACCAAATCACCCACGATCAACATTTAGGGGGTTATCACTGACCAGAAACTTAATTGGACCAGCCACATTAATACAGTAGGAGTATGTTTGTGTGTGTGCTAGGCTGATGTAGCAGAGCCTAGTCTCCAATCGTCTTGGATCCCCTTGCCACTGGACCAAGATCTTGCTCTGTGAAGCTGGTGTGCACCGGCCACCTCACAATAAAATAATCCATGCACAGCTAGCTTCCACCCCTTTAAAATGAAGTTCGGACCTGGAACGTCAGGACCCTCATCGACTACTCCAACAGCGACAGACTGCTATCATTGCCCAGGAGCTCAGACGTTTCGACATCGCCACCCCAAGCAAGACTCGGTGGGCTTGGGAAGGCCAGTTCAAAGAGCAAGGCGATGGTTACATCTTCTTCTGGAAAGGCAAACCAGAAGAAGAATGTCGCCTCCACAGGATAGGCCTCCTCCACAGCCATAAAAAATGAGCTAGTTGAGCATCTCAGAGATTCCCCTTGCGAAACGAACAAACGCCTCATGACTCTTTGGCTCACCCCAGCACGGAACCTGTGAGCTACGGTCATCAGTGCATACGCCCCAATACTGGAAGTCACAGACGAGACCAAACAGGAATTCTACTCCAGCCGTGAACAATCCTTGCCCTGAGTCCCAACGGGCGACAAGGTGATCTTCCTTGGCAACTTGAGTTGGAAAGGACACAGATCTCTGGGGAGGTGTGATCAGCAGAGAGGGGTAGGGAAAACCAACTCCAATGGTACCCTCCTCCTGGCGAAATGCTTAGAACACGACCTTGTCATCACCAACAGAGAGACAAGTACAAGGCTTCATGGCAACCCCTCGCTCCGAGCACTGGCATCTGCTAGACTACGTTATCGTCCGAGCAAGGGACCGCAAGGATGTCCACATCACCCATGCCATGACAGGAGCGGACGACTGCTGGACAGACCACTGCCTAATCCGCGCTATCATCTCCATCAATGTAGCCCCAAAACAGCAGCGGCAACAGAAACAATACCGTAGGAAAATCATTACTGGAGCACTCAAACACCCTGCTAAGAACGCCCTATTCAGTCAGCGCATCACAATCAACCTGACAACTCCCAGTGACCCAAAGACACAGAGTATCCACAGCACCTGGTCTGTCCTTAAGGCCTCCATAATTAGCACCTGTGAAGAGACGCTCGGTCACTCGACCAGGAAACATCAAGAGTGGCTCCACAAGAACAACCAGGAAATCCTGGAGCTAAGCCGCAAGCGCAAGGCATTCTGGAACTGGAAACAGCAACACAACTCAAGAGCAAGAAAGCAGCTCTACAGACATCTGAAGGCCAAGGTCCAACAAAAAACTCGCGACCTAAAGAACAGATGGTGTGTGGAGAAAACGCAGGAGAACCAGTAGCTAGCCAACAACCATGACATGCGTGGATTCTTTAGCACAGTCAAGACCACCTACGGCCCAAGCACCCAAGGTCCTACCCCACTGCGGACCAAGAACGAGAGGTACTCATCAAGGACAGAGAGGCAGTCAGTGCCTGCTGGAAGGAGCATTTCGAAGATCTCCTTAACCTCTTTATTCAACGTGAGTGTCCTCGACACCATTCCGCAGCATGCTACCCACCACCACCTCAGCCCAGCATGAGGTTGAAAAGGCCATCCGACAACTGAAGAACAAGAAGGCCTCAGGAGCAGGTGGAATCCCCGCCGAGGCACTAAAGTATGGCGAAGAAGCACTATTGGTGCAAATACATGAACTCACTTCTCTTATTTGGAACGAGGAGAGTATTCCAGGAGATCTCAGAGATTCCGTAATCGTGACCATCTTCAAGAAAGGTGACAAGTCAGATTGTGGTAATTACAGGAGACTCCCTGCTGTCTGCCACAGGTTAAAGTCATCGCAAGAACCTCCTTAATCGCCTTCTCCCAGTGGCCGAAAAGCTCCTCCGAGTCGCAATACGGATTCTGCCGGCGAGTGACTCATGTCCTGACTCACCAAAGCCTTTCCTCCATCTACAAGGTTAAAGTCAGGAGTGTGCTGGAATGCTCATCACTTGCTTGGATGAATGCAGTTCCAACACCACTGAAGAAGGTTGATATCATCCAGACAAAGCAGCCCACTTGATTGGCACCCCATCCACCACCTTAAACACTCACTCCCTCAACCACCAGTGCACCGTGGCTGTAGTGTGTACCATTTACAAGCAGCACTACAGCAACTCACCAAGGCTTCTTCGACATCACCTCCCAAACCCACAACCTCTACCACCTAGAAGGACAAGGGCAGCAGGTGCATGGGAACACACCATGTTCCCCTCCAAGTCACACACCATCCTGACTTGGAAGTATATCACCATTCCTTCATCGTCGCTGGGTTAAAATCCTGGAACTCCCTCTCTTAACAACATTGTGGGGGGGGGTACCTTCATCTCACAGACTGCAACAATTCAAGGCGGCGGCTCAACACCACCTTCTCAAGGAATGGGCAATAAATGCTGGCCTTGCCAGTGACGCCCACACCCTGTAAATGGATTTTTTTTTTAATGAAAGCGCTTTACAGCGAATTAAGTTCTTTTGAAATGTAGTCACTGTTGTCATGAAGGAAATGTGCCAGCCAATTTTCACTCAGAATAGATATTGGCTGGAACACTGGAGAAAACTCCCTGCTCCTCTTCGAAATAGTGCTGTGGGATCTTTTACATCCACTTGAAGGAGCAAAACTAGACAGGACTAGGTTTAACCTCTCGCGAGAAGGACTGCGCCTCAGACAGTGCAGTGCTCCCTCAGTACTGCACTGGAGTGTCAGCCTAGAATTTGTGCTCGTCCCTGGAGTGAGGCTTCACCCACAACCTTCTGATTTAGAGGAGAGGGTGCACTGAGCCATGGCTGATACAAAATATCACATTGGTGCAATTGGGGTGCTCTTCTGAAGTATGAGGAGAATAGAGGGAGAGTTACATGAGAGTGCTTGATACTGACACTGGGAGGCTAAAAGGTTCTAATTTCCAACTAACATCCTTCACCTTGATAAGCCAAATGGGAAAAAAAATCCAGATGATTCAGCTTGATGTTAGGTGAATGTTAATTCCACTCCCTTATACAGTCTCGTTCAGTAATTCCTCCAAGCCAATTGCCAAATATGCACAAAAATAAATCTTTCAAGTTGACACAGCTTCAAACACTGCATTGGTGGCAATCTAATACACTGCATCACAAAAAGCACACATCTCAATGCATCCAGCTATTGTAAACTGGATTATGTACTCAAGTCTCTGGAGTGGGGATTGAACTCACATTCTGACTCAATGGTGAGAATGCTACCAACTGAGCCAAAGCTGACATTTAATAAAATGAAGGACGTTTCTGTTTTAGAGTGAATTGCCAAGGCTTAGCTGTCACATGCAGAGTCCAAGTCTGAAACCAAGTCAAACACTGGAGGAGATCCCAACTTCAACCCCGTGTAGATGAGCTGACATTGTTACAATCCTTCCTACCCCTTTCTCAGAATGGGTACATAGAAACATAGAAATTAGGGCGCAGGAGTAGGCCATTCGGCCCTTCGCACCTGCACCGCCATTCAATAAGATCACGGCTGATCATTCACCTCAGTACTCCTTTCCTGCTTTCTCTCCATACCCCTTGATCCCTTTAGCCGTAAGGGACACATCTAACTCTCTTGAATATATCCAACAAACTGGCCTCAACAATTCTCTGCGGCAGGGAATTCCACAGGTTCACAATTCTCTGAGTGAAGAAGTTTCTCCTCATCTCGGTCCTAAATGGCTTACCCCTTATCCTTAGACTGTGACCCCTGGTTCTGGATTTCCCCAACATTGGAACATTCTTCCTGCATCTAACCTGTCCAGTCCGGTCAGAATGTTATATGTTTCTATGAGATCCCCTCTCATCCTTTTAAACTCCAGTGGGACCACAACCAACTAATTCCGCCCCCGCCCCCATACACACACACACTCAAGAGAAACCCTAATTAAAATCAAGATATCTACCCAGAGGTTCTCCCAGTGTACCCAGTGTAGTTCTGGTCATGAATCCGACTCCTCAGAAATATTACGAAGCTATGTTGTAATCCAGATCATTCAGTAAGTAGCAGAGCCATACAGACGAAGATGATCACAGTTCAATTATTATAAGGGGAAGAAAATAGGTCAGCATTCCCACGCTTCATCGCCAACCATTCATTCTTGCTAGGAGAGTGAGCGCGCACGAGCGCGAGCGCGCGCAAGAGTGTGCATCTGTGCGCGGTGGTGTGCACCTGCACAAGTGTGAGCGTGTGAGATTGAGAGTGTGTGCGCGCATGTTAAGAGTGTGAGAGTGCAAATGTTAAAAGTGTATGAGTGTGCAAGTGTGCGGCGCGTGCACGCGTGTGAGGCACGGCCAGTATTCAGTTTGGATGTAATGCCCTCCCTATAGCCTGTTGACACACACTGATGAGTTTCACACATGAATAGCCAAAGTAGCACTGGCCCACTGGGACCAACAGAACTGTACCGCAGCCAAGGGTCAATGGTGTTAGGAGAGGAGAGGAAAAAAATTGCCGTGGAAACAAAGTTCAAAACAAGAGCACAGCAAATGAGGATCTGCAATGAGGAAGAACCACTTATAGCTGCAGAATGTTGTCTTTTATTGCACTGACAATGCTCATGTTTCACAGAAATGCCATTGCTGACACTTCAGGAAAAAAAAGCTCTATCCGTCCTAAAAGCAGGCAATGATAAATGTTACACTACAAATGAGAAACTGAAGCGACAACACCAGGCAGACATGGTCATGCTGATGAAAATCTTCCAAATTTTATGTTTCATTCCCAGATTTTATTCAAATGCAACAAGTCTAAACATGGAATAATCTGTGGAATCTACAAGGTATTTTTGAACAAAAACAAAGGAACATTTTGCTCCTTGTGACACAGCTATCAACAAGAAAAACAAGCTGCTGACTTATAGATCAGGTGGTCATTTGCCAGGTATCCAGACATCACCACTTGCAAAAGATCTGGAATGAAGTTTATAAAATGATTAAGATGCAGTGTCTGTGTTTGGCCAAATATCTCGCGTGCATTTCAGGAATCTAGAAATGGCCTTTGCGTTTCATAACGGATGAGCGTGGCAGAATTATGACAGTGTTGTAACTATGGGAAAGATATGGCAGCAATTTAATACATGGGAGCACTGAGGCACTGGGAGTTTGAGAGAATTGCACCCTGGGGATACCCATGCTTCTTTGGTCAGTTTAGGCCTCTGATCAGTTCATTATCTCACGCTGTGTCACATTCTTGGGCTTTACCTCCCTTTATCCAAACAAATGAAGAGCTGGAGAAATTTTAAAGCTAAATCTTTTGCAATATCCTTATTTTGTTGACATTTATCAACATTAAACAATTTAATTTCTAATAATGAGATTGTGCTCTTATATTTATTAAAATTACTGTGTCAGTCACAACATTCTAATGGAACTGCATCTGTAGGTGGTGTTGTGAGCTAACGTGACCATTTGAAAAGTTACGTGATTGATTGTTACATTGAGGTCTCTACAGAGTAATATCGGGGACAGAATAGGTATGCCTTACACTGAACTTGAAACAATTGGGGCCTAAAGACTTAAAAAAAAAATAAGTGGGACTACAGAAATTATAAATCTAACCGTGAACTAAATTATTTAAATATTTTAGTGAGGCTGCATGCCTTCATTTTAACAGTGATTCTATTTTTAAATTCCCTGGCCTTGGGAATGCTGACAGGTGGAAAGAGGCGAAAAGGGCTGCATCCATAAGGCAAGAGCCTTTACAGCACTGCTTGTGGGCCAGGAGGAGCACAAGTGTTTCCTCCATGCCCAAGTTACCCAATAATGCAAGTCTTTCTTTTAAGTCTTTCAATAAGCCTCCCACCCAACCCCCCCAACCATAAGCCCTCCTCCCTGTTCAGACCACACACCCCCACCACAATTTCTCCTACGTCCACTAGGCCTAACTGCTCTCAGCCCAGCTCGACGGTGGCCTTATAGAAACATAGAAAATAGGTGCAGGAGTAGGCCATTCATCCCTTCGAGCCTGCACCGCCATTCAATGAGTTCATGGCTGAACATGCAACTTCAGTACCCCATTCCTGCTTTCTCGCCATACCCCTTGATCCCCTTAGTAGTAAGGACTACATCTAACTCCTTTTTGAATATATTTAGTGAATTGGCCTCAACAACTTTCTGTGGTAGAGAATTCCACAGGTTCACCACTCTCTCAGAAGTTTTTCCTCATCTCGGTCCTAAATGGCTTACCCCTTATCCTTAGACTGTGACCCCTGGTTCTGGACTTCCCCAACATTGGGAATATTCTTCCTGCATCTAACCTGTCTAAACCCGTCAGAATTTTAAACGTTTCTATGAGATCCCCTCTCATTCTTCTGAACTCCAGTGAATACAAGCCTAGTTGATCCAATCTTTCTTGATATGTCAGTCCCGCCATCCCGGGAATCAGTCTGGTGAACCTTCGCTGCACTCCCTCAATAACAAGAATGTCCTTCCTCAAGTTAGGAGACCAAAACTGTACACAATACTCCAGGTGTGGCCTCACCAAGGCCCTGTACAACTGTAGTAACACCTCCCTGCCCCTGTACTCAAATCCCCTCGCTATGAAGGCCAACATGCCATTTGCTTTCTTAACCGCCTGCTGTACCTGCATGCCAACCTTCAATGACTGATGTACAATGACACCCAGGTCTCGTTGCATCTCCCCTTTTATTAATCTGTCACCATTTAGATAATAGTCTGTCTCTCTGGTTTTACCACCAAAGTGGATAACCTCACATTTATCCACATTATACTTCATCTGCCATGCATTTGCCCACTCACCTAACCTATCCAAGTCACTCTGCAGCCTCATAGCATCCTCCTCGCAGCTCACACTGCCACCCAACTTAGTGTCATCCGCAAATTTGGAGATACTACATTTAATCCCCTCGTCTAAATCATTAATGTACAATGTAAACAGCTGGGGCCCCAGCACAGAGCCTTGCGGTACCCCACTAGTCACTGCCTGCCATTCTGAAAAGTACCCATTACTCCTACCCATTGTCTGCCAACCAGTTCTCAATCCACGTCAGCACACTACCCCCAATCCCACGTGCTTTAACTTTGCACATTAATCTCTTGTGTGGGACCTTGTCGAAAGCCTTCTGAAAGTCCAAATACACCACATCAACTGGTTCTCCCTTGTCCACTCTACTGGAAACATCCTCAAAAAATTCCAGAAGATTTGTCAAGCATGATTTCCCTTTCACAAATCCATGCTGATTTGGACCTATCATGTCACCTCTTTCCAAATGCGCTGCTATGACATCTTTAATAATTGATTCCATCATTTTACCCACTACCGATGTCAGGCTGACCGGTCTATAATTCCCTGTTTGCTCTCTCCCTCCTTTTTTAAAAAGTGGGGTTACATTGGCTACCCTCCACTCCAAAGGAACTGATCCAGAGTCTATGGAATGTTGGAAAATGACTGTCAATGCATCAGCTATTTCCAAGGCCACCTCCTTAAGTACTCTGGGATGCAGACCATCAGGCCCTGGGGATTTATCGGCCTTCAATCCCATCAATTTCCCCAACACAATTTCCCGACTAATAAGGATTTCCTTCAATTCCTCCTTCTTACTAGACCCTCCGAACCATTTTATATCCGGAAGGTTGTTTGTGTCCTCCTTAGTGAATACCGAACCAAAGTTCAATTGGTCTGCCATTTCTTTGTTCCCCGTTATGACTTCCCCTGATTCTGACTGCAGGGGACCTACATTTGTCTTTATTAACCTTTTTCTCTTTACATATCTATAGAAGCTTTTGCAGTCCGTCTTAATGTTCCCTGCAAGCTTCCTCTCGTACTCTATTTTCCCTGCCCTAATCAAACCCTTTGTCCTCCTCTGCTGAGTTCTAAATTTCTCCCAGTCCCCGGGTTCGCTGCTATTTCTGGCCAATTTGTATGCCACTTCATTGGCTTTAATACTATCCCTGATTTCCCTTGATAACCACAGTTGAGCCACTTTCCTTTTTTATTTTTACGCCAGACAGGAATGTACAATTGTTGTAGTACATACATGCGGTCTCTAAATGTCTGCCATTGCCCATCCACTGTCAACCCTTAAGTATCATTCGCCAATCTATCCTAGCCAATTCACGCCTCATACCTTCAAAGTTACCCTTCTTTAAGTTCTGGACCATGGTCTCTGAATTAACTGTTTCATTCTCCATCCTAATGTAGAATTCCACCATATTATGGTCACTCTTCCCCAAGGGGCCTCGCACAACGAGATTGCTAATTAATCCCCTCTCATTACACAACACCCAATCTAAGATGGCCTCCCCCCTAGTTGGTTCCTCGATATATTGGTCTAGAAAACCATCCCTTATGCACTCCAGGAAATCCTCCTCCACCGTATTGCTTCAGTTTGGTTAGCCCAATCTATATGCATATTAAAGTCACCCATGATAACTGCTGCACCTTTATTGCATGCTCCCCTAATTTCCTGTTTGATGCCCTCCCCAACATCACTACTACTGTTTGGAGGTCTGTACACAACTCCCACTAACGATTTTTGCCCTTTTGTGTTCTGCAGCTCTACCCATATAGATTCCACATCATCCAAGCTAATGTCCTTCCTAACTATTGCATTAATCTCCTCTTTAACCAGCAATGCTACCCCACCTCCTTTTCCTTTTATTCTATCCTTCCTGAATGTTGAATACCCTTGGATGTTGAGTTCCCAGCCCTGATCATCCTGGAGCCACGTCTCTGTAATCCCAATCACATCATATCTGTTAACATCTATTTGCACAGTTAATTCATCCACCTTATTACGGATACTCCTTGCATTAAGACACAAAGCCTTCAGGCTCTTTTTTTTTTTTTTAACACCCTTTGTCCTTTTAGAATTATGATGTAGTGTGGCCCTTTTTGTTTCTTGCCTTTGTTTACTCGGCCTTCCACTATTGCTTTTTATCCTTCTACCATCTGTTTGAGTCCATATTACTTCGCCCTGTCTTGCTGCATAGGTTCCCATCCACCTGCCATATCAGTTTAAACACTTCCGAACTGCATTAGCAAATGTTACCCGCAGGACATCAGTTCCAGTACTGCCCAAGTGCAAACCGTCCCTTTTGTACAGGTCCCACTTCCCCCAGAACTGGATCCAATGTCCCAGGAATTTGAATCTCTCCCTCTTGCACCATTGCTCAAGTCACGTATTTATTCTAGCTATCCTGCTCCCTCTACTCTGATTAGCACGTGGTACTGGTAGCAATCCAATGATTGCTACCTTTGAGGTCCTACTTTTTAATTTAACTCCTAGCTCCCTAAATTCAGCTTGTAGGACCTCTTCTCACTTCTTAACTGTATTGTTGGTACCTACATATACCACAACAACTGGCTGTTCACCCTCCCTCTCCAGAATGCTCTGCAGCCGCTCCGAGACATCCTTGACCCTTGCACCAGGGAGGCAACATACCATCCTGGAGTCTCGGTTGCGGCCGCAGAAACTCCTATCTATTCCCCTTACAATAGAGTCCCCTGTCAATTAGACTGGCTGCGGGCAGGAAACCTACAGAAGTTCTGGAAACCCGTACTTTCGGGTTTCATGACATCAAAGCAGCCCTCCTCCCTTCTCCCACCCGCCACACTTTCGAGCTAATATCCAGCCCAATCTTTCAGGTCGATGACTTGGCAATTCAGCATTTCCTGTTTTTATTTCAGATTTCCAGCATCTGTAGTATTTTGCTTTAATTATAAATTAAAAAGCAGGTCCTAAGAACATAAGAAATAGGACCTGAAGTAGCCCATTTGGTCCTTCGAGTCTGCTCCGCCATTCATCAATATAACGATTGATCTTCTACCTCAACACATTTCCGCACTATCCCCATATCCTTTAATTCCCTTTGTTCCCAAAAATGTATCGACATCTGTCTTGAATGTACTCAACAGCTCTCTGGGGTAGATAATTCAAAAGATTCACAACCCTTGAGTAAAGCAATTTCTCCTACCCATTATTCTATGACTAAGTTCAATTCTGTGACTCCACAAATATTGAACTTAGCACCAATTGCATGTTTTAACTCAGGATCTCATTATTTTTTGAAAATTGGGATTGTTTTTTTTAAAAAAAAGAAAATCAGGCCTATGTATTAAAAATAAATCTTCCCAAGTGTAGAATATTATTTTGAGATGTTTCTGTGTTTCCCTCACAATCCCCCCCTAAGGACATGGACTAAGATTCTGAACTCACGACATAGCAATTGCATTACTAGCCCAGGTCCCACCTTGCAAAGCTTAACACATTAGTACTCAAAATCTCAGACATCACCTGTTGGGTTTTTCAGATACTCATTTCAGGATACCCCAACTTTTCACACCCTGCCTCTAAATCGGTTATAATGACCAATATAACAACAGTAATTCTGTTAATTAAAGTTGGTGAGCTGAAGTAGCTGAATTATCAAGTTAACTTTGCACACTTGTCAATAATAGAATTGATTCCATCTTTTCATCAATGCCTCAAGTCAGGATCTGCTGCAGTCTTGCCTTGTTTTGCGTACAGCTCACGGAGGCTTTGCCCTTTCATTCTGTACACTTGGGACAGTCGTCACAGCGTAGACAAACATCCCTGACCTCCCCGACAGCAGGCATCGCGCCATCCTCAAACTGCTGACTAGTACACTACTGGAATGTCACTGCAACATTACAGCACTGTGCAAAGGGATGCATTTTCCATACTGCAAACAAAACCTTAAAATATGCAAGGTGTAAGCATTTATCCAGATGTCTGATAACCATATTTGAAATCACATAGGGCACTTTACCAGCCATTCGAAACAGACCATAAATTACACAAGAGTTGATTTTTAGTGAAAAGCACAGCTTGTGCTGAATTATAGACTGCACAATACAGATAATGACATATGGAAGAGAATGGCACTCCAGATATCTTACAATCCCCCCACCTTTCCTGCCCATCAGTGCAACAACTACTTATACTCAGCTATAACCATTTACAGTTGGTGTTACAGGGTCATTTTTAAATAAACATATAAATTCTACTATAATATTTAAGAATTTGCAAATAAAGTTAAATGAATGATTAGTATATTTCATTTCTGGGTAACAATGAGTACAACTCGAGGACCAGCTTGGAGGAATTACTGGAGCCATGAAGGAAGTGAGGCAGTCATTAAGTGTTTCTGCAATTGAATCTTTTCATGTATGTGCAGATTTGAAATGTCAGCTGTGGCTCAGTGGTAGCACTCTCGCCTCAGAGTCAGAAATTAGTGGGATCAAGTCCCACTCAGAAATTTAAGCACATAAACCAGCCTGACACTCCAGTGTAGTAGAGAGAGTGCTGCACTGTCGGAGGTGACATCTTTCAAATGAGACGTTAAACCAACGCCCGTTTTCCCTCTCAGGTGTATGTAAAAGATTCCATGGCACTAATTTGAAGAACTGCATGCTGGCCAATTATATCTTTCAACCAACATCACTAGAACAGACTATCTGATCAATATGAATAGAAAGGACCTATTTCCATTAGCAGAGAGGTCAACAACCAGGGGGCATAAATTTAAAGTAATTGGTAGAGGTTTAGAGGGGATTTGAGGGGAAATTTCTTCACATAGAAGGTTGTGGGGGTCTAGAACTCACTGTCTGAAAGGGTGGTGGAGGCAGAAACCCTCACCACATTTGAAAAGTACTTGGATGTGCACGTGAAGTGCCGTACCCTGCAGGGTTACGGACCTAGAGCTGGAAAATGGGATTGGACTGGACAGCCTCTTGATGGCTGGCATGGACATGATGGGTCGAAATGGCCTCCTTCCATGTTGTAAACTTCTATGATTCTATGATTATCACATTATGGTTTGAGAGAGCTTGCTATGTGCAGACTGGCTGCTGTGTTTCCTACATTACAACAGCGACTATATTTCAAAAGTAAAAGTTGTAAAGCGCTTTGGGGGCATCCTGAGGTTGCAAAATACAAAATGCAAGTCTTTCTTTTTATTAATTTACCTTCCTCATAATGACAAGAAAAGTGACTGAAAGTGGCAAGTCATACAACAAAACCACATCAACCTTCTTCTCCTTCCTTTTGAGATGCTGCCTCATTCTAGGGTATGGTTCACTATGGAGGCAAAACACACTCCAACGGCCATCCTTCATGTACGAGTCTAGACAGTGAGCTGGCAGGTTATTCTATTATGGGGTGTATGACAAGAATTACCAATCCTAACCTTGCCACCGACTACATATACATGCACTTTTATACAGGGGTCATGGGATAGTGATCGATTTTCCCTCTTCCTAGTCCAGGGCATTGAAGCCACATTGCAGCATCTATTCTGCCGCCCTGACTCGGATCAGCTAGCTTATGATAAAGCCGCAATTGAACCTCAGACTTTCTTCATTTGTTTTGCTCTGTACATTACCCACTCTATTATCAAAAGAGCTGGATCATAATTCTTTTCAATGGCTTGATAGTGTTGAAGGGTTACTCACTGGTCATTTCTATGCTGGCATGTTCAGATAATATGCTGACTCCGCAATGTAAACAGTTGAGGATCTTGATAAGCACACCTCTATAAGTGAGCAAAACATTCCCTTTATCTGATAGCAGACAATAGTCTGTACAGCACTAGAGTTGTGCTCAATTAGGAGAGGAGCCTGGGTAAACAGCCATTAGGGCAAGAATTCCAAGCAATTTGTATTTGTAGGCTGTATATACATGTATACCAGAGAGCCTTGGGACCATATACAAGGTTGAAATTATGTATCCTAAGTTGTTGATACTAACAAATCGTAGTATTCTGATTTCGGATTTATCCACCAGGTGACGCAACAGTCCTTTGCAAACCTTCAGTCCACAAAATTCAAAATCAGCAAATAAGATACACAAGCACAATTAAGATCAAACCGTTTCTGGCTTTGTGGGCTGGCACGCCAGGACTCGGGGCTCAATTTTCCCCAGTTATCTGAGCCTTTTTTTGGCGCACTCTGCTTTTTTTGGCGTAAATTAAAATATCCAAGTTTCCCCAAAGTTTCCGTGCCAGTGTAATTCAGTTAGTTATGATTTTTTTAGTTTAGGATTTTTTTGTGTCATGGGGATGTAACCCGATGTCTACGCCAGTCTTTCACATTTAAGCAAGTTTGGCCAACTTATATTTTTCCTCGGACGGCGTATGTGACCACTCCCAAAAAAGCTTCTGGGCACTTAAGAAAAACCAGCGCATGTTATAAAAATCGGTGCAGAAAGACACCATTGTTTTTAGGCGAAGTTTTGAAGAGAGTCAAGACAACAAAGAATATGCATCATGAAGCTTAATTTTTACAAACTCAAAAGGGAGAAAATGGAAGTCTAATGCAGTTATGTAATTTTTGATTTATTTCAAAGTGCCACACCACCAACGAACGCTTCCTCACCGGGCTCGAGAGTCGGAGCATCGGCCGGCAGAATCTCTCCCTTGCCCGGACACAGGAACTCGGGGCTCGGCTTCAAAAGAAGCCCGGCGGGGTGGAAGTCGAACTGAAGGGATGAGAACCCATGGCTATGCAGCAGCTTCAAAAGAAGCCCAGGGGGGCGGTTTGCCAAGCCCATGTCCAGGCGAGTGAGCGATTCTGCCGGCCGACCCTCGAGCCTGGTGAGGAGACATTCGGTCGGTGGTGGGATAGTACTTTGAAAAAAATCTAAAATTAAAGAATTGCATTAGACTTTGTTGCCCTAAATGTCCTCATTGAATGCCTAGCTTCCTATTCTAAGCAAGCCTCTCGCGCATGCGCAGACCAAGGTGTGGTCCATTCTAGGGCATCGATCTTGGGGGGAGAGAGGAGAGAAGCTTTAACTCTTTGTCCTGCTGTTTTGAGCTTCTTGCAAAGCTACAATTTAATATGGGGGCAATATTGACAATGCTATATCTCATGCAAGCCTTCTGCATGATGGTGCTGCGGAGACGAGTGATTTGACATCATCGCATGAGGAACCTCAGAGCATGTAGGATGATGGGCTGGAGGCCTTACCCATGTCGGGTATAGAGAGACCAGCGTTCATGCCTGCATCTGAGTGACGCAGACTGTGTGAGTAGGCTGCGTTTCCGCAAAGAAGTTGCAACCGAGATCTGTGAGTTACTAAAAGCAGACCTGCACCCAAGAAGGGTCAGGAGGACTGTTTTGTCAGTTGAAGTGAAAGGTACAGCTGCATTTTCATTTCATTCATCTGGATCATTCCACGCCACAACTGGGGATGTGTGTGCTATTTCTCAACATGCAACATATATCTACACTCGGCAGGTGACTGCTGCACTATATGCCCAGAGGAATGACTACATAAAGTTTCCCATGACCACCCAAACAATTCATGACAGGGCTGTGGGCTTCTCCAGGATTTCTGGCTTCCCAAAGGTACAGGGCTGCATTGACTGTACTCACATCGCCTTGTGAACACCTTTGTTGGATTCAGAGAAGTGCAGGAACACATCAGGCTTCCACTCCGTGAATGTGCGGCGCATGTGTGACGACATGCATCGCATCATGTCAGTTGATGCAAGATACCCTGGGAACACCCATACTGCGTTCATCCTACATGAGAGTGCTATATCTTCCATGTTTCAGCAGCAGCCAGAAGGGTAGAGCTGGCTGCTGGGAGACAAAGGGTACGGCCTCGTCACCTGTCTCATGACGCCCTTACGCGTAACCTGGACGAAAGCTGACCGTGAATACATGTTGTTGCACGTTGCGATACGGAGCATAATAGAGGGGACCATTGGCATCTTGAAACAGCGTTTCCGATGCCTGGACCATTCCGGAAGCTAGTTGCAATACTCCCCTGAGATTGTCAGTCAGTACACTGTTGTGTGCTGCATGCTGCATAACTTAGCCATCATGAGGCAGCAGTAGCTGGTCGTAGAAGACCCACCTGAGGGAAGAGTGGCTGAAGACGAGGAGGAGGAGGAGGTCAAGGAAGTCTTGCAACCACCTGAACCTAGAGCACGACGGCAGAGGAGTGCGGGCCGTCGTGCCTCTAACGATTGCTTGAGCTTTGCGCCAGCAGCTCATCCGTGAACGCTTTGCTGCCTGAAGGCTCAGCGGCAACTATTCCAAATTACATAGAAACATAGAAAATAGGTGCAGGAGTAGGCCATTCGGCCCTTCGAGCCTACACCATCATTCGACAAGATCATGGCTGATCATTCCCTCAATACCCCTTTCCTGCTTTCTCTCCATACCACTTGATCCCCTTAGCCGTAAGGGCCATATCTAACTCCCTCTTGAATATATCCAATGAACTGGCATCAACAACTCACTGCGGCAGGGAATTCCACAGGTTAACAACTCTGAGTGAAGAAGTTTCTCCTCATCTCAGTCCTAAATGGCCTACCCCTTATCCTAAGACTGTGTCCCCTGGTTCTGGACTTCCCCAACATCGGGAACAATTTAACCGCATCTAACCTGTCCCATCCCGTCAGAATCTTGTGTATGTTTCTACGAGATCCCCTCTCATCCTTCTAAACTCCAATGTATAAAGGCCCAGTTGATCCAGTCTCTACTCATGTTAGTCCAGCCATCCCGGGAATCAGTCTGGTGAACCTTCGCTGCACTCCCTCAATAGCAAGAATGTCCTTCCTCAGATTAGGAGACCAAAACTGAACACAATATTCCAGGTGAGGCCTCACCAAGGCCCTGTACAACTGCAGTAAGACCTTCCTGCTCCTATACTCAAATCCCCTAGCTATGAAGGCCAATATACCATTTGCCTTCTTCACCACCTGCTGTACCTGCATACCAACTTTCAATGACTGCTGAACCATGACACCCAGGTCTCGTTGCATCTCCCCTTTTCCTAATCTGCCACCATTCAGATAATATTTTGTCTTGGCACTTTTGCCCCCAAAGTGGATAACCTCACATTTATCCACATTATACTGCATCTGCAATGCATTTGCCCACTCACCTAACCTGTCTAAGTCACCCTGCAGCCTCTTAGTGTTCCCCTCACAGCTCACACTCCCACCCAGTTTAGTGTCATCTGCAAACTTGGAGATATTACACTCAATTCCTTCATCCAAATCATTGATGTATATTGTAAAGAGCTAGGGTCCCAGCACTGAGCCCTGCGGCACTCCACTAGTCACTGCCTGCCATTCTGAAAAGGACCTGTTTATCCTGACTCTCTGCTTCCTGTCTGTCAACCCAGTTCTCTATCCACGTCAGTATATTACCCCCAATAACATGTGCTTTGATTTTGCACACCATTCTCTTGTGTGAGACCTTGTCAAAAGCCTTTTGAAAGTCCAAATACACCACATCCACTGGTTCTCCCTTGTCCACTCTACTGGTTACATCCTCAAAAAATTCCAGACGATTTGTCAAGCATTATTTCCCCTTCATAAATCCATGCCAACTTGGACCTATCCTGTCACTGCTTTCCAAATGCGCTGCTATTTCATTCTTAATAATTGATTCCAACATTTTCCCCACCATTGATGTCAGGCTAACCGGTCTATAATTACCCGCTTTCTCTCTCCATCCCTTTTTAAAAAGTGGTGTTACATTAGCTACCCTCCAGTCCATAGGAACTGATCCCGAGTCGATAGACTGTTAGAAAATGAACACCAATGCATCCACTATTTCTAGGGCCACTTCCTTAAGTACTCTGGGATGCAGACTATCAGGCCCCGGGGATTTATCAGCCTTCAACCCCATCAATTTCCCGAACACAATTTCCCGCCCAATAAGGATATCCTTCAGTTCCTCCTTCTCACTAGACTCTCTGTCCCCTAGTACTTCTGGAAGGTTATTTGTGTCTTCCTTCGTGAAGACAGAACCAAAGTATTTGTTCAATTGGTCTGCCATTTCTTTGTTCCCCATTATAAATTCACCTGAATCCGACTGCAAGGGACCGACATTTGTCTTCACTAATCTTTTTCTCTTCACGTATCTGTAAAAACTTTTACAGTCAGTTTTTATGTTCCCGGCAAGTTTCTTCTCGTACTCTATTTTCCCCCTCTTAATTAAACCCTTTGTCCTCCTCTGCTGAATTCTAAATTTCTCCCAGTCCTCAGGTTTGCTGCTTTTTCTGGCCAATTTATATGCCTTTTCCTTGGATTTAACACTATTCTTAATTTCCCTTGTTAGCCACAGTTGAGCCACCTTCCCAGTTTTATTTTTATTCCAGACAGGGATGTACAATTGTTGAAGTTCATCCATGTGATCTTTAAATGTTTGCCATTGCCTATCCATCATCAACCCTTTAAGTATCATTTGCCCGTCTATTCTAGCCAATTCACGCCTCAAACCATCGAAGTTACCTTTCCTTAAGTTCAGGACCCTAGTTTCTGAATTAACTGTGTCACTCTCCATCCTAATAAAGAATTCTACCATGTTATGGTCACTCTTCCCCAAGGGGTCTCGCACAAGATTGCTAATTAGTCCTTTCTCATTACACATCACCCAGTCTAGGATGGCTAGTTCCCTGGTTGGTTCCTCGACATATTGGTCTAGAAAACCATCCCTAATAATCCCCAGGAAGTCCTCCTCCACCACATTGCTACCAGTTTGGTTAGCCCAATCAATATGTAGATGAAAGTCACCCATGATAACTGCTGCAACTTTATTGCATGCATCCCTAATTTCTTGTTTGATGCTGTCCCCAACCTTACTACTACTGTTTGGTGGTCTGTACACAATTCCCAGTAGCGTTTTCTGCCCCTTGATATTCCGCAGCTCCACCCATACAGATTCCACATCATCCAAGCTAATGTCCTTTCTTATTTTTGGATTAATTTCCTCTTGAACCAGCAATTCCACCCCGCCTCCTTTTCCTTTCTGTCTATCCTTCCTAAATGTTGAATACCCCTGGATGTTGAGTTCCCAGCCTTGGTCACCCTGGAGCCATGTCTCCGTGATGCCAATTACATCATACCCGTTAACTGCTATCTGCGCAGTTAATTCGTCCACCTTATTCCGAATACTCCTCGCATTGAGGCACAGAGCCTTCAGGTTTGTCTTTCTAACACACTTTGCCCTTTAGAATTTTGCTGTAATGTGGCCCTTTATGCTTTTTGCCTTGGGTTTCTCTGCCCTCCACTTTTACTTCTCTTCATTCTATCTTTTGCTTCTGCCCCCATTCTACTTCCCTCTGTCTCCCTGCATAGGTTCCCACCCCACCTGCCATATAAGTTTAACTCCTCCCGAACAGCACTAGCAAACACTCCGCCTAGGACATTGGTTCCAGTCCTGCCCAGGTGCAGACCATCCAGTTTGTACTGGTCCCACCTCCCCCAGAACCGGTTCCAATGTCCCAGGAATTTAAATCCCTCCCTTCTGCACCTCTCCTCAAGCCATGTATTCATCTGAGCTATCCTGCGATTACTAATCTGACTAGCACATGGCACTGGTAGCAATCCTGAGATTACTACTTTTGAGCTCCTACTTTTTAATTTAGCTCCTAGCTCCCTAAATTCATCTTGTAGGACCTCATCCCTTTTTTTACCTTTATCGTTGGGACCTATATGCACCACGACAACTTGCTGTTCACCCTCCCTTTTCAGAATGCCCTGCACCCGCTCCACGACATCCTTGACCCTTGCACCAGGGAGGCAACATACCATCCTGGAGTCTCGGTTGCGGCCGCAGAAAAATATCTATCTATTCCCCTTACAATTGAACCCCCCATCACTCTAGCTCTCCCACTATTTTTCCTGCCTTCCTGTGCAGCAGAGCCACCCACGGTGCCATGAACTTGGCTGCTGCTGCCCTCCCCTGAGGAGTCATCCCCCTCAACAGTACCTAAAGCGGTGTATGTTTTGCAGGGGGATGACCGCAGGGGACCCCCGCACCACCTTCCTTGCACTGCTCTTCCTGTTGGTCACCCATCCCCCATCTGGCTGTGTACCCTTTTCCTGCGGTAAGACCAACTCACTAAACGTGCTATTCACGTCATTCTCAGCATCGTGCATGCTCCAGAGTGAATCCACCCGCAGCTCCAGTGCCGCAATGCGGTCCGTCAGGAGCTGCAGGCGGATACACTTTCCGCACACGTAGTCGTCAGGGACACCGGAAGCATTCCTGACTTCCCACATAGTGCAGGAGGAGCATAACACGTGTCCGAGCTGTCCTGCCATGACTTAACCCTTAGATTAACTTAAATTAACAATGCTAAAGGTTACTTACTGATATAGAAAGGAAAAAGAAAAACTACTTACCAATCACCAGCCAATCACTTACCCCCTTGGCTGCGAAGTCACCTTTCGGTTTCCTTCTACTTCTTTTTTCCTCCCTGCTGCAGCTGCACCGGCTGGCCTCTTGTAGGCCTCAGCAACAATCCCGCTCCGCCTCCTGACTCCCCGCTGGTCTCTCGAACTGCCGACACTCCTATTGGGTCTCTTGTAGGCCTCGGCAACGTCCCGCTCCGCCTCCTGACTCCCCACTGGCCTCTCAAACTGTCCATGTTTACTGTTTGGACCTGTTCCGTAATGTTGTGTTGCGTTGCGTTAATGGAACAAATAATACAAACTATTCTTCTTTAGTTCAAAACGTTGTGTTAATAATGGAACAAATAATGGAAATGATTCAGTTATATTTTATTCAAAAGTTTAACACTTGTTTGTACTTAGCTTAACTTTAATAAAAATATTCTTGGATCAAACTTTAAAGTTTGATCCAAGATCACTTTCAAACTTTTAAACTTGTAAATTTACATAATTTACAAAAAACTTTTAATTTGAGTACAGTCACAACAACAGCAAAGAAAGGCTGCACCCATCTCTCTTCCACCTTATTCTAAGACTGCCTGCTGTGCTTGGTTTTGTTGACTCCACCCCTGCCCACAGGCGGTGGCACAGCATTTCTCAGGTTGGTACCAAGCTTATTCTTTCGAGCATCTGGCTAATGCGCACTTCTTGATGGGGGGCATGGGCAGGCGGTAATGTGGAAGGCCCGGCTTGGACCTCTTCAGAAGCTGGTCTGGGGATTGGAGTGGGAGTGGCAGTTGGTTCTGCCAATGGCTGTGAGGTCTGTGCATGTTCCCTTATTGCAGCAGCTAAATCCGACATTCCCTCCCGCACGTGTCCTGACAATATCTCAACTACCTGTAACATTCCCTCCCTCATGTTCACCAACAGTATCTCAACTACCTGCAACATTCCCTCACTTATGTGCCCGGACAGTGTTCCCATTTCTCGTGAGAGTGTTGTTACTTCTCCAGACAGTCCCGATACCTCATCACCCACCCCACTGATGGTGTCCAGGAGTGATCGGGTAAGGTCAATGCTCTCCGCACTCATCGCCATTATCTGAACCACACCTGTTAGATCCTGCACCTCAGGAGAGCGCTGTCGAGGTTGGCCTCAAATTGTGCAAAATATAACAGAACAGTCAAATGGTTAGCAGCAGAGGAGGGGGCAGGGTGACATGAGTAGGCTCACACATCGCAGGCAGCAGGCTCATTTGAAGGACCACGATGAATTATGGCACATTGCATCAACCAAAGCGTAGCTCATGGAGACATCCCCATGAACCGAAGCATGGCTAGCCCGTGCAGTACTTAACATTTAGCAAAGCCAGACTGTGGAATTTGCAGGACTTACCCTCTCCCTCGAGTGTGGGCCCAACTTGTGCAGTGGTGGTTGCTTTTCTCCAGGCAGGACCCATCAAAGCAGCGACCCTCTCTTCTAAAGGTGTCAGTGGCTGCAGATTTGCCGGGCCTCCTCCTGTTCGAGTTCTTTCCCTTTTGTTGTGTGCCATCTGCATCTGCAAAGATAAAAATATAACTTTTTAGCAAGGGTGTCTTTCTGCTGTGTGGAACATATGCAGATGGTCACATTTACAATTGCAATTCCAGTGAAAAAATGAAAATATTACTTACACTAACTACTTGACCAAGGTCCTGTCACTTCTTTTTGCACTGGCCTCCAGACCTCAGGGTGGTCACCATTGCACAGGAACCTACTGCAAGTTGATTCCAGTGTTTCTTCATTTCCTTTGGTGAAACTTTTGTGTGACCTCTGCTGGTGTCCAGCTCATGCCACCTAGCCTCAATTATAGTAACTAGTACCTCCACTTCATCCTGTGAGAAATTCATGGTCCTTGAGCCGTGTTCCATATTGTATTGCAGCTCCAATTTTTCCACTGAGAATTAAAGTTCTCACACACAACTGGCTCTTTAGAAATGGCTGAATGCAGACCGGGAACTGTACTGGGCATGCACGCCATAGCAATCACTTAAAAAACTTTTTTTTCGCGCATGCGCAGAAGGGGGGGCGGGGGGGACATCATTTCTTCGGGGCAGATATTAGGCTCCACCCCCCGAAGCTAAAGAAGCAGAGTCCATTTTCAGAAAATAGAACGGGGAAACCTGCAAGTTATTTTTTTGGAACAGTTGGGGCCAAAATAAAACAGGTGTAACTCTTGCAATACGCCAAAAAACAGCATTGGGGAAAATTGAGTCCTCAGTCTCTACATGTAGCCCAGTTTGGACATCCTTCCATGAGCGTTCCAATACCACAATGAAACGTGGGCACATCAGAGCAAAAGAAGGACAATTCCCCTCTAGGTATATGCACTCAAGTAAGTTCATCACACGTAGCCACTTTGCCCATGTCGTCATTTACCTCATTGCAGCTGCAGTGACTGGAACAGGAATACAGATTTACTTTACGGGCAACCTATTGGTTATTGGCTGCCAGTAGAAATGCCCTGAGCTCCAAGCCTTTGGTGTTGTTTAAGGCACAACTTTTGGCAGCTGTCATTCGAAGCAGCCCAAAATGAAGACCACTATTCGATTGGCCCTCTGATGGATCCAATAGTGACTGGTGAAACACAAGTAACGAGAAACATAAGGAGTAGCATCCAAAATTCCCATAAGCCCAGTTCAGGAATGGTTATAGACCAACTGATTCTGAGATGACTACAAGATAAAGACCCCACCTCTCGCACCAGCCGTGCCCAACCCCCCCCACCCCATACTTCAAATAGCTGGCTGGGATTACGCCGAGGATGGAGGAGACAGGCAACAGGCTGGAGTGCAGCACTGATGTTATGCTTGGAGAATGCCTTTCAAACAGTAACCTTGACAGTTCAAAATGTTGATCCCATTAGCAATGAATCGCTCGATACAAGGATTCAGGGGTCAAGGCAACCCTGTAGCAACAGCTAGGAGGGGCAATCTCCGCTCTTGCAGAAACCAGTTGAGCCATTATGGCTGGGCTAGAAAGAAGGAAATGTTCCCAAAGAAAAATGATTTACAGCAGCAATTACAACTCCCAGTACTAATGTTTTAAAATCTGAGAAAGAACAGGAACAAGCCAACCACACAGGAAGGTCATGGGAAGAAAAGGGTGATCAAATCGACAGAACAATAAAAGAAAAGTCTAACAACTTGGGAACCACACGGAATGGGCTGGCACACTGCAACGGAGCTGTTGCTAGGATTTTAGCGAAGCACAATGGTGGGCATGAGAGACTTTTGCGCTATATTCAATTGAAGTGTGAAATAAGTATCCAGCAGTAAAATTATGCGTGTTATTTTTCCAAACTTGGGTTGTGCCTGGAGAGAGCATGTTAAACTATACAATAAGTAATGCCGATTACAGATTTGTTACCAGTAGTAGTAAGTGGTAATGAATAAGGACATTACATAAGAAGCATATTGAATAAAAAGCATTATTAGCTTTAGTGCAATGTTTTTCTCTGGCATACACCGACATTAAGAACAAACTTGTATTTATATATAGCAGCTCATTATGTCCTCAAGACATCCCAAGGCACTTTCAATATATTAGTTTTGAAGTGAAGTCACTTTTGTAGGCAAACATGGCAGCAAATTTGTGTACAGCAAATCCTCACAAACAGCAAATGAAAAGCTTGGCCACTTAATGTGTTTTGGTGGTATTGGTTAACATAGAAACTTAGAAATTTACAGCGCAGAAGGAGGCCATTTCGGCCCATCATGTCCGCGTCGGTCGGCAAAGAGCCGCATGGCCCTCGGTCAGCAGCCCTGAAAGTTACATATAAACCTATGAACAATGAACAGTAACGGAAAGGTAAAGAGTACCCAGCCCAACCATTCCGCCCACACAACTGCAACACCCCTTACACTGAAACATTCTATACTCCACCCCAAACGGAGCCATGTGATTTCTTGGGAGAGATAAAAACTAGATAAAAACCCAGGCCAATTTAGGGAAAAAAATCTGGGAAAATTCCTCTCCGACCCATCCAGGCGATCGAAACGAATCCAGATCACCCTGGCCGTATTCGATTCCCTGCAGTACTTACCATTATATCTGCGCCGGCCAACAAGAGGTTATCTAGTCTATTCCCAATTACCAGCTCTCGGTCCGTAACCCTGCAGGCTACGGCACTTCAAGTGCCCATCCAACCATCTCTTAAAAATGGTGAGGGTTTCTTCATCCACCACTCTTCCAGGCAGTGAGTTCCAGATCCCCACAACCCACTGCGCAAAGAAGCCCCCTCCCCTCAAATCCCCATTTAACCTTAAAGCTATGCCCCCTCCACCAATGGAAATAGGCCCTTACTATCCATTATGTCCAGCCCCCTCAATATTTTGTACACCTCAATGAGGTCTCCTCTCAACCTCCTCTGTTCCAGTGAGAACAAACCCAGCCTTTCCTCATAACTAAGTTTCTCCATTCCAGGCAGCATCCCAGTAAATCTCCTCTGCACCCTCTCGAGTGCAATCACATCCTTCCTATAATACGGCGAACAGAACTGCACACAGTACTCCAGCTGTGGTCTAACCAAAGTATTGTACAATTTAAGCATAATCTCCCTGCTCTTATATTCTGTGCCTCAGCCAATAAAGGCAAGCACTCCATATGCCTTCTTAACCACCTTATCCACCTGGCCTGCTACTTTCAAGGATTTGTGGACAAGCACTCCAAGGTCCCTTTGTTCATCTACACTATTAAGTGGCCTACTGCTTAATGTGTATACCCTTTCCTTATTAGCCCTCCCAAAGTGCATTACCTCGCACTTCTCTGAATTACATTTAATTTGCCACTGCTCTGCCCACCTGACCAGTAGATTGATATCCTCCTGCAGCCCATGATTTTCCTCTTCATTATCAACCACACAACCAATTTTAGTGTCGTCTGCAAACTTCTTAATCATACTCCCTATATTCAAATCTAAATTGTTGATCTGTACCACAAAAAGCAACGGACCCAGTACTGAGCCCTGCGTAACCCCACCGGAAACATCCTTGCAGTCACAAAAACATCCATCAACCATTACCCTTTGCTTCCCACCTAGAGGCCAATTTTGGATCCAACTTGCCACTTTGCCCTGGATTCCATGTGCTTTAACCTTCGCGACCAATCTACCATGTGGGACCTCATCAAAAGCTTTGCTAAATCCATATACACTACATCATACGTACTACCCTCATCGACACTCCTGCTTACCTCCTCAAAAAATTCAATCAGTTTAGTCAAACACGATCTTCGCTTAACAAATCCATGCCTACTGTCCCTAATTAATCCTTGCCTTTCTAAATGTAGATTTATCCTGTCTTTCAGGATTTTTTCCAATAATTTTTCCACCACTGAGGTCGGCTGACAGGCCTGTAATTACTTGGCCTATCCCTTTCTCCCTTCTTAAACAAGGGTACTACATTAGCAATGCCCCAATCCTCCGGCACCATGCCCAAATCCAAAGAGGACTGGAAAATGATGGTCAAGGCCTCTGCTATTTCCTCTTTTACTTCCCTCAGCAGCCTAGGATGCATGTCAACCGGGCCGGAGGACTTACCTACTTTCAAAGCTGCTAAACCCCTTAATACTTCCTCTCTCACTATATTTATTTCATCCAGAATATCACACTCTTCCTCGATAGCAGTATCTGCATTGCCCCTTTCCTTTGTAAAAACAGATGCAAAGTATTCGTTAAGAACCATACCAACATCTTCCGCCTCCACACAAAGATTACCCTCATGATCTCTAATAGGCCCTACCCTTTCTTTAGTTACCCTCTTAATATATTTATTGAACATCTTAGGATTTTCCTTAATTTTACTAGCCAATAATTTTTCGTACTCTCTCTTAGCATTCCTAATATCCTTTTTAATTTTGCCTCTTAACTTTCTATATTCCTCTAAAGATTCTATAGTTTTTAGCTGTTGGCATATGACATAAGCATCCCTTTTTTTCTTTATCCTCCCCTGTAAGTCCCTGGACATCCAGGGGGCTCTAGAATTATTATTCCCACCCTTTTTCTTTAAGGACACATGTTTGACCTGAGGGAAGATTATTGGCCAATACACTGGAGAGAACTGTGTTTCTCTTCAAATAGTGCCATAGGATCTTTAACATCCAGTTAAACTGGCAGACAGTGGCATCAATTTATCAACTCATCTGAAAGATGGCACTGCCGACAATGGAGTGATCCTTCAGTAATGCACTGAAGCATCACACTTGAGATGTGTTGAAGTCCTGAAGTGGGGCTTGACAATTGCCTGACTGAGGTGAGCATGTTACCATCCCTATCCATAAGAAAGCAAATTCAATAAATGAATGCATTTATTTCTCTATAATACAAACTGTAAGATAATTAATAGAAGTTATTGGAAATAATTTCATCTCATAATTCAAATCATGTTCATTAACCTCTCAAGCTTCAATCTCTTAGCTTATGTATCTGAAAGGAGATGGAATTATTTGATACAGTCCCCTCATCCATCACTATCTGCTGTATTATAGGTTACAGATTCAAGATTTTCTTACTTTGCCATAGAATTCCAATATAAAGCATTATACTCCAGATAAATGCATCTAAATAATCCAAAGAAGTCATGTCTATTTCATCCTGCGTACTACCTGACCTTTCAGCTCTTTTCTTTTCTCCTCCCCAATTTTCTCCTCTTTCCAAAGCTTTGATTCCTGCTGGAACGTGCATCTACTGGAACAGAAGATTCATTCAGCTGGTCTACCTTCATGTGTGAGTCTAAGCAGTGATTGTTAGCAGGCTATTCAACCTAGGAGGCTTCACAATATACATCCACAGATATGCATATTCCAGCAATAGTTAGTGTTTTTTTATTTGTTCTTGGGGTTTGCGTGACACTGGCAAGACTGCATTTATTGCAGATGGGGATTTTTTTTTCCACTGGCAAGAGTGTCGGTGACCAGGAGACAAGGATAAGATAATTGGCAAAAAATCCGGGGGAGGTGGCGGGGGGGGGGGAGGGGAAGTGAGGAGAATTTTTAATTTATTTATGCAGCAAGTTATGATTGGAATGCACTATCTGAAAAGATGGTAAATGTAGATTAAATAATAACTTTCAAAAGGGAATTAGATATATATTTGAAATGAGAAATTTGCAGTGCTATAGGGAAAAAGCAGTGAAGTAGGACTAATTGGATAGCTCTTTCAAAGAGCTGGCATAGACATAATGGGCCGAATGGCCTCTTAATGTGCTTTATGATTCTATGATTCAATAAATGTTAAAATGTTATTTGCCACTCGTCAGCCCAAGTCTGGAATCAGCAGCAGACAGACCCACTCCTGACTTTATGATTGAGGGAATGTCATTCAGGAAGCAGTGATTGGCCTAAAAAAAAACACAGCCCTCTTCCTGTGGGACACTGAAGTAGAATACGAGTACAAAAACAACAACTTGCATTTATATAGCACTTTTAACATAGCAAAACATCCTAAGGCACTTCACAGGAGCGTTATCAAACAAAATTTGGCACTGAGCTACATAAGGAGATGTTAGGGCAGATTATCGGATGGGAAAGTGAAGTTGAGGTTGAAGATCAGTCATGATCTTATTGAATGGCAGAGCAAGCTCGAAGGGCTATATAGCCTACTCCTAATTCTTATGTTCTTATGTTCAAAGCTTGGTCAAAGAAATAAGTTTTAAGAAACATCTTAAAGGAGAGAAAGGTAGAGGCAGAGAGATCTAGGGAAGGAATTTTCTAGCTTAGGTCCTAGGCAGCTGAAGGTACAGCTACCAATGGAGGAGGGATAAAAATCGGAGATGCGCATGAGGCAAAAATTGGAGGAATGCTGACATCACGAAGGGTTGTAGGGAAGGAGGAGGTTAGAGAGATAGGATGAGGCGAGGTCCTGGAGGGATTTGAAAACAGGCAATATATAAGCCTAAATTGTTCTTGGGTAACAGCAATAAAAGCTAGTTTTTAAAGTTATGATGCACTTTCACTCCAGTCCTTTAAGGGATGTGCAGTATGGTATTTCAAAGTCTCTGTTTAAAACAAGCTTACAGAATTTCTGAGTAATTGATATGCAGCTGAAATATAGATGACAGACAAATCGTCCCAGGTTTAGTACCAGCTGCTCACTACATTTGCAGCATCACTGTCAGGAGTCAGGTGCCATGACCTAGAGTTCATAGCAGGTGCCCAGTGTGAGGTCATTCAGCCCTACAGTCAGCAGTATGACAAGGCAGCTGTTTTTGGTCACACACGCACATGCTGCCAATATTGGAGAAAGTTGCCACAACACAGGCACAATTCACTGGAAATACTTTCCTTCAGCTGCATTAGTTAATGCCACAAAACTTGCATTGAATAACATTGCTGTCCTATAAAGATAAACAGGATACTTTGCTTCAAATCCATACATTTGACTAGTGAATATGTTCACTAAAGAGAAATACGAACTACTCCATCAGTATATAACGCCACTGGTCACATAAACACTGGAAAGTACTTGGCGGAAAACACTTGGTTATCTTGGTCTGAGTCGTCAGATTTGGCTCACTGGTAGCACTCTCGGCTGAGTCAGTGGCGTCCTGTCAGACTCCAGGGATTGGAGCATATAATCCAAGCTGACACCTCAGTGCAGTACTGAGGGAGTGCTGCACTTTCGGAGGTGCCATCTTTTGGAACCCCAGTCATATGCTTCCCAACAGAAATGGCAGTGATCAAAGCGGTGGTGACTGGGAATGAGTTGTGATGTGGAGATATCAATGGGGAGGAAACATAGATTCAAATCAGATAACACAAGGATAGTCAGTCAAAAGGTCATTCTGCCCATTCAGACCCTCCCATCCTAGCAAGTTGTGGCTCAGTGGTAGCACTCTCGCCTCAGGGGCAGAGGTTGCAGTTTCAAGTCCCATTCTAGGTTGGCACTCAGTGCAGTACTGAGCGAGTGCTGCATTGTTGAAGATGCCATCTTTCGGATGAGATTTAAAAACAAGTCCCCCTCTGCTCCCTCAGGTAGATGCAAAAGATTCCATGGTTCTATTTGAAGAAGAGATGGGGAGTTATTCTGGTACTATCTGGGCACTATTTATCCCTCATCCATCACTAAATCACCAAATTATCTGACCCTTGCTGTGCTCAAATTGGCTGCCACTTTTCCCTCGATTACAACCGTGACTACACCTCAAAAGTACTTGATTAGCTGTAAAGCTACTTGAGTCGTGAAGGCACTATCAAAATGCAGGTCCTTTCCTTTCTACCATACAGGCGTAACTTTGAGTGAGAAGTTTAAAAGAGTTATGTGCATTGTCTTGTAGAGTACTTTTAAAATAATTTATAAGTAAACTAAGGAACTAGACAAATTTCTGTTTCTGTCTGTTGTTAAAAACTGCACGAAGTTGCTAATTCTGAAGCACAGAGAAGATTATTTTTAACCCTAGTTTGTTCTCCTGCACTCTTTTTCGCTAAGTGCTCCTGATGTAGAAAGTTTGCTTTTCAGTTAACACCAACTTCAGCTTACCCTGCCAGGCTTGCGTTTGTTTCTGATTCTCTGCGGTGTAACATTACGTGCAATATTTAAGATCCCACTGAGAGATGCGATATCTGCCAGGCTTCATGGGAATTCACAGCAGCACCCAATCATTAAACAGGACATTGGGTATTAAACATAGAATGGATACATTGCTGGAAAGGCATGCCTCACTGGATTTAGCTATAGAATGTATTAAGATCCAGCTATCTCTTGGTAATCACCATGTCATCCCGCTCTGCTTTTCACAATAGGCTCAGATGAAGAAGCCACTTCAAGCGATTTTAATCTTATTCCAGAATAGTGACCCTTGCAACTTCCCATTACAGCACCTAGCGGTTTCTTAAATATCCTGTTCCCAACCATTCTCCCTGTCTCAGTTGTTGGACATGCTGTGTGTACAGAAACATTTTCTGATGCCCATCTTGAACCTGCCTTTCACAACCTTGAGCCCATTTCCTCGATCCTATTACAAAAGCAAATACTTACTCCCCTCCACTTCACTAATGCTTGGCCCTCCTTCTTGTACTGCATTGACCAAAACAGTATATTGCTCTCCATATATAGCTCCAGCATGATGTGTGACATTTCACTCAACTGATTTCGCAATATAATCCAGCATCTTACGCGCTTTGTTTAACTGCTACCTTGTACTGTTTATGAATGGTGAACACAAAGTCAATTAACACCCCTTGCTGGAAAATTCTATCCCACCCATGATGTATATCTGCCTATTTATACCATCAATATGTAATTAGCACACCCGCATATAACTTCCCTTATCACTACCTTCTGCTACCTTCCTTTCGGCCAGTTACATCCATTTCCTAGAATCATCGAATTTTACAGCACAGGAGACGACTATTTGGCCCCCGTGCCTGTGCCAGATTTCTAAAAAGAAAGCTATCCACTCAGTTCTACTCTCCTGACTTTCTGGAAGTCTTAAGTACACTAAGTCAACTTGGGCTTCTAGTGCCACCCCGCCCCCCCACATCCTAGAAAATGGAGGAGGTCACCTCCCCAAAACAGTGATGTTGGCATTCTTGTTATGGCATTGAATGTCTTAGATTATTTTTATCCCACTATCTGCAGATGAGCAGCATAGGACAGTCAAGGTTGCAGATAATTCTATGTGGGCAAAACTATCAATACTGCTTTTCAACTGACTCATCAAGACGGTTTTTGAGTGGCAAAGGATAATTCATCTCCAAAATGTCCTCCCACACAAGAGAACTTCCCAGCTGTCGAGACACAAAACCTAGAAATACTTAACCTTTCATTTCTTTGGGGCGGGGGGACACACAAGGGAGGAGGCAAAGTGCAAATATCAATCGAGCCTCGTATTTGCATCCTAATCCCTCGGGCATTAGCTCTGAACGTACCAGCCCAAATAACCAATCATTCCAGTAGTAACACTCTAGCCTCCGAGTCGGAAATTCAAGCCCCACTCCAGAGACTTGAACATATAATCTAGGCTGACACTCCAGTGCAGTACTGAGGGAGTGCTGCATTGCCAGAGGTGCCATCATTCTGGTCAGACGTTAAACCCAGGCCTCGTTTGCCGTAGGGTGGACGCAAAGATCCCGTGGAATTATAAGAAGAGGAGAAGGGGCGCTCTCCCCAGTGCTTGCCAATATTTATCCCTTAACCAATATCACAAAATCAGATTATCTGGTCATTATCGCATTCTCTTTTGTAGGAGCTTGCTGTGCGCAAATCGGCTGCCCTGTTGCCTGCATTACAATGGTGACTTCATTTCAAAAATGCTGAAATTGGCTGTAAAGTGTTTTGGGACAGCCCGAAGTCGTGAAAGGCACTATGCTGTTTAAATACAAGTCTTCCTTTTGTTTTACACACAGCATATTTAATTTGTTTGGATAGATCAACATCGTGGTGAGCAGATTGAGCAGTTCAGAATAATGTGCACATTTCAATGTGAGATGAGTAGTACCACTTCATTCGAATGCACACTATCACATGGGAAAGCATTCCAGTTTTTTTTATTCAAGTTCTGTTACAAGAGAATTCATAAATATTTTGTGAGCTACATGGTATATAATTCATGTCAGTTAATATCAATATATGATGGTGCGTGGCTTTACTTCAGGATAAGTTTCACCTATTACTGCATAAACTGAATATTCAGCTTCAAGACCTTGATAAATCCACTGCAATGACCACAGATAGAGACACAAGAAGCCTGGGCTTCAGTTCACTTCAGTCCACATTGAATGATAGAGTAAATAATAATATGCTTGAGCACCATACACAATGCAGAGCCACTGAGGGTGCATGCTGGCACTTTGCACAGAATAACCCGCAGAGCCAGACTAGTACTGCACTATTGTCTGTGACCTTCTGATTTATTTTTGCGCAGTCAGCACTGAGATCACAACCATGCACAGCATCCCGACTCCAAAATAAACTTGCGTCTCTCTGTACTGCAAAAATGTTTCGATGCAGATTTATTTAAAGCTGTTTTGATTCTCAAAAGACACTAGAGGCTGCCAATCATTATTAGCAGATAGAGTCATCAAGAGATATTGTTGCTTTTCCACCTATAGCAGATGAATCTAACATTTACTGCATCACAGATATAAATCAATGAGGAGAGAGTGTACAGCCAGCTGGATTACATTATGTTCACAGGAATGCCTGGATCAATATTGGGACAGGATTTTTTAATTTAATTTTTTTCCTAAGCTATTGCCTCTTAATCAATAATTACAACACTGTATTCAACCAACATATGTTCCTTGGAAATGCAATGAAATAACAACTTGTATTTATATAGCGCCTTTAACGTAGTATAACATCCCAAGACGCTTCACAGGAGTATTATGAGACAAAGAATTTGACACCAAGCCACAAAAGGAAAAATTAGGGCAGGTGACCAAAAGCTTGGTCAAAGATGTAGGTTTTAAGGAGCATCTTAAAGGAGGACAAAGAGGTAAAGAGGCAGAGAGGTTTAGGCAGAGAATTCCTGTCATGTATGTAGACCATGAATACTAACTGTATAGTCACAAAAGATGTGCCACCGGAGGGCACTGCGGTGGGAGACCCGAGAGTCACCTGCATAGGTGTGCAGGGGCCAGTATAAAAGGCTACCCACCATGCTTGTGCCTCACTCTGGAGTTACAATAATTGGGACGATGGTCACAACAGCTCAAGTACAATAGAAACATAGAAAATAGGTGCATGAGTAAGCCATTCGGCCCTTCAAGCCTGCACCACCATTCAATATGATCATGGCTGATCATTTTTGCAACTTTAGTACCCCATTCCTGCTTTCTCTCCATACGCCTTGATCCCTTTAGCCGTAAGGGCCACATCTAACTCCATTTTGAATATATCTAACGAACTGACCTCAACAACTTTCTGTGGAAGAGAATTCCACAGGTTCACAATTCTCTGGGTGAAGAAGTTTCTCATCATCTCGTTCCTAAATGGCTTACCCCTTACCCCTACACTGTGACTCCTGGTTCTGGACTTCCCTAACATCGGGAACATTCTTCCTGCATCTAACCTGTCCAGTCCCGTCAGAATTTTATATGTTTCTATGAGATCCCCTCTCATTCTTCTAAATTCCATTGAATATAAACGTAGTCGATCCATTCTTTCTTCATATGTCAGTCCTGCCATCCCAGGAATCAGTCTGGTGAACCTTCGCTGCACTCCCTCAATAGCAAGAATGTCCTTCCTCAGATTAGGAGACCAAAACTGTACACAATATTCAAGGTGTGACCTCACCAAGGCCCTGCACAACTGCAGTAAGACCTCCCTGCTCCTATACTCAAATCCTCTCGCTATGAAGGCCAACATGCCATTTGCCTTCTTCACCGCCTGCTGTACTTGCATACCAACTTTCAATGACTGATGTACCCTGACACCCAGATCCCGTTGCACCTCCCCTTTTCCTAATCTGTCACCATTCAGATAATATTCTGCTTTCCTGTTTTTGCCACCAAAATGGATAACCTCACATTTATCTACATTATACTGCATCTGCCATGCATTTGCCCACTCACCTAACCTGGCCAAGTCACTCTGCAGCCTCCCGGCATCCTCCTCGCAGCTCGCACTGCCACCCAGCTTAGTGTCATCTGCAAACTTGGAGATATGACACTCAATTCTTTCGTCTAAATCATTAATGTATATTGTAAATAGCTGGGGTCCCAGCACTGAATCTTGCTGTACTCCACTAGTCACTGCCCGCCATTCTGAAAAGGACCCGCTTATTCCTACTCTTTGCTTCCTGTCTGCCAACCAGTTCTCTATCCACGTCAATACATTACCCCCAATCCCATGTGCTTTAATTTTGCACACTAATCTCGTGAGGGACCTTGTCAAAAGACTTTTGAAAGTCCAAATACACCACATCCACTGGTTCTCCCTTGTCCACACTACTAGTTACATCCTCAAAAATTCTAGAAGATTTGTCAAGCATGATTTCCCTTTCATAAATCCATGCTAGACCTCATGGAGTCATTCATAAGAGTACTAAAGACATAACAACTGGCTACGAGATTAGGAACTTTCATGCAAAAATGACTAATGTTGGTGCATTAGAAAAGCTCTCAGAGGGTGAAGATTGGGAAGCCTTTACGGAGCGGCTCGAGCAATATTTCGTAGCAAACGACCTGATAGACAATGATCTGGCCATGTTGGCAGATAAGCGCAGAGCTATCCTGTTGACCAGTTGTGGACCCGCGGCTTAGAGCCTCGTCAGGGACTTGCTTGCACCAGAGAAAATGACCACCAAGTCATATGAGGAACTGAAAGTGCTAATACGGGACCAACTCAAACTGAAGGAGAGCATCCTCACGGCCAGGCATCGATTTTATACACACCGCCACCCCGAGGGCCAGGAAATCGCGAAGTACGCTGCCGACCTCAGGAGGCTGGCAGAACCATGTGAATTCGGCGCATCCCTCGCCGATGCGGGACGTCTTTGTAATTGGCATTGGTCATGAGGCCCTTCTTCACAGGCTACTGTCTGCTGAAATCACCATCACTCTGCAGAAGGCCATCAGCATCAGTCAGAGAGGCAGCTCAGTCCCAGGACGAAGTGTATGGAGTATATACTTGCACCATAGATTGTCCTCCAATGATAATGGAAGTCGAAATAAATGGCGTTCCAGTCTTCATGGAAGTGGACACGGGGGCAAATCAGTCAGCAATGAGCCAGGAAGGAGGCAGAGCAAGCCCCCACCTTCAGTTGAACCAGGCACCGGAGAGCAGATCCGCGCAGCCCGAGACACAGGCCGCTCATCATGACTGCGTGGCGTTGATCCGGCCGAGGTGACCCGAACGCACCCTCCCAGCTTCAGTGGCAGAATCCCTGGGAAAGAAGATCGCAGCAGTCGACATCATGGACAGGGAAAAGATGGCGTCCAAACCACGATGTGCAGCGCTAATGGAGCAACGACACGTGGTTCCATACAAGGAAGACGATTGGGGTAAAAGTAGTAAGGCCATTTTAAAGGAGGCCAGCAACCCGCCATTTTTGAATGAACTGCTTGAAATTGGTAACCAATGTGAAAGTCCAGCTGCAATGAGCAAAATGTTGTTCAGTGATGTCGGGTGCAAATTGCAATCAGCCAATGTAGCGGGCGAACACCTAACGGTCGTATACTGGTCCAGCAGGCTACCCAATGCTGTAGCCTGTGTCCCCGGGACCAGAACGATGTGTCATAAAGTGTCCCCACAGCTGACAGAAGTAGACAAGCCGCAGAGTAAACGACCCTCGGAGAGCAGAGGCACCAGTAGCAATATCCTGCCTCAGGTTGGTTTAACATTGCAGGCACCCGATGGCATGAACCATCACGGGCCAGAAACAGTAAACTGCGCCTATGCTCGCAGTCGGCTACCGTCGCCCACTACCCAGGTGAAAGAGGCGCAGCACACAAACCCACTGGCCACCATGGCAATGCCGAAGAGCGAACGGTTCCTCCGAATGGGACCTGGACCAGCCAGGAGCCCAAACTATAAGAGTGCTCACAATGGTGCCCTCAAGGAAAGAGAGTCAGCAGTCCCCTGCGAACTACTAGACAAGACGAGGCAGCTCCACCATCGCTTAGACGAAACGCTCATTGCTCAGACCGCTTCCCAGGGAGCAGCAGCGACACTGTGCAAACGAAAAGGACAGGGAGGTCACAGACACATCAGCTGTCTTTGGGCCTGCCCGACACTAGGAGTAACGGCAAGAGCCCCGAGCTCCAGCAACTCTAGCAAAATGAGCTCACCTCGCCCACAGACCCACTAGCATGGGGCGCTGCGCCGCCACCAGACGACCCGGATCTCATCCAGCCGTGCTGGAACTAGACTGTCCTTGTGTACCTATACTGATATACCTGTACTGATCATGTAAATGCACCATACAAAAAGAAACGCAACTGTAATCCACCCAACAAATGTACCAAGATGTATATGTAAAACCCATGTGATGAACTTGAATGCAACTTGCATGTAACGGGCCATCAGCCTGATCTCTGTGTGGCGGTGGGGGGGGGGCGGGGAGAATGGAGTAGTCATGGACTCACAACCAGAAACCACAGGGACCTCCACTTGCAACAAAACTCACTATCAACCCACCCAAGCTAGAAGCGACCCTCCAATGGTCAACCAGGAAGAGCAAAGTCCAGGTGTCACCGTCAATGTACGAGTCAATTTGCATTGAAGACTTGGGGTGGGGGGGGGGGGAAGTGATATCATGTATGTAGACCATGTATACTAACTATATAATCACATAAGGTGTGCCACCAGAGGGCACTATGGTGGGAGATCTAAGGGTCACCTGCATAAGTGTGCAGGGCCCAGTACAAAAGGCTGACCACCATGCTTGTGCCTCACTTGAGTTACAATAAATGGGACTATGGTCACAACAGCTCAAGTACAATACTAGACCTCGTGGAGTCATTCATAAGAGTATTAAAGACATAACAATTCCAGAGCTTAGGGCCGAGGCAACAGAAGGCACGGCCACCAATGGCTGAATGATTTTAATCAGGGATGCTCAAGAGGGCAGAATTAGAGGAGCGCAGATATCTCAGGGGAGTTGTGGGGCTGGAAGAGATTACAGAGAAAGGGAGGGGCGAGGCCATGGAGGGATTTGAAAACAAGGATGAGAATTTTGAAATCGAGGCATTGCTTAACCAGGAACCAATGTCGGTCAGCGAGCACAGGGGTGATGGGTGAGCGGGACTTGGTGTGTGCGGGACATGGGCAGTTGCCTTGAACACTTCGGGTCTCTTCGCCGCGAGCAAGGGGAGACCAAGCGCATACGCACTTCAACCAACGTACTTTCAACCTGTGAAGAGGGGTCTTGTGGGAAGGAGGAAGGAAGGAAGACAGTAGGAGTACGTGTGTCTGTATTGGCACATGCAGGAGAACCTGGTCTCCAATTGTCTTGGATTCCCTTGCCACTGGACACAGACCTTGCTCCACGTCAAGCCCGTGTGGTGACTGGTGTGCAACGGCCACCCCCACGTTAAAAGAATTCACGCACAGGCATCTTCCACTGTTTAAAATGAGTTCATCAGTTACCTGAGTACTCATTTTCAGTGTGGAAGCAAGACATGCTCGACCCCGAAGGACTGCCTATAATGATAGGCAGCCAAGTTTTGGATCACCTCAGGTTTACGTAGGCCAACCAGGAGTGCGTTGGAATAGTCAAGTCTAGAGGTAACAAAGGCATGGATGAGCTAATGCAAGGGCGGAGACAGGCGTTGTTACGGAGGTGGAAATAAGTGGTCTTAGTTATGCTGTGGACATGTGGTCGAAAGCTCATTTCAGGGTCAAATATGACATCAAAGTTATAAACAGTGTGGTTCAACCTCAGTCAGAAGTCGAGGAGAGGGATGGAGTCAATGGCTAGTGAACGGAGCTTGTGGAGGGGACCAAAAACAATGGCTTCAGTCTTGCCATTATTTAATTATAGATCATTTTTGCTCATCCAGAACTGGATGTCGGACAAGCAGTCTGACAATTTAGAGACCGTGGAGGGGTCAAGAGAAGTGGTAGTGAGGTAGAGTTGGGTGCCATCAGCGTACATGTGGAAACTGATGCTGCGTTTTAGAATGATGTCAAGGGGAAACATGTAGATGAGAAATAGGAAGGGACCAAGAATCAATCCTTGGGGGACACCAGAGGTAACGATGCAGGAATGGGAGGAGAAGCCATTGCAGGTGATTCTCTGGCTACGATTAGATAGATAAGAATGAAACTAAGCCAGTGCAGTCCCACCCAACTGCACGACGGTGGAAAGGCGTTGGCAGGGGAGAGAGTGGCCAACTGTGTTGAAGGCTGCAGACAAGTCAGGAAGGACGGGGAGGGATAGTTTGCCTTTGCCACAGTCACAAAGGATGTCATTTGTGACTTTTATGAGAGCCATTTCGGTACTGTGGCAGGCATGGAAACAGCGCCTATGGAAACTGAGTGCGGAAATGTAGCCTAGTACCAAGTTATCAATATGGCTTTCTTGCCATTATTGGATCAGAATTCAGTAGTTTATTGTTCGAGATTCCATAATAAGAAAATACGACTAACATTGGTATGTCAGGAATGAGGAGAAACTGTTTCCATTGGCAGGACGGTCAGTAATCAGAGAACACAGATTTAAGATAATAGGCAAAAGAACCAGAGGGAAGATGAGGTGAAATGTTTTTACGCAGTGAATTCTTATGAGCTGGAATGCAGTGCCTGAAAGGGTGGTGGAAACAGATTCAGTAGTAACTTTCAAAAAGGAATTAGATATATACTTTAAATAGAAAAAATTGCAAGGCTATGGGGAAAGAACACACGGAGTGGGACTAAATGGATAGCTCTTTTTAAGAGCCGACAAGCATGGGCTGAATGGTGAGCAAAGAATTTGGTCCTTTATTGCTAGCGTGAAAGTTGTACCTTGAAATGAAGCTTAAATCAAGTTTGGGTGGTGATGTGAATGGTTCATAAAGGATTACTGTTGACTTTAAAAAAAATTAATCCCTGGCCATTGGCTATAGGGCATGAGTTGGCGGGGGGGGGGGGGGCGGCGGAGGGGAGAGAAGAGGAGATTGAGTACAGTGGACAAACAAGATGATGGCTCCACTCAGGTTAAGCGCATGAATCACCATCTCAAATTGGCTTGTGCCCTCCTGGTGTTTTATCTACATTTGTTGGTTTGTTTCTTTTCCTTGCCTCGAGCAAGAACTGTATAAAACTGTAGCTTTCCTTTATGGCTGCACACAGATTAGGCAAGGGGTTAGATTTGTTGTTTGATAAGGGCAGTTATTGTTCGCATGGCTGGCAAGTCTGGTGTCCAACGGGACTGAAGGCAGGGGTCATGTCATTGCCTTTATATAACTGCTCTTACAATGAAACCATTGGTTCTATTACTGGTACGTGTCAAGTAGTATCTAGGCTTCTGTCCACAGACCAGAAGAGAAAAACGGCAAGCAGTAGCGTTGTACAAGCACACGTGCCTACAATTGGTACAGAATGCTTGACGATGACATACAACAATGTTCCCCACTCACACACTCATTTGGGGTTGGTTCAAGCATGCCAGAAACTGGGGAAGAAGATAAAATTGAAACAATGAACACCTAAAATAGATGATCTAATTACTTCTTTCTTTGCTGTTTTCGGAGGAGATGTTAAACCGAGGCCCCGTCTGCTCTCTCAGGTGGACGCAAGGGATCCAACGGCACTATTTCGAAGAAGAGCAGGGGAGTTATCCCTGGTGTCCTGGCCAATATTTATCCCTCAATCAGCATAACAAAAAAAAATTATCTAACCATTATCACTTTGCTGTTTATGGGAGCTTGGCTGCCGCGTTTCCCACATTACAACAGTGACTACACACCAAAAGTACTTCATTGGCTGAAAAGCGCTTTGAGACGTCCAGTGGTCGTGAAAGGCGCTATATAAATGCAAGCCATTCTCTCTCAGTTTGTGGGATCTTGCTGTGCACAAATTGGCTGTCACGTTTCTTGCATTACAGCAGTGACTACAGACCAAAAGTACTTCATTGGCAGTAAAGCGCTTTGGGGCATCCAGAAGTCATGAAAGGCACTATATAAATGCAAGTTCTTTTCTTTGTTTTTTGAAGCAAGTATGTCTCTTACAGCATTAGGCATAGGAGGCTGGAAAGCTGGCCAATTGCACTCCTCAGAATTTGGATCTGCTACATATAAACAACAGTCTACAGAAAGACCACAATCAGTCTCCTTTCTGGAAACTGCGTCTGCACATTGATTTGATTTGGTGAGGTTTTATGTAGGAGTGTGACAGTGAAAAGCAAAACATTTGAAGATGAAAGATGAACAGGGACTCAGCCCATGGCAGAGCTAGGAAGGACAGTAACACCCATGTTCATGCAATGTGGACACTATATTGAAAAGAATGTATTCAGATCTGAAGTGCAGAGCAAGAGCTGTGACATCCACTTTCCTTAGGGCCGATGGGCCAAGGGAGGTAATTGCATCACTGCACTTTCTCTGATTAAGACCAGTTTTGAAATAGAAAGGACTGCTTATTTGACAATCAAAGTAAAACTGGTTGGAGTCTATATTGGTATGTTAGTCTACGGAAATGCACTTATTTGGGAGAAGAAACCTCTTTAATACTGCCTGTATCAACTGGAGCTTGTATCAATACTTTGCAGCTATGAGGTATGAGCAGGAAATGTTTCCACGTGGCAATTTTATCCTTGGAGTACAAGTTAAAGCCCCTGCATTAAACCCTAATACAGGATTGACAAAATACAGATGCTTGAACCCTATCGTCATTTAACTAATGTCGAGAGATGCCAGGGTTACTTTAACACAAAAAGCATTGAATATCCTGGGTAATGGATGTGGTGCGAGAGCTAAACAAGGTCCTAATTTCGCCTCAATCCTCAACATAGTCCAACAGGCGGAGAGCACCCTGGACTCCGATTTCAAGCTCTTGTAGCTTTGAATACAAGTTGTACTATGAAGCACCCTGGGATGTTTTACTACGTTAAAGGCCGATATACAAATGTAAGTTATCACTGAATCTCACCAGTAGTGTATCGAGATCAAGCAATGCCACATATTTAATCGCTGATGAATTTTAAGAATTCTGAGAATTTTAAGAATTTAAGAAGTGCTGAGGTCACTGTATCTCTGAAATTCATCTTATTTCTCCTAAGTTCCAAGCACTGTCATAATCCTTTTCCTCCTCCTTCTATACTGACTTCAAGATTTATCTACTGTAATATATCCCCAGGATCTTAAAACTTGAAACCTTTCCATCCTCGGACTTTCCCTTACTTCTACCATTTTTTTTAGAACACACGATTTGTGTTTTCTCTCCTGCTGTTTTCAGTCTTGGTGGTGTCCTACATTTCTAGCCTTGGCCCTTCACCTGGTCAAATAACGTAAGAACATAAGAAATAGGAACAGGAGGCGGCCATACGGCTCCTCGAGCCTGCTCCGCCATTCAGTAAGATCATGGCTGATCTGATCATGAACTCAGCTCTACTCCCCATAACCCCTTAATCCCTTATCGTTTAAGAAACTGTCTATTTCTGTCTTAAATTTATTCAATGTCCCAGCTTCCACAGCTCTGAGGCAGCAAATTCCACAGATTTACAACCCTCAGAGAAACTTCTCATCTCTGTTTTAAATGGGTGGCCCCTTATTCTAAGATCATGCTCTCTAGTTCTAGTCACCCCATCAGTGGAAATATCCTCTCTGCATCCACCTTGTTAAGCCCCCTCATAATCTTACACGTTTCAATAAGATCACCTCTCATTCTTCTGAATTCCAATGAGTAGAGACCCAACCTACTTAACCTTTCCTCATAAGTCAACCCCCTCATCCCTGGAATCAACGTAGTGAACCTTCTCTGAACTGCCTCCAAAGCAAGTATATCCTTTTGTAAATATGGAAACCAAAACTGCACGCAGTATTCCAGGTGTGGCCTCACCAATATCTTGTATAGCTGTAGCAAGTCTGTCCTGCTTTTATACTCCATCCCCTTTGCAATAAAAGCCAAGATACCATTGGCCTTCCTGATCACTTGCTGTACCTGTATATTATCCTTGCGTTTCATGCACAAGTACCCCCAGGTCCCTTTGTACTGCGGCACTTTGCAATCTTTCTCCATTTAAATAATAACTTGCTTGTTGTTGATTTCTGCCAAAGTGCATGACCTCACACTTTCCAACATTATATTCTATCTGCCAAATTTTTGTCCACTCACTTAGCCTGTCTATGTCCTTTTGCAGATTTTGTGTGTCACCTCACACATTGCTTTTCCTCCCATCTTTGTATCGTCAGCAACCCTCAGAAGAAATTTCTCCTCATCTCTGTTTTAAGATTATGCCCTCTAGTTCTAGTTTCCCCCATCAGTGAAAACATCCTCTCTGCATCCACCTTGTCAAACCCCCTCATAGGACTCAAAATTGGCCCACCCATTTTTTCGGCGTACTCACCAAAGATGCGCCGACTTTGTTGGTTGAAAACGGCGCCAAAAGGGTGTCTCCATACTCTGCCCACTCTGTGGCCTCTCCCATGGCTTGGCACGGCGTGGTCTGTCGATTAGGGGCCGAAGCTTGGGCCCTGCACGAAAAAGAGTGCCGGCAGCTCTCCGCATGCGCACTGGAGGTTTCGCGAATGTGCAGTAGCTCCTGCCTCAGCCTCTGTGTGCGTGCTGCAATGTGGGACCCAATGCGTCCCGCCCTTATCTCGGGCCGAGTGGCCTCAATGCGCGCTGGGCTAGAACTACGTTCGCTGGAATAGTCAGAGCGAGCAAGCGAGAGCGAGCCAGAGAGAACGAGCGTCAGTCAGAGAGTCAATCAGAGAGTCAGTCAGATACCCAATGGAAGTAGAGGCTCCATGTCTCCTTTGGCAGGTTGGCAGTTTATCTTAGAAGTCATTTTCTGCTTGGATGTCAGCAGTCTGTGCTCTCCCCGTTGTCCCGCACCTATCCCCGGCCGAGTGGCCTCCCGCACCGGCCGGCTGATTTCCCGGGCTGCGTTTTGATAGGAAGGTAGGACTTAGTTTTATTTTTTATTTCTTCTTGAATGTTTTTATGCTTCTTGAATGTTGTTGTGCTTTGTTTAGTGCTGTGCAAGGTCCTCTCTGCATCTCTTCCCACCCCTATCTCTGGCCGAATGATCTCTGATGTACCTATCTGTGCTGATTTCTCAACTCTCCGCAAGGGTTTTCTGTGCGGCCACAAGTGGCCACATACACTGGCCTAAGTTAGTTTGGAGCAACTATTAGCTGTCCAAAGTGGCCTAAATGGCCAAAACGGGCATAGGTGGCTGGTAACGCCCCCTTTTGAAAAAAAAAACTAAAAAAAAATCCTAACTAACTCACTTACACTGGCGCAAATTGAATGTGCAAAATGAGGATTTTTAAGATACTCCAGAAAAATCAAGTTGATCCAAAAAAAAACGGAGCAACTCCTAGCCAATTTTGAGTCCATAATCTTAAACGTTTAAATAAGATCATCTCTCATTCTTCTGAATTCCAATGAGTAGAGGCCCAACCTACTCAACCTTTCCTCATAAGTCAACCTCCTCATCCCCAGAATCAACCGAGTGAACCTTCCCACAAAAGAAAAAAAACTCTTCTTCTAGAACAGCTTCCCAGCAGGAAAGGTTTTAAAACAGAAAGTGCTGCATTATTTCGCCATTTAGATGATGATCAATTCCTTTATGTAAATGAGCAAATGAGGCAAAATTTTATTCATCAATGTAGAAGCCAATGTTCATTTTAAGCAGACAGTCCCCATTAAGGAGCTTGTACTATGTCATAACTTGTCAGGAAATGGTGTAAGGGAAATTGATGGGATTCAAGGCCGATAAATCTCCAGGCCTGATAGTCTGCATCCCAGAGTACTTAAGGAAGTGGCCCTAGAAATAGTAGATGCATTGGTGGTCATTTTCCAACATTCCATGGACTCGGGATCAGTTCCTATGGACTGGAGGGTAGCTAATGTAACACCACTTTTTAAAAAAGGAGGGAGAGAGAAAACACGGAATTATAGACCGGTTATCCTGACATCAGTAGTGGGGAAAATGCTGGAATCAATTATTAAAGATGTAATAGCAGCGCATTTGGAAAGTAGTGACTGGATCGGTCCAAGTCAGCATGGATTTATGAAAGGGAAATCATGCAGGACAAATCTTCGAGAATTTTTTGAGGATGTAACTAGTAGAGTGGACAAGGGAGAACCAGTGGATGTGGTATATTTGGACTTTCAAAAGGCTTTTGACAAGGTCCCACACAAGAGATTAGTGTGCAAAATTAAGGCACATGGGATTGGGGGTAATGTATTGACGTGGATAGAGAACTGGTTGGCAGACAGGAAGCAAAGAGTGGGAATAAACGGGTCCTTTTCAGATTAGCAGGCAGTGACTAGTGGGGTACCGCAAGGTTCAGTGCTGGGACCCCAGCTATTTACAATATATATTAATGATTTAGACGAAGGAATTGAATGTAATATCTCCAAGTTTGCAGATGACACTAAGCTGGGTGGCAGTGTGAGCTGTGAGGAGGATGCTAAGAGGCTGCAGGGTGACTTGGACAGGTTAGATGAGTGGGAAAATGCATGGCACGTGCAGTATAATGTGGATAAATGTGAGGTTATCCATTTTGGTGGCAAAATCCGAAAGGCAGATCATCTGAATGGTGACAGATTAATAAAAGGGGAGGTGCAACGAAACCTGGGTGTCATGGTACATCAGTCATTGAAAGCTGGCATGCAGGTACAGCAGGCAGTTAAGAAAGCAATTGGCATGTTGACCTTCATAGCAATAGGATTTGAGTATAGGAGCAGGGAGGTCTTGCTGCAGTTGTACAGGGCCTTGGTGAGACCACACCTTGAGTATTGTGTGCAGTTTTGGTCTCCTAATCTGAGGAAGGACATTCTTGCTATTGAGAGAGTGCAGCAAAGGTTCACCAGACTGTTTCCCGGGATGGCAGAACTGACATATGAAAAAAGACTGGATCGATTAGGCTTTTATTCACTGGAATTTAGATGAATGAGAGGGGATCTCATAGAAGCATATAAGATTCTGAAAGGATTGGACAGGTGAGGTGCAGGAAGAATGTTCCAGATGTTGGGGAAGTCCAGAACCGGGGGTCACAGTCTAAGGATAAGGGGTAAGCCATTTAGGACCGAGATGAGGAGAAACTTTTTCACCCAGAGAATTGTGAACCTGTGGAATTCTCTACCACAGAAAGTTGTTGAGTCCAGTTCGTTGGATATATTCAAAAGGGATTTAGATGTGGCCCTTACGGTTAAAGGGATTCGGGGGTATGGAGAGAAAGCAGGAATGGGGTACTGAAGTTGCATGATCAGCCATGATCATATTGAATGGTGGTGCAGGCTCGAAGGGCTGAATGGCTTGCTCCTGCACCTATTTTCTATATTTCTATGTTTTCATAACATTGCGATGGATTGAATCCGCTGCAATTTAAATCAGGATGACCACTGCAGTACCAAACCCCATTGGGACTACACATTTATAGAAAATGGATACAATGACTTGACTTCCTGAAATTGGATAATGCCTGATCTGTAGGGAGCAAGGATGAGGGAATGCTTTGGATTTCACATGCCTTACTTACAGTACAGTTACTCCAATTAGGTGGAAACACAGTCCAGATGACTATATTTATTAACTGCTGCACACTACAGTAGCCCCACTTAACTGTTATTACCATATCTGCAATTTAACATGGTTTTAAAATTTAAAGTTCTTCTGAAAAGTAACATCCGAAACTGCAGCAATTATACCTACTCAGTCTCATGCATGCAGACAAGTTCCAAGGGTACAAAAAACAAAGGAAGCCGTACAGCATGCAGCTTGCAAACTGAAACATATTGATTTACAGAGATCTTTAAAGGTCATGTTTTCCTGGACCGGCCAATCATCCAGTGTACACAAATCGTTGAACTTTCTCCTAAAACTGGTACCGGATACCTTACACAGTAACAGTTCGACAGAACGTACAGATATCAACAAACTAATGTTGTACACTTTTTTTTTAAAAAGAACAGTTATGTTTAAATATAACTTCTGCCTTTGGTGGTATTATAATATTACCGAACCACAAAAAGTTAAATCATGTCAATATCTTCTGATTAAACTCAAAACAAAAAACTAGAATCCTACAAACATACAACGTGTACTTATATAACACCTTTAACATAGCAAAACTACCCAAGGCGCTTCACAGGAGTGTAATTAGACAGAATTTGACACCGAGCCACGTAAGGAGATACGAGGACAGCTGACCAAAAGCTTGGTCAAAGAGGCAGGTTTGAAGGAGTGTCTTAAAGAAGGAGAGATAGGCATAGACACAGAGGGGAAAACTGGTCCATCTAGCCTGCTCGATCCAGGCACGTTGCAGTCAGCACACCATTAACCTCCATCCCCAGTCATGCAATCTCCTCAGCTCAATTTAGGAAAAATACTCAAATTCCTCTCCAATCTCGAAAGGCAATTTATTATCACTAGCCCCAGTTAATCAACCTACTTTCTATAACTCAATTTATCTTCCCCTCGCAAGGACCTGTTCAGCTCTCTTTTAAGGGTATGTAGGAAATCGATTGTCACTGCACATTCTGGTAAACTATTTCAGACATCGATGACTTCTTGACTTCTTTAGGTTGTTATATTTTGGTACTGATGCCCCCAGTTCTCCCCTCCCTATCGAACTCAAATAACCTATTTAACCAAACCAAATCTATTTACTTCAATATTTTTGAGGACCACAGTCATAACAGCTTGAAATCTAAGCATCAATGGAAAAAGCCCCAAGTTTGTCCTTATAACGAAGAGCTCCAAGATTGGCTGTCAGATGGTCTCCCTCTGGATCTTCTCCAGGGCTTCAATGTTCCCTATTGTGTATGGGAACCAAAACTGGTCACAGTATTCTAGATACCAAGGTCTTGTATAAGGCAAATATCATACTTCTAGTTTGACACTTAACTGTTCTGCCTATACATCCTATTCATTTTCTCGACAGCTTCGCAGGACTTTCAATGTTCTGTGAACTATGAAACCCTCTCCTGCTCTGCAACCTTAAGCGTGTAACCCTTCATGGTTTCCACGTCCCTGGAATTATTCCTGCCCAAATGCATCACACTACATTGATCCACACTGAAAGATGTCAGCCACGCTATCGAATCGAGGATGACTTGCTTCCATGCCAAAACAGGATGAGCTCACAGGTGTTTCATGAAGGACCTAATATTCCATGTCCTGAACTACATCATGAAGGGTAGAAGATGCCTGTGCGTGGATTTTTTTTAACATGTGATGGCCGTTGCACACCAACCAAACATGGGTTTGTTGGAGCTAGCTCTTGGTCCAGTGGCAAGGGTTATCCAAGACAACTGGAGACCTGCTCTGCTGCACGGATCTAGTGCGCGCACAGGTCGCAGTGTGGGCTGGCATGTGCTGCCCCGGCCCACAGTAATCCAGTGTACACGTGCAGCGCTGAGAATCCGGAACCCTTGGGATCGAGGGCGTTTCGGATTCCGGGCTTTCGATCGTCACAAATCTGGAAATACCAGAGTCCAGGTTTGGGTATTTCTGGATTTGGGAACGTCAGAAGTGGGGGGTCCCCCGCTGAGGAGCTGTTTGGGCCGGGCGGGCCCCGCCGTGGAGGAAGGTGCTCGGTTGCCTTCCTCCCCCTCTCCCTGAGGAGGAGCTGTTCGGGTGGGGCCCCGCTGAGGAGGAGCTGTTCAAACTGGTCGGCCCCATTACGAAGGTGGTGTTCGGACTGGCCGGCGAAGAGGCCCCATGGTACGGGCAGCGGCAGCGAGCTGGGCAAGGCGACGCCAGAGGTCGGGCAGCGGCGGGGCCCCGAAGTCAGCAGGTCCGGATTCCGGAACATTTTATGGATTCCAGATGACTCTGTCACCAATCGGTCCGGATTCCAGAACTCCGGACTTTCGACACTGCACCTGTACCTGGATGAAATAAACAAACTGCGGGCTGATCTATAGTTCTAACTCCCCACACACATCTTGGTTTCATCAGAAAACAAAGAATTGTTCCCCGATGTCTTCATCAAAATCACAAAGTAGAGACGAGTAATGCTACTTACGTGAATGCAATTAATTCACTATCCAGTTTAACATCTGCTCTCCAATCCCACGGAATTACTTAATATCTTTGTTTTTGGCAATTTATTAAAGATCGTTTAAAAATCAAATCTGCTAACTTGCAAAAAAAAAAGTCATGTTGGGATTCCAAAATTTATGTTGGGATTCCAAGTTTCAACAAGTCATGGAGATTCCTAGTAATCATGCAGCACATCTCTAATATTTTTTTCTAGCAACTTGCCTGCAACCAAATTCAAATTGGCCTTTAATTTCCAGGTTCTGACTTCCTACTCCAAACAGCAACTAGGCCTCTCTGCAGTCCAAGAAATCTTTTCCAGATCTCAACAAGATGTAAATATATGAGTCACCAGCTCACATGACACAACCCCCATTTCTTTTAGTACGCCAGAATTAATACCACCAGGGCCAACATCTGCCTCAAGAACCTTAATCCAAGCCAAAAAAACAATTTTTGCATCAACTTTCACAGATCTATTTTCAGTAACATCCCAACCACCACTGGCAATGCAGCATCAGTCCTGAAATCAAGTGCAAAGTAACCACTTAACAATATCTCAGGTCTCCACCCAAGTCTGCCAAGCAGAAACACTCAAAGCCCAATGCAGTCGTCAATCACACTGTCTCATAACATGACTAAAATAGATCTTGCTATCACCAGCACACCTATCTGCAATCCTCTGTTCAATTTTTCTTTAGGGCTGATAGTAGATTTTGTTAATCACAACTGATTTGATTTTTATTAGTCATTTTCACCAAATTCTTTTTTTTTTTAAATGATTAAGAAGAAAAAGAAATCAAATGATTGAGAAGTTGTCAAAACTGTGTTACCTCCAGACTCAACTATCCCAATGCTCTCCTGGGCAGCCTCCCACCTACCACCCTCCATAAACCTGAGCTCATCCAAAACTCTACTGCCCATATCCTAACTCACACCAAATCCTGTTCTCTCATCACTCCTGTGCTCCCTGACCTACATCGGCTCCCAGCGCAGCGTAAGGTTTTGAAATTAAAATTCTCATCCTTGTGTTCAAATCTCTCAATGACCTTACCCCTCCCTATCTCTGGAACCTTCTACAGCCCTACAACTCTCCGAGAATTCTATATTCCACCAATACTGGCATCTTGTGCATCCCCTGTTGTGTTGGAGTGGGAGCATTCAAGGTCTGGCAGCACTGGTTTGTAACTAGTTTGCACTGCAGATGTCTCTCACTACAGAATGTGTTTTTTAAAAATATGTTTGTAAAAGTATTTGCAATTGGAAACCAGCACTTACAACAGTTGTGTAATCAGTACAGGGTCTGATCCTTCTTTATCCTACCAGATATGCACACATTGCCTCTCTGCTTAAAAAACACTATGAATTTTATCTGAACAAAGCTCTTGAAATGTATCCTTTTAACTTTTCTTCAAGAACAAGCAAATAGATTTTGTTCAACACTGGAAGCAGCATTTCATCATTTGGCTAGTTTAAATGGCCCCAAGTTTTGTCCCGCGGCGAAAACGGCGCACCTCCGAGCTGGGCGCCTGTTTTTCGCGCCGAAAACTGCGCCTAAAAAAAGTCCGATAAGATGTCTGCTTGGTGCGGCGCGCTCTTCGCAGTAGGGGGCGGAGCCTAACACTCGTGCCGATTTTCTAAGTAGCAGGGGGCGGGTACAATTTAAATTAGCCTTCGTGGTGCCGGCAACCCTGCGTGTGCGCGCATGTGCAGTCTCACACAAACATTGGCACTCGGCCATTTTTAAAAATACTGCAGAAAAAGTGAAGATTTGTTTCTTGGACCCCTGCAAAGGCTTGTAATTTAATTTTTTTTGATATTTGTGTGTGTGAGGGAGTGCTTTTAGCAGCACTGCTGAATAAATCACCTGCTGAAATCAGTGAGTTCAGCTTTTCACTGCTAAGCTTGCAGCACCGGTGCTGCATTGGTGCATGCAAATTAAGGACTGTGTGTTTGGAGAAATAAGAGTGCCAATTCAACTTTGCAATAATACGTGGTGTTGACAATGCAGCACCCATTCTGCAAATGTAAATATAAAACTGTCGATGTGGCTGCCTCTCCCTGTCCAAATGGCCTCAGTCCCCCTCACAGCTCGAAGGCTGCTGCTGTATCTTCGGCTGCCGTTGAGCCACTGACGCCGCCCCTGAAGCGTGGCCGAATGGCCTCAAGAACCTTAATGAGCTGCGTGTGTCCTGCGTTGATTCTTCGGCTGCTGGCCAGCCACTGACGCCGCTGCTATCTCATGGGCGAATGGCCTCGGGTCCGTCTGGTGCTGCTTCTTCGCGGCCAGCCACGAAGAGAATGAAGGCCTGCCTCAAGCACTGCAGCTCAGCTCGAAGCTTGCTGCCGCTGCCGTCGAGACACTGACGCCACACCCCTGCCTGTCTCTAACATGAAAGGCCTGCCTGAAGCACAGCAGCTCGAAGGCTCATGCTATTTCACACAGGTAGGAACATGGTTTATTTAATCTTTTCTTTGCTTATAAATTTTTATTCAGGTTGGATTTATTTGTATAATATTTGTATAAGTATAACTAAGGATTGATTGTAGAATTTAATGACTTCCCTTCACCCCCCACCCCCCCACCTCGTTCCCTACGCCTAATTTGTAACCTACGCCTGATTTTCTAAAGTGTAGACAAGGTTTTTTCGAGCGTACAAAAATCTTCACTTACTCCATTCTAAGTTAGTTTGGAGTAAGTTTTCACTCACGAAACTTTGAAATCAGGCGTAAGTGGCCGGACACGCCCCCTTTTGAAAAAGAAATTCTGTTCCAAAGTGAAACTGTTCTAACTGACTAGAACTGGAGCAAACTAAATGTCGAGGATTCAGATTTCTAAGATACTCCGTTCTACACCAGTTGCTCCTAAAAATCAGGAGCAAATCATGTGGAAACTTGGGGCCAATGCTACTAATATGTCCTATGAAATTGTGCAAACTGTATATGCTTGGATTTTGTTTTCAGGCATGGCTCAGTGGTAGCACTCTCATCTAAATGCAGTACTGAGTGGGTGCTGCACTGTTGGAGGTGCCGTCTTTCAGATGAGACGTTCAACTGAGGCCCCGTCTTCCCTCTCAGATGACGTAAAAGATCCCTTGGTACTATTTTGAAGAGCAGGGGAGTTCAACATTTATCCCTCAACCAATGTCCCCAAAACAGATTATCTGGTCATTATCTCAATGTTTTTTGTGGGAGCTTGCTGTGTACAAATTGCATGCCATGTTTCCTACATTACGTTAGTAAATACACTTCAGTAAAGTATTTAATTGGTTATAAAGCGTTTTGGGACATCCTGAGGTTTGAAAGGCGCAATATAAATGCAAGTTCTTTATATTGCAAAATCTGCCTTCAGCCAGTATCACCGCTCAGGGTAAAAATATCAAGTCAAAACTCAGGCTTTTGGGAAAAATAAAAAATTTAATAAAGGTATTTAAAGACATAAAAGACAATTCTATGGAAGCAAATGTTACTGTGAAATATATATTTTGTTGATTTTTGTATTTTTCCTAAGTGAAATATATTGCACTTTAAAAAAATATATATTTAGATTGTTTGAATTGGTCTCTTAACAAACCATGACAGCAAAATATTGACATCTGTATGGGGTGAGCATATTTCTATGGTGGTTTCTAATATAAATGTTTATATGTTCACTTTCAATGATAAAGGCTGACATAAGCAGCATGGTTCAAAATTATGGCACAGGAAGTTCATAATATATAGATCCATTGATATTCTGAAATAAAACAGGCATAAGGAAGGCTTCAAGTTTTTGAATTTCAGAACTGTGACAGACAGTTGATTTATTGAGGTGCTGGGCTACAGCAAGATGGTGGTACCGTGACTTCAACAATGAACCAACTCTTCAAGCATTATTACATATTTTGTTTAATCTGTGCACTAGTTTCCATAGTACATTACAGACTTCTTATGGTGCCTGCTAATACATGTTAAATGATTGTAATACTGTACATTAGGTCATGTTCATTAAAAACAAGATGATAGCAAATATATTTATAGAGTTGCATTTGCTCCCCACAAAAATATCATGTCTTATTTTAATCTTAGTCGTGTGTAGGAGAACAAATAAATCTTTCGGTCATCCAATGGGAAATCTGCCACGACCCACTCATTGTGAATGGTACATTAAAAATGTAACTTATTTTAGTGCACATCACTAAACAAGGCTCCATTTGTTTCAATGAGATTGCAATCTGTCTAATTCGCCGGGATCATAAATCCCAGACTGAACATTTCCTGATGCGGACATTCTTGCCATAATAGTCTTTTATTTATCAGATAAGTTAATTTTAGAAATAGAGTAAATGGAACTGGGACAGGGCACACACACCAAGAAGTTCTAAGATTCAATATTCTTTCAGAACCAGCATTGTGGCGAGGGTGTTACAATTGGCCTCAGGGCCTCACTTTTGGGGTAGTGGTGGTTAAGCAAGGGGTGGGGGGGCGGGGGAGGCAAAGAAAAACTGCCAGAGTTCCTACACCCAATCACTATCCAATGATTTCTGCTGGAAAATAATGCATGACTGGTGATCACTGCATTATACTCAGCTGTTATGTCTTCTAGTCCAGGTTTATGCATAAAAGATGGTCACTGTGCCGAGGCAGCAGAAAGTGGTTGGCACTCATGGTTCTGTGCCAGCAATGAATGGAGTGGAGAAAGGGGAAAACATCTAGGGTGGGAAGGAAGAAAGATTTTCATATCTACTGACATTGTGATGCAGTGCCCACCAGATCTATTAAGTTAAATCAGAGTTCTACCATTAAAGGAGATGAACGGTAAATGCCACCTTTCGTCTATAAGCATTATTACTGATGAAATAGCACTTTTAATATCTAAACAACTTAAATGACACAGGATTGCAGCTACTGCTTAAAGTACAATGTTGCTTCATACCTAGGAATCCCTATGAAGAGGGAGTGAGTGCTTCAAACTAGTCCTTTAGTACATTTCCAAGCAGATGTGCCCTCCTCCCCCACCCCCTCAAGGCATATTATTCTGAATTGATGAAAAAAGCTTAATCCTTGTATTAGCACCAATGCCAATGGGAATTATCAGCCTTTTGCTGATGTTGATGGGTTACAAGATTGTGAATGGGGCTATATAGACAACATACTGGATGGAATGTTTAAATATTTGGATGTTGGGTCTGCCTGTCAGATAAATATTATATCTAACTAGCAGAGACCCGCAAAACATTTGCGGTCAAATTAGTATCTTTACATCAACAGGACTTGCTTAGACCGTTATCATCGTCCAAAGAATCAATGCTGATGTTCTCTCTCTCTCACTCACTCACTCCCTCCCTCCCTCTCTCTTCAAAAAACAATTGAGGTTGGGGGTCAATTCAAAATTTCAAAACTTAGATTGATAGATTTTGTTCGGCAAGGGTATTAAAAGTTACGGATCCAAGGCGGGTAAATGGAGTTGAGACATAGGTTAGCCATGATCTAATTGAATGGTGGACAAGCTCAAGGGGGCTGAGTGGCCTCCTCCTGTTCCTATCTTTCTGTGCTGTTGATTTTCTGATCTAAATTAGGCTTCTGACAGAGGACCTTTTCCAGGAAGAAAACGAAAGAAACACTGTCACCAAAGCTGATCAAATACTATGACATTTTGCAACAGCTTTGGATTACATTTGACAAGTTATTGCAACCATGTATAGATCACTGGTGAGGCACTTCACAGCCGAAAAACATTAATGCCTTGTAACAGCAACAACAACGATTGTACAATATAGGGCTCTAAATGATGACAAGACACAGTGGAGAAAAACAAAATTGTGGATGATGCAGCTCTTCAAAAGAGAGATAGATGATGTAGCAGCAAGATGACTACTTTGGCTTAGAACTATGGAAAATACTTTCGGCCCATATCTGACTCCTCTACCAGGTTACCCACCATTAGCATTATGACAGTGATGCTCATTTTCCCCATAGAGCGAAACATCTAATACTGCCTGTGGTAATTGTTGTTCTATTCTGTCTTACAATTTTATGGGCAGGAGCAGTCAGTCATCTGAATCAGCCAACTGGTCATTCCTCATGCATTAGCCTAGATCGCCAATGTTGGTCGGATCTTTTTAAAAAAAAAACAGTAGAAGGCATCACAACCAAGTCCTATACTGTCCACACCAAACATCCATAAACAAACACTTCCAGGAAGGGTCGATGTCCCGCCCTCCATCACCAACAATCACCACCCCACACCCGCATCAATGTAGCCCAATCTTCAGTTGCTATTTTTCTTCCACCTTTTCTTTTTTCCCCCAATGATCCTTTGTATTCTGATGAAAGGTCAGTGCCCTCAAACATTAACTCTGTTACTCTCCAGAGGCTGCCTGAGCTGCTGAGTGTTTCTAGCAATTTCTGCTTAGATTTCAGATTTTCAGCAATAGCATTATTTTTTTTGATCCTTTGTATCCTGTTCTGGTTCTCTCTAACCTCAATGAACAGCTTCCTACCATGATCAAAGTTGTTCTTTATATTCCTTATCGGTATCAATTTAGTTCAGAAAAGTTCCAAGCGCAGCTTTTGGTAAGGAATAAATAAGTCAGACAAGTTCTGAAAAACTTTGACTCAACAAAGTGGTGAGTAACTTTTGAAACATTGTGTCAACAAATCTAAAGGAAAGACAACATTAAAGTATCTAAAAACATGAGATACTCAGATAAAAGGGCCCGAGAGTCGGGAGGAGCCACAGGAACGGAAGCAGGAGGTCGAGGCCTAGATAAAAGGGCCCGAGAGTCAGGAGGAGCCAGCTGGTGCAGTTTAAAAACATCAAAATCGAAGTGACGTCACAGCCAAGCGGGTAAGTGATTGGCTGGTGGATTAGTGAGTATTTTTCTTTTTCTTTTCAGTAGGAAACTTTTGGCATTGTTGTAAGTAGGATCTGCCAGTAAATATGTGTGATCTTTATTATCTAAGGAGAGCCAGTTAATTAATTCGACTGTTTGCTGAGTAGCGGCTGAGTGTGTTGTGCTAAGGTTTAGAGTTTAGTCCTACTTGATAGCTGCGAGTGTAACTAGAGGGATGGCAGGGCAGCTCAGTCCCATGGATTGCGCATCCTGTGGCATGTGGGAAGTTCCGGATGCTTTGCACGGCCGGGACGACCATGTATGCAGGAGATGTCTCCAGCTGCACCAACTCGAGCTCCGTGTTTTGGAGCTTGAGCGGCAGCTGGGGTCACTGCGGTGCATCCATGAGACTGAGTGCAACATGGATAGCACATTTCTAGAGGTGGTCATCCCATAGCTTAAGAATGTGCAGGCAGATAGGGAGTGGGTGACCCCTGGACAGAAGAGGAGGACTAGGCAGATAGTGCAGCAGTCCAGAGTCCATCTCACTCTCCAACCGGTACTCTATTCTGAGTACCGGTGAGGGTGATGGGGCTCTGGGGAGTGCAGCCAGAGCCAAGTCCACGGGTGGCTCAGCTGCACGGGGTGGGGGGGGGGGGGGGGGGGGAAAGAATAGAAGAGCTACAGTGGTAGGGGATTCGTTAGTCAGGGGAGCAAACGGGCGTTTCTGCAGCTGCAGATGGGACTCCAGGATGGTATGTTACCTCCCTGGTGCCAGGGTCAAAGATGTCATGGAGCGGCTGCAGGGCATTCTGGGATGAGAGGGTGAACAGCCAGGGGTCGTGATCCACATCGGTACCAATGTCATAGGTAGGAAGAGGGATGAGATCCTGCAGGCAGAGTTTAGGGAGCAAGGAGAGAGATTAAAAAGCAGGACCTCAAAAGGTAGTAATCTCCAGATTACTCCCAGTGCCACGAGCTAGCGAGTACAGAAATAGGAGGATAGAGCAGATGAATATGTGGCTGGAGAGGTGGTGCAAGCAGGAGGCATTGGGACCACTTCTGGGGGAGGTGGACTTGTACAAGCTGGATGGGTTGCACCTCAACAGGGCCAGGACCAATATCCATGCAGGGCATTTGCTAATATTGTTGGGGAGGGTTTAAACTAGCTTGGCAGGGGGATGGTAACCTGAAAATAGATTCAGTAGGGAGGGGAGTAAAGCTGGAATTAGAAAGCAAAAATAAAGAAAGTGAGTTTGAAGGAGAGAGGAAACAAGCAGGAAAAAAAGGGTAAAAAAAAAAACAAACAAAGGCACTTTGTCTAAATGCACGTAACATTTGTAACAAAATAGATGAGTTGACGGCACAAATTGAGACAAATGGGTATGATCTGATAGCCATTACAGAGACGTGGTTGCAAGGTGACCAGGACTGGGAATTAAATATTCAGAGGTACTTGACAATCTGGAAGGATGGACAGAAAGGAAAAGGAGGTGGGGTAGCTCTATTGATAAAGGATGGAATCACTGCAATAGTAAGAAACGATATTGGCTCACATGATAAGGATGTTGAAACAGTTTGAGTGGAGATAAGGAACAATAAGGAGAAAAAGTCACTGGTGGGCGTAGTCTATATGCCCCCTAATAGTAGCAACTCTGTTGGTCAGAGCATAAACCAGGAAATATTGGGGGCTTGTAAAAAGGGAACAATAATCATGGGTGATTTTAACCTCCATATTGATTGGACAAATCAAATTGGTCAGGATAGCCTTGAGGAGGAGTTCATAGAGTGCATAAGGGACGGGTTCCTTGAGCAATATGTAACAGAACCAACCAGGGAACAGGCTCTTAGATCTGGTCCTGTGTAATGAGACAGGATTAATAAACAATCTCCTAGTAAAGGATCCCCTTGGAATAAGTGATCATAACATGATTGAATTTCAAATTCAGATGGAGGGTGAGAAAGTTGGATCTCTAAACAGCATACTAATCTTAAATAAAGGAGACTATGAAGGTATGAGGGCAGAGTTGGGTAAAGTGGACTGGGAAAATAGATTCAAGGGTAGGATGGTTGATGAACAGTGGAGTACATTTAAGGAGCTATTTCACAACTCTCAAGAAAAATATATTCCAGTGAGGAGGAGGAAAGGGTGTAAGAGAAGATATAGCCGTCCGTGGCTAATTAAAGAACGGTATCCAACTAAAAACAAGGGCATACAAAGTGGCCAAAACTAGTGGGACAGAAGACTGGGAAGCTTTTAAAAGCCAGCAAAGAATGACTAAAAAAAATGATTAAGAAAGGGAAGATAGACTATGAAAGCAAACTAGCATAAAATATAAAAAGAGATAGCAAGAGTTTCTATAGGTATATAAAAAGGAAAAGAGTGGCTAAAGTAAATGATGGTCCCTTAGAGGATGAGACCGAGGAATTAGTAATGGGGAACATGGAGGTGGCAGAAACTCTGAACAAATATTTTGTATCAGTCTTTACGGTAGAGGACATTAACAATATTCCAACAGCGGATAGTCAAGGGGCCATAGGAGCCGGGGTGGGGGGGAGGAACTTAACACAATCACAATCACTAAGGACGTGGTACTCAGTAAGATAATGGGACTAAAGACAGATAAATCCCCTGGATCTGACGGCTTGCATCTTAGGGTCTTAAGAGAAGTAGGGCAGGGATTGTGGATGCATTGGTTGTAATTTACCAAAATTCCCTGGATTCTGGGGAGGTCCCAGCAGATTGGAAAACTGCAAATGTAATGCCCCTATTTAAAAAAGGAGGCAGTCAAAAAGTAGGAAACTATAGACCAGTTAGCCCAACATCTGTGGTTGGGAAAATGTTGGAGTCCATTATTAAAGAAGCAGTAGCAGGACAATCTGGCAAAATCCGGTCAGGCAGAGTCAGCATGGATTTATGAAGGGGAAGGCATGTTTGACAAATTTGCTGGAGTTCTTTGAGGATGTAACGAACAGGGTGGATAAAAGGGAAAAAGAGTGGATGTGGTGTATTTGGACTTCCAGAAGGCATTTGACAAGGTGCCACATAAAAGGTTACTGCACAAGATAAAAATTCACGGGGTTGGGGGTAATATATTAGCATGGATAGAGGATTGGCTAACTATCAGAGTCGGGATAAATGGTTCATTCTTTGGTTAGCAACCAGTAACTAGTGGGGTGCTGCAGGGATCAGAGCTGGGACCCCAAATATTTACAATCTATATTAACGACTTGGATGAAGGAACTGAGTATAACATAGTCAAGTTTGCTGACATTACAAAGATGGGAGAAAAAGCAATGTGTGAGGAGGACACAAAAAATCTGCAAAAGGACATAGACAGGCTAAGTGAGTGGGCAAAAATTTGGCAGATGGAGTATAATGTTGGAAAGTGTGAGGTCATGCACTTTGGCAGAAAAAAATCAAAGAGCAAGTTATTATTTAAATGGAGAAAGATTGCAAAGTGCTGCAGTACAGCAGGACCTGGGGGTACTTGTGCATGAAACACAAAAGGATAGTATGCAGGTACAGTAAGTGATCAGGAAGGCCAATGGAATCTTGGCCTTTATTGCAAAGGGGATGGAGTATAAAAGCAGGGAAGTCTTGCTACAGCTATACAAGGTATTGATGAGGCCACACCTAGAATACTGCGTGCAGTTTTGGTTTCCATATTTACAAAAGGATATACTTGCTTTGGAGGCAGTTCAGAGAAGGTTCACTCGGTTGATTCCGGGGGTTGACTTATGAGGAAAGGTTTTGTATGTTGGGCCTCTACTCATTGGAATTCAGAAGAATGAGAGGTGATCTTATCGAAACGTATAAGATTATGAGGGGGCTTGATAAAGTGGATGTTTCCACTGATGGAGGAGACTAGAACTAGAGGGCATGATCTTAGAATAAGGAGCCGCCCATTTAAGACAGAGATGAGGAGAAATTTCTTCTCAGAGGGTTGTAAATCTGTGGAATTCACTGCCTCAGAGAGGTGTGGAAGCTGGGACATTGAATAAATTTAAGACAAAGATAGGCAATTTCTTAAACGATAAGGGGATAAGGGGTTATGGGGAGTGGGCGGGGAAGTGGAGCTGAGTCCATGATCAGATCAGCCATGATCTTATTGAATGGCGGAGCAGGCTCGAGGGGCTGTATGGCCTACTCCTGTTCCTATCTTATGTTCTGAGGAGGAAACTTTTACTGCTGAGAGGAATAAAGGCTCAAAACTTGTAAAAAGGCATTTAGCTCATTTCAAGAAGTAATACAAAGATTAATCAATGAATTTGACTTGAATTAGGTAAATTGAGAACAATCAAAAGACAATGGCTGGCAACTAGTACTGCCCAAGAACTTGGACCCTACACACTGTTAACTAAGAAACCTGTAACCTTTGCCTCTACTTTCAGAAGATAGTGGGTTAAAGTCCCATTCCAAAGGCACGAACACAATAATTTAGGCTGATACTTCAGTGCAGTACTGACTGTCAGATGAAACATTAAACAGAGGTTTGTTCCGTCGGGTGAACATAAAAGATCCCATGTCAGTATTCAAAGAAAAGCAGGGGAGTTCTCCCTGGTGTCCGGGCCAATATTTATCCCTCAACCAACATCACTAAAAAATTATTACCTGATCATCTATCTCATTGCTATTTGTGAGAGCTTCCTGTGATCAAACTGGACATTTCCTATATTACAACAGTGACTGCACTTCAGAAGTACTTAATTGGCTGTAAAGCACTTTAGGACATCCTGAGGTCATGAAAGGCGCTATATAAATCCAAGTCTTTGTTTATTTTACACCAAGGGCACTATACAAATGCACGATCGTTATTGTGCACTCATTTGACTGGCAACTTTTAAAACAGATGCCTTAAAATTACTGAGCAGCAGCAGTTTTCTCAGTTCTGTTCTTCCTGTAGAAGATGGGACAAACGCCGGTCTCAGAAGCTGCTGTGTTGTGTGCTATTCAGTTTATGCCAGCCAATTGCCAGAAACAGTCCTGGTCGCCACATTAATCGTTACTTTCCCCACTCCAATACAGAATGGGAGATTTCTATTTCAGCAAATTGTTTCTCAGTTATATGGGGTCACTGTGCGGCAAACCAGCTCAGATAGAACTTGACGTAAGCATATTGCAAGATCATTAACCGGATGATCAGACACTTCATTCCTTTTCTCGGGATGTTCCAACACAGGTAGCACCAATAGGTTTGCTTGGGGTGGGGAAGGCACACTTCTGGAGATTTATTGAGGACAACACAAGGGATCAGTGATTAAAAAGTGCAGGAAGTTTGTCACATAAGCAACAGCATGATTCAGCAAAATTGGATGACCGCTTTGCCGAACAACTTCGTTCAGTCTGTAAGTGTGACCCTGAGCTTCCGGTCGCCAGTCACTTTAATTCTCCACTGCACTCCCACTCTGATATCTCCGTCCTCGGACTCCTGCACTGCTCCAATGAAGCTCAACACAAGCTCGAGGAACAACATCTCATCTTTCGTTTAGGCACTTTACAGCCTTCTGGACTCAACATAGAGTTCAACAATTTCAGAGCATAACCTCTGCCCATCTTTGGCTCTCTTCCCCCACCCCACCCCATCCATCCCATCCTATCATTTTTTTTTTCGCTTTGTCTCTAATGGCAGCTGATCATTACCTCGCCATTCACACACTATCCAGATTAACCTTTTTCTAACTTCTGTCATTATCATTTTAATTCGGCCCAATATCCCTCGTCTCTCTAATCTCTCCTGCCTTCCACCCTATCACAGATCTTCCCTTTTGTTCTTTCTTCCCCTTCCCGTGTTTAAAAATGTGCCCTTTTCGAACATTCGACAGTTCTGACGAAGGGTCGTCGACCCGAAATGTTAACTCTGTTTTTCTCTCCACAGATGCACCTGACCCGCTGAGATTTCTAGCATTCTGTTTTTATTTCAGCAAAATTGGACTTTGAAGCCAATTTCTGCATTCAGAATGAGTGCAATGCCTCAACATCAGCAAGGAGATAGAAATAAAGATCTTACATTTCTACAGCATCTTTCATGATTTCAGGATGCCCCAAAGCATTTCACAGCTAATAAAGTACTTTTGAAGTGTAGTCACTGTTGTAATGTAGGAAACGCGGCAACCCATTTGTGCACAGCAAAGTCCCACTAACAGCAATGAGGTATCAACTAGATAATCTGTTTTCGTGATGTTGGTTGAGATATAAATATTGGCCAGGACATCAGGGAGAACTCCCCTACTCTTCTTCAAAATAGTGCCAATGCAATATTCCCTGTAAAAAAAAATTTTTTTGGGGGGGGGAGGGGGGGGGGGGTGGGGCTGTGTGGTCCCTTTAACGGCCTGCCGGCCCATTCAAAATAATGTGCATTTGCATTTTTTCTATTTAAAAGTCGGAAAGCTGGCTGCGCAGGGCCTTCAGAAGAGCACTGTGTGGCCGCGCAGCTTAAAGGGAACATTGATGCCATGGGATCTTTAACGTAGGGCAGCGGACCACATTTCATCCCAAAGATGGCACCTCCAATAATGCAACACACCCTCAGTGCAACACAAGTGTCAGCCTAGATGTTGTGTTCAAGTCTCTGAAGCGGGACTTGAACCCACAACCTTCCAACTCGATGAGAGTGGTGAACAATTGATAAAGGTATTAAGATGACATGCTATCAAAGTTATAAATACAGACCATACGTCTGCAAAATAAAATACAATATAAATATTTATGCATTCCAGAAACAAAATCACATTGTGCAATCATAATAATCAGGAATAAACCACACAAAATACTTAAACAAGTTTATTAACAAAAAACATACACAAATCCTTTGTAACTTTTGCCCTGATTTTCTGCCTCGCTACCTGTTTGAATTATCCTTCTTGCAGCTGTGGGCTGATACCACAGAGAGACAAGTGGAAGTAAGAATGGGAATGCTCATGAGTCAAATTCAGATTCCAATCAAGTGTTGAATTATAGCATCAGAAATACCACGTCCGCATACAGACCACTGTTCCCCTCCCTCCTGTCATCCTGTGTTTTGCTCACAAGGGGTCATTAGACAATTTGATGCAGATTTGAAGATTTCTAATACATACATTTTTGGTAGACAGGGCAATTGAAGGCTATGTGAGAAAAGGTTGGGGAGGAAGTCAGTCAGTGGTCTTTGAAACTGCTCTAACAAATGCATTGGGTCTTTTCTATTTCTGTGCAGTTCTACGTTCTTGAGGACAGTTGTCAAGTATATATAGTGATGTGCATTACTGTGGTCTGGGACCTTCATGACTGCCCTAGAGTGCCCGGGAAGAATCTCTCAAAGGCTTTGTTGAACCTCTAGTATTTAGCTTCTCCAAGGATAGTGAACAAGGTTAAACAGATAGGGTGAGCATAGTCTTCTCTCACCTTTCTTTCACATGTTCATAGATTGGCTAATTTACCAAATATCAAGTCTGAGATATTCCTGGTATTTGTGAATTCAGAACCACACCACCATAGATTTAATCTACCAATGAACTAAGGGTTTATTTTAAATTGTGTCAGTCTTGGCTCAGCCTCGGAGTCAGAAGGATGAGGGGTTCAAGACCAACTCCAGAGACTGGAGAACAAAGTCTAAGCTGACTCTCCAGTGCAGTACTGAGAGAGTGCTGCACTGTCTGAGGTGCCGTCTTTTGGATGAGACATTAAATCGAGGCCCTGTTTGCCCCTCAGATGAATGTAAAAGATCCCATGGCTCTATTCGAAGAGGAGCAGGCCAATATTTACCTCAATCATCATCACTAACACAGATTACCTAGTCATTATCATCATTATCATATTGCTGTTTGTGGGAGCATGCTGTAAACAATTTGGCTTTTGCATTACAACAGTGACTGCACTTCTAATGGAATTAAATGGTTGTAAAGTGCTTAGGTATGCCCCGATCGTGAAAGTCGCTATGAAAATGCAAGTCTTTCTTTTTAAATGTAATGAAAGACTATGCAGTTGGAGCAACATTTTTTGAAATACATCTACCAATAATATTTTGTTACACCACCAAATATTACCTTGGCTGTCGTCTCAAACTTTTGTTCTTTGGATTCCTGAAATGAAATTAACTCTAAATACGCAAACACAATAATATTTACCAGTAAGACAGATGAGTCAGGGAGTTAGCAGCTCAGATCAATAATTACTTGTCAAAGAGCGGATCAATGTTCTGGCGCCATTCTGTGCTCCCAGCGATGTTGCAGTAAGCGCTGCACAGCAGGTTTGCTCTGCAACTGCATTCTACAGCACGATAGAAAATATTGATCCACGGTACTTCAAATCCAATACGTACTGATTAAATTGAAAATCACTCGCTGTAAACCTCTTCGATTGAGTTCCTGGCCATTAATTGACAATGTTATAGAATCACAGAAGGAGGCCATTCAGCCCATCATGCCAATGTTAGCTTTTTGAAGGAGCTACCCAATTAGTCCCATTGCCCCCTGCTCTTTCCCCATAGCTCTGCAAAGCTTTCCTTTCCAAGTATATAACCATATACATATCCAATCGTTATGGGAACAAAAAGACTTTGACAAAGTAACAGACAGGTGCTTCTGCAGCCGCAGATGTGATTCCAGGATGGTATGTTGCATCCCTGGTGCCACAGTGACTGCAGAACATTCTGAGGGGGAAGGTGAACAGCCAGAGGTCATGGTCCATATTGGTATTAACGACATAGGTAGAAATAGGGATGAAGTCCTGCAGGCAGATTTTAGGGAGCTAGGAAAAAGATTAAAAAGCAGGACCTCAAAAGGTAGTAATTTCCAGATTACTCCCGGTGCCATGAGCTAGTGAGTACAGAACTAGGAGGATAGAGCAGATGAATGTGTGACTGGAGAGATGGGGCAGGAGGAGGGTTTTAGATTCCTGAGACATTGGATCAGTTCTGGAGGAGGTGGGACCTGTACAAGCCGGACAGGTTGCACCTCAACGGAGTTGGGACCAATGTCCTCACGGGGAGGTTGGGGTAGTTGCTAGTGCTGTTGGGGAGGATTTCAACTAATTTGGCAGAGGTCTGGGCACCAGGATGTAGCATTAGAAAGGAGAAACAAGGTGCGCAAAGTATTGGGAGAGATAGATAGCTCTAGAATAAGAAATAGTATGCTAGTCAGTGTGGCCCGACTAAGCGAGAATAGAAGATCTATGATAGGTTTACAGTGCAAGTGTGTGAATGCACGAAATGTGGTAAATAAAGTTGGTGATCTGCAGGTACAAATAGACACATGGGAATATGAGATTGTGACAATTACAGAAGCCTGGCTCAAAAAAGGGCAGGATTGGGTACTAAATATTCCTGGATCTAACATGTTCAGGAAAGATAAGGAAGGAAAGAAAGGAGGTGGGGTGGCAGTATTGATTGAGAATATTAGTGTGCTGGAGAGAGGGGATGTCCTGGAGGGGTCAAGGACAGAATATATTTGGTTAGAGTTGAGAAACAATAGAGGTGCCATTACACTACTAGGTGTATTCTGTAGGCCACCAACTAGTGGGGAAGGATCTAGAGAAACTTTGCAGGCAAATTGCAGAGAGGTGCAAGAACTATAGAATTGTGATAATGGGGGCTTCAATTACCCTGACTGGGATAGTAATAATGTAAAGGGCACAGAGGGGGAAGAATTTCTGGAGTGTTTTTTTAGAAGAACTTTCTTGATCAGCACATTTCCAGCCCAATGAGGAAGGAGGCATTGCTGGATCTCATTCTGTGGAATGAGGTGGGTCAAGTAGACCAAGTATCAGTAGGGAAGAGTGATCATAGTATCATACGTTTTAGACTAGCTATGGAAAAGGACAAGGAGCAATCTAGAGTAAAAATACTTAATTGGTGGAAGGTCAATTTCAGTGAGTCGAGAATGGATCTGGCCTGGGTAAATTGGAATCAAAGATTGGCAGGCAAAACTGTAATCGAACAATGAGCTGCCTTTAAAGGGGAGATGGTTCGGGTACAGCTGAGGTACATTCCCACGAGAGCCACTACTTCCTGAATGGCGAAAGAGGTAGAGAATAAAATGAAGCAGAAAAAAGGGTGTGTGTGACAGATGTCAGGTTGAGAATACAAGTGAGAATCAGGCTGAATATAGAAAGTACCAGAAATTAAGTGAAAATGGAAATAAGAGGGGCAAAGAGAGAGTATGAGAATATATTGGCAGCTAACGCAAAAGGGAATCAAAAAGTCTTCGACAGGCATATAAATAGTAAATGGGTAATTAGAGGAGAGGTGGGGCTGATTAGGGATTGAAATGGAGATCTATGCATGGAGGCTGAAGTACTAAATGAGTACTTTGCATCTGTCTTTACCAAGAAAGATGCTGCTGCCAAATCCAGTGAAAGAGGAGGTAGTTGAGATACTGGACAGGATAAAAATTGATAAGGAGCAGGTACTAGAAAAACTGGCTGTACGTAGTTAAGTCACCAGGAGTGGATGGGATGCATCTTATGATGCTGAGGGAAGGAACGATGGAAATTATGGAGGTACTGGCCAGAATCTTCCAATCCTGTTTGGATACAGGGCTGGTGCCAGAGGACTGGGGAACTGTAAATGTTAAATCATTGTTCAAAAAAGGTCGCAAAGATAAACCCAGCAACTACAGGCCAGTCAGTTTAATCTCAGTAGTGGGGAACCTTTAGGAAACGATAATCAAGGACAAAATTAACCGTCACTTGGCCAAGTATGGATTAGAAACATAGAAACATAGAAAATAGGTGCAGGAGCAGGCCATTCAGCCCTTCTAGCCTGCACCGCCATTCAATGAGTTCATGGCTGAACATGAAACTTCAGTACCCCCTTCCTGCTTTCTCTCCATAACCCTTGATCTCCCGAGTAGTAAGGACTTCATCTAACTCCCTTTTGAATATATTTAGTGAATTGGCCTCAACTACTTTCTGTGGTAGAGAATTCCACAGGTTCACCACTCTCTGGGTGAAGAAGTTTCTCCTCATCTCGGTCCTAAATGGCTTACCCCTTATCCTCAGACTGTGACCCCTGGTTCTGGACTTCCCCAACATTGGGAACATTCTTTCTGCATCTAACCTGTCTAAACCCGTCAGAATTTTAAACGTTAAGGAAAGCCAGCACGGATTTGTTAAACGCGAATCGTGCTTAACTAACTTGATTGAGTTTTTTTGATGAGGTAACAGAGAGTGTTGATGAGGGCAATCTGGTTGTTGTGGTGTACAAGGACTTTTAAAATGCATTTGATAAAGTGCCACATAATAGGCATGCCAATGCTAAAGGGTGGCAGATGTAGATTCAATCATGATTTTCAAAAGGAAATTGGATAAGTACGCGAAGAAAAAAAATTTGCAGGGCTACGGGGAAAGAGCGGGGGAGTGGGACTTGGAGAGTCAGCATAGACTCGACGGGCTGAATGGCCTCCTTCAGTGCTGTAACCATTCTATGATTCTATGATAACTTGCTTTGAAGAATACTTTGAAGTATAAATTTTGTAAAATGGATGAACAGGCTGTGCTGGAGTTTTGAAACACAGTAATTACTTTTCTCGTCTGTGAGCAATGACTAGTCTCTAATGCTGGAAATTTGGTAACCCACAGTGACCATAACAATGGATTCACTTTTCACCACAGATTTCTATGTGCTAGAGGTCAGAATGATTCAACTGTAAAAATTGGGACTAGTTTACCACTAATCCCCAGCTCACAAAACCAGTCACGCTCCCCAGCCAGTGACATATATGGAAAATGTAGAATACTGATTTGGTCGTAACTCAGTGAGTCATGCAGTTAATATGGAATTAATGCTTCCCAGCTAGACCAAAAATATTTTTGGGAATTACGAAGATGCACCATCAGCTTTGCTGACTACACAACAGAAATAAGTCCAGGCTTGAAATAAAAGCGAAAGAGCCACCAGGCATCAGGACCAGTCTAATGCGTCTCTAACATAACAAAAAACTGAATATACGTTCCATATTTTGTATTCTCTAACAAGGTAGTCATATCTGTTCAAGAATGGGCATATTTCCCATTCAACAGAATAGAAGGATATGAGCTCGTGACAGGGAAGTGAGAAGGGCTTAAAAAAAATCAATGAAGTTTTTGAAGTGTAGTCGCTGTTGTAATGCAAGAAACAAGGCAGCCAATTTGCACACAGCAAGCTTCCTCAAACAGCAATGTGATAACGAGCAGATAATCTGTTTTAGTGATGTTGATGGAGGGATAAATATTGGCCAGGATACCGGGAAGAACTCCCATGCTCTTCTTCAAAATTGTCTCACGGGTTCACGTGAGAGGACATGATTTTTTTTTCAAGTATACAACTACTTTAATTTTCTAACTCCTTGACTGGGTATTATTGTGCTCATACTCTTATTTGTTTGTTACAGCTCACAGGAAGGGCATTAGGACCCAGCGGGAGCTATTCACATTTGCTGTATTCAGGCGGTGAAGTCAGTGCGGAGGAGCGGCAAGATCGGGGCGGAGGAGCGGCGAGAGATTATAGAGCGACGTGATCAGGGCCCAGGATAGGTGTGAGTTCGAGGCCCAGAAGAGCCGAGAGCCCAGGGGCAGCACGGGCCAGCCCACACTGCGATGTGTGCACACTAGGTCCGTGCAGCAGAGCTGATCTCCAGTCGTCTTGGTTAATCCTTGCCATTGGACCAAGACCTAGCTCTGTCAAGCCCGTGTGGTGGCTGGTGTGCAACGGCCACACATTAAAAAAATCCAAGCACAGGCATCTTCCACCCTTCAATAAGTAGTTCAGGACCTGGAATATTAGGTCCTCATTGAAACACCTGTGAACTTTTTGGCGTGGAAGCAAGTCATCCTCGATTCGAGGGACCACCTATGATGATGACTCATGCTGGTTCATGCCGGTTAGGGACACTATTTTAGACTGTATAAAAGCAGTTAAGTTACATTTCTCCTGGCTCAGTTTGTCAGTTATACACACGTTCACAACATAATTTGCCGATGAGGATGAATCAAATTAACCTCCCTAACCCCCCCCCCCCAGCTTTGCTCCACACCCGGGGAGCCTCCAATTCTGTAGCCGAGATGGATAAAAAGTTTTTCTACCTACATCACAGCGAGTGGGTTAGACAGCGACAATGTAATACCAGCTTGCCGCCGTGCAATACTTATCCACTGCCTCGGCACCGAAGGCCAATGCATCTTTGGCCAAATCGAAGCCACGGAGTCCTACGACAAAGCGGTAAGTGTCCGAGAAATATTTTGGGCCAAAGAAAAGTATCGTGATGGAGAGATACAAATTCCGTCAAAGGGAGCAAGGGAACGGTGAACCAATCAAACACTACATCATTTCATTAACTGAACTGGCCGCTACGTGTAACTTTGGAGCACTCACAGAGGAAATGATCAAGGATCAAATTATTGAGAAAACAAATGATCCCCGCGTTTGGGAACGCTTGCTAATGGAGGATGATAAAATATCATTGTATAAAGCAATGCCATCCAAATCAAATCAGCGCTTTCTGATTAAAAAGCGATCAGATCCCCTGCTCCCCCTGTGCAGTACACTGCAGCTACAGCCCATGTGTAAGGCGTTTATCCAAAGCGGAATTTATAGCAGAGACCCACTACGGACCCCTAACTTCCAACGCTTTAACTATGGGGACAAATCACACTCAGCAAAGAGTCCTAACTGCCCTGCAAGTGGGAAGAAATGCTCTGCATGTGATAAAATGAACCATTTTGCTGGTGTCTGTCGCTCATCGCAGCATATTCGACATGTGGACAACCCCGATAGTGATAAACCCAGTATGGTTTACACCGTTCGTGACATTTCGCACAACAGTTCAGGCAAATTCAAGGAGTGTGAGGTAAACATTGACGGCACGCCCATCTGCCTCCTCATTGACCTTGGAGCCAAAATCTCCATATTGAGCGAGGCTGTATACAAAACCCGCTTCACGCACTGTCAACTGCAGCCCGCAACTTCCGCTCTACATGTGTACTCTGACTCCAAAATTGAGGTACTTGGGGTCATATCTGTCCCGATATACTATAAGGACATAACATTGGAGAACTTTTCCTTTCATGTCACGAAGGGACGAAGCCTCATGGGTGTTGACCTTTTTGATAAGCTTGGGTTCAAAATTTACGATCCAAATGGCACACCTGTGTACACTTTGGACTTTGACCAGCAGTATCCCTCAATCTTCACAGGGTTTGGAGTGACAACAAAATTCTGCCATCATCCCTGCATTGACCCTTCCGTCAAACCGGTTACACAGCGACTTCGCCGTCTCCCGTTTGCGGTTCGCGACCAAGTATCCGCAGAATTAACGCGACTCGAATCTCAGGGAATCATTGAGAGCATCAACGCTTCACCCTGGATCTCGAAGTTAGTCATTGCTTGGCGTAAAAATGGGGAGATCCGCCTATGGATCGACCTGAAAGAGATCAACAAGGCCATCATCCCCGACCCTCTTCCTACCATCGACGAACTGTCTTCAGAATTCCATGGCTCAACAGTTTTTACGAAACTCGACATGCACCACAATCACCTGCAAATACCCCTAGCGGAGGACAGCAAATTGCTCACGCATTCACGACGCATGATGGTCTGTATCAGTATCAACACATGCCCTACGGACTATCTTCTGCACCAAATGCATTTCAGAAGATTGTCACAACTATGCTAGCAGGCATAGAGGGAGCCCTCAATCTGCTTAACGATATTGTCATCCATGGCTGGACAATGGAAGAACATGACCAGCGACTTCACACAGTTATGGCTAGACTTGCTTCACAGAACATTACTGAATGCCAATAAGTCTACATTCGCTGCTGAAGAAATAAACATTCTGGGCTACAGAGTCACAGCACAACATTGACGCGATCCAGCGAATGCAGGAGATTACCAATGCCAAAGAACTTTCATCATTCCTTGGCACTTGCAACTTCTATCTGAAGTTCGTCCCACACTACGCGCACATTGCCGAACCACATCGCAAGTTGCTGCACAAGGACGTCCCTGGGGAATGGACAGATTCCCAGGCTCAGGTGTTCACCACGCTTAAGGAGAAAATCACATCCCCTTCTATCCTCACGCACTTTGATCCGGATACCACTACGTACGTCACCATGGATGCATCAGGCACCGCCATGGGTGCTGTGCTCTCGCAATGGATTGACGGCCTGGAACAGCCAGTAGCCTTCGCCTCTCGCATGCTCTCATTTGCAGAACGTACAGGGGAACACTGGCGCATCTACCTCTATGGCAGGAAATTTACCCTCTGTACTGATCACCAAGCACCAACTATGCTACTCGCTGCAATTGGATCTGGGCACAGATCACTACGAATCAGCCGATGGTCAGATCGCCTTCATCAGTATAACTTTGATGTACAGTATATCGCTGGCAGTCGCAATCATGTAGCTGACATGCTCAGCTGCTCAACAACTGCTTCGGACTCTGGTGCTGACTTGTTCACAGATGACGACACATATGTCACATCGATCATCACTCAGTCCATCAGAAACCTCGTCTCCTGTGACGAACTCAAAACCGAATCACAGAGTGAGGCTACGCTGCAGCATGTGTGCCACTTCGTCCAGACTGAGTGGCCTAAGCAAATTATGGAGGAGTTGAAAACCTGCCACAGACTTTGCGATGAATTTTCCTTTGGAATGATGGCTGCCTTGCTTGTGGTGATAGAGCAGTAATTCCTAAGTCGCTTCAACAGCGTGTTCTTTCATAGGCATACGATGGACACCCTGGCATTGTCCGCATGAAGCAGAGATGTCGCGATTCAGCAAGGTGGCCTGCGAATGACACGCTCATCGAGGAGTTCGTCTCACACTGCAAAGCATGCAGTCTGAACAAAAAGGCCACAAACATCCGACCAACACCAGTTAAGCCCATTCCATGGCCACAAAGACCATGGCAACAACTTCAGTTGGATATCTTTAGTCCAGTTGAAGCAGCTCCACACCACCAGAGTTTCCTTGTTGTAGTACATGTCCTGCATTCCAAATGGCCCAAAATCACTACAAGCACAGTGTTCTCATCAATGATCGACATTATTCTGCAGCGTATGTTCACGAAGTGGGGCCTCCCAGAGGTCATAATCACCGACAATGGACCACAGTTGGTGTCCGACGTTCGCTGATTTCCTCATTCGCAATCCTCAAAGCAACGGAGTTGTTGAGCGATTTAACCGCGTCATCAAAGAGGGTTTGAAAGTCAACCTCGCAATAGGCCAAACATTCGATGAAGTGGTTCAAACCATTCTCCGCACATACCGTTCGACAAAGCACTCGCTAATGGGGAAGATGCCCATTGAGCTCAAGATTGGGCGGAATCTTCGCTAGCTACTGGACATTTTCAAACCCCCCAGCCAAACCTAGCGTGAAGAGACCAGCAGGAAGAAACACAGAGGCACCGTTCTGTTTCCCAACCAAAACCTAGAGCAAACAACGCAAGCTACACGCCGGTCTCAGCATACCAGAACACAACCTGGCTATCTCTAGAACTTTGTCTGTACATAGACTGTGGTTTTAAAAAGGGGGGAAAATAGGTTGTGTTCATACTCTTTGTTTGTCACCGCTCACAGGACGGGCATTAGGACCCTGCGGGAGCTATTCACAGTTGCTGTACTTATTACTGAGGTGTACAAAAGCACGGGTCTTACGCTAAACATCCGTAAGACAAAGGGCCTCCACCAACCTGTCCTCGCCGCACAGCACTGTCCCCCCAGTTATCAAGATGCACGGCGTGACCCTGGACAACGTGGACCATATCCCATACCTCGGGAGTCTCTTATGAACAAGAGCAGGCATTGACGATGAGATCCAACACCACCTCCAGTGCAGCCTTCAGCCGGCTGAGGAACGGAGTGTTCGAAGACCAGGCCCTCAAATCTGCCACCAAGCTCATGGTCTACAGGGCTGTAGTAATACCCAGACTCCTATATGACTGAGACATGGACCGTGTACAGAGGACACCTCAAGTCGCTGGAGAAATACCACCAACAATGTCTCCGCAAGATCCTACAAATCCCCTGGGAAGACAGACGCACCAACGTTAGCGTCCTCGATCAGGCCAACATCCCCAGCATTTAAGCACTGACCACACTTGATCAGCTCCGCTGGGCAGGCCACATTGTCCCACATGCCAGACACGAGATTCCCAAAGCAAGCGCTCTACTTGGAACTCCTTCACGGCAAACGAGCCAAAGGTGGGCAAAGGAAACGTTACAAGGACACCCTCAAAGCCTCCCTGATAAAGTACAACATCCCCACTGACACCTGGGAGTCCCTGGCCAAGACCGCCCTAAGTGCAGGAAGTGCATCCGGGAGGGCGCTGAGCACCTAGAGTCTCATCGCTGAGAGCATGCAGAAATCAAGCGCAGGCAACGGAAAGAGCGGCAAACCAGTCCCACCCTCCCTTACCCTCAACGACTATCTGTCCCACTTGTGACAGGGACTGTGGTTCTCGTATTGGACTGTTCAGCCACCTAAGGACTCATTTTAAGAGTGGAAGCAAGTCTTCCTCGATCCCGAGGGACTGCCTGTGATGACGATGACTCTTGCTGGTTCATGTCTGTTTGAGACATCATTTGGGGTTGTATAAAAGCACAGTTAAGTAAAGTTACATTTCTCCTAGCTCAGTTTGTCAGTTACACATGCGTACAGAACAGGGATTGTACATTTTAATCAAAATAGCAGTATACACCCTTACCATACCACAGAGCAAGAACTGCAGCAATAGTGTGTCATGGAACTTAAAATTGAATTGTGAGGCTTTTTATTGACAAACATTATATTCAAAATAATGGGGTGAGTTACAGGCTGGGATCTAATCGAGGAGTTCACACCTAGAGAATAATGGATATCCAGGAGTGAGATACAGGTTAGAATCTAATCGAGGGGTTCTGACGGTTTAGAAATAGAATAACGGATTGCTGGAAGTGAGTTACACTTTTGATCCTCTCCTCTCCTCTCCCCCTAACCCCCCCACCAGTGATTAATGGACTTCCAATTAGATAGATTTAATTCAGTGAATTTGTTAAAATATGTTACTTAATGTCATGGAAGGCTGTGCAGATAAATGTTGGTGATACTTATGGAATACTTTGTAGCATGTTATTCAATATGTAGCAAAAAGAGATGTAGGAAGCTTATTTTTTTTGGATGTTTTACATGGTTTAAGTCTGTTTCTTCAAGAATCTTTGGGTTGAGTCTAGCCACGACCTGCAAGGTGGGTGGAATGGGCTTGCTGCGCCAACGGCCACTTACAGTTTCATGGTTTATGGTCTCAGCTAATTGAGGGGTTTGGGTGACAAACTGAGGCGAACTTCAAGTACTTTATAACAATCGTCTCAATGACAAGTCACTGCTTTGTGGTGACTCCAGGACATTTCTTCCAATGCGCTTCTTTAATTTGTACTGTTTTTAAACTTGATACTGCAGTAAATTGAAATGGTTTTACAACTGAAATTATTTTGACAATAAACTCATTTAAAGCAAGTTTTTTTTTACTCTGTTGTGAAACACAGTTTCTTCAGGTCCAGCTGACCTGTCAATAACATCAACTGTGTTTTGTTGCTTCACCTTTTCCTAAAGGCATCCAGGAGAATCACAATTGCTTTTACTTTGTTATACAGTTGCAATTAATTATTCTTGAGCTAGGACAGTAAGTTTCCAAAGTTGAGCTTACTCGGGTCTCAAACCACTCCAGAATTAAACTGAGAATCTGGAAGGGTTTTAAGAACACTGCAAACAGCTGTGTGGATATACAGTATTTCAAAATGCAACTAAAAGGACAATATGGTCGAGACAGATCAATCATCTGCCAGGATAAACATTTAGTGCAAACGTAACAGTTTTGCAATATGAACCATACACTGCTATGCTGAGCATTCATTTCCAAAGCTAGTTGCTTTAACGCAGCATCTGAATCTCATATTTTTCATGATTTGATTGGATGGATACAGAGAAACTATTTCCTCTGGTGGGGGAATCCAGAACACGGGGACGTAAATTTAAAATTAGAACTAGGCCATTCAGTAGTGAAATCAGGAAGCATTTTTTCATACAAGGGGTAGTGGAAATCTGGAACTCGCCCCCCAAAAATGCAGTGGATGCTGGTACAATTGGAGCTTTCGGGACTGAGATTGTTAAGATTTTTCTTAGGTAAGGTGATCAAGGGAAATGGAGCTAAGGCAGGTAAATGGGGTTGAGGTACAAATCACCCATGATCTGACTGAATGGCAGAGCACGGTCAAGGGCCTGAATGGCCTCTTCCTGTTCCAATGATGTACAATCCATTCTACTCAGTGGTTAGAACATTCTAATACACATATCCACTTCAAGAGCCCAACTATTCCACTTCACTCTCATCCGTTGTAGACTTGAGAGATTTTTTTCCAACCACTATTTAAAATCTGTTTTGTTGTAATCATCATCATAGGCAGTTCCTCGAAATCGAGGAAGACTTGCTTCCACTCTGAGTTCTCAGGTGACTGTACAGTCCAATGCGGGAATTACAGTCTCAGCAACAGGTGGGGCAGACAGTGGTTGAAGGAAAGAGTGGGTGGGGAGTCTGGTTTGCCGCACGCTCCTTCCGCTGTCTGCGCTTGATTTCTGTGACGAGACTTGAGGTGCTCTTCGCCCTCCTGGATGCTATTCGTCTACTTTGGGCGGTCAATGTGAGGAGTATTCGGAATAAGGTGGACGAATTAACTGTGCAGACAGCAGTTAACGGATATGATGTAATTGGCATCACGGAGACATGGCTCCAGGGTGACCAACGCTGGGAACTCAACATCCAGGGGTATTCAACATTTAGGGAGGATAGGCAGAGAGGAAAAGGAGGCGGGGTGGTGTTGCTGGTTAAAGAGAAAATTAATGCAATAGTAAGGAGGGACATTAGCCTGGATGATGTGGAATCGGTATGGGTGGAGCTGTGGAATACCAAAGGGCAGAAAACGCTAGTGGGAGTTGTGCACAGACCACCAAACAGTAGTAGTGAGATTGGGGACAGCATCAAACAAGAAATAAGGGATGCGTGCAATAAAGGTACAACAGTTATCATGGGCGACTTTAATCTACATATTGATTGGGCTAACCAAACTGGTAGTAATGCGGTGGAAGAGGATTTCCTGGCGTGTATTAGGGATGGTTTTCTCGACCAATATGTCGAGGAACCAACTAGAGAGCTGGCCATCCTAAACTGGGTGATGTGTAATGAGAAGGGACTAATTAGCAATCTTGTTGTGCGAGGCCCCTTGGGGAAGAGTGACCATAATATGGTAGAATTCTTTATTAAGATGGAGAGTGTCACAGTTAATTTGGAAACTAGTGTAGGAAAGGTAACTTCGACGGTATGAGGCGTGAATTGGCTACAATAGACTGGCAAATGATACTTAAAGGGTTGACGGTGGATAAGCAATGGCAAACATTTAAAGATCACATGGATGAACTTCAGCAATTGTACATCCCTATCTGGAGTAAAAATAAACCGGGGAAGGTGGCTCAACCGTGGCTAACAAGAGAAATTAAGGATAGTGTTAAAACCAAGGAAGAGGCATATAAATTGGCTAGAAAAAGTAACAAACCTGAGGGCTGGGAGAAATTTAGAATTCAACAGAGGAGGACTAAAGATTTAATTAAGAGGGTGAAAAGAGAGTACGAGAGAAAGCTTGCAGGGAACATAAAAACTTCTATAAATATGTGAAGAGAAAAAGATTAGTGAAGACAAATGTAGGTCCCTTGCAGTCGGTTTCAGGTGAATTTATAATGGGGAACAAAGAAATGGCAGACCAAATGAACAAATACTTTGGTTCTGTCTTCATGAAGGAAGGCACGAATAACCTTCCAAATGTACTAGGGGACAGTGGGTCTAGTGAGAAGGAGGAACTGAGGGATATCCTTAATAGGCAAGAAATTGTGTTAGGGAAATTGATGGGGTTGAAGGCTGATAAATCCCCGAGGCCTGATAGTCTGCATCCCAGAGTACTTAAGGAAGTGGCCTTAGAAATAGTGGATGCAGTGGTGATCATTTTCAACAGTCGATCGACTCGGGATCAGTTCCTATAGACTGGAGGGTAGCTAATGTAACACCACTTTTTAAAAAAGGAGGGAGAGAGAAAACAGTAATTATAGACCAGTTAGCCTGACATCAGTTGTAGGGAAAATGTTGGAATCAATCATTAAGGATGAAATAGCAGTGCATTTGGAAAGCAGTGGCAGGATCGGTCCAAGTCAGCATGGATTTATGAAAGGGAAATCATGCTTGACGAATCTTCTGGAATTTTGTGAGGATGTAACTAGCAGAGTGGACATGGGAGAACCAGTGCATGTGGTGTATTTGGACTTTCAAAAAACTTTTGACAAGGTCCCGCACAAGAGATTGGTGTGCAAAGTCAAAGCGCATGGTATTGGGGGTAATGTAGTGACGTGGATAGAGAACTGGTTGGCAGACAGGAAGCAGAGAGTCGGGATAAACGGGCCCTTTTCAGAATGGCAGGCAGTGACTAGTGGAGTGCTGCAGGGCTCAGTGCTGGGACCCCAGCTCTTTACAATATACATTAACGATTTGGATGAAGGAATTGAGTGTAATATCTCCAAGTTTGCAGATGAACTAAACTGGGTGGCGGTGTGAGCTGTGAGGGGGATGCTAAGAGGCTGCAGGGTGTCTTGGACAAGTTAGGTGATGGGCAAATGCATGGCAGATGCAGTATAATGTGGATAAATGTGAGGTTATCCATTTTGGGGGCAAAAACACAAACGCAATTATCTGAATGGTGACAGATTACTAAAAGGGGAGGTGCAACAAGACCTGGGTGTCATGGTTCATCAGTCATTGAAGGTTGGCATGCAGGTACAACAGGCAGTGAAGGCGGCCTTCAAAGCTTGGGGATTTGAGTATAGGAGCAGGGAGGTCTTACTGCAGTTGTACAGGGCCTTAGTCATGCCTCACCTGGAATATGGTGTTCAGTTTTGGTCTCCTAATCTGAGGAAGGACTTTCTTGCTATTGAGGGAGTGCAGCGAAGATTCACCAGACAGATTCCAGGGATGGCTGGACTGACTTATGAGGAGAGACTGGATCAACTGGACCTTTATTCACTGGAGTTTAGAAGGATGAGAGGGGATCTCATAGAAACATATAAGATTCTGATGGGACTGGACAGGTTAGATGCGGGAAGAATGTTCCCGATGTTGGGGAGGTCCAGAACCAGGGAACATAGTCTTCGGATGAGGGGTAGGCCATTTAGGACTGAGATGAGGAGAAACTTCTTCACTCAGAGAGTTGTTAACCTGTGGAATTCCCTGCCGCAGAGAGTTGTTGATGCCACTTCATTGGATATATTCAAGAGGGAGTTAGATATGGCCCTTACGGCTAAGGGGATCAAGGGGAATGGAGAGAAAGCAGGAAAGGGGTACTGAGGGATTGATCAGCCATGATCTTACTGAATGGCGGTGCAGGATGGAAGAGCCGAATGGCCTACTCCTGCACCTATTTTCTATGTTTCTATGTCTTGGGTCAGGGATTCCCAGGTGCTGATGGGAATGTTGCACGTTATCAAGGAGGCTCAGAAGTGTCCTTGAAGTGTTTCCTCTGCCCACCTGGGTCTCGCTTGCCGTATCGGAGTTGTGAGTAGAGCGCTTGCTTCGGTAGTCTCGTGTGGGGCATGTGGACAATGTGGTCAGTGCTTCGATGCTGGGGATGTTGGCCTGAGCGAGAACACTGACGTTGGTGTGTCTATCCTTCCAATGGATTTGAAGGATCTTGCAGAGGCAGCGCTCGTGTACTTCTCCAACACTTTGAGGTGTCTGCTGCATATAGTCCACGTCTCTGAGCAATATAGAAGGTATCACTACTGCCCTGTAGACCATAAACTTGGTGCCAGATTTGAGGTCCTGGTCTTCAAACACTCTCTTCCTCAGGCGACCTCGGTAAACAACACAGCATACGGCAACAGTGCATAGTACCACTGAGTGACAAAACACTGAGGACTATCTGATCTCACACAGGGACGAATGAGGAAAAAATGGGAAGGAGAGTTGCCATGAGGCCACACATATTTTCCTGGGGATGGCCTCAAACATGGAATAGGCAGAGGCCAAGAATAAGATACTAATTTATTTATTATGACTGGGGTGAGTGAGAGAATGATTTATTTGTTGATATATCATGGTTGGGTGAGACTAAAAATTATGAATGGACATCAGAGATTTAGGTTTCCTTGATTGGAGCACTGCCCAGTGATCCCAGGAATGTTTAAGCACACCCTGTGCCCCTAAGATCTGTGGGCCACTACGCTGCATTCAACTCCGCAGCGAAACAACGCAAGTTTTTCAACAGGGTCTCGCACCAAGTAATTGCGGATTTCTTTCAGAGGTCAGTGGCGTACTCTTTAGCTATGCCGCCGACCGCAATTTTAGGGCCGCAAAAATGGGTCACTTGGAGAAGGAGAAACATAAATCTCAGTTCACCCATTACACACAGGCTGCTCCCACTGACATTTTGCTTGATATTCTGAACATTTCCTACAACTACTGCATTGCAGCTCCCTCGTGATACCCATCAGTTAATTGCATTATTAATCATTTTTATTTTAAATGTACATTTTGCTGTTCTCACCACCAATGTGATGCTGCATTCTGTACCTTCACAAACCAGCAGTCTTTGAATAGAATTTGCGCAATGCAATCAGCAATGAGCTTACACTGTTCATTGTTCAGACCCTGCGACTTTACTGGGTGCTTGTCATGCACCTTTCCAAAAACAGTATTTAGAATACTTAACAATGCCATCTATTTTGACTATTTTTCATAAAGTTTCACTGTATATGGCTGCTTGGCTTCATGTCATTTGTTTGTGTCAGAGCTCAGGATCTTGCTCTCATTAGCTCACTGGGTCTTGAACAATCCAACCACTGTACAGTGTTACATTTCAGTGTGGTCAAACTGACTAACCATCACTTACTTGAAGATAAAGGCTAATGATTGATATCAGGCAGACGTTGGGATGGAACTCTGATCCATAAACAATCATATTTAAAATCATAGAATCAAACAATGGTTACAGCACAGGTCATTCGGCCCATTGAGCCCATGCCGGCGCTCTGCATGAACACTTGTTCGTCCCAATCCCCTGCCCTTTCCCCGTACCCCTGCAAATTATTTTCCTTCAGGTACTTATCAAACTCCCTTTTGAAAGCCACAATTGAATCTGCCTCCACCACCCTTTCAGGCAGTGCATTCCAGATCCTAACCACTCGCTGCTTAAAAATGTTTTTCCTCATGTCGCCTTTGGTTCTTCTGCAAATCACCTTAAATCTGTGTCCTCTGGTTCTCGACCCTTCCGCCAATGGGAACAGTTTCTCTATATCTACTCTGTCTAGACCCCTCATGATTTTGAGCACCACCATTAAATCTTCTCTGCTGTAAGAAGAACAATCCCAGCTTCTCCAGTCTATCCACTTAACTAAAGTCCCTCATCCCTGGAACCATTCTTGTAAATCTTTTCTGCACTGTCTCCAAGGCCTTCACATCCTTCCTAAAGTGCGGTGCCCAGAATTGGACACAATATTCCAGTTGAGGCCAAACCAGTATTTTATAAAGGTTCATCTTAAATAAAGGCATAAAGTACAAAAGTTATGAAGCCCAGAATCACGTATGCTTTTTTAACCACTTTCTCAACCTGCCCCGGCACCTTCAGCCCTAGATCTCTCTGTTCATGCACCCCCTTTGGAATTGTAACCTTTACTTTATATTGCCTCTCCTCGTTCTTCCTATCAAAATATAACTCTTCGCACTTTTCTGCATTAAATTTCATCTGCCACGTGTCTGCCCATTCCAGCAGTCTGCCTATCTTCTTGAAGTCTATCACTATCCTCCTCATTGTTCACTTTTCTTCCACGTTTTGTGTCATCTGCAAATTTTGAAATTGTGCCCTGTACACACAAGTCGAAGTCATTAATATACATATGAAGGAAAGCAGTGGTCCTAGTACCGACCCCTGAACCTTCCTCCTGTTCAAAAAATACTACTCTGTTACCTAAAACTTAGCCAATTTCGTATCCCTTTTATTCCATAGGCTTCAACTTTGCTGGCCAGCCTATTATGTGGCACTTTGACAAACGTCTTTTCAAAGTCCATGTACACATCAACCACATTGCCCTCATCAATCCTGTTAGCTCATAAAAAAACTCCATCAAGTTAGTTAAATATGATTTGCCTTTAATAAATCCGTGCTGGCTTTCCTTAATTGATCCATTCTTGTCCAAGTGGCTATTAATTTTGTCCCTCATTATCATTTCTAAAGGCTTCCCCAGTACAGAGGTTAAATTAACTGGCCTGTAGATGCTGGGTTTATCCTTTCACCCTTTTTTGAACATTTGCAATTCTCCAGTCCTCTGGCACCAGCCCCGTATCCAAGGAGAATTGGAAGGTTATGCCAGCGCCTCCGTAATTTCCACCTTTACTTCACTCAGCATCCTAAGATGCATCCCATCTGGTCTTGGTGATTTATCTACTTTAAGTACAGCCAGCCGTTCTAGTACCTCCTCATCAATTTTTATCCCATCCAGTATCTCAAATGCCTCCACATTCACAATGACTTTGGCAGCATCTTCTTCCTTGGTGAAGACAGATGCAAAGTGCTCATTTAGTACCTCAGCCATGCCCTCTGCCTCCATGTGTAGGTCTCCATTTCTAATTGACCCACCCCTCCTCTTACTACATGTTTACTATTTATATGCCTATATTTAGCACCAATATCACATAATAATGTACACGATCATATTTACAACTGCTGCGCAATATAACCCTAAGATAATACCATCCATGACAAATACAACATTCTATTTTGATTGGGTACAGTGTCATGTGGCTATCTTTTGAAATTCAGTATGCTTATTTTTATTTGAAGAATCTCAGGCGATCTCAAAGAATTCCTTCCATATCCATGGTATGTTAATTTTATCTCATTATGCCTCACATTCCTGCTACATGAGTCTACTTGGAAAGCACTCTATATATTTCCCACTAAATGTTTTTTTTAACCTTTCCCTCATTTTGTTTCCTGTTGGCCTAACAAGAGGATACCAGACAATCACCTCCTTGACCACTGGTAATCTTTGTTCAACAGCTCTGCCCGATATAAGGAACTATATGAGGAATTGTGTGCATAAACCCAGACACCACTATTCTGTGGAACTACTTTGAGACCTCAAGTCTTTGACTTGAGTATCATTCTTGCAAAAGCACACGCAAACCAGCACAATCCCCAAAGTCAGCAGTGGCTATAGTTGTATCCAATATAGGGAAGCCTACAGTATGGACACCAAATATTTTTTGAAAATAGTTACATTGCTATGTAACACGAATCAATACAGTAACAAAGGGGCACTCTCTGGTAAAGAATCTACTTTATTCCAACATAAAACTTACCTAAAGTCGCTTCTCCATGTCAGGAGGTCAGAGAGAAAATCACTGCAACAGTTGGAAGTGCAGTTGCACTGTTACAGCTCATGCAGCATCAGAAGGGTGGCCTTGGACCCAGTTTCCATGCTTCTGACAATAGACAACATTTTCATCTGCAATTTCACTCTCACCCTACTGAGTCATTTTTAAGGACTTGTCAACAAACTACTCTTTGGTGAGGATGAGATCAAGTAGGTTTTTAACCTCCTATTGGTTCTCTCACCACCTATCGCAGGCCCAGCTATGTCCTTCAGGACTCAGTCAGTAGTGGTGCTGTAGGGCCACTCTTGGTGAGGGATATTGAATTCCTCCACCCAGAATACATTCTGTGCCTTTGCGACCCTTAGTGCTCCTTCCAAGTTGTGTTCAACATGGAGGAGTACTGATTCATCGGCTGAGGGAGGGCAGCAGGAGATTTGCTTGACCATCTTTGACCTGATACCATGAGACTTCACTGAGGTCCGGAATGCTGAGGACTCCCAGGGCCATTCCCTCCCAACTGTACCGCCACTTCCGGTGGGTCTGTCTTGCTGGTGGGACAGGACATACCCAGGGATGGTGCTGGAGGAGTCTGGGATGTTGGTTGATAGGCATGATTCTGAGAGTGTGACTATGACAGGCTGTTGCTTGACTAGTTTGTGGGACAGCTCTCCCAATTTTGGTACAAGTCCCCAAAAAGTAAAATGGTTTGTTCCCTTGATTTGACGGACATCATTGTTCCTTTGGTGAATAGGACTGGTTTGTTCAATTGTTATGGTTTATTTGTTTGACAGACTTATGAAGTGTTCAATTTTTCAGGATTTTTGTGACATCTGTTCACTAGTTAGTTGTATAAATTCATGAAGTATTTGAGGTTTCCTGGATAAATCCACAGCAAGAATTAAACAGAGGTATTAACATTGACAGCTTAATTGTTGAAAATAGGCATCTGGAACAGTGCAATTCTTCCCAAATCAAATCAGAATGAGAAACTCAGCTTCCACATCCTACTTAAAGGTCAAACTAGTAGAGATGATAACAAAACAGGCTGTGTTTACTCTATAGAAGGACAAACTCTAATATAATGCCTTATCACATCTTCAGGATGTTGCAAGGCATTTTACAATTAATGGATATATTTTGAAGTGCAGTCACTGTTGTGTAGACAATTTGCAGACAGATAGGTTTTTCAAACCATAAATGAATAACTGACGAGATAACCTGTTTTTGGTGGTGTTGGTTGGGGGAAGAATGTTAGCCAGGAAGAACTCCCTAATCTTCTTCAAATTGTGGAAAAGTATTATAGGTAGAAGGGATCTCAGTTTAACATCTCATCTGAAAGGCAGCACCTCAGACAATTCATCATGCCATCAGTACTATACTTAAGTGTCATAGGAACAGGAGTAGGCCATCTCGCCCCTCAAGCCTGCTCAGTTATTCAATTGATCATGGCAAAAGGTTACCTCAACTCCATTTACCTGCTTTTGATCCATATTTCATGATAAGAACATAAGAAATAAGAAGAAGCCATACAGCCCCTCGATGATCATGGCTGAACTTTTACATGAACTCCACTTGCCCGCCCTAGTCCCATATCCCTCGATTCCCTTGCTGCCCAAAAACATATCCATCTCGGTCTTGAATATACTCATCGATTGAGTATCCACAGCCCTCTGGAGTACAGAATTCCAAAGATTCACAACCCTCCGAGTGAAGAAAATGTTTTCTCATCTCGGTTCTAAATAGCCGACCCCTTATCCTGAGATTCTCCAGCCAGAGGAAACCGACTCTCCGCACCTACTCTATTAAGCCCTCTAAGAATATTATACGTTTCAGTAAGATCACCTCTCATTGCTTAAACTCGAGAATATAGGCCATTCTACTCAATCTCTTCTCATAGGCCAGCTCTCTCAACCCAGGAATCAATCTAGTGAACTTTTGTTGCACCCCTCCAAGGCAAGTATATCCTTCCTTAGCTAAGGAGATCAAAACTGTTCCCAGTATGTCAGGTGTGGTCTCAAAGCCCTATATAATTTCAGCAAGACCTCCTTAATCTTATATTCCAACCCCATTGCAATAAAGTCTAACATACCATTTGCCTTCCTAATTGCTTGCTGTACCTGCATATGTTAACTTTGTGATTCACGTACAAGGATCCCCAAAGTCTCAGGATAAGGGGCATCATCCCAGGATAAGGATTAGGCCATTTAAGAATGAGATGACAAGAAGTTTCTTCACTCAGAGGGTTGTGAATCTATGAAATTCTCTACCCCAAAGGGCTGTGGATACTGAATCGTTGAGTATATTTAATAGAATCATAGAATAGCTGCAGCACAAGAGGCCATTCGGCCTGTCGAGCCCGTGCCAGCTCTCCAAGAGCAATTCAGATAGTCCCACTTCCCCGCTCTTTTCCGGCAGCCCTGCAAATTTTTTCCTTCAGGTACTTATCCAATTCCTTTTGAAAGTCACAATTGAGTCTGCCTCCAGCACCCTTTCAGGCAGTGCATTCCAGATCCTGACCACTTGCTGTGTAAAATAATTTTCATGTCGTCTTTGGTTCTACTGCCAATCACCTTAAATCTCTGTCCTCTGGTTCTCAGCCCTTCTGCCAATGGGAACAGTTTCTCTCTATCGACTTGATTGGGACCCCTCAAATCTTCTCTCAACCGTCTCTGCTCCAAGAAGAACAACCCCAGCTTCTCCAGTCTATCTGCACAATTGAAGTCTCTCATCGGTGGAACCATTCTTGTAAATCTTCTCTGAACTCAGAGGCCTTCACATCCTTCCTAAAGTGCGGTGCCCAGAATTGGACACAATACTCCAGTTGAGCCCAAACAAGTGCTTTATAAAGGTTTATCATAATTTTGTACTCTATGCCTCTATTTATAAAGCCCAGGATCTCGTATGCTTTTTTAACCACTTTCTCAACCTGCCCTACCACCTTCAACGACTTGTGTACATATACCTCCAGATATACCCTCTGCCTCCATGCGTAGGTCTCCGTTTTGGTCCTTAAATCGACCCCACCCCTCCTCTTACTATCCATTTACTATTTATATGCCTATAGAAGACTTTTGGATTCCCTTTTATGTTAGCTGCCAGTCTATTCGCATATGCTTTCTTTGCCCTTCATTTCCTTTTTCACTTCCCTTCTGAACTTTCTATGTTCAGCATGGTTTTCACGTGCATTCTCAACCTGACATCTGTCATTGGCTTTTTCTGCCTCATCTTACTCTCAAGCCCTTTCGCCATCCAGGGAGCTGTGGCTTTGGTTGCCCTACCTTTCCCCCTCGTGGGAATGTACCTGAACCATCTCCTCTTGAAAGTCAGCCCATTGTTCGATTACAGTTTTGCTTGCCAATCGTTGATTCCAATTACCCGGGCCAGATGCATTCTCAACCCACTGAAATTGGACCTCCTCCAATTAAGTATTTTTATTCTAGAATGCTCGTTGTCCTTTTCCATAGTTAATGTAAACCTTATGATACTATGAGTACTGTTTCCCAAATGTTCTTTGACTGACACTTGCTCCACTTGATCCACCTCATTCCCCAGAACCCGATCCAGCAATGCCTCCTTCCTTGTTGATAAGGAAACTTAATGATCAAGAAAGTTCTCCTGCACAAACTTCATAAATTCAGCCCCCTCTCTGCCCTTTATACTATTACTATCCCACTCTATATTAGGATAACTGAAATCCCCCATTATCACCAATCTATAATTCTTGCACTTCTTTGTAAATTATCTGCAAATTTTCTTCTCTATATCCTTCCCACTACTTGGTCATCTATTGAATACACCTAGTAGTGTAATGGCACCTCTTATGGGGTCAAGTTTCGGCCGCCCACTAGAACGGTGCAATTCGGAGAGGCCCGCCTAATTTATAGAACAAAAATTGCGCCGAATACTTACCTCGTGATTCTCAGATAGCTGTAGGCCCAATTCCACCTCGGCGCAGCGCAGCAGGAGCTGCTGGGGGCAAAGCTACAGCCCTGCGCCGAAAACAGTGCCGGCAGCTGCGCGCGTGCGCAGTAGCTGCCGGCGTCCTGTCTCCGGGGCGACGACCCTATCCCAGGCCGAAGGGACGTCGCCCCCTATCCCTGGCCGAGTGGCCTGCGCATCTTGCCTCGGCGGCGGGGCCCGCCCGCCTGGCCTCTCGCTAGGGCGGGCTTTGCCCGCAGAGTCGGCGGCAGCGGCAGCAGCCCGGCATCGGCTGTGTGCGGGCCCCGGCCTCCTCGTTGTTCTAGTTGTCGGTGGGGCCCGCCCGCCCTGCATCTCGCTGGGGTGGGCCTCACCCGAAGAGTCGGCGGCAGCAGCCCGGCATCGGCTGCGTGCGGGGCTTCTTCGTCGTCTTCTCTCTTCCCCCATCTTCTTCTCTTTCCCCCGCCATCATCTTCTCTTTCCATGTGCTATTTCCGCCTGCAGTTCACCAACCTTATTTACCAAAGTTGAGTTAGATAGATTTTTGGACTAGAGGGGAATCAAGGGATATGGAGATCGGGCTGGAAACTGTTCAGATCGAAGATCAACTATTTCTTATTGAAGGCTGAGCAGGCTCAATGGCCTACACCTGCTCCTATTTCTTATGTTATTATGTTCTTATCCTGTATGAGGCACTGCTGCCCAGGCATTAGCCTATTTAATTCACTGCAGCATGTGTAGTTTTCACCATTCAACAAGAAGTCTGAAAATGTTATATCAAAATATATATTTTCTCATCTATTTCAAATATGCTGTTTTGATAAGTTGCCTACTCTACAAAACAGAAGTATATTAAACTCAGTTACTCTAATTCACGGTATTGACCTTCTTACTGTTTCTTTATGACAGAAGTGCTGTTTGAAAGAGTTAATCTCTTTTGCAGAATGGTTTGCTAGTTGTGATAATTTGATTCCCCCCAACAGTGACAGTTCAAGATGCAAATCCCACCCTCTCCATTATCTATTGATTAAAAGAAATATATTAAGTTCCAAAAGAGCAGAGTGAAATTTTAACAGTCACAGGTAATCTCTCTAAATTGCTCTTGCTGTTGTAGAGAGCAAGAAATGATGACAGAAAATATATTTGGTGCAAAAAAATACAAATTTCTGTCTTTGATTCTCCATGGTTTAAAATTACAAAGGTTTTCTGTTTTTGATCTATATCAAATCGGAAACATTCACTCAGACTGCAACCAGATAGCTGATAAAAAAGGATGCAGACATGAATTAAATAAATGTAACCATTACAAGTCATTTTCCTGTGAAGATAGCTAACTTGATTTTTTTTTCGAAGAATTTGCTTCACAACAAAGTAGATTAGAGGAAAAATCTGCCAGGTCTGGCTGCTAATTTTTAGTTTACCAAAGACATTCAGGCTCTATGAGTATACATAGTTTGCATTGTACAGGTCATATATCAGCCTAAAAGACTGCAGACAAAAGGAAAAAGTCCAGCTGTTTTATCCAAAGTTACCGCTAGAACCAGAGAGACTAAAAGGGGCAGCTTTCTGAAAATAATTGTCCTGGCCAATATTTATCCCTTAACCAACATCAATAAAATAGATTATCTGCTCATTATCACATTGCTGTTTGTGGGAACTTGCATGAAACCTTGATTCTGTGTTTCCTAAATTACAACAGTTACTTCATTGGCCATAAAGCATTTTGGGATGTTGAGGTTGTGAAAGGTGCTATACAAATGCAAGTTCTTCTTTTCTTTCTTTTACCAATGAGCAACATATTGCCTATAACTAAATATATGTTCCCAACAACTCTGATTAGTTTTGGACACGCACAATAGAAATGAGTGACAGGTCCCATTATGTTACAGCACATTAAAAACAAAGCAAGCACAGCTCCATTTCAATTTTGCATGAATTAAATACACATTATTCAAGCCTGTTCTTTAAACTTCCTGTTGTAAAAATAATGGTGTTTGCATATCAGTGAACTGCACAGCATTGTTCAAACATGATCTTTACCCCTTTATAACTAAATGCCGCTTTTCTTGGTTAGCAAAGATTAGATTAAGTTTTCTTACAGGTAATCAATTTCCTTTGCACTTTGTAGATCAATGCTTATCTGAGACTTCACAAGATCACAACACAATTACAGATGAGAAAGGCCATTCTGCACATCTCATCTATCCAGAGGAGAGGCCAGCCGCTATCATAGGAGAGGAGGACCCAGTCGTCGTTGAGGAGGTGGCCGCTGGAGGGGCGGAGGCCCGGTGGCCGCTGGAGGGGCGGAGGCCCGGTGGCCGCTGGAGGGGCGGAGGCCCGGTGGCCGCTGGAGGGGCGGAGGCTCACCTGCTTGTCAGGCGTCGTTGTGGATCAAGGACCCCGGTCATCGTCGCTGACGGGTGGTGTAGTGCGAAGCCCGAGATAGGCCCGATCTTGTGGGATTCGCAAGGTTGGGTTTACAGTAAGTGTTTAAGACCCCCTATTAGGGCTAGGGGAAGTTTAGACAGTGGGAGGTGGGAGGCTGGTGGTGGAAAGTTGTTGGATGGTAGAAGATGGTAGTTGTTAGCAGGGTGGCTTCCTAGTGAGCTATCACCCCGGTGGTCATCTTGCACTTGTCGAAGAAGACAGCTCAAGAACAACAAGGCTACGGGGACAGATGGAATTCCTGCTGAGGCACTGAAGTATGGCGTAGAGGCACTACTGGCGCGAATACACGACCTCATCTCTCATCTGGAGGGAGGAGAGCATGCCAGGAGATCTCAGAGATGCAGTGATCGTGACCATCTTTAAAAAGGGGGACAAGTCTGACTGCGGCAACTACAGAGGAATCTCCGTGTTATCAGCCACTGGAAAAGTCGTTGCTAGTGTCCTCCTCAACCGTCTTCTCCCTGTGACACCTCCCGGAGTCACAGTGCGGATTTCGTCCCCTACGGGGCACAACAGACATAATTTCTACAGCGCAACAGCTGCAGGGAAATACAGGGAACTGCACCAACCATCAGCCATGATCTTATTGAATGGAGCAGCAGGCTCAAGGGGTCGTATGGCCTACTCCTGTTCCTATTTCTAATGTTCTTATGTTCTTATACATAGTCTTCTTCGACCTTACAAAGGCCTTTGACACTGTTAACCACGAGGGTCTATGGAACATCATCCTCCGTTTTGGATGCCCCCAAAAGTTAGTCACCATCCTCTGCCTGCTCCACGAAGACATGCAGGCCATGATCCTTACCAACGGATCCATTTCAGACCATGTCCGGACCGGGGTCAAACAGGCTGCATCATTACCCCAACCCTCTTCTCAATCTTCCTCGCTGCCATGCTCCACCTCACAGTCAACAAGCTCCCTGCTGGTGTGGAACTCAACTACAGAACCAGTGGGAACCTGTTCAACCTTCGTCGTCTCCAGGCCAGGTCCAAGTTCATCCCAACCTCTGTCGTCAAGCTACAGTATGCGGACGACGCCTGCATCTGCGCACACAGAAGCTGAACTCCAATTCATAGTCAACGTATTTACTGAGGTGTACGAAAGCATGGGCCTTACGCTAAAGGTCCTCCACCGGCCTGTCCTTGCCGCACAGCATTGCCTCCCCCAGTCATCAAGAACCACGGTGCAGCCCTGGACAACGTGGGCCATTTCCCATACCTCGGGAGCCTCTTATCAACAAGAGCAGACATTGATGACGAGATTCAACACCGCCTCCGGTGCGCCAGTGCAGCCTTCGGCCGCCTGAGGAAGACCAGGTCCTCAAATCTGTCACCAAGCTCATGGTCTACAGGGTTGTAGTAATACCTGCCCTCCTGTATGGCTGAGACGTGGACCATATACAGTTGACACCTGAAGTTGCTGGAGAAATACCACCAACGATGTCTCCGCAAAATCCTACAAAATCCCCTGGGAGGACAGGCGCACCAACGTTAGTGTCCTAGTCCAGGTCAACAGCCCCAGCATTGAAGCACTGACCACACTTGATCAGCTCCGCAGGCCACATTGTTTGCATGCCAGACACGAGACTCCCAAAGCAAGCGCTCTACTCGGAACTCCTTCATGGCAAACGAGCCCAAGGTGGGCAGAGGAAATGTTACAAGGACACCCTCAAAGCCTCCCTGATAAAATGCAACATCCCCACTGACACCGAGGAGTCCCTGGCCAAAGACCGCCCTAAGTGGAGGAAGTGCATCCGGAAGGGCGCTGAGCACCTCGAGTCTCGTCGCCGAGAGCATGCAGAAGTCAAGCGCAGGCAGCGGAAAGAGCGTGCGGCAAACTTGTCCCACCAACCCTGTTACGTATTGATGCTTGGGATCACCAGACATCAGGAGGCGCCAATGTCAGAGGTTTTCAGGCTGTACGTGCGTGTGCACGGTCACTGGTATATAAGCACGGGTACTATGTCACCAGGGTACTTTGGGCGCGAGTAAAGTTGGATCAGGTTTACACCCAAGCCCGTTTACAGTAACAAGACTCTTGAGTCATTATACACCCTTACCCTCAATGACTATCTGTCCCACCTGTGACAGGGACTGTGGTTCTCGTATTGGACTGTTCAGCCACCTAAGGACTCATTTTAAGAGGGGAAGCAAGTATCCCTCTATTCCGAGGCACTGCCTATGATGATGATGGTCGGAAACCCGTCAGGAAATCTGTGCGGAATACGATCCTACAAAACAGCAATGAGATAATGACCAGATAATCTGTTTTAGTGATGTTGGTTGAGGGATAAATATTGGCCAGGACAAGATAAATATTGTTTTGTAATTTTTCCTTCCTATGTGGAGCACTTTATACTTGTCTGCATTAAATTTCATCTCCCATTGTTCTGGCCACTTGGATATTTTGATCAACTCATTCTGTAATTTTTGAACTGCCTCTTCCGATCCCATTGCATTTCCTTATTTGGTGTCATCTGTAATTTTTTCTTATTTATTCACTGGACATGAGTGTCGCCAGCAAACATTTATTGCCCATCCCTAATTGCCCTAGAGAAGGTGGTGGTGAGCCGCATTCTTGAAGACAACTGAGTGGCTTGCTCGACATTTCAGAGGGCAGTTAAGAGTCAACCACATTGCTGTGGGTCTGGAGTCACATATAGGCCAGACCAGGTAAGGGCAGCAGATTTCCTTCCATTAGTGAACCAGATGGTTTTTACACCACCAGATTTTTTATTTAATTAATTTAATTTAAATTGCCCAGCTGCCATGGTGGGATTTGAACTCCTGTCTCTGGATCATCAGTCCAAGTCTCTGGATTACTAGTCCAGTAATATAACCACTATACTACTGAGATAGTCTGATAATACTGCCACTTTATAAATCGTTGGTGTGACCGCACTTAGAATATTGTGTACAGTTCTGGTCATCACAATACAAAACGGATATTGTAGCTACTGAAATGATGCAGAAGAGAGCAATCAGAATGATTTGAGGGATGGAGGGATTGGATTATAAAGGAGCGATTATCTAAATTGGACATGTCCCCACTGGAAGAAGGGCGAGAGGATATATGGGGCCCAAGTTTCGGCTCGCGTTGCTCCTATTTTTTTGGATCAACTAGTTTAGTATGGAGTATCTTAGAAATCGCAATTTTCGGCATTTAGTTTGCTCCAGTTCTAGTTAGTTAGAATAGTTACATTTTAGTACAGTTTTTTTTCAAAAAGGGGGCATTCCCAGCCACTTACGCTGTTTTGCAAGTTTAGGCAGCGAAAAGTTACTCCAAACTAACGGAACGGAGTAGGTGTCGATTTTCGGACGCTCAGAAAAACCTTGCCTACACTTTATAAATTAGGCGCAGGTAGCGAGAGATGGCGGGGGGGGGGGGGGGGGGGGAGGGAAGTTAGAGGGAGGTTAGGGGATTTTACAAAGCATTAAACGCTTCACTTTTACCAATAAAAAGCCATCATCAATAATAAATGATAAATAAATCAATAAATCAATCAAAAAAGATTTTACATTTTTTTTTAAATCAATCAATAAATAAAAAATTAAAAGTTTCTACTCAACTACTGCAGCACCAGGAGCACTCCAATAGCCTGCTAAAGAGTTGCTCGGGTGGTGCCCGCCCCCAACGAGATACTAGTCGGGCAGGCCCCGCCGACAAGGAGTTCGAGCGGGGCCCGCCCCCAGGAGATGCCGGTTGGGCGGTCCCTGCCGCCGAAGAGGAGTTTGGGCGGGCAGGCCCTGCTGTCGAAGAGGAGTTCGGGCGGGGCCCGCCCCCGACGAGATGCCGGGCAGACCCCGCTGCTGAAGAGGTATGGGCAGTCAGGCCACTCGGCCCGGGATAGGCGCTACGTCCCTTCGGCCAGGGATAGAGTCGTCGCCCTGAGACAGGACACGCTGGGAGGGCCAGGAACTACTGCGCAAGCGCGCAGGTGCCGGCACACTTTTTGGTGAAGGGCTGTAGCTCCGCCCGCAGCAGCTCCTTCTGCGCCGCGCCGAGCTGGAAACGGCCCGACATATATCCAAGAATCGCAAGGTAAGTATTTGGCGCAATATCTGTTCCACAAATTAGGCGGGCCTCTCCGATGTGCGCCGTTCTAGCGGGGGTCCGAAACTTGAGCCCGTGATTACTGTTTTTATGATTCTAGAGGGGCTAAATAATGTTGACCATGACTAGCTGTTTCATCTTGTCCAGAACAGTAGAACCAAAGGACACGAGTGCGTGAAGGGGGGTAAATTCAAAATTAAACAGCAGAAATATTAATTCAGTGAGCGAGTGGTAAATCTATGGAACAGGCTCCCCCTCGGGAGATGGTGAAAGCAGTTCGTATTGATTCATTCAAATAAATATTAGATAGATTTCTTTCAGAAAATATTATTTTGGGATACAGTATATGAGTAATTTGAGACACGACGTGTGGCAAGTGTCGCAGGCTTGGGAGGAACTGGTGACTTTGGACCTATGGTTCCCAAAGCTCTTCACCACTGGGGGTTTCCTCACCTCATATATGGTTCTGTTATAGACAGATAGAGATTGATTGCTATGATTAGTCAACAATTCCATTATTGATGAATCATGCATCTACCAGGTTTGGTAGTAAGCAAACTAGATGGACCGTGGTCTTTTTTCATCCAGAAATTCTTATATTCTTCCCTCCCTCTCCGACTCGAAGCAGTGATTAGTGATCCCACAGAGAATAGGACAGCCCACTTTGCCTTGTACAACTGGTTAATACAACATACACATCATATGTTGGGGGTTATTGGACTACAAGGGCACCATGACCAAGCCTGCTTATGTCCTAATTTTATGTTCATACTAATTAACTACTATGAGTATATTTGTAACCAGGACTAGGATGCCTGGCCAATTTTAATCCTCATTCTAGAGATGCTTAGTCCAATTAGAGCACACCCATTACTGCCAATCGGGGTTCGGGTAGAGGACACAGAAACATAGGGGACAGTCTAATGAAGAAAGAGTAATAAATATTGCTGCAGTACAATCTTAAAGCAAGATTCTTATTGTTCCAGAGCCAAAGCTGAAACCATGCTTGCAAGATTTCACAACACACAAATTGTTGCATTCTGTTTCTAGCAAGATTAGTTTAATAGAAAAGACTGAGTGTCTTATAGAAATGGGAGATGAATACTGTTCCAGTGTGCTCTTAATCCCATACAAAGGAATATGGATTTCACACTCGAAACATTTAATTTTTGTTCTATTGTTCGTTGCTACTATTATTGCAAATGATCAACAACACGGTAGCAGGTAAACTCAGGTTACATAGGTACCCCGCCAGCAAATTAATTTGTGCTTTTTCCCAGGTAAATAATCGGTGCCAACAAAATAGAGATCTCAGCCTAGCTTTAAAAAATCAAGATTAAACATTCATTTTTCAATTAGGGTCAAAAACATAGCATAAATTCCCTTCCACCCTGTGTCAAAGTATCTTATATGGCTGTTTTGGAGAGGATTTTCATCATACGGGTGCAATGCATTTGCTTCATGGGTTTTTTGCTTAAGAATTCATAGCAACACGTTACTATTAAGAACTAGTTGGTTTATTAGAAAAAGGTTTAACAATCTCACTGCACATTACCTCCGAACCCAACTGGCTGGGGCTTTATGGAGTTTTGTGAACATCACGTGACTGGCTAAGCCACGCCCAACTCAACAAGCTCTACAACTATTTTGACTCTACAAATCTGCGAGCATACTCACAGGTGCATACATTACACTGGGAAAAGTATTTTTGTCTGCAGATTCGTGTATACAGCTGCAAATAGTCCCAGCTACAAAGTAAGGTCAAGTCATTCACGTTTGTCCACCTGCCAAGTAAGTGAACTCATCATCAAAAGTTAGTTCAGGACAATGCTTTGCATATAAATTTAATGCAGTAATACAACTTACTGAATGCTAAATGTGCGGATTCCAATTACAGTACTCCAAGAACACGAATGAGTACCTTGTATCGTTTAGAGTTTTGCAGTCTGCAAGCACAATGCCTTCTCAAAGATTTATGACCCCAATTCTAAACTTTACAAATGTTCATTTTCAATTGTTGAAGAAAGTAGGACCTTTTAATACCTCATTACTCACTGGTCTTGACACCGTGTTTCAAACTAACAATACCAATACTGCAGTTTTGTGCGAACATTTTGCAAATATTGCAAAAAATAGAATGTTTTAGCATCTAAGAGAGCTAGGCTGAATTTTTATCCTCAGATACTGAGTGGCCAGCATTTTCTGCTTTTTGTTTCAGATTCACAGCATTGTCAGTTCCTCTTTTCATCTCTATTTTTGAATGTGGCCTGGGACTAATTGAATGAGTGTCTTGTAAAAAGTGTGTAAAAAAAGGAATGGTGCCAAGCATGATGCTGCCTTCTGTTTACATCGTGAAGAGTGAATTACTAGCTTAAATCTATTTGGCATTGTAAAATTGTAATTAAAATAGAGCAAACGCACTGTGGTGCTGCGCAAAGCGATCATGCGGTCACAGCAAAATAATGTATCACGGTGCATCAGGCGACTGTGAGCTTTTATTGCATGTTTGGCAGGGCCACACTTCTTCAGTAGAGCGTGGTCTTCTGCAGTTCCATGCTGCTTCATAAAGAAGAGATCATTAATGCAATTTTATACAGTCACTCACTTTTTAGAAGTAGCACTTAAAATTATGCACAGCAGGAGATAGGCAATGCACCTTACGGGGTTAGAGGATGGGATTGGAGAATTAATAATGGGAAACAGGGAAATGGCAGAGCCTTTGAACAAATATTTTGTATCGGTCTTCACGATAGAGGACACTAAAAACATCCCAATAATTGATCATCAGGGAGCTATTGCGGGAGGGGGGGTGGACGATGACAACTTAAAACGATCATTATCACTAGAGATAAAGTACTGGGCAAACTAATGGGACTAAAGGTGGACAAATCCCCTGGACCTGATGGCCTGCATCTTAAGGTCTTAAAAGAAGTGGCTGCAGATAATGATGCATTTGTTGTAATCCACCAAACTTCCCTGAATTCTGGAGAGGTCCCAGTGGACTGGAAAACCACAAACGTAACATCTCTATTTAAGAAAGGAGGGAGACAGAAAACAGGAAACTATAGACCAGTTAGCCTAACATCTGTCATTGGGAAAATGCTGGAGTCCATCATTAAGGAAGTAATAGTAGGACATTTAGAAAATCATAATGCAGTCAAGCAGAGTCAGCATGGTTTTATGAAAGGAAAATCATGTTTGACAAATTTGCTGGAGTTCTTTCAGGATTTAACGAGCAGAGTGGATAAAGAAGAAGCAGTTGAAGTTGTATGTTTGGATTTCCAGAAAGCATTTAATAAGATGCCACACAAAAGGTTCATGCACAAGATAAGAGCTCACGTGGTTGGGGGTAATATATCAGCATGGATAGAGGATTGGCTAACTAACAGAAAACAGAGAGTTGGGATAAATGAGTAATTTTCAGGTTGGCAAACTGTAACTAGTCGGGTGCCACAAGGATCAATGCTGGGGCCTCAACTATTTACAATTTATATTAATGACTTGGATGAAGGGATCGAGTGTAACATAGTCAAATTTGTTGATGATACAAAGATAGGTGGGAAAGCAAATTGTGAGGATAGAACACAAGAACATAAATAGGAGCAGGATTAGGACACCGGGCCCCTCGAGCCTGCTCCGCCATTTAATAAGATCATGGACTCAGCTCCATTTCCCTGCCCGCTTCCAATAACCCTTTCTTCCCTTAATGCTCAAAAATCTGTCTATCTCCACCTTAAATGTATTCAATGACCCAGCCTCCACAGCTCTTTGGGGCAGAGAATTCCATAGATTTACAACCCTCAGAAGGAATTCCTCCTCATCTCAGTTTTAAATGGGCGGCCCCTTATTCTGAGACCATGTCCCCTAGTTTTAGTTTCCCCTATGAGTGGAAATATCCTCTCTGCATCCACCTTGTCGAGCCCCCTCATTATCTTATATGTTTCAATAAGATCACCTCTCATTCTTCTAAACTCCAATGTGTATAGGCCCAACCTATCTTCATAAGTCAACCCCCTCATCTCCAGAATCAACTGAGTAAACCGTCTCTGAACTGCCTCCAATGCAAGTATATTCTTCCTTAAATACAGAGACCAAAAAGGCCTCACCAATACCCTGTACAGTTGTAGAAGGAGTTCTCTGCTTTTATATTCAATCCCCAATTTCATTTGCCTTCCTGATTACTTGCTGTACCTGCATACTAACATTTTGTGTTTCATGCACAAGGACCCCCAGGTTCCTCTGTACTGCAGCACTTTGCAATTTTTCTCCATTTAAATTATAATTTGCTTTTCTATTTTTTCTGCCAAAATGGATTGTTGTGTCTTTAGATGCTCTGATAATGACTCCATGAGGCAATGTGTTGTACTGGAACTGTAGTGACTTCAGTCCTTTATTGATAACTCCAGAGTGAGGATCACACATGGTGGCCTGCCTTTTATACTAGGCCAGGCACACCTGTACAGGTAACCTGCAAGTCTCCCACTGTGGTGCCCTCTGGTGGCACATCTTGTAATAGTACAAGCAGTAACCATGTAGGATACATAACATGGATAACCTCACATTTTCCCACATTATACTCCATCTGCCACACAAAAGGTTACTGCACAAGATAAGAGCTTAATAATGGAAACAACCATTTAAAATTCCATTATAATGAAGTCAATAACAATAAACATTAATGTCATATTAAAATCAAAATCATCATGTCTTATCTTGAGGTTCTAATTACCAACGTAAAGTACTTAACCCCTCAATTGGATTACTAATTTGCACTTTATTCACAGCTCCCAGTATCATCTGTACTCCGAGAAAAGGCAGATAAATGTGAATGCATCATGAAAAGTTAGTTCAGGACAGCACTTTGCATGTAACTTGAATGCCGTAATATAACTTACTGAATGCTAAATGTGCCGATTCCAATTACAGCATTCTAAGAACACGAGTTTTTTTTAAATACCTGAAACTGAGCACTGTGCTGGTACTGCAGGAACTGGAAAGTGCAGAGTGACACTCTAGTTTCCAACAGCAATGCACTTAAATATCACCTGTCCAACAAATTAAGCACAAAGATTCAACTGACATCAGCGGGATTGTTTCTCCACTTATATCTAAACTTGATATAAATCTGTTGTTCAGAAAAGTCATGGTTCTCTTATGTTTTAAGGTCTTTTCTGTCCTCCTTACTCTAGATATTTTGGCTTCTGTAATTCAACTAGTCTTAAGAAGATCATAGCCTCAAGATAATCTTCACTATTATCTAGGTAAGTTTTATAGTATGTCCAAGGTAATGAACAGAAAATCTTTCTTTAGATTTTGCTTCAGCAACTTGATCTGTTTGGCCCCAACTGGAGTATTGTGTCCAATTCTGGGCACCACACTTTAGGAAGAATGTGAATGCCTTAGAGAGGGTGCAGAAAAGATTTACTAGAATGATTCCAAGAATGGGGGACTTCAGTTACATTGATAGACTGGAGAAGCTGGGGTTGTTCTCCTTAGAGCAGGGAAGATTGAGAGGAGATTTGATAGAGGTGTTCAAAATCATGAGGGGTCTGGACCGGGTAGATAGAGAGAAACTGTTCCCTTTGGCAAAAGGGTCGAGAACCAGAGGATACAGATTTGTGATTGGCAAAACTTTTGTAAGCAGCGAGTGGTTAAGATGTGGAATGCACTGCCTGAAAGGGTGGTGAAGGCAGACTCAATTTTATCTTTCAAAAGGAAGTTGGATAAGTATCTGAAGGAAAAAAAAATGCAGGGCTACAGGGAAAGGGCAGGGGAGTGGAACTAGATAATAGTCGGCACAGGCTCGATGGGCCAAATTGCCTTCTTCCGTGCTGTAACCATTCTATGATTCTTCCTTACGTGTTGAAAAAAAGGCAAATATCTCACAGTGATAGAGTGCGCTGGACTACAAGGAGTCAGACAGCTGTAGGAGGCAGTCTACCAAAGCACTGTGTTGTGGGTGTTGTTTGAAGTGGGTCTGGGACCTAGTTTTCAGCAGAATGAATTTCCTGCCTTGACTCAGCTGTCACAAGGGAACAGGAGGGCAATTCTAAGAGGGCATCAGTCTGTCACCATTTTATCACACCATGCTTCTGGACACAGTCCTTCCCTTCTGCCGAGGGAAATGGCATAGAGGGAAAGCAGTGGAGTACAATTTTAAGACTTGTTTTTAAAAAAATAGAATCTGTGTGGGGGGGGGGGCTGAAAAGTTACATAGAATTTATAACACAGAAACAGGCCATTTGTCCCAACAGGTCGATGTGCCACATGAGCCTCCTCCCACATTACTTTATCTAACCCTATCAGCATAACCCCTTCTATTCCTTCCTCCCACATGTGTTTATCTAGTTTCCCTATATATGCATCTATGTTATTAGCTCCAACCACTCCATGCAGTAGCAAGTTCCATATTCTCATCATTTTCAAGTAAAGAAGTTTCTTCTGAATTCCTTCTCGGATTTTTTTCTTAATTCATTCACAGGATGTGAAGCAGCTCATTCCTTTGTTTTCCCGACAATTTCCACTGACTTCAATTTTATTAGGGCTCCTTGATGCCACACTCTGTCAAATGCTGCCTTGATGTCAAGGGCACTCACTCTCACCTCACCTCTGGAATTCAGTTCTTTTGTCCATGTTTGGACCAAGTATATAATGAGGTCTGGAGCTGAGTGGTCATGGTGGAACCCAAACTGAGCATCAGTGAGCAGGTTATTGGTGAGTAAGTGCTGCTTAATAGCACTGTAAACAACACCTTCCATCACTTTGCTGATGATCGAGAGTAGACTGATGGGAAGGTAACTGGCTGGATTTAATTTGTCCTGCTTTTTGTGGACTGGACATACCTGGGCAATTTTCCACCATTGTTGGGTAGATGCCAGTGTTGTAGCTATACTGGAACAGCTTGGCTAGAGGAGTGGCTAGTTCTGGAGCACAAGTCTTCAGCATGACAGCCAGTCGGGGACTCTAGCTTTTATGCTCAGCCGTTTCTTGATATCACGTGGCGTGAATCAAATTGGCTGAAGACTGGCTTCTATGATGGTAGGGACCTCAGGAGGAGGCAGAGATGGATCATCCACTCATCACTTCTGGCTGAAGATGGTTCAGCCTTGTCTTTTGCACTCAAGTGCTGGGCTCCACCATCATTGAGGATGGGGATGTTCATGGAGCCTCCTTCTCCCCTCAGCTGTTTCCACCATCATTCACAACTGGATGTGGCAGGGCTGCAGAGCTTTGACCTGATCTGATCTGTTGGTTCTGGGATTGCTTAGCTCGGTCTATAGATTGCTGTTCAGCATGTATGTAGCCCTGTGTTATAGCTTCACCAAATTGGCACTTTGTTTTTAGGTACATCTGATGCTGCTCCTGGCATGATCTTCGACACTCTTCATTGAACCAGGGTTGCTCCCCTGGCTTGATGGTAATGGTAGAGTAAGGGATATGCCAGGCCATGAGGTTACAGATTGTGGTGGAATACAATTCTGCTAATGACTATCATATAATTTATGGCTTCTAGTTTTGGACTTCCCCACAAGTGGAAACAGTTTGAAAAAAAAACTGGAAGCATGCCAAATAAACAGTGAACACAGTGAATGGAGATGCCATGATAAAAGCATTCAATACTGTAGTAGCTTATTTTCCTCTGTACTATAACAGACCAGTTATGATAAATTTCTATGGCACGGCATTTGAATAAAAAGGAAATTTAAATCATAGTTTTCGCAATGAAACGAGAAAAGTGCAAGAAAGTAGCCACTGGATGATTGCAGTCCGATCATCACCAATACAATGGACGACTGTTACTCAATCCTTAGCAATGATTCCAGGAGATGAAAAATTATCTACACCTGAAAACACCACAAACCAACCAAATGGCACTCATTCAACATTGATATTGGCGAAAATCTAATTAAAGCATTCAGCGATGCCCTGTACTTTAAACTCACTGCATAGTCCACTGCTGTCGCACAGAACTGGTATAATTATACACCATAAGCAGCTGCAAATAGATGCATGGCTATTAAATTCACAGAAAGCAAGAGCTTGGAAGCAAAGTTTTCCATCAAATTTTACAAGAATGATAACAGAACGGAGAGGTTATAAGTACAGGTTATACCTCTCCAGTCCGGGACTCTCTAATCCGGAAATATCCGTGGTTCGGCATCAGTCCCAGCATGGGTGGAATCCCGGTTTCCCGCACTTCCTGGCTCTCAGTGTTCAATGAGGTAAGTGGGCCGGGCAAGGAAAGGGAAGGGTAGGCGGCTGACTGAGGCACCGAGGCTGGGCCTGAGAGGAGAGAGCACGAGAGCAGAGTTGCGCAGCCTGAGCCGGAGTGTGGTGGAGGCGTTCAAGAGCCTGGGCACTGTACCGGTACTGGTCAGCCTAGGCGTGACCTCCCGTGGTTTGGAAAACACTTTTCGGCACCGATCAAGTCCTGAGGGTGCCAGACCAGAGAAGTCGAACCTGTATCAGAAAAGAGTGAACAGGCTATGGCTCTTTCATCTAGAAAAAGACGGCTGAGGGCTGACCCAATAGAGGTCTTTAAAATTATGAAGGTGTTTGACAGGTTAGACGTAGAGAAAATTTTTGCACTTGTGGGGCATCTAAAATCAGGGATCATAAATATGAGTTGCTAATAAATCCAATAAGGAATTCAGGAGAAATGTCTTTACCCAGAGAGCTTAGAATGTAGAACTTGCTACCACAAGGAGTAGTTGAGGCAAATAGCAGAGATATAATTAAGGGGACGCTTGATAAACACACGAGGGAGAAAGGAATAGATCATGCCGATATGAATAAAAACAGAAAATGGCGGAAATACTCAGCAGGTCAGGCAGCATTGTGGAGAGAGAAACAAAGCTAACATTTAAGGTTGATGATGATCACAACTGGAAGAAATTACAGATGTAACAAGTTTTAAGTAGAGTCAGGGATAGGGGGATGGAGGGAGAAAAGAACAAAAGGGAAGTTCATATGCGGTCTCCTCTACATTGTGATCGCTTTGCCAAACATCTCCATTCAGTCCGCAAGCGTGACCCTGCCAGTTTAATTCTCCGCCCTAGTGACCTCGGCCTCCTGCACCGTTCTAACGAAGCTCAACGGAAGCTTAAGAAACAGCACCTCATCTTCCAGACTCAACATTGAGTTCAACAATTTCAGAGCATAACCTCTGGCTCCCTTCCGCCACCCTCCATCTTATGTTTTATTTTCTCTGTCTCCATTGGCAGCTAGTCATTATTCCGCCATTCACACCCCATTCTAGACTAATGTTTTTCTAACTCCTGTCATTACCATTTCAATTCGGCCCATCATCCCTTTTGTCTCTCTAATCTCTCCTGCCTTCCACCCTATCACAGACCTTCCCTTTTGTTCTTTCTTCCCCTCCCCCTTTCAGTGCTTTTTAACAATGTGTTCTTTTTGAACACTCTCCAGTTCTGACGAAGGGTCGTCGACCAGAAACGTTAACTTTGTTTTTCTCTCCACAGATGCTGCCTGACCCGCTGAGATTTCCAGCATTTTCTGTTTTTAATTCTATGCACTATCTGCTGCTAATAAGGCAGTTTATAGCATTAGATAGTTTACAGAGCTCATCACTAAACCCAACATACTGCTTTGATACACATTTGTATATCATCTAACAGCAATATAATCCGGATATTTTTGTGAACAATAAATTGTTGGTTTACGTACAAGAAATTTTACAGTTTGTGGACAAAACTGAGAATGCAATCTGCTAAAGTGTAAAAGAAATTATTCAAGGGCAACTGCAGCAGAATATCAGGTCGTCAACTGGCATCTCATTCATGATATTTCTGAGAGCAGCTTTGGTTGAAGGGAATAGAACTTAGATTTGAGAGAACTTTTCTCCTTCCCTGGTCACAAATGGCCGTGTAAAAAATGTCATGAGCAAAGCAACAAGTGTAGACTTTAATTGCACAATTGAGGAATATTTGAGGACTGTCTGCTGATGATTGCAGTGTTCAGTTCCATTTCCTTAGATAACAAAGCAGTCCATGCCCGCATGCAGCAAGACCTGGACAACACCAAGGCTTGAGCTGTTAATTGGCAAGTAACATTTGTGGCATACAAGAGCCAGGCAATGACCAACAAGAGAGTTATCCACCTTCCCATGACATTCAACGGCATTACCATCACCAAATCCCCCACCAATATTCTGGGAGCCACCAATGATCAGAAACTCAACTGGAACAGCTATATCAATGCTGTGGCTACTAGAGCAGGTCAGAGACTGGGTCACCTCCTGATTCCCAAAGCCTCGCCTACAAGACGCAAGTCAGGAGTGTGATGAAATACTGTCCACTTGCTTGGATGGGGACAGCTGCAACAACACAAGAAGTTCGACACCATTCAGGACAAAGCAGTTCGCTTGATCAGCACCTCATCCACCAGCTGAAGCACCCAGTCCCTCCACCACTGGTACACTGTGGCTGCAGTGTACATTATCTACAGGATGCACTGTACCAACTCGCTAAGGCTTCTTTAACAGCACCTCCCAAGCCCACGATCTCCACCACTTAGGACAAGGGCAGCAGGTGTTAGGGAATACCATCACCTCAAAGTTCCTGTCCATATCACACATCATCCTGACCTGGGCATATATAACTGTGCCTTCATTGTCACAGAGTCAAAATCCTGGAACTACCTACCTAACAGCATTGTGGGAGCACCTTCACTATATGGACTGCAGCAGTTAAAGAAGGTGGCTCACCACCACCTTCTCAAGGACAACTAGGATGGGCAATAATTGATAGTGACAGCCATATCCTGAGAATGAATTTAAAAAGTCTGCATTCCTTCTGTAATTTGACTACAATACTGCACTTCACTCAACTACTTTCATGGTCTCTTGGTGCTAGTTTTTGAAAATGGAGATGGTATTTAGGGCCATTTTGCAAAACTGGAATGAACTGAAGTGCCACACCCATCCTTCCTGAAAATAGACTCCATTGTCAAGGGCTCCAATGAAGTTAGATAATCAAGCATGGATTAATTATTTGGAACAAAATGTATTGTGTTTCGTAAACGGGGTAATTCACAATGCCTCAACCTGTGTAACTGCATTGTTCAAACATCGTAAAGAGGAGGGATGGGGTGGGGGAAGTCACTATCTCAATAAACATGATTCATCCTAGTACTGGGATACAAATAGGAAAGCAGAACAATAGAGAATCTGTTCAACCCTGAATAACTTCTCAACTAAACTCTTTCATCAGCTCGAAACACAAAAGTGCCTGTTGTAACTGTTTGAGAAATATTATTGCTTTCTCTACTATTGAAGGTTTCAGGTTACAAGCTTTTCTTAATTAAAACAAACAGTTTTTGCTTTTAGTGGGTTGAACCTGGAAAACGGTTACTGGTGAATCAATCCACACTTTACTGAGTATATGTACCACATGCAGATCAGGTTCATCCCACATTTAATTCCTGGTTTGGTCAGCTGTCAGTTAAAGCCACTGGGTGGGAATGTCCATCCACAGTGAAACCCTTAGTGGGCAAATACCCTGTGTGCAAAGGCAAGCCAAATAAATCAAGCTGCATTCCCAATCTGTTCTGTTAGTCGATCCTGGTAGTGATTGCAGTTGGGGGCTACAATTAGCAGCAGGCCCCTCTCCCAAGGCGTGGGCAGAAAAATCAGCCAGGGTTCCCATTCCTCCAGTGACCACTGCTGGAAAGTGAAGGTGTGCCAGCTCTTTCCGAGAGCAATGCTAAACTAACTGCACTGCTCTCTCCTCTTCCCTCAATAGCCCTGTCTCCTCCTCCACGTCAAATATTTGTCTATTCTTCTCTTAAAATGGTCTCTGCCTCAACCACTCCCTGCGGCAAAGCATTCCAAGCTCCAACAACCCACAGCATAAAGAAATTTCTGCAAACCTCTCTTCACTTTCTTAGTGACAATTATAACATTAATGATCCTTCATCATTGATTCCACAACAAGAGCAAATAGTTAATCCCTACTCACCATCAAACTATTCATAAGTTTAAAAAAAAATTCTATCCTCTTGGGCTTCTCTGCTCCAGTGGGAATAGTCTCAGTATTTTCTGTTTCCTCATAATTATAGTTTCTTATCCAGATATCATTTTGGTGAATCGACAAAGTACATTCTCTATTGAAATAATATTTAAGCCATCAAGTGGTAACCAAAACTACAGAGTACTTTAACTGTAGCCTAACCATTGCCTTGTACAATTTTATTATAACATCTTTGTTCTTGTATTCTATGCACCTGTTTTTTTTTTTAATGCTATTGGCTGGGATATGGTCCAGTCCAGCTTATACCATCAACTGCCCTCGTGTTCAAATTGACTTAAACCATCCTTGTGGACACAATGGCCCTGAAATTGTGGTCTCTCCGGATGCGAACGACATGCCCGCAAGTTTCGGGTTGAGGCGTGCAAAGCGCATGCGCCGAAATCCAGCACTTGCAATCTATCAAAATTTCTTTTGACAGTTCCAACGCATCCCCGGGAGAAGGGCCTTCATGGGTGGAGATTTGGGCTTTTTGCCCAACTCTTGCCCAGCAAATGTCCTTAAAACTCTTATGCCTGGTATAAGCAGGTGTAAGGCCTGCTTTTACCAGCATAAGAGTTTTAAAACATAGAAAAATAAAAATCAATATTTTTTCTATTAAAAACTCTGTTCTTTAAGACAAATTTAATTTTACCCCTATTAAAACATTTAAAAATCCCCAAAAATTGTCTAAAACATTTATTAAATTAAATTTCAATTAATTTTAAATATGTGAAGTATTTTTCTTAATTATTTAAAATGTTTGTTTTTGGGGGTATCCCCATTCATAGAAATGCTGAACTCCATACAAACGGAACTCACCATTACATGAATGGGGATACGTCATTTTCATTGGGTGGTCCGGCTGTCAAAATCTCGACTCTCAATATACGACTAACACAATCAGCTCCGGTAGACGTTCCTTTAATTTTTACTTGCAGCAAGGAAGAGTCTCACTCAGTCAAAGGCTAAGCGACAACTCCCAAAATGATACAATTTCACAAAGTATTTATACAATAAAAAACAAGTTATGGTTCCCATCCTGTGTATTGGTTCTGTCTTTGCAGTCAGCGAAAACAGATAGAATTAATGATTATCACATCCTTGTCTTTACATTTTTCTCAAAAGTCTCTTTTGTGAGTGATTTTGGTGGGCCAGACAGCAATGACTCAATTAGGGTGTGATAAGGTGCTATTACCGATTTTTCATTGTTTTAGGATTTGTCCAGTTTCCTGACCCGTTATTTGGGCCAATGATTTCCGAAGTGGTTGATTGGGCACTTGGCTTCTTGCATATTATGGATGAGTTCTGTACAAGAGATAATGGCTGGTAATTTGAGTATCTCTTAGGGGGTGAATTGAGAATACAGGGGAGCACAATGGGTGATATTTATCTCAGCAAGACAGTCTTAATGTTGTCTGGTGGCTATTAATCAGCTATCAGCAGTTCCAGTCAGGGTTAGCATGTTTATGCAAACAGACTGCCTGTTGCAGAAGTTTCTAGCAGGTCTTGGACTCCATTTTGTTTTATGGCAAAAAGGGTACAAAAAACAGTGCAATGAAACTTAAAAAAAATACATTTCCACATTCCCCCCTTTTGTCCTTCACAAGGACAACTTAAATCTATTCTAATCTTGCATTGTCTTTCCATTTCCACACAAGAACCTTCAGTAGTTGTTGCTACCATAACCCTAGCAGTGGTCTCGGTTGGTAACACTGTATTTCCCAACCTGGCACAGCTACACTTAACCAAGACGAACAAAAGATATAGGGCTATCAGCAAGAATATGATCAAACCCTATACCAAAGATCTCCCTAGGGATCCCAACCATCCCATAGAAACATAGAAAATAGGTGCAGGAGTAGGCCTTTCGGCCCTTCTCGCCTGCACCACCATTCAATGAGTTCATGGCTGAACATTCAACTTCAGTACCCCATTCCTGCTTTCTCGCCATACCCCTTGATCCCCCTAGTAGTAAGGACTTCATCGAACTCCTTTTTGAATATATTTATTGAATTGGCCTCAACAACTTTCTGTGGTAGAGAATTCCACAGGTTCACCACTCTCTGGGTGAAGAAGTTCCTCCTCATCTCGGTCCTAAATGGCTTACCCCTTATCCTTAGACTGTGTCCCCTGGTTCTGGACTTCCCCAACATTGGGAACATTCTTCCTGCATCTAACCTGTCTAACCCCGTCAGAATTTTAAACGTTTCTATGAGGTCCCCTCTCATTCTTCTGAACTCCAGTGAATACAAGCCCAGTTGATCCAGTCTTTCTTGATAGGTCAGTCCCGCCATCCCGGGAATCAGTCTGGTAAACCTTCGCTGCACTCCCTCAATAGCAAGAATGTCCTTCCTCAGGTTAGGAGACCAAAACTGTACACAATACTCCAGGTGTGGCCTCACCAAGGCCCTGTACAACTGTAGCAACACCTCCCTGCCCCTGTACTCAAATCCCCTCGCTATGAAAGCCAACATGCCATTTGCTTTCTTAACCGCCTGCTGTACCTGCATGCTAACCTTCAATGACTGATGTACCATGACACCCAGGTCTCTTTGCACCTCCCCTTTTCCTAATCTGTCACCATTCAGATAATAGTCTGTCTCTCTGTTTTTACCACCAAAGTGGATAACCTCACATTTATCCACATTATACTTCATCTGCCATGCATCTGCCCACTCACCTAACCTATCCAAGTCGCTCTGCAGCCTCATAGTATCCTCCTCCCAGCTCACACTGCCACCCAACTTAGTGTCATCCGCAAATTTGGAGATACTACATTTAATCCCCTCGTCTAAATCATTAATGTACAGTGTAAACAGCTGGGGCCCCAGCACAGAACCTTGCGGTACCCCACTAGTCACTGCCTGCCATTCTGAAAAATCCCCATTTACTCCTACTCTTTGCTTCCTGTCTGACAACCAGTTCTCAATCCATGTCAGCACACTACCCCCAATCCCATGTGCTTTAACTTTGCACATTAATCTCTTGTGTGGGACCTTGGGACCTTGTCGAAAGCCTTCTGAAAGTCCAAATATACCACATCAACTGGTTCTCCCTTGTCCACTCTACTGGAAACATCCTCAAAAAATTCCAGAAGATTTGTCAAGCATGATTTCCCTTTCACAAATCCATGCTGACTTGGACCCATCATGTCACCTCTTTCCAAATGCACTGCTATGACATCCTTAATAATTGATTCCATCATTTTACACTACCGATGTCAGGCTGACCGGTCTATAATTCCCTGTTATCTCTCTCCCTCCTTTTTTAAAAAGTGGGGTTACATTGGCTACCCTCCACTCCATAGGAACTGATCCAGAGTCTATGGAATGTTGGAAAATGACTGTCAATGCATCCACTATTTCCAAGGCCACCTCCTTAAGTACTCTGGGATGCAGTCCATCAGGCCCTGGGGATTTATCGGCCTTCAATCCCATCAATTTCCCCAACACAATTTCCCGACTAATAAGGATTTCCCTCAGTTCCACCTCTTTACTAGACCCTCCGACCCCTTTTATATCCGGAAGGTTGTTTGTGTCCTCCTCAGTGAATACCGAACCAAAGTACTTGTTCAATTGGTCCGCCATTTCTTTGTTCCCCGTTATGACTTCCCCTGATTCTGATTGCAGGGGACCTACATTTGTCTTTACTAACCTTTTTCTCTTTACATATCTACAGAAACTTTTGCAATCCGTCTTAATGTTCCCTGCAAGCTTCTTCTCGTACTCCATTTTCCCCGCCCTAATCAAACCCTTTGTCCTCCTCTGCTGAGTTCTAAATTTCTCCCAGTCCCCGGGTTCACTGCTATTTCTGGCCAATTTGTATGCCACTTCCTTGGCTTTAATACTATCCCTGATTTCCCTTGATAGCCACGGTTGAGCCACCTTCCCTTTTTTATTTTTACACCAGACAGGAATGTACAATTGTTGCAGTTCATCCATGCGGTCTCTAAATGTCTGCCATTGCCCATCCACAGTCAACCCCTTAAGTATCATTCACCAATCTATCCTAGCCAATTCACGCCTCATACCTCAAAGTTAGCCTTCTTTAAGTTCTGGACCATGGTCTCTGAATTAACTCTTTCATTCTCCATCCGAATGCAGAATTCCACCATATTATGTTTACTCTTCCCCAAGGGGCCTCGCACGAGATTGCTAATGAATCCTCTCTCATTACACAACCAGTCTAAGATGGCCTCCCCCCTAGTTGGTTCCTCGACATATTGGTCTAAAAAACCATCCCTTATGCACTCCAGGAAATCCTCCTCCACCGTATTGCTTCCAGTTTGGTTAACCCAATCTATGTGCATATTAAAGTCACCCATTATAACTGCTGCACCTTTATTGCATGCACCTCTAATTTCATGTTTGATGCCCTCCCCAACATCACTACTGCTGTTTGGAGGTCTGTACACAACTCCCACTAACGTTTTTTGCCCTTTGGTGTTCTGCAGCTCTACCCATATAGATTCCACATCATCCAAGCTAATGTCCTTCCTAACTATTACCTTAATCTCCTCCTTAACCAGCAATGCTACCCCATCTCCTTTTCCTTTTATTCTATCTTTCCTGAATGTTGAATACTCTTGGATGTTGAGTTCCCAGCCCTGATCATCCTGGAGCCACGTCTCCGTAATCCCAATCACATCATATTTGTTAACATCTATTTGCACAGTTAATTCATCCACCTTATTGCGGATACTCCTTGCATTAAGACACAAAGCCTTCAGGCTTGTTTTTTTAGCACCCTTTGTCCTTTTAGAATTTTGCTGTACAATGGCCCTTTTTGTTCTTTGCCTTGGGTTTCTCTGCCCTCCACTTTTCCTCATCTCCTTTCTGTCTTTTGCTTTTGCCTCCTTTTTGTTTCCCTCTGTCTCCCTGCATTGGTTCCCATCCCCCTGCCATATTAGTTTAACTCCTCCCCAACAGCACTAGCAAACACTCCCCCTAGGACATTGGTTCCGGTCCTGCCCAGGTGCAGACCGTCCGGTTTGTACTGGTCCCACCTCCCCCAGAACCGGTTCCAATGCCCCAGTAATTTGAATCCCTCCCTGCTGCACCACTGCTCAAGCCACGTATTCATCTGCGCTATCCTGCGATTCCTACTCTGACTAGCACGTGGCACTGGTAGCAATCCCGAGATTACTACTTTTGAGGGCCTACTTTTTAATTTAGCTCCTAGCCCCTTAAATTAGTTTCGTAGGACCTCATCCCTTTTTTTACCTATGTCGTTGGTACCAATGTGCACCACGACAACTGGCTGATCTCCCTCCCTTTTTAGAATGTCCTGAACCCGCTCCAAGACATCCTTGACTCTTGCACCAGGGAGGCAACATACCATCCTGGAGTCTCGGTTGGGGCCGCAGAAACGCCTATCTATTCCCCTTACAATTGAATCCCCTATCACTATCGCTCTCCCACTCTTTTTCCTGCCCTCCTGTGCAACAGAGCCAGCCACGGTGCCATGAACTTGGATGCTGCTGCCCTCCCCTGATGAGTCATCCCCCTCAACAGTACCCAAAGCAGTGTATCTGTTTTGCAGGGGGATGACCACAGGGGACCCCCTGCACTACCTTCCTTGCACTGCTCTTCCTGTTGGTCTTCCATTCCCTATCTGGCTCTGGACCCTTTCCCTGCGGTACGACCAACTCGCTACACGTGCTACTCACATCATTCTCAGCATCGTGGATGCTCCAGAGTGAATCCACCCTCAGCTCCAACTCCGTAACGCGGTCAGTCAGGAGCTCGAGGAGGATACACTTCCTGCACACAGTCGTCAGGGACACTGGAGTCATCCCCGAGTTCCCACAGGAGGAGCATAACACCCGACCGAGCTCCCCTGCCATGACTTAACCCTTAGATACACTTAAATTGGCAACAATGTTAAAGTTTACTCACTGTTATAGAAGAGAAAAAAGAAAAACTACTCACCAATCACCAGCCAATCACTTACCCCCTTGGCTGTGATGTCACCTTTTGATTTCTTTCTACTTCTTTTTTGCCTTCTCTCCCCGCTGCAGCTGCACAGGTACGCCTCTCGCTGCCGTTGAGCCTTTATAGGCCTCACCAACGCCAGGAACTCCCGCCTCTCGGACTGCCCCGATGCCCAATCCCACAAGGTGGTACCGTCCTGGCCAATAGTTTCTTTGTACTCTATTACCTTTTTCCTAATATATTCAGCTAGACTGCCGATCTCTTCTGACTTATCCGAGATATACGTACAGCATTCTTCACCAATTAACGCGCATGTCCCTCCTCCTTTGGCTAGGAAATAATCTCAGGCCATTCGATTTTGGAGAGCCACTGTTCGAATGGCTACTATTTCATCATTCACCCCTTCGAAGGCTTGGGAAGTTGCGTTGGCTACTGATTCTACTAAATTAGCCAGTTCCTGTAATTGCCATTCAGTTGATGCTATTCCATAGGGTGGTATCATTACCTTGAATATTCCATTTAGCCATGTCAAATCCCATTTAAGTCTATGACTTCCATAGGCATCCCTTAGAGTCTTTGTTGTCCTAATAAAGGGTACCACATATCCTAAGTAACAGGACCCTGTCCAGTTGGCTGGTAACTATGGGTAGACTCTATGGCCATAAATAAAGTATGTGCAATTATAAGAAGTCAGCTTTTGGTCCTTTCGTGCCATCCATACTCAAGTGGTCTCCCCGTTCCACCCTTCACCTGAGGCTTTATTATGGACCATCGTCCAGTTAACGGTTGCTATCTTTCTCTCGTCAGTGAGATTTGTTATGGCTTACCATTTAGTCATTTGCGAACACTTGTTGCGTCCCATTTCTGGTCCTTTAGTTTCATTACTCACTAGGCATATTATACCTTCAGGATTTCCTATTCCGGGAGTAACACTAAGGAAGGGTGGTTTGACAGTTATTATTATAATTTGGCTGGTATCATCCCTGGAAGGTTGTACGTTTATACCCTGCTGACCTCCATTCTGTTAGATCCTTTGGTTCTGACACCTTGGTTAGGTTTGTCTTATTTTGCACTACCAACCATTCTACCATTTCTGATTCATTAAAGGGGGCAGATCTTAGGGGAATACCCCCTTCGGAGTGGACAGGTACATGGGAACATATCCAACAACTAGACAAGTTTCTTTCTTGAGCATACTTATGACTCAGCGCCATAAATACATTTACCTGCAGTTCCCTTCGTTCGCGTTTCTGTACCCCTGGTATTATCAATAACGTAAAGCAAAACCCTGTCAAGCATAGCACTATCAGTCCCCATAGTCCGTACAGTTCCTTATTCAGTCGTCCTTTTTCTGTTCCTCTGGCTCCTTCTTCCCTTCCTCCTGGTTGGGTGCCCTTTTGCAATGGGACGCATGGATCCATGTCGGTCTTTCCTTTACCTTGATTGCAGTATTGGTCGCCAGCAAGACCTGGTATGGTCCTTCAAATCTTGGTTGTAGACTGCTTTTTCTTTTAAAGATTTTGATGTAAACGAATTCCCCGGACTCCAGGTTATGACATTTCCCTTCCGCTGGCTTGACTTGAGCTTCTTTTACCTGCGAATGAAAGCTAGAAATACATTTGGTTAGTGCAATACAATAATTCAACATATTTTCTTCCATTTTGTGGATATCCATTTGTTTTGCAGTAAACAGTGCTGTAAAAGGTAGTCGTTGGGGACGTCCCATAACTATCTCATGCAGTGACAAGTCTGTTGTTGTGTTGGTTGCAGATTGCATTACCATCAAGGCTAAGGGCAGCAGTTCTACCCATTTTAGTCCAGTGTCATTACATAATTTCGCCAGCTTATTTTTAAGCATTCCATTATATCTTTCAACAAGTCCAGCTGATTGTGGATGATAACTACAATGAAAACATTGGTTAATCTGTAAAGCTTTACACATTTCTTTTATAACAGTTCCCGTAAAATGTGACCTATTATCACTAGAAAGCTTAGCAGGGATTCCGAAGCGCGGTACGATTTCTTTTAACAAAAATTTAGCAACAGTAGTGGCATCGGCCTTTTTACATGGAAAGGCTTCAATCCATCTAGAGAACACATCTACAATAACTAATACGTACTTGAATCCCATACACATAGGTAATTCAATAAAATCCATTTGTAAATGTACAAAAGGCCCCATTGGATTTGGGTGGGAGGCAGATTCTACTTTTTCCGTCTTACCCGGATTCATTGTCTGACAGGTAACACAATTTTCACAGATTTGTTTTGCAGTTGCCGAAATACCTGACGCATACCAAGTTGCCAAAATATAATCTGCCATCCCTCCTTTGCCCGCATGTGTGAATGTATGAACACATCGGGCAATCCATGGAAGTAAGGATCTGGGCGCCACCACGCAGCCGTCATGGTGAACCCATATTCCTTCTGGATTTTTATAACATTGATCCTTCGTCCAGGTCAACATCTCCTCCGTACTGGCCTGTGTCTGAAAGGCCAGCACATCATTAATAGTGGTGACGGATCTGAGCAATTATTTTTCCTTAGTGGAAACAATGACACCTGCATCCCCCCTTTTGACAGAGCTGCTGACTTAGCTGCTGTATGTGCTTGGCATTTGATAATGGCAAGTTTTAAGGGGCATTGAATGGCTCACAGAAGATTTTCTACTTGTTCTGCATTCTTGATAGTGGTTCCTGAGGAAGTCAGGTACCTGCAAATTTTCCAAATTTGTCCATAGTCATGTGTTTCCCCAAAAGCATACCTGGAGTCAGTGTAGATATTAACGGTTTGTCCTTCAGCCAGAATACAGGCTCAAGTTAACGCAAATAATTCGGCTTGTTGGGCTGAAAAGGAGTCTGGAAGAGAGGCTGTTTCAACAACATTAAACTGGGTTACAATTGCATAAGCCGCTTCAGGTTGGCCCCTATCATTTCGTAAGGCTGATCCGTCAACATAGTACAATAGATCAGGGTTACACATTGGTACATCTGTTAAATTGATACGTGGTTTAGTCACTAATTCAGTTACCATTTCACATGAATGGGGTTTGCCGTCTTCTTCCGTGGAGAGTAGAGTGGCTGGATTTAAGGTAGTACATCTTTTAATGATAAGGTCCGGATTTGATAACAGTTCAACTTCATATTTAGTGGTTCTTGCAGAAGTTAGGTGTTGAGTGGCACATTTAGTAAGTAAAATCTCGACAGAGTGTGGGATATGTAAAACGGTTTGATGATTTAGAGTTATTGTCTGAGCTTGTTGTACAGCGTAATAAGCTGCTGCCAAGGAAGGAAGACAGCCTGGTAGTCCGCGTGCCACTGGATCTAGTTGGGTACTGAAATACGCTATCCGTCGCTGCCTGTCCCCATGTAACTGAGTTAAAACAGATTATGCAAAACCCGACTTCTGATGAACAAATAAGTTGAATGGCTTAGTGTAATCTGGTAATCCCAAGGCTGGTGCTGAAGTGAGAGACTGCTTAAGATTCTGGAAAGCATTCCGGGATACTTCATTCCAAATCAACTTTTCTGGTAGTAAGGGCATGGACATGTCTAACAATGGTCTAACGATCTCAGAATAATTCATAATCCATTGCCTGCAATGTCCTGACATGCCGAGGAAATGTTTCATTTTTCTCTTGGTTACTGGCAGTGGAGCAGAGCAGATTGCTTTTACTCGGTCTTGTGTCAATTGTCTCGTATCTCTGACCAATTCGTGTTCTAGATACCGAACCCTTTGAGACAAATTGTAACTGCGCCTTTGACACTTTGTGTCCTTTCGAGGCCAAGGCTTTTAATGACACAAGGGAATCTGTTTTGCAGGCTAATTTGGAGGGTGAGGCGAGCAGTAAGTCATCATACTGTACAAGCGTAGAACCTGCTGGTAAAATTATATCTTCCAGATCCTTCTTTAAACATTGTGAAAATATAGTAGGACTTTCGGTAAATCCCTGTGGGAGTCTTGTCCACGTATATTGGCGTCCTTTATATGTGAAGGCAAACAGGAATTGGGACTCTGGGTGAATGGGTATTGAGAAAAATGCCGAACATAGATCAATCACCGTATAATACGTTGAGTTTGCCGGAATACTGCTAAATATAGTCGCAGGATTGGGCACCACCGGATAAGTTGGGAATACAGATTCATTCACAGCTCTTAGGTCTTGGACAAACCTCCATTTGTCACTATTGGGCTTCTGAACTGGAAAAATCGGTGTGTTACACGGACTTCTCATTTATGTTTATAGTGATTCACAGATCATAGAATGCAAAGTACTCGTTTTATAATTGTGTGCCCAACTTCTGTTTTAGAAGCTGAACATCAAAACCTCCAATCTTTTGCTCTTCAATTTTATGATAGTGTCTCATAAATTACATCTTTTTAAGCTTCAGCTTCTGACGCAGCAGTTGTGTAATTTTATTAAAAAGGCTTCCAAACCCAAGATTTTCCAATACAACCAAAATGTTTATCAAGGAGAATCACCTGAAATATCTCAAAATCCCAATTCAAATATTGTACTGCCAATCTTTTATTTAAAACTCTTTTTACTGAGCTAGAAGCTTTCGTGTCAAGGTTTTACACAAAGGAAAATGGGGGTGTCCTTCCCCAGCCTCGAGAGACCCACACAGGCTTTTAAAAAAAAACACATTACAACTTCCCTTCTCCGTTCTTTATCTCATTCCTAGATTAACTTTATTGTCTTTCAACCCAATGTAATCAATGACTGCGTGTTTTCTTTTGAGTGTGTCTAAATGTTTTTTTTAAAAACCAACAGGACCACGCATTTTTTAATCTTTTGCTCAACAAACCTATCCTTTGTGAATTTCCTAGCTCCGCAACTTATCATCTGAATAAATCCACACCTGCGTTTCCAATTTAAAATGTAATTCAATTCTAGGTTCACACTTTCTTAAAACTTCCCATATACAGGACAATACTACGAAGGGTTAAAAAAAAACCTTCACTGTCCGAAAAAGTGGATGGAGCTAAAACAGCAGACACAGCTCCACCACGTTCTCAAACAGGCTTTCAGACACGTGAAAAATTCCTTAATTCCCACCTCAAATATTCCGCAGTCAAAAATCACACAAGCACTCTCATTCAAAGACATTCACAAAAGTCTCTCTTCTTTCAACAAAGCTTATTGTTTGGCCAGCTCTATTTTTGGATCCATACGTCACGATCAGGTTTTTTTTCCTTTTCTTACATATTGATTTACTTCCTCTGTTAATTGTACGTGGGCTCGAAGAATCGGAACCCAGGCCTTTTCTATTGTTTTCTTTTTACCTCTTCTACCTGGGTCTCTGTCTATAAGACACTCCTCTAGACATGTTATTCTTTCTAAATTAAATGAACCATTGGGTGGAAATGGCCTGTTTTCACCCTTAGTCCATTTTACCCATTTTTTTTTTTTTTTTTTAATAATATAAAGGTGGTCAATTGAAGACTGACCACAATTCTGGAGCATAACATAGGCTGGTGTGCTCTTTGGTGGTGTTTTACTTGCCCCGGCACCCATACTGGATGATTAAGATTTTTCACAGTTTCTGATCTCACAATCCTTTCGGTCAACCGAGTTCTCTACGCCCACTTCTCCTGGCCAAAAGGCTCTTAATTCGGGTTCAGTCTGGGCATGTGAGATATGTTGACACGAACCAACCGTAGTTGATCAGTCACTGCTTCTTTTCTCAATCAATCCTTGTTTTTTTTTTTCCGAATCACAATTTTCCCTAGTGACTCTTCCCGTTTCTCTAATTGCAATGTCATACAAAAGTATTGAACACAATAGTATAATAAAGACAACTAGGACAAACAACATTCACGTGGGTATACAAATCATCGCCTTAAACTCTATCTAAACAAATAGTCAATTCTCAGTCTGCGTTGTATGCCACTACAGACCGAGTCCTTAAATTATCTTAATAAAATTTATGGTCCTATCACACAAGGACCCGGATCCTATCGCACAAGGATGCTGTCCCTTCTAAGGCAGTCCTATCGTAAGGAACTTTCCTTTAGGGACTTGTATTATTCTATTGAACAAGGATAATTCCCTTTATGGTCCTATCACACATCACCTTCATTTAAGGTCCTATCGCACAAGGATCCTGATCCTCACACAAGGATCACCTTAATTTATGATCCTATCACATAAAGATCATCGATCGATAGCGCTCTTTTTACCTTTTCCTAATGAAAATCTCCCCGGGCTGATTCCAGATCGGATATTTTCAGGATCAGATCCCTTCTGCCTACAAGCTGAGAAGGAAATGATTACAAAAATAACTTTAGTTCTTAAATGTCGAGTCTCGTAGATCACAGTACCTCAACTGTGGACAACAGATTACATATGCAATTCAACAGTAAAGAAACCTCTTGTGAGCAAAAGGCTCACCTTATTCTGGCCAGTGAAGCCCTTCACTGAAGAGGCACTATGCTGGCATCTGTTTACTCACAGGGTAGAGAGTAAGCGATCTCGGTGGAACCTCCAAGAAGTAACTGTCAAAATCTCGACTCTCAATATACGACTCTAACACAATCTGCTCCGGCAGACGTTCCTTTAATTTTTACTTGCAGCAAGGAAGAGTCTCACTCAGTCAAAGGCTAAGCGACAACTCCCAAAATGATATAGTTTCACAAAGTATTTATACAGTAAAAAAAACAAGTTATGGTTCCATCTTGTGTATTGGTTCTGCCTTTGCAGTCAGTGAAAACAGATAGAGTTAATAATGATTATCACATCCTTGTCTTTACATTTTTCTCAAAAGTCTCTTTTGTGAGTGATTTTGGTGGGCCAGACAGCAATGACTCAATTAGGGTGTGATAAGGTGCTATTACCGATTTTTCATTGTTTTAGGATTTGTCCAGTTTCCTGACCTGTTATTTGGGCCAATGACTTCCATAGTGGTTGATTGGGTACTTGGCTTCTTGCATATTATGGATGAGTTCTGTACAAGAGATAATGGCTGGTAATTTGAGTATCTCTTAGGGGGTGAATTGATAATACAGGGGAGCACAATGGGTGATATTTATCTCAGAAAGACAGTCTTAATGTTGTCTGGTGGCTATTAATCAGCTATCAGCAGTTCCAGTCAGGGTTAGCATGTTTATGCAAACAGACTGTCTGTTGCAGAAGTTTCTAGCAGGACCTGGACTCCATTTTGTTTTATGGCAAAAAACAGTGTAATACAACTTAAAAAAATACATTTCCACACAGCCTACATGATCCCAGGTTGCACATTCGCTCCTGGAATACGTGGGCCTCTGCGCTGGGCTACACATGGAGACCTCGTAGCGCAAGTGTTCGTTCCTCCGGGACCACCAGGTACATTCATAAACATTTTTGTGGTTGGAGACATCCGCCCGTGGGAAGCCTCCGACCGCAATTTCGGGGCCATTATTGCCTATTGAAACTCAGAACGGTGTACAAGAATAAGCAGAAGTTAGACTTTTAGATGAACACACACACTTTCTTACAATTAAGTAGATGTAACACATAAAATCATCCTCAGTAACAAAAGGTAATGAATGAAGGTTTGTACAGAGCAGTGGTTTCTAAAATCCAAAGAAATTAAATAAAATGATAGCTAGCCAGTTGCTCTTCACAAATAAAGATATAAACAAGAAAGAAAAGCACTTCAAGAGTCACCATTGTGGAAGTCAAGGTCTGAGGCTGTGAGTCGGGTTCGTTGTACCGAGTTTACCACATGGTCAAGTTGATTCTCAAATAGCAGAGCTTTTCAAATTGTTGCTATGAGTCAGCTTAACAATAACTCCTCCAATTCCTTGACTGGTAAAAGCCAGCACGTCCCTAAGCTGTGTAGAATAAGTGCACTGGAATTGGTATCTCAGCCTTTGGTCTCGGTCAGTGTGCGGACATGAGACAAGGACAGATTCAACTCCTCAGCGTAGTCTATGGTTGAATATCATGCTGGCACTCACCATAAAGACTCATTGCATGGACAATAACCACTTGGTACCATAGCATGCTCTGTGTGGAAACATACCCCAGCAAGGAGTCAGAATGTATTCAGGATAAAGGGAGAGAAGGGGAGGAAACTGACAAATCATCCAACATGTTTTTCTTTCCCTACTTTCTCTGATTATCAAGGTGGGATGTTAGTGCTGGAAAACCTTCAGGACTGTGTCAGGATCAAGCATGGCCAGGTCAGGTGGAGCACAGCGAGATACAGAATACAGCATCTTGTACTCAGCCCAAAAACCTCAAGAGCATCACAGTGGAATAACATTTTTTCCCCATTCCAGTTTTGCACTGTCCATTAAGAACTGAATTGAGTCAGCCCTCATTTCACATAGGACCTTAACAGCCTGCAGAGGAGACTTTCATCCCATCAACCTGGCTGGTGCTGAAAGGTCAGCATGTAATCATTGCACCACCCAGTTCCCCTGTACGCACAATGCTATAATGTATGATTTTAAAAACACTAAATTATTTCCGAGATTACCCAGTGAGAGACGTCCGGTGGTCGTGAAAGGCGCTATATAAATCCAAGTCTTTCTTTCTTACTCAACTGCTGTAAGTTATTTAAAGTTAACAGCGGAAATATAATTGGCATAAAGAAATGGTTGCATGGGACCCTAAGGGTGTTTCTTCCTATCAATATTTGCACTACAAGGGCAATCATGTGCTGTTATCACTCTGCACCATACAATATACATTGCAACTAAATTAATAACATTATGTAACAGAAAGAATGAGTTAACTGTGGAAATGTATCCTTTTAATTTGAGTGCTTTGTTCAGCATTTCCAGCAACTATTACTGAACTATCGCAGTTAATAATTTTCTATAAAATCATTTTTAAAAGGAGGAAGATGATATGGTGGCAGACATGATACCAAGGAAGCATCAGAAATTACAAAACATTTGACAAAATCTAGGCTGACACTCCAGTGCAGGTGCCATCTTTTGGATGAAATGCTAAACTATAATTTAGTTACAATGGACATTTCACAGATATGTACAGGTCTGGCTAAGAACTCTGAAGGATTATTTTGGCTGCCTGGATTGACATACGCTATCTCCTGTTAACTGTTATGGGGAGATGTAGCTCTGGCTTTTCAATCCTTTTTGAACCTTGGCAGTTAATAAGTTACTGGTACTTGGGAGCGGCGCGAGCTGCGATGGCAGCGAAGAGTGACATCATCAAGGTCCAGGTCGGTGATTGGAGTGTGGGAAGATACAGCAGGAGCAGCAAGGTCGGGGCGAAGGAGCGGCGAGAGACTGTGGAGGGACATGATCGGGGCCCAGGGGAAGCATGAGTTCGGGGTCAGAGGCCGCACGGGCCAGCCCACACTGCGATGTGTGCGCGCACTAGGCCGTGCAGCAGAGCTGGTCTCCAGTGTTCTTGTATAACCCTTGCCACTGGACCAAGACCTAGCTCTGTCAAGCCCATGTGGTGGCTGGCGTGCAACAGCCACCACACGTTAAAAAAATCCACGCACAGGCATCTTCCACCCTTCAGGATGTAGTTCAGGACCTGGATTTTTAGGTCCTTCATTGGAACACCCGTGAACTTTTTTGGCGTGGAAGCAAGTCATCCTCGTTTCGAGGGACTGCCTATGACGACAATATACAATTAAAACAAAACACTCAGTGCTTCTGCTCTTTTAGTCAACTATTTGCTGCCTTGACTTACAACAAATCACTTTACACAAAACTCAAATTAATCTTTAAACAGCTACTAAAAATAGAGAAGCAATACACGTGCTTAATAGATAACAGACTTTCCAAATGGCTATACAGTATCAGATGTGGGGAGTAATTATGCAAGTGTGAACAGATTCACTTAGTGCAGATGACAATAAGAGACAGTAACAGTGGAGAAAGCTGTTCACACAGCTGACGAAGATGATCAACCCTTGAGGGCTGTACTAAGATTAATAAGAAGTTTTAATTAGTCAAATACTTTTACTTTTAAAAATTCCTCCTCTTTTAAGGCTTTTTAATATCCCTTCCTGAGTACGAGTTCAAATCCCAACCATGCCAATTTGAACGCGGTTTTTAAAGTCTGGAACTAAAAAGCTGGCCTCAGTAATGATCATGAACTGTTGATCATCGTAAAACCCAACTGCTTCATTATAGTCCTTGAGGAAAGGAAACCTGCCACCCTTACCGTGCCTGTATGTCTCTCCAGTCCCACAGCAATGTGATTGACTCTTAACTGTCCTCTGAGGTGGCCGCGCAAGACACAATCAGGGCAACAAATGCTGGCCTTGCCAGCGATGGCCACATTCCGAAAATGGAAACAAGAAATATGTAAAGGTGTAAAATCCAAAAATTGATACCCCAGGAGTCCATTTATTCAAAGATCAAAGGAATTGGAGAACAGCTAAAACTAGATCTGCTGGGTTTAACAGTATAAATACCGAGAGCCAACTCACATGCAGAGTTCCCGAAATCAGACTTCAAACACCAATGTCAGGGGCTCTTTAGTCTCGGAGAGTTCTTAGAGTGAAAGTAATTACAATTCTGCTACCAGTGCTAGCTTACAACATCCACTCAAATCAGCATTAATACTGTACACAAGCAACAAATGAAAAAGATTCAGATATAGGTAAACCGTAAAATCAATATTGCTTTACACATCATCTGCCATGGGAACTAACACTTTGACTATAACACTTACATTGTTGCTAAAGTGCTTCGAGATTTAAAACCTTTGGATTTACAGCACAGAATACATGTTAAAGCCTTCGATACAATTTTAGGTTTATTCAGGAGGCCGACTGCACGACTCAAGTATTTTCCACTTCACCTTTCGATTTAGCGTTTTCTGTGGTTTCGGTTCAGCATTACAACTACTCGCACTCCTCACATCAGAAAAACGTCCCAGAGCATTTCACAAATCGGAGAACAAAATTGATAGAGCGGAAGGTAGGTCGAATGGAATGGAGGCAGGGCACAAAAGAGCAGTTGATTAAAGTCTTCAGTAGGTTTTTTGAAAGCAGGGAAAAAGGAGATTAGGCAGAGGGACTATGGGGCCGACATGGACGCCCATTTGTCGCGCAAATGTACCTCGTAATTCTCGGACTCCCTGCAGGTTCCTCGGAGCTCGGCGCGGTGTGCAGACAGCAGCGGGGGGCGGAGCCACAGAGTTGCGCCGATTCTGCAAGTCCAGGAGGGCGGGGCTAAGTCAAATGAGAGAACGTCTTGCCGGCAGCCCTGCGCACGCACGCGCAGTAGCCCATAAACATTGGCACTCGGCCATTTTTAAAGGAACTTAAAGAAAAGTGCTGATTTGTCTCGTGGACCTCTGAAAAGGCTTGGGATTGAATTTTGGTGATTTTTTGGTGTCTGAAGGAGTGCTTTTAGCAGCACTGTTGAAGAAATCACCTGCTGAAATCAGTGAGTGCTGCTTTTCACTGCTAAACGTCCAGAACAGGTGCTGCATAGGTGCATGCAAAATAAGGACTGTGTGTATTTTGAAAAATAAGTGTGTCAATTCAATACAGCAATGGAATAACATCCACCAAGAACAAAGAATTTCTTGCATGAGGAAGGGGAGATATTAGTCAACGTCATTGAGCAGAGATGGCAGGAGCTAGATACCAGCAACAGAGGTCACATAAAAGTGCCACCTAAAGAAATGAAGAAACGCTGGAACCAAATTGCAGATTACTGAGTAGTGGTGCATATCATGAGATCTGGAAGCCAGTGTAAAAAGAAATGGCACGACCTTGGTCAAGTAGTTAGTGTAAGTAATATTTTCATTTTTTAATGTAATCGTAATTGTAACGTGACTATCTGTATGTCTCATCTTGCAGAAAGATGCACTCTGTAAAAAGTTGTATTTTACTCTTTGCAGAAGAAATTGGCCCACAACAAAAGGGAAGCAACTCAAACAGGAGGAGGCACGCCAATCTGCATCCACTGACATCCTTGGAACAGAGGGTAGCTGCTCTGATGAGTCGTACATGGAGAAAAACAATCAGTACAGTACAAGCTGGGCCTGCACGCGAGGAAGAGGGTAAGTCCTGAAAATGCATCGTTGCCCTTCAAATCAACCTGCTGCCTGGCCTGCTATGTGTGAGAGTACTCATGCCACCCATCCTGCTCCCTCCCTTACTGTTAAACATTTGACTGTTCTGATGTATTTTGCAGAACACGATGCTGCCGCTGCTGCTGCCAACCCTGAGGATCCTGAAGATACAGAACCAGTACAACCAGATGCGGACGATCCAGACTGGATGATGGCGGCGATGACTGAAATGTCTACATGGGAGAGTTTACAAATGAATGTTTATGAGCCCCCATTAAGGGGCATCAGAGTTTCAACCCGTTGCATAGGTTCTGGTTCCACCTTCCATGGTTTTGATTCCAACGTTGCGGGTCCCAGTGGTGCTGGTGATATCATAGAGCAGTTTGCAACCATTCACCCACCATCCCAGCCCATGGCTTGCACTCGAGCGCTGACATCTGGAAGATCGAGCGTCCCACCGTCCCAGCCCGCACCTCCCTATGTAGTGGTGCTGTTTGGAACACCAAGCGTCCCACCGTCGCTGCCGCGAGGCAGACCCAGGCAGAGAAGGAGATTGGAGACATGCTCTCCTGAGATGCAGCGTGCAACAGATTCGACTCAGGTTGTGGCATTGGGCATGGAGACCAATGAGCTTACTCGATCACTCATCAGTAGCGTCAGTGCAGTGGGTGAAGAGATAACGGTCCTGACAGGAGAAACAGCAGTAATGACACGGGAACTTAGGGAGGGAATGTCTGAGGGAGTGCAATCAATGGCACAGGCCGTCAGGGAGGGCATACAGGCGACGGCACAGGCCCTCATGGAGGTAGCTGCTGCAATAAGGGCACACAACTCCGCCAATCAAATGATACCCCCATGAAGAAGTGAACATTCACTGAGATGTGGATGAGAGATGGTTGCAGCCTTTCTTTGCTGCTTTTGTTCTTGATCTTGATGTAGCTGTAGTAGCATTTTTCAAATTGAAATTGTTTTGTAAGTTTTGTAACTTTACAACTTAAGTGATCTTAGGGTTTGTAAGTGATCTCATAGTGTAAATGCTCTCACTTTTTGTAACTTATTTAATTTTGCACCTAAAAAGTGATCGTGAAGTTTAAGTGATCTTAAGATTGTAAGATTTTTCACGTTGAAATTGTTTTGTTACTTTACAAGTTTATAAGTGATCTTAAAGTTTTTATTCCCTTGTTTTCAGCGAACAGGGATGTGAGGGGCTTGTGATCGGTTTCCAGTTCAAATTTGAGGCCAAACAGGTACTGATGCATTTTCTTTACCCCGAACACACACGCTAATGCCTCTTTCTCAATCATGCTGTAGGCCCTCTCGGCCTTAGACAAGCTCCTGGAAGCATAGGCGACAGGTTGTAACATCCCCGCAACGTTAGCTTGTTGTAATACACACCCGACTCCGTACGACGACGTGTCACATGCTAGCACAAGTCTTTTACACGGGTTATACAATACAAGCAGCTTGTTGGAGCATAAAATGTTTCTGGCTTTCTCAAAAGCCATTACTTGTTTTTTTCCCCCATACCCAGTTCTCACCTTTGCGCAATAACACATGTACGGGCTCTAAGAGGGTGCTTAACCCTGGTTGGAAGTTACCAAAATTGTTGAGGAGTCCCAGGAATGACCGCAGCTCCGTGAAGTTCTGTGGCCTGGGCGTGTTCCTGATAGCCTCTATCTTGGCGTCTGTGGGCCGAAGGCCGTCCGCCGCGATCTTTCTCCCCAAAAGCTCCACTTCTGTTGCCATGAAGACGCATTTCGACCTCTTCAGCCACAGCCCTACGCGATCCAGTCGCTGGAGGACCTCCTCCAGGTTTTGTAGGTGCTCGGCAGTGTCCCGACCCGTGACCAATATGTCGTCCTGAAAGAACACTGTCTGGTACCGACTTGAATAGGCTCTCCATGTTTCTCTGGAAGATCGCTGCAGCCGACCGAATTCCAAAAGGGCATCTGTTGTAGATGAACAGTCCCTTGTGCGTGTTGATGCAGGTGAGGCCCTTCGAAGACTCCTCCAGCTCCTGCGTCATGTAGGCCGAAGTCAGGTCGAACTTGGTGAACGTCTTGCCTCCTGCCAGCATCGCAAATAGATCGTCTGCCTTAGGTAGCGGGTATTGGTCCTGTAGTGAGAAACGATTAATAGTTACTTAATAATTGCCGTGAATCCTGACCGTGCCATCAATTTTGAGTACTGGAACAATCGGACTGGCCCACTCGTTGAATTCCACTGGGGAGATGATGCCCTCGCGTTGCAGCCTGTCCAGCTCGATTTCCACTCTCTCCCTCATCATGTGAGGTACCGCTTGCGCCTTGTGGTGAATGGGTCGTGCCTCTGGGACCAAGTGGATCCGCACCTTCGCCCCGGAAAAGTTTCCAATGCCTGGTTCAAAAAGGGAAGGAAATTTATAAAGAACCTGGGTACGTGAGGCCTCATCGACATGTGATCAGTGCTCGGATGTCATCCCAATTCCAGCAGATTTTGCCCAGCCAGCTCCTTCCAAGCAGTGTGGGGCCATCGCCCGGGACAATTCAGAGTGGCAGTTCGTGCACTGTGCCCTCATATGTGACCTTGACCATGGCGCTGCCCAGGACAGTGATAAGCTCTTTGGTGTACGTTCTCAGTTTCGTGTGGATGGGGCTCAGAGCTGGTCTGAATGCCTTATTGCACCACAGTCTCTCAAACATCTTTTTACTCATGATGGATTGGCTAGCGCCAGTGTCCAGTTCCATGGCTACTGATAAGCCATTCAATTTTACGTTTAGCATTATAGGTGGACATTTCGTCGAAAATGTGTGCACCCCGTGTACTTCAGCATCTGCCTCCTCTCTGAGGCTTGAAATTGCTTTGATCCACCATGGACCGATCTTCCTCTGTCACGTGGTGGTTAGCAGGTTTTGCAGAGCTTGCAGTTCGTTTGCAAGCTCGTTGGATGTGCCCCATTGTTCCACAGCTCTTGCAAACATACCCTTTGAAGCGGCATGAATAGGCTGAATGGAAGCCTCCACAATGCAAACAAGATGTGAATTGCCTTGCATTCATCCTTTATTGGGGACTCAGTCATCTGGGTCACCTGAAGCCTGCTGGCAGTTGCAGTCTCGTGGGTTCTGCCCTGTATATTTCTGCTCGCAAACACAGTTCCAGTTAATTTATGAACACTGCTAGCACTTGTGTGCTGAGAGATTTGTTTGATGTTATCACTGGTGGACATAAACGCCTGTGCTATCGCAATGGCCTTACTGAGGGTGGGTGTCTCTACAGTCAAAAGTTTTTGTAGGATGATCTCGTGGCCAATGCCCAGTACAAAAAAGTCTGAGCATTTGCTGCAGGTAGCAATCAAACTCACATTCTCCTGCAAGTCGCCTTAGCTCGCCTCAGATCGCTGGCACGTGTAGAACCGATACCTCGCCATCAGCATGCTCTCCCTCGGGTTAAGATGCTCTCGAACCAGTGTACACAGCTTCTCATACGACATCTGTGGGTTTCACCGGAGCCAGAAGATTCTTCATGAGGCTGTAGATCGGTGCCCCGCAGACTGTGAGGAGGACCGCTCTCCTTTTTGCAGCGTTTCCTTCTCCGTCCAGCTCGTTGGCTACAAAGTACTGGTCTAGCCGTTCGACATAGGCTTCCCAGTCCTCACCCTCCGAGAACTTCTCCAGGATGCTTACAGTTTGCTGCATCTTTGCGTTGGATTCGTATTCTCGACGCCAGTTATTGTGTGCCTAACACAGATGAGGCTGCACAAAGGGAGGTTAAAGTAACAGTGACCTCAGTCTTTAATAAGGCACTCCAGAGTGAGGAATAGGCCTTAGGGGCCGGCTTATATTCAGTGCTCCCAAGGGATGCTGGGATCTCTTGGGACTTCAGGGGATGAGCTCCCTGGTGACGGAACATGTGTATCTGTAAAGCATACACTCCCAACAGGCAAGGTCTCCTGCCCATCAGCCTACGGACTATGACATTCCTGGTGCGGTGAGCTCTAATCAATTCTCTCCTATGCAGTGAATTGCTGGAGAACCAGTGCATAATCCGTGGTGTTGACAATGCAGCACCCATTCTGCAATTACAAATTTAAGTTTCAAACTGGCTATCTGGCTGCCTCTCCCTGTCCCTGGCTGAATGGCCTCAGCCTCCCTCGCAGCTCGAAGGCTGCTTGCTGTGTCTTCGGCTGCCGTCAGCCACTACCGCCGCCCCTATTCCGTGGCCGAATGGCCTCAGCTTTCCTCGCAGCTCGAAGGCTGCTTGTTGTGTCTTCGGCCGCCGTCGAGCCACTGTCGCCGCACCCATCTCCTACATGGAAGGCCTGCCTGAAGCACCGCAGCTCGAAGGTTGCTGCTGCTTCACACAGGTAGGAATATTCAGTATTTTTTATTTGCTTTGTTTATAATTTTTTATTCAGGATGGCTCTTTATTTGTATAAGACAGACTTATGCTTGTAGAATTTAATTACTTCCCTTCCCCCCCCTCCCCACCACCCCTTTCCCTACGCCTGATTTGTAACCTACGCTTGATTTCTAAAGTGTAGGCAAGGTTTTTCTGAGCGTACAAAAATCTAGACTTACTCCATTCTAAGTTAGTTTGGAGTAAGTTTTCACAGCCTAAACTTTCAAAACAGGCGTAAGTGGCCGGACATGCCCCCTTTTGAAAAAAAAATCTGTTCCAAAATGAAACTGTTCTAACTGACTAGAACTGGAGCAAACTAAAAGCCGAGAATTGCAATTTCTAAGATACTCCATTCTAAACCAGTTGCTCCAAAAAAATAGGAGCAAACTCAGGCCGAAACTTGACCCCTATGTTTCTAGTCTATGGCAGTTCCAGAGGATAGAACCACAGTGGCTGAAAGTGGTGTGCCAATGGTGGAATAAAGAGATTGGGAACAAGCAGCAAAGGACGGGATGGAGATCTCAGACTGATAGAAATCAATGAGGTATGTTGGGGCAAGGATGAGGAGGCATTTGAAGGCAAGGATAATGATTTATAAAGCCATTTATGGGGAATGAGGGGCAGTGCAGTCTGGCAATGGAGATCCTACCTGGTGTGGAAAGGTAGAAGCCCCTTTATAAGATTTATCAAAACAATGAAGGGAGGGCAGAACAGGGAAAGCCAAGGAGGCAACAGGGTTAGGGTTTATCAACAGGTTTATCAACCAACACATTACAGTTTTTCTATAAATCTAACAGTCGTCAGCACTGCATTAAGCTTTAAGAAAAGTTAAGACCATGTGCAATAGTAATTTTACATTCCACGATGCATGTGGCCAGGACAAAGTTTATACTCAGCGACGAAGCAGAGCTTTCACTAAAAGCTGTTTATTTAAATTCGGTTTCTGGTTTTCAGGGGCTAGACTTTCCATTATCATTGCTATCGCTCAAAAATGGCGTTGGTGGTTGTTTTATTTTTCAGGATCACCGGAATATCACCCATTTTAAAAACCGCTAGTTTCGCCTTTTTCATTTGGGCGATAGCCGTAGCGATGTGAAATGGGCGATAGCAATGTATTCAGTCATGCAAGGCTGTTCTGCATATTAAAATGGAGATGGATTATGAGGAGTTGGGAGTGAGTGATGTTGATGAGGTGGGTGAAGGGAGTAATTTGGTGGAGGTTGGAGGGAGGAGAGCAAAATGATTCAGATGAAGCAAATGCAGCCCTTGTACACGAGGTGAAAACTCGGTGGGGCCAATTAACCCGGGATGGTCGTGGGAAACCACCCACCCCCCACCCGCCCCCGCATATACCAAAGAATCTGGGCGGAGATCGCTAAAGTTGCATCATCGGCGGCCCACGATATCCGAGAGCCAAGCCAGTGCCGCAAGCGCTAGAACAACCTGGTTGGGTCTGCAAGAATATTAAATTATTCAACTTATGATTGTAATAATGCAATGATTCATTCGTTAAAATGTAAATCTGCCGGATTGTAATTAAGCTAGTAATCTTGGTGTCATGCATTAATTCCTAACCACAATCTCATAAAATTTATAATCCGACCATAAATATAACCATGCATCAATTGCATATAAAGCATATTAGCATATAACATTAATGATGAATAGCATGGGCGATGACTAATTGTGAATTATAATATCTGTGTGTTGTGTAATAGTATCTAGTAATATCTGTAATAGTATATAGGCAATTAGCTTATGCCATGCTCTTGTCACCTTTGCAGAGGAAGATATCTAAGAATCGCGCTGAGCGCAGGCACACAGGAGGAGGGCCTGCTGACCCCTACCAATTAACTTACCTGGAGGAGCGGGCCGCAGCACTTGTCGGTGCGCATAATCGTTCGGCCATCCATGGTGGTGCTGATCCCGTTGTAGCGCCACATGAGTAATGTATACACCATTCATGATTTAAAGTAATTTAATGCCATTTGAGTATAATATGAGTGATGTAATGTTATGTAATTAATGATGGGATCATGAAATCTCATTGTAATGCCATGCAACTTCTGTACTCTCATGATGTTAATTATATGTGGCATCTGAGTGATATTTATTGCAATAGTGTTGCTCCTCGTACATATGCCTGCGCAGCTTAAGCATTCTCATGTCACCCTGGCCTCTACTTCTCTTCTTCTAACCTCAATGATGTTTTCTAGCTCCCCAGGAGAAAGGCAGGAATGTGGAGGCCCCGAGAGCCTCACCACTTCTGTTACAGGTCATGCTGACCATGGTGCTGCTCATCTCAAGGGTCTAATGTTCCTGCGACCACATCCTCGTCAACTGAAGTAGTAGCGGGCCCAAGCATTTTGTGGCAGGGCACCCCAGGTGGTCCAGTGCCTACACCGACCCCACGGAGGTTGGTTCAGCGAGGTAGGCATGTGCAATGACAGGTGGATGTCAACCTGGACATGGTTTCACTGTTGAGAACGAGCGTCGACATTGGTCGAGAGCTCCTTCAAACGACGGGTGGATTGACCTGTAACATTGCTGCACTGACTCTGCGTATTTCGGAGGACATGGCGCAAATGGTTACAGCAATGCAGAGAATGACTGATTCCGTCGATGCCATGCAACAGGCAGAGGTCTCGGGATACGGCACTGTACCCCAAGGTGCCGTAATATCCATGCCAACAGTTGCAAGTCAGGAGGAAGCAGTTGCTTCTGACTCGGAAGATGTTTCTTTGGAAACGTCTTCTCCAGCTTCACCAGAAAATGTCTTGTTCCTGGGGAGCTAGAAAACACAATTGATGTTAGTAGAAGAGAAGAGGTGGTTGCAAATAATGGCGAGGCCAGGCAAGGATGAAACGTAACATAATGCAACGATAATGGTCACCAACATAACTTCACTCTATCGAGCACATGGTGTGCACAATGGCTGTGGTCACTCTGACCTCTCCTCCTTCCACAAAATGGACCTCTGACTATCCCAATGCCTGCCCTCAGCCAGGCCTCGGATCTCTCACCATCTCACCGAAGGGCGCTGCTCAGTGCCGAGCTTATGGCCCACATCTCGCCATAGGCAACTAGGTTCATACAGCAGTGCCTGGTCTCCAGTCATCTTGCACTCCCTTGCCACTGGACCAAGACCTTGCTCAGCGAAGCCCGTGTGGTAGCCGGTGTGCAATGGCCACCTCACGTTAAAAGAACTCAGGCACAGGCATCTTCCGCCCTTCAAAATGAAGTTCGGACTCTGGAACGTCAGGACCCTCATGGACAACTCCAACAGCGACAGACCGAAACGCCGCACTGCCACAGTTACCCCGGAACTTAGGCGCTTCGATGTCGACATCGCCGCCCTAAGCGAGACCCGGCAGGCAGGGGAAGGCCAGCTCAAGGAACAAGGTGGAGGTTACACCTTCTTCTGGAAAGACAAACCAGAGGAGGAATGCCACCTCCACAGAGTCGGTTTCGCTATCAAAAACAAGCTAGTCGACCGCCTCAGACTCCCCCTGCGGGATTAGCGAACGTCTTAGGACTCTCCGACTCACCCTATCCCGGAACCAGTGCGCCACAGTTATTAGTGCATACGCCCCAACACTCGATGCAACAGATGAGGCCAAAGAGGGTTTTTACTCCAGCCTCAAACAATCCTTGTCCCAAGTCCCTACGGACGACAAACTGATCTTCCTCGGCGACTTCAACACCAGGGTCGGTAAGGAGAGGGGGTAGGGAAAACCAACTCCAGCGGTACGCTGCTCCTGACAAAATGCCTAGAACACAACCTGGTCAGCACCAACACCTTGTTCCGCCAGAGAGACAAATACAAGGCAATACCCTTGCTCCAAACATTGGCATCTGCTGGACTACGTCATTGTTCGAGCCAGGGATCGCAAGGATGTGCACATCACTCGTACCATGACAGGAGCTGACAACTGCAGAATGAACCATCGCCGATTCCATTCCATCATCAACATCAATATAGCCCCAAAGCGGCGACGGCAGCAGAAGCAGTGCCACAAAAAAAATCAACGCCGGTGCGCTTAAAGGCCCAGCTAAGAGAGCCCTATACATTCAGTGCCTCACTGCTAACCTAGCGACTCTTGATGACCCCGAGACACAGAATGCCTACAGTGCTTGGTTTGCCCTCCAGGCCTGGTCACTTAACCAGGAAACACCAGGACTGGTTTGATGAGAATGACCAGGAGATCCAAGAGCTAATAAACTGCATGCACAGGGCATTTCTGAACCTAAAACAACCGAACTCAGGAGCAGCAAAGCAGCTTTACAGATGGCTTATGGCCGAGATCCAACAAAAATCCCGTGACCTAAAGAATAGATGGTGGAAAAAGCACGAGATTCAGCAGCTGGCCGACATGATGTGTGAGGATTCTTCACTGCAGTCAAGTACCCCTATGGCCCAAGCACCCAAGGCCTCACCCCACTGCTGGCCAAGAACGGGGAGACACTCATCAAGGGCACTGAGGCAGTCAGGGCCCGCTGGAAGGAGCACTTCGAAGATCTCCTTAACCGAGACTCTGCCTTTGACAGAGTGTCCTCGACTCTATCCGGCAGCATGCTACCCCCACCATCTCAGCAAAACCCCAGCCCTGCACGAGATAGAAAAGGCCATCCGCCAGCTCAAGAACAATAAGGCAACGGGGACGGATGGAATCGCTGCTGAGGCGCTAAAGTATGGCAGAGAGGCACTATTGGCATGAATGCATGACCTCATCTCTCTCATCTGGAAGGAGGAGAGCATGGCGGGAGATCTCAGAGATGCAGTAATCGTGACCATCTTTAAAAAAGGGGAGAAGTCCAACTGCGGCAACTACAGAGGAATCTCCCCGTTATCAGCCACTGGGAAGGTCATCGCTAGAATCCTCCTCAACCGTCTTCTCCCTGTGGCTGAGGAGCTCCTCCCAGAGTCACAGTGCGGATTTTGCCTACTACGGGGTACAATGGACATGATCTTTACGACGCGACAACTGCAAGAGAAATGCAGGGAACAGCACCAATCCTTGTACATGGCCTTCTTTCACCTTACAAAGGGCTTTGACACTTAACCACGAGGGACTATGGAGCGTCCTCCTTCGTTTCGGCTGCCCCCAAAAGTTTGTCGCCATCCTCCGCCTGCTCCACGACGACATGCAAACCGTGATCCTGACCAATGGATCCACCACAGACCCAATCCACGTCCAGACTGAGGTCAAGCAGGGCTGTGTCATCACGCCAACCCTCTTCTTGATCTTCGTTGCTGCAATGCTCCACCTCACTATCAGCAAGCTCCCCACTGGAGTGGAACTAAACTACAGAACCAGTGGGGACGTGGTCAACCTTCATCGTCTCCAGGCCAGATCCAAGACCGTCCCATTCTGGCGTCTAGCTACAGTACGCTGACGATGCTTGCGTTTGCGCACAGAGGCTGAACTCCAAGTCATAATCAACATCTTCACTGAGGTGTATGAAAGCATTGGCCTTACACTAAACATCCGTAAGACAGAGGTCCTCCACCAACCTGACCCCGCCAAACAAATCTGCCCCCCAGTCATCAAGATCCACGGCGCGGCCCTGGACAACGTGGACCACTTTCCATACCTCAGGAGCCTATTATCAGAAAGGACAGACATCGATGACAAGGTTCAACACCGCCTTCGGCCGCCTGAGGAAGAGAATGTTCGAAGGTCAGGCCCTCAAATCTGGCACCAAGCTTATGGTCTACAGTGCTGTAGTGATACCCGCCCTCCTGTATAGCGCAGAGATGTGGACCATTTCTAGTAGACACCTCAAATCGCTGGAGAAATACCAGCAACGATGTCTCCGCAAGATTCTGCAAATCCCCTAGGAGGATAGACGCACCAGCGACAGTGTTCTCAATCAGGCCAACATCCCCAACATCTAAGCACTGACCACACTCGACCAGCTCCATTGGGTGGGCCACATTGTTCGCATGTATTTAACCATCTTGCAATGACAGTCATGTAATTGTAACTCATGTACACTGTACCTGTACCATAGAAATGCACACCCTGACCACAGGGGGTGAACTTGCAGGAGACACTCCTCAGTTGGGTTTCCAGGTATAAAAGGGGAGGTCCCACCCAGGGTCAGTCTCCTTGGTCCTGGCAATAAAGGTGAAGGTCACAGAGAGTGACCGTGTCTGATATATCCATGCCTCGTGTGAGTTTGTGGTAAGGTGCAGGGACACTACACCTGACACAAGACTCCCAAAGCAAGCGCTCTACTCGGAACTCCGACAGGGCCAGCAAGCCCCAGGTGGGCAGAGGAAACGTTTCAAGGACACCCTCAAAGCCTCTTGATAAAATACAATATCCCCACCGTCACCTGGGAGTCCCTGGTCAAAGACCGCTCTAAGTGGAGGAAGAGCATCCAGGAGGGCGTTGAGCACCTTGAGCCTCGTCGTCAAGAGCATGCAGAAAGCAAGTGCAGGCAGCGGAAGGAGCGTGCGGCAAACCAGACTCCCCACCCACCCTTTCCTTCAACTGTCGTCCCACCTGTGACAGAGACTGTAAATTGGACTGTACAGTCACCTAAGAACTCACTTTTAGAGTGGAAGCAAGTTTTCCGCGACTTCGAGGGTCTACCAATGATGATAATGAACTTCACGCAAAGCGGTCATTTATGAGCTGCTGACAACAGTCTTGCAGCTGCATACCTATCACGGGGCTTTTCCTGCGGTGTAGGGTGGGGTGGGGGCATGGGTTCATCGCCAGGCTGATTGTCCTCCCAGAGTTCCTCGTCATCCTCCTGCACCTCCCCTCTCTCCTGAGGTGGGCCGGCAGTCCCATCTGGCAATTCTTGTCCCCTCCTGATTGCCAAGTTATGCAACATGCAGCACACCACAATGAACTCAGCGACCTGCTCAGGATGGTATTGTACGTTGCCTCCTGAGTGGTCCAGGCATCTGAAGCTCTGCTTATGCGCTCCAATTGTCTTTGATGGTATTGCGAGTGGTTATATGGCTTTCTTTGTAGTGCTTTCCGGCTTCTGTCTGAGTCTTGCACAGGGGTGTCATGAGCCAGCTTGCAAGGCCATATCCTTTATCCCCCAGCATCCAACCATGAACTTGTGGGTGACTCTTAAGTAGGTCAGGGACAGTGCTCTCATGCAAGATGTGTGCATCATGAATGCTACCTGGAAAATTTGCGTTTACTGCCGTGATTATTTGCTTGTGGGCGATAACGAGCTGCACATTCAGGGAGTGAAATCCCTTTCGGTTACGGTAAACCTCTATCCTCTAAAAGGTGCTCGCCTTGGGAAAGTTTGCTATTCTCGAGAACTCCAAACCCTTCTCACTTTGTGCCTCCCTGGCTATAGGGAAGTTTAAAAAGTCCATCCTACGAGCATAAAGGGCTTTAGTCACCTGTCGAATGCAGCAGTGTGTGGCATGCTGAGAGATGCTGCAAATGTCCTCAGCTGTGGCTTGAAAGGAGCCCGATGCATAGAAGGAAAGTGCCGCAGTCACCTTAAATCAACGGGCAGTGCGGTCCTGATGGTACTGGTAGGCTGAAGATCTCCCTTAATTAGCTGACATATCTTATTGATGACTTCCTTTCGGAAGCACAGCCTCCTAATGCACGTGTCATCAGACAAGTCCAGGTATGATCGCTTATCCCTGTAAATGCGTTGGGTGTAAGGTCTCCTCCTCCTCAGCAGTCTGCCACTTCTTTGGGCACATAATGCTCTTCAATGAACCTTCTCCCATCTCTATTCTGCAGTTTGTGAGTAGTCATCAATACTGGCTGAGAAATTACAGGCCCAATTACTATAAATGCCTTATGTCTTCAAAATTATTAAACTGTCCTCTACAAACACAATATAAACTCAAAATTCACCACAGTGTGATTAGACGATTGTCAAGATTTTAAAATACCCTTGAAATCACTCACAAATTACTTCAATGCTACCATCAACTTGAAGCAGTCTTTTATTAATAGTCCTCCGATTTACAAAATGGCATCCACTGGGTTAAGGTCAGGGTAAGTGCAGCTTTTCTTGAGCGTCTTTTTGGGCGAGCGATCATTTGAACGGTATATGGGCGAAATGCCGAAAGTAGCGCTCGGTGATAATCTGAGCGGTATTTGGGTGTTAGTTTCCATTATAAACAGTCTTCTGGGCGGTGCACAAGTGATGACGTCAGATTTTATTAAAAAAATATGGGTGGGCAGTTCAGCTCATTCCCGGTGGTAACTGTATGCCGAAAGATCTGCTGCCGATAAATGTGCGATAATTGGGCATTAATTTCTATTTATAATCAAATATGGGCAGTGAACTGAATCTCGGCGGTTATATAGAAGGGATAGATGCCGAAAATCTAGCCCCAGATGTTTGAGGCAGTGATAGCACACCAAAAACAGCAACATGTGCAATTCTGGATCTGAACACATCTGCATGGGTACTGCAACTTTTATGAATATCGGCTCATTCCCACCTAAATTAATTTTTTTTTAAGAAAAAGAATCGATATAAGCCCAACAGTCACAGAGAGTCACATTTGTTCCTGTACAATCTCTGGACTTAATGCTGACTGTAACAAAATCATAACAGTGTCTCTTACTAAGCCTTGTGCGGCAGCTGTGAAGTCCGCTACAGCCACACAGTGCTGTCCAAATGAGCTACAACATGCTAGGCAAGTATTTCTAGGCTGATTTCCCAGCAGTGGATGATGGAGCAGAAGTGCTGCTACCTGTGTGGATTAGTTGGTCCAGACAATAAGGAAGAATGGCCTTGTGAATAACCAGCAATGATTGACTGATGGAAAATGTGGGGGAAGGGGCAAAATGCTGCAGATATTGCACTAGGTGTTCATCACCAAGGCCAGGCATCTTTCAATTGAAAAGGATTGGCGGGGGAAATCAAAAGACGACATATCTTTGGAGGCAAATTGGGGCAGCCCAAATAGTCAATTCACAGTAGATAGGCCATCTACGCCTCTCAGCTGGGAGAAACATGTGCCCCAGGGAAACAAAAGGAAGGGGTAAGAGGAGAAAATACCATTAAAAATTATTTCTGGTAATGCATAGAAGCAAAGATTTAAACATTGAAATCCTGTGTGCATTCTAGTCTCAAAGGCTAGCAAAAGTGCTTCACTCCATCTCCTGCGGTATAAATAATGGATCCAACTATTTGTACTAACTGAATGGTCGCCGTTTCTCAGATTGGCTCTCCATTATCACATGACCTATTGCTGATTGATCCCCTAGAGGATAAGCCACACCCTGAAGTTTCTCTGGAATGTGTAAATGGAACCACCCATCCTAAAATATGATATTACAATTTGCAAAATCAATGATCCTTTCTAACTTCTGAAGCGACAGAGGACACATCTCAGACAACCCAGCAAAATCCACCAAGTTCCAGCTAAAGTCCCCAGCGCAAGTGCTTCCTCTCACAGCCAAAGTCTCTTACCCTAGTGCAAGTGCTGCCTCCCTCAGCTGAAGTCCCTTATCCCAGCGCAAGTGCAGCCTCCCCTAGCCAAAGTCCCTTACTCCAGTGCAAGTGCATCCCTCCACCAGCTGAAGTCCATTACCCCAGTGCAAGTGCATCCTTCCTCCAGTCAAAGACCCTTACATAGAACATAAGAAATAGAAGCAGGAGTAGGCCATTTGGCCCCTCAAGCCTGCTCCAACATTCAGTAAGATCATGGCTGATCTGATCATGGACTTAGGTCCACTTCCCTGCCCGCTCCCCATAACCCTTTACTCCCTTATCGCTCAAAAATCTGTCTATCTCCGCCTTAAATATATTCAATGACCCAGCCTCCGCGGCTCTCTGGGGCAGAGAATTCCATAGATTTACAACCCTCCGAGAAGAAAAAAAATTCTCCTCCGCTCAGTTTTAAATGGGCGGCCCCTTATTCTATGTCCCCTAGTTTTAGTTTCCCCTATAAGTGGAAATATCCTCTCTGCATCCATCTTGTCGAGCCCCCTCATTATCTTATATGTTTCAATAAGATCACCTCTCAGTCTTTTGAACTCCAATGTGTATAGGCCTAACCTACTCAACCTATCTTCATAAGTCAACCCCCTCATCTCCGGAATCAACCAGTGAACCTTCTCCGAACAGCCTCCAATGCAAGTATATCCTTCCTTAAATATGGAAACCAAAACTGTACACAGTACTCCAGGTGTGGCCTCACCAATACCCTGTACAGTTGTAGCAGGACTGCTTTTATACTTTAACGCAAGTGCTGCCTCACCCAGCCGAAGTCCCTTACCCAAATGCAAGTGCTCGGTCGGAGGCTCGGGGGCTTGCGACTCAGTTGGACAACATGGTCAGTTCAGAATGAACATGTTCGGGATCCCACTTCCGGTTGTGTGGGGGGAGGGGAGGGAGAAGAGGTCGGGAGGACGCATGCGCAGAAATCGTTAGTACAAATTTTGCTGGGGGGGGGGGGACAGCGGCGGAGTGGGGAGGAGGCATGCACAAAAATCGGTTAGTACTAATAGTTACTTTGATAAATAATCTACTAGAGCATGCAAGTTCTCAGCCAATCCAACAGCGTAATAGAAGGCCAGTCTGGTGAGAACAATCTCAAAAATGAATAAGTGGGGAGGTACAAAAGGAACATCAGGAAAGTTTGTTTATAGGCCTGCGCTCCCACATGCCCTATTTTCCTACATTCCCTGTGCCAGGTGATCTGTATGCATGGGCACAGACCCAGACGTATCTTCCCTACAATGTCTTGAAAGATTCTCACTGATTTTCCTGCCATCTCCTTAACGGCATAGCTGACCGTAAATGCAATCCACAACCCATCCCTTGATGACAGTGAGTTGGTGCCAAAAAGCACTCCACACCACCTTCAATTGATCATTTTATTTATTTTCAGCATAAACTGGGAAATGATTTGTTCGTGGTAGTTTGTTACCATACCATAACAAAGCAGCAGTGCCATCACCCACTCTCAAGAACAATGGCTCTACAATCCGTGGTCCATAACATGGCTGGAATGTTTTACACATTCACTAACTGGCTCAAGAAACTAAGCATAATTTGCAAACTTTACAAGCTGCACTCTGGCAAGTTCAAGCTTTAATCTAACACAGCAGCTAGGCCCCTTAAGAAAAGAAAGGCTTTCATTTGTATAGCGCATTTCACAATCTTAAGATGTCCCAAAGTGCTTTACTGCCAATTAAGTACATTTGAAATATAGTCACTGTTTTAAAGTAGGAAATTAGCATCGCTGAGAACAAAATAGTCTCATTATATACAGTTTGAGTCTTCATTGTAAATTCCTTTTTACTGTTGGAATTCCTAAATCTCAATGTAAAGCTGCACTTGCTAATATTAAAATGGCTTAATGGTATAGTACATCATACAGTGTGCTTAAGAACTATTGTAGATTCAGGGTGATAATTAATTAATTATTTTATTAAACTAGTAAATTAATAAAGTACCTAGGTCATAATGTACTCCCTACGTGACTTTGAACTCATCAAAATAACTGTCTTGCTAAACTGATAAAACTTACAATGTGCTATGGCAAAGCAGCCCGGCACATCAACACAATGGTGCGGAATGCTGATTTGATTCTTCTACTGAGCTCCTGTCCTTAGCCTGTGCAGAGGTGCTGAGTGGAGGCCTGGCATTTTCCTGAGAGAATGGAGGATTAAATAGCGGGTCAGTTCTTGTGCACCTCTAACATTTGGCTTAATAGGCATCATTGGTAGCCTGGTAGGTTTCCACATGTGTACTGGTTGCAGAAAGTGCATGGAAAGGAGGGTAATAAACAAGGGTGAGAATTAAGCAAGCAGGCAACATGCTTTTTGATTAAACATATATTAATCTACGATTCCAATGCAGCCAATTCTTGGGCACTTCCTGTAACCTTTGGAAATGCAAATTTAAAATATACCGATACATACATAAAGGGCTTCAGCACATAAAAGAATAAAGAAAGAACTTGCATTTATATAGCGCCCTTCATGACCTCAGTCCATCAGAAGGCACTTTACAGCCAATTAAGTACTTTTGAGGTACAGTCACTGCTGTACTGTAGGAAAATGCAGCAGACAATTTTGCGCACAAGGTCCCACAAACAGTAATGTGATAAATGACACGCTAATTTCTTTTTAGTGATGTTGAGAGATAAATATTGGGCAGAGAGAGAATTCATCTGCTCTTCTTCGAAATAGTGCTATGGGATCTTTTACATCCTCCTGAGGGGGCAGTCGGGGCCTCAGTTTAATGTGCTGGAAAATGTGTCATTTTACACCATTTTGAGCACATTTAACAAAACTGCGCAACCATGGAGGGAAAAAAAAATAGTTTTAATGAAATAAACTGCTCAATTTGAAGGATGCTCAATGATCTGCTTGGAATTTTATCAGTTTGAAAGCATGTCCTGCACACAGTATTAAAACTATATGCAATCAGCCACAATATCGTGAATGCAATGCACTGCAGACAGCTTTAGAGATGATAGCTGGATAGGGGAGAATTTTATGGCAGCAAGTGCATGAGGTAATAATATCCCTGCAATAGCAACTGCCAGGGTGGTTTGTTCATTAATGTAACTCCGAGAGCTCTTTGTATTCTATAGCAAGTGACCAATTTCTTTTCCTAGGGGATATACCACAATAAGGCTTGATAAAATTAGAAACTGGCCAGGCCGCCTAGGGACGTGGTTAATAAAACTAGCACACATGCTAATGGCAAAATAAAGAGAGAACTTAAGATTGTTTTACCTCCCCACCTGAAGCAAGGTTATACAGATGACATTTCCAGCATCTGAGCCTTGTCTTTTTTTAATAAACTGATTCTTCCCTCACTCTCTTCTCATCTAACAATATCCCCAGCTCTCAACGTTTATAAAAAACATTTCCCAATGGAGATGTCAAATAAAATGCATGTTATCATTTCCGACAGGTCTTCAAAATGTTTTTTTTCCAAATCACTTAGTAAGTTATGAGGTCCAAGAGACATTAAGATGCATTGCTGAAAGAAGAGATGGAGGAATATCCTGAAAAGATGAATAGTTGGGACAATCAACAAAAAAATGGCCAGGCTTGTTTGACCCAAATGCCATTACCTGAAGCAATCATTTTTATGTTCTAACTACTGATGACAATTCTCACTGTTTTGTAACATACATCAGCAAGTAGCATTGTTCCACACTGTATTAACAGGAGGGGATGGGAAAGGTGGTTGGTGCACAAAAGATCCAGAGCAGCAATAACAATCTGTAAATAGGAAGGAAATCCACCTTTTTTTCCTCACAATCTTACAGCACAGGAGGCCACTCGGTCCACTGTGCCTGTGCCGGCTCTTTAAAAGAGCTATCCAAATAGGCCCACTCCCCTGCTATCACCCCATAGCCCTGCAATTTTTTTCCTTGACAAGTATTTATCCAATTCAGTTTTGAAAGTTACTATTGAATCTGCTGCCACCACCTTTTCAGGCAGCGCATTCCAGATCATAACTCGCTATGTACATAATCTTTTCCCATTTCTCCACTGGTTCTTTTACCAATTATCTTAACTCTGTGTCCTCAGGTTACTAACGCTCCTGCCAGTGGAAACAGTTTGTCTTTATTTACTTTATCAAAACCCCTGGGGCCGGATTTGAGAGAAGTTTGTGACTGGGTTTTCGCGTAGAAACTTGGTCGCAAAGCCCGGGTGGGATCCTTGGGTACCTGTATGCTGCGGCAGGGAGAGATGCGCCGACGTGCAACGACTCGGATTGCATTTGCGTCCGAGTTTCAGAACTCTCCCGACCCATACGCCACGTCCAGAATAGCGACAGGTCAAACCTGTCAGTGCAGCCCTGCCAGCAGCGGTAAGTACGAAAACCTGCAAAAAAGGTAAGTTAAAGATTTTATTTTTACATTTTTTTGCAGCGATTAGATAGTTACGGGTCTTGTAAATGTTTTTGAACTGCTTTTTGGAATTCCTCCACCCCTCCCAAGGCCTCTCTCGCAGCACTCCTGGCCCCGGACTAAATTTGGCAAAACTCGCGTTTTTGTGCCGTGAATGCTTGTGCAACGCCCCCCCCTTACCACCTGGCGCAGACGCAAAGGCTAAAAACAGCAGCGCAGCGAAAATGGTAAGTTTCACATATTGCTATCGTTTTCGCCATAAAACCTCGAAAGCCGAAAATCCGGCCCCTCTTAATTTGAACTTTTTTTGTATATATATTTTTTGCCAATATGGCTTGGGGGAAGGGGGGGGGTGGAAGAAAGACAAGGAGAGGTTTATGGTAGAAGTTTCAAACTAAAAATGGGATTAAAGAATTGCTGTTGACTTCTGAGCAGCATCACTAAAATGTGGCACACACGAGCACATAGCAAACAATGTTTCATGAGTGGCTTCAAAGTCCAGATGATCGAGCAAGCTGTCATGCTAAACTCCCCCCAAGCAATAACCGACTCTCACTGCCATCAGCAAGAGTCACATATCTGCAAGCAAATGCTATACTGTCAAACTAAATCCAGCTTCAAAGTGCTGTAAATAACCAGCTGCTTCCTGGCAGTCATAGGAACTGCATCAGTTCAAATCTCTTCTGCGTACTCTTCTATGGTGAAGCAGACTAACTAGTGACTCAGATTGTTGAAAATGAAAGACAAACTAAATTAAAAATACACATTTGATTAGCTTTATAATTCACTATTGCATTACTCATTTTATTGTGCAAAATGCACAATCCGAATATTCAACTGGGATCATATGGCTTATGGAGACTAAAAGGGAAAGAACATCACAACGCTGGGAATCTGAAACAGAAACAGGAAATGTTGGAATGCACAGCAGGCCACTCAGTATCTCAGGCTTTTGCTTGGCCATCTAGGTGATCAACATGTGCAGAATCCATCATGTTTAAGGGACTGTTACAAATGTTGGCACTGCATTGCATGTTCTTTCAGATGCAGGACAACGAGTCATTCCTATAAATTGCAGAGTACATTTACTGCCCAATATCTAGTTAGACAATAGTGTGACCCAGTGGGCATAAAAATAAGATCTCTCAATATCTGTACAGGATACTGCAATATTGCTTTTGCATTTCTCCTATATTTCAGAAGGCAGACTGACAAGGCCAATTCTAAATCAACAAACTGGTTCATTTTACATGAAACGTATGAAGGAACAGAAAACAGCTCGCCAGTCAGATTCAATCAATTCCCTACTGTTCCTGGCAATGACAAAATAAATTATGAAAACTTTGCCCTTTTTGATATGGACCTAATTGACGTTACAAATCATGAAACTTTGAACTGACCGGCACTTATCTTTAGAAAGCAAGACTTCTCGCGCACTGTTTCTGACTTAAACCTGCTGTAGACTGTCTTCTGCTACCCCCAACTCCCTAAAGAGAGCGAGAGAGAACGAGCAAGTGTAAGCAAGGCTTAACCACTGCTTCTCTTCCTCGGCTCTCTGTTGAGGATTAGCCTCACCAAACTCCAGTCAAAGCTACAACCTTGAATGACGAACCTCCATCCCTTAGTGCAGAAGCCATGACGACTACAGGGCTCGTTTAGTTATACCGCCTGTTGGCATCTCTGAATGAAGACCAATCTCATCTAACATTACAGGTGCGAACTTCTCTGGATTGTGCTAACAATCTCTCCCCCAATTATCTCAAAACTAGTATTCATGGAAAATCCATGCCCTTTCCAAAATTCCTGGGCACCTCTGGTTTCAGCAGCTCTAGCCCTTTTATTATTGTCATAAAAATAAGATTAAAACCTGGAAATTAACTGCTTGCTACCTGAACCTGACTTTCTAGAAACATAGACTCTTACAGCAGGTCATTCGGCCCATCATGCATGTACTGGCTCTTTGAAAGAGCTGTCCAATTATTCCCACTCCCCTGCTCTTTATCCATAGCCCTGCCATCTTTTCCTTTTCAAGTATATATCTAATTCCTTTTTTGAATGTTAGTACGGAATCTGCTACCACCACCTTTTCAGGCAGTGCTTTCCACATCATCATAACTCGCTGCGTAAATAATTGTTTCCCCATGTCATCTCGTGTTCTTTTATCAATTATCTTAAATCTGTATCCTCTGGTTACTGATACACCTGCCCGTGGAAACAGTTTCTCTTTACTTTATCAAAACCCCTTTTACATTTTAATTGTTTTTTTAAAAAAAATTTTACCAACAGATCTTGGACTACACCTGCGAGGCTTGGCATTAGAATACAGCTCGTGATCCAGAGGCCTGGATTAATAATCCAGAGAATGCAAGTCCAAATCCCACCATGGCAATTTGAGAATTTGAATTCTGTTTTTTTTTTTAAATCTGTAAATAAAAAAGCTGGGTTCAGTACAATTGAACATGAAGCTGTTGGATTGTTGTAAAAACCTAAGTTGTTCACGGATATTCTTTGCAGAAGGAAACCTGCTGTCCTAACCCGGTCTGGTTTATATGGGATTCCAGTCCCACATCAACATGTCTGATTCTTAACTGCCCTCTGAAGTAGCCCAGCAAGCCACTCAGTTGCACAAAACTCAGGGCAACTAGGGATGGGCAACAAATGCCAGCAACACCCACACCCCGAAAATTATTTTAGAAACCTGAAATCCAGACAGACAGTTTAGGTGCAGGTTGGCAACATCCGAGGCTTAGGGAATCCCAATGTGCAGAAGGGTACCATTGGAGTTTGATCAACAAAAACTGAGCAGCCTACCTGCACAGTCAGGTCCAGTGTTCCCATTGAGGCACTGGTGTGCTAGGCTATCTAACACCAAGTGGGAGGAATCTCAGCTCCCAATCTCCCTCTAAAATGCCGCTACTGAGTCATTGGGCTAGTTTATCAACAATGTACTGGAGGACAGAGACCTATCTGGCTCACGTATCGGATGGCAGAATGAGCCACATGGATAGTGGTCTGAGTCCTTTATCAAAACTGTTCAGATGAGTCCCACCCAAAATATTAACAAAACTTTCTCGTCTGTTGCTCTCTGACCTGTTGTTCATTTCCAATGCTTTCTGTTTACTTTCAAAGAATGTAGTCTATGGGAAAATACCTACTAAAAGTCATAAGTGAGTTAGAACATCATCATCCATGATGTGCATATAGGATTCATGTTACTACTCAATAATTTATCCAAAAATAATCCATCAAGTGAATGAGCACTAAACTGACTTGGAAAATCGAATATGAATGAACTCAACAGGTTTAGCAAAACAAATTCTGATGCCAGTCCTTTAAGAGTTAATATAGATTATTTGGGCAATGAAGGTAGACTGGGGTCTAAATGCACATTTCCAGTACCGTCTTTCCAGGTGCAAAATCTGATAAGAAAAAAAAAATCAGCTTGATTTTACAATTTTTCATACACTATATTTTGCACAGTTTCAAGCCTTCAGAAACATAGTAATGGCAAAACTGTTGCTTTGTTGCTGAGCAATTGCTCCTCAAATCGCTGAACTGAGCATCACACTGTGCTGGAGGTACTTACACCATGCTGCCATTGTAACCTTGGACATGCTTTCACACTGTGGAGTGTTGAGGACTGTAAAGGTTGCATTGGCCTCCATCAGAAACATTCCACAGTGCAATTAAGCCCAGGTTGCAGCAACCAGCAGCAACGTAGATTCACGCGAATGAGAGACATGAGCACATAACTCCAGTGGAGAAGTAAGGGAGTGCTGCACTGTGGACGGTGCCGTGTGCCCGCTCAGGTGGACGGAAAAGATCCCATGGCACTATTTCGAAGAGGAGCAGGGGAATTCTTCCTGGTATCCTGGTCAATATTTATCCCTCAACCAGCATCACTAAAAACAGATTATCTGGTCATTATGGCATTGCTGTTTGTGGGACCTTGCTGTGCGCAAATAGGCTGCTGCGTTTCCTACATTACAACAGTGACTACACTTCAAAAGTACATAATTGGCTGGAAAGCGCTTTGGGTCATTCTGAGGCTATGAAAGCCACTATAAAAATGTAAGTTCTTTTCATACTGTTCTAACATCAGGATAAGGAAGCTAGTTCTAGTAACTTAAACGGGTTTATTCTGCTCGGGTCTCTGTATAAAAGTGGAATCCATTGCACCAACAGAGAGTGGCTTGCCCAACCCAAATGAAAAAGCAAGAGTCTGTCACACAGAGGTTGCTCTCCTGAAACAGGATTCTGTGATGGTACTTTTATACTTCCACTTTCGGACAGGTTCTCTCTCTCCTGAGGCAGAATATTATACAAAACAGCAGGTGCTGTGTTCTCAATTTCCAAGGAACCAACATTGCAAGCAGTGCAGTTCATTCGAATCAACAGACACCCTGGATTATCTTTTCAAAACAGAATAAAGCAATTGAATGCCCTTTATCATTCTGTGCTTAGTTACGGACATGCTGCAGACAAACATAACAGCTCCAGGATCTGACAATGTTTCAGAACCTTTTGTCAAAATCACTGCATAAAAGTTACGTTTTCATTTCATATAGTCAACAAATCTCAACAAGTCTCAGTTATGTTTTACCAATAACCTGCTCACCGATGCTCAGTTTGGGTTCCGGCAGGATCACTCGGCTCTAGACCTCATTACAGCCTTGGTCCAAATATGGACAAAAGAGCTGAATTCCAGAGAGAGGGGAGGTGAGAGTGACTGCCCTGGACATCAAGGCAGCATTTGACAAGAGTGTGGCATCAAGAAGTGTTAGTAAAATTGAAGTCAGTGGGAATCAGGGGGAAACTCTCCACTGGCTGGAGAAATACCTAGCATAAAAACACAAAAGAAATAGTGGCCCAACCATGGCTAACAAAAGAAATTAAGGATAGTATTAGATTCAAAGAGGAGTTATACAAAATTGCCAGAAAAAGTAGCAAGCCTGAGGATAAGGGGGCAATTTAGATTTCAGCAAAAAAGGACTAAGAGATTGATTGAGAGAGGAAAAATAGAGGACGAGAGTAAACTTGCAAGGAACATAAAAACCGACTGCGAAAGTTTCTACAAGTGCATAGAAAGAAAAAGATTAGTGAAGACAAATGTAGGTCCTTTACAGACAGAAATGGGAGAATTTATAATGGGGAACAAAAAAATGGCAGATTAAATAAATACTTCGATTCTGTCTTCATGGACGAGGACACAAATAACGTCCCAGAAATGCTAGGGAACCAAGGGTCTAGGGAGCAAGAGGAATTAAAGGAATTGATTATTAGCAAGAAAATAGTGCTAGAGAAACTAATGGGACTGAAGGCTGACAAATCCCCAGGGCTTGATGATCTTCATCCCAGAGTCCTAAAAGAGGTAGCCATGGAAATAGTAGATGCATTGGTTGTCATCTTCCAAAATTCCATAGATTATGGAACAGTTCCTGCAGATTGGAGGGTGGCAAATGTAACCCCACTATTTAAAAAAGAAAAAACAGGGAACTACAGACCAGTTAGCCTAACATCAGTCAAAGGGAAAATGCTAGAGTCTATTATAAAGGATGTGATAACGGCACACTTAGATAATATCAACGGGATTAGACAAAGTCAACATGGATTTATAAAAGGAAAATCATGTTTGACAAACCTACTAGAGTTTCTTGAGGATGTAACTGATAGAATGATAACTGTAGTGTATTTGGATTTTCAGAAGGCCTTTGATAAAGTACCACATAAGAGGTTAATGTGCAAAATTAAAGCACATAGGATTGGGGGTAATGTACTAGCATGGATTCTAAATTGGTTAACTGACAGGAAAGAGAGTAGTTTTCAATGATTTGGACGAGGGAACCAAATGTAATAGTTCCAAGTTTGCTGACGACACAAAACTAGGTGGGATTGAGAATTGTGAGGAGGATGGAAAGACACTGCAAGGCGATTTAGATAGGTTGTTTGATTGAGCAAACACATGGCAGATGCAGTATAACGTGGATAAATGTGAAGTTATCCACATTGGTAGGAAAAATAGAGGACAAAGTAATATTTAAATGGTGATGGCTTTGGAAGTGTCGATGTACAGAGGGACCTTAGTGTCCTTGTACACCAGTCATTGAAAGCAAACATGCAGGTGCAGCAAGCAGTTAGGAAGGCAAATGGTATGTTGGCCTTCATTGCAAGAGGATTTGAGTACAGGAGCAAGGATGCCTTACTACAATTATACAGGGCCTTGGTGCGGTACCTGTAGTGTTATGTGCAGTTTTGGTCTCCTTACCATAGAAAGGATATACTTGCCATAGAGGGAGTGCAGTGATGGTTAACCAGACTGATTTCTGGGATGGCAGGACTATCATATGAGGAAAGATTGGGTCGACTAGGCCTGTATTCACTAGAGTTTAGAAGAATGAGAGGGGATCTCATTGAAACATATAAAATTCTGACGGGGTTGGATAGACTGGATGCGGGGAGGATGTTTCCCCTGGCTTGGAAGTCTAGAACAAGGGGTCACAGTCTCAGGATACAGAGTAGGAAATTTAGGACTGAGGGGAGGAGAAGTTTTTTCACTCAGAGGGTGGTGAACTGTGGAATTCTCTACCACAGAAAGCTGTGGAGGCCAAGTCACTGAATATACTTAAAAGGGAGATGGATAGATTTCTAGACAAAAAAGACATCAAGGAGCATGGGGAAAAAGCAGGAATATGGTGTGATAGAAGATCAGCCATGATCATATTTAATGGCGGTGCAGGCTCAAAGGGCCGAATGACCTACTACTGCTCCTATTTTCTATGTTTCTAAAGGAAGATGGTTATGGTTGTTGGAGGTCAATCATCTCAGCTCCAGGACATCGCTGGATCCAGAACTAGATCCAGCACTGCTTCCTTTCTCGTTGGGTTGGAAACATACTGATTAAGAAAGTTCTCTTGTACACATTTCAGGAATTCTTCTCTCTCTTTGCCCTTTATGGAGTGGGGAGTAATATATTAGCATGGATAGAGGATTGGCTAACGAACAGAAAACAGAGAGGCGGGATAAATGGTTCATTCTCTGGTTGGCAAACAGTAACTAGTGAGGTGCCGCAGGGATCAGTGCTAGGATCCCAACTATTTACAATCTATATTAACAACTTGGATGAAGGGACAGAGTGTAACGCAGCCAAGTTTGCTGACGATACAAAGATGGGAGGAAAAGCAATGTGTGAGGAGGACATAAAAAAACCTGCAAAAGGACATAGACAGGCTAAGTGAGTGGGCAAAAATTTGGCAGATGGAGTATAATGTTGGAAAGTGTGAGGTTATGCACTTTGGTAGAAAAAAAAATCGAAGAGCAAGTTATTATTTAAATGGAGAAAAATTGCAAAGTGCTGCAGTACAGCGGGACCTGGGGATCCTGGTGCATGAAACACAAAAGGTTAGTATGCAGGTACAGCAAGTGATCAGGAAGGCGAATGGAATCTTGGTTTTTATTGCAAAGGAAGTATAAAAGCAGGGAAGTCTTGCTACAGTTATCCAGGGTATTGGTGAGGCCACACCTGGAATACTGCGTACAATTTTTATCATGTATGTAAACCTGTAAATACCATGTCTAACCACTAGAGGACTTATCCCCTGGAGTCCCAAAGGATCCCACAATCCCTCGGGAGCACCTGTATATAAGGAGGCCTCACAGGCTGGAGAGGCACTCAGATCTGTAATAAAGGACTACGGTCACACCTTACTTTAAGCTTGCAGTATCTAGTCTGACTCTTTATTCAAGGCATAACAGTTTTGGTCTCCATATTTAAGAAAGGATATACTTGCTTTGGAGGCAGTTCAGAGAAGGTTCACTAGGTTGATTCCAGAGATGAGGGGGCTGACTTATGAGGAAAGGTTGAGTAGGTTGGGCCTCTACTCATTGGAATTCAGAAGAATGAGAGGTGATCTTAACGAAACGTATAAGATAATGAGGGGGGCTCGACAAGGTGGATGCAGAGAGGATATTTCCACTCGAAGGGGAAACTAAAACTAGGGGACATAGTCTTAGAATAAGGAGCCGCCCATTTAAAACTGAGATGAGGAGGAGTTTCTTCTCTCAGAGGGTTATAAATTTGTGGAATTCACTGCCTCAGAGAGCTGTGGAAATTGGAACATTGAATAAATTTAAGTCAGAAATAGACAGTTTCTTAACAGATAAGGAAATAAGGGATTATGGGGAATGGGCAGGGAAGTGGACCCAAGTTCATGATCGGATCAGCCATGATCGTATTAAATAGTGGAGCAGGCTCGAGGGGCCATATGGCCTACTTCTATTTCTTATGTTCTTATGACACTATTATCCCAGTCTATATTAGGATAATTGAATTCCCCCATTATCACTACTCTATAGTGCTTGCATTTTTCTGCAATTTGCCTGCAAATTGGTCCCCTATGATAGCCTATGGGATACATCCAGTAGTGCAATAGCTCCTCTATTCTTTCTTAATTCTAAACAAATAGATTCTGTCCGTGAGCCCTCAATTACATCATCCCTTACCAGTGCTATAATAGTTTCTTCGATCAGATCTCTGTTACTGCTACTATATCATGGTCCCAAGTATTGTCTTGTGACTGTAGCTCATTGGTTCCCACAAATTCTGGCTGTTCTCCTTCCCACCTCAAAATGTTCTGCACTCTCAGTGATGTCCTTTACCCGGACACTAGGGATGCATCACCATGCGAGACTCGTATTGGTAGTTGCAGAAAACCTGTGCCTCCCAACTATTGAATCTCCTATATTCATTGCATTCCTACACTTTGCTGTACTCCCCATGCAGTCCTTTGCCCCACTGTCCCAGACAGCACTCCTTCGAGATGTCGTCACCCTCAGCAGTATTCAATATTGAAAATTGGGTAGTGAGCGCCGCACTCCTGGAGGATTCCTGCACTGCCTGCCTCTTCCTACCTTGCCGGATGGCCACCCACTTACTGTTATGAGCTCTCTGTGGCTGTGGGGTGACCATCTCCTGTAATGTACTTCCAGCGAAGATTTCAACAACTAGCATTTATATAACACCTTTAATCTGGCACTTTTAAAATGTGTTGTGGCTTAGTTGGTAGCACTCTTGCCTCTGAATCACAAGGTCCCACTTCAGAACTGTGAACACAGAATCCAGGCTGACACTGTAGTGCAGTATGAAGGAGTTCTGCACAGTCTGAGGTGCTGTCTTTTGGATGAGACGTTAAACTGAGGCCCTATCTGCCCTCTCATGTGGGAGTAAAAGATCTCATGTCACTATTTGAAGTGTCCTGGCCAACATTTTATCCCAAACCATCAAAACATTAGCTGATCATTTATCTTGGTATTTGGGGTACTTTGCTATGTGCAAATTGTCTGACGTGTTTGCCTATATTACAGAAGTGATTACACTTCAAAAATACTTCACTGGCTGTGAAATGTATTGAGATGTTTTGAGGACTTGCAAGGTGCTTTGTAAATGCAAGTTCTTCCTTTTTTAGAAAAATGTCCCAAGCCAATTCACCAAGGTGTACGGGAAAAGAAAAGATGTTGAGCTAAAAAACAATTAGATTAAATGGGATAACCAAGAAGCTAAAGTCAAGAGTTTTGGGTTGGGGTATGATGGAATTAAACACAAGGATGAGCTTCTAAATTTGAGGATTTGGGAATCAAGGGTTATGGGAAGTGGGCAGGGAAGTTCAGTTGAGGCCAAGATCAGATCAGCTATGATCTTATTGAATGTGCAAGCTCGAGGGGTCAAACGGCCTACTCCTGCTCCTATTTCTTATGTTCTTATACTGTGAACCAAGGTACATCAGCAAGGACGGGAGTGCCAGGGCTGACGGGCAAGTGGGATTAGATATGAGAGATTTGGATGAACTGATGTTTACAGAAGGTGGAGGATGGGAGCCCAGCCAAGAAGGCATTGGAGTGATCGAGTCTGCAGGTGACAAAGATATGACTGAGGGCTTCAGTGACAGGTGGACTGAGGTAGAACTGGAAGCAGGCGATGTTCGAGTTGGAAATGCATCGTATTTATGCTGGAGAGGATACGAGGTTGGAGGTTCAGCTAAGGGTCGAACAGGACATCGAGGTTATGAACAATCTGGTTCAGCAAGTAGAGTGAAGTTGATGGGTGAAGGTTCGGCATCTATAGCAGGGGCCAAAGACAATGGGTTTGGTTTTCCCAATATTAAACTGGAGGAAATCAAGGCTCATCTAAGACTAAGCCCAAGTCAGAAAAACAGTCTGACAGCACTGAGGCAGTGGAGGTCTCAAAAGAGCTGGTAGAGAGAGGGAGAGAGAGAGAGAGAGAGAGAGAGAGAGAGAGAGAGAGAGAGAGAGAGAAAGAGAGAGTTGGGTGTCATCAGCATACAGGGGGAATCTGACCCCATGTCTGCAGATGATATCATTGAGGGGCAACATGTAGGCAAGTAAGAGGAGGAGCCCAACAATTTCAATTTGTTTAACTTACCCTGCCTCAAAGGGTAGTCCTCAGTTCACTTAAAAAAAAAGATCTAGACCTCTTGCCAAGACTTTAGAAATTCAAATCTGCCAGTGTCAATCAAAAAATTAACAGGCTGTTATAATCATAACCAAAACAAATTCAATAAATCTGGTAATTTCAGGGCGAGTACCAGAACAGGACCATTAAAGTTGCTGGATTGTTGTAAAAACCCAGCTGGTTCATTAATGTCATGGCAGGAAGAGAACCTGCCACGTTTACGTGTACTGGCCAACGTGACTAGTCCCACACTATGGGCTCAATTTCCCTCAGTGATTTGCGTTTTTTTTTGGCGCGTGCCACTTTTTTTGGCTTAAGTTAAAAAAATACAAGTTTCCCCAGTCAATGTGCGCCAACATAACTCAGTTAGTTACGTTTTTTTAGGTTCTTTTCTTTTTGAGTCATAGGGGATGGTAACCTGCCACCCACGCCAATTCTGGCCGTTTAAGCAAGTTTGGCCAGCTTCGATTTACTCCAATTCTTCTTAGGCCGGCGTATGTGGCCTCTGTAGAAAAACCACCTGCTGAGTTAAGAAAATCGGTGCAGGTCTGTAAATCAGTGCAGCAGATGCCCAGACAGCAACAGCAGGAGGGCAGGGGCGGGGGGGGGGGGAGGGGGGGGGGGAGCCTTTCAGGCATAGTTAGGAGTGGGAACTGGAAGGGAGGAGGCAGATTGGCCAGGGATAGGTGCGGGGACCTGTACCAGGAGGCCATTCAACCAGGGATAGGTGGAGGGACCGGGAGGCCATTCAGCCAGAGATAGGAGCGGAGACCGGCATCAGGCATCGGGAGACCATTCAGCCTGGGATAGGAGCGGAGACTGGGAGGCCATTCGCCCAGCGATAGGAGTGGAGACCGGGAGGCCATTCGGCCAGGGATAGGAGCGGAGAGCGAGGGGCCATTCAGCCAGGGATAGGTGCGGGGACCTGGGGGCTATTCGGCCAGGGATAGGTGTTACCGGGAAGCCATTCAGCCAGGGATAGATGTGGGGACCGGCAGCGGGAGGAGACTTTAATAATTTAATGGTGGTAAATTGCTGCAATGTGTAATATGCTTGTGCAGGTTGCTGTGAGTTGACTGTATGTGTCACTTTCCAGTCTCAGCCCACAATTGTATCCCTGGTGACTGTGGCAACCCGATCTTTTTGCCACAGATCTTGGGATCCACCCCCAGGCTAGGCTGCGCCAAAATGAAGAATTCAAACAGGGAAACTTGGATGATTTTTTTTTTTATAAAGTGTTCTTGTGCCCCCAAAATACAGGTATAATTCTTCAAGTACGCCAAAAAACAGCTTTGGGGAAAATTGAACCCTCGGTGATTGACTCTTAATGTCCTCGGGACCAATAGATATGGGCAATAAATACTATCTGGCCAGTGTTGCCCACATCAAGTGCACTCCCATCCTTGTTGATGTACATTGGTTCACGGTATCCCAAATCTCCAAATTTAGAATCTATCCTGGTCTTTAATTCCCTCCTCTGACCCTACAAAAGCCCCGCCCCAAAACTCTGACTTTAGCTTCTTGGTTATCCCATTTAATCTAATTGTTTTTAGCTCAACATCTTTTTATTTTCCCCGTACGCCTTGGTGAATTGGTTTGGGACATTTTTCTAAAAAAAGAAAAAGTTGCATTTACAAAGCACCTTGCATGTGCTGAACATATAAATATTTGAATTTGTGTGACTCGCAAACCTGTTACCAGGTTTTATTGACAATCTTTGCAACAAATGTGATGATTAAGCTGAGACTTCAAAAAAAACCTCTGGTGCTGTGCATGATTTAAACAAAACAGAACTGCTTCATATGTCATTGCCTTTTACAAATACTAAAGATTTATGCTACTCTTTCAGAAATCTAAAATAAATGAAAGGAAATGGTTTGTTGAAATAGTGTCAGATTTGATCAATAACTGCAACATTTCAAAATACTTTGTTTCTTTAGAGGTGTGCAACAGATTACAGCGTTACTTTCAAGATCATTTTTAATTGTTTTTTTGTGCATCATCCCATCCCCCAACTCAAAACCAGAAGATTGGCAGCTGGTGTCCCAAAGATGCTGGTCTTCAGTTTTCAACCTTTGGCCAACTGTGTTTTGTCACATCTCAGCTATGTCAAAGTGAAGGAACCTGTTCTATCTTGGGGAGAGTATTAAACAGGCACGAGGCAAGTTAACCCTACATCTTACTGAAGATGGTGAATCTGAAAAAACACATGATCCTTAGGATATGGTTATGTAACAAAGAACATACAAAAAGCTTTAGTGTTGGGGAGGTGTCATGATGCAGGACCATGCATGTGATTCCCCCATACTGCTGAGATCCTGATCTCTATTATGTTGAATCAGGCTCAGTACTGCCCTAGAGGAAGGTAAGTGGGGGCCAGGAACCCTCAGACTGCTATCATACCCATCTACAACAGTATTTTCTTTGCACTTCAGATGTGGGCAATACTGGCCAGGTAGTATTTATTGCCCATCCCTACTGGGCTCGAGGACATTAAGAGTCAATCACATAGTGTGGGACTAGAGTCATGTCAGCCTGGACAGGTAAATGTGGCGGGTTCCCTTCCTGCTACGACATTAGTGAACCAGCTGGATTTTTACAACAATCCAGCAACTTTAATGGTCCTGTTCTGATGTTTGCCCTTAAATGACCAGATTTATTGAATTTAATTCCATAATTTGCCATCGCTGGATTTAAATTCACCAGGCAACATCTCAAAATTGCCATGTTATCCTCAAATGTAAAAGTTGTATATAGACTACTGCAAGTGGCGAGTGCTATGGCATCTGGCCTATACTTAATAAATAAATATTACTTAGCGGCTGCACAATGAAACAAAGAATGGGTGGCTTGCTCAGTTGGTAAATTTGCTGTCCAGTACAAGATTGAGCCACAAGGATTAGAAGGTCCCGGTACCAAAAGTATTTGACTTAAACACAAAGTCGTAGCAATATAACGAATCGTTAGAAATAAACAGCATCATTTGCAGAATGTTTTCCTGGTGAACATGGTGACAATATACAATGTCGGGCTTTTTTAAAAAAAAAGTGATTGATGCTACATGAAGGAGAAATGTGCGAGTTCATGCATATTAAAACTCAGGGGTTTACATTATCTATCTGCAAGATTTTCTAAATGGTTTGCGGTTTCTGGCAGAAGCACTGCTGCAGTGAATTGCCTTACGCAGAAGTCAAGTCACTGATGTCCTTTCATGAGCATCAGAAACGCATTGCAACCACCTACTCAACATCCTAAGCAAAATAAAAAGAAATTCGACGACAGAGGGGTAGAAGGTGAATTCTGAAATGTCAGCATATTAGCCACCAACGTACTGAAGAATGGCAGCCTACAGGATGCAGTTAGAAACACATTAAAATACAGTATGTAGTTGTCTCCTCCTCCCCCGTCTTCCAAGGTATTTCCTCTAGTATTGTTCCCACATACATGAAAATGTGCTGAAGTTTTCTTGGTGCAATGAAGAGATCAGAATCTAGCCTACATTCCAATATTTCTGTTGTCAAAAATAGCAGCATACTTATTCAGTGAATCCAAAGTCATACAGACCAGAAAGATCCCAGACAAATCTTTAATCTATGTCAATTATCTGACCTCAGCCTGGGTGGCACTAGGGATTGTACAACCGGCCCAAATGTCCATAGGCTGGGGGGCGTAGGGGGTGAAGTCTGTCATGGTTCCTATTCATAATGATTATTTAGTGACCCCTGCTAGAAAGCGAGCATTGGTGAACAGCATCAGGCACTACAGTGATTCCCCCATAGTTGAAAAGCCTGATGACATTCATTGCCTAAGCTCACACATGAAGAATGGCCAGTTGGGTAAAGGAGTTTGTTGGCTCTCTTGGAACCTGCTCTCAGCAGGAGTTAACGCCCTCAAGAGATAGAGGTGCAGACACTGGAAGTGAGTGGAAAATACCAATGAAATATTTTATTTTATGACTATCATAACTTGCTTGACACTTGCATACGAGTGGAGTATTACTACACCCAAATGGTGTTCAAACTTATGTCACCCCAAGTCTATCAATGGTCATATAAAAATCCATCAAAAACAGAAACTCTCAACAACATCCAAGTCCCACCCCAGCATTTAAGCACATACCCTAGGCTGCATCGTTGGTGGTGCCGTCTTTTAAAAATGGTCACCTTTCTTTATCTCACCAGCATCTTGTTTTGAAATAACCAGTAGAACTTAACAAAACATTTCAGCGTTGCAGGTGGACTATGGAATAAAAATGATATTCAACAGAATACAGAAGTAAATTGCTCATATGGCAATTTTCGAAGCCAGTTTAAGGAAGAGAAACAGGCTTCAGAATATTTCTTGTTCCAGATTTGCAAAATCTGATCTTCTGATTCCACACTGGGAAGAGTCATTTTGTTCCCAATTGAAATCAGTGGCATCCAGATTTGTTTTTAGGGTGAGTGTTGTTGAAGTTGGATATTTCAAGTTCACTCCGAGTCAATAGCATGTATTACTTGTATTTGTGCAAGATAAACTAACCAAAACAAAACAGTGTATTATCTACTTGTTCATGATCTACATAAACAGGCCTTTCAGGCAAAATCGAGTCAGCATTGCTGTATTTCACCACGAGACAGTCTAATCCCATTCTGCTAAATGTATCCTATCTCACCAATGCCTCCAATTAAAAATCCTCATCCTCATAAATCCCTTCAAGGTGTTGCCCCTCCCCATCTCCGTAACCTCTTCCAGTCCTACAATCCCTCCTCCGAACTCTTGTATCTCATCACCTTTTGGTCCACCATTGGTAACTGTGCCTTTGGTTGTCTAGGCTCCATGCTCTAGAATTCCTTCAGTCTCTCCACCTTCCTCACCTCCTTAAAACCCAGCTCTTTGACCAAGCTTTTGGTCACCTGTCCCAATAGCTTTATGTCTATTAAAATTGACTGCCTGCTCAAATTCATGCTTTTAAACATGCTTGTAGACAGCACCGCTTCAATGCCTTCTGCCCTTCCCTTATCAAATGACATTCAGCCATACGATAAACATTACAACAAGAGGACTATAACCGGTTGCCCCTCAGATTTGCACCTTGTTGTCACCAGCAGAGCAGGACCCATCTCCCTATTGCAGGAGTGATGATATTAGGGGTACTCAACAAGCGGAGGGGAGGGGGAGGGCATTGATTCCTCACTAGTATTTTCCCACTATTATTGCAAGAAGTGATGTCAATGTAAGATGAGATTAAAGTATTTTTTTTCTTACTACTCATTTCCTAAGGGAAACCAAGACTGTGGACAGCCATGAGTTAGCAAAAGCACGAACCATACACCACCAAAGACTGGACACAAAGTATTTGCGTCTTATTTTCCGAATGGAACTAATTTTTTTTTTTAAATCAACTGAAACAATTGTAGATGACAATTTTTGTACAGATTCAAATTAAGAAAAAGGGTATGTGCACTAATCGCTATACAAAGCTGATTGTTAAGAGCTCACAAGGCATCAAAACTGATCCACCCTATCACTGATTCCAAAGAGCTAACCAATGCAGACAGATTTAGAGCATCATCGATGTATTAGTAATGAAGCTTACTATCTGATTCCACAAGTCTAGACTCTGTCGTGGAACGTACTATCCTCAACGACAATTAATTTTTTGAACTCTCATGCACAGGGAAATTAAATTTACTGATTAGTACTGAATACCAAATACTTGCTCCTGTTAATGACTATTGCTGTAGCAAAAACAAGTGTGTGTGTCGTGACCCAGATCATTTACATTTTACTATTATATGCCTAAACTACCAAAGCCTCCCCTCCTTCATAGCATGGTCACACACACAGAGTTTGCCCCAATTTACATCATATGCAATGCCAAAAGGGTTCACACCCAAGCTAACAAGGTTTTACAATTGGATCTTGCGAAGGCAGCGCTGGTGGTACTTCTCCAGCGCTTTGGGGTGCCTGCTGTATATACAAATTGATATATTAATATTTAAAAGTTCTAACCCTACACTTTAAAGTTTACTGCCTTCAACAGCATTTAAAGGGTCAGACACATACTACGATTATATCTGCTGCACAATAGCTAATAAATGTGGATATGGTTTACTTCAATTAAAGCAGTCAAATCAAATCAAAACTGCCTTGAACTTGGCTCAGTGGTAGCACTCGCAATCCTCTGGTTCAGGCCCCATTCCAGAGACTTGAACACTTAATATAGGCTGGCACTCCAGTGCAGTACTTGGGAAGTGCTGCATAGTCCAAAGTGCTGACTCCTGGATTAGATACTAAACTGGAGCTCTTTCTGCCTGTTCAGGTGGATGTAAAAAAATCCCATGGAACTAAATCAAAAAAAGAGCAGGGAGCCTCCCAGTGCCCTGGCCAAAATTCCAGGGCCTCAAATCTGGCACCAAGCTTATGGTCTTACAGGGCAGTAGAGATACCTGCCGTCCTTTATGGCTCAAACGTGGACTATACACAGCAGGCACCCCAAAGCGCTGGAGAAGTACCACCAGCGCTGCCTTCGCAAGATCCTGCAAATCCACTGGAAGGATAGACGCACAAACGTCAGTGTTCTTGCTCAGGCCAACATCACCAGCATCGGAGTACTGACCACACTCGACCATCTCTGTTGGGTGGGCTACATCATCTGCAAGCCTGACACGAGACTCCCTAAGCAAACGCAGGTGGGCAGAGGAAACCTTTCAAGGACACCCTCAAAGCCTCCTTGGTAAAGTGTAACATCCCCACCAGCACCTGGGAATCTCTAGGCCAAAACCGCCCAAATTGGAGCACCTAGAGTCTCGTCGCCGAGAGCATGCAGAAAACAAGCGCAGACAGCGGAAGGAGTGTGTGGCAAACCAGGCTCCCCACCCACCCTTTCCTATTACAGAGACTGCAATTCCCACATTGAACTGTACAGCCACCTGAGAACTCACTTCGAGAGTGGAAGCAAGTCTTCCTCAATTTCGAGGGACTGCCTATGATGATGGTGATCTTCCCTTAACAAACAGAAACAGATTCATTGGTCATTTACCTCACTGCTGTTTGTGGGACCTTGCTGTGCAGATTGACTGCTATACTTGTTTACATTAGCAGTGACCGCATTTCAGAAAGTACTTCACAGGAGGTGAGGTGCTTTGGGAAATCCTGAAGGTGCAATTAATCGAAATACAATTGAAAGTTCTTTCGTTCTTGGTAAACGTACATGTCACAGCTCACCTGACGGCAAAGTGGTAAATAGCCTGCGTGGAAGATGCCCGACTCGGTAACAGCCGCGGCTCCCTGTGGAAAGCGATTTCACAACAGGTGCAGAAAACAACTCCACGTGAGCAAGTTGGCTGATACACAGTTGGTTTTAAGCATGATCCTTCACTTTCCTTTCTACTGCCTTCCCTCATGTGGCCAAGGAAGGGCAACATGGACAGCAGCACTGCACCACTGTGAAGAGGGGGCTAAAAACTCAACCACTCAGCACCATCAAAGGAAGCACTTACATTGCTGCTTCAGTTGTGCTATTTTCTGAGGCGTCACTTAAGAGTCTCAGTCCCTCAGAGAGGCAGAAACACCATCTCAGTTAGTTTACAGCACTGCTCTTGGAGTTCGAGCTAGGGTCTGAGTACACTCATAAAGCAAATTCACCATTAGCCAATGAGTGGTGTGACTTCATCCAGTGACTAAAAGGTCTAACAATCTTTCCAAAACAACCAATGCCTATCTCATGTAAGTGAAGTATATATTCAACAAAAAAAGTGTTGAAAATTTGCAATGAAAAATACACTCTAAAGTGTTCTTTGTATTGCACAAGTTGTTTGGAGCTTGTTTTGGGATCCAAGTGCAACACTTCAGCAAATGCAGGTAAAATGGGCTGCATATGATACAAAATTGTTGATAATATCTTAGTGTTCAAGACTAGCAATGGTATGTCACCATTTTTATTGTTAAAAAATACTCAATCATGACACCATGAAAACTGTGTTTTAAATGATTCTCTTGGTCTCGAGCAGGATCAAAGACGAGCTTCTGTGAATAAAAAAATGCAGTCACACACAAGATATTTTGCGTATTGTTGCAATAGATTATTCAGAGCTAGGAGAGTGGCAGAGGAAGCCAGATATTACATTAACTCTTACTTTAAGCCACCAAGGGAAGGGTTAGGAGTGGTAAATATTGATTTACTTTGCCATATGAATCTCCAGCACGTGACTAAGTGAAACTGCAAAAACAAATCTCCTGGCTGCACATTAAGTGAATATACAACACACTTCCCAGTCAAACTCCATTACGTTCAAAATGCAGAACAATCCCATTATGTCAAAGTGATTTAGACCGACAAAAATTCCACATATTGGGACGAACCATACTACTGCAATAGAATAGATAGGGAGAAGATGTTTCCATTGGCAGGAGGGTCAGTAATCAGAGGACACAGATTTAAGATAATTGGCGAAGAGACCAGTGCAGAGATGCAGAGACATTTAAACGCAGTGAATTCTGATCTGTAATGCACTGCCTGAAAGTGGTGGAATCAGATTCAAAATAAATTTCAAAAGGGTACTGGATATATACCTGAAAAGGAAACATTTGCAGGGCTATGGGGAAAGAGGTGAGTGGGACTCTTTCAAAGAGCCAGCACAGGCATGATGGACCAAATGGCCTCCTTAAGTGCTGTATGATTCTATGATAGGTGTGCAAGGAAGAAAGTACTCGGCCACAACCCATACTATACAGAACACAGCTGAAATTATTTGTACCCTGAACAGTCTCCAACACTTACATTACTTCATACAAAGAGTAAAACATCCAGAAACTCAGCATAAACTGCATCTTACTGCTGAATTCAAAATTATTTTGCTAACATTCACATTTAAAAGCTATAGTTGAAATCTGCGTATGCACCTCTTGTGGAACAGTGGAAAGAAAATTGCCGATAACAAAAACCGTTTAAAAGAAAATAAAAAGGATTTGAAAAAGATTAGCAAAGGATTAGCCTGGAGTCTCCAGGAATGAAAGATTAATCTTCCGGACACTGACGTGGGCAACCCGGGAGAGGAACCATAGGTGTGTTATTTTTAATTTTCTTTGAAAACTTTTGTTTATTAGTTCTAAAAATATTGGAGATGGGGGGAAAAGAAGGATGTTTGACTGACAGCCAAGAATCGTCTAATCAGGAATGAAGAGTCTGTTCGCTATCCAATTGGTGCTGGAAGGCAGGAGGCAGTGAGGATGGACATGCTGGGTGCCCATTGGCAGATGTGGGGGGCAGGGTGGTGGGAGGGGAGGGGTCATGTGATGCAACCTTCAGGAATTGATTTAAATGTAATGAGTTGGCCACAGGAGGAGGGGAAAAGCACCAGCCAGCTTGATTGGCCAAATAAACGATTTCTCTGTTGTAACATTCCATAATATGTTGACACAATACAGGACAAAGTAAACAATACTTGGTGGGGACTGGCATAGCCCACTGATGTTCCAATGCTTGTGCAATCAGATGCCACGTGCCTGCCACGATTCTGCAAATAGTAATTTTCTGCTCCCAGTTATCAGGTGGGGAGCAGAGAGAGACTGAGGTCTTCCTCCATAAGGAGGTGAAGTTGCTCTTCTCCTGCCTCAACACCAGCACAGAAGTGTATCTGCACATCCTCTTGCTAGCAGAATGATATGGCATGCAGCAGGACAACATGAAGAACATTTGCTTTTAATTATCTGGGGGAGGCTTGTCAGTGAGAAAGAATCCTATCTGTGCACTGTATAAAGGATTGATCATGTTCTTGTGACTTTGCCGAACTCGAAGTACAGTAATGCACTGTAAAGTTTATTGAAAGGCAGCCAATGCTCCAGTTACATTACAAAATAGGCAAGTATAGTTGTGTACTCTGAGAGCTCTCAGACACGCAAACATGGACCATAAACATTTGGATAATATTTACACATCCACAGAGTGGTTTTTACAAAGCTACAACAGAGAGAAGCTAAGCGTGGAATGGAAATTATTGAAATATTCACACTGACAGCAGCCTCTGCTTGGTACACTGGTTTGCTTTGGACTGAGTATGGAGTACTTTGCATCAACATTCCCGCTAAGCAGTAAGCCAAAGGTCCAGCACAGGCCATTCTTCAGCTTTTCAATGCAAGAAACCGCGCAAATTTGAAAGTGTCACACAGCCCATTAAAAGTGACCATGCACTAAAAAAAAAAATTACACTTCAAATGTACTCTTGTTTTTTCCGCAGCATATACTTACTCCATTAACCATTGTAGTTCGGAGCCTCCTCGTAAACAAACACCATTATGGACCATTCTCATTTGCTAATTAATCAGGTTTTGGGTGGGAACCTCGGCTCAGTGGTAGCAGCACACTTGTCTCTGAGTCAGAAGGTTATGGGTACACAACCTATAGAGACTTGAGCACATAACCCAATCAGAGGTGCTGACTTTTGGATGGGACGTTAAACCAAGGCCTCGTCTGCCCGCTCAGTTGGGCGTAAAAGATCCCATGACACTAATGGGTACAGTAGCATAGTGGTTACGTTACTGGACTGGTGATCCAGAGGCCTAGATTAATGATCCGGAGACATGAATTCAAATTGCACCACTGCAGCTGGGGAATTTAAATTTAGTTAATTAAACAAATCTGGAATAAAAAGCTAGCATCAGTAATGGTGACCATCTGGTTCACTAATGTTCTTTAGGGGCAGAAATCTGCTGTCATTACCTGGTATGGCTATATGTGATCACAGACCCACAGTGGCCGACTCTTAACTGCCCTCTGAAATGGCCTACAAAGATGATGGACTGCAGCAGTTGAAGGCAGCTCACCACCACCTTCTCAAGGGCAAAATGGGGATGGGCAATAAATGCTGGAGATGTGAGATATTGACCAGATAAACCGTTTTTTTTTAGTGCTGTTGATAGAGAGATAAATATCAATTACACCCACATCCCATGAGCGAATAAAAAAAAAAACTATTCCAAGGAGAGCAGGCCAATATTTATCTCTCAATCAACAGCACTTAATAAAAGCAGTTTATCTGGTCAATATCTCACTGCTGTTTGTGGAACCTTGCTATATGCAAATTGGTTGCCACCACGTGACTACACTTCTAAAGGTATTGGCTATAAAGCACTTTGAGGTCCTTTCATAATGGTTCCCCACTTTAATTTTTCTGTAGCTGTTACACTACTAGGAGTATAAAATTTCAACATTAGTAAAAGATTATAGTTTGAGTATTTGGTCTTGTATATTCTAAGTGTCAGTATTTCAAATTCAGATTTCAATTCAGTTTCAAGCACTCAACCTTAAGCAAAATGTCACAGATACTACCATCCTAATTATAAATACTAAAACTGATGGGCAAATGGGACAGGGTGTATGGAGGCCATGCCCATGCAAATAAATGCCAAAAATAACCCAAATTATGTCATGCATTTTGTGATGATTAGTCATTAACTGAAACAAGTTCAATTTATGTCCCATCTCTAACTTTAAAAAATTCTAAATAGAAGATATGTAGGAAATCAACAGAGAGCCAGGAAAGGGGAGATTAGGAGGGGGTGACCTAAAGTGTGGTTGAAGGACTGGGTTTTCAGGAGATTTTTTAAAAAGGAGGGAGGTGGGGAGGTGGAGAGGTGGAGAGGTGTAGGGTGAAAATTACAGAATGTAGGTCACAAGAGGCTAAAGACTCCGTCAATGGTGGGGAGAAAGGAAGGCGCATGGAAAGAGGGCCGAGTCAAAGGATTGGAGAGCTTGGAGAGGGAAACAGAGCTGGAAAAGGGAGATAGGGTCATGGAAGGATTTAAAAACAAGCACTTTAAACTCAAAGCACAGGGAGCCAATGTATGTCAGTGAAGAGAGTGGTTTTGGGAGACAATGATACTTTTGCTGGCAACAAGAACAAAGATAGAGGTCATAGCACAGTTGACAGCAGTGGTGGGGTCATGGTGCCTGGAGCGCCAGAGACAGGGAATATGGTTCCATGAGCGTTTTTTTTTTTCCCTGAACGGATGGCGAGTAGGAATTGTACAACAGAACAACAGATGACAATGTTTTTTATTATTAAACCCAAAGCTGCACATTCTTCAGTTATAAACCAAGTCTATTCCAGTAGCATTTTATTATGTCCAACACAAAAATAGATTTTTTTTTAAACTCCCAATCAGACATCAAAGATTCTACTGCTGGAGGGCAGACTGCCCGACTGAATGAAATGCATTTCATATTGCAACCAATAAGGATGCACTGGGTTGCCCCAGTGGCATCAGCTAACAAACACAAATTTAAAAGTGCGCCCCTTTTTTTTTTTAAATAAAGGGATACAACCAATAACAGAAATTAAGGAAAAGGAAACTTATCAAACTAAATACTTCCACTGCACACTCCAGTCCCTGAAGATCTCGAGCGTTACCAGCGGACACCACATGCTCCCTTCTGCAGGGGCACCTGGCCGCAGTCAAGACCACGGAAGAGAGGTAGGCAGCCAGAGGGTCTCATCCAATCTGGACCTGTAAATGACCACCCTAGCCAGGTGCAGGAGCAGACCCACGAGAAGATCCTCTGACTGGCCGTCACCCGCCCCGCTCCTCTGCACTGGGTGGCCAAAGATCAGGAGCGTGGGACTGAGGTGGAGCCAGACTACCAATAAGTTTTGCCTTTAAGTTCCAATTCTTATCTGAAATCTCGGTGCTACTTTACATTTGTGTAATTGCCCTATTGGCATATTCTTAGCTTTTCCAATCTCTCCTAAATTTATGATTCAATTGCAGCTGTTGTATTGCAGCATTGGTGAAGCTCAAGTAATTTCCAATTTCTTCAGAATCCTCAGCCACTGCCCTCTACTCTCGAGTCTCATCACTGAATCTTTTCAATGGTACCGGGGGAGGGGGGGGGGAAGGGGGGGAACAGTGGGGGGTCATTGGGGCAGCCATTCTGACTTTTAAATCATTTAAATCAACTGGGCAATCTCCAAGAATATTTCTTCAATAAACAAAACCTCACTTTTACCAAGGTAAAACTTTCTTTAAAAAGTGAAGGGAGAAAGAACATACTCCAAGTGGATGGGAAAGGAGCTGGGACAGGTAATTTTCAGTGTAATAAGCAGACTCTATAAATCAGCTGATCCAGAAGGGTAAATCATGGTTAATTCACTTTCAATGGGGTATGGAGAGAAAGCAGGAATGGGGTACTGAGTTTGCATGATTAGCCATGATCATAATGAATGGTGGTGCAGGCTCGAAGGGCCGAATGGCCTACTCCTGCACCTATTTTCTATGTTTAATGGTCATTCCATCTTTCAGACAAAGCGTTAACACACAGTTCCCTCTGCCTGCTCAAGTAAATGTAAAAGTAACTATAAAATATCCCATGGCTTTGAAGATGTGTTCTCGGTGTCCTGGCCAACATTCCTCGTCCAACTAACACCACCAAAGACAGAATTAATTTGCTCTTTATGGTATCTTGCTGTGCACAAATTGGCCATAACATTTGTCTGCACAACTACAGTGACTATTTCAAAAGTAATTCATTGGTCATTTGGTCACTTTGGTGTCCTGAGGTTGTGATAAGGTACTATATGAAGTCAAGTTTTTTTTCTTACAGGAGTAAAATATAAGAATCATGTTTGCTGTTGGCTGCTGCTCAGGGACAATAGAGGTGCTAGCAATATCAGAAGTGCAGAAACATTAAAAATATTTCCACACTGTACAGCCCCCTCAAATGCTTTGATACTGTCCAGTTTAGGAATGAAAAGCTGCAAGCCTATCTTCCAGTACGTTTGTCATTTCAGTGTGGACGTTAAACACCAAAATCCAGATTGAACAATGCAGTCAGTGTTCTTTCACCTCCAGAACCAAAGGTCAAAAGCAGCCTACTCTAACGGGATGAACGTCCTCCCTCTATGGGTCCTAGCTGAAGTAAGTTGGAACCCAGCTTACAATCCGAACAAATCTACAGTACAGATGTATTTACAATTCAGTACAAATTGGCAATCACACCAAGAGAGAGGCCAGAAAGAAAGCTAGTCTGGAATATGAAAATGTCACACTGATGCAGAGAAAAATGTTCCTCAGTGTAGAGAGCACTTTACCCTGCACCTAAGCCAAGTCAATTTTAAAAACAAATCTGGGGAGGCATCAAGAAACTGAAAGTGTCTCACTTTCTTTTCCTCCAATCTTATCCCCTCCATTTCTAACAACATTGACTCTTGCCAGTGTACTGTTCCAGAAGCACTCGCCATTCTCCGGTACCTTAACCAAATGGCCATTCTTCATACACGAGTCTGATAGTGTCAACAAGCAAATTAACTGTGGGAGGCAATGAAACCAAACGCAATCCTGTCCTGCTCAATGTCTATACAAGCAACCTTTCAAGCAGTGGTCACTGGATAGTGATCAGGAGCTAATTTGTACCATGTATAGCACCAGCCCTATTGAGATCAGCTGACTTGGGATGGCCTGGACATCAACCTGGGACCTTGCTAGATTGTAGGGCTCAGTTTCACATTGAACAGATCACTGAGCGAACTGAAAGCATTCTCCCAATTAATCTCCCACACCGTTAGCTGTGGCTCAGTTGGTATCACTCTTGCCTCAGTCGAATGGTTGAGAGTTCAAGCCCCACGCCAGAGACGTGAGCACAAAATCTGGGCAGACACTCCCAGTGCAGTACTGGGGGCAGTGCTGCGCTGTCTTTCGAATGAGACGTTAAACCATCTCAGGTGGACGTAAAATATCCCATGGCACTATTCGAAGAGGAGTAGCGGAGTTCACCCCGCTGTCCTGGCTCAACCAACATCACTAAAACAGATTATCTGGTTATTATCTCATTGCTGCTTTGAGACTTTGCTGCGTGCAAATTGGCTGCCGTGTTTCCCTACATTACACCAGTGATGACACTTCAAAAGTACTTCATTGGCTGTAAAAACACTTTGGGACATCCTGAGGTTGTGAAAGGCACTATATAAATGCAGTTTTTCTTTTTATTGTAATAACTTCTGTGTTTCACCTTATCAGTACATACTCAATTTTCTAGGTCCAGAACAGCCAAACAAGGAGGGCAAATTGACATGGTAAAATGTTACAAACTTGGCCATAGATTATACTTTCAATCGCTAAGAGTTTATTAGCCAAAAGGTTGTCTCTATGAAACTGAGCAGTTTGAATACTGGTGAAGCTGATGACTGAGATCTGGAAGATTGAAACATCCTCAAGTAATAATGAAGAACCCAATGTGTTGAGGGCATAGAATCAACATTGATTCAAAGAGCAAGCTCCCCCATAAAATTCAGAAATAAAACAAACACAGAAAGGCTTCTGGAAAACATAAAACCATCAGATAGACTGCAGAAAGTTCTGTGTTTCTGCACAACCTGTCCTTTGAGAGGCAGGTTCACTTCAGAGTTACAATCTGTACTGGCCATAAAATTTCCTGGTAATTACTATGGGTTAGGTCTTGTTAAACTCAGTCATGACATTGCAAAAACAATCCTTTGATGAGAATGTCACTGTGCCACACAATGGGCCCAAGTTTCCACATGATTTGCGCCTGATTTTTTAGGAGCAACTGGTGGAGAACGGACTATCTTAGAAATCGCAATTCTCCACATTTTTTTTTCTGCAGTTCTAGTCAGGTAGAACAGTTCGACTTTGGAACAGAATTTTTTCTTCAAAAGGGGGCGTGTCCGACCACTGACGCCTGATTTCAAAGTTTCCACAGTGAAAACGTACTCCAAACTAAGTTAGAATGGAGCAAGTGAAGATTTTTGTAGAACTGAAAAAACCTGTTCTACACATTAAAAAATCAGGCGCAGGTTACAAATTAGGTGTCCAGAACGAGGTGGGGGGGGGGAGGGGAAGGGAAGTCATTAAATTCTACAATAAATCCTTATTTATACTTCTACAAATATTATACAAATAAATCCAACCTGAATAAACATTTATAAGCAAAGAAAAGATTAAATAAACCATCTTCCTACCTGTGTGAAAGTGCTTCAGGCACGGAGAATGCTGCAATCAGCCTGAGGCGCCCGTTCTGTTCTTCCCGCGGGGGGGGGGGGGGGGGGGGGGGGGAAAAGAGAGGAGGCGCCCGTTCTTCCCGCGCGGGGAGGAGCCCGTTCTTTCCCGCAAGGGGGGGGGGGGGGGGGGGAGGAAGGAGACGGTGAGAAGGCTGCAAGTGCTGATGGCAATGTACTTTTATTAAAAAAATGTTCAAAAATTAAACAGCTACAAAGAACTACAAAAATGGCCGAGTGCCAATGTTTTTTTCACACTGCGCGTGCACGAACGCTCCAACGCGCAGCGTTGCCGGCAGGAAAAAAATGAATTTAAATAGTACCCGCCCCCTCCCACTTACAAAATCGGCGTGAGTGTAGGCTCCGCCCCCCTGGGCGCCGCGCCAAGCAGACAAGGAGCTGCAGAACGCTCCAGAGTCGCGAGGTTTTTTTTAGGCGCGAGAAATGGGCGCCCAGGTCGGAGGGGCGCCCGTTTTTTTATCGTGTGGAAACTTGGGCTCAATATTACCGAGCACAAAGTCTGAGTCAGCACTGGCAACTTCTTCTGGAATACAAAATTCACCTAAAATTAAATAAACTAACAAATTTAACAGAATATATATATATTTTTTTTTAAAAAAGATACACTGGAATGATTGCAATGAGTAATTTCATCACATTGCTCAAATATTACAAGCTGCCCATTCACCATCATTGCACAAGTCCAGCATGTGAGTTGTTACATCCTCGCAATGCATTCTCAGTCATCTGCTATTACCCATGTTAAAGATTTGAAACACCAAGCCTTCATTTGCTTTAGGTTAGGCGATTAAATATTCAATTCCAAGACCCCAAGTTCTAGGCAACAACTCAGCTGGCCAAGTAACAAGAGTCAGACTTGAAACTTTCCCTTTCAGAAGCCGATTACCCAATATTTTCTGTTCTCGTTTTTATTTTAAATCCCATATTCCCATTACAACTTTAATATTTCACTTACCACCATTTTGATCTCCTTTTCCCTTCTGACAAAGGCTGCATTCACCAATGCAAAAGCATTAACATACCTTGTACCTGTGCTTGATACTTTGGTTATTGGTTTATCATACATTAGAAGGAAAAATACGAGAGAGAAGCAATCTCCCCCCTTAGTGATCTATAAATAAGTATTAATAGTTTCTAAGAACTTGCAATACTATCCACCCATCAGGTAGAAAATACCTCAAATATCAAGGAAATAATAAACAAACAGGGAAAATATATTGCTCAGCTTCAACCAGGAAATGAAAGAAAGATTTGCATTTATATTTACATTCACCTAAAGAGGGCAGATGGGGGCTCAGTTTAACATCTCATCTAAAAGATGGAACCTCTGACAGAGCAGTAGTCCCTCAGTATTGCACTGGAGTGCCAGCCTGGAGGCACTGCTTTGCAAATCAAGACTTTTTCCTCTTGTGATGACCATCCAGTCATACAGATGAGGGACACTGCAGTAGATTTTCAGCTTGCCATCCTAGCGGTAAACTGACATTTGCAGATGGAACGCCCGTTATAGAAGCTGTCCTATTTTTTTTTCCATTAATTTCAGCATCTTCAGGAAGAGGAGGAGAAAATGGGGAAGGGTAGAAGTAAACAAACAGAAAGCACTATTTCTAAAAATAAGATATTATGGACATCTTGTGCCTTCTCCAACATCCTTGTATTATTCAGTCAGGTCCACCCATTGGATATTGTATCCAATGGGTCCCTGATGTAGATCCTCAATGTTCAACCAGCCTTGGTTCAGAGATAGTGCCTCCACCTTTGAGTCAGAGGTTGTGGGTTCAAGCCTCACTTGCAGAGCCCTGAACATAATCTAGGCTGATACTCCAATGCAGTACGGAGGAAATAAAAACAAAATATGCTGGAAATAATCAGCAGGTCAGGCAACATCTGCGGAGAGAGAAACAAAGTTAATGTTTCAGGTCGATGACTTTTCATCAGTACTGAGGAAATGCTTCACTGTCATTAAACTGAGTCCCTGTCTGCCCACTCAGGTGGATATAAAAGATCCCATGGCATGATTTGAAGCATGGCAGGGGAATTCTCCAAGTGTGCTGGACAATATTTACCCCTCATCCATCATTATCTCATTGCCATTTGTGGGACCTTGCTGTGCACATATTGGCTACTGCATTTCCCAATATTACGATAGTGACTACAGTTTTCAATGGCTGTGAAGTGCTTTGGTAAGTCCCGAGGTGATAAACAGATACAATAGAGAAGCAAGTCTTTCTTTTTTTAAATAGCAGAATTATCAAGATAATCCTTGATATTGCTCATGGGATTAAACATTTCTCGGCAAACATCCCTACTGTGAGATTGTTGATATGTGCAAACAGCCCAAGCAACTTGAAGAAAAACACCCATCAGCCAAGTCAACAAGAAATCCTGTTGGAAAATGCTGTGGTACAAAGCCTTGGAAATCCAAAACAACTCTTTGGTCAGCTAACAGTGAATGTCTTTCAAAAAACGTACAATTATCTAAAATCATGGGTGTCCAAGCTTTGTTGGCTTGGCACATGGTGTGTACCATGGAGTCCATGTTCCCATTAATTAACATACATCTGAAACTAGGAAACATAACGAATCATTCAGGATTTAACCACTAATGAGGCACCAGCGCTAAAAACAGCCCTTTTTAAACTTTCAGGGCTACAAAATTCAAACAGGACCAAGTAGTAAAATGGGCAGAACTGCTTGTGCTTTAATGCCAGTTGCCAGTGTTCATTGGTCAATTGCCAGGCCAAAAAGGGAGCAATGTGGCCTATAAACTGCAATTTAGACAACCCTGATCTAAATGACAGTTGCTGACTGAGGAAATAACTGTTCTTCACCAGACAACATTGGCATTTTAGAAACAGGAGGTGGCCATTCAGCCCCTCAAGCCTGTTCTGCCATTCAATTAGATCATGGCTGAGCTGTACCTCAACTCCATTTACCCACCTTAACACCATATCCCTCGATACCTTTACCCAACACAAATCTATCAACCTCAGACTCGAAAACTCCAACTGTCTCAGCAATGTCTCCAGTGAGTCAAAAATATAGCGACAAAAATAGTCAAGATTGCAAAGCCTAGCCTGGGAACGGCAATGATTAAATAATACACACTATATAAATGTTGCAAACTTTAATGTAGTAAAGTCTGAAACAAATACAGTTCTTTGTGAAATGAGTTTGATGAATCATGTTTCTTTTAGACAGTGCTTCAATTACCTAACCTTCAGAGGACTGTAGGATCCTACATCAAAACAAGTGCACAAAGGAATACTATAGGCCCAGTATTTATTCCAGGAACACAGTGAAAAAATGCACTGGTTTTGAATGTTTAACTCTACATTACAACCACCAACTCAAGAGTTCCAAACGGTCGTCTTCTCCCAAGATATTACATAAAACATCTGCATAATTTAAAAGTAGAAACATTTTCATTTGCAAAGATTGATCAGACTCAATTCTCATCCATGTTTACAAATCCCTCCATGGCCTCGCCCCTCCCTATCTCTAATCTCCTTCAGCCTCACATTTTCTTTGTCTGTGGAACGTAATCCACAACACTCAATAAATTTACTAGATAAACGATCAAGAATGTAGCATTGCAATTTCTACATAAATCCTTCCATTATTGTATTTTTTTTTTAAATCGGTATTCAGTGGTAAAGATTAATATTTATTTACAAATCAGTATATCAACAGTTTCCAATTAATACTGTCATCAGCCCTTGCAAATACCACTCTGGTTTAAGCATTACTGAGATATACACCGTGTGACACCTTGACGAAGTAGTAGCCCTCTCCTGGTTTCAAGTCTTGATCCAGGATTTGAACAAATAATCTAGGCTAACACTCCACTACAGTAGAGGGAGTGCTAAATTGTTAAATGTGCCATCTTTAAGCACTCTCTTCCTGTTCAGACCAGGGAGTTCTCATGGTGTCCTACCCAACATTTATCTCTCAGCCAACAACACTAATACAGATTATGAGGTGATTTAGCTAATTTGCTATTTGTCAGATTTTACCGTGCACAAACTGGCTAGAGCATTTGCCTACAACTAAATAAAACAGTGGCCACACTTCAATTCATTGACTGAATTGCCTTGGGAAATCTTGAGCATAAATGCAAGTTATTTCTCTCTTTAATATGACATATTGCAGAATATCATAACTTTTAATTCAAAACACTTTTTCCTCAAAATAGTGTGAAAGCATGACTATAAAAGTGTGATTATTGCGTTACAGAAAACTGCTGCAATAGTGAGTGTGGCAATTACAGCTCTGTGCATTACTAAATAGCAGAAACTGAGCTTTCCTGGTTTAACTGCAAGTGTGATTTAAAAAAATCAAAGTTGGCAAAAGGTCGTGACAATCAAAATGAATCCTTTCTCCAAAAGGAACACAAATTACATAGCAGCAAAGCAACATATTTATAAGCTGAGCCGCATTTACGCTGGACTAATAGCTTCTCTTAAAATTCAGTGCACATCACAACGGTAAGAATGAGGAGTTTCTCACTAATCGCTGCAATCAGGCTACGCATCATTTTCTGGCAATGGTATCCAAGTACGATCTGGTGGCTGAGCAAAATTGCCCAGCGAGTAACTGAGCCAACAAGACCCGGAAGGTTACAGGTTTGATCTCCAATCTGTTCCGAGTCAGCAGTAACAATGGGAAAGGTGACTGGGTTGAAATTAGCTTCAGCATGCCTCGGCTCGGAAAGGAAGGTGTACCTGATGGGGTCAGAGAGGAATTTGTCAGAGTTTTTTTCCCCCCTCATAGCTTTTTTTGCCTCTCTTGGAAGATTACATGGCTGCAGGGGTGGGAGGGAAGTATCTAGTTATGATGCTCCAGGCATTATGCGTGTGGGGCAGGCTTGATGGACCAGCTGGTCTTTTCCTGCCCATCCTTCTCATAAGTTTGTAAAATAATTCAGCCTGGGTATTGATTGATTATATGATGATCCCCGCAGATAGAAACACTAGGATCAGATTTGGTTGCAATGCCCCCGACACTCACTGTCACAGAACAACATGGGCCATTACAGTAAAGTATCAGAGAGCAACCAATGCCCATGGAACTGTAATCCAGCAAGGAGTCAATGTCTTCAGGAAAGGAGAAAAGAAAATTGGAAGAGAAAATCATCAAGAGAATAACACTATGGTTTTCAATCTAGTCAGCAGATTCTTCAAATCACAACACAGCAAGCTTTACAGTGCAATCTACATGAACATGACTTCATACCATTCAGGTTTCTCTCCCTGCATGAGAGAAACATGTGCAGTTATGGGCAGTCACTCCTACTTTCATCTCACATACAGTGTAGGCTACTGTCTGTATTATGACAACTTACACAATCTTTCAAACAATGTATGACATTAGCAACACCCCAGTGTAAACACAGAATTCTGCTTTGACATAATTTTCAGCTGGCGTGGCCATCCAAGGCACAAAATGGCACTGGAGTTTAACAGTTATCGCGCACTTCTTGATTCTATACTTTAAGGTTTATTATGTTGCCTTTTGCCAAGCCTGGTTGTCACTTAGCTGTCTGATAAAATATGTTATTCAATCGTTTCTAAATTTATAATAGGGCAAGGAGGAAATGCCTATGCATTCAATGCAACCGCTTAGCAGATTGTTCACATACTCTCCCTTCAGCACTGCCTGCTTCAGTTGTACATAGGTTAAGATTTTGCTCCCAATACCAGTAACTAACACGCCAAATAGCTTTTGTAAATCAACCAATCACAGCAAAATAATTAGATAGTTGAAGGCAACAGATCACTATTATGTAAAATTACATAATACAAACAATGTAAAATTTCACAAGAAACAATGTAATCCAAAATACCAGAAACACCTAAATCCAGGACGATTCAAGAAAACACCTTACAGCAAAATGTTTGGACTGCAGTTACACGCCAAGTGTTTTAAATATTGATTTTCTACATAATTAATACACAGCTACACAACTGCAGTGATCAGCTGGGCACTGTACACTGGGCTCGTTCTTCCCCACTCTGCGATTATTTTTAAACTTAGCAGCACTCGGCTGTAGACATTCCTAGCCAATGCCTAGTCCCAAGAATTCATTTAAATCTGTGTTGTCCTCTAAATCAACAGGCTTCCACTGGACAACAAGCTTCTGAGAAAGCACTCTTGGATCCACAGTTCTGACAAAGCAGTTGTTTTTACAACAATATTTGAATGGGGCTCGACTCCAAATGCATACATGAACTCGCAACGTGACACTTTCAGCCTTGCAATCACCATGTCTCTCCTTGTCTATCTTTGCCACTTGTACCACTCTAGACCTGATCTGCAACCCCTTGCCAGCTCAGTTACCTTGTTTACGCCAACCTTTTCCTCCAGCTCCCTGCCAGCCTTGCCTCCCGTCCTTACACCAGCCTTGCCTCCCGTCCCTACACCAGCCCTGCTTCCCAGCCCGTGCCACTCACGTTGCCCCCACACTCAGCCTTACACCTGCACCCATACCAGCCTTTACCGCCTATTGTCAGATGAATCCTCCAGCCCTGTGCCAGCCTTGCCCCCCGAGCAGCGCTTGCCCTGGTACCTGGGTATGCAGCTGGGCGAAGAGCCGTCGATCTCCCAGGTGGCGAAGAGGTTCATAGGGACGGGCTTGTTGAGGCCGGACGAGCCGGTGAAGCTGAGTCTCCCTTTCTCGGCCATGGCTGAGCGTGTCAGTAGCCGACGAGCATGCTGTGTCGAGTGCCGCTATTTGAGCACCTTCTTCGCTCCCGCACAGAAGCCGCTTGCTCCGGCTCCCTCACTGCAGCGCCGGACAACCCACCGGAAGCGCGTCACCGGCTGCGCGCTCCAGCAACTGCCCGGCACCCGCCCACCACGCGCACAGCTGGAGCTGACGTCACCCTCCCCTCCTGGCTCGCGCTCAACGACCTTCCCTGGTTCAAGCTCGAGCTCTCGCCCCGCGCCCCGGGCCTCCACTCCAACTGATCTTTCAGCTTCTCCCCCCACCCCTCTTCACTGGGTGTCCATGAACATCTCCACAAGTTGGCTAGAACTCTCTTCCTCTGGCACTATTTCGAAGAAGAGCAGGTGAATTATCCCCGGTGTCCTGGCCAATATATTTATCCCTCATTCAACATAACAAAAAAACAGAACGATCTGGTCATTATCACATTCGTGTTTGTGGGAGCTTGCTGTGCGCAAATTGGTTGCTGCATTTTCCACAGTACAACAGAGACTACACTCCAAAAGTACTTTATTGGCTTTAAAGTGCTTTGAGACGTCCTGTGGTCGTGAAAGGTGCTACATAAATGCAAGCCTTTCTTTCTCTGTCAGGATTTTATATTTCCCCTTCCTTCACTCCAACTGTATTTCAGCTTCCCCAGTATTTTATTTGCTTCTCCACCCTCACCAACCCTCTTCAGTCGGTGTCCCATGAATCCACTAAGTCAGAAAGTTGTGGGTTCAAGTCCCACTCCAGAGACTTATAAGAAATAAGAGCAGGAGTAGGCCATTTGGCCCCCATTCAATAAGATCATGGCTGATCTGATCCTGGCCTCAACTCCACTTCCTTGCCCGATCCCCATAACACATCATTCGAAAATCTGTCTATCTCCACCTTAACTATATTCAACAACCCAGCCTCCACAGCTCTCTGGAGTAGAGACTTCCAAAGAGTCACGACCCTCTGAGAGAAAAAATACCTCCTCATTTCCATTTTAAATGGGCAACCTCTTATTCTGAAACTATGCCCCCTAACTCTAAATTCCCCCATGAAGGAAAAATCCTCTCGATATCTATCTTGAAACCTAGACGGAAACTCCCAGTGCTGCACTGAGGAGGGCTGCACTGTCGGAGGTGCCATCTTTCGGATGAGAGGTTAAACCGAGGCACCGCCTGCCTACTCAGGTGGATATAAAAGATCCCATGGCATTATTTGAAAAATAACAAGTGTTTCTTCCAGAGTCGTGCCCAATATTTATTTATTCAACCAACATTACTAAATCATTATCTGGTTATTATGGCATTGCTGTTTGTGGGAGCTTGCTGTGCATAATGTGGCTGCAACATTTTGTATACTGCGATGGTGACTGCACTTCAAAAGTACTTAATTGGCTGTGAAGTGATTTGGGATGTCCTGAGGTTTCAGAGGTGCTATAAAAATGCAAGTCTTTATTTGTGTTTCAGAACTCAGTTCTGTCAAGGAAGTCTCCCAATTTAGTGATTGTAAGTGAACCAGACAATGAGAAGTGATGGCACCCTTGGGCGACAGTAACCGTAGAACAATCAGGTTCAACATGATCTGTATCCAGAAATACCAAGAATCGGATATAATAATAAACAGATTAGCTTCAAGGAAATGAAAAAAGAGTTAAGCAAATTGATTGATGGGTAGGACTATTCGACAACATTTCTGTGGAGGAAAAGTGGAAGATATTTAAAGGCATAATGCTGAGCATGTCAGAAAAAATACCTAGTTTTAGTAAGCACCAAATTAATGTGACTTGACCCATGAAGGATTAACAAATGAATCAGAAGCAAAATAAGGGTTTTAGAATGATTATATAATTCCAACAGGGAGAAAATTGAGTTGGTTCATTGGGATGAATATAGAAACATGCAAATGCATTTTTTAAAGGTCAGTCAGGGATACAGAGATTTGGAAAAGAGCAGATATAAAACATAATTCAGAAATGATTTCAACTGTAAAGGGGAAGAGTAAGAGAAGGTGAAAATCCTACAAGATGCTAATGGAGTTGAAACTGGATGAGCGTAATTTGTTATACAAAATTATTACTTTCTCCAAGTATTCACCAGGGAAGGCATGAGCCACCTGTCCTCTATAGCAACATTCCATATACAATTAAGCACGGATATAAATAGACGGAGAGTCGGGATAAAAGGTTCATTCTCTGATTGGCGGGATGTGACAGGTGGTGTTTCCCAGGGATCTGTACCGGGGCCTCAGCTTTTCACCATATATATTAATAACTTGGATGAAGGAATTGAGAGCTGTATATCCAAGTTTGCAGATGCCAAGAGTTAAGAGGCACAGTAAGATGTGTGGATGGGAGCAGGAATTTACAAAGTAACATAGACAAATTAAGTGAGTGGGAAAAACGATGGCAGATGGGGCTCAAAGTGGGGAAGTGTGAGGTCATCCATTTTGGCTCCCGAAACCTCTCCATCTCTTTTTTAAGACGCTTCTCATAATCTAACTCAATATCTTCCTATGTGGCTCGGTGTCAAATTTTGTTTGATAATGCTCCTGTGAAACACCTTGGGATATTTTACTACTTTAAAGGCGCTTTATAAAAACAAGTTGCTGTTATTGTGAAAGACAAAGGGAAGATCATGCCTGACCTGACCAGTCTTGGCTTTTCTGAGGATGTGACATTCTAAGTGTACAGTGAAGAGCCCTACAATATGGTGCACTTTGTCTAAAATTTTGCAAAAATGGCTACTATTTAACATTGGGCATCCAAGGTGAGCTCAGAAATGTATATAGATTTGGAAGAAGAGTAGGAAGCAGCGTGGGCACTTGTTAAAAGGAGTATGTCAGTGGATGAGAGGAAATATTGAGTGGGATTCTTTGGGAACCCTACTGTTTATAATTTATATTAATGCCTTGGATTCAGGAACTCCAGCTGGTCACATTTGCTGAAGAATAAATGTTATTTCTCAACAACAATTCATGGTATTTGCAGCACTGTGCTTAAACAGAAAATTGAATAGTTGCCTATCATTGTAAGTTTCAAGCAATTGTCTTTTACTTCCAGCAATAATAGTTTCTGATAGTTCCATCTTTTGTTGAAAATCAGGGGAACCTTTGGAGCTTTGGATCTGAGTTTGTACACCTTGTAGTATGATATGTTCAATATGTTTACAATGCTTTGGTGGAATCATTATATTCAGACAAATGTTGGCTAACTTTAAAAATACCTTTTTTATTTTGCTATTATACTCTTGCAACAAAACAAGCTTATTTAAATAGAAAAAATCTCTCCGGAGGACTAATTAATGTTAACCACTACTATAGGACAAGTTTAAAGTTTATTTTAGGAAGCAGTTTGATACGTCCTTACTACACAGTATAAATGCACACGAGGCCCATGCTTGAGAGAAGGTCAGTCTGTGACCTGTCCTTTATTCCTTAGCACTCAAGTGATGAAGGTGGGTGGAGCTTCCCCTTTTATACCTAAGTGTCTCCCACCTGGTGGTCATTGTTCTCACAGTGTACAACTTAGGTCAGATTATACATGGGTTACAATGCTGGTTGAATACATGACATCACCTCCCCCCCCCAAAGTCTTATTGGGATCACAGGTTGAGTCTCTCTGGTGGTTTACATCTCTTGGAGAGCGCCTGAGTTGGGGCTCCGGTTGTTGGGCGCTGGCCTGAGTGTCTGCTGTTTACAGTGCCTCAGGCCTATCCAGACTGCCCACAGTAATTGGGCTCTCCTCCCTTTGGTTCCGGTGTGCGGTCACCTGTGGTGGAGTGAACTCTACATCGTGTTCTTCCTCTGCTTCTTCTATGGGGTTGCTGAACCTCCTTTTTGTTTGATCCACGTGTTTGCGGCAGATTTGTCCATTGGTAAGTTTAACTACCAGAATCCTATTTCCCTCTTTGGCAATCACAGTGCCTGCGAGCCATTTGGGCCCTGCAGCATAGTTGAGGACAAAAACAGGATCATTTACATCAATACATCGCGCCCTCGCATTCCTGTCATGGTAGTCATATTGTGGCTGGCGCCTGCTCTCGACAATTTCTTTCATGGTGGGATGTATAAGGGATAGCCGGGTTTTGAGCGTCCTTTTCATTAGCAGCTCTGCGGGTGGAACCCCTGTGAGCGAGTGTGGTCGGGATCTATAGGCCAACAGGAGGCGTGATAAGCGCCTTTGTAGGGAACCCCCTTGGATTCTGAGCATCCCCTGTTTGATTATCTGCACTGCTCGTTCTGCCTGGCCGTTTGAGGCCGGCTTAAATGGTGCTGTTCTGACATGGTTAATTCCATTGCCTGCCATGAAGTCAGGAAATTCAGTACTTGTGAAGCACGGGCCATTGTCACTGACCAAGACGTCCGGTAGACCGTGGGTGGTGAACATTGCCCGTAGACTTTCTACCGTGGCAGAGGATGTGCTTGAATTTAAAATGTCACACTCGATCCATTTGTCTACGACAAGCAAAAACATTTTTCCCATGAAAGGACCTGCGTAGTCCACATGGATGCGTGACCACGGCTTGGCGGGCCATGGCCAGGGGCTAAGTGGGGCTTCCCTGGGCGCATTGCCTAGCTGGGCACACATGTTGCACCTGCGAACACAAAGTTCCAGATCTGCGTCTATCCCTGCTTGATCATGACAATGCCCGGGTGCTCATTGTGGAGTTCTCTGATGAACACCTCTCTGCCCATCTGGGGCATGACTACGCGGTTTCCCCACTGTCGGCAATTGGCCTGAATCGGGAGTTCATCCCTACGCCTGTGAAATGGTTTAAATTCCTCAGGGCATGCCCTGTACGTGGTTGCCCAGTCCCCATTCAAGACACATTTCTTGACTAGAGACAATAGCGGGTCTCTATTTGTCCAGACTTTAATCTGACGGGCTGTCACGGGTGAGCCTTCACTTCCGAAAGCTTCAACAGCCATGACCATCTCAGCACCATGCTCGGTAGCCCCCTCAGTGGTGGCTAGTGGGAGCCTGCTGAGTGCATCGGCGCAGTTTTCAGTGCCCGGTCTGTGCCGAATTGTATAATCATAGGCGGCTAACGTGAGTGCCCACCTCTGTATGCAGGCCGATGCGTTTGCATTTATGGCCTTGTTGTCGGCCAAAAGGGACGTTCGGGGTTTGTGATCTGTCTCCAGCTCAAATTTCCTGCCAAACAGGTACTGGTGCATTTTCTTTACCGCATATACACATGCGAGCGCCTCATTTTCTACCATCCCGTAACCCCTTTCTGCCTGGGACAGACTCCTGGAGGCATAAGCTACCGGCTGTAACTGACTCTTGACATTGACATGCTGCAACACACACCCGACACCATAGGACGATGCATCGCACGTTAACACAAGTTTCTTACATGGGTCGTATAGTGTTAACAGAGTGTTGGAACATAACAAATTGCATGCTCTATTAAAAGCCCTTTCCTGGTGTCCCCCCAGACCCATTGGCGACCTTTGCGTAGGAGCACGTGTAGCGGCTCTAGCAGCGTGCTCAATTTGGGAAGAAAGTTACCAAAATAGTTCAGGAGCCGCAGGAATGAACGCAGCTCCGTCGTGTTACAGGGTCTGGGTGCTCGCTGGATCGCTTCCGTCTTGGATGCAGTAGGGCTGATCTCGTCTGCTGCTACCCTCATCCCCAGGAATTCTACCTCTGGAGCTAGGAAGACGCACTTCGTCTTTTTCAGTCGCAGCCCTACCCGGTCAAGTCTGCGTAGCACCTCCTCCAGGTTGTGGAGGTGTTCTTCAGTATCATAACCCGTGATGAGGATGTCGTCCTGAAAAACCACCGTCCCTGGAATTGACTTGAGGAGGCTTTCCATATTTCGTTGGAATATCGCGGCGGCCGAGCGAATCCCAAATGGACATCTGTTGTACTCAAACAACCTCTTGTGTGTCGTGATGGTGGTCAGCTTCTTCGACTCACTCGCCAGCTCCTGGGTCATGTAAGCTGAGGTCAGGTACAATTTTGAAAAAAGTTTGCCACCGGATAGCGTCGCAAAGAGGTCCTCCGCTCTCGGTAGCGGGTACTGGTCTTGGAGTGACACCCGATTGATGGTGGCCTTGTAATGACCGACCCATCCGCCTTGAGCACCGGCATGATCGGGCTCGCCCAGTCACTGAATTCGACTGGCGAGATGATGCCTTCCCTCAGCAGGCGGTCCAATTTACTTTCTATCTTTTCCCGCATCATGTACGGCACTGCTCTGGCCTTGTGGTGTACTGGCCTGGCGTCCGGGTTTACGTGAATCACTACCTTGGCCCCCATGAAAGTGCCAATGCCGGGTTGAAATAGTGAGTCAAATTTGTCCAGGATCTGTGAGCATGATACTCGCTCCACAGAGGAAATTGCATTGACATCGCCCCATTTCCAGTTCATGACAGCAAGCCAACTCCTCCCCAGTAGTGCGGGACCGTCCCCTGGGACAACCCAGAGTGGCAACCTGTTATCCAAATCTTTGTGGGTCACGACTACCGTGGCGCTGCCTAGCACCGGAATGATCTGCTTTGTGTAAGTCCGTAGCTGTGCGTCAATTGCCGATAATTTTGGCCTCCTGGCCTTGGATGCCCACAACTTTTCGAACTGTTTGATACCCATCAGGGACTGGCTGGCCCCCGTGTCTAGCTCCATTGATACTGGGATGCCATTGAGGAGCACTTTCATCATTATCGGTGGCGTCCTGGTGTATGAACTGTATACGTGCTCCACATGAACTCGCTGAACTTCAGCTTTCAGCGATTTCCCCCAGCGTTCATTTCTGCAATTTCTGCAGGTATTTTGCTCATCTCTGCAAACTCCGGCTGAGTGTGTGCCTCCACACCTCCAATATGAGCTGCTGTTGGAAACAAAAGGTCCCTTGCCAGTTGATCGTCCTTGACTGCCCCTCTTATTGTCCTTGAGTGCGCCTTTAACAGGTGTTGATGGCCCCATTACTGGCCGCATTGTCCCTTGCAATGGCGTGAATCGCCATTTAACTTGCCATTATCTCTGTCGAACTCCCCCTCTGGGTTCGACTACATGTTGGGGCATGCCTGACTGCCCTTGTCTGCCTGGAGAACTGTGTGCTGCTTTAACAATGTTGAATCTCTGTCCCAACCAATCTTTAACACAGTACCTCTCGTCTGTTCTGCTAGTGGCCATGCTCGCGTGGTTTAAATCCCAGTTTCTCATCGCCATTGATACGTCCTTACTGTACAGTATAAATGCACACGAGGTCCATGCTTGAGAGAAGGTCAGTCTGTGACCTGTCCTTTATTCCTTAGCACTCAAGTGATGAAGGTGGTTGGAGCTTCCCCTTTTATACCTGAAGGTCCAGATTAGGAGTGTCTCCCACCTAGTGGTCATTGTTCTCACAGTGTACAACTTAGGTCAGATTATACATGGGTTACAATGCTGGTTGAATACATGACACAGTTCTTCACATAAAAAGTGATCATTTTACACTGCTCCAAATTTTAGGTCTCCCTGGGATATCCTCTTGGGTTAGTGTTGCCAGTCTCTCACTTAAGTGGACCCATCCTTCATGATCAGGAGTTTACGTCAGCTACTCAAAATCTAGATGTACTGTAGTGTAAGCTATGGGGGTGGGGTGCAATGAGGCTTCCTTGTTATATGAACTGGATATCATAATGTTCACATGAACCCTCATGTGGACTTCTCCAGTCTTCCAGAAGGTAGATTGATTTTCACTTTAGTGTGATGAGGTCATATACAATGTGTTAAGCCATTTTATTTTACAGTCAGTAAGTAAACATACAGAGTAGCAGTTATAGTGAATCTCAGCTTACTGCAACTTAACTTCAGTCCCTCTTCGTAAATACGAAAAATACATCACACTGTCCCAGTTAGATGTTTAATTAAAACTTTTGTTTGGTCAGGCCCCATCACTGAACCACACCAAGGCTTGACCTGGACCTGGTCGACTTCCTTATTAATGCAGACCCATCCCCGCAGACCAACCCATCCCCGCAGACCAACCCATCCCCCCAGACCTACCCATCCCCGCAGACCAACCCATCCCCGCAGACCTACTCATCCCCGCAAACCTACCCATCCCCGCAGACCTACCCATCTACAAAGACCGTAATAACTGATCTCAGGCATATATTTCCTCGTTCTTTTTGTAGCCATCTAGTGAACAGGAAGTGGAAGTCTCAACCAGATATTAACCAGTAGAACTGCCAATTAACCCACCTACCAAGCCCTGGATGTGGGCTCCTCAAAATTTAGCTTGTGCATAGCTCAAAAGGGTAAGACATTGCAATTGCTCCTTTTTGCAATAAAATGGTTGAAAATATCGAAATGTAACAAGCAGGGACTGATATTGACATAATAACTGAAATAGTCTTCCAGGTAGGGTAGCAGAAGAAACAAAAACAGAAAATTAAACACAAAAACAACAGCAATAGCACCTTTAACATAGTGAAATGTCCCAAGGCGCTTCACAAGAGTATTATGAGATTTTTAAAAATTGACACCAAGCCGCATAAGTAGAAATTAGCGCAGGTGACCAAAAACTTGGTCAAAGAAGTAGGTTTTAAGGAGCGTCTTGAAGGCGGAAAGAGAGGTAGAGAGGCGGAGAGGTTTAGGCAAGGAGTTCCAGAGCTTAGGGTCAAAGCAACAGGAGGCACGGCCACCAATGGTTAAGCGATTATAATTAGGGATGCTCAAGAGGGCAGAATTGTGGAGCTGGAGGAGATTATAGAGATAGAGAGGGGCGAGGCCATGGAATGATTTGAAAATAAGGATGAGAATTTTGAAATCGAAGCGTTGATTAACCAGAAGCCAACGCAGGTCAGCGAGCACAGGAGTGATGGGTGAGCGGGACTTGGTGCAAGTTAGGATATGGACAGCTGAGTTTAGGATCACCTCTAATTTACGTAGAGTAGAACGTGGGAGGCCAGCCCGGAGTGCATTGGAATGGTCTAGTCTAGAGGTAACTAAGGTATGGATGAGAGCTTCAGCAGCAGATGAGCTGAGGCAAGGGCAGAGACGGACGATGTTATAGAGGTGGAAATAGGCGGTCTTAGTTATGCTGCGGAATGTGTTCGAAAGCTCATTTCAGGGTCAAATATGACACCAAGGTTGTGAACAGACTGGTTCAGCCTCGGACAGAAGTTGGGGAGAGGGATGGAGTCAGTGGCTAGGGAACGGAGTTTGTGTCGGGGACCGAAAACAATGGCTTCGGTCTTCCCAATATTCAATTGGAGAAAATTTCTCCTCATCTAGAACTGGATGTCGGACAGGCAGTCTGACAATTTAGAGACCGTGAAGAGGTTGAGAGAAGAGGTATTGAGGTAGAGCTGAGTGTCATCAGCGTACATGTGGAAACAAGGGACGACATGTAGATGAGAAATAGGAGGGGACCAAGATCGGAAGGCTTGGAGCCCGAGGAAGGAGAGAGAGAGAGAAAAGTCACAAGACTCCAATTAGTAAAGGGGGGGGGGGAGAGGGTGGCGGGGGAGAGAAGAGAGAGAGAGTGAGGTGCCGATCGGAAGACTTGGAGCCCAGAGAGGGAGAAGTCACAAGACTCCAATTAGTAAAGGGGAGGTGCGGGGGGAGAGAGAAAGAAGTCACATGACCTTTGGGTTGGTCCATCCATACAAACCTGGAGAGATATAACTGTGAATCTGTGCTGCCTGCTTTCGTGCCGTCTTGAGCTTCTTTCAAAGGTTAAATTTAAGTATGGGGACAATACTGACAATGCCATACCTTGTGCGAGCCTTCTGCATCATGGTGCTACATAGGAGACAATTGATTCGACTTCATCGCATCAGAGCCCGTAGGATGCTGGGCAGGAGGCCTTATCCACTTTGGATATATTGAGACAGGCATTCGTACCTCTACCTGAGTGATGCAGACTGTGTCAGAAGGATGCGTTTCTGCAAAGAAGTTGTAAGTGAGATCTGTGAGTTGGTCAAAGCAGACCTGCAACCTAGAAGCATCAGGACTGCTTTGTCAGTTGAAGTGAAGGTTACAGCTGCACTTTCATTCTGTGCCTCTGGATTGTTTCAAGATACAACTGGGGATGTGTGCGCCATCGCTCAACATGCAACACACATCTCCATTCACGGTCACGGCTGCACTATATGTGCATAGGAATGACTTCATAAAGTTCGCCATGACCGCCCAAGCAATCCATGACAGGGCTGTCGGCTTCTCCAGGATTGCTGGCTTCCCAAAGGTACAGGGCTGCATTGATTGTACCCACATCACCTTGTGAGCATCTTTTTGAAGAATTCCGAGATGTACACGAACAGAAAAGGCTTCCACTCCATTAACGTGCAACTCGTGTATGATGACATGCATCATATCATGTCAGTCGCTGCAAGATACCCTGGCAGCACCCATGATGCGTTCATCGTATGCGACAACGTTATATCTGCCATGTTTCAGCAGCAGCAGCCAGAAGGGCACAACTAGCTACTGGGAGACAAAGGGTATGGCCTCGCCACCTGGCTCATGACACCACTACGCGTAACCCGGACGGAAGCTGACTGTCAAGACAACATGTCGCACATTGCGATGCGCAGCATCATTGAGAGGACCATTGGCATATTGAATCAGCGTTTCCGATGCCTGGACCATTCAGGAGGTTAATTACTGTATTCCCCTGAGATTGTCGGTCAGTTAGCTGTTGTGTGCTGCATGCTGCATAACTTAGCCATCATGAGGCAGCAGCACCTGGTAGTGGAAGACCCACCTGCGGTGAGAGTGGCTGATGATAATGATGTGGAAGATGCAAGTGACGAGCAGGAGGAGGACGACGAGGATGAGGAAGACATGCATGTGCCTGAGGCCGGAGTACGATGGTGGAGGAGGGTGGGTCATCATGCCCCTTTAACGATTGCCCGAGCCTTGCGCCAGCAGCTCATCCGTTAAAGCTTTGATGCCTGAGGGCTCAGCGACAACTATTCCACATGGACATGTTTACTGTTTGAAGCTATTCCGTAATGTTGTGTTGTGTTAATGGAACATGATTCAATTTTAATATAAAATATATTTTATTCAAAAGTTTACAATGTACTTAACTTTAATAAAATTATTCTTGTATCAAACTTGACTTTAGTATCACTCTTTAGAAACATAGAAACATAGAAAATAGGTGCAGGAGTAGGCCATTCGGCCCTTCTAGCCTGCACTGCCATTCAATGAGTTCATGGCTGAACATGCAACTTCAGTACCCCATTCCTGTTTTCTTGCCATACCCCTTGATCCCCTTAGTAGTAAGGACTACATCTAACTCCTTTTTGAATATATTTAGTGAATTGGCCTCAACAACTTTCTGTGGTAGAGAATTCCACAGGTTCACCACTCTCTGGGTGAAGAAGTTTCTCCTCATCTCGGTCTTAAATGGCTTACCCCTTATCCTTAGACTGTGACCCCTGGTTCTGGACTTCCCCAACATTGTGAACATTCTTCCTGCATCTAACCTGTCTAACCCCGTCAGAATTTTAAACATTTCTATAAGGTCCTCTCTCATTCTTCTGAACTCCAGTGAATACAAGCCCAGTTGATTCAGTCTTTCTTGATAGGTCAGTCCCGCCATCCCGGGAATCACTTAAAAGCTTTAAGATCACGTATTAACTTGTAAATCTACATAACTTACAAAAAACTTTAAATTTGAGAACAGTTACAACAGTAACAATAATAATAACAATAACAACAACAACAACAGCAAAGAAACGCGGCACCCATCTCTCATCCCCCTTATTCTAAGACCGCCTGCTGCGCTTGGTCTTGGACACACCACCACCCCTGCTCACAGGCGGTGGTGCAGTGTTTCTGGGCTTGATACAAAGCCTATTTTTTCTAACATCTCGGGTACTGTGCACCTCTTGAAGGGGGCGTCGGCATCAGGCAGCAAGTTGGAGGGCCCAGGCGACATGTTGGAGGGCCCGGCTTTGGGCTCTTCAGAGGCTGGTGTGGGGATTGGAGTGGGAGTGATAGTTGATTCTGTCAACGCTTGCGGGTTCTGTGCATGTTCCCTTATTGCTAACTCCAACATGCCGTCCCTCATGTGCCTTGACTGTGTCTCAATGACCTGCAACATTCCCTCCCTCATGTTGAGCAAAACTGAACGACCTGCAACATTCCCTCCCTCGTGGTCAGTGACTTGGTTGTACTACCTCTGACATTCCCTCCCTCATGGCCACTATTCCCTCACTGATGGTCCCAGATATCGTTCCCATTTCTCGTGTCATTGCTGTTACTTCTCCCGACAGTCCCGTTACCTCATCACTCACCCCACTGAAGGCGTCCAGGAGTGATCGGGTAAAGTCAATGCTCTCTGCACTCAATGACATCATCTGAATCACATCTGTTAGAACCTGCACCTCAGGGGAGCATGGTCGAGCTCCCCACGGGTGTGGCTCGCACCCCAACACTGGGACCCGCAGCCTGGAATGGTGGGGCCCTGGGTGTGCCTCGCTGCACCATACTACTGGGACTGGCAACCTCGGAAGGTGGGGCCCTGGGTATGCCTCGCTGCACCACACCACTGGGACCCGCAACCTCGGAAGGTGTTAAACCATGGAATGTCCCACCAACACTCAAACCACTTGTCACGGAAGGAGCTGTCACCTCCATGAATGGCACCTCCTCCAAAGTTAGTACAACAGTGGGAGCTTCATCCAGCTCCATCCCCTCCCCCTCACCCTCATGTTCTTGGTCTGGAGGGTTGGATTGGAAGATGTTCTCTTCAGGCTCATCCTCGTCTGAATCTTCTGCATTGTCAGGGTTGGCCTCAAGTTCTGCAAAAGATAACAGAACAATCAAATGGTTAGCAGCAGAGGAGGGGGCAGGGTGGGTGGCATGAGTAGGCTCACACATCGCAGGCCAGGCAGCAGGCTGATTTGAAGGACCACGATGAATTTGCAGGACTTACCCTCTTCCTCGAGTGTGGGCCCAGCTTGTGCAATACTGATTACTTTTTTCCAGGCAAGACCCATCAAAGCAACGACCCTCTCTTCCAAGGATGTCAGTGGGTGCAGATTTGCCAGGCCCCCTCCTATTCGAGTTTGTTCCCTTTTATTATGTGCCACCTTCCTCTGCAAAGATGAAAATGCAACTTTTTAGAAAGGGTGTCTTTCTGCTGAGGGGACATACAGCTGGTCACATTTACAATTGCAATTCCATTGAATAAATGAAAATATTACTTGCACTATTATTTGACCAAGGTCCTGCCACTTTTTACACTGGCCTCTAGATCTCGTGGTGGTCACCATTGCACAGTAATCTCTGCAACTTGGTTCCAGTATTTCTTCATTTCTTTGAGTGGAACTTTTATGTGATCTCTGCTGGTGTCCAGCTCCTGCCATCTGTTCTCAATTACAGTAACTAGTGCCTCCACTTCTTCCTGTAAGAAATTCTTGGTCCTTGCACCGCTTTGCATCTTGTATTGTTCCAGCTGCGATTTTCTCAATGCTCTCACACAGCACTCCTTCACACACAGACAACTGGATCTTTAAAAATGGCCGATTGCCAAATCCGAGCTGCACTGAGCATGCGCGTCCATTGGAACGATGTCAAAAACGTAACTTTTTTCCACTGTGCACGCGCAGAAGGTGCGGCTTCGTTTTCGGCGCAGACAGCAGGCTCCATCCCCCGAGGTGACTGGACATGCTGCGCAGCACCAAATTCAAATTATACATCGGGGAAACTTTGACAAAATATTTCTGATGCATTTCTGGCCTCAAAAAACGTGCGTAACTCTGGCAAAACGCCAGAAAACGGGCTTGAGGAAAATTGAGCCTTGTCTGTAGATGCCTGGAATGTCCCAGCCACAATGAAATTACATCTCTTACCTTTGTTGTCAGAAGTAAAGCTTTACTGCCTGTACAATGTGTCTGTGCACAGAATCATGGCATGTTACAGTACAGAATCAGGCTATCTGTCCACAGATCTAAGTGCTTGTCTGTCTCCTAAGGCTCCTGGTGCATTTGTCGCCAGTCAGGTCAAGGTAACTGAACCTCTGCAGAATGTGAGGGTTGGTCCTTATATTCAAGGCACATCTCCAGTGCCATGAGTGGTCATGGGCATCCCTCTCCGGCCACTATCAAACTGCAGCAGGAGTGTACATGCCCAAATTTTCCGCAGGATCCCCATTTCGCAATAGGCTTTTGGACACTATGATCAGGCAGACTTAAATGTCATTTTCAGTGATAACGTTAATAGCTCCCAATGCGAACTATTTAACATCAAGGTAAAACCCCATGTTGTCAGTCAAATAGCTATTGACAATTTACCTTTAGCCTATTGTATTTTTTGTAGAAAATGTCACTAGTATTTCATATCTATTATTGGATATCTGAACAAAACTCTAAATACTGCATTAAAAGAATATTTGTTTTCGTACTTTGTTCAGGAATTTCTGATACAATTACCGTATTGTTCAGTTGTTGCCATTGGTACTGAGAGTAAATTTTCTTCCCAGATTGGAAAAGTATTTTCCTTAAAATTAGATTTTTGTTGCATGTTTCTATGGCTAAATACCTGTAGAGATCATCGGAGTTTATCAAACAGCACTCTGGGAGGATCCAATATTGGCACGGTCCCAAAATTTCAAAAATATCCTACTTTCCAACACTGACATTCCTTATCTTGGTAAGCGCAAAAAAGACACAAATATTGGCTCCTGGAATAGTTGTTAGTGGAACCAATATAAATCAGCTTCAGACTATGTGAGATTCCATTCTGCTGTTACTTTAATATTTTCACAGCTGCACGTTCAAATTACACAGGAGGGTGTGATTTAAATATGGGCACCATGGCCTGACAAGAATTTGAAAATTACAGTATCTCAAGAACAGGGTTTGGAGATTTCCAATTCCAACTGAAAGCTGGCATAAATCTAGAAGGAAAACAAGCTGTTAATCTTGGAAATCAGCAGGGAAAAAATGGTTAACAATTAGTGTTTTTAACCATGCACTGGAGCCATGATATAGAAACATAGAAACATAGAAAATAGGTGCAGGAGTAGGCCATTCGGCCCTTCTAGCCTGCACTGCCATTCAATGAGTTCATGGCTGAACATTCAACTTCAGTACCCCATTCCTGCTTTCTCGCCATACCCCTTGATCCCCCTAGTAGTAAGGACCTCATCTAACTCCTTTTTGAATATATTTAGTGAATTGGCCTCAACAATTTTCTGTGGTAGAGAATTCCACAGGTTCAATGTTGAGCTAATGGCATTGTGTCTGGCCTTTGACAACTTGAGCCTGGTTTTAATTTCAACAAAAATTGGTACAGTGAAAGTCTTTTTGATGGTTATTTTGGATTCTAAGTGAACTAGATTTACCCAGTTGTCAATTGAATTTAAATGGATACAAGTTGACAGCATGGAATTCTATCTTAGTTATTATTCCTTAATATTATTTTGAAAATGTTAGGTTTATAGATTGTAAGGATGGAATGTGAAATTTAGACTAGTAATATAATATTGCGATAATGTGCTGCATTTTTGTTGCATAATAAAAGTCCTGAATTAGGGAAAGCTAATTTTGCTAAGTTAAGGAGTGATTTGGCCACAGTGGAGTGGAAACATAGAAACATAGAAAATAGGTGCAGGAGTAGGCCATTCGGCCCTTCGAGCCTGAACCACCATTCAATCAGATCATGGCTGATCATTCACCTAAGTACCCATTTCCTGCTTTCTCTCCAATAACCCCCAATATCTCCCCCAGAACACAAGTATCTCCCCCAAATCTCCCCCAGACCCTCATATAACTCCCCAAATCTCCCCCAGACCCCAAGTATCTCCCCAGACCCCCGTATAGCCCCGGCGGTATTTCCCCCAGACCCCAAGTATCTCCCCCCAGAACCCCGTATAACCCCCACAGTATCTGCCCCCAAACCTCCATTATCACGCCAGAGTCCCCAGTATCTCCCATTGCCCCAGCTGCAGTATCGCCGGTATCAACGCCCAGAATGCTCCCCCAGACCCCAAGTATCTCCCATAGACTTCCATATCACCCGTAAACAACTACTTGTGGGTAAATCAGTGGCGGAACAGTGGGAGGCATTCAAGGAGGAGATCCGAAAGGGTCAGGCCAAACATGTGTCCTGAAAGAAAAAGGGTGGGAATAATAATTCTAGAGCCCCCTGGATGTCTAGGGATTACAGGGGAGGATAAAGAAAAAAAGGGACGCTTATGTCCTATACCAACAGCTAAATACTTTAGAATCTTTAGAGGAATATAGAAAGTTCAGAGGCAAAATTAAAAAAGATATTAGGAATGCTAAGAGAGAGCATGAAAAATTCTTGGCTAGTAAAATTAACGAAAACCCTAAGATGTTCTATAAATATATTAAGGTTAAGAGGGTAACTAAAGAAAGGGTAGAGCCTATTAGAGACCATGAGGGCAATCTTTGGGTGGAGGCAGAAGATGTCGGTAATGTTCTTAACGAATACTTTGCATCTGTTTTCACAAAGGAAAGGGGCAATGCAGATACTGCTATCGAGGAAGAGTGTGATATTCTGGATGAAATAAATATAGTGAGAGAGGAAATATTAAGGGTTTTAGCAACTTTGAAAGTAGATAAGTCCCCAAGCCTGGATGAAATACATCCCAGGCTGTTGAGCGAAGTAAAAGAGGAAATAGCAGAGACCTTGTCCATCATTTTCCTGTCCTTTTTGGATTTGGGCACGGTGCCGGAGGATTGGAGTACTGCTAATGTAGTGCCCTTGTTTAAAAGGGAGAAAGGTATAGGCCGAGTGATTACAGGCCTGTCAGCCGAACCTCTGGTGGGAAAATTATTGGAAAAAATCCTGAAAGACAGGATAAATCTACATTTGGAAAGGCAAGGTTTAATTAGGGACAGTAGGCACGAATTTGTTAAGGGAAGATCGTGTTTGACTAACCTGATTGAATTTTTTGAGGAGGTAACCAAGAGGGTCAATGAGGGTAGTGCATACATTGTAGTGTATATGGACTTTAGCAAAGCTTTTGATAAGGTCCCATGAAGGTTAAAGCCCATGGGATCCAGGGCAAAGTGGCAAGTTGAATCCAAACTTGGCTTAGAGGTAGGAAGCAAAGAGTAATGGTTGATGGATGTTTTTGGGACTGGAAGGATGTTTCCAATGGGGTTCCGCAGGGCTCAGTACTGGATCCCTTGCTTTTTGTGGTATATATCAATGATTTTGATTTGAATATAGGGAGTATGATTAAGAAGTTTGCAAACGACACTAAAATTGGCTGTGTGGTTGATAATGAAGAGGAAAGTTATGGGCTGCAGGAAGATATCAATCTATTGGTCAGATGGGCAGAGCAGTGGCAAATGGAATTTAATTCAGAGAAGTGTGAGGTAATGCACTTTGAGAGGGCTAATAAGGAAAGGGTATACGCATTAAGCGGTAGGCCACTTAATAGTGTAGATGAACAAAGGGACCTTGGAGTGCTTGTCCACAGATTCCTGAAAGTAGCAGGCCAGGTGGATAAGGTGGTTAAGAAGACATACGGAATGCTTGCCTTTATTGGCTGAGGCATAGAATATAAGAGCAGGGAGGTTATGCTTAAATTGTATAGTACTTTGGTTAGTACTGCGTGCAGTTCTGGTCACTATTATAGGAAGGACGTGATTGCACTCATTGTCATAGGCAGTCCCTCGAACGAGGATGACTTGCTTCCACGCCAAAAAAAAGGATAAGTTCACAGGTGTTTCGAATGAAGAACCCGAACTACATCCTCAAGGGTGGAAAATGCTTGTGCGTGGATTTTTTTTTAATGTGTAGTGGCCATTGCACACCAGCCACCAAACGGGCTTGACAGATCTAGGTCTTGGTCCAGTGGCAAGGATTACCCAAGACAACTGGAGACCTGCTCTGCTGCATGGACCTAGTGTGCACACATATCGCAGTGTGAGCTGGCCCATGCTGCCCCTGGCCCCGAACTCACACCTCCCCTGGGCCTCGATCACATCCCTCCACAGTCTCTCACAGCTCCTTCGCTCCTCTCGCTGCTCCTGCTGCATCTGCCCATGCTCCAATCACCGACCTGGACCTTGCTGACGTCACTCTTCACTGATTGCTCTAGAGAGGGTGCAGAGGAGATTTACTAGGATGCTGCCTGGAATGGAGAATCTTAGTTATGAGGACAGATTATATAGGCTGGGTTTGTTCTCATTGGAACAGAGGAGGTTGAGAGGAGACCTTATTGAGGAGCCTGGACATAGTGGATAGTAAGGGCTTACTTCCATTGTGGAGGGGTATATTACGAGGGGGCATAGTTTTAAGGTGGTTGGTGGAAGGTTTAGAGGGGATTTGAGGGGGGCTTCTTTACTCAGAAGGTTGTGGGGGTCTGGAACTCACTGCCTGGAAGAGTGGTGGATGCAGAAACTCTCACCACTTTTAAGAGATGGGTGGCTGGGCAGGGTTACAGACCTAGAGCTGGTAATTGGGATTAGACTGGATAACCACTTGTTGGCCGGCGCAGATATAATGGTAAGTACTGCAGGGAATCGAATACGGCCAGGGTGATCTCCTGGACTAGTTTCAATCATCTGGATGGGTCGGAGAGGAACTTTCCCAGATTTTTTTTCCCTAAATTGGCCTGGGAATTTTTATCTGGTTTTTACCTCTCCCAGGAGATCAATGGCTCCGGTTGGGGTGGAGTGTAGAATGTTTTAGTGTAAAGGGTGTTGCAGTTGTGTGGGGTGGACTGGTTGGCCATTGTTCATTGTTCATTGTTCATAAGTTTATATGTAACCTTCAGGGCTGCTGACCGAGGGCCATGCGGTTCTTTGTCGGCCAGCGCGGACACGATGGGCCGAAATGGCCTCCTTCTGCGCTGTAAATTTCTATGTTTCTATGGCTAAATACCTATAGAGGTCATAGGTGTTAATTTCCAACTCTTAAATTTTGTTAGTACATGCTTGGAAGATTTATATTTCATATACTTTTCTTACATTGATATTTATTCACTAGATTAGGCTTAGTGAGTATTTTCATTGCCCACGGTGGGCACTAAGCTAAACAGACCAGGAATGTTCAAACTTTGATTCTAGTCAGTGCTGAGTTAATTAATCTCAGCAAGAGAGGTAGCAGAAGGACTACACTTAGCCTCAATGACCCTAGGGATAGGAAAATCCTCTTATCAGTAATTCCTGCCAGAATGTGTGCATATGTGGATGTCGAAGAGCACAGGACTGGGTTCAGTTGTGGTACTCTTCATGGTCAAATAGCCCACTGATACTCACTGTCTAGGGTCGTATGTGAACAATGACAACCTGGGTAAAGTCTTGAAGAGCCACCAATGGAACATAGGAACAGGAGTAGGCCATTCAGCCCCTTGAGTGTGTTCTGCAATTTAAACATATCCAAGCACAAGACCGCACTTTCAGGAGAGGAGAAGAGAAAATTGAAAGAATTTAAAATAAAAATTAAAACAATGAAGGCAGATTGGTGGCATAACAGTTTAGTACCACAGAGTCTCAGTTCAGGATACACACCTACAATTTTTGCCAGTTCCCATTCTCAGCTGAGAAATGGCAAGTAGAAGATATGTTTTTCCTCAGAATGATTAAGGGAAAGATTAAAAGGAGAATGATTGATTGGCTATTGCTTCTAGGTATTCTTAGCCACATGTTGGAAATTGGCACAATGAAATGGAAAGGTAAAAGGAGGAGAAATGACAAAAAGTGAAAGTGGGTAGAAAATAAAGAGTGCAGTTTGCCATGCTTGTCTTTAAGATTATGTTAAGTATTGTGACAGACAAATGTTATGATAACTGTGCCATCTAAGCTTTGTGTATTTTGAAGACTTCCCAACTGTGAATCATCAAGGTACTTTCACGCAGATTGACCACTTGTTGGTCTAATTTTCTCTTTGACCCTTGGCAATCCCAATACAAAAGACTAGGCTTGACTTCATTTTTGCATTATGAATTGTTGTGTTTGACAATGTAGCTGCCAGGAGCCTTAAGTTTGTAGCTCTAGCTACAGATTGGTGGGGAACAAAGTGTCAGATGGTCCACAACACTGTAATGCCAATCAAAAGTGCATAGGTGGAGGCTGACATGTCACCATTTAACAGAATGAAATAGAAAATATGCCAACATAAGTATAAGTCGCTCCAGAGTAATACTACAAGGATACTAATAGTTACAATATTTAACACTCAACATTTACTTATTGCTTTCCCCTCCCATCATTGTTTCAGTTAGTCCTATAAAGGGGCTGGCTTGTATTTTTCCATTCCAACAAGGAGTCTGTACCCAAAAGCTTATTCTTTCTTTTCTGCTTTTAGATGCTAATAGGTCCACTGTGCATTTCCAACATTTTCTGTTTTGATTTCAGATTTCAAAGCATCTGTAGTTTCTTTTTATCCCTATTTGGTTTTCAATGGCACCATGAATGATTGTGGGAGTGTATAAAGCTAAACCAATGAATGTGAAACAGTGAATAGCATTTCCAGTGCTTGCTCTTGCCAAATTAGTTACACCTGCATAAAAATATAGGTAAGTAAAGCTCTATCGACCGGAGTAAGGTCAAGGAAGGTGACAAGTCCGACTGCGGTAACTACAGAGGAATCTCCCTGTTGTCGACCACCGAGAAAGTAATCGCAAGAATCCTCCTCAACTGCCTTCCCTCTGTTGCTGAAGAGCTCCTCCCGGAGTCACAATATGGATTCCGCCCAATAAGAGACACAATGGACATGATCTTCACCGCGCGGCAGATACAAGAGAAATGCAGGGAACATCACCAACCCTTGTACATGGCCTTCTTTGACCTCACAAAAGCCTTCGACACTGTCAACCGTGAGGGATTATGGAACATCCTCCTCAGATTCGGCTGCCCTCAAAAGTTTGTCACCATCCTCCGCCTGCTCCATGATGACATGCAAGCCATAATCCTGACCAACGGATCCACCATCGACCCATTTCATGTTCAGACCGGGGTCAAGCAAGGCTCTGTCATTGCACCAACGCTCTTCTCGATCTTCCTTGCTGCAATGCTCCATCTCACCCTCAGCAAGCTTCCCGCTGGAGTGGAGCTAAATTATAAGCAATAGTAATACCCGCCATCCTATATGGCTCAGACTATGTACAGCAGGCACCTCAAAACACTGGAGAAGTACCACCAACGTTGCCTCCGCAAGATCCTGCAAATCCATTGGCAGGATAGACGCACCACCGTCAGTGTTCTCGCTCAGACCAACATCCCCAGCATCGAAGCATTGACCACACTTGATCAGCTCCGCTGGATGGACCACATTGTCCACATGCCTGACATGAGACTCCCAAAACAAGATCTCTACTCAGAGCTCTGACACAGCAAGTAAGCCCCAGGTGGACAGAGGAAACGCTTCAAGGACACGTTCAAAGCCTCTTTGAAAAAGTGCAACATCCCCATCGACACCTGGGAATTCCTGGCCCAAGACCACCCAAAGTGGAGGAAAAGCATCCAGGAAGGCGCTGAACAGCTTGAGTCTCTTCGCTAACAGCAAGCGGAAGGAGCGCACGGCAACCCAGGCACCCAACCTACCCGTTCCTCCAACCACCGTCTGCCCCACCTGTGACAGAGAATGTAGATCTCGAATTGGAACCTTCAGTCAACAGAGAGCTCATTTTTAGTGCGGAAGCAAGTCATCCTCGACTCCGTGGGACTGCCTAAGAGAGACCTGCATAAAAATATAGGGCAGTAAAGCTCTATTGACCAGAGTACCAGAGTTATTAAAGCAGCAGGAACATTTCCAATAAACCTAGTATACTCTTGTTCCTATGTAATACTAATTTCCTGTCATTTGTCATATTCCTTGAATTTAACAGGCAAAAAGTAAAGATATTACTAGTTGAACCTCTCTTATCCGGGACTCCCTCGTCCGGCACCATTCCTGGCTGCAAGGTGGCGCATGGGCAGAACTCTGACCCACTCCCTTCAGGTTTCCCATTCCTTTTTTAGGCACAACGGTGATACCTTTCCTTTATTATTTAATTAAATCATTCACCTAAACAGAAAACCCACAAACTTACTAGAAATAATAGCAGGTGCAGAAGCCTCCTCAACATAGAAGACCTCGGGGCCTGCTCGGCCCGCCGACACCTGGGGGCCCGACAGCCCACCGACACCTTGGGGCCCGCTGGCCCGCCAACACCTTAGGGGCCCAACGGCCCACCGACACCTTCGGGTCCGCTGGCCCGCCAGCACCTTATGGGCCCGAAGCCCAGCAACACCTCGGGGCCCGCTGGCCCGCCGACACCTCGGGGCTTCAGGGGCCAGCTGGCCCGCCGACACCACACTGACTGACTGACTGACTGTCTGACTGACAGTCATTCCAGCCAATCGGCACACAAACACACGGAAAACACATGACCTCCCCTTATCCGAAAATATCCCTCATTTGGAACAGGCCAGTCCCGACGGTGCCGGATAAGGGAGGTTCAACCTACAACTAAGAACAATTCACGTCTCCATGTGAAGAAAACCTTCTTTTCCAAAATTCAAACATATAATTTAAGATGCCATTAGTTTTAAATAGCTTCTCAGAGCAGGTTTTTTACCAAGTCTCTTTGCAGGCAGGCTCAGGTAACTGGAGCTGACATCCTATATATTAGACTATCTGTTACTGTTGATACATCGTCTTTCATTGGAGCGTATTTCCTCACTTTTTTGCGCTTGAGAAAGCCCTCTGTGCTGGGACATACAGGTACCAGCAGCCTCTGGCCCTTCAACATCCTGGGGGTCACCATTGACCAGAAACCTAACTGGACCAGCCACAGAGATACTGTGGCAACAAGAGCAAGTCAGAGGCTGGGTACTCTGCGGTGATTGTCTCACCTCCTGACTCCCCAAAGCCTTCCAACATCTATACAAGGCATAAGTCAGGATGTGATGGAATACTCTCCACTTGCCGAGACGAGTGCAGCTGCAACAAGACTGAAGAAGCTCGACACCATCCAGGACAAAGCAGCCCGCTTGATTGGCTCCCCATCCACCACCTTAAATATTCACTACCTCCACCACCGACGTTCCGTGGCTGCAGTGTGTACCATCTACAAGATGCACTGCAGCAACTTGCCAAGGTTTCTTCGGCAGCACCTCCCAAACCCGCAACCTCTACCACCTAGAAGGACGAGGGCAGCAGGCTCATGGGAACACCACCACCTCCACATTCCCCTCCAAGTCACACACCATCCTGACTTGGAAGTATATTGCCGTTACTTCACCGTCATTGGTCAAAATCCTGGCACTCCCTCCCCAAACCTCACTGTGGGATGTAAGGGGAGCTTGGGGTGTGGGTTCGAATCCACACTCCCCTGGGGTTCTATACATGCAATTTATGAGGATGGGTGAGTAATGAGGCACCAGACACAGTGGGTAAGAGTGCAAAATGGCTAATGTTGTTTATTTAGAATAGTAAACACAAAGATAGAGGGCATAGGAAGAGGTCGTAAATAGCAGTAATGGCACAATCTCACTCAACAACACGAAAACTTCTCGCAACAGGGAAGGGGAAGATAAGAGGTTGAAACATTCCACCCACACACAACCACACCTCCCACTTCCATCCTTCTTACCAATTCCTATCCTAAATTGAGTCTGTGAGGGGGTTTGGGCTATACTCACAATCCTATCAACTCCGGGGTTCTAGGGGCAATTATTTCAGCTCGGGGTCCCTCTGGGGTGGGTTTTATGTTGTTGGTCAGTTCGGTTTTCCTCCTCGATGTTGTATCGGTTTCTTCTATTTGCCTCTCGGTTGGCTCCTAAGCAAAAAGCTGCTGGAGTTAAACACACCTTCCCCAGAGCAAGGGCCCTATGAAAAGCTGACTCAACTCCCCTTTAACTCAACTCAACCACAACGAAAACTGACTCCCACCTTCTTAACTCAGTTCTACAACGCAATGCAAAAGCTGACTCCAACCTCCAACCTCCAACCTCCTTGTGTGTTTTTGCAGCTTTTCTTATAGTCCGTTCATCTTCGCGCCAAAACTGCATGCCTTTGTCTTGGGTCTTCCTTGAATAAAATGGGGTGTGAATGGCAGTTCGATGTGTATCGATCTGTCTGGAATGGGAGATTAGCCACACCTCCTGTATCCTGTCGCTCGCTGATGGGGTGAATGAAGATGATTGTTCGCTATCTCGACAGAGCTGCCACTCTGTCTGGGCTGGCCAAAATGATTGCATCAAACCTGTGGGCCTTTGTTTAATTATTCAAACTGATACCCTTTGTGTTGCCTTGTGTATTACTGGGGCGATTTTGCCTGGACATGTTGCCTCTTCTGTGAGGGTTTTACACGAAAAGCTGGAGAAATGTCCTTTTAAAATATAAAGTTGCCTTGTATCCATTTTCCTGGAAGAACCGAATGTAGCTGGCTCATCCCCCGTCCGGTTCCGTGCCCTGCAACACTGTCTGTTACTGTACAGGGTGGCCAGAGTCCCATCACTCTCCGCGGCTTACAGGCTGTTGGCTGCAGTTGGTCATTTTAAACATGGCATCTTCCCATTCTCCCTGCCACATGTCTCCGTGGTTGGTTTTGCAGAACCTTACAGTAAATACCTTCACCACACAGACTGCACCGGTTCAAGAAGGCGGCTCACCACCATCTTCTTATGGGCAATTAGGGATGGACAATAAATGCTGGCCTTGCCAGCGATGCCCACATTCCATGAACGAATAAAAAATAAGGGCCCTTCTCGTGTCCATGGGGACTTTTACAGCCAACTTTACTCTTCTCCATTCTCCCCACACACATTTCCCAGCACGAGAGGGAAATCCTAGCTGATATTTCCTTTCCTAGATTCCCAATAATACTACTGCCACCCTTGCTGAAATCAGCGAACTCAGCACAGTATAATGTCTTCTGGTGAATTTACATACTTCGCTTTCAGAGTATCTGATTTTCAATGTTTGTAAGACTTAGAACTATTGAAAAGTGCTGTGTTGGTGTCTATATTGTGGTTACAGTGTGCTGTTTACAATATACGTGCTACATGAAGCGTCATGCTTGCACAATACATCATAACAATAGCAACTACTTGTATTTATATAGCGCCTTTAACATAGTGAAACGTCCCAAGGTGCTTCACAGGAGTATTATGAGATTAAAAAATTTGACAGCGAGCCTCATAAGTAGAAATTAGTGCAGGTGACCAAAAGCTTGGTCAAAGAGGTACATTTTGAGGAGCATCTTGAAGGAGGAAAGTGAGGTAGAGAGGTTTAGGCAGGGAGTTCCAGAGCTTGGGGCCTAGGCAACAGAAGGCACATCCACCAATGGTTGAACGATTATAATCAGGGATGCTCAAGAGGACAGGATCAGAGGAGCGCAGACATCTCCGGGTGGCGGCGGGGGGGGGGGGGGGTGCGGAGATTGTGGGGCTGGAGGAAATTAGAGATAAGGAGGGGAAAGGCCATGGAGGATTTGAAAATACAGATGAGAATGTTGAAATCGAGGCTGCAGGTGTTAATGCAAGTAGTTAATACCTACTTTCAAAGGCATGGCCCAGATACAGAGATAGTATTGTCACCTGGCTTTTCGTAAAACAGATCATTCAAGGTGCAGTACTCCATTTCTCATGATTTAACTCCCATTTTTTTTTAGATTTTCTAAATTCTCACTTCTCCTCTCCCATTTCTACTTTTTTTTGCATTTTCTTCTCTTTAACAAAGACAATTATGATGTCTCATACCCTTTATCACTACCACAATCTCGTCAGATGTGAGAGATCAGACCAAGGTAACTTCCCCTAGATATTTTTCCATCACGCTTAACGAGCCTGAGCTTGACATTTACAGTGCAGAAAGAGGAAATTCATCTCATCGTGTCTGCGCTAGCATTTTGCTGAAGCAATCCAAAACTAATTCCACCACCCTGCTCTTTCCCCAAAGTCCTGTATTCTCCACTGCTTGAAATATTTATCCATTTCTCCCTAAAAGATGCAATTTTCCCTGCTTCAGCTACTCCCCATGGCAAAGCATTCCATAACTGGGTTTCTGCCTACTTCACTCCATCCACAGTTCCCTGGTTTGCTCGGTCCCATCATCCCCACCCCGATCCTCTAACGAACTCAGCCTCTTCTCCCGAAGATAGAAGGCAGAGATAGACAGATTTTTGAACGATAAGGGAATAAAGGGTTATGGGGAGCGGGCAGGGAAGTGGAGCTGAGTCCATGATCAGATCAGCCATGATCTTATTAAATGGCGGAGCAGGCTCGAGGAGCCAGGTGGCCTACTCCTGCTCCTATTTCTTGTGTTCTGGCAAAGTTACGGCAGTGGAGTGGGAGAACCCACAATGGCACAGAGTACTCAGAAACTCAGAAAGACTTGCATTTATATAGCACCTTTCATGACCTCAGAACACCCTAAAGCATTTTACAACCAATTAAGTACTTTTGAATTGTAGTCACTGTTTTAATGTAGGAAACGGTGGGAGCCAGTTTGCATACAGCCAGGTCCCACCAACAGCAATGTGATAATGGCCAGATAATTTGTTTTAGTGATATTGGTTTAGGGATAAATATTGGCTAGAACACTGGGGAGAACTCTCCTGATTATCTTCGATACCATGAGATCTTTTACATTCACCTGCGAGAGCAAGTGGGGCCTCGGTTTAACATCTCATTCGACACTGGCACCTCTAACAGTGCAGCACTCCCTCAGTACTGCATTTGGGTGTCAGCCTAGATTTTGTGCTCTTGTCTCTAGAGTGGGACTTGAACCCACAACGTTCTACTCAGAGGTGAGAGTGCTATCACTGAGCTGCGGCTGATACTTGCAGCCTATCCATTGCCTTAAACAAAATTATCATTACTTCTTTGCACTTGCAGTTTGGAAACTCACTGTATGGGCAATTGAGGGTGGAGTCCCAATGCCCTTTCTCTAACTGACTTTCTTTCTGGGTTGATATGGAAGCATGGCAATAAATAGAATTGAACTAAATTAATTTAATGACGTTTAAAATGATCCCATAAGGAATAATTGCAGAAACTTTATTGGACAATGACCGATGACTGATCGGGGCGGCCAACCTGCTGCAAGGGCACTTCCGCCCCGCAGCCGCCATGACATCTGCCCTGACCAACAAAAAAAAATCAGAGGTGAATTTCTACAAACCTTTTAAAAATGGTAGGTGCACCCCCTTTGGGGCGGGGCTCAATTTCAGCCCCAGTAACTTCAAAACACAGCACTCCCTCAATTCTGCACTGAATTGTTAGTCTAAATATGTGCTCAAGTCCTGGAGTGAGACTTGAACCCATAACCATTTGGCTCAAAGATGAGAGTGCTACCACTGAAGAGACTCATTATGCCTCCATATCAGTTTTGTGCCTCCCAGCACCTCAGCTTATGCTGCAGAGAAACCTCTATGCTCCAACCAATTCTATTTTTTGCTTCTCAAATTGCCATAAATTATGCTATTATGAATGATACAGGTTGGTGGGACAGCTGAATATTAACAGGTTGGTGGGACAGCTGAATGGCACAGGTTGGTGGGACAGTGATATGGCACAGATTGGTGGGACAGCGGAATGGCGCAGGTTGGTGGGACAGTGGAATGGCACCAAAATCAAGGTCGCTGATTGGAGCGTGGGCAGGTACAGCAGGAGAGGCGGCGAGGTCGGGGCGAAGGAGCAGCAAGGGATTGCAGAGCAATGAGATCGGGGCCCAGGAGAGGCGTGAGTTCGGAGCCCAGAGAATGCCAACACGAGAGCCACAGACCCTGTCACAGGTGGGATAGATATTCGTCGGGGGAAGGGGGACTGATTTGACACACGCTCCTTCCGCTGCCTGCGCCTGACCTCTTCACACTGGTAGCGTTGTTATTCGAAGAGCTCAACTCCCTCCTGGATGCATTTTCCCCACCTAAGGCGGCCTTCAGCCAGGGTCTCCCAGGTGTCAGTGGTGATGTCGCACTTCATCAGGGAGGCTTTGAGGGTGTCCTTGTAACGTTTCCGCTGTCCACCTTTGGCTCATTTGCCATGAAGGAGCTCTGCGTAGAGCAATTGCTTAGGGAGTCTCGCGTCTGGAATGCGGATTAAGTGGCCTGTCCAGTGAAGCTGATCAAGTGTAGTTAGTGCTTCAATGCTGGGGATGTTAGCCTGGGCGAGGACACTGATGTTGATGCGTCTGTCCTCCCAGGTTGGTGGGACAGCTCAGTGATAACAGTTGGTGGTATGACTTAACAGCAGTGATTGCTAGTGCAATTTGGTAGTACAGTTTGTAAATATAGCATGGTAGTAGTCATAGTACTATAGAAAAAGTCATCTGGTTTCCTGAAAAATCATTGCACAGGTTTCCAGCACCCTTCTAGTATTCAGTTACAGAAGTGTTGACAGAGATCCGGAGGCAGCTTTGTTTCCCACCTGTGCGGTTGGGATATAAGGGATAAATGCACCTAAGTAAAGGAATTGTTGATCTGCAAAATATTTTAATTTACCAGTTTACAACGACTCAAATTATGATACAAAATCAGTTGTATTTTAAAGAATCAACAAGTCCTATAATCACTGCAGAGAAATAATGAATACTGTAATTAAAAGCAGATATGCAGTTGTGAAATAAGGCAATGGAGGCTGGGTTTCACAATTAAGAGTACACACTTGCATGGCCTGGATTTTCAGCTTTGCTCATTTCGGGGCGGTAATGACGGCTAGGCGGTAAAGTTTGCACCTGGGAAGAGTTTGCGCCTTAGTCAGCAATATTTGGAGTGTGGGACGGAGCGCTAAGGGAGGCGTAACACACCCCTCTTAGGGTGCTAGCCCGGCTGAGCATGCGAAAATCCCGAACTAAACAGCCAGCTTCGGAGCGCTCTAAGAGAGGCCTAGGGAGAAAAAAAATCTGAAAAAACTCCACCAGAAACATTTCCAATAAATAACTCGTGCCACCACAACATAATTCGCAAAAAAAAACAATCACACTTACCCGAGGTCGACTTTACTTACGTTACTGCAGCTGCTACAGGTCAGACCGCCCACTTTTACAGGCAGTACCAGCACGGCTATGGATCAGGCGGGAGCCAAAAATTGAGCCGGTGTCACAACCAGGGGCGTTGCACACTGTCTCGCCTCTTCCGGGCTGTAATGCTCCGCGCCCCATTAAAACTGGTCCCGAAAACCCCGACAGGGCACTGGAAGTTGGCTGCCCACCCAGAAGAGCTTACCACCGCCATTGCCGCCCCTCTGGAGCAAAAACAGAGGCAGCAACAAGCCGAAAAGTTATTGTTAATTTTCTCATCTCTCTCACCTTACTTCTGAGAGTACATGAGTAATTATGCTGGTTGAATGCCTCAAAAATGTAATGCAACAGTAATAGGGATGGTTGCCTTTCACATTTGTTTGCAAATGGGCCTTGGCAGAGTCCACACCAAAGTGCATCAGTTCTGTCATGGAAAGATTTGTATTTGAATGACAGACAGAGTAAGCAGAATGTCTCCAGGAGTACTTGCATCCATTTCATTTGTCATTAAATGGTAAATAATGTCAGATTTGCTGTATTTTTCTACATGAGCCAAAGTACATAGTGTTATCTTGAGACATAGTGTAATGGTGCACAATAGATCCAGGCACAGTGTGCACTATGATCTTTAAAACAAAGCAGATCTGTTGTACAACTGCCAGATCAGTTTCACAGCAACAATAAAATCTATCTGCTCCTGCGTACACAAACAAGTCTGACTTCACCAGAAACTTAAATAGTATGGGTTAGGGACTTTCAGTGATTATGCTGGGATACAGTGGGGCGGATTTTCCGGTCCTTTGAGCTCCGTTTTTCGCCCTGGAGCAGCAGCAATGGTGGCGATGAGGTCTTCTGGGTGGGCGGTGAGCCTCCAGTGCCCTGTGGGGGTTTTGGGGGCCGATTTTGCGGCAGTGCTGAGCAGTACCGCCCGGAAGAGCTGCACCGGTGTGCAATGCCCCTGGTTGTGACACCAGCACGCTTTTTGACTCCCTTCTGATCTGTACGCCCCGCAGCACGCCCCGCAGTGACCACCTGTAAATATGGGTGGTCCAACCTATACCGAACTGTAGAGAGGTAAGTAACTAAGGTAAGTGTGATTGTTTTCTCTTCTCATTTCTTTTGCAATTTATGTTGTGGTGATGTGGGCTATGTATTGGAAATGTTTCTGTGGGTTTTTTTCCGGGTTTTTTTTTCTCGCTAGGCGTGTCTCGGAGCACTCCCGGGTCAGCTCTTTAGCTCGGGATTTTCCCATGCTAATACCCTAAGAGAGTTGTACAATGCCTTCCTTAGCACAACACCCCAGACTCAGGGCCCAGCTGCCCAATTTTGAAGCTATTTGGCTGCAGGGAGCAGCGTTCGTCGAGGAGGCAGCGTGGAGAGGCCTATAAAAAGGCCCAGCGTCGTTCCTGAGGCCAGCAGGGAGCAGCGTTCGGCGAGGAGGCAGCGTGGAGAGGCCTATAAAAAGGCCCAGCATCGTTCCTGAGGCCAGCGGGGAGCAGCGTTCGGTGAGGAGGCAGCACGAGGAGGCCTACAAAAAGGCCCAGCGTCGTTCCTGAGGCCAGCAGGGAGCAGCGTTCGTCGAGGAGGCAGCCAGTGCAGCTGCAGCAGGGTGAGAAGGCAAAAAAGAAGTAGAAAGAAATCGAAAGGTGACACCACAGCCAAGGGGGTAAGTGATTGGCTGGTGATTGGTAAGTAGTTTTTCTTTTTCTTTTCTTTATCAGTAAGTAACCTTTTAGCATTGTTGTTGCCAAATTAAGTTTATCTAAGGGTTAAGTCATGGCAGGAGAGCTCGGACACGTGTTATGCTCCTCCTGTACTATGTGGGAAGTCAGGGACGCTTCCAGTGTCTCTGACGACTACATGTGCGGGAAGTGCATCTGCCTGCAGCTCCTGACGGACCGCATTGTGGCACTGGAGCTGTGGGTGGATTTACTCTGGAGCATCCACGATGCTGAGAATGACGTGAATAGCACGTTTAGTGAGTTGGTCTTACCGCAGGTAAAGGGTACACAGCCAGGTAGGGAATGGGTGACCAACAGGAAGAGCAGTGCAAGGAAGGTAGTGCAGGGGTCCCCTGCGATCATCCCCCTGCAAAACAGATACACCGCTTTGGGTACTGTTGGGGAGGGAGGACTCATCAGGGGCTGGCAGCAGCAGCCAAGTTCATGGCATCGTGGGTGGCTCTGCTGCACAGGAGGGCAGGAAAAAAAGTGGGAGAGCTATAGTGATATGGGATTCAATTGTAAGGGGAATAGATAGACGTTTCTGTAGCCGCAACCGAGACTTCAGGATGGTATGCTGCCTCCCTGGTGCAAGGGTCAAGGATGTCTCGGAGTGGGTGCAGGGCATTCTGAAAAGGGAGGGTGAACAGCCAGTTGTCGTGGTGCATATAGGTACCAACAATATAGGTCCTACAAGACTAATTTAGGGAGCTAGAAGCTAAAGTAAAAAGTAGGACCTCAAAAGTAGTAATCTCAGGGTTGCTACCAGTGCCATGTGCTAGTCAGAGTAGGAATCGCAGGATAGCTCAGATGAATACGTGGCTTGAGGAGTGGTGCAGAAGGGAGGGATTCAAATTCCTGGGACATTGGAACCGGTTCTGGGGGAGGTAGGACCAGTCCAAACCGGACGGTCTGCACCTGGGCAGGACCAGAATCAATGTCCTAGGGGGAGTATTTTGCTAGTGCTGTTGGGGAGGAGTTAAACTAATATGGCAGGGGGATGGGAACTATGCAGGGAGACAGAGGGAAGTAGAATGGGGGCAGAAACAAAATATAGAAAGAAAAAAAGTAAAGTGGAGGGCAGAGAAACCGAAGGCAAAAAGCAAAAAGAACCACATTACAGCAAAATTCTAAAGGGGCAAAGTGTGTTAGAAAGACAAGCCTGAAGGCTCTGTGCCTCAATGTGAGGAGTATTCGGAATAAGGTGGACGAATTAACTGCACAGATAGCAGTTAACGGGTATGATGTAATTGGCATCACGGAGACATGGCTCCAGGGTGACCAAGGCTGGGAGCTCAACATCCAGGGGTATTCAACATTTAGAAAGGATAGACAGAAAAGAAAAGGAGGAGGGGTGGCATTGCTGGTTAAAGAGGAAATTAATGCAATAGTAAGAAAGGACATTAGCTTGGATGATGTGGAATTGGTATGGGTAGAGCTACGGAATACCAAGGGGTTGAAAACGCTAGTGGGAGTTGTGTACAGACCAGCAAACAGTAGTAGTAAGGTTGAGGACAGCATCAAACAAGAAATTAGGGATTCATGCAATAAAGGTACAGCAGTTATCATAGGTGACTTTAATCTATATATTGATTGGGCTAACCAAACTGGTAACAATGCAGTGGAGGAGGATTTCCTGGAGTGTATTCAGGATGGTTTTCGAGACCAATATGTTGAGGAACCAACTAGGGAGCTGGTCATCCTAGACTGGGTTATGTGCAATGAGAAAGGACTAATTAGCAATCTTGTTGTGTAAGGTCCCTTGGGGAAGAGTGACCATAATGTGGTAGAATTCTTTATTAGGATGGAGAGTGACACAGTTAATTCAGAAACTAGGGTCCTGAACTTAAGGAAAGGTAACTTTGATGATTTGAGGCGTGAATTGGCTAGAATAGATGAGCAAATGATACTTAAAGGGTTGACGGTGGATAGGCAATGGCAAACATTTAACGATCATATGGATGAACTTCAGCAATTGTACATCCCTGTCTGGAGTAAAAATAAAACGGGGAAGGTGGCTCAACCGTGGCTAACAAGGGAAATTAAGGATAGTGTTAAATCCAAGGAAGAGGCATATAAATTGGCCAGAAAAAGCAGCAAATCTGAGGACTGGGAGATATTTAGAATTCAGCAGAGGAGGACAAAGGGTTTAATTAAGAGGGGGAAAATAGAGTACGACAAGAAACTTGCTGGGAACATAAAAACTGACTGCAAAAGCTTCTATAGATATGTGAAGAGAAAAAGATTAGTGAAGACAAACGTAGGTCCCTTGCAGTCGGATTCAGGTGAATTTATAATGGGGAACAAAGAAATGGCAGACCAATTGAACAAATGCTTTGGTTCTGTCTTCACGAAGGAAGACACAAATAACCACAGAAGTACTAGGGGACCGAGGGTCTAGTGAGAAGGGGGAACTGAAGGATATCCTTATTAGGCGGGAAATTGTGTTCAGGAAATTGATGGGATTGAAGGCCGATAAATCCCCAGGGCCTGATAGTTTGCATCCCAGAGTACTTAAGGAAGTGGCCTTAGAAATAGTGGATGCATTGGTGATCATTTTCCAACAGTCTATCGACTCTGGATCAGTTCCTATGGACTGGAGAGTAGCTAATGTAACACCACTTTTTAAAAGGGAGGGAGAGAGAAAGCGGGTAATTATAGACCAGTTAGCCTGACATCAGTAGTGGGGAAAATGTTGGAATCAGTTATTAAGGATGAAATACCTGCGCATTTGGAAAGCAGTGACAGGATCGGTCCAAGTCAGCATGGATTTATGAAGGGGAAATCATGCTTGACAAATCTTCTGGAATTTTTTGAGGATGTAACTCGTAGAGTGGACAAGGAAGAATCAGTGGATGTGGTGTATTTGGACTTTCAAAAGGCTTTTGACAAGGTCCCACACAAGAGATTGGTGTGCAAAATCAAAGCACATGGTATTGGGGGTAATATACTGACATGGATAGAGAACTGGTTGGCAGACAGGAAGCAGAGGGTCGGGATAAACGGGTCCTTTTCAGAATGGCAGGCAGTGATTAGTGGAGTGCCGCAGGGCTCAGTGCTGGGACCCCAGCTATTTACAATATACATCAATGATTTGGATGAAGGAATTGAGTGTAATATCTCCAAGTTTGCAGATGACACTAAACTGGGTGGCGGTGTGAGCTGTGAGGGGGACGCTAAGAGGCTGCAGGGTGACTTGGACAGGTTAGGTGAGTGGGCAAATGCATGGCAGATGCAATATAATGTGGATAAATGTGATGTTATCCACTTTGGGGGCAAAAACGCGAAGACAGAATATTATCTCAATGGCGGCAGATTAGGAAATGGGGAGGTGCAACGAGACCTGGGTGTCATGGTTCATCAGTCATTGAAAGTTGACATAAAGGTACAGCAGGCAGTGAAGAAGGCAAATGGTATGTTGGCCTTCATAGCAAGGGGATTTGAGTATAGGAGCAGGGTGGTCTTACTGCAGTTGTACAGGGCCTTGGTGAGGCCTCACCTGGAATATTGTGTTCAGTTTTGGTCTCCTAATCTGAGGAAGGACGTTCTTGCTATTGAGGGAGTGCAGCGAAGGTTCACTACACTGATTCCCGGGATGGCTGGACTGACATATGAGGAGAGACTGGATCAACTGGGCCTTTATACATTGGAGTTTAGAAGGATGAGAGGGGATCTCATAGAAACATGTAAGATTCTGACGGGACGGGACAGGTTAGATGCAGGTAGAATGTTCCTGATGTTGGGGAAGTCCAGAACCAGAGGACACAGTCTTAGGATAAAGGATAGGCATTTAGAACTGAGGTGAGGACAAAACTGTTCACTCAAAGAGTTGTTAACCTGTGGAATTCCCTGCTGCAAAGAGTTGTTGATGCCAGTTCATTGGATATATTCAAGAGGACGTTAGATATGGCCCTTACGGCTAAGGGGATCAAGGGGTATGGAGAGAAAGCAGGAAAGGGGTACTGAGGGAATGGTCAGCCATGATCTTATTGAATGGTGGTGCAGGCTCGAAGGGCCAAATGGCCTACTCCTGCACCTATTTTCTATGTTTCTCTGTTTCTATGTGAGCAAGGGGGAAAACCTGATTCCCAACCTCAATCAATAGCCTCACATATGCTCTTCCAGCAGCGATCACTGAACAGCATTAATGTGCAGGAATTTTGACCCCTTTCTTAGGAAGGCTCCGACTTATTCTAACACCCTTACTGCTGCCCCAGCTGACTCACCTCTGTGCAAGGATCAAACCTGGAACCTCCATCATCTGTCTGGTTCTCTACAGGTTGAAGAATGTTAAACACACTTATCAATCAAATAATTTAAGAAGAATCATTGAGTAAATTGATGCCCAATTCGCAACTCTTATCTCGATCCCAACACGTTTTCTCTGCCACATGCCTAATTCTCTCCCCTAAGGCAACAACCAGCAAAATATCTCAGCTTCTCCATACAAAAGCCATCAAAACCTGTATAACTGTATCAACAACTCTTAACGACCAACAAACTATGGGGCCGAAATTTATCACCTCACCGCCCACTGCTGCCGACATTCCTCGACAAGATCTGCCCCGTGCCACTTTGAAGGTGGCCTGGAGCGGGCGGGAGGGGAGAGCCGCCAGGAATCGCCCGCTGATGTTAGCGGACGGCCGAGTGGCACAACTGGCCTCCCGACCGCCGAACTCCAAGATTCCTGAGGGCGGGACTCGGCGGCAGAACAGGGGTGGACCGCTGGCTGGAGGCTGGTCTGTCCCCGACGGTAAGTAGGAAGAATCTGAAAAAAAGGTAAGTGAACATTTAAAAAAAAAAATTCAACAGCGACTTACGTGGATAGGGTCCCCTGAAGGTCTTCGGATAGTTTATTTATTTTTTAGTGTTGATTATTTTTTCAGATCTTCGACCCTCCGTGGGCCCGACTCCATCCTCGGTGGCACTTGGACAGCAAACGCCTCTGCCGCCGAGAATGAGACCTCCCTCCTGCACGCTGTTGTCCAGCTTGGCGGCATATGTCGTTGATTTGCCGCCCGCCGACCTTCGAGGGATCTCGGCCATGAATATCCCGCCACAAGTACCGTCTGGTACCTCGGCGGCACTTGGGTGGGCAGAGGCCTTGATGAAAATCAGCCCCTATGTTTCTGTAATGCTTTAATCATTGTGTCCTTCCTTTGTATTTCTCTCCTTTCCTTCCCATCTCTCCTTCTCACTGTCTCTTTCTCCTTGTTTCCTCTCTCTCTTTCCTCCTTCCCTTCTGTCTCCATCCTCCGCCTTCTCTCTCACTATTTCCTTTCCTTCTATCTCTGTCCTTTTAGAACATAAGAAATAGCAGCAGAAGTGGGCCGTTCGGCCCCTTGAGCCTGCTCTGCCATTCAATAAGATCATGGCTGATCTTCTACCTCAATTCCACTTTCCTGCACTATCCCCATATCCCTTGATTCCCTTAATATCCAAAAATCTGTTGCTCCCTGTCTTGAATGTACTCATTGACTGAGCCTCCACAGCCCTCTGGGTAGAGAATTCCAAAGATTCACCACTCTCTCAGTGAAAAAATTTCTCCTCATCTTAGTCCTTATTCTGAGATTGTGACCCCTGGTTCTAGACTTCCCTGCATCTACCCTGTTAAGCCCTGTAAGAGTTTTGTATATTTCAATGAGATCACCTCTCATTCTTCTAAACTCTAGGGAATATAGGCCTAGTCTACTCAGTCTTTCCTCATAAGACAATGCCCCCTCCCCCCCCCCACCATCCCAAGAATCAGTCTGGTGAACAATAATTTTGTTTTGAGCTCTCCTTTATTTGGTTTATTTACTTTCTCCTTTCCTGATTCATTTTCACTCCTTTTCTGATTCCTATTTACTCCTTTTCTGGTTGACACTCTCCCCTTTTCTATATTTAACACCCTGGGAGAAAAATCATAGGGCCATTAAAAATATTATTTTTTTCATTTTCTTTGAACACTTTTGTTTATTAGTTGTAAAAATATTAGAGATGAGGAAACAAGGCTGTTTGACAGACAGCCGAGATTCATCCAATCGTGTATTGAAGAGTCTGTTCGCTTTCCAATTGACATTGGAAGAAGTTGCTCTGAGGATGGATGCATGGACCAAGGGAGGCGGGGCGATTGGAGGCGTGAGGTCGAGTGATGTACCGTCCAACATCCAATCAGAGTTGGCTACCTTAGCAACGAGAGCCTTTCCTTCTAGAGCATTCCTAATCTGTACAGCTCAGTACCATAGGATGCAGTGTGTTTACTCTTGAGCTATTATGGGTCACAACATTATTAGTTAATTGTATTGATTTCACCGGGTAGAATTTGCCACCTGTAAGAGTATTTCTATCTGAAAAAAAGCAAATGTTTGCACTATGTATTGAAACTGCACACTGTGAAAGAGCTCCATCTGGTGTTCAAGGCTGTAAACTAACACTATCCATTTGGATGCCCCTGGTGACTGAGTGGCTGCATCCAGTGGATAGCAGAATCATAGAACCCAGTAAGGCCCAGATTTGCGCTGAGCTAATTAATCTCAGCAGGACAGCTCCCCAGCTCCCTCTGTTCAGGAGGGAAAAATCAACCAGCTATCCCTCCTGATCCTTACCCGTAGAGCCAGATGTGTGTATGTGTGTGCATCTCTGTAAACTCCTCCAGCCCTACAACCCTCCAAAATCTCTGCGCTCCTCCCATTCTGGCCATCGCTGATTTAATTGTTCCACCACTGGCAGTCATGCTTTCAGCTGCCTAGGCCCTAAGCTCTGAAATTCCATCCCAAAGCCTCTCCGCCTCTCCTCCTTTAAGACGCTCCTTAAAACCCACCTCTTGGAACCAGTTTTTGATCACCTGTCTTAATATCTCTTTATGTGGCTCACTCTGAAATTTTGTTTGATAATGCTCCTGTGAAGCGCCGTGGGACATTTTACTACGTTAAAAGGCTCTATACAAATGCAAGTTGTTGTATGTATATATGTAAAACTTTGATTGAGGATCGAATTAGTGATGCCCCTACTATTAAATGTGGCTGAACAGTAAAGATTAAAGGGGAGAAATTGGGCTCTGTAGCGCCTGTTTTTTTAGGCACTAGTTGGCCTCCAAAAGGATGAAAATCAGGTTTTAGATGCACAAGCACACTTCCGACAGTGCGTCAGATGACGTCTCTGTAAGCTGGTGACATGCAGAGCAGGTAGATTATGACATCAATCAGTGTGCAACGCTGATTTGCTGACAGTGCTGCCACCACGCACCAGCCAACTCACTCTCTTAACCTCCCACAGCTGAACACGGGTTAGAAACATAGAAACATAGAAAATAGGTATAGGAGTAGGCCATTCAGCCCTTCGAGCCTGCACCACCATTCAATAAGATCATGGCTGATCATTCCTTCAGTACCCTGTTCCTGCTTTCTCTCCATACCCCTTGATTCCTTTAGCCGCAAGGGCCATATCTAACTCCCTCTTGAATATATCCAATGAACTGGCATCAGCAACTCTCTGCGGTCGGGAATTCCACACTCTGAGCCTCAGTCCTAAATGGCTTACCCCCTATCCTTAGACTGTGTCCCCTGGTTCTGGAATTCCCCAACATCGGGAACATTTTTCCTGCATCTAACCTGTCCAGTCCCGTCAGAATTTTATATGTTTCTATGAGATCCCCTCTCATCCTTCTAAACTCCAGTGAATAGAGGCCCAGTTGATCCAGTCTCTCCTCATATGTCAGTCCTGCCATTCCTGGAATCAGTCTGGTGAACCTTCGCTGCGCTCCCTCAATAGCAAGAACGTCCTTCCTCAGATTAGGAGACCAAAACTGAACACAATATTCCAGGTGGGGCCTCACCAAGGCCCTGTACAACTGCAGTGAGACTTCCCTGCTCCTATACTCAAATCCCCTAGCTATGAAGGCCAACATACCATTTGCCTTCTTCACCGCCTGCTGTACCTGCATGCCAACCTTCAATGACTGATGAACCATGACACCCAGGTCTTGCTGCACCTCCCCTTTTCCTAATCTGCTGCCATTGAGATAATATTCTGCCTTTGTGTTTTTGCCCCCAAAGTGGATAACCTCACATTTATCCACATTATACTGCATCTGCCATGTATTTGCCCGCTCGCCTAACCTGTCCAACTCACCCTGCAGCCTCTTAGCGTCCTCCTCACAGCTCACACCGCCACCCAGTTTAGTGTCATCTGCAAACTTGGAGATATTACACTCAATTCCATCATCGAAATCATTAATATATATTGTAAATAGCTGGGGTCCTAGCACTGAGCCCTCCGGCACTCCACTAGTCACTGCCTGCCATTCTGAAAAGAACCCATTTATCCCGACTCTCAGCTTCATGTCTACCAACCAGTTCTCTATCCACGTCAGTATATTGAGCGGCATGATGGAACCCCCCACCAGTGCTACTTAAAGGGATTATGACCTACTTAGAGGTTAGTTGCTAGATTGTTTCTTCTGGTTGCTAGTGCAATTCTATGCATTTTTGGAGCTTTTCTATAATTGTCTAAAGTTTCGTTAGTCTACAGGGAATGGACTGGCTGGTGCTGAAGTACATTTTTGGTGGTTTCAGAAGGGCTATCAGTGCGAGGCCATATCCAGCCAGGGCTTTTAGGGACCAATTCTTTTGCCTAGTACTTTTTCTCTAGTGATAGAGATTGTTTTAAGTTCCACCTCCCTATAGCCCCTTGATTATTATTATTGGGATGGTTTAGTGTCTTCTACCGTGAAGACCGATACAAAATATTTGTTCAAAGTCTCTGCCATTTCCCTGTTTCCCATTATTAATTTCCCAGTCTCATTCTCTAAGGCACCATTGTTCACTTTAGCTACTCTCTTCCTTTTTATATACCTGTAGAAGCTCTTACTCTCTGTTATAATTCGTGGTAGTTTACTCTCATAATCTAACTTCTCCCTCTTTATTATTTTTTTAGTCATCCTTTGCTGGTTACTAATAATTTCCCAATCCTCTGGTCTACCACTAATCTTCACAATATTGTATGCCTTTTATTTCCATTTGATACCATTCTCAATTTCCTTAGTTAGCCACGGATGATTCATCCTTCTCGCAGAGTCTTTCTTTCTCACTGCAATATATCTTTGTTGAGAGGTATTAAATATCTCCTTAAATGTCTGCCACTGCTTACCCTTTAGTCTATTTTCCTAGTCCACTTTAGCCAACTCTGTCTTCATATCTTTGTAATTGCCTTTATTTAAGTTTAGGACACTAGTTTCAGACCCAAGTTTCTCATCCTCAAACTGAATTTGAAATTCTAACATGCTATGATCACTCTTCCCTGGAGGATCATTTACCATGAGATCATTAATTAATCCTATCTCATTACACATTACCAGATCTAAAATAGCCTGCTCACTGGTTGGTTCCACAACGTATTGTTCTAAGAAACCATCCCGAACTCTATGAACTCATCCTCAAGGCTACCTTTGCCAATTTGATTTGTCTAATCTATATGAAGATTAAAATCGACCATGATTATTGCAGTACCTTTCTTACAAGCCCCCATTATTTCCTGATTTATACTTTGTCCTACAGTGCAGTCACTGTTAGGGGGCCTGTAGACTACTCCCACCAGTGACATCTTTCCCTTACTATTTCTTATCTCCACCCAAACTGATTCTACACCTTGATCTTTTAAGCCAATATCATTTCTCACTACTACATGATCTCATCCTTTATTAACAGAGCTACCCCACCTCCTTTTCCTTTCTGCCTATCCTTCCAAAATGTCAAATATCCCTGAATATTCAGTTCCAAGCCTTGGTCACCTTGCAACCATGTTTCTGTAATGGTTATCAGATCATACCCATTTATTTCTATTTGTGCCGTCAACTCATCTATCTTATTACCAATGCTGCATGCCTTCAGATAAAGAGCCTTTAATTTTGTCTTTTTATCATTTTTCCCTACTCTGACTCCAATTGCTGGTGCATTCTTATGTTTGTACACTCTGTCCCTTCCTGACACACTCTGGTTATCATTACCCCTATCGCTATCCTGCACTATTGCCTTCTCGTTTCTCTTTGACTTTTTTAATTTCCCCTCACCGGAACCCGCACCCCACTATTTAGTTTGAAGCCCTATCTACAGCCCTAGTTATTCAATTTGCCAGGACACTAGTCCCAGCATAGTTCAAGTGAAGCCTGTTCCAACGGAACAGCTCCCTCTTTCCCCAGTACTGGCGCTAGTGCCCCATGAGTCGAAACCTATTTCTCCCACGCCAATCTTTGAGCCACGCATTCAATTCTCTGATTGTATTGACCCTATGCCAATTTGCTCGTGGCTCAGGTAGTCATAGGCAGTCCCTCGAAATCGAGGAAGACTTGCTTCCATTCCTAAAGTGAGTTCTTTGGTGGCTGAACAGTCCAACATGAGAGTCACAGACCCTGTCACAGGTGGGACAGATATTCGTCAGGGGAAGTGGGGGGGTGGCACTGACTTACCACATGCTCCTTCTACTGCCTGCGCCTGATCTCGTCATGTTTGCAGCGTTGAGATTCGAAGAGCTCAACGCCCTCACGGATGCACTTTCTCCACCTAGCGCGGTCTTCGGCCAGGGTCTCCCAGACATCAGTGGTGATGTCGCACTTCACCAGGGAGGCTTTGAGGGTGTCCTTGTACCGTTTCCGCTGCCCACCTTTGGCTTGTTTGCCATGAAGGAGTTCCATATATAGCATTTGTTTAGGGAGTCTCGTGTCTGGCATGCGAACTAAGTGGCCTGCCCAACGAAGCTGATCTAGCGTGGTCAGTGCTGCAATGCTGGAGATGTTACCCTGGGCGAGGACACTGATGTTGGTGAGTCTGTCCTCCCAGGGGATTTTCAGCTCCAACTCCTCAGGTAGCAATCCAGAGATTATTACCTTTGTGGTTCTCTCCCTAATCTCCAGCACCAACTCTGGTTCTCCACGTAAGATGGTGTAATTTTCCCAAATGGAGATGGAACAGAGACAAGGCAAATATTGCAGATGCTGGAAATCTGAAATAAAAACAGAAAATGCTGGAAATACTCAGCAGGTCAGGTAGCATCTGTGGAGAGAGAGAGATAATGTTTCAGGACAATGAACATTTGTCAGAACTGAAAAAAGTTAGAGATGTAACAGATTTTAAGCAAGTGCAGAGCCAGCGGAAAAGGGGAGGGGTGGAAAGAACAAAAGGGAATGCCTGTGATAGAGTAAAAGGCAGGAAGAATTAAATGACAAACGGGATGATGATGCGAGGCAAAAGGAGATGGTAAAGGAACAAAAGATAGGTCTAGAAGAGGTGTAAATAGGAATAGCAGAATCATCAACAGCTGCCATATGAAAAAATGGGGGCAGAGGTTGGAGCAGAATGAAAGCAGAGCATGGAGTGGAATCATGGATTAGTCACAGGTTTTCTTTGCAACTGCTAAAAATGTATTTAAAACTGCAATACCGAATGCTTTCATGTCGTAAGATGTCATAAGAAGGGGGCTGGGTTGGGGGGGTGGAGTGGAGGGAGGGCTACTATTATATAAAGCAGACTTTTGGTGTTTGGTTACATTTTAGGACATTTGTGAACAGCTCAGTCTCACCCAAAGCCACAGTCCTTTCCCACATCCGGTGTCAACTACTTTTCTCTCCCCTCCCTGTGCCAATCCCTCCTCCATACACATACTGCTGACAAAAACACAATGCAAATGAGTGTTAAGAATGTGCTGAAATGTGTACAGTCAGAGAGTCACTGTATGCAGCAATTATTTATTCGAACAACAGAAGTGCCAACTTTCCAAATTCCTTCGCAATACGGCTCGGCAGACACATTCTATGCCTTTGCTTCGGACAACTGCTATGGAAGGTTAGAAAATACAAATCCTAGTGATTTCTAACCCACCCTCACTCCAATTATTTCTCCTCCTCTCCAAAGGGTTTTTATTTATGCTGGGGTACAGTGGTTTCATGGCAGACATTTTTCATGCGTGACATGAGGGTCATCATTGCCAAGTCCAATCACGTCTTCACTTCAAATGTAAGCACCAGCAATTTCCAGCAGGATTCATTAGATAGTAAACAGCAGCAGGACCTGTGGCCGATTTTCACTATATCTAGCACAGGGAGACCGATGATTTTAAAGGCAATTATTTCCATCATTCAGTATGCCTTCAGATCATCATCATAGGCAGTCTCTCGAATTGAGGATGACTTGTGCCACGTCAAAAAGTTCACAAGTGTTTCAATGAAGGACCTAAAATTCCAGGTCCCGAACTAAATCTTGAAGGGTGGAAGATGCCTGTGCGTGGATTTTTTTAACGTGTGGTGGCTGTTGCACACCAGCCACCACACGGGCTTGACAGAGCTAGGTCTTGTTCCAGTAGCAAGGATTGACCAAGACAACTGGAAACCAGCTCTGCTGCATGGACCTAGTGCGCACACACGTCGCAATGTGGGCTGGCCTGTGCTGCTCTTGGATCCTCCCCTCTTCTGGGCCCCAAAATGCACGCCTCTCCTGGGCCCCGATCACGTCCCTCTGCAATCTCTCACCGCTCCTTCGCCCCGACCTCGCCGCTCCTGCTGTATCTGCTCACGCTCCAATCACCGACCTGGACTTTGGTGACATCCCTTTTCACTGCCGTTGCTCTCCTGCTCCAGCACGTGCTGCTCCCTGGAGTGGTATGCCGCCACGCTACTCCTTCCGCTCCCCAGCCTGCTCCGTTGGTGCTCGCAGGCCTGGGGCTACGCAGACTGCTGGGCTAGGACTGCCTTCAGAGCCAGCATTGTAGTTCACGTATCCTTTCTCTTTTAAAAGCTTGTGCATTGTATGAGGAAGAGAAGGCTAAGAGGTAATGGCCTCTATAGTTCTGATATATTGGAAAAAATGAGTTAACGTAGGAAGTGTGAATGATTTCAAAACAGTGAGAAAAGGTATAAAAGAGCCTATTGCTTTGCCAACCCCACGGCCACAAGTGATTGCTTGAAATATCATACACTCCATAATATTCCAAACAGCCCTTTTGCATTAACAGAAAAGTCACGCGCACCTACTTGTAGAAATCTTGACCATACTTAACTTGTAGCCCTAAACAGAAAGCGAGCAGTAGTTAAGAGAGGTGTCTGAAGCCATGCTTGATCCAATAGCAATTTTTTTATTAGTTCCTGCGATGTAGGCATTGCTGGCAGGGCCAATATTTATTGACCATCCCTAATTGCCTTTGAGAAGCCTTCTTGAACCGCTGTAGTCTGTGTGGTGAAGGTACTCGCATAGTGCTGTTAGGAAGAGAGGTCCAGGATTTTGACTCAGTGACGATGAAGGAATGGTGATATATTTCCAAGTCAGGATGATGTGTGACTTGAAGGGGAACTGGATGGTGGTGTTGTTCCCATGCACCTGCTGCCCTTGACTTAGGTGGTAAAGGTCGCGGGTTTGGGAGGTGGTGTCGAAGAAGCCTTGGTGAGTTGATGCGGTGCATCTTATAGATGGTGCACACTGCAGCCACGTTGTGCTGGTGGTAGAGGGAGTGAATGTCTGAGGTGGTGGATGGAGTGCCAATCAAGCGGGCTGCTTTGTCCTGGATGATGTCAAGCTTCTTGGGTGTGTTGGAGCCTCACTCATCCAGGCAAATAGAGAGTATTCCATCACACTCCTGACTTGTGCCTTGTAGATGGTGGAAAGGCTTTGGAGAGTCAGGAGGTGAGACACTCCCCGCAGAATACCCACCTTCTGACCTGCTCTTGTAGCCACAGTATTTATGTGACTGATCCAGTTAAGTTTCTGGTCAGTGATGACCCCCAGGATGTTGATGGTGGGAGATTTGGCAATGGTAATGCATTGAATTCAAGGGCAGTGGTTAGATTCTCGTTTGTTGGAGATAGTCATTGCCTTGCACTTGTTTGCCGCAAATATTACTTGCCACTTATCAGTCCAAGCCTGAATGTCATCCAGGTCTTGCTGCATGCATGCATGGACTGCCTCATTATTTGAGGAGTTGGGAATGGAACTGAACAATGTTCAAATCATCAGCGAACATCCCCTCTTCTGACCTTATGATGGAGGGAAGGTCATTGGTGAAGCAGCTGAAGATGGTTGGGTGTAGGACACTGCCCTGAGGAACTCCTGCAGTGATGTCCTCCAACAACCACAACCATATTAATTTTTGCTAGGCATGACTTCAGCCAGAGGAGTGTTGTCCCCCTGATTCCCATTGACTTCAGTTTTACAGGGGCTCAGCTCTTTTGTTCATGTTTGGATCAAGGCTGTAATGAGGTCTGGAGCCGAGTAGTACTGGCGGAACCCAAAGTTATTGGTGAATAAGTGCCGCTTGAGAGCGCTGTCAACGACACCTTCCAACACTTTGTTGATGATTGAGAGTATACTGATGGGGCGGTAATTGGCCGGATTGGATTTGTCCTGCTTTTTGTGGACAGATCATACCTGGGCAGTTTTACACATTGCCGGATAGATGCCAGTGTTGTAGGTGTACTGGAACAGCTTGGTCAGAGGTGCGGCTAGTTCTGAAGCACAAGGCTTCAGCATGACAGTCAGGATGTTGTCGGGGCCCATAGTCTTTGCTGTATCCAGTGCACTTAGCAGTTTCTTGATATCACATAGAGTGAATTGAATTGGCTGAAGATTGGCTTCCGTGATGTGGGACCTGAAGCAGCTGAAGATGGTTGGGCCTAGGACACTGCCCTGAGGACCTCCTGCAGTGATCTCCTCCAACATCCCTGTCACGGGGACCTGAGGAGGAGGCCGATTTGGATCATCCACTTCTGGCTGAACATGGTTGTAAACACTTAAGCCTTGTCTTTTACACTCAAGTGCTGGGCTCCGCCATCATTGAGGATGAAGATATTCATGGAGCCTCCTCCTCCCGTTAGTTGTTTAATTGTCCACTACCATTCACGACTGGATGTGGCATGACTGCAGAGTTTTGATCTGATTCATTGCTGTGGGATTGCTTAGCCCTGTCTACAACATGCTGCTTCCACTGTTTAGCATGCATGTAGTTCTGTGTTGCAGCTTCCCCAGGTTGGGACCTCATTTTTAGATAGGCCCGGTTCTGCTCCTGACATGCTCTTCTGCACTCTTCATTGAACTAGTCCCCTGTCTTGATATTAATGGTAGAGTGAGGGATATACTGGGCCATGAGGTTACAGATTATGGTGGAATACAATTCTGTTGCTGCTGATAGCCCATAGCGACTCATGGATTTGAACAACAACAACAACAACTTGTATTTATATAGTGCCTTTAACGTCGTGAAATGTCCCAAGGCGTTTCACAGGAGTATTATGAGATAAAAAATTTGACACCGAACCGCATAAGTAGAAATTAGCATGGTTGACCAAATGCTTGGTCAAAGAGATATGTTTTAAGGAGCGCCTTGAAAGAGGAAAGAGAGGCAGATAGACAGAGAGGTTTAGGCAGGGAGTTCCAGAGCTTGGGGCCTAGGCAACAGAAGGCACAGTCACAAATAGTTGAGCGATTATAATCAGGGATGCTGATGAGGGCAGAATTAGAGGAGCGCTGACATCTCGGGGAGGGCGGGGCCTTGTGCGGCTGGAGGAGATTACAGAGATAGGGAAGGGCGAGGCCATGGCGGGATTTGAAAATAAGGATGAGAATTTTGAAATCGAGGCATTGCTTAACCGAAAGCCAATGTAGGTCAGATAGCCCAGGGGTGATGGGTGACAAAGTCCAACACAGCCTTCAGTGTGCCAGGATCGCCTGAGGAAGAGAGTGTTTGAAGACCAGGACCTCAAACCTGGCACCAAGCTCATGGTTTACAGAGCAATAGTGGTACCTGCCCTTCTATATGCTTCACGGACATGGACTATGAACAGCAGGCACTTCAAAGCACTGGAGAAGTACCACCAACGCTGCCTCTGCAAGATCCTGCAAATCCATTGGCAGGATAGGTACACCAACATCAGTGTTCTCGCTCAGGCCAACATCCCCAGTATCGAAGCTTTGACCACGCTCGATCAGCTCCAATGGATGGGCCACATTGTCTGCATACCCAATACTAGACTTCCAAAACAAGCGCTCTACTCGGAGCTCCGACACGGCAAGCGAGTTCCAGGTGGGGAAAGGAAATGCTTCAAGGATATCCTCAAAGCCTCCTTGACAAAGTACAACAACCCCACCGACACCTGGGAATCCCTGGCCCAAGACCACTTTAAGTGGAGGAGAAGCATCTGGGAAGGCGTCGAACACCTCGAGTCTCTTTACCAGGAGCAAGTGGAAACCAAGCACAAACAACGGAAGGAGCGCACGACAACCCAAGCACCTCACCCACCGTCAACCACCGTCTGCCTCACCTGTGACAGAAACTGCAGATCCCATATTGGACTCATCAGTCACCTGAGAACTCATATTAGTGTGGAAGCAAGTCATCCTCGACTCTGAGGGATTGCCTAAGAAGAAGAGAAGAAAATGGGTGAGTGGGACTTGGTGCGAGTTCGGACACGGACAGCCGAGTTTTGGATCACCTCTAGTTTACGTAGTGTAGAATATGGAAGGCCAGCCAGGAGTGCGTTGGAATAGTCAAGTCTAGCGGCAACAAAGGCAGGGATGAGGGCTTCAGCAGCGGATGAGCTGAGGCAAGGGTGGAGACGGCGTTGTTATGGAGGTGAAAATAGGCGGTCTTAGTTATGCTGTTGATATGTGGTCGAAATCTCAGTGAAGAACCTTTTAAAGGTGGAGGGTTTTAGGAAGAGAGCTCTAAAGAATAAATTAGGTGTCCTCCAAATGACCCTGCAAACTCCAGCAGGGGGGCGATGTTGGAGGGTACAGGTATGCATAATCTCAGTACAACTGGCAGCATCACAGCCCATGGAATTTTGGGGCCAAAACATTTACCGATATCATTGTTACCATGTTGTATGATGCTGGTAGAGACACAACAGATGTTTCAATAGATTATGGGACAAGTCAGTGGAAACATTTCCCCTGTAACTTTCAACAGACTGAAAAATAAATTATAAAAGCGATATGCCCAACTACACTTCACACTGCTGTGCCCTGTGATTAATTTTGCCACATTTTCAGATCCGAACTCATGTGATGGATTCTGTATCAGGCTGATTTTATGAATTAATCATCATCATCATAGGCAGTCCCTCGGGATCGAGGAAGACTTGCTTCCACTCTTAGAATGAGTCCTTTGGTGGCTGAACAGTCCAATGCGAGAGCCGCAGTCCCTGCTACAGGTGGGACAGATAGTCGTTGAGGGTAAGAGAATGAATTAATATCACACTGCAGAGCTTCATGCACTGGAGTTCAAAGCATGGAGGTCAGTACACCCTGCAGAATGTTACCGTGGCAGCACAAATTCATAAAATCTACCCTGATATTTATATGATTGGCTTTCTGAAAAATGATTTTAAAAATGGTTTAAAAGATCAACCCACAAATCATGACTCAATCGTCGCCAACAAGCCCGTTACCTGGCATGTCACACAATAACTTGAACCAAAGGACATCCCAGTGACATTTATGCTGGCATTGAAACAAAATGCAGACGCAATCACCAGGAATAGCCTCAGGTCTTTCCCCACTCTGACCTCATAATTTTGACGGAGGATTGGCGGCAACCAAGTTGCACAAAAACAGCTGAATTTGTGGCAGATACGGCCGTGGAGTGGGAGAAGTCCCCCAAAAATTTCCCAGTGAATATCTTTTTCCAAATAAAGTTGTTGGCTACTTGGAAATACAGCAGCTGGGCTTGGTGTCCGCCCATGAGGAGAGCTTGGCAGCGAGTGTTTGATTGCTTTTTGAAAATCAATAAAATAGTTCAAAAGCATGAGAATAGGAATCTGAGAAGAAAGTCTGCATAGGACTGATAGTTCTGCGCTGCGAAAACTTCTATTCATTGCCGAGAAATAAGCCTGTGTTGGGGTGAAGAGAATGAGTAAATCAATGTCAGAACCAATAAATCAACATCAAAGCGGTGAAGATCTGTGAAGAAAAGCTGAGAGCATTGTGCCATTGTGAATGGCGTGTTTATCACTGGAAGACATTGCTTGAAAAAAATCAACCTGTTCAGAATTGTTTTTATTTGCAAAAACAAAATACTGTGGATGCTAGAAATCTGAAATAAAAACAGAAAATGCTAGCAATATTCATCAGGTCAGGCAGCATCTGTGGAGAGAGAAACAGAGTTAACATTTCATCAAAATCATTAACCTAGAGTACCGCGTACAGTTTTGGTCTCCTTATTTAAGAAGGGATATACTTGCTTTGGAGGCAGTTCAGAGAAGGTTCACTAGGTTGATTCCTGAGATGAAGGGGTTGTCTTATGAAGAAAGACTGAGCAGGCTGGACCTATACTCTGAAGATTAGAAGAATGAGAGGTGATTTTATTGAAATGTATAAGATTCTGAGGGGGCTTGACAGGGTAGATGTAGAAAGGATGATTCCCCTCGTGGGGGAATCTCGAACTAGAGAGCATAGTTTCAGAATAAGGGGTCGCACATTTAAAACAGAGATGAGGAATTTCTTCTCTCGGAGGGTCATGAATCTTTGAAATTCTCTACCCCAGAGAGCTGTGGAGGTTGAGTCATTGAATATATTTAAGGTGGAGATAGACAGATTTTTGAATGATAGGGGAGTCGAGGGTTATGGGGAGCAGGCAGGGATGTGGAGTTGAGGCCAAGATCAGATCTTATTGTATGGTGGAGCAGACTTGGGAGGGCCAAATGGCCTACTCCTGCTCCTATTTCTTATGTTCTGATGTTTCTTTCTCCACAGATGCTGTCCAACCTGCTAAGTATTCCCAGAATTTTCTGTTTTTATTTGCACTCAGCCGAATATATAAGGAATTGTAGCACAAGAAATAAGTCAACTCTGATTTAAAAGGCACCATTTGTTGACATATTGAATTGAAGCATTTGAAATTGCAGTCTAAATAAATTGACAGGTAAAGAACAAACTGCTACTTTTGGAGAAATAAACCATTGTAATGAAGCAAAAGAAGTAGAGATTAAATCAACAGGTGTAAAAAAAATCTACCTGCAAGGAGCCTAAGATCTCTGAGTTGACAGAGAGGGAGACATTTGAAGCGAGTGGCATTTTTGGCATGATGCCAATGTGCACCTGAAGATGTTGGCCCAAGGCCCGATTGAGATTGGACAGTGGGTCTTATTTGTATGAAACCAGCAAGCTGTGGATGCTAATTGGGCGTCCTGATGAAGCTTGCCACAGGAGTTTTGGTTGGTTCCAATATCGAGCCAACCCACAGGTAGAATCTGTGGGGGGAATTTTAACTGAAAAAAACGGGTGGGTTGAGGATGTTTAAAATGTTTTTTCTTTCCTTTTCTTGTGGGGCCAGGAGGAGCAGGTGTTCTCCTCAGAGACAATTCCTTTACAACGAGACAGTGGCCTTTATCCCATATTTTCTGAAGCAATTCTTGCTTTTGGATTTGTCACCAGATGGACTTCAGTCTGTATTTGTTAACATGGAAAATAAGCTACAATCCTTTAAGGACTAGCAACAAGATAAATCAACGGAGACCACTTTACAGCTACTGATGTTGTACCTGGAAATAATAAACCTCTGGATTCTGTAAAGGTGCTTACAGAGCGATGTGCATACAGTCAAGGGCACCCTGAACCTTGGGGAAGCCAGCAAATCATCCAAAGCCTACAGCCCTCTCATTTTGGGTCTCCTTGGTCATTGGGAAGTTTAGCAAGTCCATCTGAAGTTTAGCAAGGACCAATTGAACAAGTACTTTGGTTCGGTATTCACGAAGGAGGACACGAACAACCTTCCGGTTATAAAAGGGGTCGGGGGGTCTAGTAAGGAGGAGGAACTGAGGGAAATCCTTATTAGCCGGGAAATTGTGTTGGGGAAATTGATGGGATTGAAGGCCGATAAATCCCCAGGGCCTGATGGACTGCATCCCAGAGTACTTAAGGAGGTGGCCTTGGAAATAGTGGATGCGTTGACAGTCATTTTCCAACATTCCATTGACTCTGGATCAGTTCCTATGGAGTGGAGGGTAGCCAATGTAACCCCACTTTTTAAAAAAGGAGGGAGAGAGAAAACAGGGAATTATAGACCGGTCAGCCTGACATCGGTAGTGGGTAAAATGATGGAATCAATTATTAAGGATGTCATAGCAGTGCATTTGGAAAGAGGTGACATGATAGGTCCAAGTCAGCATGGATTTGTGAAAGGGAAATCATGCTTGACAAATCTTCTGGAATTTTTTGAGGATGTTTCCAGTAGAGTGGATAAGGGAGAACCAGTTGATGTGGTATATTTGGACTTTCAGAAGGCGTTCGACAAGGTCCCACACAAGAGATTGATGTGCAAAGTTAGAGCACATGGGATTGGGGGTAGTGTACTGACATGGATTGAGAACTGGTTGTCAGACAGGAAGCAAAGAGTAGGAGTAAATGGGTACTTTTCAGAATGGCAGGCAGTGACTAGTGGGGTACCGCAAGGTTCTGTGCTGGGGCCCCAGCTGTTTACACTGTACATTAATGATTTAGATGAGGGGATTAAATGTAGTATCTCCAAATTTGCGGATGACACTAAGTTGGGTGGCAGTGTGAGCTGCGAGGAGGATGCTGTGAGGCTGCAGAGCGACTTGGATAGGTTAGGTGAGTGGGCAAATGCATGGCAGATGAAGTATAATGTGGATAAATGTGAGGTTATCCACTTTGATGGTAAAAACAGAGAGACAGACTATTATCTGAATGGTGACAGATTAGGAAAAGGGGAGGTGCAAAGAGACCTGGGTGTCATGGTACATCAGTCATTGAAGGTTGGCATGCAGGTGCAGCAGGCGGTTAAGAAAGCAAATGGCATGTTGGCCTTCATAGCAAGGGGATTTGAGTACAGGGGCAGGGAGGTGTTGCTACAGTTGTACAGGGCATTGGTGAGGCCACACCTGGAGTATTGTGTACAGTTTTGGTCTCCTAACCTGAGGAAGGACATTCTTGCTATTGAGGGAGTGCAGCGAAGGTTCACCAGACTGATTCCCGGGATGGCGGGACTGACCTATCAAGAAAGACTGGATCAACTGGGCTTGTATTCACTGGAGTTCAGAAGAATGAGAGGGGACCTCATAGAAACATATAAAATTCTGACGGGGTTAGACAGGTTAGATGCAGGAAGAATGTTCCCAATGTTGGGGAAGTCCAGAACCAGGGGTCACAGTCTAAGGATAAGGGGTAAGCCATTTAGGACCGAGATGCGGAGGAACTTCTTCACCCAGAGAGTGGTGAACCTGTGGAATTCTCTACCACAGAAAGTTGTTGAGGCCAATTCACTAAATATATTCAAAAAGGAGTTAGATGAGGTCCTTACTGCTAGGGGGATCAAGGGGTATGGCGAGAAAGCAGGAATGGGGTACTGAAGTTGAATGTTCAGCCATGAACTCATTGAATGGCGGTGCAGGCTAGAAGGGCCGAATGGCCTACTCCTGCACCTATTTTCTATGTTTCTATGTTTCTATCCTGCGTGCATACAGTGCAGTAGTCACCTGGCAAATGCAGCAATGTGTAGCGTGCTGCGAGATGGAGCACATGTTCCCTGCTGATGCCTGAAAGGAGCCGGAGGCATAGAATGCCAGCGCCGCAGTCACCTTCACCTCGATGGACAGAGCAGTTCTGTTGCTGCTGGTGGGCTGTAGGTCTTCCTGTATGAGCTAGCATATCTCTATCACACTTCTTTTCGGAAGCGCAACGTTCTAATGCACTGTGCCTCAGAGAGCTGCAGGTATGAGTGATGTTCCCTGTAAAGTCATTGGGGGTAAGGCCTCCTTTCCATATGTCTGCAACAATAAGCCTTCTTCCAGCTCGATGCCTTATAAATATAGCAGCCAGGATTAATGGCTGACATAATATGGCCTCCATCTTTTAAAATGTCCTTAAATGTCCTTTAAAACAAACTATAAACTCACATAAACTTAACAATGAAAAGTATTCAGTTCTTCTCCCAATGCTTTTAATCACTCAGAACTCCGACTTTCTCCTCTGTTTCCAAGATGGCGACGTTCGCGCCTGGTGCGCCCGGGGTGTGACTGCTTTTTGCTGGCGGGTTCCCGGGTGGACACTAAATTAGATGTTATCTTCGAAAGTTCCGCCTGGGGCGCTAGCGCTGCGATGCTTGATGACGTACATCATCCAAACGGTGAAAACAGCGGGCGGACGCTAAGTTTTAGCGCCGCCACAAAACCATTGCCGAAAGTTCTGCCTGGGCGCAAAATCTTATGCGCCTCATTTCACGGCAAAAAAATCATTTTTGCGCCCCGCTCAGGTGCTAAACGGGGTGCAAATGAGCTAAAAATACAGCCCAATATGTGCCTACATTTTCCTTCATCTCAGTTTATACATTGCTGAAGTAGGCAGCATAGCTTGTTATGTAGAAGATAATTATGTCAGGCAAGTTTAGTTAATGTGCTTGGGGATGTTGTTCAAATATTTCTCATAATCCAGCATAGCCTATTAGATGTTTGAGGTAGGCTGAATATTTTCTTATCCTTTGGAATGCTAGGAAAATTCCTAGTGAACTGGGGACACTGGCGCTGAGTTGAATTAGGAGGGAATTGTGCTGAATATTTTGACGTATAGAATGTTTATCACTGTTTTTAAGTACTATTTTAAGTTAATGAATTTGCTGAACTTCCCAATGACCAAGGAGACCCAAAATGAGAGGGCTGTAGGCTTTGGATGATTTGCTGGCTTCCCCAAGGTTCAGGGTGCCCTTGACTGTATGCACATCGCTCTTTACAGAATCCAGAGGTTTACCGAAACCGAAAGGGATTCCACTCCATGAACGTACAGATCGTCTGCGACCATACTCAGCGCATCATGGCAGTCAATGCCCAATATCCAGGGAGCATCCATGATGCTTTCATCTTGCATGAGAGCACTGTCTCAGGCATGTTCCAACATCAACCACAAGACCAGAGCTGACTGCTGGGGGACAAAGGTTATGGCCTCACCACCTGGCTCATGATCCCCCCCCGGAACCCTCAGACAGAAGCTGAGCATCACCATAATGAGAGCCATGCAGCCACACGCAACATCGTCAAACAGACAATTGGAGTGCTCAAGTAGTGCTTCTGATGCCTGGACCACTCTGGAGGCTGCCTGCAATACTCCCCTCAGCAGGTCCCTGAGTTCATTGTGGTGTGCTGCATGCTACACAACTTAGCCATCATGAGGGGGACAGGATTTGCCGATGGGGATTGCAGAATCACCTCAGGAGAGGATGGAGGAGGAGGAGGAGGAAGAGGAGCCTGGCGAGGAATCAATGCCACCACCACCCCGACCACAACCATAGGGGAGGCATTGTGGAAATTTGGCCGCTGCAAAAGCCTTACATCAGCAGCTCATAATTGAATGTTTTACTTGAAGAGTGAACGGCACGTTTGAGCGTTGCCTGGCCACTCTATCTCACCATGTTGACTATTCCCCCTCTTATTCCGCAAATGAGACACTACACAGGAATGGTTAAGGTGAACAAAAGAATTTATCAAACATTGTAAACTTTTATAACTTTGTTAACATCATTTGCAAACTTTGAAACTTTAATAAAATAACATAAATTATCTGCATCCAGCAGTGATTAAACAACAACAACAACATTATAACCAACGGAATGCACAACATAATGCAGCAACCCTTGCCCCATTGTCTTTTACTACTGGCTTCCTCCTGCACCGCCCCTCTCCGGCCTGCTCCCTTGCCTGCTGCTCATAACCAAAGTGGCACGAAGATGGTGTGCAGCAAAGTTGCCAGAGTGCTGCTGTGTTGGGGGAGTGACATTGGAGACGCTGCCTGGGGAGTCACTGGAAAAGCTCATGGCATGGAAGGCCCGGTTTCTGACTGACGAGCCTCATCATCGGCGTCAGCAGTCACAGGTGATGTGGGTTTGAGTATCACACTGGGGAATGCAGAGAGTATGGTGGAAGGGTTTATGGACTGCATCACCTGCCCAAGCTGAAGCAGAGTTTGTGCCTGTTGTTATGTATGAAGAAAGAGTCAGACTGAATACTGTGAGCTCAAAGTAAGGTGTGACCTTAGTCTTTTATTGCAGGTCTCCAGAGTGCCTCTCCAACCTGTGAGGCCTCCTTAAATACCTTTAAAAAAAGGAATTATGGGATCCCTTGGGATCCCAGGGTTGAGCCCTGTAGTGGCTGTACAGAGTATATACAAGTTTACATATATAACAACACCCCCCCCCCCCCACCCACAAAGTCAACAGTATAACTATTTACACGGTGAGTTGATCTGGGGCCCTTCTTGCCCTGGTGAATTGTCTCGAGGCAAATGCTGGTATTGGTCAATCGTCTGTTGGGCCCTCGCTGGCTGCTGTGCAGCTGGCCTTGCTGGGCTGCCTGGTGTGGTGAATCCTGCTGGACTGCTGTGAATAATGGGTTTTGCTTCATGGTCAATCACTGTGTCGGTTGCCACTGGTGTGCATGTTGGGGGGTCAAAGAAGGGGGTCCAAAGTGGGTTTCTCAGGATAGTCCGTGAACCTGAGTTTGATTTGAGCCAAGTGTTTCCGGTGAATGAGTCCATTTGAAAGTTTGACCCTAAACACCCTGCTCCCCTCTTTGGCCACAACAGTGCCAGGAAGCCACGTGGGACCTTGTCCATAATTTAATACTAATACAGGATCATTGATTTCAATCTCGCGTGACACATTTGCGCTGTCATGATATTGACTTTGGTGGAGCCGCCTGCTCTCTACCTATTCATGTAGATCGGGGTGAACTAACGAGAGCCTTGTCTTAAGTGCTCTTTTCATGAGCAGTTGAGCAGGTGGGATCCCGGTGAGCGAATGGGGTCTCATACGGTAGCTAAGCAGGACTTGGGATAGGCGAGTCTGCAGTGAGCCTTCCGTTGCCCTCTTCAAGCCCTGCTTGATGGTTTGCACTGCTCTCTCTACCTGACCATTGAATGCTAGTTTAAACGGGGCTGATGTAACATGTTTGATCCCGTTACAGGTCATGAATTCCTTGAACTCAGCACTGGTAAAACATGGTCCGTTGTCGCTCACCAGGACATCAGACAGGCCGTGCGTGGCAAACATGGCCCGCAGGCTTTCAGTGGTGGCAGCGGACGTGCTTGCCAACATTATCTTATATTCAATCCATTTGGAGTACGCATCTACAACCACAAGGAACATTTTACCGAAGAACGGGCCTGCATAGAGGACATGGCCTCTAGACCACGGTTTGGAGGGCCAAGACCATAAGCTGAGTGGCACCTCCCTGGGTGCATTGCTTAGCTGCGAGCATGTGTTACATCTGTGCACACAGGACTCTTAAGTCCGCATCGATACCGGGCCACCACACGTAGGATCTGGCTATCGCTTTCATCATTACGATGCCTGGGTGAGTACTGTGTAGGTCACTGATGAAGGTCTCTTTGCCCTTCTTGAGAACCACTACCCGATTACCCCACAGAAGGCAGTTTGCCTGTGTAGACATTTCACCTTTGCGCCGCTGGAACGGCTTTATCTCTTCCTACATTTCCATTGGGACACTGAACCAGCTCCCGTGAAGCACAGTTTTTGACTAGGGACAATAAGGAGTCCCGGCTCGTCAAGGTTTTAATCTGCCAGACTGTGATGGGTGATTGCTCACTCTCAAATGCTTCCATAACCATGACTAAATCTGAGTGGTGGGCAATGGCAGCCTACTGAGAGCATCGGCGCAGTTTTCTGTGCCTGGCCTGTGGCGGATGACATAGTTGTATGCGGACAACGTGAGCACCCATCTCTGGATGCGGGCCGATGCGTTAGCATTTATCCCCTTACTCTTGGAAAACAGGGATACAAGTGGCTTATGATAAGTTTCCAATTTGAATTTTAGCCCAAACAGATATTGATGCATTTTCTTTACTCCACAGACACACGCTAACGCTTCTTTTTCAATCATGCTGTAGGCTCTCTCAGCCTTAGACAGACTCCTGGATGCATAAACAACCTGTTGCAATTTCCCAAAATCATAAGCTTGTTGCAATACACATCCGACGCCATATGACGACGCATCACATGCTAGTACCAAACGCTTACATGGATCATACAACACAAGCAGTTTATTTGAGCATAACAATTTTCTAGCTTTTACAAAGGCATTTTCTTGGCTTTTGCCCCATAACCATGCATCCCTTTATGCAGTAAGGCGTGCAGTGGTTCTAACAGTGTGCTGAGACCTGGTAAGAAGTTACCAAAGTAGTTCAGGAGTGAGTCCTAGAAACGACCGCAGCTCCATCACGTTCCGTGGCCTCGGTGCGTTCTCAATTGCCTCAGTCTTCCAATCGGTGGGTCTGATGCCATCTGCCACGATCCTCCTCCACAGGAACTCCACTTCAGGCACCAGGAAAACGCACTTCAAGCATTTTAACCTGAGCCCCACGCGGTTGAGTCAACTAAGAACCTCCTCCACGTTCTGCAGATGCTCGACTGTGTCCCAACCTGTAACCAAGATGTTGTCCTGGAAGACCACGGTGCGCGGGACCGACTTCAGTAAGCTTTCCATGTTTCTCTGGAATATCGCCGCCGCTAATCAAATTCCAAATGGGCATCTGTTATAAATGAAGAGACCTTTGTGCGTGTTGATGCAGGTGAGGCCCTTCGATGATTCCTCCAGCTCCTGCGTCATGGAGGCTGAAGTCAAATCCAGCTTTGCGAACATCTTTACTCCCGCCAGCATTGCAAAGAGGTCGTTGGTCTTTGGTAGTGGGTATTGGTCCTGCAGGGAGAAACGATTGATAGTTACTTTGTAATCGCCACAGTTTCTGATGGTGCCATCTCCCTTGAGGACTGGGACAATCAGACTGGCCCACTCATTGAATTCGATCGGTGAAATGATGCCCTCTCTTTGCAGCCGGTCCAGCTCGATCTCTACCCATTCTCTCATCATGTATTGTATTGCTCTCGCCTTGTGATAAATGGGTCGTGCCCCCGGAATTAGGTGGATCTGCACTTTTGCTCCTTGGAATTTCCTGATGCCTGGTTCGAACAGCGAAGGGAACTTGTTTAAGACCTGGGCACACAAAGTGTCATTAGCGAGCGATAACACTCGGACGTGGTCCCAGTTCCAGCATATCTTTCCCAGCCAACTCCTACCGAGCAGCGTGGGACCATCGCCCGGTACCACCCAGAGTGGTAGCTTGTGCACCGCTCCATCACCGGAGACCTTTACAGTAGTACTGCTGATTACGGGAATCAATTCCTTAGTATAAGTTCTTTGTTTCGTGCGAATTGGAGTTAAGACTAGCCTTGCTGCACCACAATTTTTCAAAAGTCTTTTTGCTCATGATGGACTGGCTCGCACCTGTGTCCAGCTCCATTAACACCAGGAGCCTATTTAGTTCAACGTTCAACATTATCGGGGGACTTTGTGGTAAATGTGTGCACCCCATATATCTCTGCATCCTCGGTCTGAGGCTCTGGTTCGTCGTGATCCGCCGCGGATCTGTCCTCCTCTGCAATGTGGTGGTTTGCAGGTTTAACAGAATTTGCAGCTCGTCTGCACATATGTTGAAGGTGTCCCATTGTTCCACAGCCCTTGCAAATGTACCCTTTGAAGTGGCATGAATGGAAACTGTAAATTCCTGACCCTGCAGTACAGACTTACACGAGGCACATGCTGCAGTCAAGGTCACTCTGGATCTGCACCTTTATTTCACAGCTCTCGAGTGCCACACTTGCCTGAGACCTGCCTTTATATACCTGTGTGGAACAGGTATGCAGTGTCTCCTGCAAGTGCACCCCTGGTGGTAAAGTATGCTTGTGGTTACAGGTCATATCTAGTTACAGTCATGTATAGCATGGTAAGATACAGTTATATACAGTAGTGTGAGATACATGACATCACCCTCCCCCAAGGTCTTACTGTCTTTATAGATTCAGTCTCTCAGGTGGTCTACGCTCTCGCGTGGAGCGTCTTAGTTGTGGTTCAGTTGTTTGCCTTGGTACCTGTTTTTCTTTCGGTGCGATTGCTGGTATCTCGCCTGGGCTGTCTGTTTCGTTCAGTATGATTGCTGGTATCTCGCCTGGGCTGTCTGTTGAGACTGCCCTTTCCTCAGGTTGTTCCCTCTGTCTGTCCACCAGGTGTGGTGTGAGTTCCATATTGTAGTCTGCCTCTGGTTCTGCAGTATTGTTGGTGAATCTACTTTTTACTTGGTCTACATGCCTCCGGCAGGTTTGGCCATTGTCCATTTGTACAACCAGTAGCCTGTTTCCTTCCTTGCCTGTTACTGTCCCTGCAAGCCATTTGGGACCCCTGCTATAGTTTAGCACAAACACTTTGTCCCCTATCTCATTCCACCTCCTCCTCGAACTTCGGTCATGGTACTCAATTAGCTTCCGGCGCTTTGCCTCAAAAATTTCATGCATGTCTGGGAGGATTAAAGGGAGCCAAGTAGTTAAGGTCCATTTCATCAATAGTTGCGCGGAGGGAACCCCAGTCAACGAATGCGGACGAGATCTATATGCCAGCAGCAGTCACGACAGGCGGCTCTGCAGCATGGGACTTTGGATTTTTAGCATGCCTTGTTTAACGATTTGCACTGCTCGCTCCGCCTGGCCATTGGAGGCCGGCTTGAACGGTGCCGTCTTAACGTGATTTATGCCGTGGTCAACTATAAAATCTTGAAATTCTGCACTGGTGAAGCACGGACCATTATCACTGACCAACATGTCAGGAATTCCGTGCATTGCAAACATAGTTCTAAGGCTCTCCACAGTGGTGGAGGTGGTGCTCGAGTTTAAAATGGTGCACTAAATCCACTTTGAAAATGCATCGATGACTACGAGGAACATTCGTCCATGAATGGGCCCGCATAGTCTACATGCACCCACGACCACGGTTTGATGGGCCACGGTCAGGGGCTTAGGGGCGCCTCCCTGGAGGCATTACTGAATTGGGCACAAATGGTGCATCGTCGAACGCAGAGCTCCAAGTTCGCATCAATGCCAGGCCACCAGACGTGGGATCTGGCTATGGCCTTCATAAGGACGATCCCAGGGTGATCGCGGTGGAGCTTCCGGACAAACGCCTCTCTGCCTCGCAAGGGCATAACTACTCAGCTGCCCCACATCAGGCAGTCTGCCTGTAGTGATAGTTCATGCATGCACCTATGGAAAGGTTTGATCTCCTCGGGGCAGGCATCGTGAGCCTCTGCCCAGTCACCAGTTAAAACACATCTTTTGACTAAGGATAACGTGGGGTCGCTGGTCGTCCAGGCTCTGATTTGGCGAGCCGTCATGGGCGAACCTGTGGATTTAAAGGCATTGATTGCCATGACCATCTCACAGTCCTGTTCGTCGGATCCTTCCGTGGTCGCCTGCTAAGCGCGTCGGCACAGTTGTCTGTGCCTGGTCTGTGCCTTATTGTGTAGTCGTAAGACGCCAGCATGAGTGCCCACCGCTGAATGTGCGCCGAGGCGTTTATTCCCTTGCACTTGGATAGCAGGGACGTGAGGGGTATGTGGTCGGTTTCAAACACGAACTTGGCCCCGAAAAGGTATTGGTGCATCTTTTTGACACCGTACACGCACGCGAGCGTCTCCTTCTCAACCATACCGTACCCGCGCTGCGCCCGCGAAAGTGACCTGGAGGCATAAGCAATGGGTTGTAATCTACCCGCATCATTGACATGCTGTAAAACACACCCGACCCCGTATGCTGACTCATCACATGTAAGAACTAGCTTTTTACCTGGGTCAAAAAAGGCTAAAATACTGTTGGAACATAGGAGGTTGCGTGCCTTATTGAAGGCGCGTTCTTGGCCGTCCCCCCAAAACAAATCGCACCCCTTTCTGAGTAGCACGTGGAGAGGCTCCAGCAGCGTGCTCAAGTTCTGCATAAAGTTCCTAAAGTAATTGAGTAGCCCGAGAAAGGTGTGCAGTTCCAAGACATTCCGGGGCCTGGGTGCCAGACAAATTGCTTCGGTTTTGGATTCTGTTGGCCGGATTCCATCAGCGGCAATCCTTCTGCCGAAAAATTCAACCTCAGCCGCGAGAAACAGACACTTGGATTTCTTAACTCTTTGGCCTACCCGATCCAATTGACTTAGTACTTCCTCCAAATTGCGGAGATGGGAGTCGGTGTCCCTGCCCGTGATGAGTATGTCATCTTGAAACACAACCGTCCCCGGGATGGACTTGAGCAGACTCTCCATGTTGCGCTGGAATATAGTAGCTGCCGACCTGATGCCGAATGGGCATCAATTGTACATAAAAAGGCCTCGATGTGTGTTGATGGTGGTGAGTAGCTTGGACTCTTCGGTCAGTTCTTGCGTCATATACGCAGATGTGAGATCTAGTTTCGAGAAAAGTTTTCCGCCAGCCAACGTGGCAAATAGGTCCCCCCCGCTCTGGGCAGCGGGTATTGGTCCTGTAGGGAGACTCTGTTTATGGTAGACTTGTAATCTCCACAGATTCATACAGATCAATCAGGCTTCATGACGGGGACAATGGGACTTGCCCAGTTGCTAAATTCCACGGGTGAGATAATGCCTTCCCACAGAAGCCGGTCCAGTTCGTGTTCAATCTTTTTCCTCATCACATAAGGCACAGCTCTAGCCTTGTGATGGACCGGTCTGGTATCTTGTGTGATGTAGATTTTAACTTTAGCCCCTTTGAAGGTGCCCACACCTGGCTGAAAGAGATGTTCAAAACGACTTAGAACTGTTGAGCAGGAGGTCCGTTCCTCTGACGACATAGCGTGAACAAACCTAACAAACGTAGGTCCCCTGCAGTCAGAATCAGGGGAAGTCATAACGGGGAACAAAGAAATGGCGGACCAATTGAACAAGTACTTTGGTTCGGTATTCACGAAGGAGGACACAAACAACCTTCCGGTTATAAAAGGGGTCGGGGGGTCTAGTAAGGAGGAGGAACTGAGGGAAATCCTTATTAGCCGGGAAATTGTGTTGGGGAAATTGATGGGATTGAAGGCCGATAAATCCCCAGGGCCTGATGGACTGCATCCCAGAGTACTTAAGGAGGTGGCCTTGGAAATAGCGGATGCATTGACAGTCATTTTCCAACATTCCATTGACTCTGGATCAGTTCCTATCGAGTGGAGGGTAGCCAATGTAACCCCCACTTTTTAAAAAAGGAGGGAGAGAGAAAACAGGGAATTATAGACCGGTCAGCCTGACATCGGTAGTGGGTAAAATGATGGAATCAATTATTAAGGATGTCATAGCAGTGCATTTGGAAAGAGGTGACATGATAGGTCCAAGTCAGCATGGATTTGTGAAAGGGAAATCATGCTTGACAAATCTTCTGGAATTTTTTGAGGAAGTTTCCAGTAGAGTGGACAAGGGAGAACCAGTTGATGTGGTATATTTGGACTTTCAGAAGGCATTCGACAAGGTCCCACACAAGAGATTGATGTGCAAAGTTAGAGCACATGGGATTGGGGGTAGTGTGCTGACATGGATTGAGAACTGGTTGTCAGACAGGAAGCAAAGAATAGGAGTAAATGGGTACTTTTCAGAATGGCAGGCAGTGACTAGTGGGGTACCGCAAGGTTCTGTGCTGGGGTCCCAGCTGTTTACACTGTGTATTAATGATTTAGATGAGGGGATTAAATGTAGTATCTCCAAATTTGCGGATGACACTAAGTTGGGTGGCAGTGTGAGCTGCGAGGAGGATGCTGTGAGGCTGCAGAGCGACTTGGATAGGTTAGGTGAGTGGGCAAATGCATGGCAGATGAAGTATAATGTGGATAAATGTGAGGTTATCCACTTTGATGGTAAAAACAGAGAGACAGACTATTATCTGAATGGTGACAGATTAGGAAAAGGGGAGGTGCAAAGAGACCTGGGTGTCATGGTACATCAGTCATTGAAGGTTGGCATGCAGGTGCAGCAGGTGGTTAAGAAAGCAAATGGCATGTTGGCCTTCATAGCGAGGGGATTTGAGTACAGGGGCAGGGAGGTGTTGCTACAGTTGTACAGGGCATTGGTGAGGCCACACCTGGAGTATTGTGTACAGTTTTGGTCTCCTAACCTGAGGAAGGACATTCTTGCTATTGAGGGAGTGCAGCGAAGGTTCACCAGACTGATTCCCGGGATGGCGGGACTGACCTATCAAGAAAGACTGGATCAACTGGGCTTGTATTCACTGGAGTTCAGAAGAATGAGAGGGGACCTCATAGAAACGTTTAAAATTCTGACGGGGTTAGACAGGTTAGATGCAGGAAGAATGTTCCCAATGTTGGGGAAGTCCAGAACCAGAGGTCACAGTCTAAGGATAAGGGGTAAGCCATTTAGGAACGAGATACGGAGGAACTTTTTCACCCAGAGAGTGGTGAACCTGTGGAATTCTCTACCACAGAAAGTTGTTGAGGCCAATTCACTAAATATATTCAAAAAGGAGTTAGATGAGGTCCTTACTACTAGGGGGATCAAGGGGTATGGCGAGAAAGCAGGAATGGGGTACTGAAGTTGAATGTTCAGCCATGAACTCATTGAATGGCGGTGCAGGCTAGAAGGGCCGAATGGCCTATTCCTGCACCTATTTTCTATGTTTCTATGTTTCTATGTAACATCATCCCATTTCCAATTTAGTTTTGCCAGCCAGCTTCTCCCCAACAGTGCTGGGAGATCTCCGGGGACAATCCACAGTGGAAGTCGATTCACCGTCCCTTTGTGTGTGACTGAGAGCATGGCGCTGCCAAGGACTGGGACGATTTATTTGCTTTATAGGTCCTTAGTTTGGTGTCGATCCATGTGAGTTTTGGTCTGTTGCTTTTGTGCGGCCACAGCTGTTCAAATTGTTGGACGCTCATGAGAGATTGACTAGCTCCCGTGACCAGTTCCATGTTGACGGGTATCCCGTTGAGTAGGACCGTCATCATTATTGGAGTCGTCTTGTTGTAAGAACAGTGGACATTGATCGTGTTGACCCGCTGTGCCTCGGCGTCCCGGGCACTGTCCCCACCGTCTTCTGGTCCGCTTTCCGACCCTTCCGATTCGTATACCAGCTGAGCTGCTGTTTTTCTGCACATGCGAGCCAGATGCCCTGTATAGTTGCAGTTTCTGCAAACAGCATGCCCCTTGTTGCGTGCCTTCCCCCACATCTCCAGCACAGACCGCTTCCATTGTTTCCAAAGGATGAGCTGCGTCTGGCTGATCTCTCTTGAGCTTCTCTCAGTCTGTAGTTGATTGCTCGCATTGTGGGTTGATGAGGTGTGAACGGCCGTTCATGTGGCCCTTGATGGCTTCTGGCGCCACTGCCTGCTGCTGAGGGCCTGCTCTCCTGCCTTTGTCTATGTGTGGGGGTAGCAGCTTGTTTCACACTGTGAACCTTTTGTTCCGATGTTTCATTGGTGTCGTACCCGCAGTATAGATCAACCTCGTTTCTTCTGCTCCTGCCAAGAATGTCTGTGCGACCAGTGCTGCTGTCTCTAGGGTCAAGTTCTTGGTCTCTATAAGCTTTCGGAATATGCCTGCATGGCCTATTCCTTCAATAAAAAAGTCTCTCAGTACTTCTTTCCTTAGTTCATCGGAGAACTCACATAAACTAGCCAGCCTCCGAAGTTCCGCCACAAAGTTGGGTATGCTCTGGCCCACACAGCGTCTGTAGTTGTAGAACCTGTATCTAGCCATGTGTAGGCTGCTTGCTGACTTCAGGTGGTCTCTCACCAGTGTGCTCAATTCCTCAAACGACTTGCTTGCTGGTTTCTCGGGTGCCAGCAGGTCCTTCATTAAGGCGTATGTTTTCGAGGAGGAGCCTCAGTTTTTGCTCTTGTCCAACATGTATGAGGTTCTTGTCTGTGTGGATGAGGGCACAGTCTGCAGGGTGGTGAGCAAACTGATCACGTCACTGTGGTACAGGAGGTCATTCATGTGGAGAGAGTGAAAAGGAATGTTGTAATGGTCGGGGACAGTAAAATCAAGGGGATGGATACTGTTCTCTGCAGCCATGACTGGGAGTTTCGAAGGTTGTGTTGCCTGCCTGGTGCCAGGGTTAATGATATTTCCTTGCGGCTGGAGAAGAATTTGGAGTGGGAGGATCCGGTTGTCGTGGTGCATGTAGGAACCAACTACATAGGTACAACCAGGAATGAGGTTCTGCTAAGAGAGTTTGAAGAGCTAGGGCCCAAATTAAAAAGGGGTACCTCAAAGATAATAATCTCTGGATTGCTATCTGAGCCACATGAAAAATTAGCATAGGGACAAGCAGATCAGAGAATTAAATGTGTGGCTCAAAGAGTGGTGTGGAAGGAAAGGGTTTAAATTCATGAGGCACTGGCATCAGTACTGGGGAAAGAGGGAGATATTCCATTGAGACGGTCTCCACTTAAATCGGGGCTGGGACCAGTGTCCTGGCGAATCAAATAACTGGGGCTGTAGATAGGGCATTAAACTAAAAAGGGGGAGAGGAGTGGTCAGGTGAGGGGAAATCTAAAGAGTAAAGTCAAGGCAATGGAGCAGTGTAGCAATTTTGTAAAGATAAGGAAAGTGTGACACGAAGGGACAGATAGTTTAATGGTAATAGTGCATCAGCAAATCAGGTGAAAGCAAGGAATAACGGTAAAACGTTCAAATTGAAGGCTATTTATCTGAATGCACAAAGCATTCATAACAATATGGATGAATTAGTGGCATAAATAGAGATAAATAGCTTTGATCTAATAGCCATTTCAGAGACGTGGTTGCAAGGTGACCAAGGTTGTGAACTAAATATTTCAGGTACTTGACATTTAGAAAAGACAGGTAGAATGGAAAAGGAGTAGCTCTGATAATAAAGGATGACATAAGGATGATAGTGAGGAAGGATCTTGGCTCGGAAGATTGGGAAGTAGAATCAATATGAGTGAGGATAAGAAATAACAAGGGGCAGCAAACACTGGTGGGAGTAGTTTATTAGCCCCCAAACAGTAGCTATACTATTGAACAGAATATTAATCAACAAATAACAGGAGCTTGTAACGAAGATAATGCAATAATCATGGGGACTTTAATCTTCATATAGACTGGGCAAATCAAATTGGCAAAGTTAGTCTGGAGGACGAGTTCATGCAATGCACTTGAGACAGTTTCCTAGAACAATACTTCATGGAACCAACCAGGGAACAGGCTATTTTAGATCTTGTATTGTGTAATGTGACAGGGTTAATTAGTAATCTCATAGTAAAGGATCCACTGAGGAAAAGTGATCATAATATGATAACATTTCACATTTGGTTTGAGAGTGAAATACTTCAGTCGGAAATGAGAGTATTAAACTTAAATAAAGCCAATTACAGAAGTATGGGGGTGAGTTATCTAAGGTAGATTGGGAAGTTAGATTAAAAGGTATGATGGTAGAGCAATGGCAAACATTTAAAGAAATATTCCAAAATTCTCAATGAATATACATTCCATTGAGAAATAAAAACTCCATGGAAAAAGTGATCCATCCGTGGCTAACTAAAGAAGTTAAGGATAGTATTAGATTAAAAGCAGAGGCTTATAATGTTGTGGAGTAGTCGTAAGCCTGAACATTGGGAGAGCTTTAGAAACCAGCAAAGGATGACCAAAAACTGATAAAAAGAGAGAAAATAGAATATGCGCGTAAACTAGCAAGAAATCTAAAAACAGATTGTAAGAGCTGTTACAAGTATCTAAAAAGGAAGAAAGTAGCAAAAGTAAGTATTGGTCCCTTAGCAGTTCAGGCAGGTAAAATTATAATGGGGAACAGGGAAACGGCAGGAACTTTAAACAAATATTTTGTATCTGTCTTCACAGTAGAAGACACAAAAAGTATACCAAAATATAGTGGGAAACCAAGGGGTTAATAAGAGTAAGGAATTTAAAGTAATTAATATCAGTAGAGAAAAAGTACTTGAGAAATTAATGGGACTAAAAGCTGACAAATCTCCTAGACCTGATAGCCTACATCGTAGGGTTCTAAAAGAGGTGACTGCAGAGATAATGGATGCGATTGGTTGTGATCTTCCAAAATTCCCTAGATCCTAGAATGGTTCCAATGGATTGGAAGGTAGCAAATGTAACTCTGCTATTCAAGGAAGATGGGAGAGAGAAAACGAGGAACTACAGGCCAGTTAGCCTGACATCAGTCGTTGGAAAAGTGCTGGTTCGTTATTAATGAAGTGGTAACTTGGCACTTAGAGAATCATAATATGATTAGACAGAGTCAACATGGTTTTATGAAAGGGAAATCTTGTTTAATAAATATATTGGAATTTTTGAGGATATAACTAACAGGGTAGATAAGGGGAACCAATGGATAGCATATTTGGATTTCCAAAAGACATTTGATAAGGTGCCACAGAAAAGATTGCTACACAAGATAAGGGCACATGGTATTGGGCGTAATATATTATGGATAGAGGATTGGCTAACGGACAGAAAACAGAGGCTAGGGATAAACAGGGCATTTTATGGATGGCATGCTGTAACAAGTAGGGTGCTACAGGGATCAGTGCTGGGGAAATAGCTATTTACAATCTATATTAATGATTTGGATAAAGGGACCGAGTGCAATGTATCCAGCTTTGCTGACTACACAAAGCTAGGTGTGAAAGAAAGTTGTGAGGAGGTCACAAAGAGCCTGCAAAGGGATATAGACAAGTTAGGTGAGTGGGCAATAAGGTGGCAGATGGAGTATAAAGAGAGAAAATGTGAGGTTATTCACTTTGGTAGGAAGAATAAAAAATCTGAATAAATTGTGAGAAACTATTAAATGTTGGTGTTCAGAGAGACTTTGGTGCGGCAACTTCAGGGGCATCTCCCGCTATCAGCCTCTGGGAAAGTTGTCGCTAAGGTTCTCCTCAACTGTCTTCTCCCTGTGGCTGAGGAGCTCCTCCTGGAATCACAGTGCGGATTTCGTCCCCTACGGGGCACAACAGACATGATCTTTGCAGCGCGACAGCTATAGGAAAAATGCAGGGAGCAACACCAGCCCTTACACATGGCCTTTTTCGATCTTACAAAGGCCTTTGACACTGTCAACCGTGAGGGTCTATGGAGTGTCCTCCTCCATTTCAGATGCCCCCAAAAGTTTGTCAGCATCCTTCGCCTGCTTCACGATGATATGCAGGCCGTGATCCTTACCAACCGATCCATTACAGACCCAATTCACGTCCGGACCGGGGTCAAACAGGCTGCGTCATCACTCCAACCCTCTTCTCAATCTTCCTCGCTGCCATGCTCCACCTCACAGTCAACAAGCTCCCTGCTGGAGTGGAACTAAACTACAGAACCAGTGGGAAGCTGTTTAATCTATGCCGCCTCCAGGCCAGGTCCAAGATCACTCCAACCTCTGTCGTTGAGCTACAGTATGCGGACGACACCTGCATCTGCGCACATTCTGAGGCTGAACTCCAGGATATAGTCAATGTATTCATTGAGGCATATGAAAGCATAGGCCATACGCTTAACATCCGTAAGACAAAGGTCCTCCACCAGTCTGTCCCCGCTGCACAGCACTGTCATACAATCATCAAGATTCACGGCGCGACCCTTGACAACGTGGACCATTTCCCATATCTCGGGAGCCTCTTATCAACAAAGGCAGACATTGATGCAGAGATTCAGCATCACCTCCAGTGCGCCATGCAGCCTTCGGCCGCCTAAGGAAAAGAATGTTTGAAGACCAGGCCCTCAAATCTACCACCAAGTTCATGGTCTACAGGGCTATAGTAATACCCACCCTCCTGTATGGATCAGAGGCATGGACGATGTATAGAAGTCACCTCAAGTCGCTGGAGGTATATCACCTACAATGTCTCCGCAAGATCCTGCAAATCCCCTGGGAGGACAGGCGCACCAACATCAGTGTCCTTGTCCAGGCTAACATCCCCAGTATTGAAGCACTGACCACAGAAGAGCAAGGGAGTTCTCCCCGGTGTCCTGGCCAACATTTATCCCTCATCCAGCACATAAAACTGATGATCTGGTCATTTATTTCATTGCTGTTTGTGGGAACTTGCAGTGCACAAATTGACTGCTGTGTATTCTACATTACAACAGTGACTTTACATCAAAAGTACTTAATTGGCTGTAAAGCACTTTAGGACGTCCTGAGATTGTGAAAGGCATATATAATTGCAATTCTATTCGATTCTAAGTCAGTCTTTTTTTCATTCAGATTAAGCAGTGCGCAGTACACATGTACAGTTGTACTTGTGACTGCATGCTTCTAGGTGCCCATCTTCCTTAATGTTAAGGGAATGTGTAAAAATCTATACTGCTGGCTTCTATTGACATCTGACTTCTGAACTTCGCCTCCACACTCTCCCCCGGCCAGGAAAGAAAATGGCAACCAGCAGAAATTAGCACCTTTGGAGGCAGCCATTTTTGTTTGCATCAGATAAGGAAACCAAAACTGTGCACAGTGAGTATGCTCAAAGGTTTGTAGAGCTGTTGCATTGTGAGTGGCTTAGCCAGTCACGTGATGTTCACAAGACTCAATAAAACCCCAGTTGTGAGTCTAGTGGATGAACTGGTAATATGTAGTGTGATTGTTAAACCTTTGTTAATAAACTAACTCGTTACTATAGCAATGAATTCTTAAGCAAAGAACCCATGAAGCAAATACATTACACACAGTAATCCAGGTATGGTCTCACCAAAGCCCTATACAATTGTAGTAAGACTTCCTTACTCTTGTACTCCAATCCCCTTGCAATAAAGGCTAACATGCCATTTGCCTTTCTAATTGTTTACTGTACCTGCATGCTAACTTTGTGTTTTCTGTCCGAGGAAACCGAAATCCCTCTGAATACCAAGTTTCTCACAATTTAAAAAATATTCAGATTTTCTATTCTTCCTACCAAAGTGAATAACCTCACATTTCTCCACATTATATTCCATTTAGCTCTGGAGGTGCCCTGGAATGCCAACTCATGAAGTGGGTCTTCGAAGGCTCTGGCATTGCCTTGTTTTGTCTCTCCCAGGAGATTATATTGTTGTGGGAGGGGCGGAGGATTAGAAGAGGAGGGGGTGAAGGGGAGGGAAGAAGTGTTCAATCGTGATGCTCCAGTCATCATGGAGTGAGACAGGCTTGATGGAGCAGCTGGTCTTTTCCTGCCTGTCAATTTTCTATGTTCGTATATCACAAGACTAAAACATCATTATTATTGGCTTCTTGCCTCCTTTCATTCGGGTGTGAAACATTTCCTTTATCTTGACTCCTGTTTAATGGTCCGATTAATCATCTCTTTGGGAAAGTACTTAGTGAATGTTGATGTGCACAGTTTGGAACTCAACCATTTGAAGTGTCCCATTTCTCAAAATCTTGTGTCAGGTTTATACCATGGAACTGCAAGGCTGCTGGTGCTCTGTAACTCATTTGGTTTACCTTGCAGACTGGATTCTAAAGCTTTGGTTGCAACACAATGCTGTACAATCCAGTCAGCAAGGTAAACGCGATGACCCGGAATTTGCGGTCAGCGCTGATGCAAAAAAGTTTGCCGCTGGCCCCGCAGTGACCCCTAGTTCCCGACTCTCCAGCCAAGGGAAACAAACTCTCAGCCTGTCGATCCTTCTCCTAAGCTTCTATGTTTCAATGAGATCATCTCCCATTCTTGTAAACTCCAGAGAGTATAGGCCCAATCTACTCAATCTCTCTTCATAGGACAATCCTCTCATCCCAGGGATCAATCTAGTGAACCTTTGTTGCACTGCATCTAAGGCATGTATGTCCTTTCTCAGATAAGGAGACCAAATACGTGCACAGTACTCCAGGTAAGGTCTCACCAAAGCCCTATACAATTGTAGTAATACTCTTACTCTTGTACTCCAACCCTCTTGCAATAAAGGCCAACATGCCATTTGTCTTTCTAATTGCTTGCTGTACATGCATGCTAACTTTCTGTGTTTTCTGTACATGGACACCGAAGTCTCTCTGAACACCAACATTTAATAGTTTCTTACGATTTATTCAGATTTTCTATTCTTCCTACCAAAGTGAATAACCTCACATTTCCTCACATTATACTCCATCTGCCACCTTATTGCCCACTCACCTAACTTGTCTCATAGGCAGTCCCTCGGAATCGAGGAAGACTTGCTTCCACTCCCAAAGTGAGTTCTTTGGCGGCTGAACAGTCCAATACGAGAGCCACAGACCCTGTTACAGATGGAACAGACATTCGTCGAGGGAAGAGGTGGGTGGGGCTGGTTTGCTGCGCACTCCTTCCGCTGCCTGCGCTTGACCTCTTCACGCTCTTTGCGTTGAAACTCGAAGAGCTCAACGCCCTCCCGGATGCACTTTCTCCATCTCAGGCGGTCTTCAGCCAGGGTCTCCCAGGTGTCAATGGTGATGTCACACTTTACCACGGAGGCTTTGAGGGTGTCCTTGTAATGTTTCCGCTGCCCACCTTTGGCTCGTTTACCATGAAGGATCTCCGCATAAAGCATTTGCTTAGGGAGTCTTGTATCTGGCATGCGAACTATGTGGCCTGCCCAATGAAGCTGATCGAGTGTTGTCCCTTGCAATGGCGTGAATCGCTGTTCAGCTTGCCATTGTCTCTGTCGAACTCCCCCTCTGGGTTCGACTACATGTTGGGGCATGCCTGACTGCCCTTGTCTGCCTGGAGAACTGTGTGCTGCTTTAACAATGTTGAATCTCAGTCCCAACCATTCCTTAACACAGTACCTCTCGTCTGTTCTGCTACTGGCCATGCTCGCGTGGTTTAAATCCCAGTTTCTTGTCGCCATTGATACGTCCTTACTACACAGTATAAATGCACACGAGGCCCATGCTTGAGAGAAGGTCAGTCTGTGACCTGTCCTTTATTCCTTAGCACTCAAGTGATGAAGGTGGGTGGAGCTTCCCCTCACGGTGTACAACTTAGGTCAGTTTATACATGGGTTACAATGCTGGTTGAATACATGACAATAATCATTAAGAAAGATGGTTGGGGTGAATTGGGGGAAGCTAGATAAGTACACGAGGGAGAAAGGAATAGAAGGATATGCTACTATGGTTAGATGAAGCAGAGTGGGAGGAGGCTGGTGTTGAGCATAAACACTGGCATAGACCACTTAGGTTGAATGGCCTGTTGCTGTGCTGTAAATTTTATGTAATTCTATGTAATTGTTTGGCACAGGTCACAGCAGTGTGTCATAATCTGGATCATTTATTCCACAGCAGAACTCATCTTAATGAAGTGCTTATGCCTGTGTATCAAAATCAAAGCTAGAAATGTACGGGACTTAGAAAATCATACAAGGGATCTCAACAATACAAACGAAAATACAAACATACGAAAAAAAGTTGCTGATTAATAATAATTGAACAATCCCAATTGGAAGACAATTATCTCCTTGGAAATCAAGCAAAAGGTGGGACCAATCTGTATTTACCTGACTATTAAATCAAGTCACAGCAAGAAAAATTAAAAGTTACCAAAGATCGGAATATAGAACAGCAATCTGAAGGATTTATTTATTGCTTCACTTTTCCCTCGTTGTGGAAAAACAATTCTGAACACACCAGTGATCAAAACTTCTTAATTTATTTAGTTCAATTGCACTATCTGAGCCACCCAGAGAGTACGGACATGACACTTAAAAGCTGATTTACTCATAATAAACCTGATTCTTCATCTGCAATGTAAAGATCACTGATAGGTCTCAGGAAATAAAAATTTGTTTCAGAAAATTTTTTTTTGAACACTGCAGAGGTCAGCGACAATGGCCCGTGCTTCACAAGCACTGAATTCCAGGACTTCATGGCAGGCAATGGAATTAAACATGTTAGAACGGCACCGTTCAAGCCGGCCTCAAACGGCCAGGCAGAACGAGCAGTGCAGATAATCAAACAGGGGATGCTCAGATTCCAAGGGGGTTCCCTACAAACCCGCTTATCACACCTCCTGTTGGCCTATAGATCCCGACCACACTCGCTCACAGGGGTTCCACCTGCAGAGCTACTAATGAAAAGGACGCTCAAAACCCGATTATCCCTTATACACCCCACCATGAAAGAAATTGTCGAGAGCAGGCGCCAGTCACAATATCACTACCATGACAGGAATGATCCTGTTTTTGTCCTCAACTACGCTGCAGGGCCCAAATGGCTTGCAGGCACTGTGGTTGCCAAAGAGGGAAATAGGATTCTGGTAGTTAAACTTACCAATGGACAAATCTGCCGCAAACATGTGGATCAAACAAAAAGGAGGTTCAGCAACCCCATAGAAGAAGCAGAGGAAGAACACGATATAGAGTTCACTCCACCACAGGTGACCGAACACCGGAACCAAAGGGAGGAGTGCCCAATCACTGTGGGCAGTCCGGACAGGCCTGAGGCACTGCAAACAGCAGACACTCAGGCCAGCGCCCAACAACCGGAGCCCCAACTCAGGCGCTCTACAAGGGAGCGTAAACCACCAGAGAGACTCAACCTGTGATCCCAATAAGACTTTGGGGGGGAGGTGATGTCATGTATTCAACCAGCATTGTAACCCATGTATAAACTGACCTAAGTTGTACACCGTGAGAACACTGACCACTAGGTGGGAGACACTCCTAACCTGGACCTTCAGGTATAAAAGGGGAAGCTCCACCCACCTTCATCACTTGAGTGCTAAGGAATAAAGGACAGGTCACAGACTGACCTTCTCTCAAGCATGGGCCTCGTGTGCATTTATACTGTGTAGTAAGGACGTATCAATAATAGTTAACAGTTAAGTAAGCAAAGCCTCAATGAAAGTCTCCCTTATTGAAGTCAATAACAGAAATAGATTAAAACATTCAGTTGGAATTGGATTGTGAAACTGTTTCTCAGTATTCAGCACATTTAAATGCACAGAAGGCACTGACTTTCACCTCTGTAAATCACAAAGAAATCTGGGTTTAGATGGTAAGGGTCCATGAAGTTTTTGAATACAAAACAGATATACACAGCATAATACCAAAATTATTATTCACTCTAGTCGATCTTCCATGGTCTCCCTTACCTGTTTCTGCGGCCTTCATGTATGTTTTTCTTTCTCTTCTTTATTCCTTTTCTCCTTAATGTTTTTTGCATCTTTTTCTGTTCGCTCCTGTTTTTCTTTCTTTTTCTTTTGGATGGCATAGTGTGACGTGGAATCGTTGGGAAAGGAGCCCCAATGACTACAGGCTGCATTTTGGGGTGGGGGTTGCAGGGAAAATGTGGCCCTTCAGCAAATCCGTTCCCACCCTCTCCACCAATCAACTGTGCTTTCCACACCTCCAGATCCCTTAACATCCTCTACCGTTTCACCTTCTCGCCAGCCATCCTTTTCCGAACATTCGTTCACCCCCATCACTATACATTCATCTTAGAAACATAGAAAGTAGGTGCAGGAGTAGGCCATTCGGCCCTTCGAGCCTGCCCTGCCATTCAATGAATTCATGGCAGAACATGCAACTTCAGTACCCCATTCCTGCTTTCTCGCCATATCCCTTGATCCCCCTAGTGGTAAGGACTACATCTAACTCCTTTTTGAATATATTTAGTGAATTGGCCTCAACAACTTTCTGTGGTAGAGAATTCCACAGGTTCACCACTCTCTGGGTGAAGAAGATTTTCCTCATCTCTGTCCTAAATGGCTTTCCCCTTATCCTTAGACTGTGACCCCTGTTTCTGGACTTCCCCAACATTGGGAACATTCTTCCTGCATCTAACCTGTCTAAACCTGTCAGAATTTTAAACGTTTCTATGAGATCCCCTCTCATTCTTCTGAACTCCAGTGAATACAAGCCCAGTTGGTCCAGTCTTTCTTGATATGTTAGTCCCGCCATCCCGGGAATCAGTCTGGTAAACCTTCGCTGCACTCCCTCAATAGCAAGAATGTCCTTCCTCAAGTTAGGAGACCAGAACTGTACACAATACTCCAGGTGTGGCCTCACCAAGGCCCTGTACAACTGTAGTAACACATCCCTGCCCCTGTACTCAAATTCCCTCGCTATGAAGGCCAACATGCCATTTACTTTCTTAACCGCCTGTTGTACCTGCATGCCAACCTTCAATGACTGATGTACCATGACACCCAGGTCTCTTTGCGCCTCCCCTTTTCCTAATCTGTCACCATTCAGATAATAGTCTGTCTCTCTGTTTTTACCACCAAAGTGGATAACCTCACATTTATCCACATTATACTTCATCTGCCATGCATTTGTCCACTCACCTAACCTATCCAAGTCACTCTGCAGCCTCATAGCATCCGCCTTGCAGCTCACAATGCCATCCAACTTTGTGTCATCTGCAAATTTGGAGATACTACATTTCATCCCCTCGTCTAAATCATTAATGTACAATGTAAGCAGCTGGGGCCCCAGCACAGAACCTTGCGGTACCCCACTAGTCACTGCCTGCCATTCTGAAAAGTACCCATTTACTCCTACTCTTTGCTTCCTGTCTGCCAACCAGTTCTCAATCCATGTCAGCACACTACCCCCAATCCCATGTGCTTTAACTTTGCACATTAATCTCTTGTGTGGGACCTTGTCGAAAGCCTTCTGAAAGTCCAAATACACTACATCAACTGGTTCTCCCTTGTCCACTCCACTGGAAACATCCTCAAAAAATTCCAGAAGATTTGTCAAGCATGATTTCCCTTTCACAAATCCATGCTGACTTGGACCTATCATGTCACCTCTTTCCAAATGCGCTGCTATGACATCCTTAATAATTGATTCCATCATTTTACCAACTACCGATGTCAGGTTGACCGGTCTATAATTCCCTGTTTTCTCTCTCCCTCCTTTTTTAAAAAGTGGGGTTACATTGGCTACCCTCCACTCCATAGGAACTGATCCAGAGTCTATGGAATGTTGGAAAATGACTGTCAATGCTTCCGCTATTTCCAAGGCCACCTCCTTAAGTACTCTGGGATGCAGACCATCAGGCCCTGGGGATTTATCGGCCTTCAATCCCATCAATTTCCCCAGCACAATTTCCCGACTAATAAGGACTGCTGCCAGGAAACCGGGCAAAGACCTGCATGATGCGCTACCTGTGGTTGCAAACAAGTTGTTTGTTGAGGGACTGGTATCCCTTGCTTTTTCAGAAAGATGCCAGGTGATAGGAAGCACTCAAGATAATGTGGGTACAGTCTATGACACCTTGGACTCTGAGGAACAACAACAACAACTTGTATTTATATAGCACCTTTAATGTAGTGAAACGTCCTAAATTTTCTGCAATAAAAATTTGACACCGAGCCACATAAGTAGCAATTAGCCAGGTGACCAAAAGTTTGGTCAAAGAGGTATGTTTTAAGGAGCATCTTAAAGGAGGAAAGAGAGGTAGAGAAGCAGAGAGGTTTAGGCAGGGAGTTCCAGAGCTTGGGGCCGAGGTATCAGAAGGCATGATTATAGCCAGGGGTGCTCAAGAGGGCAAAATTAGAGGAGCACAAACATCTCAGGGGGTTGTGGGGCTGAAGGAGATTACAGAGATAGAGAGGGGTGAGGCCATGGAGGGATCTGAAAATAAGGATGAGAATTTTGAAATCGAGGCGTTGCTTAACCGGAAGCCAATGTAGGTCAGTGAGCACAGGGGTGATGGGTGAACGGGACTTGGTGTGAGTTAGGACACGGGCAGCCGAGTTTTGGATCACCTCTAGTTTACATAGGATAGAATGTGGGAGGCCAGCCAGGAGTGCGTTGGAGTAGTCAAGTCTAGAGGTAACAAAGGAAGCCTGCAATGCAAGTAAAGCCTAGTGCTCTCTTGCCCTGCTTCGTTCTGTCCATGGGACGAGAGATGTAGGTGTTTCCCCGGTGCAGAGTGCCTCGATGACCTTCACGATAATGGTGGACTGTGAACTAGGAAAATGTCACCTGATGCAGCCTGGAAGGAGCCTGTTGTATAGAAGTTAATAGCCACGACGACCTAGGCAGCTACAGGTATTGCTGTCCATGCCCTGGTTTAAGGCATGAGCTGTGGCTGCAGCAGGTGACTAAGCTCAGCGACACCCTCTTGGTGAAGCAAAGGCACCTCAGACTTTGCTCCTCAGAGAAGTTGAGGTATGAGATGTTCTCCCCAAAGACTTACTGTCCGTATGGCCTACTGCGCTGTGTTTCCTCTCCCACTTCTTTAGTGCTCTCCTTCGCTCCCCAGCCCCAAAAGCAGTCCTATCAGGCCACCTGTGACTGCGGTAAAACTGTTCGAAGGCAACCAAAAATGAAGCAGTAGTAAAAATCTGAGAGTAGAAATCAGATGTAGGTCAGGAAACAGGTCAAAGTAAACCCAGATGTTAACCATCAGCCTAAAAGGACAAACCAGCAACTAACCTGTATGTAGTGGTTAAACCTTTTCAATAGTGCTGTTGGAGGGTCCTTGCTGCCTGTTAGCGCACCAAGTTGCTGAGCGAGTCAGGCAGTGGAGCAGCCCAATTTCACAAAAGGCTCTTTGAACAAGCGTTAGGACCCTTATTTAAATAATTTACTAAGCCGTTTTAATACTTGAATACTTATTTCACATTTCCAGCATCTGCTGTATTTTGCTATTGTTTTTAATAAAAAAGAAAAGACTTATATTTATATAACGCCTTTCATGACCATCGGACGACTCAAAGCGCTTTACAGTCAATGAAGTACTTTTGGAGTGTAGTCACTGTTGTAATGTGGGAAACGCAGCAGCCAACTTGTGCACAGCTAGCTCCCACAAACAGCAATGTGATAATGACCAGATAATCTGTTTTTATTATGTTGATTGAGGGATAAATATTGGCCAGGACATCAGGGATAATTCCCCTGTTCTTCTTCTCAATATTGCCACGGGATCTTTTACGACCACCTGACACAGCAGATGGGGCCTCGGTTTAACTTCTGGTACACATCCTGGACAGCTATAGAGGAACCTGATTCAACATGGTGAGTGACGCACTTCTGGCGCGGAATGAAGGCACGCACGATGCCCACCATACTGGACCCTACGGCACCCGTTTTATAACTAAATATCTGGGCCGGTTTTCCGAAAGGCAGGATAGCACATTGCCTCCATCTAGTGGTAGAGGGAAGAAAGACCAGTTAATACTCCAGTCTGTTGTGCTGTCAGTTTCTTTCGTAAGAAACTATTGAAATGCCTCGAGTATTTAAAACATCAATACACAAGTTGCATGCCGCTTGACAGCATAAAACTAGGATCAAGGGTATCACTGACCCATGTCAAGTTTCTGGACTGAGAGATATATAGCACCATTCACAACCTCAAAATGTCCCAAAGTGTTTTACAACCAATTAAGTACTTTTCAAGTATAGTCACAGTTGTAATGTAGGAAACGATTTAGCCAAATTGTGCACAGAAAAAGATCCCACAAACAGCAATGTGATCCTGATTAGATAATCTGTTTTAGTGATGTTAATTTGAGGTTGAGGGATATTGGCCAGGTCATCGGGGAGAACTCCCCTGCTCATCTTCGAATAGTGTCTTATGACCTTTTAAATCTACCTGAGAGGTCAAAGGTTGGTTTAACGTCGCATTTGAAAGATGGCACTTCCAACAGTGCAGCACTCCCACAGTATTGCACTGGAATTTCAGCCTCAATTTTGTGCTCAAGTCTCTAGAATGGGATTTGAACCCACAACGTTCTGATTCAGTGGCGAGTGTGCTACTTAGCCATGGTTGGGGGACGATACTAATGGGAAACACTTGTAATATGGTGCCTCACTGGCAGTGTAGGCGTACAATAGGATTGGGATAGTCCATGTTCCACTGATAGAGACAAAAGTGCAGGAATAAATACATGAAGTTCCATATGACTAATTTCCCTAATGGTGCGCTGCTGAATCGGATCTTCCACTCATTGTTAGCTGCAGAATCAGCACATCTGCATCCCCACTGGCTTTGGCTAAGTGCAACTGCCAGTGTAACACAGGAGTACTATGCTGGGAAATTTAAAAGAAAGCTTTGAAACAGGCTACAACGAATGAACATTGCAGCAACAAGCTTGGGGAGCAGCAGGCAAACAGTAAACATTTTGTAAAGACCAAGTTGGCTGTCGGGTAGCTGTTAATAAATGGTCCACATTAAATTTTGCAGCACTTTTAAAGAATGTTGTAATGTATTTGCTTCATGGGTTCTTTGCTTAAGAATTCATAGCAACTCATTGCTAATAAGAACAAGTTGGTTTATTAGCAAAGGTTTAATAATCATGCTACATATTACCAGTTCATCCACCAGGCTCACAACCACCTGCCTCATCGTGGATCACCTAAACGCAACTGGCTGGGGTTTTATTGAATCTTGTGAACATCACATGACTGGCTAAGCCACTCACAACTCAACAGGTCTACACTATTTTTAGTGAGAACTTTAAATCAAGTGCCCCCATCTTTCATTCAAGTGCCCCCTTTTTTTGACGGCACCAAAAACCACAAATTAACAATTGAACATAAAAGGAAATCTTTGTCAAATCAAATCAAATTAAAATTCTGTTCCCGGTTGAAATGGTGCACTCCAGTCCCACCGGTGCCCACCTCATGCGGAAGGCCACGAGCATACCGGTGGACACCGCGTGCTCCATCTCCAGAGACACCCTGGCTCGAACATAACCACAGAAGAGAGGCAGGTAGTCGGGCTGAATTACCCCCTTGACTGCCCACTGCTTGGACCGCCCTTCCAACCTGCCCACTCCCCTCCGCACAAGGTGCCCAAAGATCAGGAGCGTGGAATTGAAGTACAGCCAAAATTTAAGGAGCAGCCCCTTTAAATAATTGAAGAGGGGTTGCAATCTGACCCATTTGGTATACATATAGAACATGGACTTCTCCAGACCGCAGAAATTACAGGCGGCCTGGGAGTCCATGAACCGACTTAAAAATCTTTTGCACGAGACTGCCCTGTGCAACACCCTCCAGGCCAAGTCCCCAATAAATAAAGGGAAGACTCCCACTTAGAGAGCACTCCATCATCATCATCATAGGCAGTTCCTCGGAATCGAAGATGACTTCCTTCCACTCTAAAAGTGAGTTCTCAGGTGACTGAGGAGTCCAATACGGGACCTACAGTTTCTGTCACAGGTGGGGCAGACAATGGCTGAGGGAAAAGGTAGTCGGGGAGCCTGGATTAACGCATGCTCCTTCCGCTGCCTACGCTTGGTTTTTGCTTGTTCTCGTCAATGGGCGGTCATGGGCCAGGGATTCCCAGGAGTCGGTGGAGATGTTGCATTTTGTCAAGGAGGCATTGAGGGTGTCCTTGAAGCATTTCCTCTGCCCACCTGAGGCTCACTTGCCGTGTCGAAGCTCCACGTAGAGCGCTTGCTTTGAGAGCACTCCATTGGGTCAACAGGTCTACAAACCTGTGAGCTTACTCACAGGTGCATACATTACAAATGTCTTCCAGTTAAATCTGGCAGAGGCACCCATAGAAGTAAGCGGATATTGGAACACGGTAGAAAAGGGCAATAAATTTTGCTGAGACTGAACTTCAGACATTCCTTGATGGAATGTAGCAAAGGAGAGAAAGACTGCTGGGTGCCCCTGGGAGGATACCTCAGGAAGATGTCTTGCAAGTCATAAAGTGCCACCTCTCTGTTAGAATTGCAGAGCCCTGCCAGGAGCAATTCAATAAGGGGATGAGGGGAGGCAAGGTAACAGAGCAACCACTGTCACTTTTCTTTCTTGGGCACCAGCACACTGCTCACTCTCTAAAATGAATGACTGCACATCACTGTTCATACTGGTCCTGGTTTTTTTTTAACGTATTCATTCCCAGGATGTGGGCATCACTGGCTGGGCTGACATTTATTGCTCATTCTGTTGTCTATTAAAAATGTCCTAGTATGAGAGTGTTCACTAATTCTATCTTCCAATATGTGTTGCTTGCGCTCAGAATCTGTTATCAGGGATTTGGTAACAGGGCACTTAGATTATCATAATAGGATTGGGCAGAGTCAACACGGATTTATGAAAGGGAAATCGTGTGACAAATCTAATAGCGTTCTTTAAGGTTGTAACTAGCAGGGGGAACCAGTGGAAGTGGTGTATTTGGATTTTCAAAAAGTGTTTGATCATGTGCCATGCAAGAGGTTATTACACAAAATTAGGGATCATGGGATTGGAGGTAATATATTAGCATGGATTGAGGATTGGTTAACGGATAGAAGAGAGAGTAGGAATAAATGTGTCATTTTCAGGTTGGCAGGCTGTAACTAGTGGAGACCAGTGCTTGGGCCTCAGCTATTTACAATCTATATCAATGATTTAGATGAGGGGACCGATTGTAATGTATGCAAGTTTGCTGACGATACAAAGCTAGGTGGGAAAGTAAGTTGTGAGGAGGATGCAAAGCGGCTTCAAGGGGATATAGACAGGTAAGTGAGTGGGCAAGAACATAGCAGATGGAATATAATGTAGGAAAATGTGAAGTTTTCCACTTTGATAAGAAAAATAAAAAAGCAGAATATTTTTTAAATGGTTTGAAACCGAGAAATGTTGGTGTTCAGAGGGACCTGGAGAGAGGCGAGATTGCGTAAACTAGACTGATATTCCCTAGAATTTAGAGGAAGTGATCTCATTGAAACATATAACATTCTTAGAGTTTGACAGGGTAGATGCAGGGAGGATGTTTACCCTAGCTGGGGAGTCCAGAACTAAGGGTCACAGTCTCAGAATAAGGGGTCGGCCATTTAGGACTGAGATTAGGAGAAATTTCTTAATTCAAAGGGTTGTGAATCTTTTGAATTCTCTACCCCAGAGGGCTGTGGATGCTCAGTTATTGAGTATATTCATGACAGAGATTGATAATTTTGGGATATTAAGGGAATCAAAGGATATGGGGATAGTGCGGGAGTTAGAATCATAGAATGCTTACAGTAAGGAAGAAGGCCAGTCAGCCTGTCGAACCCATGCCAGCTGTCTGCAAGAGCACCTCAGCTAGTTCCACTCCCCCGCCCTTTCCCGTAGCACTGCAAATCTTTTTCTTTCAGGTACTTATCCAACTCCCTTTTGAAAGCAGTGATTGAGTCTGCCTCCACCACACTTTTTTACACAGCGAGTGGTCAAGATCTGGACCACTTGCTGTGTAAATTTTTTTTCTTATGTCGCCTTTAGTTCTTTTGCCAATCACCTTAAATCTGTGTCCTCTGGTTCTCAACCCTTCTGCCAATGGAAACAGTTTCTCTCTATCTACTCTGTCCAGACCTCTCATGACTTTGAACACCTCTATCAAATCTCCTCTCAATCTTTTCTCCTTTAAGGAGAACAACCCCATCTTCTCCAGTCTATCCACATAACTGAAGTCCCTCATCCCTGGAATCATTCTCATAAATCTTTTCTGCACCGTCTCTAAGGCTTTCACATCCTTCCTAAAGTGCGGTGCTCAGAATTGGACACAATACTCCAGTTGAGGCTGAACCAGTGTTTTATACAGGTTCATCTTAATTTCCACACTTTTGTATTCTACACCTCTATTCATGAAGTCCAGGATCCCGTAAGCTTTTTTTTACCTGCATTCTCAACCTGCCCTGCCACCTTCAACGATTTGTGCACATATACCCCTAGGTCACTCTACTCATGCACCCCCTTTAGAATTGTATCCTTTAGGTTATATTTCCTCTCCTCATTCTTTCTACCAACATGTATCACTTCACACTTTTCTACGTTAAATGTCATCTGCCACATATTCGCCCATTCCACCAGCCTGTCTATGTCCTCTTGAAGTTTATCACTTTCTTCTTCCAAGTTTTGTGTTATCTGCAAATTTTGAAATTGTGACCTGTACACCCACATCCAAATCATTAATATATATCAAGAAAAGCAGTGGTCTTGGTACCGACCCCTGGGGAAGATCACTGTATACCTTCCTCCAGTCCGAAAAACAACCATTTACCAGTACTCTGTTTCCTGTCACTTAGCCAATTTCATATCCATGCTACCACTGTCTCTTTTATTCCATGGGCTTCAAGTATTAGTGGCACTTTGTCAAATGCCTTTTGGAATTCCATGTACATCATGTCAACCGCATTGCCCTCATCATCCCTCTCTGTTATTTCATCAAAAAACTCGATAAAGTTGATTAAACACGATTTGCCTTCAACAAATCCATGCTGGCTTTCCTTAATTAATCCATACTTGTCCAAGTGACTGATTATTGTTTTGAAAAGCTTCCCCACTAGCGAGGTTAAATTGACTGGCCTATAGCTTCTGGGTTTATCTTTGCAACCTTTTTTGAACAATGATATAACATTTGCAGTTCCCCAGTCTTCTAAGGAGGATTGGAAGATTATGTTCAGTACTGCCGTGATTTCTTCCTTCACTTCCCTCAGCATCCTATCCGGTCCTGGTGACATATTTACTTTAAGTACAGCCAGCCTTTCTAGTACCTCACCTTTATCAATTCTTATCCCATCTAGTATCTGCTCGACCTCCTCCTTTAGTATGTCTATGGCAGCATAATCTTCCTTGGTGAAGACAGATGCAAAGTACTCATTTAGTACCTCAGCTATACCATCTGCCTCCATGTGTAGGTCTCCTTTTTGGACCCTAATCAGCCCCATCCCTCCTCTTACTACCTGTTTACTTTTTGATGCCTATAAAAGACTGTTGGATTCCATTTTATATTAGCTGCCATTCTATTCTGATACTCAATCTTTGCCCCTCTTATTTTCTTTCTAACTTCTCCTCTGAACTTTCTTTTGGATTCGAATGGAACAGGTTGGAACCTCACTCCTGGAACATAAGAAATAGAAGCAGGTGTAGGCCACTTGGCCCCTTGAGCCTGCTCTGCCATTCAATAAGATCATGACTGATCTGATCATGAGCTCAGCTCCATTTTCCCGCCCGCTCCCCATACCCTTGACTCCCCTATCATTCAAATATCTGTCTATCTCCACATTAAATATATTCAATGACCCAACTTCCACAGCTCTCTCGGGTAGAGAATTCCAAAGATTCATGACCCTCTGAGAGAAGAAATTCCTCCTCATTTCAGTCTTAAATGGGCAGCCCCTTAATCTGAAACTATGCCCCCTAGTTCTAGATTCCCTCATGGGCGGAAACATCCTCCCTGCATCTATCCTGTCAAGACCCCTCAAAATCTTATATGTTTCAATAAGATTACCTCTTATTCTTCTAAACTCCAATGAATATAGGCCCAACCTGCTCAACCTTTCTTCATATGACATCTCAGGAATCAACCTCGTGAACCTTCTCTGAACTGCCTCCAATGCAAGTATATCCTTCCTCAAATAAGGAGACCAAAATTGTATGCAGCACTTTAGGTGTGGTCTTACCAATAGTTGGAGCAGGATTTCCCTACTTTTATACTCCATCCCCCTTGCAATAAAGGCCAACATTCCATTCGCCTTCCTGATTACTGGCTGTACCTGCATGCTAACTTTTTGTGTTTCATGTACAAGAACATGATCTCCAGATCTCTCAGTACTGCAGCATTTTGTAGTCTCTCCCCATTTAGATAATAATTTGCTTTTTTATTTTTTTTACCAAAGTGGATAACCTCACATTTTCCCACATTATGCTCCATCTGCCAAATGTTTTCCCACCCCCTGAGCCTATCTATATCCCTTTGTAGATTCTTTGCATCCTCCTCACACCTATCTTTGTATCATCAGCAAATTTGGCTATGTTACACTCGGTCCCTACATCTAAGTCATTAATATAAATTGTAAATAGTTGAGGCCCCAGCACTGATCCCTGTGGCACACCACTAATTACAGCTTGCCAACCGGAAAATGACCCTTTCATCTCGACTTTCTGTTTTCTGTTAGTTAGCCAATCCTCTATCCACGCTAATATATTACCCCTATCCTGTGAGCTCTTATCTTGTGCAGTAACTTTTTATGTGGCACCTTATCAAATGCTTTCTGGAAATCCAAATACACGGCATCTACTGGTTCCCCTTCATCCACCCTGCTCGTTACATCCTCAAAGAACTCCAGCAAATTTGTCAAACATGATTTCCCCTTCATAAAACCATGCTGACTCTGTTTGACTGCATTATGATTTTCTAAATGTCCTGCGACTACTTCCTTAATGATGGACTTCAGAATTTTCCCAATGTTAGGCTAACTGGGCTATAGTTTCCTGCTTTCTGTCTCCCTCCTTTCTTAAATAGGGGCCTTACATTTGCGGTTTTCCAGTCTGTTGGGACCTCTCCAGAATCCAGGGAATTTTGGTAGATTACAACCACTATCTCTGCAGCCACTTCTTTTAAGACCCTAGGATGCAAGCCATCAGGTTGCAGGGACTTGTCCACCTTTAGTCCCATTAGTTTGCCTAGTACTTTTTCTTTAGTGATGGTGATTGTTTTAAGTGTCCCCCCCTCCCCCAATAGCTCCTTGATTTTCAATTATTGGGATGTTTTTCATTTCTTAATGAAGACCGATACACAATATTTGTTCAAAGTCTCTGCCATTTCCATGTTACCTATTATTAATTCTCCAATTTCATCCTCGAAGAGACCAATATTTACTTTAGCTACTCGCTTCCTTTTTATATACCTGTAGAAGCTCTTACTGTCTGTTTTTATATTTTTTGCTCGTTTACTCTCATATGTTATCTTTTCTGTCTTTATCATTTTTTTTAGTCGTCCTTTGCTGGTTTCTAAAAATTTCCCAATCGTCTGGCCTTCCACTATTCTTCGCAACATTGTATGCCTTTGTTTTCAATTTGATACCATCCTTTACTTCCTTAGTTAGCCAGGGATGGTTCATCCTTCACTTAGGGTCTTTGTTTCTCACTGGAATATATCTTTGCTGAGAGTTATAAAATATCTCCTTAAATCCTGGATTAGATTCGAATGGAACAGATTGGAACCTCAATATTCATTGGAATTGATTGGATCTCTTCACCAAGGAAGAAGAGTTGAGGTAGAAGATCAACCATGATCTTATTGAATGGCTCAAAGGGCCGAATGGCCAACTCTTACTAATATATGTTATGTTCCTAGAATCTTAAAACCCCTTCCTCAACTGTAATTGAATGAGTCATGACACTTGGGAAACATTCCTCAAATGCTAGCCTTAAACTAATTTATACAATCTTATTGGAGAAACGTGCGCACTGGAGAAGAGGACCGCGTACATGAAACAGATGACTCTATTAGAGTAGATGATACAGAGATGGAAGTAAGCAGTCTTGCTGATGGAATGATTATGGGGTCAGAATCTCACCTCGGTGTCAAATAAGAAGCCAAGGTTGCAAACAGTCTGGTTCAGCCTCAGGTAGTTGCCAAGGAGGATAGAGTTGGTGGCTAGGGAATGGAGTTTATGGGGAACGAAAACAGTGGTTTCAGTCTTCCCTATATTTAGCTGGAGGCAATTTCTGATCATCCATTATAGGATGTCAGACAAGCAGCATGACAAGTCAATGCATATGGGCCAGTAGTAATCAAGCTCAGTGATATGGCTGCATCATCCTCTTTACTCTGAAGCTTGTTGTGACCTAACCTTGACCTAATAGCCAACCTTGTGCCCTTCCTGACACTGGCTTAGTGCAGAAGTGGCACCTATGCTTGTAGAGATATCAACTTAGTTGCCCAGGAGATTCTATCTGTGAAGTTTCTGATGAGGTGGGGTTGGGTGGAACTTACACCTGCCCCGCACTTCTAATGCGCCTGACCATGTCTGAAATCCAATGGTCAAATGTTTAAGGCGGGCCCCTAGGTCCTTAACAGCACAAGCACATCACCTTGCTGAGCTCTCAGAGGGTAGACTTTGCTAAAATGCCCCGCTTCCTCCTACAGAATTGACAAAATTGGCCTTTAAATTTTAAAATCCCCTCATGTATGTAGTAACACTGGACACTAGGGATTCACAGGCACCCCTGGTATCTAGTGTTAATAATGGTGTCGCAGGTAAGGAATGTGCTGTGTATGATGTATTTCCTTCATTGTCCTAAAAGTGTAAGTATTTGCGATGGGATCGAACCCTTTCTGACGTGCTTTGTTTGTGGTGTACCCAACTTCACAGCCCACACCTCCACACACTGCAATCCAACTCCTCGGGAACATTTTTGCTCAGGGAGAAGCTATTGACGAGAAAGAGCAATGATTACTTTTTAGCGGTTTGCCAATACAAAATGGTCACTAATCAGACAAAAACAGAACAACGTAATTCAAATTGATTTACCCCCCTTCAGAGGAAAAAAAAGTATTTGATAAACTAACTACCAACATAAAAAATAGGCTGTTCACAGTGCCACATTCTCTGTGATTTAGGCATATTTCATCAACAATATTCCAGGTTTAATCATCAGACCCTGTGTTGATGCAGAACTTTTAATGGGAATTATACACTTGAGAAACCAACTCAAACGTAGGAAGAGGAGCAGACCATTGAGTCCCTTGAGCCTGTTTCGCCATTCAAATAGATTATGACTGATCTATAACAACAACAATTTTTATTTATATAGCACCTTTAACGTAGTAAAATCTCCCAAGGCGCTTCACAGCAGTGTTATAAGACAAAACAGATAAATTTGACACCAAGCCACATAAGAAGAAATTACGGCAGATGACCAAAAGCTTGGTCAAAGAGATAGGTTTTAAGGAGCGTCTTTAAGGAGAAAAGAGAGGTAGAGAGGCGGAAAGGTTTAGGGAGGGAGTTCGAGAGCTTGGGGCCCAAGCAGCTAAAGGCACGGTGACCGATAGTTGAACAGTTGTAATCAGTGATGTTCCTTATCTAATAAACATCTATTGATTTCAGTCTTGAAAAGAGAGCCTTTCATAGAATCATAGAAATTCACAGCACGGAAGGAGGCCATTTTGGCCCATCGTGTCCACGCCGGCCGACCAAGAGCTATCCAGCCTAATCCCACTTTCCAGGTCTTGGTCCATAGACCTGAGGCTATGGCATGTTAAGTGCACATCCAAGTATTTTTTTTAATGTGGTGAGGGTTTCTGCCTCTACCGCCCTTTCAGGCAATGAGTTCCAGACCCCCACTACCCTCTGGGTGAAGATATTGCCCCTCATTTCTCCTCTAAACCTTCCTTCAATTACTTTAAATCTATGTCTCCTGGTTGTTGACCCCTCTGCCAAAGGAAACGGGATCTTCTTATCCACTCTCAATTTTATACACCTCAGCTTTTCTTTTTATTTTTTATATCAGTAAGTAACCGTTTAACATTGTTGTTGCCAATTTAAGGGTATCTTAGGGTTAAGTCATGGCAGGAGAGCTCGGTCACGTGATATGCTCCTCCTGTACCATGTGGGAACTCAGGGACACTTCCAGTGTCCCTGACGACTACATCTGCGGGAAGTGTATCTGCCTCCAGCTCCTGACGGACCGCTTTGCGGATTTGGAGTTCAGGGTGGATTCACTCTGGAGCATCAACGATGCTGAGAATGACGTGAGTAGCACGTGTAGCCAGTTGGTCTTACCGCAGGTGATGGGTCCACAGCCAGCTGGGGAATGGAAGACCAGCAGGAAGAGCAGTGCAAGGAAGGTAGTGCAGGGGTCCCCTGCGGTCATCCCCCTGCAAAACAGATACACTGCTTTGAGTACTGTAGAGGGGGATGACTCATCAGGGGAGGGCAGCAGCAGCCAAGTTCATGGCACCGTGGCTGGCTCTGTTGCACAGGAGGGCAGGAAAAAGAATGGGAGAGTGATAGTGATAGCGAATTCAATTGTAAGGGGAATAGATAGGTGTTTCTGAAGCCGCAACTGAGACTCCAGGATGGTATGTTGGCTCCCTGGTGCAAGGGTCAAGGATGTCTCGGAGCGGGTGCAGGACATTCTGAAAAGGGAGGGAGAACAGCCAGTTGTCGTGGTGCACATTGGTACCAACGACATAGGTAAAAAAAGGGATGAGGTCCTACGAGACGAATTTAAGGAGCTAGGAGCTAAATTAAAAAGTAGGACCTCAAAAGTAGTAATCTCGGGATTGCTACCAGTGCCACGTGCTAGTCAGAGTAGGAATCGCAGGATAGCGCAGATGAATATGTGGCTTGAGCAGTGATGCAGCAGGGTGGAATTCAAATTCCTGGGGCATTGGAACAGGTTCTGGGGGAGGTGGGACCAGTACAAACCGGACGGTCTGCACCTGGGCAGGACCGGAACCAATTCCCAGGGGGAGTGTTTGCTAGTGCTGTTGGGGAGGAGTTAAACTAATATGGCAGGGGGATGGGAACCAATGCAGGGAGACAGAGGGAAACAAAAAGGAGACAAAAGCAAAAGACAGAAAGGAGATGAGTAAAAGTGGAGGGCCGAGAAACCCAAGGCAAAAAACAAAAAGGGCCACTGAATATAAAGGGGCTGCAGGAGGGGTCAAAACTAAAAATCATGGTTTAAAAACTAGGATTAAAACACTCTACCTAAACGCACGCAGCATTCGAAATAAAGTAAATGAGTTGACGGCACAAATCATTACAAATGGGTATGATTTGGTGGCCATTACAGAAACATGGTTGCAAGGTGGCCAAGACTGGGAATTAAACATACAGGGGTATCTGACGATTCAGAAAGATAGGCAAGAAGGGAAAGGAGGTGGGTAGCTCTATTAATAAAGGATGATATCAGGGCAGTTGTGAGGGACGATATTGGCTCGAATGAACAAAATGTTGAATCATTGTGGGTAGAGATTAGAGATAGTAAGTCACTGGTGGGTGTAGTTTATAGGCCCCCAAATAATAACTTCATGGTGGGGCGGGCAATAATCAAGGGAATAATGGAGGCATGTGAAAAAGGAACGGCAGTAGTCATGGGGGATTTTAACCTGCATATCGATTGGTCAACTCAAATCGCACGGGGTAGCCTGGAGGAGGAATTCATAGAATGCATACGGGATTGTTTCTTAGAACAGTATGTATCTGAACCTACAAGGGAGGAAGCTATCTTAGATCTGGTCCTGTGTAATGAGACAGGAAAAATAAACGATCTCCTAGTAAAAGATCCTCTCGGAATGAGTGATCACAGTATGGTTGAATTTGTAATACAGATTGAGGGTGAGAAAGATGTGTCAGAAACGAGCGTACTATGCTTAAACAAAGGGGACTACATTGGGGTGAGGGCAGAGTTGGCTAAAGTAGACTGGAAACACAGACTAAACGGTGGCACAACTGAGGAACAGTGGAGGACTTTTAAGGAGCTCTTTCATAGTCCGCAACAAAAATATATTCCAGTGAAAAAGAAGGGCGGTAAGAGAAGGGATAACCAGCCGTGGATAACCAAGGAAATAAAGGAGAGTATCAAACCAAAGACCAATGCGTATAAGGTGGCCAAGATTAGTGGGAAACTAGAGGATTGGGAAAATTTTAAACAACAGCAAAGAATGACTAAAAAAAGCAATAAAGAAAGGAAAGATAGATTACGAAGGTAAACTTACGCAAAACATAAAAACAGATAGTAAAAGCTTTTACAGATATATAAAACGGAAAAGAGTGACTAAAGTAAATGTTGGTCCCTTAGAAGATGAGAAGGGGGATTTAATAATGGGAAATGTGGAAATGGCTGAGACCTTAAACAATTATTTTGCTTCACAGTGGAAGACACAAAAACCATGCCAAAAATTGCTAGTCACAGGAATGTGGGAAGGGAGGACCTTGAGACAATCACTATCACTAGGAAGGTAGTGCTGGACAGGCTAATGGGACTTAAGGTAGACAAGTCCCCTGGGCCTGATGAAATGCATCCCAGGGTATTAAAAGAGATGGCGGAAGTTATAGCAGATGCATTCGTTATAATTTACCAAAATTCTCTGGACTCTGGGGAGGTACCAGCGGATTGGAAAGCAGCTAATGTAACGCCTCTGTTTAAAAAAGGGGGCAGACAAAAGGCAGGTAATTGTAGGCCGGTTAGTTTAACATCTGTAGTGGGGAAAATGGTTGAAACTATCATTAAGGAAGAAATAGCGGGACATCTGGATAGGAATAGTGCAATCAAGCAGACGCAGCATGGATTCATGAAGGGGAAATCATGTTTAACTAATTTACTGGAATTCTTTGAGGATATAACAAACATGGTGGATAGAGGTGTACCGATGGATGTGGTGTATTTAGATTTCCAAAAGGCATTCGATAAGGTGCCACACAAAAGGTTACTGCAGAAGATAGAGATACGTGGAGTCAGAGGAAATGTATTAGCATGGATAGAGAATTGGCTGGCGAACAGAAAGCAGAGAGTCGGGATAAATGGGTCCTTTTCGGGCTGGAAATCGGTGGTTAGTGGTGTGCAACAGGGATCAGTGCTGGGACCACAACTGTTTACAATATACATAGATGACCTGGAAGAGGGGACAGAGTGTACTGTAACAAAATTTGCAGATGACACTAAGATTAGTGGGAAAGCGGGTTGTGTAGAGGACACAGAGAGGTTGCAAAGAGATTTGAATAGGTTAAACAAATGGGCTAAGGTTTGGCAGATGAAATACAATGTCGGAAAGTGTGAGGTCATCCACCTTGGGAAAAAAACACAGTAAAAGGGAATATTATTTGAATAAGGAAAAATTACAACATGCTGAGGTGCAGAGGGACCTGGGGGTCCTTGTGCATGAATCCCAAAAAGTTAGTTTGCAGGTGCAGCAGGTAATCAGGAAGGCGAATGGAATGTTGGCCTTCATTGCAAGAGGGATGGAATACAAAAGCAGGGCGGTCCTGCTGCAACTGAAAAGATATTGGTAAGGCCGCACCTGGAGTACTGCGTGCAGTTTTGGTCACCTTACTTAAGGAAGGATATACTGGCTTTGGAGGGGGTACAGAGACAATTCACTAGGCTGATTCCGGAGATGAGGGGGTTACCTTATGATGATAGATTGAGTAGACTGGGTCTTTACTCGTTGGAGTTCAGAAGGATGAGGGGTGATCTTATAGAAACATTTAAAATCATGAAAGGGATAGACAAGATAGAGGCAGAGAGGTTGTTTCCACTGGTAGGGGAGACTAGAACTAGGGGGCATAGCCTCAATATACGGAGGAGCCAATTTAAAACCGAGTTGAGAAGGAATTTCTTCTCCCAGAGGGTTGTGAATCTGTGGAATTCTCTGCCCAAGGAAACAGTTGAGGCTAGCTCATTGAATGTATTCAAGTCACAGATGGATAGATTTTTAACCAATAAGGGAATTAAGGGTTACGGGGAGAGGGCGGGTAAATGGAGCTGAGTCCACGGCCAGATCAGCCATGATCTTATTGAATGGCGGAGCAGGCTCGCGGGGCTAGATGGCCTACTCCTGTTCCTAATTCTTATGTTCTTATGTTCTTATGTTCAATCAGGTCTCCCCTCAGCCTCCTCTGTTCCAAAGAAAACAGACCCAGCATCTCTTTCTTTCCTCATCGCCAAAATTCTCCAGTCCAGGCAACATTCTTGTAAATCTCCTCTGCACTCTTTCCAGTGCAATCACATCTTTTCTGTAATATGGTGACCAGAATTGTTCACAGTACTCTAGCTGCAGCCTAACCAGTGTTTTATACAGTTCAAGCTTAACCTCCTTGCTCTTGTATTTCATGCCTCAACTAATAAAGGCAAGTATTGCATATGCCTTCTTAACCATCTTATCTACCTGGCCTGCTATCTTTAGGGGTCTGTGGACCTGCACTCCAAGGTGCCTTTGTTCCTCTACACTTTTCAGTGTCGTACCATTTAATGTGTATTCTCTTGCCTTTTTAGACCTCCCAAAATGCAGTACCTCACACTTATCTGGATTGAATTCCATTTGCCACTGTTCTGCTCACCTGACAAGTACATTGATATCTTTCTGCAATCCGCAGCTTTCTTCTTTATTATCAACCACACAGCCTATTTTAGTGTCATCTGCAAACTTTTTAATCATGCCGCCTACATTCAAGTCCAAGTCTGTCATGTATGTACTTTTGAGATCACTAGCCACTAGATGGCATCACTGTTGGAGGCCATTGGGCTGCACACATGTGTGTGCAGCCCAAGTATAAAAAGCCAGCCATTTTGTATATTAGTCACTTTGGGCCTTAATAAAGCAGAGCCAAGGTCATACCTCTTGGAGTTAAACAGTACTTAGTCTCACAGTTATTGCATACACAATATTTGTTGATGAGGCAACAAGAACCTTTGCATGCAAAAATGAGCACAATTGGATTGTTGGAACGATTTGTGGAAGGAGAAGATTGGGCAGACTTTGTGAGCCGTTTGAGCCAGTTCTTCGTGGCCAATAAAATGGAGGAGGTCGGCGACGCAGACCGTGCCAGGTGGTGTTCCTCACGGTTTGCGGTCCAAAAATTTATGGCCTGATAAAGAATCTACTCCTGCCTGTGAGTCCAACAGAGAATACGTATGAAGAATTGTGTACACTGGTACAGGACCACCTTAAGCCAGACAAAGGCATCATCATCTCGAGATACAGATTTTACACGCACGTTCGCTCAGAGAGCCAGAATGCGACAGAATTCGTTGCCGACCTGAGACGTCTAGCAGCACCATGTAAGTTCGGGGCTGTGTTGGCAGACATCTGTGGGACCTCTTTGTAATCGGCATCAACCACGAGGTGATCCTGCGTAAACTACTGGCGGTGGAGACGTTGGACTTGAACAGGGCCATCACGATCGCTTAGTCATGCATGACGACGGATAGAAGTCTAAAGCAGATATCAGTGAAAAATCGAAACTCGGCAAGCACTGTAAATATGATTGATTCAGCATTCGGCAGAGCGGCACATGGCAGGGCCTACCTGACTGCATACGCGAAACCTGTGGCTGCCCAAAGTCCGCTAGCAGGAATGCATTTGATTTCTCCATGTTGGCGTTATGGGGGAAATCACCGGCACCGGCAGTGCCGATTTAAGCAATATAGTTGCAAAGGCTGTCTGAGAATGGGGCATCTCCAGCGCAAGTGTCCGCAGATGAGCAAGCGTGCTGTGACACACCACGTGGAGGATGATGGTCAGATTAGCGCGGATCCGGATACGTATTCCGAGATACCAGAGGAGGAAGTGTATGGACTGTACTCGTTCATAACTAAGAGCAGACTGATAATGATCAACATGAAATTTAATGGGGTGCTGCTATCGATGGAACTGGACACGGGGGCGAGTCAATCGATAATGAGCCTGAGGGCATTCGGCAAGCTGTGGGATACTAAGGCTGTGAGGCCCAGGCTGAGTCCAGTCAATGACAAGTTGCGCACGTACACCAAAGAACTCATAACGGTGATTGGCAGTGCCTCAATTAAAGTGTCGTATGACACTGCAGTTCACGATTTACCGCTATGGATTGTCCCAGGCAATGGCCCAACGCTGTTCGGCAGGAACTGGCTTGAAAAAATCAGATGCAATTGGAACGACATCAAGGCGTTGTCGTCGGGGAAAGATACATGTGCCGAACTACTGAGCAAGTTCCCCTCGCTGATCGAACCAGGCAACGGCAACTTCACGGGAGCCAAGGTGCATATTCACGTGGACTCGGAAGCAACACCCGTCCATCATAAAGTTCGGGCAGTTCCGTATATGATGAGGGAGAAGGTCGAATCGAACTGGACAGGCTCCAGCGTGAAGGGATCATATCACCGGTTGAATTGATCATGGACTCAGCCCCACTTCCCTGCCCTTATTTCCATAGATGACCTATGATAAAGTGGTCATGATAATATGTCATTGTGTCAATATAATGTATAATCATACCATTCCCATCAGTCAGAAAACCGATTGAAAAATTCACGTAGGAGTTTCAACAAATCATTTTTCCTTGACATGTTGCCAGAGGCCTGCTCGCCAATTAATTCAAACTCTTCTTCAACATCTAGAATAAGGTCAGATCCCAAAATGATTCCCGACCGACGTTATGTTGTACCTGCCATGTCTGTACAAGTGGCTGTACATCCTGGCAACTGATCCCAGACAGCAGATCACAGTCGCAAAGAGTTGTTGCAATGCAAGCTGCCACGTAGTGAGCTGTGCAGTGCTGTCAGCATTACAGCACCATATGAGTAACATGCTGATTAGACTGATTTCATAAAATAGATCTGTTCATTCTCTCATTGCAGTTTGTGGGACCTTGCTGTGCGCAAATTACCTGCTGCATTACAATAGTACACATCAAAAGTACTTTATTAGCTATGGGACATCCTGAGGTTGTGAAGGGTGCTAGCTAAATACAAGTTCTTTCTTTCTCGTTTTACCACCCATTTCAGCTGTGTCTAGAATGAACAATGGAGGAGAATCAGGCAGTAAGGCCTTGGTCAGATTTTTTTCAGATTCTTCTCTGACCTGGCCCCCATCAATGGCCACCATGTCCTTATGCTACCATATGACATTACCCCTTCTGTCCAGTGACTGTTGGTGGTTAAGAGGAGATATCTGGGTCTGCTTATAGCAGGCCAGAGATACTCCAGAGCTAAAGGCTGCAAGGCACCCGGAGCAACCTGTCGCAAAGTTTTTTTTAACATTATATTAAGCTTTTTTAAAGCATATTCCAGTTTTTGAAGAGTATGGGCCAGACTTTTGGCTTCATTGTCGGCAATTTTCTCGGCGTTACAGCTGGTTTTTCGCCTAGCGAGAGTTTGCACGTAAGTTTTTGAACGTAATTGTCCACATCTGAAGTCGCCCGCCGCGACTAAACTGCCCATGTGCAATGCCGAGAATAACCACCAGGAACTAAATTTGGCCTCAACCGCCGACGTCCAGATCACCGAGAGACCTGCCCTGTAAAACCTGCTTTTACAGGGCGGTAAGGGGGGACCCTGCAAAAAAAGTAAGTTAAAGGTTGTTTAATTATTTTTTTTAAATTTTAACATGGCAATTAGGGTTTAAACTGTCTTGGGAATGGTTTGTATATGTTTATTTAAAAAAAAAATGTTTTTTTAAGTTTTCCCCCCTCCCTAGGCCCAACCGCAGCCTCGGACTAAATTTTTCTACTTACCATCCATTCCGGTAACTACCGCCTATTTGTCTAACTTTGCACTTACCCGTCGAGAAAACCGCTGAGAATGAGTGTGCAATGCCCATTTTCTCGCCGGGCAATCAGTTCTACTTACTTTTACCTTCAAAATGGAAATTCTTGCCAGCTTTTTTCGCCGAACGTTAGCGGTCCTTCTCAGCGGGCAATCAGTCGTTGAGGGCCTTTATGGAAAGTCTGGCCCTATAAGTTTTTAAAGCTCTATTTTTAAAGTTTTTCAAGTACTTTTTAAGTACATGGGAACTATTAACTCTTACTTTCGTTTCCCTATTCCTCTGCTTTGAGGAGAAGGAAGAGGTAGTTCAGGATGACCACCATAGAGATGACAGACTAAACAGGCACATGAAGGGTGTAAGAGAAACGTATAAAAATAGGCTGTTTGTAATGAGTATTTGATTCATAAAGGCCTAAGCTCAGAACGATAATGTGTTTGAATTCCCAACTGGTTGTAAGTACTACATACTATTAAATGTGCTGCATGCTTAATAAATCTGTGATACTTGATATTCAGTGTAAAAGAACCTTATTGATTTGAGAAGTAAATTATAAATAAGAACCTCTCTGCTAGGGTTAGATGGAGACAGGTGGGAGGAGGCTCGTGTAGAGAATAAACACTGGTATAGATCAGCTGGGCCTGTGGCCTGCTTCAATGCTGTGAATTCTATGTAACAGAATCACTATTGGTGGACCCTGATAGCTACATGATAGATAATGTACAGTAGGCACCTCAAAGCACTGGAGAAGTACCACCAACGCTGCCTCCACAAAATCCTGCAAATCCATTGGCAGGATAGGCGCACCAATATCAGTGTTTTCTCTCAGGCCAACATCCCCAGCATCAAAGCATTGATCACACTCAATTAGCTCTGATGGATGAGCCACATTGTTCGCATGCCTGATACAAGATTCCCGAAACAAGCATTCTACTCCGGCAAACGAGTCCCAGGAGGGCAGAAAAAACACTTCAAGGACATCCTCAAAGCCTCCTTGAAAAAATGTAACATCCCCACCGGCTCCTGGGAATCCCTGGCCCAAGACCGCTCAAAGTGGAGAAGAAGCATTTGAGAAGGCGCCGAATGCTTTGAGTTTCTTCGTCGGGAACACACGGAAGCAAAGCACAAACAGCGGAAGGAACATACGACAAACCAAGCACCCCACCCACCCGTCCCTTCAACCACCACCTGCCCCACCTGTGACAGAGTCTGTCGATCCCGCATTGGACTCATTAGTCACCTTCGAATTCATTAGTGTGGAAGCAAGTCATCCTTGACACTGGGGGACTGCTTATGAAGAATGAGGTTAAATAATTGTGCACAAACTGATCAGATATGTGGGATGTGACAAAGGGCATGGGGTCAATACTGAAGGGATAGGATCTAGGAGCAATAGGAGGGAGACTTCTGGGATCCGGAGGCATTGGGAGGGGTGCACCTGATGATCTGGGATGGGGGAGATAACAGCATTGAGAAGTGATGGTGACTGGCAGCAGGTCCCAAGTGTGTTGACAGCGATCAGTCACAATCCAAATCATTAGAAATTTTATATATTCTTTTTACTATCCATTAGATGCGGTGCCATTAAATTTGGGTATTGCCAGCATGCTTTCCCCATGCTGGAGAAGATGCACTTTACTGCCTGGTATGCAAAATGTTGTTTCAAAGGCATCCCTTTGCAAATATGTTAAAATTTTAAAGTAAGTAGAGATTACAACACAGATTGCTTACAAAAGTACAAAAGCAAAATATAGCAGATGCTGGAAATAACTATATAAAAGTTAAAATATAACTCCATAAAAGGAGAATTTAATTGACTTCTCCCTTATCACCAACTTTAGTTTTAACAAGTTATTTTCCCATAGATACATACAACTCCCCTACATTGTTATCTTATCAATAGTTTTACTCTTGTTACATATAATTAATATTCCAAGTAAAACGTTTAGTTTCTCGACTGTCTTCAATGCAGCACCATTTAAAACCAGTCAACCCAGGCGTTTTCTTTTGCAGAAATAACTATTTTTCCTGCACTAGTTGTCAATTGATTAAAATGTCTGAAATATCTGAATTCACCGTCTTTTAATTAGGTTTACTGAAATGACTAAATTGACTACTGCTTCAAAGTCAGCCCTGGCTCAATAGCTCAGTGGATCTTTAAATTGAGTTAAACTGTACTCCTTAATCATCTGTTTTTCAGATGAAATGTTAAACCGAGGCCTTGTCTGTGCTCTCAGGTGGATGCAAAAAATCCCACGTCACTCTTCGAAGATGAGCAGGGGAGTTCTCCCGGTGTCTTAGCCAAAACTTATCCCTCAACCACCATCTAAATCAGATGATCTGGTCATTTCTTTCATTGCTGTATGTGGGAGCTTGCTGTGTGCGAATTGGCTGCTGTTTTTCCTACATTCCAACAGTGACTTAATTGATTCTAAAGCACTTTGAGGTCCTCGAAACATATAAAATGGGTTGCAGGAGTAGGCCATTCGGCCCTTCGAGCCTGCACCGCCATTCAATAAGATCATGGTTGATCATTCCCTCAGTACCCCTTTCCTGCTTTCTCTCCATACCCCTTGATCCCCTTAGCCGCAAGGGCTACATCTAACTCCCTCTTGAATATATCCAATGAACTGGCATCAAAAACTCTCTGCGGCAGGGAATTCCATAGTTTAACAACTCTCTGAGTGAAGAAGTTTCCCCTCATCTCAGTTCTAAATGGCCTACCCCTTATCCTAAGACTATGTCCCCTGGTTGTGGACTTCCCCAACGTCGGGAACATTCTTCCCGCATCTAACCTGTCCAGTCCCATCAGAATCTTATACGTTTCCATAAGATCCCCTCTCATCCTTCTAAACTCCAGTGAATAAAGGCCTAGTTGATCCAGTCTCTCTTCATATGACAGTCTAGCCATCCCTGGAATTAGTCTGGTAAACCTTTGCTGCACTCCCTCAATAGCAAGAACGTCCTTCCTCAGATTAGGAGACCAAAACAGAACACAATATTCCAGGCGAGGCCTCACTAAGGCCCGTACAACTCAGGTCATGAAAGGCACTGTACAAAGGCAAGTCTTTCTTTAAATTGACTTAAACTTTCCTGCTTAACAGGTGAAGGTTACAGGTTACTATTACTACACTAGAAAGATAAATCAATAGCAGTATAACATTAGCAGACTTCAGAGCAGTCTAATTATTACCCTTTCCTTACCGTTCAGGTTAGGAAGAAGCAGCAGATATATCTTTCAGAAAACAATGAGTGGGAGGTAGGGAACAGAGTTCAGGCTAACTGGAAGTAGGATCACGGGCATGGCTGGAAGTAATGGAATTGACGCTGGGACTCGTTAGAGCTCATCGGGAGCAGGAGCAGGGAAGCAAAGTCTTGCCAATTATGTGACGGGTTCCGAGGGAATAGTGAGGCAGGGCTTGGGGCTTGCAAAGCTTTGGAGTAGGGCCTAGGGTTGCAAGCAAGATGAGTAGAAGGATGTGGAGTGCATCTCAATGCTGGGGATGATGCACCTTGAGAATAAGAAGCAGATTTTGGTAGCAGAAAATAAATGATTCAGGGATGAGGAACTGGTCACAGTAGCAGAGAAGAAATCAATTGAGCTCGGAGTGAGCAGGGAGGCTGGGACCAAACAATGGAGTGAAAGTTGGGCTGTTGTTACCATGATCAATTTGACCTGCATACATGATGGGGCATAATATTAAAAAAAAATATATATATATAATGATAATTAACGTAAATGTGTTTTTATTTTTTAAAAAAGGATCTTTCAGTATATTTACATGAAGGGCTATCAGTGCACATTACAACAGTGACTATTTTTGGAAAAAGTACTTCAATGGTTGTAAAGTGTTTTGGGACATCCCGAGGTCATGAAAAGCGCTATATAAATGCAACAACAAATTACATCCATATAGCGCATTTAATATAGCAAAACGTCCCAAGGTGCTTAACCAGAGCATTAATAAAAACATTTTTGTCACTGAGCCACTGTCCTGAGATAGCAGGACCGATGACCATAAGCTTGGTCAAAGAGGTAGGTGTTAAGTCCTGACTCTAATGTACTGACTTACACGAGACACATGCTGAAGTCAAGGTCACTCAGGACCTGCACCTTTAATTCCAGCTCTCCAGTGCTGCACTTGCCTGAGACCTCCCTTTATATACCTCAGTGGGACAGGTATGGAGTGTCTCCTGCAAGTGCACCCCTGGTGGTAAGGTATGCTTATTGTTACAGGTCATATTCAGTTACAGTCATGTATAGCATGGTAAGATAGTTATATACAGTAATGTGAGATACATGACATCACCCTCCCCCAAGGTCTTATTGCCTTTATAGATTCAGTCTCTCAGGTGGTCTGCGCTCTCGCATGGAGAGTCTTAGTTGTGGTTCAGTTGTTTGCCTTGGTGCCTGTTTTTTGTTCGGTGTGATTACATAGAAAACATAGAAACATAGAAAATAGGTGCAGGAGTAGGCCATTCGGCCCTTCGAGCCTGCACCACCATTCAATGAGTTCATGGCTGAACATGCAACTTCGGTACCCCATTCCTGCTTTCTCGCCATAGCCCTTGATCCCCCTAGTAGTAAGGACTACATCTAACTCCTTTTTGAATATATTTAGTGAATTGGCCTCAACAACTTTCTGTGGTAGAGAATTCCACAGGTTCACCACTCTCTGGGTGAAGAAGTTTCTCCTCATCTCGGTCCTAAATGGCTTACCCCTTATCTTTAGACTGTGACCCCTGGTTCTGGACTTCCCCAACATTGGGAACATTCTTCCTGCATCTAACCTGTCTAAACCCATCAGAATTTTAAACGTTTCTATGAGATCTCCTCTCATTCTTCTGAACTCCAGTGAATACAATCCCAGTTGATCCAGTCTTTCTTGATATGTTAGTCCCGCCATCCCGGGAATCAGTCTGGTGAACCTTCGTTGCACTCCCTCAATAGCAAGAATGTCTTTCCTCAAGTTAGGAGACCAGAACTGTACACAATACTCCAGGTGTGGCCTCACCAAGGCCCTGTACAACTGTAGTAACACATCCCTGCCCCTGTACTCAAATCCGCTCGTTATGAAGGCCAACATGCCACTTGCCTTCTTAACCGCCTGCTGTACCTGCATGCCAACCTTCAATGACTGATGTACCATGACACCCAGGTCTCGTTGCACCTCCCCTTTTCCTAATCTGTCACCATTCAGATAATAGTCTGTCTCTCTGTTTTTACAACCAAAGTGGATAACCTCACATTTATCCACATTATACTTCACCTGCCATGCATTTGCCCACTCACCTAACCTATCCAAGTCACTCTGCAGCCTCATAGCATCCTCCTCGCAGCTCACACTGCCACCCAACTTAGTGTCATCCGCAAATTTGGAGATACTACATTTAATCCCCTCGTCTAAATCATTAATGTACAATGTAAACAGCTGAGGCCCCAGCACAGAACCTTGCGGTACCCCACTAGTCACTGCCTGCCATTCTGAAAAGTACCCATTTACTCCTACTCTTTGCTTCCTGTCTGCCAACCAGTTCTCAATCCACGTCAGCACACTACCCCCAATCCCATGTGCTTTAACTTTGCACATTAATCTCTTGTGTGGGACCTTGTCGAAAGCCTTCTGAAAGTCCCAATACACCACATCAACTGGTTCTCCCTTGTCCACTCGACTGGAAACATCCTCAAAAAATTCCAGAAGATTTCCCAAGCATGATTTCCCTTTCACAAATCCATGCTGACTTGGACCTATCATGTCACCTCTTTCCAAATACGCTGCTATGGCATCCTTAATAATTGATTCCATCATTTTACCCACTACCGATGTCAGGCTGACCGGTCTATAATTCCCTGTTTTCTCTCTCCCTCCTTTTTTAAAAAAAGTGGGGTTACATTGGCTACCCTCCACTGGTATCTCGCCTGGGCTGTCTGTTGAGACTGCCCTTTCCTCAGGTGGTTCCACCTGTCTGTCCACCAGGTGTGGTGTGAGTTCCACATTGTAGTCTACCTCTGGTTCTTCAGTGTTATCAGTGAATCTACTTTTTACTTGGTCTACATGCCTCCGGCAGGTTTGACCATTGTCCATTTGTACAACCAGTAGCCTGTTTCCCTCTTTGACTGTTACTGTCCCTGCAAGCCATTTGGGACCCCGGCCATAGTTTGGCACTCCTCCTGAGAGGTCAAGGCAGCGGAACCATTGCTTGACTACTCTGATGGTCTGCTCAATGATGTTCCTGGTGGCAGCATTGTTCTCATTGTATGAGTGCTGAGCAGGAAGGTTTGGATTGTGGAGGGGAGTTATGAGCCAGGTGGAGCGCGGATAGCCCTTGTCTCCGAGTAGCCAGCCGTGGGCTTGATGTGGTGGCTGGAAGAGAGCTGGCACACCGGTTTTGCGCAGGATGAAGGCATCATAGCTGCTGTCGGGATAGCGGGCATTGATGGTGAGCATTTGGCATGTGTGGTCACACACCAACTGCACATTAAGTGAGTGGTAGCCTTTGCGGTTACGGAATACATCAGGATTGTTATGTGGTGCCCACAATGACATGAGTGCAGTCAATGGTGCCCTGCACCATGGGGAAGCATGTTATCCTGACAAAGCCACATGCACGCTCATGCTGCTTGTGTCTGGTGATGGGGAAGGAAATGTAGTCCCTCCTCCTTCTGTATAGAGCCTCTGTGATCTCATGGATGCCACAATGGACAGAAAACTGGAAGATATTGGAGATGTCTCCTGTTGCACACTGAAAGGATCCACTGGCATAAAAATGTCCACCTTGACTGCCACTGAGAGCGCCGTCCTCCGCCTGGTCTGAGGTTCGAGGTCTGGTTGCAGAAGTGGCAGAGCTCTGTGACCACGTCCTTACTGAAGCGCAGCCTTCAAACACACTGTTCCTCAGTGAAATTGATGTGGGAGAATTACTGCCGGAATACTCTGGGAGGGCAAGGCCTCCGGTTGAGAGCCCTGTTGGGCCTCTTCCCTCTGACCACATTTTGTTGTCTTTCTCTGTACTTAAGTTGCTTCAGTTGGTGACGCTGGAGTGCGAGGTCCAGTGCCAACATAGCCCCCATGAAACGATATCAATGTTGGAGTTTCAAATCTGTCCTCAATGAACGTCACAAATCTTTATGATGACAACACTCCTTCAGCAGCAAATCGCTCAAATCGTTGCCTGTCTGCCTATGTGAAACTAAGGAAGGACAATTATTGGCCGACTAAAAGTAAACCGGATGCCGACGTCTTTAAATTGCGTTCCTCCAGCCGACTGAAACCTGACTGTTGAAGCTGTCATCGTCAGCGCCAGCTGCAACACCAGGGGGCGAGGACCAATTTTTGCTCTGGGGCACTGCGCATGGTGATGACATCAGCATCACCGGGCGCAGCAGTGGTCACGTCGGCATCTAATGAAGCCAGGACACCGGACCAGTGTCGGAAAAGATGGAACAGTCTATTGGCGGCTGCCAGAGTAAGTTGAAATTTAAATTTGAAATTATCCATATTTATTATTTAATGTTGTATGGAAAATCTAATTAGAATCTGCAATGTTATATCGTAATCTTTAAGCATGACTGTAAATAAATTAGGATTAAATTATGATTACATTTATGCACAACATAAATTTGAATGTTACAGTATGAAATAACTTCCTATGCAATGTATTGCAAACTTGAAATTGAACTTATAAATCTGTCAATCCTAAATGTTTATTGCCAAATCCATCTACTTATGCCGTGCAATGTTACCTTATCTATTGCAGAAGATAATTTCCATCAACCAGCGGGAGCAACGCACGACAGGCGGGGGCTGTGCCATGCTGCAGTCGCTCAATGCCTATGAGCAGCTTGCAGTGGCCTTGGTGGGGCCAGAAAGCCGTTCGGTCACAACCCGTGGTGTGGCCGAACCACCCTAGAGTCACGTGAGTAATGAGAACTGTGCATTGTGTGAATCAATAGGAAATATGTGTTACGTGGGTAATCCTATGCAATGATACTTTAATTTGATATATAATTGAGTTATACTATTGATCTTCAAATGAGGTCATGTTAGGCCTGGTGACCGCTTGTGCATATGGGCTAATGGTAATGTTTTGAGTTCTTAATTGAGATGAATTGTTTTGCATTGTTAAACGTTGTTTATAACTTCCATTTGTCTTTTAAAGGTCAACAAGTATTGATGGAGACGACGAGGACGAGGAGGATTTTTTTGTGGGGGGGGGGAACAACCTGCGGCCATCTCTTTTGAGACAGATGAGGCACTGGGACCAAGGGGTGTGCAGACGCCGACCCCACGGCGGTCCAGTCAGCGTGATATGCACTCGCCTGCCACGGAGGACCAGATGGAGAATTTACTTTCCCTGTGCAGGGAGACGGTCGCAATCGGTTGGGACCTTATCCAGGGGTTCGCGGGTTTCTCAGACAATTGGAGCCAGTTCTCCACAACCTGGAGCGAGTTCTGCTCGTGCTTCTCCAGCTGGTCTTCTGAGCAGTCACAGACTGCTCGGGAGACGTTGGAGGCGATCAGGGAGCAGACAGCCGCAACAAATGCCCTAAGGCACGAGTTGCTGGCTGGACACAGTGCTACACCCCAAGGTGTCGTGTCCCCTCGCTGCGAGACCCCAAGCACACAAGCGAGTACGGAGGACACAGTTCCTATTGACTCGGAAGTAGAACCTGAGGCTTCTGCTTCCGCTCCATTACCTCCACCATGGCAGGAAGTCTTGCCGTCCCACTCTGCACGATGTCTTGGGGTTCGTCTGTGGATTCCAAAACGGGCGGGTGGGGTGCGAACACGGGGTGGGACAGGATCTAGAGGGAAATGTGGCCGCAGGTAGGGAGGGGGGAGTGCTTCTCAATAGTTCACTTGTTTTAAAATGTTCACTTGTAATTATCACTATATTATTCTCTTGTTATTGTTACTAAATTGGCCAATTGTATTCAATAGTTAAATGTTCACTTGTTATCATTACTTAACTGTTCACTTTCCATTCTTTCTGAAATGGTCACTTGTTAGTATGACAGAAATGGTCACTTGTTAGCATGACAGAAATGGTCACTTGTTAGCATGACTGAAATGGTCACTTGTTAGCATGACAGAAATGGTCACTTGTTAGCATGACTGAAATGGTCACTTGTTCTTTAAAATGTTCAATTTCTTCTTCTAACGTTTTGGGGATTTTGAGGGAAGGGTGGGTTGATGCGGGGGGAGGGGAGTTGGAGGGAGGGTGTTGTTCATTAGTTCTTAAAAAAAAATTTGTTCCTTAATAAAAAAAAAAATTTTCTACAACCTTCTCTCTTAGTTACATAAGTTTTACAACGTACAGTTTTTCATGCATATGTTTGTTTATTCTGTTTCCCCACGGAAATGAAACTTTTGATTAACCGTAACTGTAATTGAACGTTTGAATATCAACAATAATAGTTCATGCGAAGCGTTCATTATTGAGCTGCTGACGCAAAAGCTTAGCGGCTGTGTAACTGCCACTGGCTACTGGTCTGCTGGTGATACCGGTGCTAGATCGCCAGGCTGATTAAGCTCTCTTATGTCCTCGCCCGCGTCCTCTCCCGCCTGTTCCTCCTCTTCATCTTCGCTGGCTGCCTCTTCTGTCTCATCTCCTTCTGGAGGTAGACCTGCAGCATGATCTGGCATTATTTGTCCTCTCTTTATAGCTAGGTTATGCAGCATGCAACACCACAATAAACTCTCGGTCTGTGCCTCCCTGGTCATTGGGAAGCTTATGAAGTCCATCCTGCGAGCGTAAAGGGCTTCAGTCACCTGTCGAATGCAGCAGTGTGTAGCGTGCTGAGAGATATGGCAGATGTCGCCAGCTGAAGCCTGAAAAGATCCCGATGTGTAAAAGGCTAGAGCAGCAGTAACCCTCACCTCAACGGACAGTGCGGTTCTGATGGTGCTGGAAGGCTGCAGATCATCCTTGACGAGTTGACATATCTCATCGATGACCTCCTTCCGGAATTGCAGCCTCCTAAGACAAGCATTTTCAGACAAGTTCAGGTAGGATTGCTTCTCCAAGTACCTTTGTTGGCTATACGGTCTCTCCTCTGTCTTCGTCTACGCATTACTGTGCCACCTCTTCGATTGATCCTTTCAGTAACCAGTGTGTGAGCAGTTGCAATTAAAGGCAGGAAAAGCATAGACCCCATAATCACTATCAATAATCACTTTCACTGATTTCAATAATCACTGTACTCTATACTCTCTAATCACTGTAGTCTGCCCTCTCTGTACTCTCTAAGCTGTATACCAGTTTGATAGGCACCAACAATATCATGAAATAACTTCACTATGTAAAAGCTATTTACTAAATAATTCCAATATGAGATCTATTTAGCATAACTAAGTTGATAATACCTATTTATATTTCCTGTCCCAAATTTCTGAGTATAATTTGCTTCAATGTTACTCTCTAAATGACTCAGAACTAATTCTCCACCCTTCTTCCGGTTAAAAATGGCGTCCGTAGTGCCCATTTCCTTCTCTTAGGCCTTGAAAAAGCAACTATTTTTGAGCACTCTTTTGGGCCTTGCATTGGCCCAGTGAAGTGCATGCTAGGTGCCGAAACTTGGGATGGACCTTGGGTGGGCGATCATCTCGGCGATCAAAGTGGAAACTTGGGGGCCTATTTTTCCGGCAATGTTTTGGGCCTAGTTTCCACTTTTTGCTCAAAATGGGCGATAGAGATCCGTTTCGGGCGATAGATGGGCCTTAGATGGGCGATGTGAAGTGGAAAGTCTAGCCCCACATTTCTTCCTTGTTTTTTATTCAGTCTTTCTTTTACACTTCACTACTTCTGGATAATTCTCCTAACCAATATACATTATTTTTGTTCTTTTCATACTTTCTTTACTAACATATATCTAATTAATTATGTCCTGTTCAGTTGAGAAAGATTCAGGACCTGGGTCTGGTTAAGAGATGACAGCAATGGGAGGCTTCAGTAGAAATATTCTTGTATAAAACGTTAAAGTTTTTAGTTAAGATCACTGACAAACTTTAAGATCACTTACAAACTTTAAACTTGTAAATTTACATAACTTATAAAAAAACTTTTAATTTGAGAACAGTTACAATAATAACAACAACAACAGCAAAGAAAGGTTGCATCCATCTCTCCTCCATCTTATTCTAAGACTGCCCACCGCACTTGGTCTTGGTGACTCCACCAACCCTGGGGTTGGTACCATGTACAGCAGACACCTCAAGTCGCTGGAGAAATACCACCAACGATATCACCGCAAGATCCAACAAATCCCCTGGGAGGACAGACGCACCAACATCAGCGTCCTTGACCAGGCCAACATTCCCAGCATTGAAGTACTGACCACACTGTCCGCATGCCAGACATGAGACTCCCAAAACAAGTGCTCTACTTGGAACTCATTCACGGCAAATGAGCCAAAGGTGGACAGAGAAAACATTACAAGGACACCCTCAAAGCCTTCCTGATAAAGTGCAACATCTCCACCGACATCTGGGAGTCCCTGGCCAAAGACTGCCCTAAGTGGAGGTAGTGCATCCGGGAGGGCGCTGAGCACCTCGAGTCTCACCGCTGAGAGCATGCAGAAACCAAGTGCAGGCAGCGGAAAGAACCTGTGTGGCAAACCTGTCCCACCCTCCTTTACTCTCAACGACTATCTGTCCCACCTGTGACAGGGACTGTGACTCTCGTATTGGACTGTTCAGCCACCTAAGAGCTCACTTTTAGAGTGGAAGCAAGTCTTCCTCGATTTCGAGGGACTGCCTATGATGATGATATTCTTTCTAATATCTTGGGTAATTCACACTTTTGAAGGAAGAGGGCAGGAGGCAGGCGGGGAGGCAGGCGGCAGTGTGGAGGGCAGAGTGACTGCCCTTAAGCCGAGTGGTCCTGGTGGAACCCAAACTGAGCATCGGTGAGCAGGTTATTGGTGAGTAAGTGAAGGGATGCAAAATTCACAAGAAACCCCCCGTGTTTGGGCTCATTTGAAAGGAAATTTAATTTGGGACTATCTACCGAAAAGTGTGGAACTCTAAAGTGCTTATGGAAGAAACTACAAACTTTAATAGAATTATGTATTTTAAAAGACAAACTCAAGGCTGTAGGCGGACCTATGGAACTAGCAAGAGACAGTCTAATTAAGTGAAGCTACCTGGGTGTGAGGACTGAGCTAACCTGTCTGGAAGAATGAGTATTCAAAAATCCTACCCCCACAAGAGACATTAACATCACAAAATCACTCAGAGGTAGCTATCCATCAACATGGGTCTGGACAACCATTTCAGCATATACATCACGTAGAAGCCCAATCCAGCCTGTATGCGAAAGACTAAGCACAAAAGGACATTGCGATTACCAAACTAATATTTCCATCAGGAAACAATTTTCAAACATCAACTCATCCAAAACATATCAACTTTTAACGAGCCCACCAAAATATTACAAAGAAGAACCAAGCCTGTCAAAATTATACAAAGGATTTTGAACAGATTTGGGGCCAAGATTAGAACACTGAAATCGTATAACCGGCCCCCTGTTTCAACAGAGGTTAGGTGGTTGCTAGGTAGCTACAAGGCTGCAACTACCTCAGATGCCATACTACACCAGGTGCTATACTGCGAGTATGTCATTACAACAAGGAGAGAAACCAACACGAAGGTTGTAAACTAACTTCTCCAGCCTTGAAGTCCTGAAGGAAGGAAGGACATCACCATCGCAGCAGCGACCGACCACAGTCAACGTGGTATCAAGGGAAAAACAACTGCGATCTACTGTTAACTAGCAAAAGGATTGGTAAGCGTAGTCCCTACCTGCCCTGGTGTCTAACCTAGCTAGAATTAGGTATTGGAAGGTGGGAGGTATAATTTTACTGTAATCCCCTTTGAATGTGTAGTATATGGTACTTTATTAGAGTAATTATAAGTTTGACCTTGTACCTTTCCTTGTATTGTCTTTATTAGAGTGATTATAAGTTTGACTTTGTACCTTTCCTTGTATTGTCTTTATTAGAGTGATTATAAGTTTGACTTTGTACCTTTCCTTGTATTGTCTTTTATTAGAGTGATTGTAAGTTTAGTCTTGTATTTTCTTACTAGAGTAATAAGCCTGTATTACCCTGACTGTAATAAAAATAAAGTTCATTGCATCAAGCCAGTGTCCTTTGCACTTTTGTCACACCCCCCAAATATATCCAGAGTACAGAACCCAAGGGAGTGGGAGCGATTCGAACCGCTCAAGTTGGTCAGAAGGGAACCTGATCCCCTCATAGAGACCACCCCTTATATAAGTGCCGCTTGATAGCACTGTTGTTGACACCTTGCATCATTTTGCTTATGAACTGATATAAACTAAAGGGTACAATTCTAAAGGGGATGCATGAACATAGGGACCTGGGGGTATATGTACACAAATTGTTGAAGGTGGGGCAGGTTGAGAAAGCGGTTATAAAAGCATACAGGTTCCTGGGCTTCATAAATAGAGGCATAGAGTACAAAGCAAGGACGTTATTATGAACCTTTACAAAACAGATCCGTCTATTTGTACTAACTGAAATGCAGCCGTTTCTCTGATTGGCTCTCCAGACCTATTGCTGATTGGTCCCCTTGGAGGATAAGCCACACCCTGAAGTTCCTCTGGAATGTGTAACTGGAACCGCCCGTCCAAGTTTGAAGTGAATTTCCAATTTGTATTTCAATCCATTTTGACTTCAGAAGCCACGGAGGATAGATCTCCCCAAAAGTCACCAAGTTCCAGCCAAAGTCCATTACCCAGCACAAGTACAACTCTCCCCCAGCCAAAGACCCTTACCCCAGTGCATGTGCTGCCTCCTACAGTCGAAATCCATTACCCCAATGTAAGTGCATACCCCAGCAATCCCTCCGCCAACTGAAGCCCCTTATCCCAGCAACCCCTCCGCCAGCTGAAGCGCAAGACCTTACCTCCCCTCCCCCCAATAGATGGGGCATTGTGTGCGGATTGTTAACATGTTTATTGGGTATGAAGTGAATAGTGATAGTGTCGAGACTTCTGGATTTCATTCACTCCCAACGATGTCCCTTGTAACACACGAACCAAGCTTGCACGCACCAGGGGGTTGGAAGAATGTGATCCGCCTTCTCTGAGTTCCCTCTCTCCCCTCCGATCTCCCCCCCCACCCCACTTGTGTCTCTCTCTCTCCCTCCCTGCCCAAGCTTGCTCACTCGCTCTTTCGCCCCCCCCGCAAGCTGTTCCCCCCCCACCCCCCACAAGCTCGCTCACTCTCTTCACCCTCAAGCTCTTTCTTTCCCATCTGCCCCCCAAAGCTTTCTCTCGGGGCCAGCTCTGTGGGAAGCTCGGGGCTCGCTCTCCCCGGCTCTGTGGGAGGCTCGGGGCTCGCTCTCCCCGGCTCTGTGGGAAGCTCGGGGCCCGCTCTCCCCGGCTCTGTGGGAGGCTCGGCGGATGCGTTTGGCTGCTCAGTGAAGGGAACATGATGTTGGACACATGCGCAGAAATGTAGGAATTGCGCTGGGGTTTGGAGGGGGGGGGGTGCGGAGTCGGTGATATTTGTTCTAACTCTCGCTTTTGGGCAGCAGAAGGGAGATTTAGTACAAATAGTTACTATTATAAAACACTGATTCAGCCTCAATTGGAGTATTGTGTCCAATTCTGGGCACTGTACTTTAGGAAGGATGTGAAGGCCTCAGAGAGAGTTCAGAGAAGATTCACAAGAATGGTTCCAGCAATGAGACACTTCAGTTATGTGGATAGACTGGAGAAGCTGGGATGGTTCTCCTTAGAGCAGAGAAGGTTGAGAGGAGATTTAATAGAGGTGTTCAAAATCATGAGGGGTTTAGACAGAGTACACAGAGAAACTGTTCCCATTGGCGGAAGGGTTGAGAACCAGATGATAACAGATTTAAGGTGATTGGCAGATGAACCAAAGGTGACAGGAGGAAAAACTTTTTTACGCAGCGCGTGTTAGGATACGGAATACACTGTCTGAGCAGATGGTGGAGGCAAACTCACTCGTGGCTTTCAAAAGGAAATTGATAAGTACTTGAAGGCAAAAAGATTGCAGAGCTACGGGGAAAGGGCGGGGAGTGGATCTAGCGGAAATACTCTTGCAGAGAGCCAGCATGGACTTGATGGGTCGAATGGTCTCCTTCTGCGCTGTAACCATTCTATGATTCTGAGTAGACTGATGGGGCAAGTAATTGGCTGGATTTGAGATGTCCTGCTTTTTGTGGACTGGGTATACCCTGGCAATTTTTCACTTTGTCACCGGGTAGATGCATGTGTTGTAGCTATAATGCAACAGCTTGGCTAGAGACACGGCTAGTTTTGGAGCACAAGTCTTCAGCGCGACAGCCGGGATGTTGTCGGGGCCCATAGGCTTTGTTGTATCCAGTGCGGTCAGCTGTTTCTTGATATCACGTTGAGTAAATCAAATTGGCTGAAGACTGGCTTCTGTGATGGTGGCGACCTCAGGAGGAGGCTGAGATAAATTATCCACTTGGTACGTTGGGCTAAAGATGGTTGCGAACACTTCAGCCTTGTCTTTTGCACTTGCCTGCTGGCCTCTGCCATCATCGAGGATGGAAATGTTTATGGAGCCTCCTCCTCCCGTTAGTTGTTTAATTGTTCACCGCCATTCACGACTGGATGTGGCAAGACTGCAGAACTTTGATCTGATCCGTTGGTTGCGGGATCGCTTAGCTGTCTACAGCATGCTGCTTCCGCTGTTTAGCAGTAGAAAGTAACAATTAGGAGCAGGAGTATACCATGTGGCCCTTCGAGCCTGCGCAGCCATTTTATAAGATCATGGCTGATCTTCGACCTCAACTCCACTTTCCCGCCCTATCTTCATATCCCTTGATTCCCCTGGAGTCCAAAATTCTATCTATCACAGCCTTGAATATACTCAATGATTCAGCATCCACAGCTCTTTTGGGTAGAAAATTCCAAAGATTCACAACCCTCTGAGTGAAGAAATCCCTCCTCATCTCAGTCTTAAATGGCTGACTCCTAACCTGAGACTATGCCTCCTCGTTCTAGACTCTCCAGCCAGAGGAAACAATATCCCTACATCTACCCTGTCAATCCCCCTCACAATCTCATATGTTTCAATGAGATCACCTCGCATTTTTCTAAACTCGAGAATTTACTCAAATTAAGCCCAATTTACTCAATCTCTCCTCATGGAACAACCCTCTGATCCTAAGAATCAATTTAGTAAACATTCATTGCACCGCCTCCAAGGCAAGTATGTCCTTCCTCAGATAAGGAGACCAAAACTGTGCGGTCTCACCAAAGCCCCGTACAACTGTAGTAAGACTTCCTTACTGTTGTACTCCAACCCTTTTGCAATAAAGGTCAACATTTGCCTTCCTAATTGCTTGCTGTCCCTGCATGCTAACTCTATTTCCTGTACAAGGCCACCTAAATTTCACTGAACACTAACATTTAATAGATCCTCACCATTTTTTAAAAATTCTGTTTTTCTATTCTTCTTACCAAAATGAATAACCTCACATTTCCCACATTATACTCCATCTGCCGCTTTGTTGCCCACTCACTTAACCAATCTATATCCCTTTGTCGGCTCTTTGGGTCCTCTTCAGAGCTTACTTTCTCACCTTACTTTTCCAGCTTTGTATCGTCAGCAAACTTGGATACATTGCAGTCGTATCCAAGTCATTAATATAGATTGTAAACAGCTAAGGCCCAAGCTCTGATCCTTGCGGCACTCCACTAGTTACAGCATGCCATCCGGAAAATGACCTGTTTATCCCTACTCTGTTTTCTGGCCTTTAACAAATCCTCTATCCATGCTAATATAGAAGGACTTGCATTTATATTGTGCCTTTCACGACCACCAGACATCTCAAAGAGCTTTACAGCCAATGAAGTTCTTTTGGAGTGTAGTCATGGTTGTAATGTAGGAAACGCGGCGGCCAACTTGCACACAGCAAGCTCCCACAAACAGCAATTTGATAATGACCAGATAATCAGCTTTTGTTCTGTTGATTGAGGGATAAATATTGGCTAGGACACCGGGGATAACTCCCCTGCTCTTCTTCGAAATAGTGCCATGGGATCTTTTACGTCCACCTGAGAGGGCAGACTCTATTATATTATATTACCCCCAACCCCATGAGCCTTACTTAGCAACCTTTTATGTGGCACCTTATCGAATGTCTTTTGGAAATCCAAATATGCTACATCCAATGGTTCCTCTTTATTTATCCTGCTAGTTACATCCTTGCCACTGGATCAAGACCTAGCTCTGTCAAGCCCGTGTGGTGGCTGGTGTGCAACGGCCACCCCATTTTAAAAAAATCCATGCACAGGCACCTTCCACCCTTCAATATGTAGTTCGTGACCTAGAATGTCAGATCCGTCATTGAAACACCTGTGAACTCATCCCTTTTTGGTGTGGAAGCGGGCCATTTCAATACGAGGGACTGCCTAATGCTATATTAGTTACATCCTCAAAATAAATTTGTTAAACACGTTATTCCATTCATAAAACCATGTTGACTCCGCCTAATCATATTGGGCCAAAAATTGCGGATGGAGGCTTCCCATGGACGCAGGCCTCCGACCACCGAATGTGATGCGCACCTACCTTCAGTCCCTGCGTGCACGGAATATTCCTTTCGGAACCGGCAGAGTATAGCATCACACTGCCCAGGAACACACCGCGTGCGAAACCTGTTCGTAAATTAGTCCTGCCCACAAGACCTGTTAAAAAAGCGAATTTGAATAGACCACGCCCCTGTTTTTTTTTACTCCTTTGTGGAAAGTCACTGGAATGCCTTCAAGGCAAGACATTCTTATCGTTTTTGTAAAGACTTCAGTAATCTTTTAGAATATTTTAAAGACTTTCAAATTGATTTGAAACATTTTAAATAGTTTTAGACTTTCAAAGATTTAAAGCAACAAGAAAGGGGGACAATGCGACAAAAAATGAATAATTTGATGCGATTGGCCAGGGTTTGTGTAGTTTCAAGAAATCGCAAATGTTGTTGGCTAAAATTTCACCTTACTATTTAAAAGGCCACTAATCATCCTGTCGCATGAGCCAATTGTAAAATGTTATGGCCTTCCTTGCAGCAAGCTGGGTTCAATGAAAGGGCTGGTTTACATTTATCTGTGATGCACTGCTTGTAGGTTGTACAAACTCAATTAGTCAACAACTGTGTCTCCAAAACAGGCAGCTGCTAGATGTATTTTGTCTCGGCTTAAAAGACATGACCTTTCATTTTCATTTCTGTTTTCAATTTAGAGCAAGCCGACACATAATGCAAGGGAGAGTGCCATGACAGGCGGAGGCATTGCCACTCTCAGGCAGTTATCGGAGCTGGAGGAAAGGTTCGCGCTGTTGCTGGGCTTTAGTAATGGCGGTTCAGTGTCTGGTGCTCAATCAAAACATTGGAATAACGAAAGGTGGGGGTGGGGGGGAGAGAGCTTGGGGGGCCGGGGGCAGGAGAGAGCCTGTGGGGAGAGAGAGCTTGGTGGGGCGGAGAGAAGGGTTGGGAGAAACCTGTTAACAATCCACACACAATGCCCCATCTATGGCGGGTAAGGTCATGTACTAGGTTTTTTTTAACAGGGAACAGGGGACGGGTGCACTTGCACTGGGGCAAGGGACTTGGGCTGGGGGAGGCAGCACTTGCGCTGGGGTAATGGACTTCTGTTGGCACTTGGTGGCTTTTGGGGAGATCTATCCTCTGTGGCTTCTGAAATCAAAATAGATTGAGTTACAATTTGCAAAGTCAGTCAGAACTTGGGCTGGGCAGTTCCAAGTACACACTCCACAGAAAATTCAGGGTGTGGCTTATCCTCCAAAGAGGACCAATCAGCAATAGATGCAGTGAAATTGGAGAGCCAATCAGAGACAAGGGCAGTACAAATAGACACATCCTTAATTTGACTACTGCAGATAACACCTTCCCTGATCCCAACAAAGACACAGTGCAGCGCCATGAGATAGGAGCAGGACTAATGATATTGGCAGGAATGTTACCTTTCAGCAGCAGCAATAGCAACCCTGTAATGAGCCAACTGCTGGTACACAAGGGTCTTTCAACTGGTACGAAGGGGCTCTGGACACAGGGGAGGAGAAAGCACAGGAGAAAGTCGGGTGCCATGTTTTACACAAACCGCCTCTTTCAAACCTTAGGCACAGATGTTTTTGTTTTATTTGAATGTTGGTCTTGCATTATTTCTTAAAATTTATATTGTATTTAACTTGTATTTAATATTTATAGCCTGTAGTCACTTTAAATTTTGATTCAACTTTATTAACAACCAATTTAACCTTATGAGCCACTCGTGGGGAAGGGTGTGTGTGTGTGTGTGCGTGCGTGGGGGAAATGAGTGTTGGGGGCGGTGGGGTGGGGGAAGAGAAATGAGTGTTGTGGGGTGGGGGGGAAGAGAAATAAGTGTTGGGGGGGGAAGAGAAATGAGTGTTGGGGGGAAAGAGCGCGTGGGGGGGGGAAAGAGCGCGTGGGGGGGGAAAGAGCGCGTAGGGGGGGGGCGGGAGAGCGCGCGGCGAGATTCCAGCTCCATTGACACCGGGAGTCCATTTAGTTCAACATTCAGCATTATCGGGGGACAATTCATGGTGAATGTGTGAGCACCATGTACCTCTGCCTCCTCTATCTGAGGCTCTGTTTCGTCGTGATCCTTTCTGCAACATGGTGGTTTGCAGGTTTAACAGGCTTAGCAGCTCGCCTGCACCCTCGTTGGAGGTGTCCCATTGTTCCACAGCCCTTGCAAACGTATCCTTTGAATCGGCATGAATGGAAACGATGATCACCCCTGCAGCACCAACAAGGTGTTAATGGCCTTGCATTCATCACCCTTGATGGTGGGCTCTGAGATGTCTGCAGACGTGCAGCTGCAGGTATGTGTGACCTGCCCTGTACGTTACGGTTCGAAAGCAACATCACTTTGTTCACAGTATTTGTAGCAGCACTTGTGTGCTGAGAGATTTGCTTCATATTGTCACTGGTGGCTATGAAAGCCTGGGCTATTGCTATGGCCTTACTCAAGGTTGAGGTTTTTACAGTCAAAAGTTTGCGAAGTACGATTTTGTGGCCAATGCCAAGTACGAAAAAGTCTGTGAGCATGTGCTCCAAATGTCCTTCAAATTCGCAATGCCCTGCAAGGTGTCTTAGCTCGACAACATAACTCGCCACTTCCTGGCCTTCAGATCTTTTGTAGGTGTAGAACCGGTACCTCGCCATCAGAACGCTTTCCTTCAGGTTCAAATGCAGATTATGGGATCCCTTGGGACTCCGGGGAATGAGCCCTCTGGTGGCTGTACAGAGTAAATACAAGTCCACATATATAACATAATCCTTTTGCTCAAATATGGTTGACCACTTTCATAGCTGTGTTCATGATATTGCTTAGTTTTTGGACACTTTTACAGAGGACCGCTTGATAAATAATACAACGTAGAAAAATAATTTTCTATTTTGGATTTGTTTCTTTGACTTGTTTTGAATTCTTTTCAGTAATCCAACCTGTTTGCCTGTCAGATTTGGGCTTCCATCAGTGGTTACACTTGCCAATTTTTTCCATTCCACTCCTAATTTTGACATGCACTGATTTACAGCCCCCAATAAATCTTTTCCTGTTGTCGTATCTTTCATTGTCTGTATTGATGCCAATTCTTTTGTGAGCTCAAAATCAACAACTGGGCTGTGTCTTTGACAACACAACTCTCATCGAGTGCCAATGCAAAATAGGAAAAATTGTTTCCATTTTCAACTGCAGGGCTGGGTTCTCAGCGATATCCTCGACTCGTCTCACAATAGTTCACCTCGACAAGCAAATGTTCTCTCACTGCTTTTTCTTGTCTGCGCACAAAATCATGGCAGATTCAATCATACATCCCTTTATAAGTTCTCCTTCAGAGAACGGTTTGTTGTTCTTGGCGATTTGGTGTGCAATCATGTGCTTCCTTCTTGTAATTCCATCCCATGCCACTGATAGTTTTGTGAAAAAACTTTGCTCTTTTTGCATACGATCGCCCATATCAACTCTCTTTTCTTTTTCTTCGACAGACAAGTTTTTATATTTGGATGTATGTTTATTCTCAAAATGCCGATTCAAATTGTATTCATTGAGCACTGCTAGGCTTGCTTTGTAAATTAAACACACAGCATTTCCAAGTGCATCGGTAACAACAATTTAGAAGTCCATTCTTTGTCGAATATTTGGCAGTCAGCATCCAACTTTCTCTACCTCGATGAGCTCATTCCTGAATTTGGGTTAAGAGTTTGAGCATATTTTTATTGTCGGACCTGGCAACACTGTAATGTAGTCACATCAAAATCAACGAACCCCAGCGAGCCCCAAAACATTCACAAATAATGTACTCCAGAGAGATGCTTTTGTTATTCACAGGTGGAATGTTTTACTACGTTGAAGATGCTATATAAATACTTATTATAGCTTCAGCTGGATACAATGATAACCCAACTACTGCTTATCCCAACTACTGCATGGACGACTACATGTAACCCCAGGCAGTCTAATGCATGTCCACTATCCATATGATCCACTTCTTAGCTTCTTGACTTTTGTTGTCTGCAACAATTCAAGGTCACACCTGGTCTGTGAGTACTTCCTGAGTCAAACTGTTTCCCAGAGATGTGGTCCTTCCTTGACTTACCCCCTGAATCCAGAAATGCCTAAATTTTGGAATTTATTTGGAGGGAAAATACGTCAATTTGAGGTGAGGTGAAGGGAGTGGATACACAACTGAATTCTTACGAACCTAGCCTTCTCAACCCAAACACCCTATCCTCTCACTTACTGAGAGCAATAGCCCAGGAGATTCACTTCCTTATTAAACACCTCTGATTTCTCATTGACAACACCACCACAAATCAACTGGTATATAAACAGTCTTGCGTATAAAGTGCGCATCACACTCTACGTGTGTCTCTCGCAAAGATTTCGGGCTCAATTTTACCCAATGCCATTTTTTGGCGTATTGCCAGAGTTACGCCTGTTTTTCTAGGCGAGAAATACTCCAAAAATATTTGTGCCAAGTTTAACCACTGTATGGGCCCAAGTTTCCACATGATTCGCGCCTGATTTTTAGGAGCAACTGGTGGAGAACGGACTATTTTAGAAATCGCAATTCTTCACATTTTTTTTTCTGCAGTTCTAGTTAGGTAGAACAGTTCTACTTTAGAACAGAATTTTTTCTTCAAAAGGGGGCGTGTCCGGCCACTGACGCCTGATTTGAAAGTTTCCACAGTGAAAATGTACTCCAAACTAAAGTAGAATGGAGCTAGTGAAGATTTTTGTAGAACTGAAAAAACCTGTTCTACACATTAAAAAATCAGGCGCAGGTTACAAATTAGGCGTCCAGAACGAGGTGGGGGGGGGGGGAAGGGAACTCATTAAATTCGACAATAAATCCTTATTTATACTTCTACAAATATTATACAAATAAATCCAACCTGAATAAACATTTATAAGCAAAGAAAAGATTAAATAAACCATCTTCCTACCTGTGTGAAAGTGCTTCAGCCAGGGAGAATTCTGCAGCCGTTCGTGCCGCTGAGCGGGAGGGGAGTGGGGGGGGGGAGAAAGCCGTTCGTGTCGCTGAGCGGGAGGGAGGGGGAGAGAGAGAGAGAGAGAGAGAGAGAGGGAGGGAGGGAGAGAGAGAGAGAGAGGGGGAGGGAGGGAGAGAGAGAGAGGGGGAGGGAGGGAGAGAGGGGGAGGGGTCGGGTCCGGAGGCAGGGGGGGAGCGGGTGTCGGGTCTGGTCGGGGGCGGGGGGGGGGGAGCAGGAGCTGGCCGTGGGAGGAGCCTTATTCACGCAGCCCCAGTGAGGCCATTCAGCCAGGGCTAGGGGCTGCGTGCTTAGGGCCCCTCCCACACAGTTCGGCGCCTGGAGCTACTGTAGCGCGCATGTGCAGAGGTCCCGGCACTGTTTTCAGCGCAGGGACCTGGCTCCACCCCCCCCACAGCTCGTGCTGGCTGCGCCGAGGGCCAGAGGACCTGTAAGTAGGTGGAGAATACCAAGGATTTTTTTAGGCGCCGTTTTAGGCGTGAAAAACGGGCGCCCAGCTCAGAGGGGCGCCCGTTTTTTTTCTTGTGGAAACTTGGGCCCTAATTTTCAAAATTGGCGGCGTGCAGCGTGTCCAGTCGCCTTGGGGGAGGTGGGCGGGGGGGGCTGCTGTCTGTGCCAAAAAAACAATGCTGCACCTTCTGCGCATGCGCGGAAAAAAAGGAAATTTTTGATGTTATTCCTATGGGCGTGCATGCGCGGTACAGCTCCCGGTCTGCAATCGTCCATTTTTAAAGAGCCAGTTGTGTGTGTGAGAATGTTAAGTGCTGTGTGAGAACATTGGAAAAATCAGAGCTGCAATACAAGATGCAATGCGGTGCAAGGACCGAGAATTTCTTACAGGATGAAGTGGAGGCACTAGTTACTGTGATTGAGGCCAGATGGCAGGAGCTGGACATCAGCAGAGGTCACATAAAAGTTCCACCCAAAGAAATGAAGAAACGCTGGAACCAACTTGCAGAGATTACTGTGCAATGGTGACCACCCCGAGATCTGGAGGCCAGTGCAAAAAGAAGTGGTAGGACCTTGGTCAAGTAGTTAGTGTAAGTAATATTTTCAATTATTCAATGCAATTGTAATGTAAATATGACCATCTCTATATGTCCCACCCAGCAGAAAGACACCCTCTCTAAAAAGTTGTATTTTCATCTTTGCAGAGGAAGATGGCAGATAACAAAAGGAAAAAACTCGGAACAGGAGGAGGCCCGGCAAATCTGCATCCACTGACATCCTTGGAAGAGAGGGTCACTGTTTTGATGGGTCCTGCCTGGAGAAAAGCAACCACCTCTGCACAAGCTAGGCCCACACTCAAGGGAGAGGGTAAGTCCTACAATTCCACAGTCAGGCTTTGCTAAATGTTAAGTACTGCGCGGGCTAGCCATGCTTCGGTTCATGGCGATGTCTCCATCAGCTACGTTTGGGTTGATGCAATATGCTATCGTTCATTGTGGTCCTTCAAATCAGCCTGCTGCCTGCGCTGTGTAAGCCTACTCATGCCACCCTGCCCCCTCCTCTGCCACTAGCCATTTGTCTGTTCTGTTATATTTTGCAGAACTTGAGGCCAACCCTGACGATGCCGAAGAAAATTCAGATGAGGACGAGCCTGAAGAGGCGAACATCTTCCAATCACACCCTCCAGACCAAGAGCATGGGGGTGAGGGGGAGAGGATGGATGAAGCCTCCACTGTTGTACTCACTTTTGAGGAAGTGCAGGTGCTGCCCATTGAGGTGCCAGCCCCTTTCCTGACTAGTGGTTTGAGTGTTGGGACATTCCATGGTTTCCCACTGTCCAAGGCTGGGGATTCCAGTGGGGTGCAGCGAGGCACACCCAGGGCCCCACCGACCGAGGCTGTGGGTCCCAGTGGGAAGCAGCAAGGCACACCCAGGGCCCCACCGTCCCAGGCTGCGGGTCCCAGTGGGATGCAGCGAGCCACACCCAGGGTGAGGAGGGGAAGAAGAGCTCAACCGCACTCTCCTGAGGTGCAGGATGTAACAGATGTGGTTCAGATGATGGCAATGAGTGCTGACAGCATTGACCTTGTGCGGTAGGTGATGAGGTATCGGGACTGTCGGGAGAAGTAATAACACTCTCACAAGAAATGGGAACGATGTCCGGGACCCTGAGTGAGGGAATATCTCAGTCAGCTGAAACCATGTCAGTGAACATGAGGGAGGGAATGTCACAGGTAGTTCAGACACTCTCAGTGAACATGAGGGAGGGATTGTTGCAGGCAATTGAGATACTTTTGCTCAACATGAGGGAGGTAATGTTGGAGGTCGTTGAGACACTGTCAGGGCGCATGAGGGAGGGAATGTCGGAGTTAGCTGCTGCAATAAGGGAACACGCCTGTACCCCGCGCCCATTGACAGAATCAACTGCCACTCCAATCCCCAGACCAGCCTCTGAAGAGCCCCAAGCCGGGCCCTCCACATTGCAGCCTGCCCCCCACCCCCCCTCCCCCCCTCAACGGGTGCGCATTACCCGAGATGTTAGAAAGAATAAGCTTGGTCCAACCCTAGAAACACTGCGCCACCGCCTGCGGGCAGGGCTGGTGGAGTCACAAAGACCAAGCGCGATGGGCGGTCTTAGAATAAGGTCATCATCATAAACTGTCCCTCGAAATCGACTTTCTTCCATTTTAAAAGTGAGTTCTTAGGTGACTGAACAGTATGAGAATTACGGTCTGTCACATGTGGGACAGACAGTCGTTGAAGGAAAGGGTGGATAAGGAGTCTGGTTTGCCGCACGCTCCTTCCGCTGCCTGCGCTTGCTTTCTGCATGCTCTCGCCGTTGAGACTCGAGGTGCTCAGTGCCCTCCCGGATGCTCTTCCTCCACTTTGGGCGGTTTTTGGCCAGGGACTCCCAGGTGTCGGTGGGGATGTTGCATTTTATCAAGGAGGCTTTGAGGGTGTCCTTGAAACGTTTCCTCTGCCTACCTGGGGCTCGCTTGCCATGTGGGAGTTCCGAGTAGTGCACTTGCTTTGGGAGTCTTGAGACAGGCATGCGAACAATGTGGCCCGCCCAAGTCGAGTCTGGTCAGTGCTTCAATGCTGGGGACGTTGGCCTGATCGAGGACACTAACGTTGATGCGTCTGTCCTTCCAGGGGATTTGAGGGATCTTGAATAAGGTGGAGAAGAGATGGGTGCAGCCTTTCTTTGCTGCTGTTATTATTATTATTGCTGTTACTGTTGTAACTTGTTCTCAAATTAAAAGTTTTTTGTAAGTTACGTAAATTTACAAGTTTAAAGTTAGTAAGTGATCTTAGAGTTTGTAAGTGATCTTAAAGTTTGCAAATGATCTTAACTGAAAACTTTAAAGTTTGATACAAGAATATTTTTATTTAAGTTAAATACAAATGTTTGTTAAACTTTTGAATAAAATATATTTTAAATTATAACTGAATCATTTCCATTATTTGTTCCATTATTAACACAGCCATTGTCTTTTCAATTTGTTGCATCTAAAACAGTTTGAATTTCCTAACGGTTGCTTAAATATACCATTAAAATGGCTAAATTACCACAACCACTAAACCTAACTTCTCTCCTACTCTCACCAGTCTCACGATGGACACAGTGTCAGCCAGGGTTCAGTGGGTAACAGTGGGGCTAGGAGTGAGCAGATGCTACTGGGTGCTTGATTATTGCAGGGAGTTGGAGTGAGTTTGTAAAAAGTTGGTGGTGGTTTTTCGGGTTGTTTTTTTCACATTTTACGGCCTTTTTGGCCCATAAACATGTGGCTGCTGAAGAACAATGTTCCCAAGATTTAATCAGGGAGAAAATGTTGGGGGAAGGAAGAATAAAAGGCCCAGAGATTTGGCCCGGGACCCCAGGAGGTTTGGAAAAGAAAAAACGGTGGTGGTTCAGTGCAAGGATAAGGAGATACGAGCTTGGGAAATTATCCAGGCGGTACATGATGACTGCAGCGAGGGAAGCTGCTTTGCCTGCCGACCAAAGCCGAATGTTGGGTTCGAGCTCACAGTCAGTGGCCAAGAGAAAGTGGAAAGATTTTTACTGAGTTTGAAGGTTGCTGATAAGTTCTTGGATATATCTCTGCTGTATTCTGAAGAGGTGATGGTCTCATTCTTAAACCTGCCGGTTTATATTGAAGACGATGTGCTAATAAAAAAGTTGGAATCATGGGACATTAAAATTTGCTCGCCAATAAAGTGGAGATACGATCCAGGAACGCAGGAAGCAGATGGAACCCGCTATGTAAAAGTACGGATCCCAGAGGGGGTGAAGTCATTACCCCACAGCATGAAATTTGAGACAATGGAAGGAGTGCAGTACTTCTGGGTACTGCATGATAACCAGGTGAATGTTTGCTGTTATTGTCTTGGACACGACCATCTTGTAAGAAGCTGCCCATACCTGTACTGTTATAACTGCGGCGAGTCTGGACACATTTTGCTCAGAACTGCAAGGCGGAGAGCTGTGGGGTGTGTCACAAAGTCCCCACCCGCTGTGAGTATGAGGCAGAAGGAAGCCCCTTGAGTGTCGAGGAGATGGGAGGAGGAACAGGAGTTGTGATTGGAGTGACCAGAGGAGCGGAGCAGGCGGAGGACATAGCTGGCAAATGGAATGAGAAAAGAGCGCAAGAAGAGGCAGAAAATTGCAGAGCAGAGAATAGGATGGAGATGGTGGAAAACACACCAAGTACGGTGGAAAAGGACAAAAGCAGCAGAGGGCAGCTCAGGTCAAGGGCAAAATCGAGCCATAGTATGGCTCGACTCTCCCTAAAGAGTCGGGTATCTGTGGGGGGAGCGGAGGCGGGTGCGGTGGAAATGTAAGTACTCAAAGAAAGATGGGGAGTCGGACATCTTGGGGAGCAGAAGGGGCAAGACCAGAAAAGGGTGCAAGAGGCAGGAGCCTTAATAGAATCAATGGTTGCTCACATGGATGCTCAGACTGCTCTCATGTAGTCTCAGCATGATGACATACGAGCCCTGACTGCTGCCATTGCTGCTCGGTCCAGCACTGTCCACCAGGGATTAGACGGTGTCGCAACAGCCCAGCAATTTGTGCTCCATCAGATTGGTGCGGAGGCTGAGGTGCTGCCCCCGGGGAGTGGCACTGGGTCGGTGGAGCAGAAATCTGCTCTCCTCTCTCAGGATGACGGCATTTATGATCCCATTTCATTATTGCAATTACCCACAGCTGTCACCCAGCCAGCCCAGACTGCTGCTATCTAGTCTGAGGTGCTACAGTCTGCAGCTGGGCCTTCCAGGCCTAGAGCTAGTTGAGGGCGTCCTAGAAGGCCATCTGTAGTCTCTGGCACCCAGAAACACAACAACCTTCCACCAACCATGCTGCAGCCAAGGAGGGACACTATGACCTGGTAATAGAGTAGCTTTACATGAAAGAGGATATAAGGTGATACACAAGGGTAAATGATATGTGTTATGTTGATGTTGCCATTTTGAACACAAATGTTGATTGTCATTACTGTTTGATCTTTGTTGTGGAATATTAAAATATAACACACGGAAGGTCCTTTATAGAGAAAAGAGTTGTTTATTAAAACTTGATTAATCAAGGGAGATCCGGCCTCATCAGTATCGTCACTGAGTGCTGTCCACGTCGATCTCATGGGACAAGCTGAGCAGTTACATTCTTACACAGTTCAGATACAGTCAAAATGGAGGAACTACGCGGGGAAGTGTTCCATTGGTTAATTGTAAAGTCCTGTCCCCTCAGTACAGATTCACACAAGGCATGTAGTGAAGTCAAGGTCACTCTGGACCTGCACCTTTATTTCACAGCTCTGGAATGCTGCACTTGCCTGAGACCTGTCCTTATATACCTGTCTCTTGTAAGTGCACCCCTGGTGGTAAGGTATGCTGGTGGTTACAGGTCATATCTTATTGCAGTCATGTATAGCATGTTAGGATACAGTTATATATAATAATGTAAGATACATGACATCATCCTCCCCCAAGGTCTTATTGTCTTTATAGGTTCAGTCTCTCAGGTGGTCTACGCTCTCGCGTGGAGTGTCTGAGTTGTGGTTCAGTTGTTTGCCTTGGTGTCTGTTTTTCTTTGGGTGTGGTTGCTGGTATCTCGCTTGGGCTGTCTGTTTCGATTGGTGTGATTGTTGTTGACTCACCTGGGCTGTCTGTTGGGATTGCCCTTTCCTCAGGTTGTTCCCTCTGTCTGTCCACCAGATGTGGTGCGAGTTCCACATTGTAGTCTGCCTCTGGTTCCGCAGTGTTGTTGGTAAATCTGCTTTTGACTTGGCCTACATGCCTCCAGCAGGTTTTACCATTGTTCATTTGTACCAGTAGCCTGTTTCCTTCCTTGCCCGTTACTGTCCCTGCAAGCCATTTGGGACACCTGCCATAGTTTAGTACAAACACTTTGACCCCTATCTCATTCCATCTCCCCCTCGAATTTCTGTAATGGTGCTCAGTCAGCTTGCGCCGCTTTGCCTCAATGATTTCGTGCATGTCTGGGAGGATTAATAAAAGCATTGTTTTTAAAGTCCTTTTCATCAACAATTACGCGGGGGGGATCCCAGTCAGTGAGTGCGGACGAGATCTGTATGCCAGCAGCAGTCGCGACAGGCGACCCTGCAACGTGGGACCTTGGATTTTAAGCATGCCTTGTTTAATGATTTGCACTGCTCTCTCCACCTGGCCGTTGGAGGCCGGCTTGAACGGTGCCGTCTTGACATGATTTATGCCGTGGTCAATTATAAAGTCTTGGAATTCTGCGCTGGTGAAGCACGGACCATTGTCACTGAACAATATGTCAGGGATTCCGTGCGTTGCAAACATGGTTGAGAGGCTCTCCACAGTGGTGGAGTTTGTGCTCGAGTTTAAAATGGTGCATTCAATCCACTTTGAAAATGCATCTACAACTACGAGGAACATTTTGCCCATGAATGGGCCCGCATAGTCTACGTGCACCCGCGACCACGGTTTGGTAGGCCAGGGCCAGGGGCTCAGTGGAGCCTCCCTGGGGGCATTGCTAAGTTGGGCACCTTGGGACGCAGAGCTCCAAGTCTGCGTCAATACCAGGTCATCAGACGTGGGATCTGGCTATGGCCTTCATGAGAATGATCCCCGGGTGCTCACGGTGGAGCTTCCGGACAAATGCCTCTCTGCCTCGCAGAGGCATGACTACTTGGCTGCCCCACATCAGGCAGTCTGCTTGTAGTGATAGCTCATGCATGCGCCTGTGAAAGGGTTTTAATTCCTCGGGGCAGGCATCGCGAGCCTCTGCCCAGTCACCGGTTAGGACACATCTTTTTACTAAGGATAACGTGGGGTCGCTGGCCGTCCAGGCTCTGATTTGGCGAGCCGTCATGGGCGAACCTGTGGATTCAAAGGCATTGATTGCCGTGACTATCTCACAGTCCTGTTCGTCAGACCCTTCCGTGGTCGTCAGGGGTAGCCTGCTGAGTGCGTCGGCACAGTTGTCTGTGCCTGGTCTGTGCCTTATTGTGTAGTCGTAGGACGCCAGCATGAGTGCCCATCGTTGAATTCGCGTCGAGGCGTTGGCGTTTATTGCCTTGCTCTTGGACAGGAGGGAACTTGGCCCCAAAAAGGCATTGGTGCATCTTTTTGACACCGTACTCGCACGCGAGCGCCTCCTTCTCTACCATTCTGTACCCGCGCTCCGCCCACGAAAGTGACTTGGAGGCATAAGCTATGGGTTGTAATTTGCCCGCACTATTGACATGTTGCAAAACACACCCGACCCCATACGCTGACGCATCGCATGTGAGAACTAGCTTTTTACCTGGGTCAAAGAAAGTCAAAACACTGTTGGAACACAGAAGGTTGCGTGCCTTATTGAAGGCGCATTCCTGGGTGTCCCCCAAAACCAATCGCACTCCTTCTTGAGTGGCACGTGGAGAGGCTCCAGCAGCGTGCTTAAGTTCTGCATAAAGTTCCCAAAGTAATTGAGTAGCCCGAGAAAGGCGCGCAGTTCTGAGACATTCTGGGGCCAAGCGAATTGCTTCTGTTTTGGACTCTGTTGGGCGGATTCCATCAGCGACAATCCTTCTGCCCAAAAATTCAACCTCGGGTGCGAGAAACAGGCACTTGGATTTCTTGACTCGTAGGCCGACCCGATCCAACCGCTTTAGTACTTCCTCCAAATTACGGAGATGGGAGTCGGTGTCCCTGCCCGTGATAAGTATGTCGTCTTGAAATACAACCGTCCCCGGGATGGACTTGAGCAGACTCTCCATGTTGCGCTGGAATATGCCACCTGCCGACCTGATGCCGAATGGGCATCGATTGTACATGAAAAGGCCTCGATGTGTGTTGATGGTGGTGAGTAGCTTGGATTCCTCGGTCAATTCTTGCGTCATATACGCAGATGTGAGGTCTAATTTTGAGAAAGGTTTACCTCCAGCCAATGTGGCAAATAAGTCCTCCGCTCTGGGCAGCGGGTACTGGTCCTGTAGGGAGACTCTGTTTATGGTAGATTTGTAGTCCCCACAGATTCGTACGATCCATCAGGCTTCATGACTGGGATGATGGGACTTGCCCAGTCGCTAAATTCCACAGGTGACATAATGCCTTCCGCCAGAAGCCTGTCTAGTTCGTGTTCAATCTTTTCCCTCATCACATAGGGTACAGTTCTGGCCTTGTGATGGATCGGTCTAGCATCCTGTGTGAAGTAGATTTTGACTTTGGCCCCTTTGAAAATGCCCGCACCTGGCTGAAAGAGATGTTGAAATCGCTTTATAACTGTTGAGCAGGAGGTCCATTCCTCTAATGACATGGCATGGACATCATCCCATTTCCAGTTTAGTTTTGCCAGCCAGCTTCTCCCCAGCAGTGCTGGGGGGTCTCAGGGGACAATCCACAGGGGAAGTCGGTTCACTGTCCCTTTGTGTGTGACAGAGAGCATGGCGCTGCCGAGGACTGGTACGATTTCTTTCGTATAGGTCCTTAGTGTGGTGTCGACCCTTGAGAGTTTTGGTCTGTCTCTTTTTTGCGGCCACAGTTGTTCAAATTGTTGAGCGCCCATGAGAGGTTGACTTGCTCCCGTCTCCAGCTCCATGTTGACAGATATCCTGTTGAGTAGGACCCTCATCATTATAGGAGGCATCCTGTTGTAGGAGCAGTGGCCATTAATTGTGTTGACCCGCTGTACATCGGTGTCCCTGGTACTGTCCCCACCATCTTCTGGTCCGCTTTCCAACCCATCCGATTCGTATACCAGCCGAGCTGCCGTTTCTTTGCACATGCGGGCCAAATGCCTGTATATTCACAATTTCTGCAAACAGCCTGCTGAAATCGACATCCCCTTGACGAGTGCCCACCCCCACACCTCTAGCACAGACCTGTTCTATCGTTTAAAGTGTTCCCAAAGAATGAGCTGCGTCTGGCTGATCTCTCTTGAGCTTCTCTCAGTTTGTAGTTGATTGCTCGCATTGTGGGTTGATGAGGTGTGAACGGCCGTTCCTGTGGCCCTTGATGGCTTCTGCCTGCTGTCAAGAGCCTGTTCTCCCAGTTTTGTCTGTGTGTGGGGGTAGCAGCTTGTTTAGTGCTGTGAACTTCTTCCGATATTTCGTTAGTTGTCGTATCTGCATTGTAGGTCAACCTCGTTTCTTCTTCCCCTACCAAGAATGTCTGTGCAACCAGTGCTGCTTCCTCTAAGGTCAGGTTCTTGGTCTCTATGAGCTTTCGGAATATGCCTGCGCGGCCTATTCCTTCAATGAAACAGTCTCTCAGCATTTCTCTCCTCAGTTCATCGGAGAACTCACATAAACTAGCCAACCTCCGAAGTTCCGCCACAAAGTCGGGTATGCTCTGGCCCACACAGCGTCTGTAGTTGTAGAACCTGTGTCTGGCCATGTGTAGGCTGCTCGCTGGCTTCAGGTGGTCTCTTACCAGTGTGCTCAATTCTTCAAACGACTTGCTTGCTGGTTTCTCGGGTGCCAACAGATCCTTCATTAAAGCGTATGTTTTCGAGCTACAGCTGGTCAAGAGATGGGCTCTTCTCTTGTCTGCCTTATCGTCGCCTAACCAGTCTTTGGTTACAAAGCTTTGATGGAGCCTTTCTATAAAGTTCTCCCAATTTTCTCCCGCATTCTACTTTTCATCTGATCCGTTGTTCGCCATTCTGTGGATTCTGTAATCCCGTAACCCGTCGCCACTGTCAAGTCCTGTCCCCTCAGTACAGATTCACACGAGGCATGTAGTGAAGTCAAGGTCACTCTGGACCTGCACCTTTATTTCACAGCTCTGGAATGCTGCACTTGCCTGAGACCTGTTCTTATGTACCTGTCTCTTGCAAGTGCACCCCTGGTGGTAAGGAATGCTGGTGGTTACAGGTCATATCTTATTACAGTCATGTATAGCATGTTAGGATACAGTTATATATAATAATGTAAGATACATGACATTAATATAGGTTACAGCAATTTCATTGGGTGGTACAGTTACATTAATTTTATTGGTTACAGTAATTTCTAATGATTCCATTGGTACATTCAGTTCTGGCGACTGTTGCTAGGGAAAAGCCCCTGCAGGTTATGTGTTACTTTTCTGGGAACGTCTTCCCAGGCTAATTCTCGGACTAATGTTCTTGGTAGACATATGGCTATCCTCTGCTTAAAAGAGGCATTGTCCCTGTTATCTCCTGTGGCTGGAACATCGTGGCTTCCTTTCATTATTTCTGTGAGCTGTCGATATAAATCTTGTGGGTGTTCTTATCTCCTTAGAGAATTTCTCTGACCACCTATGTTCTGCCTAATTGCTGGGATGTGGAATTCAGCTATTCTACCATGAACGCATTTCAACCTTTCTCTCAGTCTTTCTTACTTTATTTTAATTACACCGAATTACTTTACCCCTGATTAAGGTTTTTCGCTCTTACAGTCTTGTATCTCATTTCAGTGTTGGGCATGTCGGATGGCGGGAAAGGCTCATTTGATGTGTTTATGGGGAAGCTCAATGGACGTGGTAAGTGGCGAGGACCTGAGATCTTATGAGATGGTCTCGGACCTCCCTTGCAGTCTCGGGACATTGTCGGCGCATCCTTTCTGCCAGCTATGCCTCCTGCAGCTCCTCCTCCTCCTGGTCCATGTCTTCGGGCAATGACTGTGCCCTCATGATTGCCAGGTTGTGAAACATTTAGCAGACCACGACAAAGAGGGATAGCATGACTCCTCCTGAGCGGTCAAGGCAGCGGAACCGTTGCTTCAGCACTCCGATGGTCTGCTCAATGATGCACCTGTTGGCGGCAAGACTGTCATTGTAAGAGTGCTGGGCAGGAGTGGTGGGGTTGTGGAGAGGTGTCATGAGCCAGGTGCATAGCAGGTATCCCTTGTTGCCGAGGAGCCAGCTGGGAGCTGCACTGGGTGGCTGGAACAGATCTGGCACCCCGGTCTAGCGCAGGATAAAGGCATCGAGGCTGTTGCCAGGAAGTGGGCATTAACGGCCATTATTGTGCATGTGTGGTTGCACACCAACTGGACATTGAGTAAGTGGTATTCTTTTTGGTTTCGAAAGATCTCAGGATTCAGGTGCGGAGCCCTCAAGGCAACGCGTGTGCAGGCTATGGCACCCTGCACCATGGGGAACCACGCCATCATCACAGAGACAGTTTGACCGCTCCAGCTGCTTCTATCTTGTCATGGGGAATGAGATGTAGTCCATCCTCCTTCTGTATAGAGCATCTGTGACATCATGAATGGAGCAATGGGCGACATACTGGGAGATGTTGGAGATGTCTACTGTGGCTCCCTGGAACGATCCATTGGCATAAACATTGAGGGCAGTGGTGATCTTCACTGTCACTGAGAGAGCTGTTCTCACCCTTGTTCGAGGCTCAAGGTTTGGTTGCAACAGATAGCATAGCTCCGTCACCACGTCTTTTGTAAATCGCAGCCTTCGGACACACTGCTCCTCAGTGAAGTGGACGTAGGAAAACTGTTGGCAAAACACCCTGGGTGTGTACGGTCTTCTGTTTGCACGTCTGTATAATCGTTATTCTCTGCCAACATCCTCACGGACCACCTGATGTTAGTCCTGTTGTTGCTGTCCCTGTGCATCCTCCTGCTGCTGTGCCTCTGCCTGCTGCTCTTGCTCCCTTAACCTCTCCATGCGCCTTTCCATCTGCCTCTGTCTGTCCCTCTCCCTGTTCCTCTGATCCTCGGAGCATGGGCCTCTCCCAGTGCCGGTGCCTCTCCCAGTGGCAGCCTTTCTCTTTCCCTCTCCCGATGCCTCTGCCTGGCTAAATGACGGTGCTGTTGTCTTCTCCGAACTATCGCCTGATGGTGAAGATGCAGGAGGTGGTCCACTGCCAGCACTGAGCCCATGATTTGCACAGAATGTTGTGCTATGCAAATGGAGCTGACTGTAGCAGGGAGAGCGATGGAAGCCAAAGGAAACTGAGGGCCAGCAATCAATGTTGGCTGTGGCTGAACCAAAAAACAAAATTTTCAAAGTGTCCAAAAATTTGTCCGACAAAAAAATTACCTCGACCAGTTTGCCTTTAATTCTCGGCGCTGCAGCCTGACGACGTAAAACCGACAGTGAAAGCTGTCGTCGTCTTCGCCAAGTGTTATTTGGAGGGGCACGGGGCAAATTAAGCTTCCGGGGCTATCACAAGGCGGTGCGCATGATGATGACCTCATCACGCCGTGTGCAGAGAAGCATTGTGAGCGACGGCGGAGCGCAAAGCTGTAGCACCATTGGCGAAGAAGTGGGCAAATCTGCACGGAGCGATGTGGCCGCTGTGCCCGCGCGCTAACTCATTGACGCTAACTGGCACTGTGCAATGGGGCAATTTCGGCTCCTGTAGGATGTCACAAGGTTAATGCAATATTAAGTTCTGAGAGCGGGAGGGGTAAAGAAAGTTAAATTATATTCAATCACTCATTATGAAGTCGATGTTTCAACTTGCCATTGGGCTTTAAACCTGGCGTTATGTATCGGCCACCCATTATAGAAATTAGCTCGATTTTCATTGAAATCTTAAACTGATGCAACATCAATCTTATGCTTGGGTGGTAATCTGAAAATCTTGCACATATAGGTCTGAAAGATCGAAGGCCCAATCATCCTCTTCCACTCCACCCAATTTCAGGCAATTACAGCTCGTGCGCACTTATACTTCATCACATATATATGATTTATATAATATTTGCCCATTTGAAGCAATAACAACTCCTTTATAAAACTCATTGGGAATAACACTTGAATTAAAAATCAGATTTCTACACATCACATCACAATTTGAAATTACATCAGTTCTCCACTGCATTTTTAGGCTAGTGCTCACTGCTATAGGTGCAGGAAACAAGTAAATCCAGATTAGATGAATCTTCATTCCTGTGAGGGAAGAAATACTACCAGGTGAGAAAATGGTCTTGGAGAACCTTTTAGATATTTCAGGGAAGTAGTACATGGTGTTAAAGATGGGAGAGGCAAAATAGATAGAAATGTGAAATAAAATGTTTCTAACAGTGCATTGGTTCAAGTTGTTTAGCCTCTCTTACCTTTGCTAAATTGTTGAGGTAATTGGACTTCTTCCAGCATTGATTAGCCATGCAAGGATTGCGGCTGTGAAGACCATTTGTTAGCATTCCGCCTATCTGAGCACATTGTGGTCAGTTTAGGGTACATTTGTGGTTGTTCTAAGTACAATTAAAGAATTTTGATGACAGTTCAGGACATTTTAAGGAATGGGGCCTGTAATTTCTCAGCTAATATTGCTGACTATTCACATGCTGCAGAATAGAGATGAAAGAAGGTTCATTGAAGAGCATTATGTGCCCAATCAAAGAGATGGCAGACTGTTGAGGAGGAGGCCTTACCCCCAACGCATTTACAGGGAGCAGCGGTCATACCTGCACCTGTCCGACACAGCGTGCGTTAGAAAGCTGCACTTCCGAAAAGAGATCATCAATGAGATATGCCAGCTGATTAAGGGAGACCTGCAGCCTATCAGCACCATCAGGACCACACTGCCTGTTGAGATTAAGGTGACTGCGGCACTTTCCTTCTATGCATCGGGCTCCTTCCAGGCATCAGCTGGTGACATTTGCTGCATTTCTCAACACACCACACATCGCTACATCACCAGGTGATTGAAGTGCTTTACACACGCAGGATGAATTTTATAAACTTCCCACTGACCTTGGGTTTTTCGAGAATAGCAAACTTCCCCAAGGTCCAGGGTGCAATAGACTGTATGCACATCGCTTTGCAAGTACCTTTAGAGGAGCCTGAGGTGTACCGGAACGGAAAGGGATTTAACTTCCTGAACGTGCAGCTCGTTGTCGACCACAAGCAAATAATCATGGCAGTAAATGCCAATTTTCCAGGGAGCATTCATGATGCATACAGCTTGCTTGAGAGCACTGTCTCCGACCACTTTAACAGTCAGCCACAAGGTCAGTGTTGGATGCTGGGTGACAAAGAATACAGCCTCACCCCCTGGCTCTTGACCCCCCTCCATAAGCCCCAGACAGATACGGAGCATCACTACAATCGCAGCCATATAGCCACACGCAATATCATCGAAAAGACAATTGGAGTGCTGAAGCAGCGCTTCCGATGCCTGGAGCACTCTGGAGCCAGCCTGCAATACCACCCTGAGCAGGTCGCTGAGCTCATTGTGGTGTGTTGCATGTTGCACAACTTAGCCATCAAGAGGGGACAGGAATTGCCAGATGGGACTGCCGGACCACCTCAGGAGAGAAGGGAGGAGGATGTCGAGGAGGACGAGCAGCCTGGCCTTGAACCCCGTACACCATCCCCCGACACCACAGGAGAAGCCCCGTTATGCAACTGCAAAACTGTTACGTCAGCAGCTCATAAATGAACGCTTTGCTTTAACGGTGAAAGTTACATTTCATCCTTGCCTGGCCATTGTTTGCAACCCTTTTATTAATTGTTAACCCTCATTTTGTAAAAGTGAGTGAGACACTGTACAAGAATTATTAAGTGGAATAAAAAATTTTATAATTTAAGAAAATTGAAAATCGTTATAATCTTTGAAATAAATTAGTAAATAATTCTTTTTAAAGGAAAAATGTAACATAATTTACACAAAACAACCAATTACCAGCAACAAGAACAAACATTGAAACCGCCCCCCCAACAATCAACAATTTTAGAATAACAATTAAAAAACACCCACAACAATCCCCCACCTGGCAAAAATTCTACCTGCGGCCACCATTCCCACCGCCTTTACCCCCCCCCCCGATCTTCACACACCCTTTCCACCTCCCATTGCCCCTGGCCCTACCCACGTTGACACCAAGATGTGCAGCAGAGCACCTCGAGCGCTGCTCCTGTAGGGGTGACAGTGGCTGCATCATTTGTGGGGATTCTGGAGAAGTAGCGGTTTCTGAAGACCCATCTTTAGAGTCAGAAGTAATTGTTTGCTCCCGACTCTCAGGTGCTGCTGACATAGATGATATGACACCTTGGGGTGCAGTGCCATATACCGATTCCAGCATTTGCCGTATGGCATCAACGGAATCGGCGGTTCGCCACATCATCGCAATCAGTTCCGCCACGGCCTCCGAATGACATGCTAATAGCGTGGCGATGTTCCTGGCTAAGCCACCAATAGCCTGAAGGAACTCTCGACCTATGTCGACACTCGCCCTAGACAGTCCCACCATGTCCAGGTTGACGTCTGCCTGTCGTCGAGCATACTTGCCCCACCAAATCAACCTCCACGGATTCAACACAGGGGCTGGAACATTCGGTGTGCCCTGCTGCACGCCACTTGGTCCCGCTAGTTCCTCGGAACCAAATCCAGGAAAGATGGATTCGGCTGAGGAAGAGGTGGCCGCAGGTAGAATGGACCCGAGTCCCCAACTCCCCCTCTTCCACATCCCCCTGCACATGACGCAGCTTGAGGGTCGTCAACTTGTATGGTCTCCCCTCCGGTGAGTGCCACTTGAAGCAGTACTGGTGAAGCTCCAGGGGACTCAGCAGGTCTCCGATGCACCTGGGCAACTAGAAAACATAATATGAGAGGTTAGTAAAAGGGGAGGGGAGAGATGACATGAGAACGCTTACGTTGCGCAGGCATATGTAGAAGAGCAACACAACTGCATTCACTGAGAGACATTACATGCAATTAACATGAACAGAATATACAGAAAATTTTTATCATTTAAGAAAATTGAAAAACGTTATAATCTTTGAAATAAATTAGTAAATAATTCTTTTTAAAGGAAAAATGTAACATAATTTACACAAAACAACCAATTACCAGCAACAAGAACAAACATTGAAAACCCCCCCAACAATCAACAATTTTAGAATAACAATTAAAAAACACCCACAACAATCCCCCACCTGGCAAAAATTCTACCTGCGGCCACCATTCCCACCGCCTTTACCACTCCCCCCCCCCAATCTTCACACACCCTTTCCACCTCCCATTGCCCCTGGCCCTACCCGCGTTGACACCAAGTTGTGCAGCAGAGCACCTCGAGCGCTGCTCCTGTAGGGGTGATAGTGGCAGCGTCATTTGTGGGGATTCTGGAGAAGTATCGGTTTATTATACTGCATTATAAGAAGATTTCATGATCCCAGCATTACATTACATCATTTATATTCACATTATACATTATATTCACATAGCATTAAATTACATGACTGCTGCACGGCCCGGGGATTATACTTGACTTACCTGCCGCTACCACTGGATCTGCACCACCATGGGTGTCTGAGTGATTATGCGCCCTTACGAGGGCTGCGGCCTGCTCCTCCAGGTCGGTGAGTTCCAACAAATCTGCTGGCCCTCCTCCCGTGCGCTGACGCTCAGTGCAATTGGAAGATATATTCTGCAAAGATGACAAGAGTATGGTTTAAGCTAATTGCCCAGGTACGGAACACACAGATAGACATCCACGATTAGCCATCATTAATGCTTTTCATCAATGTCCCATTAATGTTACATGTTAATACTGTTAGGATGCAAGTGATGCATGATGAACACATCTAAGTACAGAAAAACAATGTAATCAGATCGTGGCTAGGAAATAATGTGTAACACCAAGCTGACCAAGCTTAACATTACGATGTGACAGATTTAATTTTAAGTAATGAGTCAGTGCATGATTAAAGTTATTACTTACTCTCGCAGACGCAACGAGGTCATTCCAGCACTTGAGATCCTGCCGACTACACCAATTGTTGTGGAATATTTAAAAATACTCAATAAAAGTCTGGTATCGAGAGTTCAAACATTCTTTATTTGCAAGCGTGGGGAGACAGCCTGCTGTTTGATTATAGCCAAGTTTCTCCAAATTGATACAGCATGTACATGATTTTTATATATTTAAATGACGCATTGTACAATGTCCCCGCCTACCTTCTAGAACATTCCATCGTTCATCATTAGTCTTAATTCCTGTAACTACCAGGTGTCCACCTTAGTTTAGATAACAGTTAGACAGTAGGCAGTTGTGATCAGCATTAGATAACAGTTAAACAGTCGCTCTATAGACATTTGAGGTCAGCTCATTTAGCTTAATCATATTTCGCTTTGTCTTGTTTAGCCTTGTCCATTGTTTCGTCACATAAGCTGTTGTCCAAGATATCACTGGTTTCTTGCCACACAAGCTATTGCTGAGCTATTGTCTTATTTTTCCCTGTCTCCCTCGTGCTCCCCTTTCAGGTGATCAGTTCATTCTCTGGCACAGGGCTGGCATGATTTCTGGTCAGGATGTTGTTGAAGAAAGCGATGTAGTCTGACATCATCTTCGGTTGATGCCGGCGAGTACTCAGGAGGCCTTTGCATCTGCTTTGGGCCTGGGAATAGTTGTTAGGAAGTGTCATCTGGTCCTTCTTGAGGGGTAGAGGGAACTCCAAGTTTCCTTCCGAGTTGGTGTGGGCACCTTCTGTCAAGATCTTGATGAAGTGTCGGTCTTGGATGAACATGGCCTTCATGTTATTTTCGGGAGTTTCTCTATATAACTCGTGCATCGTTTCGTCTCAGCAAGGCATGGAGAGAAGTTCTTTCATGTAAATGTAATCCTTGCAGACATCTGGGTCATCTGGTTGTGGCTGAAGGATGGTACGGCTGACGGAGGCATGGACTTTCCGCTTTGCACTGCTCATGCAAACCTGTCCGGAGACTGTACAGCCTAGGTCGGGACGTTGTGCCCATGGTGTTTCTCTCGGCCCATTGCGAGACTGGCTGATCTTGAGGAGTTTGCAGCAATTTCTTCCAATGTGGAGGATGTTAGCATCTTCTCTCAGCTCGGGTATCTTTTCTGCCACTGACCTGAGGTGTGGAAACTTCTCCCAGAAATCGGGACGTGGGATCTCGCTTCTGTCTCCAGAGATATGGGCATTCTCGATGACAATGGGCAACTGTTCTGTTTTTCCATCTGCTGCTTTTACAACCAGACCACTTGCTCGTCTCCCTTCTGCTGTGATTCTGTCTCCATCACAGGTGGAAAGCTCATCTGGGAAAACTGGAACTTGGAGGTCTAGAGCATTAAAGACTTCAGGGTCTCTCAAACAAGCATTGGACTGATCGTCTAGCACTGCGTAGCCAAGGAGAAATTTGAGGGATGATCTCTGTGGTAGATTTTGCATAGAACAAGCTTAGAGCAAAATCGTGCAGAAGGGCAAGCCAAATATCTGGTGCATTTTGTGTTGGCATCTATGGTCTTATGATCGTCTACTGGCGTCTCGGTCTGGGTCTCCCCGCCATTTTGTCTCGGCGTCATTTGCATGAAGGAGGCATGCTCTATGCTTTTGCATTTCTTACATTGCATCTTGGTCTCGCAGGCTTTTATTCTGTGAATGTTGCCACACTGGGAAAAACAGGCCTTTGGCTTTGAAAAATTCTCTTCTCTCTTGAATGGGCTTTCTGCTGAAGGCTATGCATTCCGACAAATGATGACCTTGCCTGTCATGGTATAAGCATTTAAGAACATAAGAATTTGGAGCAGGAGTAGGCCATTTGACCTCTCGAGCGTGCTCCGCCATTTAATAAGATCATGGCTGATCTAATCTTGGGCTCAGCTCCACTTCCCTGCCCGCATCCCGTAACCCTTCACTCCCTTATCGTTCAAATATCTCCACCTTAAATATGTTTAATGACCGCGCCTCCACAGCTCTCTGGGACAGATAATTCCACAGATTTAAGACTCTGAGAGAAGCAATTCCTCCTCATCTCCATTCTAAATGGGCGACCCTTTATTCTTAAACTATACCCCCTAGTTCTGGATTCCCCCATGAATGGAAACATCCTCTCTGCATCTACCTTGTCGAGTCCCCTCACTATCTTATATATTTCAATAAGATCACCTCTCATTCTTCTAAACTCCAATGAGTATAGACTCAACCTGCTCAACCTTTCCTCATGTCAACCCCCTCATCTTCGGAATCAACCTAGTGAACCTTCTCTGAACTGCCTCCAATGCAAGTATATCCTTCCTTAAATAAGGAGAGCAAAACTGTACACAGTACTCTAGTGTTGCATCGATGTTCGGTGGGACAGCTGTTTGTTACGTTACGGCTTGCTGAAAGATTGGGGATGATGCCCAAAGTTGGTTTATTGAGGCAGACCTAGGTGACATGTCAACGAGGTCCTGGAATTGCCAGGCCTGGTCATTTGAGGTCTGTTCTGGTGAGGCTTGGGGCGCATCCGTCCGTTCATCTTGCTCGGCTTGCAGTATCGCATCTGACCTTGCTCTCTCTATGGCGGCGGTTTGTCTAGCACGAAGTATCCGGAGGTCTGCTAGGCTGTAGCTCGTTTTGCTAGTTGTTCGGCTTCCGCTTTTGCTCTTGCTGCTTCTTCAGCTGCCTGTTCAACTTTCAGCTCAGCTGTTTGTTTCGCTATGGCCTCCTCATAGGCTGCGTTCTCAGTTGCAGCAGCAGCATTGGCCATTGCTTGGGTCCGAGCACTCAGAACTGAGGATGATGATCTTGAGCTCCTTGCCGAGTGTCCCGACCATCTGCTGATATTTGAGCGCGATTCTAGGACCATGATGTAGACCCACTCCATCGCATGAGTGATGGCACTGTTGGTGAGTTTACAGTTTTCGAGAAAGGTTGTGTTAGTTTGTAGGACATCTTCCTTGAACGTTTCCGTTTTGTTTTAAGTGTAGAGGTCCTTGAACACAGATCATAGCTTAGTTTACATCTGGTGTGCAGCACGAGCATCAGTGAAGTCCATTTGAAGGATGGTTTCGTCATCTGGGGCATCTTGTAGGTTTTCGAGAATTTGTTTGATTTTCTCCCACTGTTCATGTAGTTTTCTTTTCCTTGCTTCTATATCGTTGTTGAGAGCTTTCAAAGTGGGATGTCTTTCTCTCTCTGATCGACCCGGAGGGTCTATAATACTGGGAGAGATTTCATCATGCTCTGGGTGTTGAGTTTCACCATCAGGGCGACTCAACGTAGTCTCGGGGAAATCTAACATGATGATCGTTCTGTGTAGTGACCACTGTGAAATTACTCAGGAGTAATTCTTAAGTCAGTTCATCAAAGTTAGTTCACTGTACTGGTTTCTGTGAGAGTGTAGCTTGAGGCAAGTAATAACTCAAATTCCGCCAGCTAGTGTCAACTGCAACACAAAGAAATATGGGTAAAGGTCAGGGCTTCAGTTTCCAAATCCTTTCTTTATGCGGTGAATTAACTGGTTCTGGAGATCTGGTCTCAGTAAGTGAGGATCAAATTAAGAATTGTATATTATGATCAGGAGCAAAGTGTCTACTCTGTCCATGGGCTAGAACCTCCACTTTTATGCTTATCGCCCAAAAATGGGTATTATTTCCGGTGTGGACAGTAAAAAAGGGTTTTCAGATCGCCGGCTTCTCGCCCATTCTCAAAGCACCTAGTTTACATTTTTGAAAATGGGCGTTAGAGCGATATGAAATGGGTGGTAGCGTTAAATTATTTTGACCTTCTGCCGTAAAGTGTCGCCGCCCTTAGCAACGGCATGGCAACGCTCGATTCCCACGATTCAGGAGGTCAAGGGTCATCATGACATGCGCAGAAGAGGAGACAGAGAGGGAGCTCAGAGACACTGAAAGCGTGTGTGGCTGTGGTGTGTGCTTGTCTGGCTGTTGTGGGAGGCACGAGGGAGATTCACCAGTAGCAAAAAGCCTACTAAGCACCAAGAACGTAGTTGGCACTGAGATTTTGTCCAACAAATAAGATACAACATGGAAGGGATGGAGGAGGCCCTGGTAGCCAGGAACACTGGTGGCAGAGGGCTCCCAGTGGTCCCGGAGTGCGGCACTGCACCCCCATTGCCAACCACACATCTTGCTTCTGACTCGGAGCATGTTCCCACCTCGGGACTGCCCTCTCCTGTATTCGTCCAAGCAGCATTTCGGCCCCCCCCCCCCACCCCCCGCCGTGCCACCCCCCCCCCCCCCCCCCCAATGAAGCATCACCTGAGGAGCTCCTCGGCCAGGCGGCTTGGAGTCAGGAGGGGAAGGGGAAGGGGTAGCGGTGGGGAGGAGAAACGGGGAGGAGGGTTGGTTTGTACAGAAATACTGATGATTTCAGACTAATGTTCGGTTTAAATGTTTTTTATTTAACAAAATCTTGTAGTGCATTGGCTCAGATAGCTGCACCGTTACACGCTGGTGATTCCTTAACATCAAAGGGTATTATTACACTTAACTTTAATTAACTTTAACTGTCACCAAGGTGATGCCCACCTTTGATATATGACCTGCACACCCAGCAGTGTGTCAGCCTTGTAAATAACACCAACGTTCTTTCAGGCAAAACGATCATTGGTGAGCTCCTGACGTAAGGCTCTTGCAGCTATCACGGGCCCTTTCATGCAGTCTACAGGGGGGAGGGGGCATGGCTTCAGCGTCAGTCTGATTGTCTGGGCCGATGTCAGCATCCTCCTCCTCTTCCTCTGGTGAGATGGACTGTCAGACTCATCAGGCAATTCTTGTCCCCTCCTGATAGCCAAGTTGTGCAGCATGGAGCACACCACCACGAATTGAGCTACCTGCTCAGAGTGGTATTGGAGCTCGCCTCCTGAGTGGTTCAGGCATCTAAAGTGCTGCTTCAGCACTCCAATGGTTTTCTCCATGATATTGCGAGTTGCTCTGTGGCTCTCGTATCGCCTCTAGGCTTCAGTGTGGATGTCACACAGGGGGGTCATCAGCCAGGTGGTGAGGCCGTATCCTTTGTCACCAAGCATTCAGCATTGACCTTGTGGTTGATTGTTAAACAAGTCAGATATAGTGCTCTCACGCAGGATGTGAGCATCATGGATGCTGCCCGGAAATTGAGCATTCACTGCCAGTATAATTTGCTGGTGGTCGACAACCAGTTGGACATTCAGGAAGTGGAATCCCTTACGATTCCTGAAAACCTCTGCATCCTGAAAAGGTGCCCGAATCGCGATGTGCCTCCTGATCATAGGGAAGCTGATCAAGTTGCTGCATGTAATTGGTCACCAAGAGAGGGTGAGAAAGGACAGGTCCCATTGCAGTAGCTCTCTGTTTTCCACCGATTTGGTCACAAATAAGGAATGTCCAATGAAGACACCTATTAAATTCCAATCGGTCACTGTATGGTCAAAATGCTTGTAGAGATGTTCACATCAACTCCAACGACCTGCAGACTACATCCGAACTCCACCGAGGTTGAAGCATAGCAGCCTTTTAAAGGATGCGACATGTGATCTAGAACATGGCGTCCATAACGCTGTGATTAGTTCCGGTTAGTTCCACTTTTTCTGGGCGGTTTTTTGGGCAAGCGATATTGTGGGCGATATGTGTGCGAAGTGGTGAAATTGACGCTGGGCGATCTCATGGCCGCTAGTTTCGGTAAATATGCTCTTTATGACAAAAAACAGTGGGTGGGCGTTAATATTGAATCTCGGCGTTAAATCAGTGCGGAAAGTAACACTGGGCGATATGGGCGTTGATTTTGCCCATTCTGATGATTCCACCCAAAAAAATTGGGCAGGCAGTAATATTTTTTCCCAGTGTTAAGCACATGGGGAAAGTAACACTCGGCGATAAGTTTCAGAAAAATGCCTTCAGTTTCCATTTTGTGACTATATGGGCATTATACGTCATTTCAGCGGTAAAATGGGCGTTAAGCATGCAAAAAAAGTAGAGATTCTAGCCCCATGTCTGTTGGAACCTGAAGAGCACCACCTTGTGGCTGAAAATAGTCAACTAAAGGAAGGTGTTTCATGGAGACTATCATACCTGCAGTTTGGCAAGGATCAGTGTGTGAGCAGGCACTGTCACGACCAGGAAGATTATCACAGAATATGTCACCTGCTGCAGCAGCTACCACACCAAGCACCAGGTAATTATTGTCCTTGCCTGTGACTGTAGGTGGCTATGGCACTGCTTTTTTATGTCTTAAGGTTATTCCAGGCCATTCTAGGTGATATTCGCAACAGCAGTCAATCTGATGTGCGTGCCTGCATCAAGCAGGTGACTGATGCACTGTTCACCAGAGTCATGGGGGTGAAATTGGGTATCATTGTGCCTCCCATTAGCGCGGCGCTAACGGGACGCAAATGGCTTTGCGACTGGGCACGGTGATAACATCGACTCCTGCCGTATTCAGTGGAAGTTTTGCCGTGGTGCTACGACCGTTGCGCCCTGATCTCCTTCGCCCAGAAATCATGACATCATCGCCGTGCATAGCGCCCCAGGCCCGAAATTGAGTTTCGCCCCCTGCAGCAGCGCCGGGCGAAAACATCTGCAGGAGGCGTGCATCGCGCGGCCGGCTGTTTCGGGGGCGATGCTTAAAGGCGAGTAGTCTGAGGTAAGTAAAAAAAAACTTACCTTCTCTCTTGCAGTTTTATTCGCGGGTTCCTGCCCGCGATCGATCAGCCGAATGCCGGGCTGATCGAGTGGGTTCGCGGCTGCCGTCGTCGAGAAGGTTCGTTTGTTTTCCTTTGCATTGCCCAGTGTGAAGTGCTGCCGAACTCATCACACCGCCTGCTGCCGATTGCGCGTCCGAGAAGGAAGTGGAAGCTTGAATTGTGCTCCACTTCCTTCTTGAAGCACAAATGCTGAATTTTTTCAAAGTTTGAAATGATTAACGCCTGCCGCTAATTTTTTAAACTTTCAAAAGTTAGTGCCCCAAACGGGGCGATACCCAATTTGACCCCCAATGACTTATCTTTTTGCTTATGGAGGCTACGAAGCAGGTAGACAGGGCTCTGGAGTTCATCAAGATTTCAGGCTTCACCAGGTTCAGGGCGCCTTTGACTACACACACATAGCCTTGCATGCTCCAACACAAGACCCTGGAGAATACATAGATTCTATTCGCTGATCATATAGATATGTGCCTGGAATTCTGGCAGTTGTCATCCTGTGCCAGTCCTATATATGCTTCTCTTTCACCTCGACAATCCAGTTAGAGACTTGGCTGCCTGGGATAAGGGTTTGTCCCCTGCACACCTAGTTCATGACACCTGTCAGAAGCCCATATACAGATGCCAAGATGAGAAATAGTAGGATACAGAATGTACCAAGGAAGAGCAAGGTCCACCAATCCTGCCAGCTGAGAGCTCTTCAACAGCCAGTCATAAAAGAGCACTTTGGCTAAATTATCCCTATTCTCCTGCATCAAGTTTTTCCTAATATTAATCCCAGACCATCCATATTCCTTTGGATTGACTGCACGTTACCCAAACATCAGTTGGGTATGTGTTAAATCACGTTTCTTGGTCAACAAATAGTTACCAAACAAACTCTGCATACCAAAAGCTCCATAAAAATGTTATTTAAAATTGACACAAATGCATCCAAATACTAATGATCAACTTGGTGCAAGACCCTAGTACCAGCTTTAGGCACCCTCCTATCTTCTCTAGCGATCCTACAGGGTGCTATCTTAGTGGCTTCAGCATGGAAGGTGGAAAGCTACCGTGCTTCCAATGAGGGCTCTTGAGAGAGCTGTGGTGAGTGACCTTGAAGCTCAGACTTGAGAGGTCCTGGAACAAACAGCAGCCTTCTTGCCAACTACCGGACAGTCTGGCCCAGCTGGCTTACTGGCAACAGGATGGGCACGGGTTGAGGATCTATGGGTGAGCAGACTACAGGAGAGCTGTGACACCTACAATCATTCTACAATCATTCCTGTTATCCTAGATTGCTTACTTACAGGGCCTAGACTTAGTGACTTTCTTATCAGAAAGCTAATATTTCAAGCGTGAGCTGTCAAAAGCCAGTGTGGAATGCCCTCTATAAATGAGGGTTATTGATGGAGTTACGAGAGTACTGAAGAACATTTGAAAGTTTAAAAAGATTCTGATGACATGCTGAAATCCAGAGATAAGTCCACTGTATTAATGTGGAGGAGGATCCTTCAAATACAGAAATTACAGTGGTTAAATACCCTTGCCTACAAAATATCTTGATGAAATCACAAAATAATTATGACATCAGAGCACATAAACCCTTTCAAACAGATTATGATATAATGTTACTAAGCAGCATGACAATCCAGTACAGCTTACACAACCACCCAAGCAATTTAGGTTAGTTTTGATAGGCTTGGTGTCTATAACCTATAGGTATTTCCTCGTTTGCGTGAATGTGGTGCAAAATCTGATTTTGGATTCTGTTGAGAGCATCGTCCCTAATTGTCAAGTATCCAATCATCATTATACAATAACGGAACATGACCTATAAAAATGCATGTTATTCTGAAAGGTTACTTCAGGGCCTCAATAGCAACACAAAGAAGGGCAAAGGAGTTAAAGAAGATTTGAATATGGTTAAGAAAGGCTACGAATGTGGCCAAGTACAACAGACTCACATCATTACCTCCATCCAAAGGTCTACTGACAATGAAGATGGCCTAGATGATCAAAGAGACAACATTCCGAACATGAGCACTGATAGATCTACCGGATACCCTATCACACAGAATATCATATACTCCCGGAACCTTCAGGAACCCTCTCATACGAGGATGTCTGCAATCTTGTCTTACAATGACACATATAACATTATCCAATTGATAGGCGAGGGAGTATATGGGGAGGTGATGTGCTGTCGTAAGAGAAGCACTGGTAGGTTTGTTGCTATTAAGGCCCTAAAATACGATGGCTGCATTGCCACAGAAATAAGGATGTTAAAACTCTTACAAAACGTGGATACAGACAAGTTTCATATTGTACAACTTCTCGAATGCTTCCATAGAAATGCAAGGTCCTACCTGGTATTTGAACTTCTGGAGCAGAACTTGCTGGACTTCCAGAAGGCTAACAAATTTTCCCCTCTCCCTGCCAAGCATATTCGGACCATTGCTACCCAGCTGCTGAGGGCTTTGGATAAGTTGAAGGAATTGTCGATTATCCACACAGACATCAAGCCAGACAATATCATGTTAGTAGAACACATGCGATTTCCTTTCAGGGTCAAAGTGATCGACTTTGGTTCAGCCAGTATCCTGCCTGAGGTTCAACATATTCGAGGTATACATTTTTATAATCCAGTTCTTAATAACTTTGATGTTGAATGTTTGGGATTTGTTTAACTTCTCTAAGGAAAGGCCCCACCATACACACCACTATTATTTATTTTATTCATTTTCTCCCCACTCTCTTGCAAATGCTCTGACTCTTACTAAGGTATGGCACCCCTTTGGTATCTTAGTGAAGTAGCCATTCTCCACGTTTCAACTTATGTGGACTTTGGCCAAGCCCAAACTGTTCTTACCCACACATTTGTGTTTTCTGGGGAAGGGGCAAGTTACTGGATCACACCCATTAATGAGACAGCTACACATTCTTACCTTTAGCTAGCTGATGTATGCTGGTGGCAATTGTAGTGCCAATACAGTGACCTGGTTGAGCTAACCTAGCGTTGACTGTAGATCAAACTTGTGACCTTCTCATTTATTTGACTTAATGCTACACATTGCAGTGCCTTTATCCAGCAGACATCAAGGCAGCTTTGGCATCGCTTTTAAAAATAAGACAATTATATATGATAATTAAAGGTGAAATGTATTCATCTGAATCAGCAAATAATTGTACATCTATGTAATAATTGATGTTTATAGTATTTATATATATATTGGTACAACATCCGGAGTCCCCGGGACTGATTCCGTGTCGATTTTTGGGTTTTTCAGATTTCAGGCGAGAAAATCAATAGTCTGAAATCCGGAATCCTCGACCAAATCCATGCCGGGTTTTGAGCGGCGAGGTCTGAAATCCAGCAAAACCCGAAATCCACCATGGATTCGGTTGAGGATTCCGTATTTCAGACTATTGATTTTCTTGTCTGAAATCTGGAATCCTCAACTGAATCCGTGCCGGATTTCAGACCTCGCCGATTCACGCCGCTCCTCACCTCCCTCCACCTACGGCCCTCCGGCGCTGCGCTTTTTACCGGTACGTAGCCTCCTTATTCCTCCTACCAAACTGAACCATCCCACTGTTGGCCATCTCAAAAATGTCCGGTTTTAGGACAATAATTCCGGACGACTCCACCCGGGATGTGCAAAATGTCCGGCTTTCGAACAATAATTCCAGATTCCGGACGACTCCATCAGCTATGCGCAAAATGTCTGGTTTTCGGAGTTCTGGGACATTGTACCTATATATGAGCAATCTGATTGTTTCAGTGTTTCTACTCTTTCTAACGGGTTGAGTGATATCTATTTCCTACTTCCAATCGGCTTAGCGATTCCAATTATCTCAGCAATTATACCGTTTCTAATTTGCTCTGATTCTATTGTTTCTGATTGGTTCAGTGATTCTCTTGTTTCTAGTTAGTGTCTGTAGTGCTAATTCTCATAAAGTAAAAAAGCAGCTTAAGTTTAATCTGTGCTGATTATCCCCATTAATCTTTGCAAATAGATGTCCAAATGTTAATCAGCCCTTATACCCAGATAATCTTAGCCCAAATTCTCCAAATCATTGATGAGAAAATGACAGTGCTATTAACCATGGTGGCCTCGTCCAAATTATTTTTAAGCAACTTAAGTTATATTGGCCCTAGTACTGACCCTTGAAGCATCCTGCTAATCACAATCTACCATTTTGGTAGAATGCAGCTTCATGCAAAATTACCTCTGTTTGAGACGATTTCTAATCCCCTCTTCCACAATTTTCAACCTTGTGGACTAAACACCTGTGCAGCACTGCATGAAAAGTTTGGCTAAATTATAACTATGTACAGGCTCCAAAAATCTATGTACATTCCAGTGTACTCCTGCCATAACTTCAGCAGGAGTTCACTGGAACGGCTGGCACATAGGCTGGGACACAGATGTGTCAGGCCCTGATTGTCATTGAAACTCCCTTAATGACCTGTTGGGTGCTGAGCCTCGGCTTGCCCCAAACATGCCAATCACTGAAGAATAGCCTGGAGGGGGACTCGATATCTCAGGAGTAGACACATCAGTGGGACTCAGCATATGGTTGGCAGAGGTATGGCTAGTCAGATCGGGCATACTGATCAAGCGGGGACCACCTGGGTGTTTAGCCTGGGGGTGGCCTCCACCCCGAGAATAAAATGAAGATTATGATTCTCTAGAGGCCTCCTCACAGTGGCACCAGCTAAAGAATGTTTCTGGGGAGACCAAAGTGCCCCTTCCCCTTCCTACAAATGTACTATCAGTCGGACTTCACTGCTTCTTAACCTAACCCTAGTTGTCACCCTACTGGCACAGGTGCCTCCATTGGCAGCCAAATTAAAGAAACACAACTGTGGAAAGTGTGCAACAAAGGTTCCTAGTGGAAGCATCTTGGAACTTACGTAGAAGTTGTGCCCCACTGCGGTTCTTCAGAACCATAATCTCGAGTTAATTTTTCTTATCCACTAGATCTGTGAAGGCTGATTGTCCTGTCATTTATACCCAATAAAGAACGCTTAATCCTCAGGCGTCAAGCACAGGCATTCTCGTGACAATTCATTTCCACCCCATTTACATTGACCCAGGTTTTCTGCGGTGTCTACCGAGGGGATATAGAATGTCTGCGTCCAAATAAGCACAGGTGTAGCCATGTAAATTTGATGGGTGGTAGTGATCCTGTCCTCAATTCACCAAAGAGACTCCTATTTTGAGGGGCATCCGAAGAGGCTAGCATTGGGTCTCCACCCAGGCCCCTTCAGATCGGAAGTGCTGTGGGGGCAGGCAACAAAGCAATGGAGGACTGAATAGATAAATCCTACCTTTATCTTTCAGCCTGCCCACAGATTTTCTGTCTGTTGTTTTCCAAACCTTAGTTTTCAGCACATGGTCCTGCTAGAGGGTGGACTTGCACCTTGGTTGCCATTCTACTGACCTAATGTACCAAATTTAGGCATGATCAGCTCAGGATGATGCATCATATTTGAGATATACTTCACCTGTCCAGTGCCTAGGCACAGGAGGGTGGGGACTGGGAGGGAGTAAATTCAGAGCTCCACAAAGAAATCCAATACATTTTTTAAGCATGACCTCCCTCCCATATAGCCATGCTGAGTCTCCTTTACTTCATATTACTCTTGGTGTTTCATCATTCCCTCCTTCGGGATACGCTATAATGTTTCTACCACAGCAGATGTCAAGGTTACTCCAATATGTTTTCAGGTGTTATCTTTATGTCGCTTTTTTATGTGATTGCCAACTCTTGCTGCACTTTGGGCAGTTTTGTGTTGTACACTGATGTCCATTAGCAACTGGGTGGAACCTGTAACAAACTATGCCATGGGGCTGTAGTCAGGTACCTTTCAGCTCATCATTCTATGCTGTTCTCTGATCCAAATCTTAGAAGTGAAAAGATAGTGTGCTACCCCACTGCACTTTTAAGAATCACAACTCTTGATTTTTGAAATTAATTAAGTCTCTAAGATTCCAAAGAAAACTGTTTATATTTAAATATAATTTTTTATTAATAGAGAAATGTAATTTTCATTTTAAAGACCCATATATCCAGGCCAGATACTACAGATCTCCAGAGATCCTCTTAGGGTTGCCTTTCTGTGAAAAGCTGGATATGTGGTCCCTCGGTTGTGTGCTGGCTGAGCTTCGCCTTGGTACCCCTCTGTATCCTGGTAAAAATCAATACGATCAGATCAGAATCATTGTTGAAACCCAAGGACAACCTAAGGACTATCTGCTCAACCAGGCAAGTAAAGCCCATCTTTTCTTCAAAAGAAACTCTCGTCCTTATTCAGCTCGCCAGTGGCAACTTAAATCATTGTCTGAGTACCAATCGAACATGTTGACTCAACCTTTGGAGAAAAGAAGACGGACTTTGAAGTCACTCGATCAACTTGAAACATTCAGTATCTTCCAAACTTTGTTCCCAAATGATGAGGACATAGCTGAGTTGCATGATCGCAGTAGTATGGTAGCTCTTCTGAAGAGAATGCTGAACATTGACCCCAAAAAGCGCATTTCTCCAAGAACTGCTTTAAAGCATCCGTTCATCACTATGGGGCAACTGAAAAATAACTATAAGCATACAAAGTATTATGAGATGTCTGTTCAAGGCCTCGATGCTGCTCTCAATTATGACAGAATTGAAAATGATAAACACAATTGTCACCTGCTGAAGGAGTCTCATGATGCAAATATTATGCATTGTGAGAATATGCAGGACCAACCCAATCACAACATTGCTTCCGTACAAACAGTAGTTGACAAAAAGGACAACGTTACTATTGGAAATTCAGAAAGAATGCATGGACTTAAGATGCCACCCGGGGGAACTAGCAGTCCAGTTCACCAACCCTTCACTCCATGTGCAGAGGATGCCAGATACCTACCTTATCCATATCAAGAAACTTGTCATCAGATATCTTGGTGTGTACATAGGCATGCTGCAGACTCAACACCAGGAAATCCTAACAGGCCACATCTGCATCCGTCAACGTCAGATCATTCTTTTGCCAATGTAATTTTACTTGATCAGAAGTCTGATAAGGACAGAAACATAAATAACCTCTCAATTGCATTTCCGTCAATGAAAGGTCAAGGGAATGAGCATAACAAATCTGGCAAATATTCTTCAAGATCTTCTGTAACAGAGGTATGCTATCTAGGAATCTGTAAGCTGTTGAAAGATATTTACAAATCAAATACAGATTGCTAACAATCTCTGTACAAATGAAAAATGTTGGCTAATAAGGGATGGGAGTCGGAAAGTATATTTTTAGTTAAAAATAATGTAGTAGATTAATGATCATTTCATAATGCTATATAATGCAGTTTTCTAGAAGAGTAAAGTATAAATGGCTTTTTAATGGTGGTAGAACTTCTTAGTTGTAATAGCTAGATGTAATGCTGTTCAGGCGTTGCAGCAGAAAGATTAATATTAAGAATTACGGAGAATCTCTGGGGCATTTCTTGTTACTTTTCTTGTCACACGGAGATTTTTGCTCTTCCCCAACAGGAGAAAAAAAAAAAGAAAGCTCAACCAAAGGAAGCAGCAGCAGTACAACTGGACAATCCCAGTGCAAAAGAAAATAATTCTACACAAGCAAAATCATACATGCACCCCAAGAGTAGCCCCATAAAAGCCTTGATTCGGAGAGAAAACATGGAGATTCACAGGGACAGCTCTTATGGTGGGACAAAGCAGCATCTAGAACCTGGAGTCCATCTATACAAACAGCAGAACTCTATTTCAACAGTGCGATGTAAGAAACCAGTCCTCATTGTACCTCAGCAGGAACAGCTAAATAATGACTATGCTGAGGAAGTTGGAAAGAATGGTAAGAATTATACTACATGTCCTTTAGAAATTGAAACAATGTATTATTATTTTAAAAATACAGTGAAACCTCTATTATCTGCCTTCCTGATTATCTGCCAGAATTTTCAGAGACAAGATATCACAGACCATCAACACCAGTCTCCTCCTGCCTAACAAATCAAGCTCACAATCAAAGATTCAATTCAATTTAATGTATGTACTACAGGTGCAGAAAATAATTAATAAGGTTGATGGAAAGTTGGCCGTTATTTCAACGAGGGCTGGAATACAAAAGTGTAGAAGTTATGCTACAGCTGTACAGAGCTCTGGTTAGACACCATCTGGAGCACTGCATTGAGTTCAGGGCACTGCACCTCAAGAAGGATATATTGGCTTTGGAGGGAGTGCAGCACAGATTCACCAGAATGATACCGGGGCTAACAGGATAGGATGCATCGACTAGGCTTGTATTCCCTTGAATATAGAAGATTAAGGGGTGATCTAATTGAGACGTTTAAAATGATTAAAGGATTTAATAGGGTAAGTACAGAGAAACTATTTCCTTTGGTGGGAAAGTCCAGAACAATGCGGCATAACCTTAAAATTAGAGCTAGGCCGTTCAGAGGTGATGTCAGGAAGCACTTCTTCGCACAAAGAGTAGTGGAAATCTGGAACTCTCTCCCCGAAAAAGCTATTGAGAATTTCAAAACTGAGGTTGATAGATTCTTATTTGGCAAGGGTATTATGGGTTGCGTTACCTAGGCGGGTAGATGGAATTTACAGATCAGTCATTGAATGGTAGAACAGGCTCGAGGAGCTGAATGGCCTACTCCTGTTCCTATGTTTCTATGTACTGCACTTGACTTCATGCTATGCCATGCATAGGCAAAATGGGAGTTCTGTCGATTATCCACAAAATTCTATTGCTCACCAGAAATGGTCCATTCCATTTTAGTGGATAACGGAGGTTCCACTGTGGATCTTTATCCTTCAATTGCAACCAGTTCTTGATCATTTTTAATGTGGTAGGAATCTTGTTTTTGTAATTGTCAGTTTGGCCCTGCTGGTAGCCCTCTTGCCTCTGAACCAAAGAGTTATTAGTTCAAGTCCCACTCCAGGGCTAGAGTACATATTCTAGCTAGTACTGGGGGTGCTCTGCATTGTCATTGGATGAAATATTAAACCAAGGCACCATCTATCTGATCCAGCAGTTCATGTGAATGTTAATTATCCCATGGTACTATTTGAAGAAAAGTAATTAATTCTCTGTGTCCTGGGCAATATTCTTTGCCCAACCAACACCACCAAAAACAGACTAACTTGTCTTTTATATCATTTCTGTTTTTGGGATCTTGATGTGCACAAAATGGAAATCGGTGCACTTCACTGTAATTCATTATGTGAAAAGTACTTTGGGATGCTTCTGAGAAATATACAGTACTATCTAAAAAGATCATAAAATCATAGACTAGTTACAGCACGGAAGAAGCCCATTTGGCCTGTCGAGTCCATGCCGGCTTTCTGCAAGAGCACCTCAGCTAGTCCCACTCCCCCACCCTTTCCCCGTAGCCCTGCAAATATTTTTCTTTCAGGTACTTATCCAACTCCCTTTTGAAAGCAGTGATTGAGTCTGCCTCCACCACCTTTTCAGGCAAATCCTAACCACTCGCTGTGTAAAAAAGTTTTTTCTTCTGTCACTTCTGGTTCTTTTGCCAATCACCTTAAATCTCTGTGTCCTCTGGTTCTCGACCCTTCTGTCAATGGGAACAGTTTCCCTCTATCCAGACCCCTCATGATTTTGAACACCTCTATCAAATCTCCTTTCAATCTTCTCTGCTCTAAGGAGAACAACCCCAGCTTCTCCAGTCTATCCACGTAACTGAAGTCCCTCATCCTTGGAATCATTCTCGTAGATCTTTTCTGCACTCTCGCTAAGGCCTTCATATCCTTCCTAAAGTGCGGTGCCCAGAATTGGACACAATACTCCAGTTGAGGACGAACAAGTGTTTTATGCAAGTTCATCATAATTTCCATGCTTTTGTACTCATACCTTTATTCATGAAGCCCAGGATCCCGTAAACTTTTTTATCGCTTTCTCAACCTACCCTGCCACCTTCAATGATTTGTGCATATATACCCCCGGGTCTCTCTATTCAAGCACCCCCTTTAAGATTGTACCCATTAGTTTATATTTCCTCTCCTCATTCTTTCTACCAAAATGTACTTTGCACTTTTCTGCATTAAATTTCATCTGTCACATGTCTGCCCATTCCACCAGCCTGTCTATGTCCTCTTGAAGTCAATCCCAATCCTCCTCACTATTCACTATACTTCCAATTTCGTGTCATCTGCAAACTTTGAAATTGTGCCCTGTACACCCACATTCAAGTCATTAATGTGGTGTATGTAGCACACAAATCACTGACTCCACATGGTCTGGTGTTAATCGAACTGCTCTGACCTTCGTCCTTTATTGTTCAGCTCCAGAATGCCTCTCAGGTGTGGTGGTCAGCCTTTTATATTGCCTGTTGCAGTTACTTCCAGGATTCCCACCACAGCGCCCTCTGTGGTGTACCATTGTGCTTATATTACATTTAAGGTACCAGGACGATACACACATCAATACATAACATCACACTTGTCCAACGAAAGGCAGGTAGGTTAAGACAGTGCATTAGTATGGTACATGTTATCTGGTACACTAACTAGTTATTGACTGGTAACGGATCCCTGATTTCCTTGTTAGCTCTTATCATTAATTGTACTTCATTTCCATTATTTTACACAAATACAGAGGCCATTCAGCATTAAAATATTAATTCTTATTATAGATTCGCCATCTCACATTAACATAGCTCATTTTAGACTCGCTCTGGTAAGGCCCTTTTAAGACTCCCGGGTGCATTTCCTTTTTAAGGCGCCATCTTTGATGCAGGAGGATTCCATGAGGCTTCTCCTTGGGCGCCGCCATCTTTGATGCTCTGTTGCTCTGGACCGAGGCCGCCACCAGCTTGCTCTCCGCCGCTCCGGATGCCCTCCGCCGCTGCAGCCTCCGCTCCCCTCCGCTGCCACCTGACTTGCCGCCTCTCCTGCGGCCGTTGTCGTCGCTTCTCCGGCGGCCACTGTAGCCACCTCCCCTGCGGCCGTCGTGGCCTCTCCAGCGGCCGCACTTGATGCCTCCCCCGCAGCCTCCGTAGCCGCCTCCCATGTGGCTGCTGTGGCCGCCGACCTCTAGCTGCTGCCGCCGCCCGACTCTCCCTCTGCGTGGGCCCCTCCGATCTGCTGGCCATCCTGGATCTCTCGCATCCCGCCCGCAGCGCCCCGCCGGCTCACCCACCCCCCCCCACTAGGCCCCTCTGTGCAGGGCTGCTTGCCTGTGGGGCTGACGCTGCAGGATCTCTGTGTGAGGTCCGGGGCTGGGGCTTGCCTGTGGGTGGAGTGAGGCTGCAGCTCCAACTCGGTCGGCATTGCTATCTGGGGACCCAGGGCATGGCAGCACCCTGGGGAGCAGCAGCCTGTGGAGTGGTGAAGTCTTCCCAGCTCCCACGGACCGTCCCCATCCACCTCCGGCCGAGGAGTGTCGGCCCATCGCCTGTAATGACCCACAAAGGTAAACCGTGCGTCACGTCCCCGTGGGATACCTGCACCATCGCTCTGCCAAGAACAGGTATTAGTTCCCTGATGTAGGTACGCAGCTTCGCCGTGACCGGGACCAGCTTGGGTCGTGCAGCTGGATTAATCCACAGTTTATCAAAAGTTCTCCGACTCATCAACGACGGACCCGAGCCTGTGTCCACTTCCATACTCACAGGGACCCCATTGATTTTTACTTCCCGTATCAGTGGGGGCGAATCGTCGGTACACGTGTAGTCCCAACACCTCATCATCTTCTGCCTGCTCCTCGCTGGATAGTGGATCATCCCCCATCTCCTCAGCTACATGGTGAGTCTGATTTCTTTTACACAAATGCTGAAGGTGGCATTTCGTGTGGCAGGTATTGCACGTGTACTCCGCAAACCTGCACCGGTGAGCCCCATGGCTTCCTCCACAGTGCCAGCATGGTGCTGCTTGATTGGCCCCCCTCAGCGGACTCTGAGTTCCAGGACTCCGAGGTCCGTGCTCTCTGCCCTGGGCAGAGCCACATTCTGCAGTTTTGTCCGTGGTGGCCGGGTTCGAGACTGTGTGGATTATTTGCTTGGTGCTTCAAGTCGAGGTCATATATGCCCGGCTGATGGTGATGGCCTTTGTCAGAGTGACTGTGGGTTCCGTGGCTAACAGCTTGTGAAGGAGGCCCTCATGGCCAATCCCCATAACGAAAACGTCCCGCAAGGCCTCGTCAAGGTGTGCGCCAAAATCACACGGCGCCGCGAGTCCCCTGAGGTCCGCAGCATATTTGGTGACATCCTGGCCCTCAGGTCTGCAGTGATGGTAGAATTTGTATCTGGCCGTGAGGATGCTCTCCTTCGGTTTCAACTGGTCACGAATGAGTTCAGTCAGCGCCTCGTATGACTTGTCCCTGGCGCTCCCGGGTGCCAGCAAATCCCTGACGAGACAGTAAACCTCATCTCCACAACTGGAGAGCAATATCGCCTTACGCTTATCTCTCATTGCGTCCGTGTCCTCCGTCAGGTCGTTTGCTGTGAAGTAGTACTCGAGCCTTTCCGTAAAGGCCTCCCAATCATTGCCCACCGTAAAATCTTTTAGCGAGCCCAGAGTAGCCATGGTTGCGTGGAGTTCGTCCGCTTCCTTGTCGCCAATGTGGTGTATGTAGCACATAAATCACTGACTCCACACAGTCTGGTGTTAATCTAACTGCTGTGACCTTCGTCCTTTATTGTTCAGCTCCAGAGTGCCTCTCAGGTGTGGTGGTCAGCCTTTTATATTGCCTGTTGCAGGTACTGCCAGGTTTCCCACCATAGCGCCCTCTGTGGTGTATCATTGTGCTTATATTACATTTAAGGTACCAGGACGATACACACATCAATACATAACATTACTACTTCCAATTTCGTGTCATCTGCAAACTTTGAAATTGTGCCCTGTACACCCACATCCAAGTCATTAATACATATCAAGAAAAGCAGTGGTCCTAGAACCGACCCCCGGGGAACACCACTGTATACCTTCTTCCAATCCGAAAAACAACCGTTCGCCACCATTCTCTTTTTCCTGTCACTTAGCCAATTTCGTATCCATGCTGCCACTGTCCCTTTTATTCCATGGGCTTCAACTTTGCAGACAAGCCTACTATGTGACACTTCTTTTGGAAATCCATTTACATCACGTCAACCGCATTGCCCTCATCAACCCTCTCTGTTACCTCATCAGAAAACTCGATCAAGTTGGTTAAACACAATTTGTCTCTAACAAATCTGTGCTGGCTTTCCTTAATTCATCCACACTTGTCCAAGTGACTGTTAATGTTGTCCCTAATTATTGTTTCTAAAAGCTTCCCCACTACCGAGGTTAAACCGACTGGCCTGTAGTATCTGGTTTATCTTTATACCCTTTTTGGAACAAGGGTGTAACAGTTGCAATTCTCCAGTCCTCTGGCAACACCCCCATTTCTAAGGAGGATAGGAAGATTATGGCAAGTACCTCTGCAGTTTCTTCCTTCACTTCCTTCAGTGTCCTGATGTTTTTCTTTCTTTAATTGCTGATATGCAGAATTCCAAACGTCTTCTCTTCTTTGAATCAGCTTTCAGATATAAGGATTGCTTTCCACCTTTATGCTGTTTCTTGCCCAGTAGCAGTGTATGTCAGAAATGTGGGTCTGCACCAAAGGCTGGGAAATCATGCGTAGAGCTACATCTGAATTTACGAAATGTACTTCCAGTGGCGAGGCCACCTGTCAAGAGCACAAAGTTGAAAAATGATCCTCCCTCGGCCTAAATTTCTTATTGGCTATACTGACACTGCATTTTGTACTCCTCGTGTCTTCCCCTTATTCCATAGTGGTATCCATGAGCCCTTTATTATAGCAATGTAGAGGCATACAGCACAGAAAGAGACCATTGGGTCCATCGTCCCTGTGCCAGCTTTTTGAAAGATATCAATTAGTCCCATTCCGCTGCCTTTTCCCCATAGACCTGCAAATGATTCCTTTTCAAGTATATCTTATCCCCTTTTGAAAGTTACTATAGAATTTTCTTCCACTACCATTTCAGGCAGTGCATTCTGGATCAGAACAACTTGCTGCATAAAAGAAATGTTCCCCATCTCCTCCATGATTCTTTTGACAATTATCTTAAATCTGTGTCCTTTTGATGGAAACAATTTCTCCCTATTTAGTCTATCAAAACCACTCAAAATTTTGAATACCTCTATTATATTTCCCTTTAACCTCTGCTCGAAGGAGAACAGTCCCAGCTTCTCTGGTCTCTCCACTCTGGTAAATCTTCTCCGCACCCTCGCCAAGACCTTAACATCCTTTCTAAAGTGTGGTGCCCAGAATTGGACATAACATTCCAACTGAGGCCGAACCAGTCATTTAGAAAGATTTAGTGTAACTTCCTTGCTTTTGTACTTTATGTCTCTATTTATAAAGTTCAATGTATTCCATATTGGTATTCATGAGCACCTTATTCCATATGTATCCACGTGGCCCTTACTCCATACTGGTGATCCTGAGCCTCTTATGCCATGCTGGTATCCCTGATTCTCTTACTCCAGATTGGTGTCTTTGAGTTCCTTTTCCCTAGTGGTGTCCCAAAACCAAACCTTCTATCCATAGTGGCAACCCTGAGCCCTTTTTTTCCATAATGATGTCCTGGAGCTTTGTAATCCCTTTTGGCATCCCTGAGTCCCTTACTCCACAGTGGTGTCCCTGAGTCCCTGACTCCACAGCGGTGTCCCTGAGGACCATAGTGGTGTCCCTGGGTCCCTTACTCCACAGTGGTATCCCTGAGTCCCTTACTCCACAGTGGTGTCCCTGAGTACCATAGTGGTGTCCCTGGGTCCCTTACTCCACAGTGGTGTCCCTGAGTCCCTTACTCCACAGTGGTGTCCCTGAGTCCCTTACTCCACAGTGGTGTTCCGGAGTCCCTTACTCCACGGTGGTGTCCCTGAGTACCACAGTGGTATCCCTGAGTCCCTTACTCCACAGTGGTGTTCCTGAGTCCCTGAGTACCACAGTGGTGTCCCTGAGTCCCTTACTCCACAGTGGTGTCCCTGAGTCCCTTACTCCACAGTGGTGTCCCTGAGTCCCTTACTCCACAGTGGTGTCCCTGAGTCCCTGAGTACCACAGTGGTGTCCCTGAGTACCACAGTGGTGTCCCTGAGTCCCTTACTCCACAGTGGTGTCCCTGAGTCCCTTACTCCACAGTGGTGTCCCTGAGTACCACAGTGGTGTCCCTGAGTCCCTTACTCCACAGTGGTGTCTCTGAGTCCCTTACTCCACAGTGGTATCCCTGAGTCCATTACTCCACAGTGGTGTCCCTGAGTCCCTTACTCCAAAGTGGTGTCCCTGAGTCCCTTACTCCACAGTGGTGTCCCTGAGTCCCTGAGTACCACAGTGGTGTCCCTGAGTCCCTTACTCCACAGTGGTGTCCCTGAGTCCCTGAGTACCACAGTGGTGTCCCTGAGTCCCTTACTCCACAGTGGTGGCCCTGAGTCCCTTACTCCACAGTGGTGTCCCTGAGTCCCTTACTCCACAGTGGTGTCCCTGAGTACCACAGTGGTGTCTCTGAGTCCCTTACTCCACAGTGGTGTCCCTGAGTCCCTTACTCCACAGTGGTGTCCCTGAGTCCCTGAGTACCACAGTGGTGTCCCTGAGTCCCTTACTACACAGTGGTGTCCCTGAGTCCCTTACTCCACAGTGGTGTCCCTGAGTCCCTTACTCCACAGTGGTGTCCCTGAGTCCCTGAGTACCACAGTGGTGTCCCTGAGTCCCTTACTCCACAGTGGCGTCCCTGAGTCCCTTACTCCAAAGTGGTGTCCCTGAGTCCCTTACTCCACAGTGGTGTCCCTGAGTCCCTGAGTACCACAGTGGTGTCTCTGAGTCCCTTACTCCACAGTGGTGTCCCTGAGTCCCTTACTCCACAGTGGTGTCCCTGAGTCCCTTACTCCACAGTGGTGTCTCTGAGTCCCTTACTCCACAGTGGTGTCCCTGAGTCCCTTACTCCACAGTGGTGTCCCTGAGTCCCTTACTGCACAGTGGTGTCCCTGAGTCCCTTACTCCACAGTGGTGTCCCTGAGTCCCTTACTCCACAGTGGTGTCCCTGAGTCTCTTACTCCACAGTGGTGTCCCTGAGTCCCTTACTCCACAGTGGTGTCCCTGAGTCCCTTACTCCACAGTGGTGTCCCTGAGTCCCTTACTCCACAGTGGTGTCCCTGAGTCCCTGAGTACCACAGTGGTGTCCCTGAGTCCCTTACTCCCCAGTGGTGTCCCTGAGTCCCTTACTCCACAGTGGTGTCCCTGAATCTCATACTCCACAGTGGTGTCCCCAAGTCCCTGAGTACCACAGTGGTGTCCCTGAGTCCCTGAGTACCATAGTGGTGTCCCTGAGTCCCTTACTCCACAGTGGTGTCCCTGAGTCCCTGAGTACCACAGTGGTGTCTCTGAGTCCCTGAGTACCACAGTGGTGTCTCTGAGTCCCTTACTCCACAGTGGTATCCCTGAGTCCCTTACTCCACAGTGGTGTCCCTGAGTCCCTTACTCCACAGTGGTGTCCCTGAGTCTTTACTCCACAGTGGTGTCCCTGAGTCCCTGAGTACTACAGTGGTGTCCCTGAGTCCCTTACTCCACAGTGGTGTCCCTGTGTCCCTTACTCCACAGTGGTGTCCCTGAGTCCCTGAGTACCACAGTGGTGTCCCTGAGTCCCTTACTCCACAGTGGTGTCCCTGAGTCCCTTATTCCACAGTGGTGTCCCTGAGTCCCATAATCCACCGTGGTGTCCCCGAGTCCCTGAGTACCACAGTGGTGTCCCTGAGTCCCTTACTTCACAGTGGTGTCCCTGAGTCCCTTACTCTACAGTGGTGTCCCTGAGTCCCTTACTCCACAGTAGTGTCCCTGAGTACCACTGGTGTCCCTGAGTCCCTTACTCCACAGTGGTGTCTCTGAGTCCCTGAGTACCACAGTGGTGTCCCTGAGTCCCTGAGTACCACAGTGGTGTCCCTGAGTCCCTGTGTACCAGAGTGGTGTCCCTGAGTCCCTTACTCCACAATGGTGTCCCTGAGTCCCTGAGTACCACAGTGGTGTCCCTGAGTCCCTTACTCCACAGTGGTGTCCTGGAGTCCATTACTCCACAGTGGTGTCCCTGAGTCCCTGAGTACCACTGTGGTGTCCCTGAGTCCCTTACTCCACAGTGGTGTCCCAGAGTCCCTTACTCCACAGTGGTGTCCCTGAGTCCCTGAGTACCACAGTGGTATCCCTGAGTCCCTTACTCCACAGTGGTGTCCCTGAGTCCCTGAGTACCACAGTGGTATCCCTGAGTCTTACTCCACAGTGGTGTCTCTGAGTCCCTTACTCCACAGTGGTGTCCCTGACTCCCTTACTCCACAGTGGTGTCCCGGAGTCCCTTACTCCACAGTGGTGTCCCTGAGTCCCTGAGTACCACAGTGGTATCCCTGAGTCCCTTACTCCACAGTGGTGTCCCTGAGTCCCTTACTCCACAGTGGTGTCCCTGAGTCCCTGAGTACCACAGTGGTATCCCTGAGTCCCTTACTCCACAGTGGTGTCCCTGAGTCCCTTACTCCACAGTGGTGTCCCAGAGTCCCTTACTCCACAGTGGTGTCCCTGAGTCCCTGAGTACCACAGTGGTATCCCTGAGTCCCTTACTCCACAGTGGTGTCCCTGAGTCCCTTACTCCACAGTGGTGTCCCGGAGTCCCTTACTCCACAGTGGTATCCCGGAACCCCTGAGTACCACAGTGGTGTCCCTGAGTCCCTTACTCCACAGTGGCGTCCCTGAGTACCACAGTGGTGTCCCTGAGACCCATACTCCACAGTGGTGTCCCCGAGTCCCTGAGTACCACAGTGGTGTCCCTGAGTCCCTGAGTACCACAGTGGTGTCCCTGAGTCCCTTACTCCACAGTGGTGTCCCTGAGTCCCTTACTCCACAGTGGTGTCCCTGAGTCCCTTACTCCACAGTGGTATCCCGGAACCCCTGAGTACCACAGTGGTGTCCCTGAGTCCCTTACTCCACAGTGGCGTCCCTGAGTACCACAGTGGTGTCCCTGAGACCCATACTCCACAGTGGTGTCCCCGAGTCCCTGAGTACCACAGTGGTGTCCCTGAGTCCCTGAGTACCACAGTGGTGTCCCTGAGTCTCATACTCCACAGTGGTGTCCCCAAGTCCCTGAGTACCACAGTGGTGTCCCCGAGTCCCTGAGTACCACAGTGGTGTCCCTGAGTCCCTTACTCCACAGTGGTGTCCCTGAGTCCCTTACTTCACAGTGGTGTCCCTGAGTCCCTTACTCTACAGTGGTGTCCCTGAGTCCCTTACTCCACAGTGGTGTCCCTGAGTACCACTGGTGTCCCTGAGTCCCTTACTCTACAGTGGTGTCCCTGAGTCCCTTACTCCACAGTGGTGTCCCTGAGTACCACAGTGGTGTCCCTGAGTCCCTTATTCCATAGTGGTGTCCCTGAGACTTTTATTTCACATTGGTTTCATTGAGTTCTTCAGTGTCCCAAGTCTCTTGTTATTTACCTATTTGATTGAGCCCTCCATTTTGCAATAGCCTTCCCGAGTTTTCCTTCCTTTGTAAACAGGATCCTTACTTTTCCATCTTTCCCACAAATTTGGCGAAGATGTGGATTGATCTCGCTGAAGCAATGAATTATATAAATGAGGAGTGCATGTTTCAGCCTGGTAAGAGTGGTGAGACTGAGGCTGAGTTTTTCTTTGCATTGAACAGTAATCACTATTTTTTATTTCTCCAATGGTTATCTACTAGGAAATAGAAGGATCAGAACTAGAACAGGACTTATATCCAGGAGTGAAATTGCCTAGTGAGTAGTAATATAAAAATCTATTTAAAAAAAAGCTAAGCATTTTACCACTGATGGTGGCCTGAAGATATATGAGAGGAGATAAAGACTTGGTGTGTCAGGTATCCAACCCAAAATGCTGCCTCAGAATTTTTGGTACTGTCCCAAAATGACATAACTGAGCCTGTGTGTGCCTGTACTAGGTTCAAACCTTACAGAAGACTGCTAATGAGGCAGGATGGGCATTTCCAACCTCTTGCTTCGATTTCCTCTTTGTTAATTCATGGTACGCATGAAGCAGAGATCTCTCCAAGAAACCCAGCAGTGAGGCTTACACAGGACCTTCTGTCACAGGGGAGTCTGAAGATGGTGGCAGTACAAAAGGTACTGCTAGTTTTTAGTGTACACTGGGGCAGTCTTCGATTGAGAGCAGCAGCCAGATGCTGGTAGCCAGAAGTTAGGTTGCAGGCTTCTCGACGCAATGCCCTGTCAGAGGGTGAGAGTGCGCCCAGGCCATGTCTATAGATAGGCCGTAAGAATCATGGGCGTCTCTTCACAGGTGAAGTGCACTTCAGGTGACCAGGAACAAAATTGACCCCATGGTGTAAAAAAAGCACAGGATATCGTTTGGAACAATACTATCATTGTATGGCAGTCCGGAGGTGTACTTAGGGTCGAGAACCTTAGTCTTCTTGGTATAACTTCCTGTGAAAAATTGGTAGATATTTATTGGACCTTCTTCTGTTTTTCTTAGCACATGGCCACGCAGTGAGGCTGGCAGTAATGGACAGTTTCCAATAGGAATTTCTGAATTCACGTGAGTAGATGTTGTGGCACGTAACATGGTTAATGTGACTAGTTGCAAGCATAATCCAATACCTGTTGGTAGAGTATCCACCTGGTCACGATTCAATATTTGGTCTGAAAACTGGCTCTCATTAATGAAGAAAATGATACACAGGGTGGTTCCTTGGTAATGGAGTGACAGTACTTTGTTCCAAATACAAAGGCTTCACACAAATCTCAGTAGATGTGAAATAACTGAGTATTGAAACTGAAGGAAATTGAACTAAAGATGATTTCCTGAAAGAGCAAATCTTTGATCTCTCTTTGACACCCTAAACTCATTTCCCATAGAATCCTTGCAAACTCCAAACAGAGGGGGCATTCATCCCATTCACTTACTATATTATAAAGGTTCTTGTCATATTCTGGGTTAGGTTTACAAACTAGAATCTGAGAAATTCACGAGGACTGCCATGGTCGGGCCGACCCAAGAGTTGGCCAACCAACAAAGATGGTGGCCCGGGGTGCTGCAGACCTCCCCTTTAAACTGCGCCCAGGGAGTGGATGTCCAGCAGCTTCGCGACCCGGGGGCAAATTCCCTCGCTAAGAGGTTGTTGCGCACGCGATGACATCATCACTGGTAGTTCAACGGCCTGGGACGCGAACCAGTACAGCGCCCCCCCCAAACCTCCGGTGCAATTTCCCGGGAGGTGCTAACGGGGCTATAAAAAGGGGCAATACCACCCCCTCTGATTCTGTGACATATGAATTTTACTGGCAAGTATATCAAGGTGTGCAACAGTCATATCAACAGTGTCAACAGTGGCCCGCGAATCAAAGATTTTATAGTCATTTTTAATCTGTTTTATTTCAGTCCGAAAGCAAACAACCAATCAGTTCTAGACAATCGTAGCGAGCAGGAAGATGAAGAAACGGACTTGGAAAACATACGCCTAAAACTAAAGAGGCACAAGCGAGTAAGATTATTTACCCTACAACTATACAAAGTCCTAGTTAAAGTGTACCTGGAGTACTCTTCAATTCTGGGCACCACAATTAAGGAAGGATATATTGGCCTTGGAGGGAGTGCAGCAAAGATTGACCAGAATGATACCCGGGGATCAAAATTCAGCCACTCGATAAGCCTTGTTACCGCTGGAAAGCGGCGGCCACATGGTGGTGTCGAATGGCAGCCAATTTTTTGTAGAATGGCTGGCGCTCGCGAAATTAACCTTGGTGCTTTTTCCGGCGGTCCCCACTTCCGCTCCGCTGCTGCTGAACCCTCCTAAGTGCATCATCAAAGCGCGCATCACCGGTCTCCTGTCGCGAAGCCAAATTTAGCTTTAAAAATCTTGCGGCCGCCGTTCGGTACCCCCAACAGTTTTTTCTGTCGGTGCACTGTGTTTGCACTGCATGCAAAATGGCAGTACGGCCACCATAGGGTGCACTGCCGCGGCTGCCATCTTATTTTTTATTGTTGGCCGACTCCCAGGTCGACCCGACAACTATGCCCCCGGGTTCGGCCGGGCCGCCAACAGGCAGCCTAGCACCCCCTCTTGGGTGACAGGCCGCTGGTCCAGCTGAAACCCTCCCTGGTGGCCCAGTGGACGTAACTATAAAAATCGCAGAGCTCGCGGCGGCTCTGCCCTTTAAGTGGAGGGCCGAGACGTGGTGATGTGCCATGCTGATGACTGACAGCGGCAGACACTCCGCCCGCCCCCCACCTCCACCCCCAGTTTGATGGACACTCCGCCCGCCCCCCAATTCCGTCCCCATTATGACTGACTTCCGCCCCGCTGGAAAAAAAAGACAAAGCTGAATTTCACGCAAGAGGCCACCGCATCCACCACGGCAGTGAAAACAGCTGAAACACGGTAAGTGCGCCCTGTTTTCGGTGGGGGTGAATTTCGGCCCCCTGGATTCCAAGGGCTAAATCACGAGGAGAGATTACACAAACTGTAAAGTCCTGTCCCTGCAGTACAAACTCACATGAGGCACATGCTGAAGTCAAGGTCACTCAGGACCTGCACCTTTATTTCACAGCTCTCGAATTCCGCATTTGCCTGAGACCTGCCTTTATATACCTGTGTGGAACAGGTATGCAGTGTCTCCTGCAAGTGCACCCCTGGTGGTAAGGTATACTTGTGATTACAGGTCATATCTAGTTACAGTCATGTATAGCATTTATGTACAGTAGTGTGAGATACATGACATCACTCTCCCCCAAGGTCTTATTGTCTTTATAGATTCAGTCTCTCAGGCGGTCTACGCTCTCGCGTGGAGCGTCTTAGTTGTGGTTCAGTTGTTTGCCTTGGTGCCTGTTTTTCTTTCGGTGTGATTACTGGTATCTGGCCTGGGCTGTCTGTTTCGTTCAGTATGATTGTTGGTATCTCGCCTGGGCTGTCAAGATTGCCCTTTCCTCAGGTTGTTCCCTCTGTCTGTCCACCAGGTGTGGTGTGAGTTCCACATTGTAGTCTGCCTCTGGTTCTGTAGTGTTGTTGGTGAATCTACTTTTGACTTGGTCTACATGCCTCCGGCAGGTTTGGCCATTGTCCATTTGTACAACCAGTAGCCTGTTTCCTTCCTTGCCTGTTACTGTCCCTGCAAGCCATTTGGGACCCCTGCCATAGTTTAGCACAAACATTTTGTCCCCTATCTCATTCCACCTCCCCCTCGAATTTCGGTCATGGTACTCAGTCAGCTTCCTGCGTTTTTCCTCAACGATTTCATGCACGTCTGGGAGGATGAACGAGAGCCTTGTCTTCAAGGTCCATTTCATCAATAGTTGCGCGGGGGGAACCCCAGTCAGCGAATGCGGACGAGATCTGTATGCCAGCAGCAGTCGCGACAGGCAGCCCTGCAGCATGGGACCTTGGATTTTAAGCATGCCTTGTTTAATGATTTGCACTGCTCGCTCCACCTGGCCATTGGAGGTCGGCTTGAAAGGTGCCGTCTTGAGGTGATTTATACCGTGGTCAATTATAAAATCTTGGAATTCTGCACTGGTGAAGCACGGACCATTATCACTGACCAATATGTCAGGAATGCCGTGCGTTGCAAACATGATTCCAAGGCTCTCCACAGTGGTGGAGGTGGTGCTCGAGTTTAAAATGGTGCATTCGATCCACTTTGAAAATGCATCGACGACTACGAGGAACATTTTGCCCATGAATGGGCCCGCATAGTCTACGTGCACCCTCAACCACGGTTTGGTGGGCCAGGGCCTCAGGGGGGCCTTCCTGGGGTCATTACTGAGTTGGGCACAAATGGTGCACCGTCGAACGCAGAGCTCCAAGTCCGCATCAATGCCAGGCCACCAGACGTGGGATCTGGCTATGGCCTTCATGAGAACGATCCCCGGGTGCTCGCGGTGGAGCTCCCGGACAAACGCCTCTCTGCCTCGCAGAGGCATAACTACTCGGCTGCCCCACATCAGGCAGTCTGCCTGTAGTGATAGTTTATGCATGGGCCTATGGAAAGGTTTGCTCTCCTCAGGGCAGGCATCACAAGCCTCTGCCCAGTCACCGGTTAAGACACATCTTTTGACGAAGGATGACGTGGGGTCGCTGGTCGTCCAGGCTCTGATTTGGCGAGCAGTCATGGGCGAACCTGTGGACTCAAAGGCATTGATTGCCATGACCATCTCACAGTCCTGTTCGTCAGACCCTTCCGTGGTCGCCAGGGATAGCCTGCTAAGTGCGTCGACACAGTTGTCTGTGCCTGGTCTGTGCCTTATTGTGCAATCGTAAGAGGCCAGCATAAGTGCCCACTGTTGAATGCGCGCCGAGGCGTTGCCGTTTATTGCTTTGCTCTAGGATAGCAGGGACGTGAGGGGCTTGTGGTCGGTTTCTAACGCGAACTTGGCCCCGAAAAGGTATTGGTGCATCTTTTTAACACCGTACACGCACGCGAGCGCCTCCTTCTCCACCATACTGTACCCGCGCTCCGCCCGCGAAAGTGACCTGGAGGCATAAGCAATGGGTTGTAATTTACCCTCACCATTGACATGCTGTAAAACGCACCCGACCCCGTACGCTGACGCATCACATGTAAGAACTAGCTTTTTACCTGGTTCAAAAAAAGCCAAAACACTGTTGGAACATAGAAGGTTGCGTGCCTTATTGAAGGCGCGTTCCTGGGCGTCCGCCCAAAACCAATCGCACCCCTTTCTGAGGAGCACGTGGAGAGGCTCCAGCAGCGTGCTCAATCTCTGCATAAAGTTCCCAAAGTAATTGAATAGCCCGAGAAAGACGCGCAGTTCCGAGACATTCCGGGGCCTGGGTGCCAGGCGAATCGCTTCTGTTTTGGATTCTGTTGGGCGGATTCCATCAGCGGCAATCCTTCTGCCCAAAAATTCAACCTCAGGCGCGAGAAACAGACACTTGGATTTCTTAACTCTTTGGCCTACCCGATCCAACCGCTTTAGTACTTCCTCCAAATTGCGGAGATGGGAGTCAATGTCCCTGCCCGTGATGAGTATATCGTCTTGAAACACAACCGTCCCCGGGATGGACTTGAGCAGACTCTCCATGTTGCGCTGGAATATAGCAGCTGCCGACCTGATGCCGAATGAGCATCAATTGTACATGAAAAGGCCTCGATGTGTGTTGATGGTGGTGAGTAGCTTAGACTCTTCGGTCAGTTCTTGCGTCATATACGTAGATGTGAGATCTAGTTTCGACAAAAGTTTTCCTCCAGCCAATGTGGCAAATAAGTCCTCCGCTCTGGGCAGCGGGTACTGGTCCTGTAGGGAGACTCTGTTTATGGTAGATTTGTAATCCCCACAGATTCGTACGGATCCATCAGGCTTCATGACTGGAACGATGGGACTTGCCCAGTCGCTAAATTCCACGGGTGAGATAATGTCTTCCCGCAAAAGCCTGTCCAGTTCATGTTCAATCTTTTCCCTCATCACATAGGGCACAGCTCTAGCCTTGTGATGGACCAGTCTAGCATCCTGTGTGATGTAGATTTTAACTTTAGCCCCTTTGAAGGTGCCTACACCTAGCTGAAAGAGATGTTCAAATCAACTTAGAACTGTTGAGTAGGAGATCCGTTCCTCTGACAGCATGGCATGAACATCATCCCATTTCCAATTTAGTTTTGCCAGCCAGCTTCTCCCCAACAGTGCTGGGAGATCTCCGGGGACAATCCACAGGGGAAGTCGGTTCACCATCCCTTTGTGTGTGACTGAGAATATGTTGCTGCCAAGGACTGGGACGATTTCTTTGGTATAGGTCCTTAGTTTGGTGTCGACCCTTGTGAGTTTTGGTTTGTTGCTTTTGTGCGGCCACAGCTGTTCAAATTGTTGAATGCTCATGAGAGATTGACTCGCTCCCGTATCCAGTTCCATGTTGACGGGTATCCCGTTGAGTAGGACCCTCATCATTATTGGAGGCATCTTGTTGTCAGAACAGTGGCCATTAATCGTGTTGACCCGCTGTACCTCGGTGTCCCGGGTACTGTCCACACCGTCTTCTGGTCCGCTTTTCGACCCATCCGATTCGTATATCAGCCGAGCTGCTGTTTTTCTGCACATGCGGGCCAGATGCCCTGCATAGTTGCAATTTCTGCAAACGGCAAGCTGAAATCGACACCCCCTTGTAGAATGCCTTCCCCCACATCTCCAGCACAGACCGCTTCCATTGTTTCCGAAGGATGAGCTGCGTCTGGCTGATCTCTCTTGAGCTTCTCTCAGTTTGTAGTTGATTGCTCACATTCTGGGTTGATGAGGTGTGAACGGCCGTTCATGTGGCCCTTGATGGCTTCTGGAGCCACTGCCTGCTGTTGAGGGCCTGCTCTCCTGCCTTTGTCTGTGTGTGGGGGTAGCGGCTCGTTTCACGCTGTGAACCCCTTGTTCCGATGTTTCGTTAGTTGTCGTACCCGTAGTATAGATCAACCTCATTTCTTCTTCTCCTGCCAAGAATGTCTGTGCGACCAGTGCTGCTGCCTCTAGGGTCAAGTTCTTGGTCTCTATGAGTTTTCGGAATATGCCTGCATGGCCTATTCCTTCAATAAAAAAGTCTCTCAGTACTTCTCTCCTTAGTTCATCGGAGAACTCACATAAACTAGCCAGCCTCCAAAGTTCCGCCACAAAGTCGGATATGCTCTGGCCCACACAACGTCTGTAGTTGTAGAACCTGTGTCTGGCCATATGTAGGCTGCTCGCTGGCTTCAGGTGGTCTCTTACCAGTGTGCTCAACTCTTCAAATGACTTGCTTGCTGGTTTCTCGGGTGCCAGCAGGTCCTGCATTAAGGCTTATGTTTTCGTGCCACAGCTGATCAAGAGATGGGCTCTTCTCTTGTCTGCCTTATCATCTCCCAACCAGTCTTTGGTTACAAAGCTTTGCTGGAGCCTTTCTATAAAGTCCCCCCAATTATCTCCAGCATTGTATTTTTCATCTGAGCCGTTGGTCGCCATTCTGTGGATTCTGTGATCCCGTAACTCGGCGCCACTGTAAAGTCTTGTCCCTGCAATACAGACTCACATGAGGCACATGCTGAAGTCAAGGTCACTCAGGACCTGCACCTTTATTTCACAGCTCTCGAATGCCGCACTTGCCTGAGACCTGCCTTTATATACCTGTGTGGAACAGGTATGCAGTGTCTCCTGCAAGTGCACCCCTGGTGGTAAGGTATGCTTGTGGTTACAGGTCATATCTAGTTACAGTCATGTATAGCATGGTAAGATACAGTTATTATACAGTAGTGTGAGAGACATGACACAAACTAAGGTTGTATTTCCCGGAATTTAGAAGGTTAAGAGGTGATTTAATTGAAATTTTCAAGATATTATGGAGAACTGATAGGGTAGATGAAAAGAAACTATTTCCGCTGGTCTAGACTCGGGAACATAGCTTAAAAATTAGAGCCGGATCTTTCAGGAGTGAAGTTAGGAAAGGGTCGTAGAAGTTTGGAACTCTCTTCCATAAATGGCAGTTGATGCTAGGCCAATTGTTAATTTTAAATCTGAGATTGATAGATTTCTTTTAACCAAAGGTATTCAGGGATAAGGGGCAAAGGCAGTTCAGTCACAAATCAGTCTTGATCGCATTGAATGCCGGAACACGTTCGAGGGGTTAAATGCCTAATCCTGTTCCTATGTTGCTGGACTGTTGGCAGATTCAGGGACATTCCTGACACCCTGGTTAACTATTTTGTTTGTTTTCAACTCGTACACTGTTATGCTCTTAAAAAATTAATATTGTAGTAATAAAGCTGTTAATGTATCAGGAATTAATCATAAGTTGTTAAATAAATATTAAAAAGGCTACCTTACATATATATAAAAAAGCATTTGAACACATAGCCTGTGGTTGTCTTGTCATCTCTTCTCTGTTTTATATTTTATTTGAATTGTAATTTTACTCCATTTCTAACTCTTTTATTCTGACCTTACATGTCTTTATTTTTAAAATCTTTAATTTGCCTCTTTTCTTCTGCCTCCCTGCTCTTACTATCCATTTGGATGTGGTAGCAATATTGCAAAAATGCCTTTTGATTGGCAAAACAGACTCCTGCTGGATTGTACATATGTGTAGATGTAAAGTGAGGACAGGAACAGGCTCATCTTCAATGCTCAACAACACATCGGCCTAGCAACATGTTGGCAGCACGCTCGTTTTACAGGCATAAAATGGACGACTAAGTAGCCAATATGGCAAGTCGTGCGAGAGAACTCATTCCGCCCCAGAAGTTCACTGCCTGCCATATTGGAAAAGGCTCCTCTGTAGACATCCAGAGTGCACCAGAATCATTTAAAATGTTCATTAAAATATTGAAATAAGGGTCCTACGCTTGTTGGACCATGATCTGCGCAGAGGTAGCCAATCTCAGTAAAGTTGCGAGAAAGTGAGGCCGCTTCAATTGGCCTCAGTGTCAAGGCTGGAGCCTGTAAATATTGGATAGGTTATCCAGCAACTGCTGCTGCAATGTGTGTGTGGGTGACAGAAGGGGATTTGGCTCCAATAAACCCCACTGATCAATAGCCCACAAACTCTCAGTGCCCAGGCCCATGTGTGGTCACTTGGGACTGACACTGGAGAGCTGCTGCCTAACTTCAGGCTACAGTCCAGTGTGAGTCATTTTCTTCACAGAAGAGGAAAAACTAGAGGAAGAGAGATGTTTAAAATAATGCCCTTTCTGTATGTAGGGTTCAGAGACAGAAATTAATTCTTCACGTGTCAGTGAGGCTGAAGATTCTGAGGAAGAGGGGAGTGCAGATAAGTAAGTATGGATGATTCACATGTATGATTTGCTTGGACATGGGCACTTCCTATATCAGTGTTGACATATAGTTGCTCATATGTAGGGTTTTGATAGAGTAAATAAGGAGAAACTGTTTCCACTGGCAGGAGGGTCAGTAATCAGAGGACACAGAGTCAAGGTCATTAGCAAAATAACCAGAGGGGAGGTGAGGAGAATTTTTTTAATGTGGTGAGTTATGATCTGGAATGCACTGCCTGAAAGGGTGGTGGAAGCAGATTCAATAGTAACTTTCAAAAGAGAATTAGATATATATTTGAAAAGGAAAAATTTGCAGGGCTATGGGGCAAGATCAGGAGAGTGGGACTAATTGGATAGCTCTTTCAAAGGCATAATGGGACAAATGGCTTTCTTCTGTGCAGTATTATTCTAGTCTACGATTCTATCTCAATCTCTGCTGTCTAATATGGTGCAGATTGCTTCATCACTCACATTTTCACATGTTCTCTTTCCTGAAGGAACAGCCACACAATTTTACAGCTAACAAGGTTCCAGAGGAGAAACAAGAAAATCCAAAAGAAAAAGAACGTATGTCCAATAGAATGATGTATAGTATTCTTTTTAACTGGCTAAGTATCTGATTGACAGCGCAAGTATTCTGGTATATATACTGATAACAGATTCCGAGCTGGTATGATAAGCAAGGTATTCTGTGCACAGTTTGAATCAGAGCATAGCCTCTGATTTAATAGGAAGCAGACTACTTTAACAAGTAGGAATATAGTGAAGGTGAATATACTAGTGTAGTGGGTAAGAAGGGTAATCATTCACCATTGGAGTACCCTTTGCTTTTTGAATAAAGACATGCTCCACATAACAAGGGCAAATACATAAACCTATCTGGGAAGTTCACTGGGATAGTTGTCAGCTTAGGACATTTTTAGATCAGTAACATGGGCACATTCCTTCCATAAAAAATGGCTGGATTTTAGGCTTTTTGATTTGCAGGGTGGGAAAGTTACCTGCCGGGAATAGTTTGCACTTTGGTAAGGAAGTTTCGGCATCTGGGCCCTGCACCAGGGGGGGCAGCACGAAGGGAGACGTTGTACACTTTTTGTGGCGCAAGGATGGGAAACTCGCGAACTAAACAGGTGCGCTCCGAGAGAGACCTGGGGGGTTACCTTTGGAGTACTTTACCTTCCTCTGCACCGCCGGCTATGCTGGACTGCACTGATTTCCCAGGTGGTCATTGTGGGCCGGACCGGATCGGGCAAAGTCCAAACTACTGCCAGTATCGTAACACGCCTGCGTTGCACACCCAGCGCAGCTCTTCCCGGTGGTGCTACTCAGCGCTGCCGCTAAACGGGACTGGAGGATCGCGACGGGGCGCAGGAGACCTGAACACCGCCTTTCACACCGCTCCGAGACGAAACCTGGAGCACAAAGGACGAGAAAATCCAGCCCTGAGAGTTTCCACCATCTGCAGCCCCCAGAAGGGAGCCACACTCATAGGATTGTACAGTTTGGAGATAGGGCTATAACATTGTAGCCCAGCTTTCTGATAGGTACTCCCAGTTAGTATAGCGTCTTATTGGGAGCAGAAATACAGAATTGCTGTGAGTATTGACCTTGTATGAAGCATAACATATTCAATCTCTGTCCCTTTACCATTAGACTGAATAACCTATCTGAAATAGCCAGTCTCAGTCCCTATACCACTGCACAGAATAACGCACACTATCTGTAAACAGCTAGTCTCAGTCCCTGTACCATTGTACTGAATAACCCACACTATCTGTAAACAGCCAGTCTCAGTCCCTGTATCATTGTACTGAATAACCCACACTATCTGTAAACGGCCAGTCTCAGTCCCTGTATCATTGTACTGAATAACCCACACTATCTGTAAACAGCCAGTCTCAGTCCCTGTATCATTGTACTGAATAACCCACACTATCTGTAAATGGCCAGTCTCAGTCCCTGTACCACTGCACTGAATAACCCACACTATCTGTAAACAACCAGTCTCAGTCCCTGTATCATTGTACTGAATAACGTACACTATCTGTAAACGGCCAGTCTCAGTCCCTGTATCATTGTACTGAATAACGTACACTATCTGTAAACGACCAGTCTCAGTCCCTGTATCATTGTACTGAATAACGTACACTATCTGTAAACGGCCAGTCTCAGTCCCTGTATCATTGTACTGAATAACGTACACTATCTGTAAACGGCCAGTCTCAGTCCCTGTATCATTGTACTGAATAACGTACACTATCTGTAAACGGCCAGTCTCAGTCCCTGTACCACAGCACTGAATAACCCACACTGTCTGTAAATAGCCAGTCTCAGTCCCTGTACATTGTACTGAATAACGTACACTATCTGTAAACGGCCAGTCTCAGTCCCTGTATCATTGTACTGAATAACGTACACTATCTGTAAACGTCCCGTCTCAGTCCCTGTACCACAGCAATGAATAACCCACACTGTCTGTAAACGGCCAGTCTCAGTCCCTGTATCATTGTACTGAATAATGTACACTATCTGTAAACGGCCAGTCTCAGTCCCTGTACCACAGCACTGAATAACCCACACTATCTGTAAACGGCCAGTCTCAGTCCCTGTATCATTGTACTGAATAATGTACACTATCTGTAAACGGCCAGTCTCAGTCCCTGTACCACAGCACTGAATAACCCACATTGTCTGTAAACAGCCAATCTCAGTCCCTGTACATTGTACTGAATAACGTACACTATTGTAAACAGCCAGTCTCAGTCCCTGTACATTGTACTGAATAACGTACACTATCTGTAAACAACCAGTCTCAGTCCCTGTACATTGTACTGAATAACCCACACTGTCTGTAAACGGCCAGTCTCAGTCCCTGTATCATTGTACTGAATAACGTACACTATCTGTAAACGGCCAGTCTCAGTCCCTGTACCACAGCAATGAATAACCCACACTATCTGTAAACGGCCAGTCTCAGTCCCTGTATCATTGTACTGAATAACGTACACTATCTGTAAACGGCCAGTCTCAGTCCCTGTACCACAGCACTGAATAACCCACACTGTCTGTAAACAGCCAATCTCAGTCCCTGTACATTGTACTGAATAACGTACACTATTGTAAACAGCCAGTCTCAGTCCCTGTACATTGTACTGAATAACGTACACTATCTGTAAACAACCAGTCTCAGTCCCTGTACATTGTACTGAATAACCCACACTGTCTGTAAACAGCCAGTCTCAGTCCCTGTACCACTGCACTGAATAACCCACACTATTTGTAAACTGCCAGTCTCAGTCCCTGTATCATTGTACTAAATAACCCACACTATCTGTAAACAGCCAGTCTCAGTCCCTGTACCATTGTACTGAATAACCCATACTATGGCTGCGGTTTCACCACACGTGACAGGATCAATGCGGCCGGGGTTGATGGTGTGTGCTAAGCCCGTTCCCGACTCAAGCCCGCTCTCTGTCCCGAATCTTCCGATGACTGTGCTTGTTAAGCCTGCCCGCAGGACTTCTCGGCCAATTAAGAGGAAACCGGTTTGATGACATCATTTGATGACGAATCATCAGCCGATTTCCTTATAGGGACCATGCCCACAGTAATTTTGACAGTTCTTCTGTCAGTGTTTGCAGCACTGAGTGCTGCAAACACTGAGAAGCATTGCACGGAGGTGCACGGCTGCACCCAGGCGCTCCCATGACTCCCATGCTTATGGAGGGAGTCACTGTACACAGGGTGGCTCTCTTCCCTTCCAATGAGCGGAAGGGGCCCCCTAGGAGACCAACTCAGCCTGGTTGCACATTGCACAGGAGGGCACAAGCAGAGATGTCGTAAGCAGGACCTGGCTATTGTGGCACAAACCTTTCAATGATCTCAGTAGATCACAAAACTTTACTGCAAAGCCACACTCAACCTCATCCTGCTGTGCCACTCATCACATCTTCATCATTCTGTCTTCCCTACTCTACCTCTGCACATCGTTACTCTCACCAACTACCTTGCACCTCTACCCATTCCTATCTACATTATCAAATCCCCATTTCACTAGCCACCCCTCACACTCAACGTCATCTTTGTCCAATCACACCAACTAACAACACACAAGGGTAGGCACTTGGGTTCTTTAGCCAATGTTCATGTAAAGTTTCTGTTGATGTGTTGCCAAACATTGAAGTTTTTATTTTCAGCACTTTGTGTAATTGGACAGATTTGTGGGCACCTTTGGAAGTGGCTTAATGAGTTGTAGTGAATGGTGATGAGTGTGAAAGGAATAGATTGCAGGGATGCTTTATGGAGCTGGCGTGGGGTGGTGCCAACCTGGCTCATCATGTGGCAGTCGGGGTGTACAGCGTGAAATGAAGTAAATCTGAGCATGGTGAGGTCATCACTGGCCTCCCGGGCAGCAGTGTGGTCGGGTGCTGATGCCCTGTGTACTGTGCAGCATCAGGTGATTGCAGAGAAGGTTGGTGTTGGTGCTGGTGATGCTGGTATGTTTAGTGATGTTGGTGTTGGGGATGATCATGGTAGGATTCAAAGGACCAAGGTGAAATTTTTTCAAGGGACCAATGCTGCTGGAATAGATGGCAGAAGTGCTCTGTCAATGGTGAGAGACATTGCTCCAAGGAGGCGGCAGTGAATGGAGAATTAACTGCAAACACTTCCAAAGTGCATAAAGCTCAAAAGTCTCTTCTATTATGTTTCGAACACAGATGAGACTGCACACAGGGAGGTTAAAGTAACAGTGACCTCAGTCTTTATTAAGACACTCCAGAGTAAGGAGCAGGCCTTACGGGCCGGCTTACATACAGTGCTCCCAAGGGATGCTGGGATCCCTTGGGACTTCAGGGGATGTGCTCCCTGGTGGCGGAACATGGGATTGCATGCTTTACAGATACACAACATCACTCCCCCCCGCCCCCCAAAGTCAAAGTGAAAACTATTTGCAAGGTGAGGCAGTTGGGAGCATTTCTTTCCCTGGTGGACCGCCTCAGTACAAATGTCTGTTCTGGTGTGTTGGCTGTGGCCTCGCTGGGCTGGCGTGTTGTTGGCCCTGCAGGGCTGCTAGGTGAGCCTGGCCTTGCTGGGCTGCTGGGCGTGATGGGTTCAATTTCCTGGTCCGGGGTGGTGTCTTTGATCCTTTGGGTGTGTGTTGTGGGCTCGAAAAAGGTGGTGTCTGCTGTGGGTTGTTTAGGGCAGTCTGTGAACCGCAGCCTCGTTTGGTCCAGGTGCTTTCTGCAAATTTGTCCATTGTCTAATTTGACTACAAACACCCTACTCCCTTCTTTAGCTATCACCGTGCCCGCGATCCACTTGGGACCATGTCCATAGTTTAGCACATACACAGGGTCATTCAGATCAATTTACCGTGACACAGTGGCATGACCATCGTTTACATTTTATTGCTGCCGCCTGCTCTCTACCTGATCATGCAGGTTGGGGTGAACTAGCGAGAGTCTGGTTTTAAGTGTCCTTTTCATGAGTAGCTCAGCCGGGGGCACCCCTGTGAGTGAGTGTGGTCTCGTGCGGTAGCTGAGCAGTACTCGGGGCAGGCGGGTTTGGAGTGAGCCTTCTGTGACTCGTTTAAGGCTCCGTTTGATGGTTTGTACTTCCCGCTCTGCCTGCCCATTGGAGGCTGGTTTAAACGGTGCCGAGGTGACATGTTTGATCCCATTGCGGGTCATGAATTCTTTAAATTCGGCACTGGTGAAACATGGCCCGTTGTCACTGACCAGTATGTCAGGCAGGCCATGGGTGGCAAACATGGCCCTCAGGCTTTCAATGGTGGCGGTGGTGGTGCTTCCCGACATTATTTCACATTCAATCCATTTTGAAAAAGCATCCACCACCACCAGGAACATTTTACCGAGAAATGGGCCTGCATAGTTGACATGGATCCTCGACCATGGTCTGGAGGGCCAGGACCACAAACTTAGTGGTGCCTCTCTGGGCGTGTTGCTCAACTGAGCACACATGTGGCATTGCCGTACAGAGGACTCTAAGTCAGAGTCGATACCGGGCCACCACACGTGGGATCTGGCTATCGCTTTCATCATTACTATACCCGGGTGTGTGCTGAGGAGATCCGAGATGAACGTCTCCCTGCCCTTTTTGGGTAGCACTACGCGGTTACCCCACAACAGGCAGCCTGTCTGAATGGACAGCTCGTCCTTTCACCGGTGGAACGGCTTGATTAACTTTTGCATTTCAACGGGGAAGCTGGCCCAGCTCCCATGCAGTACACAGTTTTTTTACTAGGGACAGCAGAGAATCTTGGCTGGTCCAAGTACTAATCTGGCGGGCCGCGACAGGTGATTTATCATTTTCAAACACTTCCATGACCATCAACAAGTCTGCGGGCTGCGCCACCATCAACAAGTTTGCAGGCTGCGCCATTCCCACCCCCGTGGTGGGCAATGGTAGCTGACTGAGAGCATCTGCACAGTTCTCGGTGCCTGGCCTGTGGCGGATGGTATAGTTATACACTGATAGCGCGAGTGCCCACCTTTGTATGTGGGCTGAGGCATTAGTATTTATCCCCTTGTTTTCAGCGAACAGGAATGTGAGGGGCTTGTGATCGGTTTCCAGCTCAAATTTGAGGCCAAACATGTACTGATGCATTTTCTTTACCCGAACACACACGCTAATACATAAGAACATAACATAAGAACATAAGAATTAGGAACAGGAGTAGGCCATCTAGCCCCTCGAGCCTGCTCCGCCATTCAACAAGATCATGGCTGATCTGGCCGTGGACTCAGCTCCACTCACCCGCCTGCTCCCCGAAACCCTTAATTCTCTTATTGGTTAAAAATCTATCTATCTGTGATTTGAATATATTCAATGAGCTAGCCTCAACTGCTTCCTTGGGCAGAGAATTCCACAGATTCACAACCCTCTGGGAGAAGAAATTCCTTCTCAACTCGGTTTTAAATTGTCTCCCCTTTATTTTGAGGCTGTGCCCCCTAGTTCTAGTCTCCCCGACCAGTGGAAACAACCTCTCTGCCTCTATCTTGTCTATCCCTTTCATGATTTTAAATGTTTCTATAAGATCACCCCTCATCCTTCTGAAACTCCAACGAGTAAAGACCCAGTCTACTCAATCTATCATCATAAGGTAACCCTCTCATCTCCGGAATCAGCCTAGTGAATCGTCTCTATACCCCCTCCAAAGCTAGTATATCCTTCCTTACGTAAGCTGACCAAAACTGCACGCAGTACTCCAGGTGCGGCCTCACCAATACCCTATACAGTTGCAGCAACACCTCCCTGCTTTTGTACTCCATCCCTCTCGCAATGAAGGCCAACATTCCATTTGCCTTCCTGATTACCTGCTGCACCTGCAAACTAACTTTTTGGGATTCATGCACAAGGACCCCCAGGTCCCTCTGCACCACAGCATGTTGCAATTTCTCCCCATTCAAATAATATTCCCTTTTACTGTTTTTTTTCCCCCCCCCAAAGTGGATGACCTCACATTTTCCGACATTGTATTCCATCTGCCAAACCTTAGCCCAATCGCTTAACCTATCTGAATCCCTTTGCAGCCTCTCTGTGTCCTCTACACAACCCACTTTCCCACTCATCTTTGTGTCATCTGCAAATTTTATTACACTACACTCTGTCCCCTCTTCCAGGTCATCTATGTATATTGTAACCAGTTGTGGTCCCAGCACCAATCCCTGTGGCACACCACTAACCATCGATTTCCAACCCGAAAAGGACGCATTTATGCCTCTTTCTCAATCATGCTGTAGGCCCTCTCGGCGTTAGACAAGCTCCTGGAGGTATCGGCGACAGGTTGCAACTTCCCTGCAACGTTAGCTTGTTGTAATACATGGCCGACTCCGTGCGACGATGCATCACATGCTAGTACGAGTCTTTTACATTGGTTATACAATACAAGCAGCTTGTTGGAACATAAAATGTTTCTGGCTTTCTCAAAAGCAATTACTTGTTTTTTCCCCATACCCAGTTCTCACCTTTACACAATAACACATGTGGGGGTTCTAAGAGGGTGCTTAACCCAGGTAGGAAGTTACCAAAATAGTTGAGGAGTCCCAGGAATGACCGCAGCTCCGTGACGTTCTGTGGCCTGGACGCGTTCCTGATAGCCTCTGTGTTGGCGCCTGTGGGCCGAATGCCGTCCGCCACGATCTTTCTCCCCAAAAACTCGCATTTCGACTTCTTTAGCCACAGCTCTACGCGGTCCAGTCGCTGGAGGACCTCCTCCAGGTTTTATAGGTGGTCGACGGTGTCCCGACCCATGACCAATATGCCGTCGTGAAAAACCACCGTGCGTGGTACCGACTTGAGTCGGCTCTCCATGTTTCTCTGGAAGATCGCTGCAGCCAACCGAATTCCAAATGGGCATCTGTTGTAGATGTCAGTCCCTTGTGCGTGTTGATGCAGGTGAGGCCCTTCAAAGACTCCTCCAGCTCCTGCGTCATGTAGGCCAAAGTCAGGTCGAGCTTGGTGAACGTCTTGCCTCCTGCCAGCTTCGCAAATAGGTCGTCTGCCTTAGGTAGTGGGTATTGATCCTGTAGCGAGAAACGATTAATAGTTACTTTGTAATCGCCGCAAATCCTGACCGTGCCATCACTTTTGAGTACTGGAACAATCGGGCTGGCCCACTCACTGAATTCCACTGGGGAGACGATGCCTTCGCGTTGCAGCCTGTCCAGCTTGATTTCCACTCTCTCCCTCATCATGTGAGGTACCGCTCGCGCCTTGTGGTGAATGGGTCGTGCCTCTAGGACCAAGTGGATCCACACCTTCGCCCCAAAAAAGTTTCCAATGCCTGGCTCGAAAAGGGAAGGAAATTTGTTAAGAACCTGGGTACATGAGGCCTCATCCAAATGTGATAGCACTCGGATGTCATCCCAGTTCCAGCGGATTTTGCCCAGCCAGCTCCTTCCAAGCAGTGTGGGGCCATCGCCCGGGACAATCCAGAGTGGCAGTTCGTGCAATGTGCCCTCGTAGGTGACCTTGACCATGGCGCTGCCCAGGACAGTGATAAGCTCTTTGGTGTACGTTCTCAGTTTCGTGTGGGTGGGGCTCAGGGCTGGTCTGAGTGCCTTGTTGCACCACGGTCTCTCAAACATCTTTTTACTCATGATGGATTGGCTAGCGCCAGTGTCCAGTTCCATGGCTACAGGTAAGCCATTCATTTTTACATTTAGCATTATAGATGGACATTTCGTCGAAAATGTGTGCACCCTGTGTTCTTCAGCATCTGCCTCCTCTCTCTGAGGCTCGAAATTGCTTTGATCCACTATGGACCGATCGTCCTCTGCCACGTGGTGGTTAGCAGCTCATCTGCAAGCTCGTTGGAGTGCCCCATTGTTCCACAGCTCTTGCAAACATACCCTTTGAAGCGGCATGAATAGGCTGAATGGAAGCCTCCACAACACCAATGAGGTGTGAATTGCCTTGCATTCATCCTTTGTTGCGGACTCTGAGTCATCTGGGTCACCTGAGGCCTGCTGGCAGTTGCAGACTCATGATTTCTGCCCTGTACATTTCTGCTCGCAAACACAGTTCCAGTTAATTTATGAACATTGCTAGCACTTGTGTGCTGAGAGATTTGTTTGGTGTTATCACTGGTGAACATAAACGCCTGTGCTATCGCAATGGCCTTACTGAGGGTCGGTGTCTCTACAGTCAAAAGTTTTTGTAGGATGGTCTCGTGGCCAATGCCCAGTACAAAAAAGTCTCTGAGCATCTGCTCCAGGTAGCCATCAAACTCACATTGTCTTGCAAGTCACCTTAGCTCGGCGATGTAGCTCACCACTTCCTGATCTTCAGATTGCTGGCACATGTAGAATTGATACCTCACCATCAGCACGCACTCCCTCGGGTTAAGATGCTCCCGAACAAGTGTACACAGCTCCTCATATGACTTATCTGTGGGTTTCACTGGAGCCAGAAAATTCTTCATGAGGCTGTAGGTCGGTGCCCCGCAGACCGTGAGGAGGACTGCTCTCCTTTTTGCAGCGCTTCCTTCTCCATCCAGCTTGTTGGCTACAAAGTACTGGTCTAGCCTATTGACATAGGCTTCCCAGTCCTCACCCTCCGAGAACTTCTCCAGGATGCCCACAGTTTGCTGCATCTTTGCGTTGGATTCGTATACTCGTCGCCAGTTATTGTGTTCCTAACACAGATGAGACTGCACACAGGGAGGTTAAAGTAACAGTGACCTCAGTCTTTATTAAGACACTCCAGAGTGAGGAACAGGCCTTAGGGGCCAGCTTATATACAGTGCTCCCAAGGGATGCTGGGATCCCTTGGGACTGCAGGGGATGCGCTCCCTGCTTTACAGATACACAACATCTTCCAAATCCTGAAGGCTTCAGATTCTGACATTAGAAAGTGAACAGCTGTGAAATGGTAGCTTTTATACCACTTCTGCAGCTGTCAACTAGCCAAAGCAATAGAGAGTCACTAACAACCCAACTCCACTTACCTGGTATCTTCTCCGAGGAACGACAAACGCATTAAAAGATTGGTAAAATTGTAAGTACTGTATATACTTGCGTATCCTACGATCTCACGTATCATGCGACCCCTAAATTTTCATCCCGAAAACATGATTTTATCATATATCTCATGTATCATGCGAGTCACTTTTTTGAGATACCAGATGCCACTAGGCTAGGCTTTCAAACAAGTTTAACAAGTACCCAACACGTAACAAGTACCCTAACACATAACAACGATCGAATACAGACCTTAACAACCGAATCATGAAACATCGAGTGGATTCTGTTGTGAAAGCTGTTCGCGAATCGAACACCGATATAGCAATCATTCCAGCTGGCTTGACTCGCGTCGTTCAGCCACAGCCTCTACTGTGTTTGCGGGTAAAAGAAGCATGGGCTGAGATAGATGGAGCCTCTAATAATGCAGCAAACTTCAGAGGGAGTTGTGGGTGGCGATCTCTAGACCACAGCAAAGATACAGTACAAGTGACAATAGAGGCTGCAATCCAGCCCAGGAGATACCTGCCGAGATTCAGCGTGGATACGGTCTGCTTAACAGCCTAACAGCCTAATCTTGGCCAGCACTTCACACCCGCAAATTTTGTATCTCGCGTATCATGCGACCCCCCAAATTTAGGTTACAATTTAGGTCTTCAAAAGTCGCATGATACGCGAGTATATACGGTACCTGTTTTTCAGCCTCTTAACTAGCATTTAAGTACCTTTTAATTATGTTAATTACCTGTCTCGCCACTTGCTGTCGGATCTGTGATCCGAACGCAAATGTGACGGTTCAGAAACTCACACGGAGGTGGGTTTGGAGCAGGATCCTGACCCGCTGTCAATCAGGGCCATTTTGACAGTGGGACCACCTCCAAATCCGCACTAGCAGAGCTGGGAAGATCTGTAAACGGCCAGTCTTAGTCCCTGTATCATTGTACTGAATAACCCACACTATCTGTAAACGGCCAGTCTCAGTCCCTGTACCACTGCACTGAATAACCCACACTATTTGTAAACAGCCAGTCTCAGTCCCTGTATCATTGTACTGAATAATGTACACTATCTGTAAACAGCCAGTCTCAGTCCCTGTATCATTGTACTGAATAACCCACACTATCTGTAAACAGCCAGTCTCAGTCCCTGTATCATTGTACTGAATAACGTACACTATCTGTAAACAGCCAGTCTCAGTCCCTGTACATTGTACTGAATAACGTACACTATCTGAAAATAGCCAGTCTCAGTCCCTGTACCACAGCACTGAATAACCCACACTATCTCTAAAAAGAAAATATTTTCAGGTGACAAATTAAGAACTTTATACAAGAAATGTATCCTCGAACATTAAGGCTATTGGTTTAAGTACACGTTTTCGTATAGTTAGTAACAATAGATCAACCTAGCCGATTCACATCAATAACATTGTACTGAATAACTGATACTATCTGTGAGATGGCCAGTTTCAGCCATAAGCCCAGTTCATTGTGCTTACTGGCCTTGACTTTGTACTAAATAATCTATCTGTAAATAGACACTCATTTCTGTCTCATTGCTGCATAGGTATCCTGCTGGGGGTGAAGATGGTGGCTGACATATGCTGGACCCTGTATATAAAGATGATTTCTGAAGTTATGTCAGCCCAGTTAACAGTTACACAGCTAATCTAATTAACTGTACATTCATGTGTGCATCTGATCCAAAAAGCAGGAACATTATGGTTAGCTACATGTTTGAAACTAGCATCAAATAGTGCAAGCATCAATTCTAGAAATGACTTTAAAAATTATATTGCAAAAATTAAAGAAATTAAAACATCTCAAATACTGCAAAAGCGACACTTTTAAGATGTTTAATGTGTTGAACGTTCTAATGCTCTAGATTAACTGCTTCTTATTTTAAGTTAAGATTTAGAGAATACCTTATAAAGTAATCAGAAATAAGCACTAAATGTTGAATATTTATTGTAGAATCTTTTATTGCTCCATGTTTTAAAACTGATATAAGAAAATAACCTTAGTTTATCAGTTTCTTATACTTATTAACTATTTTGTTTACTGAAGGGTAGAAATTACTGTCAGAGATCTTATTGCACAAATGATTACGGTGCTCAATGTAAATTCTTCCCTGCTATTTTAATGGGGGCTTTACTCAAAAGAATGAGTTCCCATTGAAAGTGCAATCTGTCTGCTAAGAGGAATTTCACTTCCTTACAGAAACTGGTGTGGGAAATAGAAATAACACACTGTTACGGTAGGTAATGCTCTGCTAAGGTACATTGTTAGTAAAAAGTAAAGGAAGCTTTATAATGCATGTAACTTGTGCTGTTCTTGACTGAGAAACATTTGATGGGACAGTGTAGAAGGAACTTTAGTCTCCACATGTGTCATGCTGTTCTTAATCTAGGAGTGCTTGATGAGGCACTGTAGAGGGAATTCTTTCTTTGCACCTATCTTGGGAGTGCTTGATGTTGACAGTGGGCACAGAAAATACGAATGTTTCCTATCGCCTAGCATTGACATTCCTCACTCTGGTAAGCACAGTCACTGATAATGAGTTACCCAAACAGCATCCTTCTGGGTCTCACTTTTAATTTTTAACCTTTTAATTAAAAAAAAAATGCTTGTGTTTTGTTTGGCTCATCCTTGGGTATTTGCTAAAGAGCTAGCTCAGATATTTAGCAGAGACTTAAAAAGCAATCGTGCTCATAATTGGTCCTTATGTACTGATTTCTGAATTGTACATCACTTGGGCACTACTACACTCAGCACAAAAACATTTGAGTGGCTACATAGCCGCAGGGAAGAGCTTGTATACAAAGAGATTTTAATATGAATTAACACTTTAAACTAGTATACAAAACCAAGGAGGTGCTATATTTTCACAGACTGATCAGCGATAATATTTACCTTTTCTTTTATTGCAATAGTTTATTATATGTAGATCGGTGCCTCCACTTACCAGTCCAGATCCGTCAGTACACCAACCTGAGATATTACACTACCCAAAAGACACAATTAATTCCAGCAGAGATCTCTTATGTTCTCTGCAACCATTTTCTAAATATGGTTTACAAATTTGTTAAATAATAAACAGTGAATAGTCACTAAGTGGTTTAAACAATCCATTTAAAAAAGCACAACAGAATTTGGTCCTGGTTTCAAATTCAGGAGTTGCAAGTAGTGCCACAAGGAGGCCTCAGCTGAACGACTTTTGAGTAACCACAGCTTATTCTCAGGAACTCATAATCTGGATTTATTTTTGGTGAATTTTGGGCTTATTTTGGTAAAGAATGTTGATGCTAGGAAATGGAACACTTTCCCATTTCTGGCACATTATTCAACGTAGCCGACAGTTTCCAGGCTGAGATCAGTACAGGGTGATTCGCAGATGGCAGAGTTAAGTTATACCGCCGACTGCACATCATTGGTTTCAGGATACTCGAAAGTTAAGATCGTTTCCTGCACTCTCGAATGGATCCACACCAGAAATAGTTTCACATTAAGGCAAAAGGAGTAGCATGAAGGCAGCACAAGAGTGATAGAGAGTAAAACTACTACGCTGTCCATCCTCTAACGCTTCCGAAGTGAGATTGTCAATTTCATGCCAATTTGTGCTAAACTAGGGGCGTTTGTTCAGTAGGGCCATGACAGGTATTTAAGCTTATATCGTAAAACTCATTACCTGTTCTTTTACCGATATACTAGCAATCAGATGAACATTTTTCCAGGGAGTACAAGGACTTTCTTTTGATGCAGAAAAGGAAGGGGGAGTTGAGAGGGAGCTTCTCAGCATAGTCAAGCAAAATTCAAAACACAAGAACCTGCTTTGAAATGGTAGGAAGTTCCAGGTTCAATTCATAGACCCAAGTTTGTGCCGAGTTAGCTGGTCACAGATGTGAAGTTACGATCGACCTTAATGCCTTAGGTTAGAAAGGATGAAAATTGACCAGACTCCCCCTCCAGATTGCTATCCAATGTCGCCTGCTGGAAATGTATGAGTGCAGAAGTTGGGCAAGGACAGGCTTGGTCGTGATATCCCCGTAGTCACGTAACCGACCAATCCTCACTGTCCACGCACACATATGTCGAAGGGAAACCTGGGTAAAGTACCAGTGCCTCCAACAATCAATGATTCAGGTAGAAAGAAAAGAAAATTGTGTAAACAAATTCTAGACACAGCGTTCTTAAATGGTAACATATCAGACATTGTTATGATGAGGCTTATGCTTCTGTCTCTGCAGTTTGAATCATCTGATAAATCCCACAAAAGTAGGTAATTACATTGTTCTAACTTGGTTAAGTGACTAGGTATAAGGCCCAGTTCTAACTATACCGAGCACAATTGTTATACAATCGCCACGTCACATCATCAGGAGGTATCCCAGCCAGGGAAAACGATCATTTAAAATATATCCTAAGAAGTTCAAAATAACACCAGCTGTCTACTCAGGTCCTATTTTATTTTTATTAATATTTTCTCATTGTGATCATAATTAACTTATCTAAGTTTGGAATTAGAAAAACATATTGGTAAATATTATTGAGGAACCTAACAACAGTGGAAAGACCCATAACACAAACTATCAAAATTGAAAAAAAACTTGCATTTATATATAGCGCCTTTAACGTAGTAAAACATCCCAAGGCGCTTCACAGGAGTGTTATCAAACAAAGTTTAACATAGGGCCACACAGGAGATATTAGGACAGATGACCAAAAGAGTAGAAAGACACAATTCTGTCAGTCTTTAATGATTTAATAACTGGGTGGTGAGCTTTGATTTGAACCAATTAGTTCTATATCCTGAAATTATGGTGTTATGTTGGCTCGGTTGATAGCACTCTTCCTTCTGAGTCAGAAGGCTTTACGTTGAAGTCTCGGACCATAACTTGAGCATCTAATCTGGACTGACACTTCAGTGCAGTACGTATTTTTTGGATAAGGCCCTGTCTTGATGTTGAAGAACAATACTTGAAGATGAGCAAGACTTCTCCAAGTATCCTGGCCAATATTGAACCAAGCCAACATCACCAAAACAGATGAAATGGCGGTTCTCATTGCTTTTTGTGGAAGCTTGCTGTGATTGCCTCCATAACAGTCATGCATTTCAAAATAATTCATTGTATGTGAAGTGCTTTGAGGCACTATTAAATCCAGTCTTTCTTTAAAACATATTCTGATATTAAATCTGTCAGTAGTGATAGGATTCTGAGTTTTTTTAACAAATGTGGGGTAGATCTTGACTTTGTGCGATAGTGTAAAATGGGTGATAGCGAGTCAGCAGCCTGTTTTACAGCTCTCCACAATGAACGGAAAAATCAGGACAGATGTAAAACAGACTGCTGAGTTGCTATCATCCGTTTTATACTGTCCCCCAGTCAAGATCTACCCTTATAGTCTGTATAGGTGTACGCATTCACACAGAGGCTCCGGATATACAGGTTTCCCTGATGACTATCATCAAGTATTGTTCTTCAACATCAAGACAGGGCCTTATCCAAAAAATACGTACTGCACTGAAGTGTCAGTCCAGATTAGATGCTCAAGTTATGGTCCGAGACTTCAACGTAAAGCCTTCTGACTCAGAAGGAAGAGTGCTTTCAACTGAGCCAACATAACACAAAAACTAATTGTAATAATATTGGATTCAGGAGTGAAACATCTCGTTTTCTAGATGAAAGGATGCCACAGGTGCTTGAGAGCAGGGCACAACAAGCATATCCACACCAGATTTAATCAGTTAACTTTACCCAATCAATACTGTTCAGTGTTTTCTCTGGAAAGGATGAAATAAGCACTGATGAAACTGCACAATATGTTTTCTCTCAGTTAGAGGCTGATATAATATTAGACCTGACCACGAGTAAGCACTCACTGTGAAGATGCCATGTTAGGTGCTGGATTTAAGGCTATGTTGAGTGTTGCTACTTGTAATGCCTTATGCCATCTACACTGAAACTATGAGCTTTTCTTCTCTGCCTTGTGGCCAAGTTAAATAAGTGCGAATGCATAAGAATTAGTTCACATGTAGCCATTATTGCAATGTTACTTTTATGGGCATTTTATTGGGAATTATTAAATTGCAGGAATGGATGTAATGCATGACATATTCTTTCCCACAATATGTAGCCAATCCTCTTTGTGACAAAGATGTTATGTAGAGTGATCTGAGTAATGATACTGATTGTTGTTCTCACAAGGACAGAGTATCCATTTATGTAATCAGCCCAGACTGGTTGCTCGCCAGATAGAGACAGTAAAATAAACTCTGCTATGAACTGTGTGCTGAGGTGTTTTAGAGGTAAATCGTCTCCTTGTCCTTGAGTTCTAATAAACTGTCTCTTTTCATGTTACAACTGTTTAAGGACTCTTTCTGAACTTGATAACTTGTTATAATGGGCATTAAGATAGGCTGTCCTGATTAGAGAAGCTGTTGAGACAGCAGTCAATCCCTGTCACATACAGTTGACGTTAATTATTGTTAAGAGCCGGACTGCAAGTGGCACCTTATTCACAGCTTCTTTTTACCTTAATCGATACAAGAATAATTCAGAGTGTTATGATAAGGGATGGGTGAAAGGCAAATTTAACACAAATCAAACATCCAGATCCTGTGTCAAATTCTCACCTGGTCTGAAGCTGAAGAAGCATAAAGCAAGACACTTGTGTTTTCCTAGCACTCATATAATCAGTTATTTGTCCTACTGAGAATCACATTTGATGCTTAGGACATAACATAATCCAAGATTGATCAATACACATTATTAGAATGGTAATCTGTCTGGTGATGTTTCCATTGCATTGACCCCCATAGAATAGCAAAAAGAGTAAAATGCTGCCACTAGCATCATGATGGAACAGACTAATAGAACGATGATGCTACCATAGGAATAGGAAGAGGCCATTCAGCCTCTCAAGCCATTTAATAAGTTAATTGCTGATATGTATCTTAACTCCCTTTACCCCTTTGTGTGAAGACCTGCTTCCTAACATCACTTCTTAACGGCCTAGCTCTAATATTAAGGTTATGCCCCCCTTGTTCTGGACTCCCCTATCAGAAGAAATAGTTTCTCTCTAGCCTATTAAATCTTTTAATCATCTTAAACATCACTATTATTCACCCCCTTAATCTTTTATACCTGAAGGAATACAAGCCTAGTCTATGCACCCTGTTCTCATAATTTAAACCTTTAAGCCCCGGTATCATTCTGGTGAATCTGCACTGCATCCCCTTCAAGGCTAAGGGTGATCCCATGTGCTGTGCCCCTTTGTCTGTGATCAGTGCACTAAAAACATTTAGAACTCTTATAAAATACCCTTCCTGAGATGCGGTGCCCAGAACTGAATGCCGTGCTCCAGATGGGGTTGGACCAGGACTCTGTGCAGCTGTAATATAACTTACACCTCTTTGTATTCCAGACCTCTTGAGAGAAAGGCCAACATTCAATTAGCCTTTTAAATAAGTTTGTATACCTATCCGTTAATTTTGAGTGATTTGTGTACATGGAGCTCTAAATCTCTCTGCTCCTCCACAGTTCCCAGCTTCTTGCCATTTAGAAAATACTCTGATCTACTGTCATTGGGTCCAAAGTGGATGACTTCACACTTCTCCATATTGAACTACATCTGCTACAGTTTTGCCCACTCACTTAATTTGTTTAAGTCCGTTTGCAATTTTCTGCTCCAATCTACACAACTTACCTAGTGTTGTCGATAAACTTGGTTATATGACACTCTATCCCTTCATCTAAGTCATTGATTAATATAGTGAAAAGCTCAGGCCCCAGGACAGATTCCCTGGGGGGACATCATTAGTCACATCCTGCCAATTGGAGTAAATATAATATCTATACGTTTAAAATAAATACTTAAATATTTATATAATAGTAGCTATTTTTGAGTTGAAGAGATACAAATTTAAAATTCTTCGTCCCAGTCAAAGTGTGAAAAGCATTTCTCAGCCTGTTCAAATTGTCTAAGTCTGTCTAAAGCCATCAAAGGGAGATGGGCAATTCAGTGAGACATTTCATGGACAGTCAGCAGCAAACCACCATGTATAGAACCTTATATCCAGTCCCGTTTACATTGCAATCGAGCATGACTTTATTATTTCCTATCTTCTAAATAGAGATAAATAAGTTCGTAACTACTTTAAATCTGCAACATCTCATATTTTCAGTTCACTTTACTTTAATAAATCTCTTTGGCAATTTATAGATCAAGCCACAGTTGAGTGGAGTGTTTAGGGATACCAGGCTTTGGTCTGTGCAAATGGGTGGTTGTGCCATGGCCGATAGATGACCGCCTAAGATGTAAAGGAAGCCTTCCTCCTTCAGAAACAGCAAATAGAACCCATACCTAATAGGATTCCAAGTGAATGGAGAGAAAAAAGAAAAACTTGCATTTATATAGCACTTTTTACAACTTCAGGATGTCCCCAAGTACTTTACAACCAATGAAGTACTTTTGAAGTGTAGTCCCTGTTGTAATGTAGGAAACACATCAGCCAATTTGCACACAGCAAGATCCCACAAACAACAATAAGATAATGAAAAAGATCATCTGTTTTAGTGATATTGGTTGAAGGATAAATATTGGCCAGGACACCCGGGAGAACTCACTGCCCTTCTTTGAAATAGTGCCATGGGATCTTTTACATTATTCTGGCCAACATTTATCCCTCAGCCAATGCCACTAAAACAGATTAACTGGTCATTACTATTGCTATTTGTGGGACCTTGCTGTGTACAAATTGACTTTAGTATTTTGCAACAGTAACTACATTTCGAAAGTATTTTATTGGCTGTAAAGCACTTTGGGACGTCCTGAAAGGCACCATATAAAATCCAGGTGTTTCGTTTTTCCTTTTTTAAGAGAACAATCACCAAAATGTTCAAAGGAGCACCCATTTTATAAGAATTCTGAATGTTTTTAGTGCACAGATCACAGACGAAGGGTCACAGCACTTAGCTCCCACGTCACTGCCTAGACATATCATCATCATCATAGGCAGACCCTCGAAACGAGGATGACTTGCTTCCATGCCAAAAAAGGATGAGTACACGGGTGTTTCAATGAAGGACCTAATATTCCAGGTCCTGAACTACATCTTGAAGGGTGGAAGATGCCTGTGCGTGGATTTTTTTAACGTGTGGTGGCCGTTGCACACCAGCCACCACACGGGCTTGACAGAGCTAGGTCTTGGTCCAGTGGCAAGGATTACCCAAGACGACTGGAGACCAGCTCTGCTGCATAGACTTAGTGCGCACACACATCGCAGTGTGGGCTGGCCCGTGCTGCCCCTGGGCTCTCGCTGTTTCTGGGCCCCAGACTCACGCCTCTCCTGGGCCCTGGTTACTTCCATCTACAAACTCTTGCCATTCCTGCGCCCCTCCTGCTGTGCCTGCCCGCACTGCAATCAGCGACCTGGCTTCGCAGCCGTCGCCCTCCTGCAGCAGCACGCGCTGCTCCCTGCAGTGGCATGCTGCCGCACACTGCTCCCTCCAATGGCCCCAGCCTGCTGATGGTCTTGCAGGCCGGGACCGCACCGATTTCTGTGCCGGACCACCGCATGTTGCTCCCTGTAATGGCCCCGGCCTGCTGATGGTCTTGCAGGCCGGGACCGCGCCGATTTACGGGCCGCCACACGCTGCTCCCTGTAATGGCCCCAGCCTGCTGATGCCACACATCATCAACCGGTAATTCAACCATCGGAGATAGGCAGTCTGCGAGATTGAAGATGACTCCTCATCTTTGTTTCCCACTCCTTGAACATATAATGGATGGTGGGACGCTTTGGGCGAGCAAAACACCCAAGACCGACTGGCCTTGTAATTTAAATTCCACTTGTCCAATTGACCCTAGCTCTGTCCTTCACAGAATGTGTCCTATTGTGCCAGTCTTTATGAGCGAATCTTGGGGTTGATATTTTGATATTGGAATTGCATTGTGTGTGTTTGTGGTGGGGGAGGACATTTATACTGGATTTAATTCCCAAATCTACAACTCCACTACCTAGAAGTACAAGGGCATCAGGCACATGGACACACTATCACCTCCAATTTTGCTCTCCAAATCACACAATACCCTGACTTCGACATATATTGTTGCCTCATTGTCGCTGGGTCAAAATCCTGAATTTCGCTACCTAACAGCACTGTGGGAGAACCTTCACCACACGGACTGCAGCGGTTCAAGGCGGAGGCTCACCACCACCTTCTCAAGGGCAACAAGGGATGGGCAATAAATGCTGGTCTTAATAATGTCATCCTCCAGAATGATTTTTTTAAACCTGCAATAAACAATTTAACTTAGTGAACTTCTTTTGGTCTGAATACATAGAAATAAGTAAACATTACACTAAATGGATCTTTAAATAATTGTCAGATATATACATTTTTTAAAGGGTAATACGCAGAATGAGGATTCCAAACGCCTTATTTCCCAGCCGGTGATGAAGCTGACGTTTGCTTTTGGTTGGGACGGGCAAGAGCTGTGAGCGACTGAGTCAGCTGGGTGGCTGCCCCGTCTCAGTGCGAGTTGCGAGCTGTTTGCTGACAGCCAACTTCCGCATGTGACAGCAGTTGCAGCGCTGGGCGGAGATCGAGGGAGAGACCGATTCAAAGTGGCTCACACAGCAGGATCTCCATGCAGAGTTGCCTGGGTCTTATAACCTCGCAGGTCACCCATGAGAAGCATCGTGCGATGCTCCACCGAAAGTCCTACACCATCACCGAGTCCTCCAGGGCGAAGAGGAACTGCAGCCCTCACGGTGCGCCGCAAGGCAGGTTCAGCATGCTGGAGCTGAGCTCCGCCGCTCAGACTTCCGCCAGTCCCGCAAGCGAGCAGGGTGAAAACTCCGTCTGCAGACTTCGACCGTCCCGCGGAGAGCCGGAGCACGTTGACTTGGAGCCCCGGCTCCACCTGCTCCCCAATGTCCCCCAGCTCACCATCACCTCGGACGAAGGGACAACCCAGGACAGCCTGGAGCTGGAGATGGACCTGGACCCGAACTCCAACATCAAAGTGTGCCGCAAGCTCTCCAACTCGTCTCTCTCGTCCACCGGCTCCTCGCTCTTCGAAGAGTCTGAGGATGACCTCCTCGCCGACAGTGACAACCACATCAAAGGCCACGGCGATGTGCAGCAAGAGGACCTCAATCTGGTGAGTACAAGTGCATCAAACTTCCACCTCTGCCGCAGGGAGAATGGCAAGACGCCCCCAGCAGGACCCCAAAAAGTCAAGCAAGGCTTTGGAGAGGCTGCAGAGGAGGTTCACCAGAATGATACAAGGGATGAGGGACTTCAGTTATGTGGAGAAGCTGGGTAGTTCTCCATAGAGGAAAGAACAATCCAATTACCTCCACTCCCCTGGTGGGGAGATTTCATGGAGGTGTTCACAATGATGATGGGTTTTGATAGAGTACATAGGGTGACATTATTTCCACCAGCGGAAGGAATGATAACTAGACTTCAATTTACATTAATTGGCAGAAGAGGGGAGATAAGGAGAACTTATATTTTATGCAGCGAGTTATGATCCGGAATACACTGCCTGAAAGGGTGGTGGAAGTAGATTCAATAGTAACTTTCAAAAGGGAATTGGAGAAATACTTGAAAATGAAAAATGTGCAGGGATATGGAGAAAGAGCGAGGGGGGAGTGGGGCTAATTGGAAGAGCCAGAACAGGCGTGATGGGTGGAATGGGCTCCTCCTGTGCTGTATGAATCTATACTGCAAAACTGAGGACAAACATCTTCAAATACTCAGCAGCTCAGGCAGCCTCTGTGACCTATCCATGTTTCAGGTCTTAAGAACTCAAAGTGTGACTGACTCATGTTTCTCCACAGACGCTGTCTGACCTGCTGAGTATTTCCAGACATTTCTGTTTTTGTTTTTTTAACAGAACAGCAAACTGTGAATTTGTGTTTATTATCCACACAAATGCTGTGAGAAGCACTTTTGCCTGGTTAGGTGCAATGTGAAATAAATGAACGAAAATTGTTCGCAAAGTGGGAGGAGTAGGTGTGAGTGAGTAACTGTTGTTACGTGGTTTACAGGCAGATCTGGTCTGTTTTGTTTACTGCAGGCAGAACAACCACCACACACACACACACACACACCCACTGACACCCACACACACACACACCCACTGACACACACACTGACATACACACACACATACACTGACACACACAAAACACAGGCACTGACACACACACACATATACTGACACACACACACACCACTGACACACACAAAACACAGACACTGACACACACACACCACTGACACACACAAAACACAGGCACTGACACACACACACCACTGACATACACACAAAACACAGGCACTGACACACTGACACACACACACAGACACTGACACACACACATACTGACACACACACACACACTGACACACACATACACACTGACATACACGCATACTGACACACACACACCACTGACACATACACAAAACATAGTCACTGACACACACACACACCACTGACACACACAAAACACAGGCACTGACACACACACATACTGACACACACGCACACAGACACTGACACACACACTGACACACACTCATACTGACACACACACACACACATACTGACACACACACACACTGACACACACACACTGATACACACACACACTGACACACACACACACAAACCACAGGCACTGACACACATACAACACACAGATACTGACACACACACACAACACACAGATACTGACACACTCGCACACACCACTTGCGCACACACACACCACACACATACACACCACTCACACACACACACACACACACACATTGACACATAACAACATGTATTTATATAGCACCTTTAATGTAGTAAAATGTCCCAAGGTGCTTCACAGGAGTGTTCTAAGACAAAACAATAAATTTGACACCGTGCCACATAAGAAGAAATTATGACAGATGATCAAAAGCTTGGACAAAGAGGTAGGTTTTAAGGGTGTCTTAAAGGGAGGAAAGAGGTGGAGAGGTTTAGACAGGGAGTTCCAGAGGTTTGGTCCCAGGCAGGCACGGCCACCAATGGTTGAGCAGTTATACTCAGGGATGCTCACACTGACACACACACACACACACTGACACACATGCACATACAGACATCAACGCACAACACAGACAGACAGACAGGCACACACACACATACTGACACACGCAGGCACTGACACACACACACACACACACACACACACAGAGCACACACTGAAGACACAGACACTAACACAAACCCACACAGGCACTGACACACAAACACACACACTGACACACAACACACACAAACACTGACACACAGACACTAACACACAAACACACACATACAAACACACAGCACACACACAGAGGACACGTGTACAGACACAACAAACAAACACACAGACACTAACACAAACACATACTGGCACACAAAGAGACACACACATACAGACACACTGACAAACAAACGTGCAAACAGACATTGACATACACAAACACACACACACAAACTTACACAGACACACACATACACAGACACAAAAAAGCACGCACAAACAGACACACACACACTCAAATAAACAAATACACATGCAGACACACACAAACACAGAAGGCGGTGGAGGCCAAGTCACTGAATATATTTAAGAGGGAGATGGATAGATTTCTAGACGCAAAAGGCATCAAGGGGTATGGAAAAAAAGCGTGAATATGATGTTGAGATAGAGGATCAGCCATGATCATATTGAATGGCGGTGCAGACTCGAAGGGTCGAATGGCCTACTACTGCTCCTATTTTCTAAGTTTCTATGTTTCTAAACACAGACACACACAAATACAGACACACACAAACACAGTCACACAAACACAGACACACAAACACAGGCACACACATGCAGACACACACAAACACAGAAACACAAGTACATATAATGAAGGTTTATACTTCAAAATGAGACACAGTAAGCTGGCATCTCCCTATTTTATTTTCTTCCCTTTCCTTGCTAAAGGCAGTGAATGATGCTGCAGTGCAGCTCCACAGGCGGCAAGCAACCCTTCGCTAGCTTGTCCAAGTGGCTATGCGTCTTTTCCAAACCTTAGTCAGTGAGCGGCACCTGGTTATTCTACCATGTTGGGCATCACAGCAGACTCTGCTCTTCCCTCACCTGGACGCTGTTAGTTTCTCTTTTGGCGATAAGTGGGGGGGAGAGTCCTTTATTTTTGATCACTGATTGAAACTAACAGTTTGTAGGAAAGTTTATTTGTTAATAATAAGAATGAGTCAGCCACAATTCATCTTTAACTTTTTTTCACATAGCCAACCAATATAAATGTCCCCAAATCGTGCTGATGTAACAGTTGTCACCAGCAATGGTTGAACGCCAGCAGAGAACATCCTGCCTTGCTCAAGGTAGCGACTTGCTGAGTACCCAGGTGGCCATTCTTACGTTTCTCCTTAGGAAAGCATTGACATGCTTAAGTAAGCTTTGAAGTACTTCAGAAAGCATTGAAATACTTAAGTAAGCTTTGAAGTACTTAATAAAGCTTTGCACTTAATAAAGCATTGAACAACTTAACAACAATACAACTTGTATTTATATAGCGTCTTTAACGTAGTAAAACGTCCCAAGGTGCTTCACCAGACACAATTTGACACAGGGCCACATAAGCTATTAGCAGAAAATGCTGGAAATACTCAGCAGGAGTATTTGGACAGGTGACCAAAAGCTTGATCAAAGAGATAGGTTTTAAGGAGCGTCTTAAAGAAGGAGAAGGAACGAAGGGGAGAGGTTCAGGGATGGAATTCCAAAGCTTAAGGTCTAGGCAGATGAAGGCACACCCACCAATGGTGACGTGAAGGGAATCAGGGATCTGTAAGAGGCCAGAATTGGAGGAGCGCAGAGAGGGTTGTAGGGCTGGTGAAGGCTTACAGAGACAAGGAGGCCATGGAGGGATTTGAAAACAAGAATGATAACTTTGAAATCACGCCATTGCCAGACTGGGAGCCAATGGGTCAGTGAGCACAGGGGTGATGGGTGAACGGGACTTGGTGTGAGTTAAGACATGGGACAGCAGAGTTTTGGATGAAGAAAGAATTGAAGTGCTTAAGAAAGCATTGGTGAAGCAGGTTATCATTTCTGATCCCGGTAGCAATTTCTTCATTGCAATCTGGTCAAATTAGTGTTGTTATTTTTTGACTTTTTAATATTTGAATATACTTCCAGCAAAATAAACCCTCCTGTACATTTCATGCGTTCTTTAGGATGCAATGATACATTTGCAGATTAAAAGAAAAGGTATTTTCAAAAGTCCTTTGGCCTGATATAATATCCTTAGAAAAATATAATTCACTGTTAGCCTATTTCTTAAGAATCTGTATTTGCTGTTGACTTTGCCTCAAGTGCATTCAAACAGTCACATCGTATGTGACTCATCCCACATGGTGTAGATCCGTTTTCAAAGTCGTTGCCATCCTCAAACTTTGGATAGAAGGGTACTTGGCCACTTGCATTCATGTAAACATAATTTTTAATGAAAAAAGTTGCATTATAGGAAGAAAGAATTGAATTTCTATCGGGCCTTTCACAACCTCAGGACATCCTAAAGTGCCTTACAGCCAATTAAGTACGACTGAAGTGTAGTCATTGTTGTAACAGAGACTTGAGCACATAATCCAGTCTGACACTCCTGTGCAGCACTGAGGGAGTATCTCACTGTTGGAGGTGCCGCCTTTTGGATGCGACGTTAAACTGAGGCCCCGTCTGCTATCTCATGTGGACATAAAAGAACCGATGCTGTTATTTCGAAGAAGAATAGGTAAGTTCTCCCCGGTGTCCTGGACAATATTTAGCCCTCAAGCAACATCTCTACAAATCAGATAATCTGGGCATTTAACACAGCTGTTTGTGGGATCTTGCTGTGCAAATTTGCTGCCGTGTGTCCTACACTACAAAAGTGACTACACTTCAAAAGTACTTCATTGGCTGTAAAACACTTTGGGACGTTCCGAGGTCGGGAAAGGTGCTATAAAAGTTTTCTTTATTTCAGAATAGGCTGTGGCTTTGTGGTCCATATAACTCCAGGTTACCCTTAAATTACTGTACAGAGTAGGCTTTAAATCCGGTGTCCTCAAACCCAGGAATCCACTTGGGGATACCAGAGGATCTCCACCGTGACTTGATTTCGGGATTTTCCTGCATCTTTTGATAGGTTATTTCCTTTCTTGTATGCAAATAAAGTCGTTTTCTATATCGATCCAACTGGTTTATGCCGGTATGAGCCTCATCCCACTCGACTTCATCTCACAGTATCAGCATATCCTTCTATTCTTTTCTCCCTTATGCACTTATCTAGCTTCCCCTTAAAGGCATCTGTGCTAGTCGCCTCAACCACTCCCTGTGGTACTGAGTTCCACATTCCAACCACTCTCCGGGTAAACTGATGGGAGAGACTAGAACTAGAGGGCATGATCTTAGAATACGGGGCTGCCCATTTAAAACAGAGATGAGGAGAAATTTCTTCTCTGAGGATTGTAAATCTGTGGAATTTGCTGCCCCAGAGAGCTGTGAAAGCTGGGACATTGAATAAATTTAAGACAGAAATAGATAGTTTCTTAAACGATAAGGGGTTATGGGGAATGGGCGGGGAAGTGGACCTGAGTCCATGATCAGATCAGCCATGATCGTATTGAATGGCTGAGCAGGCTCGAGGGGCCGTATAGCCTACTCCTGTTCCTATTTCTTATGTTCTTATATAAAGAGAATACTGTACTGGTTTATCTGTGGGAAGCCATCATCATAGACAGTCCCTCGGAATCGAGGAAGACTTGCTTCCACTCTAAAAGTGAGTTCTCAGGTGACTGAACAGTCTAATGTGAGAACCACAGTCTCTGTCACAGGTGGGACAGACAGTCATTGAAGGAAAGGGTGGGTGGGGAGTCTGGTTTGCCGCAAGCTCCTTCCACTGCCTGCGCTTGTTTTCTGCATGCTCTCGGCGATGAGACTCAAGGCGCTCAGCGCCCTCCCAGCTGCATTTCCTCCACTTGGGCGGTCTTTGGTCAGGGACTCCCAGATTTCGGTGGGGATGTTGCATTTTATCAAGGAGGCTTTGAGGGTGTCCTTGAAACATTTCCTCTGCCCACCTTGGGCTCGTTCGCCGTGAAGGAGTTCCGAGTAGAGCGCTTGCTTTGGGAGTCTTGTGTCAGGCATGCGAACAATGTGGCCTGCCCAGAGGAGCTGGTCAGTGCTTCAACACTGGGGATGTTAGCCTGATCGAGGACGCTAACGTTGGTGCATCTGTCCTCCCAGGGGATTTGCAGGATCTTGCAGAGAATCGTTGGTGGTATTTCTCCAGTGATTTGAGGTGTCTACTGTACATGGTCCACGTCTCTGAGCCATTCAAGAGGGCAGGTATCACTTCAGCCCTGTAGACTATGAGCTTGGTGGCAGATTTGAGGGCCTGATCTTCAAACACTCTTTTCCTCAGGCAGCCAAAGGCTGGACTAGCACACTGGAGGCAGTGCTGAATCTCATCATCAATGTCTGCCCTTGTTGATAAGAGGCTCCCGAGGTATGGTCCACGTTGTCCATGGCCGTGCCGTGGACCTTGATGACCTGGGGTGGGGGGGGGGCAGTGCTGTGCAGCGAGGCTGATGGAGGACCTTTGTCTTGTGGACGTTTAGTGTAAGGCCCATACTTTCGTACACCTCAGTAAATACGTCGACTATGACTTGGAGTTCAGCCTCTGAATGTGTGAAGACGCAAGCTGACTGTGTCTGTCAGATATTAGGAAGGGGGAATTCCCAGGAGTGTCTCAGTATCTGAAAGAGTTTTCCCTGCTGTATACTGTGCCGAGCTCAGGTTTCACAGTGGCGGACTCAAATCTGTCCAGAGAGTTCCTGTAGACTTTACTGCCGACTGCCCTTGTGGAGACTCAGTCTGGAGTCTCTGGACTATTACATATGTGGGGGAATCTCCTTCTGAAGGCGAGGTACATCGAGGAGCCTGGTTTGGGCAACAACTTGCATTTATATAGCGGCATTAACGTAGGTGATGGGGATGTCCTGAGGTAGTGAAAGGCGCTATATAAATGCAAGGTCTTTCTTTCTATTCTGTCTGGTTCTGTTTCATTCGAGAAACAACCTCCCCCAAAGCCTTGTTGAATCTTACTCCCCCTCAACTTTATACCAAGCCAGGATTTCCACCACAGTAGCCTCGACAGTGAAAATGTCAACACAGCTAACAATTAAGACTATTATTAGTTTCTAGTGACAGTGGACTCTCCTCTGCAGTGCCTAGAAAGGTAAACGGAACACCTAGATTAAACATTTACCTTTGCGCTTGCTCTAAAAGGCTCAGTATCCTGTATCAGAGTGTCTACCTTAGTTCCCAACAGTTAACGCTGGCATCATAATCATCACACCCAAGGGCAAATAATGCTAATTAAACAGCATTGCTCACCAGCCACAGATCATCATTCCACAGCTGGTGCTAAGCGCTTCAAGGCTAAATCTTCCTTTGGAATTGTTTTAAATGTTGCAAGATAGCTCGAAGTAAAAAAAGGTGATTCGCTTGCCGTGTGTTTCTGTGTTGTTACCTATCACCGTTTGGGGGATTAGTTTAAACTGCCCCAGGCTGCTCCTGTGGCCTCGCTCTCTCTAGGAGAGAACGCTGCCTCTCTCACTACCCCAGAGTGTCCCCACACTCACTAGGAGAGAGCACTAACTCTTACCCTGGCCCTTACACTGTCCCAGGCTGTTCCCATGATATACAAACCTAACAACTACCAGAAATTTAGCTGAATTTGCTTCACCTCATTTCAAGACTATCGACGTTCCAAGGCAGTCCTTAGCTATCTAAATAGTGGCCACCATTTCTTATACAGAATCCTCACCTTCCCTCTCCCATTTGGGCACTAAGTTGGCAATGTCTAGTTATTTCTGTTTGCCAGATATAAACTCTGGTATCTGCGGGAGGAAGCCTCCTCCCTGCCAACCCTGGGATTTTTATGCCAATTTAAGAACGATGAGTAACATTTCTTTCACTCTGACTTGGCGAGTGCTGTCTGTTTACCGTGTGACACACCTTGAAATGTCAGCCACTGCTTACAGATGGTATTTGTTGATTACCACTCCTAGAAACATATTCTTCATGAGTGAACTAACCAGGTGCTTGCATAAAATGTGGCTTGTCCCACACTTAGCCGCCCTTCAAATCAGTAGTTCAGAGTTTCGCAGACACTTGCTTGTCTTTCATAAGAACATAAGAACATAAGAATTAGGAACAGGAGTAGGCCATCTAGCCCCTCGAGCCTGCTCCGCCATTCAATAAGATCATGGCTGATCTGGTCGTGGATTCAGCTCCATTTACCCGCCCTCTCCCCGTAACCCTTAATTCCCTTATTGCTTAAAAATCTATCTATCTTTGACTTGAAAACATTCAATGAGTCAGCCTCAACTGCTTCCTTGGGCAGAGAATTCCACAGATTCACAACCCTCTGGGAGAAGAAATTCTTTCTCAACTCGGTTATAAATTGGCTCCTCCGTATTTTGAGGCTGTGCCCCCTAGTTCTAGTCTCCCCGACCAGTGGAAACAACCTCTCTGCCTCTATCTTGTCTATCCCTTTCATGATTTTAAATGTTTCGAGAAGATCACCCCTCATCCTTCTGAACTCCAACGAGTAAAGACCCAGTCTACTCAATCTATCATCATAAGTTAACCCCCTCATTTCTGGAATCAGCCTAGTGAATCGTCTCTGTACCCCTTCCAAAGCTAGTATATCCTTCCTTAAGTAAGGTGACCAAAACTGCACGCAGTACTCCAGGTGCGGCCTTACCAATACCCTATACAGTTGCAGCAACACCTCCCTGCTTTTGTACTCCATCCCTTTCGCAATGAAGGCCAACATTCCATTTGCCTTCCTGATTACCTGCTGCACCTGCAAACTAATCTTTTGGGATTCATGCACAAGGATCCCCAGGTCCCTCTGCACCACAGCATGTTGTAATTTCTCCCCATTCAAATAATATTCCCTTTTACGGTTTTTTTTTTCCCAAGGTGGATGACCTCACACTTTCCGACATTGTATTCCATCTGCCAAACCTTAGCCCATTCGCTTAACCTATCCAAATCTCCTTGTAGCCTCTCTGAGTCCTCTACACAACCCGCTTTCCCACTAATCTTAGTGTCATCTGCAAATTTTGTTGCACTACACTCTGTCCCCTCCTCTAGGTCATCTATGTATATTGTAAACAGTTGTGGTCCCAGCACTGATCCCTGTGGCACACCACTAACCACTGATTTCCAACCGGAAAAGGACCCATTTATCCCGACTCTCTGCTTTCTGTTCGCCAGCCAATTCTCTATCCATGCTAATACATTTCCTCTGACTCCGCGTACCTTTATCTTCTGCAGTAACCTTTTGTGTGGCACCTTATCGAATGCCTTTTGGAAATCTAAATACACCACATCCATCGGTACACCTCTATCCACCATGCTCGTTATATCCTCAAAGAATTCCAGTAATTTCACTTCCTAAATTCTCCTAGTAGCACCTGTTGGTTTTTTAACTCCACAATTGTCTGGCCCCCTTCTCCTGTAGTATAGTTCCATGGGCGCTGACACATTTCTGCTATCTAACAAACCAGAATTTTTCGAGGAAGTAACTAAAGTAGTCGACAGGAATGGATGTCTATATATGGACTTCCAGAAGGCATTCGATAAGGTTCCATATAAGGGGCTGGTCGCTAAAATGAAAGCTCGTGGAATTGAAGATAACTTATTGACCTAGTTAGGAGATTGGTTAGGCAGTAGAAGACAGAGTAGGGATAATGGGTATGTCCTCGAATTGGAAGGAAGTGACTAATGGTGTCCCACAAGGATCTGTGCTGGGACCTTAACTATTCACTATATTAATGATTTAGATAATATAATAGAGAGATATATATCCAAGTGTGCCAATAACACAATGATTGATGGTATAGTAAGTAGTGCTGATGGGAGCATAAAATTATAAAGAGACATTAATAGATTAAGTGAATGGGTGGAACAACGGCAGATGAATTTCAACACAGGTAAGTGTGAGGTCATCCACTTTGGACCAAAAAAAGATATATTATTTAAATGGTGAAAAGCTAAGAACAGTGGAGGTCCAAAGAGATTTAGAGGTCCATGTACACAGATCATTAAAATATAGTAGTCAGGTAAAAAAATAATCAAAAAGGCTAATGCAATGGTAGCCTTTATAACTCGAGGGCTGAAATCGAAATGTTTTGCTGCAGCTATACAAAGCCTTGGTCAGACTACATCTGGAGTACTGTATACAGTACTGGGCACTACACCTTAGAAAGGATATAGTGGCCTTGGAAAGAGTGTAGCTCAGATTCACCAGAATGTTACCAGTGCTCCAAGGGTTAGATTATAAGGAGAGATTACATAAACTCAGCTTGCATTCCCTGCAATATAGAAGGTTATGGGTGATTTGATTAAGGTTTTTAGCATTTTGGAAGGAATTGATGGGATAAAGAGAGAGAAACATTCTCCACTGGTGGGGGAGTCTAGGACAAGGGGGGATAACTTTAAAATCAGAGCCAGGACATCAGGAAAGAAGTTAGGAAATACTTTTTCACGCAAAAAGTGATAGAAGTGTGGAACTCTCCCACAAAAAGCAGTAGATGCTGGCCCAATTAATTAATTTAAACTGAGATCGCTAGATTTTTGTTAACCGAGGGTATGAACGTATATGGAGCCGAGGTGGGTGGATGGAGTTAAGATACAGATCAGTCATGACCTCATTGAATGGCGGAACAGGCTGTAGGGGCTGAATGACCTTCACCTATTCCTATATTCCTATCTCACCCAGGCGTGAGCCTAGACAGTGAAGTTCTCTCTTCCTAGCTCAGAAGCCAATCATTGCATACCCTATTGGGAGTGATCAGAACGGGCCAGGGATCAAACGTGGGAACCTGCCTCCAGGCGAATTATTTATGCACTATCTAATGGGGCAGTGCGATCCCAGCACTTTGAAATGTGAAATTGCCACGAATGTGAGCAAAGCAGATAAACCATCAAGATGGCGACCCAATGGGATACATTCAGTTCCGATTCGAGTGAGCGTCTGTAATTCAAGAAGCCTAGTACTACGGGACCATCTGGGTGTCATGATACGGTTTGGTTGTTGTCCTTTCATTGCTGTAATATGGGTACAAATCCAGTCCAGATTGATGGGCTGGAAGCCTTATCTTATTGTTGGGCACAAGGGTCCTCTGTGAAATGACTTTGGGTGAATTTCAACCAAGTTTTTGTCTTATGAAGAAAGGTTGAGCAGGTTGGGCCGATACTCATTGGAGATTAGAAAATTGAGAGCTGATCTTATTGAAACGTATAAGATTCTGAGGGGGCTTGACAAGGTAGATGCAAAGAGGATATTTCCCCTCATGGGGGAATCTAAAACTAGGGGGCATAGTTTCAGAATAAGGCGTTGCCCATTTAAAACGCAGATGAGGAGGAATTTCTTCTCTCAGAGGGTCGTGAATCTGTGGAATTCTCTACCCGAGAGAGCTGTGGAGGCTGGATCATTGAATATATTTAAGGTGGAGATAGACAGATTTTTGAATGATAAGGGAGTCAAGGGTTATGGGAGCGGGCAGGGAATTGGAGTGGAGGCCAAGATCAGATCAGCCATGATCGTATTGAATGGAGCAGGCTCGAGGGGCCAAATGGCCTACTCCTGATCCTATTTCTTATGTTCTTATAGTCTTTGTAGATATGGGCCTTAATCTGGAACACACAATTGTCACTTATTGATCTTAAGCTGATGTGATCACTCAAAATGCACTCATTGAATCTATTTAAAAGAGACTATATCATCTTGAAGAAACTTGTATAAGATCAAAATCTCTGCATCATTTCCATGCAGGGTAAGTTCACACGCTCCCAGTCGGGACCCAAGTTTTTAGGGAGCACCGGTCGAAGAGTGCTCACTATTGCTATACATCCAAACCACTCCCCCCCTTCGAATGTGGCCGCCCACTGGGAGTGTGGGATTGTTGAATGTACTTCTATACTGATCAGGACAGTTACGTCAACCATTAGTTGCAAATCAAGGAAAATATTTTGGAAAACACACCAGGGAATAGTTCAAACTGTAGGAAATGAGAGGGTCTAGAGCAGCACAACAACTTACATTTATATAGCGCCTTTAATATCACAAGGCTAGAACTAGGGGGCACAGACTTAGGATAAGGCGTCGGCCATTTAAGACTGAGATGAGGAGGAATTTCCTCACTCAGCAGTTGTGAATCTTTGGAATTCTCTACCCCAAAGGGCTGCGGATGCTCAGTCGTTTAGTATATTCAAGGCTGAGATAGATAGATTTTTGGAGTCTAGGGGAATCAAGGGATATGGAGATCGGGCAGGAAAGTGAAGTTGAGGTCGAAGATCAGCCATGATCTTATTGAATGGCGGAGCAGGCTCGAGGGGCCATATGGCCGACTCCTGCTCCTATTTCATATGTTCTTAAGGCGCTTTACAAGAACGTAATCAGATAAACCATGACACGAACCAAAGAAAGAGACATTAGGATAGGCAAAGCAGTAGGTTTTAAGGAGCACAGTTTGTTCCTGAAGGACCCCCAAGCTTCCTGTTACAATCATTAAGCAACAGCCAGGCCTGGCAACCAGGTAAGAATGGAGAACCTTGGTACTCCTTGAAGGGTTTCAGTAATCATCAATAATACTATTGGACTCTTGTGATGGGTCTTGATTTGATCACAATGAAGATCTCGGGAAGAGAAAGAGTATTTAAATGCTTGGAAGGAACAAGTGGAAAGTTCAGAGTAGTACTGATCAATGTAAAGAAAGAAAGACTTCCATTTACATAGCTCCTATCATGACCTTAGGCTGTCCCAAAGCACATAAAGTGTAGTCACTGTTGCAATGCAGGAAACGCGGCAGACAATTTGCACACAAGCTTCCACGCAAATCATTGAGATCATAACCAGATCATCTGTTTTTAGTGATGCTGATTGGGGGATAACAGGGAGAGGTCCCCTGCTCTTCTGCGAATAGTGAGGGAAACCTTTTCACTCAGCGAGTGGTTAGGATCTGGAATGCACTGCCTGACGTGGTGGTGGAGGCAGATTCAATCGTGGTTTGCAAAAGGGAATTGGATAAGTACCTGAAGGAAAAATATTTTCAGAGAAAAAGGTTAGTAAAGACAAACGTAGGTCCCCTGCAGTCAGAATCAGGGGAAGTCATAACTGGGAACAAAGAAATGGCAGACCAATTGAACAAGTACTTTGTTTCGGTATTCACTAAGGAGGACACAAACAACCTTCCGGTTATAAAAGGGGTCAGAGGGTCTAGTAAGGGGGAGGAACTGAGGGAAATCCTTATTAGTCGGGAAATTGTGTTGGGGAAATTGATGGGATTGAAGGCCGATAAATCCCCAGGGCCTGATGGACTGCATCCCAGAGTACTTAAGGAGGTGGCCTTGGAAATAGCGGATGCATTGACAATCATTTTCCAACATTGCATTGACTCTGGATCAGTTCCTATCGAGTGGAGAGTAGCCAATGTAACCCCACTTTTTAAAAAAGGAGGGAGAGAGAAAACAGGGAATTATAGACCGGTCAGCCTGACATCGGTAGTGGGTAAAATGATGGAATCAATTATTAAGGATGTCATAACAGCGCATTTGGAAAGAGGTGACATGATAGGTCCAAGTCAGCATGGATTTGTGAAAGGGAAATCATGCTTGACAAATCTTCTGGAATTTTTTGAGGATGTTTCCAGTAGAGTGGACAAGGGAGAACCAGTTGATGTGGTATATTTGGACTTTCAGAAGGCTTTCGACAAGGTCCCACACAAGAGATTAATGTGCAAAGTTAAAGCACATGGGATTGGGGGTAGTGTGCTGACATGGATTGAGAACTGGTTGTCAGACAGGAAGCAAAGAATAGGAGTAAATGGGTACTTTTCAGAATGGCAGGCGGTGACTAGTGGGGTACCGCAAGGTTCTGTGCTGGGGCCCCAGCTGTTTACATTGTACATTAATGATTTGGACGAGGGGATTAAATGTAATATCTCCAAATTTGCGGATGACACTAAGTTGGGTGGCAGTGTGAGCTGTGAGGAGGATGCTATGAGGCTGCAGAGCGACTTGGATAGGTTAGGTGAGTGGGCAAATGCATGGCAGATGAAGTATAATGTGGATAAATGTGAGGTTATTCACCTTGGTGGTAAAAACAGAGAGACAGACTATTATCTGAATGGTGACAGATTAGGAAAAGGGGAGGTGCAACGAGACCTGGGTGTCATGGTACATCAGTCATTGAAGGTTGGCATGCAGGTACAGCAGGCGGTTAAGAAAGCAAATGGCATGTTGGCCTTCATAGTGAGGGGATTTGAGTACAGGGGCAGGGAGGTGTTGCTGCAGTTGTACAGGGCCTTGGTGAGGCCACACCTGGAGTATTGTGTACAGTTTTGGTCTCCTAACCTGAGGAAGGACATTCTTGCTATTGAGGGAGCGCAGCGAAGGTTCACCAGACTGATTCCCGGGATGGCGGGACTGACATGTCAAGAAAGACTGGATCAACTGGGCTTGTATTCACTGGAGTTCAGAAGAATGAGAGGGGACCTCATAAAAACGTTTAAAATTCTGATGGGTTTAGACAGGTTAGATGCAGGAAGAATGTTCCCAATGTTGGGGAAGTCCAGAACCAGGGGTCACAGTCTAAGGATAAGGGGAAAGCCATTTAGGACCGAGATGAGGAGAAACTTCTTCACCCAGAGAGTGGTGAACCTGTTGAATTCTCTACCACAGAAAGTTGTTGAGGCCAATTCATTAAATATATTCAAAAAAGAGTTAGATGAAGTCCTTACTACTAGGGGGATCAAGGGGTATGGCGAGAAAGCAGGAATGGGGTACTGAAGTTGCATGTTCAGCCATGAACTAATTGAATGGCGGTGCAGGCTAGAAGGGCCGAATGGCCTACTCCTGCACCTATTTTCTATGTCTATGTCTAAGGCTAGGGGGAAATGATGGGGGAGTGGGACTAGCTGAAGTGCTCTTGCAGAGAGCCGACACAGGCTCGACGGGCCAAATGGCCTCCTTCTGTGCTGTAACCATTCTATGATTCTAGTGCCATGGCATGTTTTGCGTCCACCCGAGAGGGCAGTCGGGGCCTCAGTTTAACGTCTCATCCGAAAGACGGCAGCTCCAACAGTGCAGCGCTTGCTCAGTACTGCGCTGGGAGTGTCAGCCTGGATTATGTGCTCAAGTCTCTGGAGTGGACATGAACCCAGGATCTTCTGACTCAGAGGCGAAAGTGCTATCCACTGAGCCATGGCCGACACTGCAATCGTATCACTAAAATAGAGAGACAATGTGGGGTTGGGGCGAGAGATCGGAGATTAGCAGTGAGTGAAGGATTAGAGAGCGCCTTCTTGTGGTATACAGCCCAGCATTGGAACAGACCACCCCCTCCCCCCGCCCCCCTGCCAGATACTCTGCCACTTTGTGATCCATCTCCCTACTCTGTCACTGCATGAAACAATGTAGTCACCATTGTTGTGTCTATAACCCAACCTTCACCAAAGTGACTGAACCCTTTCAGTGTCTACAGACTTATACTGTGAGTGTTACCAGTTCAGAGACCCTCATAGGAGGCACAGGCCAAAGGTCTCGACACGATCCCCCTGTGCCTAACTTACCACCATCTCCCTGTTGAATCATGTTCTTTTACTTGTTACTAAATAACCAGCGATAATGAATTTGACATTTGTGTCAACAAACAGTTAATGAGTAATTTTGCACGTGGACATTCTATCTGCAATTAGTCAAAGACACCCTCAGCTGTGTCAATGGAGGCTCTATGAATCAGATCATGAGTAACAGCAACTCTTACGACATGATTAAGTTAACCACAAATGCCATTCTATCTGTGCTGCCATCTTAGATCAACAACGCACTGATTAGAGTTATTCCGCCTCATTACTGTCATCGTTCCCCGGCCGACTTTCCGATAAACATTCTGGAAAAATGTCTTGATTTCCCATTTTCAACAATGCCTCCGTGTGTCCTTGTAGAAGGCTACTTTACTTAACAGCTGACATGAGATGGATTTAAATGAAGTTCTCCCTGCTGACTGGAGATGCCATTTTGCTTCATGACTGAAGTGGCATGTTTAACAGCTGTTCCCTTGCCATGCAACCTACTGCCTGCTCAATGGAGTATCTCTCAGTTACTTTCAAAGCTGTTTCTCCATAATTACATAGAATTTACAGCACAGGAACAGGCTGTTTGCCCCAATTGGTCAATGCCAGTGTTTATGCTCCACACGAACCTCCTCCCACCTACTTCCCATTCCTTTCTCCCTCATGTGCTTATTTAGCTTCCTCACAAATGTGTCTAAGCTATTCCCCGTAACTACTACAGGTAGTAACAAGCTTCAATTCTAACCATTCTCTGGATGAAGAAGCTAATTAAATTAGTCATATTCCCTTGATGAGGGAGGATTCTCACTCCTGACAATTATCCAGGGATGCCTGCTGGATAGCCCATATACCTTGGCATTGAGGAAGGATCATGATCAGGCTCCGACTGTGATGCTCCCATGGTTGAACAGCCTGCTGAGAAATGGTCACTTCAATGCAGCGAGAGTGGCACCTTCAAGAAAGGAAAGAACTTGCCTTTATATAGCGCCTTTTACGACCGAAGGATGTCCCAAAGTGCTTTACAGCAAATGAAATACGTTTGAAGTGTAGTTGCTGTTGTTATGTAGGAAACAAAAGGAGGTAAAAATGGGAGAGGGCTAAACCTGGCAACTATAGGCCAGTCAGCCTTACGTGGGGAAACATTTGGAGACATTAATCCACGACAAAATTAATTGGCGCTTGAAAAAATATGGGTTGATAAATGAAATCTAGCCCAGATTTGTTAAATGCAAATCGTGTTTGACTAACTTGAATAAGTTCCTGGATGAAGTAAGGGAGAGTGTTGATGAGGTAATGTAATTAACTTTGTGTATATGGACACTCAAAAGGCATTTGATAAAGTGCCACATAATAGACTTGTTAGCAAAATTGAAGTCCATGGGATTAAAAGGGGGCAAAAACTGTATGGATACAAAATTGGCTAAGGGTCAGAAAACGGAGTAGTGTTGAACATTTTTCTTCAGACTAGAGGGAAGTATACAGTGGTGTCCCCAGGGGTCGGTGTTGGGACCACTGCTCTTTTTGATATATATTAATGACCTGGATTTGGGTATACAGGGCATCATTTCAAAGTTTGCAGATGATACGAAACTCAGCATTGTAGTAAATAGTGAGGAGGCAGCAACAGGTGAACATAGACTGGTGAAATGGGCAGACACGTGGCAGATGAAATTTAATGCAGAGAAGTGTGAAATGATTCATTTTGGTAGGAAGAATGAGGAGAGGCAATATAAATTAAATGGTACAATTTTAAAGGGGGTGCAGGAATAAAGCGACCTGGTTGTGTACGAACTCTAGTCTTTGAAGGGGGTAGGACAAGTTGAGAAGGCTGTTAAAAATGCATTTGGAATCCATGGCTATAAATGAAGACAGAGGGGGTGGAATTGCGTACCTGGTTCGTCCCCTAGCTCTTTTTCCAATTACCTTAATTAATCTCTATCAATTAGACTCAGAAATGTGGCGAAGGACTTCCCAGTGGTGGCACTTTCGGAACCAGAGGTCCAAAGTGACCGGTTCCTCCTACCGGAACATGTCACGTCTCATTTACACATACTTTATCCCAAAGTGTTATTTTCTAAAAAAAATCCAATGAATTTGTATTTAAATGAATCAATACTATAGACTTCCACTGTCTCCCTAGATTGTTCCATAGATTAACCACTCGCTCACTGAAATACTGTTTCCTTAGATTAGTTTTGAATTTATGTCCCTTCAAGTGCAGGCTGTGTGTTTTGGTTCTACTGTTCTGAAGGAGGTGAACCTTGTCATGGTCTGCATTGAACTGCTCACTGAACTACAAAGCACTGCATCACCACAGCATCCATCGCTCCCTCGTACAATAAACGCAGTCCTTTAGAAAGAATTGAGTACAGGCTGATACTCCCAGTGCAGTACTGAGGGAGTGCTTCATTGTCGGAGGTGCCACCTTTTGGATAAGACGTTAATAAGATGGGCATAAAAGATCCCACGGCACTGTTTTGAAGAATTTCTCCCTGGTGCCCTGACCAATATTTATCCCTCAACCAATATCACTAAAACAGATGATCTGGTCATTATCACACTGCAGTCTGCGGGACCTTGTGTGCAAATTGGCAGCCACATTTCCTACATTATATTAGTGACTACATTTCAAAAGTATTTCATTGGCTGTAATGTGCTTAGAGACATCCTGAGGCTGTGAAAGGTGCTATATAGATGCAAGTTCTTTCTTTTAAACCGTCTATCTTAACCATGGTAGTGGTTCCCTCTGCAATGTGAGCTCCTCACAGTTAGTGCAACAGTTTATTTTTGGTGTGATTGTTTATCCTCTATTCATTTACTCTTTGACACCAAACTTCAAGTCCTGATTGCTGAGGCTGCTTTAAATTTTCCAGTGTTAGCACCACACTGTGGTTCGAGGGCTCTAAGGGAATCAAAGGACATGTGGGAAGGTGGATTTGAGGGGGAAGGTGGATTTGAGGTTGAAGATCAGCCATGATCTTATTGAATGGCAGAGCAGGCTCAAGGGGCCGTATGACCAATTGCTGCTCCCATTTCTTATGTTCTCAGGGTGCAGCACATTGCTTTCGAAATGTCACTGCCCAGTTCCCGAATCATATGCACAACTAAATAAAACTGACGCCCACGGCCTATCATTCATGTGTAAAAATTCCAGTGCGTGGAAAATAAACAAGGACTGGCAAGCAGCCAAAGTGTGTTGCAACTCACCAACCCCAAGTGACAAGGATTACATTCGAGACAGTCATTTGACTTATTTCTGTTCTGCATTAAAGAAGAAAAAAAGGAAAGAACTTGCATTTATGTAGCGCCTTTCACGACCTCAAGAGGTCCCAAAGCGCTTTACAGCCAATCAAGTACTTTTTGGAGTGTAGTCATTGTTGTAATGCAGGAAACGTGGCAGTCAAGTTGCACACAGCAAGCTCCCACAAACAGCAATGTGATAATGACCAGATAATCTGTTTCAGTGATGTTGATTGAGGGATAAATATTGGTCAGGGCACCGGGGAGAACTCCCTGCTCTTCTTCAAAATAGTGCTGTGAGATCTCTTATGCCCATCTGAGAGGGCAGACAGGGCCTCGGTTTAACTTCTTATCCAAAAGGTGTCACCTCCGACAGTGCAGCGCTCCTCAGTACTGCACTGGAGTGTCAGCCTGGATTACATATTCCTACATTGCAACAGTGACTACACTCCAAAAGTACTTCATTGGCTGTAAAGTGCTTTGAGACGTTTGGTGTCCGTGAAAGGTGCTATATAGATGCAAGTATTTCTTTATTCTTTATTATATGGTCAAGTCCCTGCAGTGGGATTTGAACCCACAATCTTCTGACTCAAAGGCAAGAGTGCTACCAACTAAGCCACGGGTAAACCTGCAAATTAATCGTGTGGGAATTAAAAAAAATACTACATCATTTTGATTTCATGATCTGTCTTTCGTTGGGTGTGTGGAGGAGCAGAGATATTGATCAGTACAGAGCTGATCTTGAGTTAAGCGGTTCTGACACACACAGTGTTCACATCACCACTGTTTTTACTTTCATGTTTTTTTTCCCTTTCTCATGAGCATTGTGCTCATCAAAGTGAGGGATGTTAGTGCTCGGGATTGGAAAACTTTACATTATAGGCACCAGTGTCAGCATCTAACATTCCGAGGTCAGTTATTGGGCAGGTTACACTGTCCCATCAAACACTCCCAGGACAGCTACAGCATGGGTTAGATACAGAGTAAAGCTCCCTCTATACTGTCCCATCAAACACTCCCAGGACAGCTATAGCATGGGTTAGATACAGAGTAAAGCCCCCTCCACACTGTCCCATCAAACACTCCCAGGGCAGCTTCAGCATGGGTTAGATACAGAGTAAAGCTCCCTCTATACTGTCCCATCAAACACTCCCAGGACAGTTACAGCATGGGTTAGATACAGAGTAAAGCCCCCTCCACACTGTCCCATCAAACACTCCCAGGGCAGCTTCAGCATGGGTTAGATACAGAGTAAAGCTCCCTCTATACTGTCCCATCAAACACTCCCAGGACAGCTACAGCATGGGTTAGATACAGAGTAAAGCCCCCTCCACACTGTCCCATCAAACACTCCCAGGGCAGCTACAGCATGGGTTAGATACAGAGTAAAGCTCCCTCTATACTGTCCCATCAAACACTCCCAGGACAGCTACAGCATGGGTTAGATACAGAGTAAAGCCCCCTCCACACTGTCCCATCAAACACTCCCAGGACAGCTACAGCATGGGTTAGATACAGAGTAAAGCCCCCTCCACACTGTCCCATCAAACACTCCCAGGGCAGCTACAGCATGGGTTAGATACAGAGTAAAGCTCCCTCTATACTGTCCCATCAAACACTCCCAGGGCAGCTACAGCATGGGTTAGATACAGAGTAAAGCCCCCTCTACACTGCCCCATCACACACTCCCAGGACAGCTACAGCATGGGTTAGATACAGAGTAAAGCTCCCTCCACACTGTCCCATCAAACACTCCCAGGACAGCTACAGCACGGGTTAGGTACAACAACAACAACATTTGTATTTGTGTATCACCTTTAACATAGTAAAACGTCCCAAGGCGCTTCACAGGAGTGTAATCAGGCAAAACATTGACACTGAGCCAAAGAAGGAGTCATTAGGACAGGTGACTAAAAGCACGGTCAAAGAGGTTTTCAGGAGTATCTTAAGGCGGAGAGAGATATGGAGAGGTTTAGTGAAGGGCTTCCAGAGCTTGGGCCAAGACAGGTGAGCTTACTGTAAGTGAAAATCCTGTAAGGTTTCATTTCAAAACTAGGGGGATAGAATTGAAAAGCAAAATAGTTATGTTAAACTTGCATAGAACCATGGTTGGAACAGGGTTGGGCTACAGTGCACAGTTCTGGTCTCCATAATTACAAAAGGAATATAGAGGTACTGGGGAAAGTGAAGAAATGATTTCTAAGGATGATACCAGAACTGAGAGATTCTAACTATCAGGAAACACTGAACAGGCTGGGGCTCTTTTCTCTAGAAGAGAAGGCTGAGGGATGACCTGATGGAGGCCTTTAAAATGATAGGGTATATGTAGAGAAGATGTTTCTGCTTGTGGGGGAGACCAAAATTAGGGGTCATAAATATAAGATAGTCAGCAATAAATCCTATAGGGAATTCTGGAGAAACTTCTTTACCCATGTGCTACCACATGCAGTGGTAGAGGGGAATTTCATAGATGCATTTAAGGGTAAGCTAGACAAGTACATGAAGGAGAAGGGAATAGGAGGATATGTTGAAAGGGTGAGATGAAATAAGATGGGAGGAGGCTCGTGCGGAGCATAAACACCGGCATGGACCTGTTAGGTCAAAGAGATGAAGGCCAACCCTGGTGGGCCTGTGATGACAGGTGCAGTATAATGTGGATAAATGTGAGGTTATCCACTTTGGGGGCAAAAATATGAAGGCAGAATATTATCTGAATGGCAGCAGATTAGGAAAAGGGGAGGTGCAATGAGACCTGGGTGTCATGGTACATTAGTCATTGAAGGTTGGCATGCAGGTACAGCAGGCGGCGAAGAAGGCAAATGGCATGGTGGCCTTCATAGCTAGGGGATTTGAGTATAGGAGCAGGGAGGTCCTACTGCAGTTGTACAGGGCCTTAGTGAGGCCTCACCTGGAATATTGTGTTCAGTTTTGGTCTCCTAATCTGAGGAAGAACGTTCTTGCTATTGAGAGAGTGCAGCGAAGGTTCACCAGATTGATTCCCGGGATGGCAGGACTGACATATGAGGAGAGACTGGATCGACTGGGCCTGTATTCACTGGAATTTAGAAGAATGTGAGGGGATCTCATAGAAACATATAAAATTCTGACGGAATTGGACAGGTTAGATGTAGGAAGAATGTTCCCGATGTTGGGGGAGTCCAGAACTAGGAGTCACAGTCTAAGGATAAGTGGTAAGCCATGTTGGACTGAGATGAGGAGAAACTTCTTCACTCAGAGTTGTTAACCTGTGGAATTCTCGACCGCAGAGAGTTGTTGATGTCAGTTCATTGGATATATTCAAGAGGGAGTTAGATATGGCCCTTACGGCTAAAGGGATCAAGGGGTATGGAGAGAAAGCAGGAAAGGGGTACTGAGGTGAATGATCAGCCATGATCTTATTCAATGGTGGTGCAGGCTCGAAGGGCCGAATGGCCTACTCCTGCACCTATTTTCTACGTTTCTATGTTTCTATGAGATGTGCATATTGGGTAGCTTTCTTTGGCCAGTTTCACAACTATACATGGGGCAGGCTAGGAGTGGGGCAGGGTCGGAGTGGGGCAGGAAGTGGGATCATGGCTTGAGTTGCATTATATCCTTAGCTGAAAAGTTATTAAACACCTTAATAACTGGTCATACCTCCCATCGAGAGACACAGAAATAAAGGGGATGATGAAGTTCTGTTTTAAAACTCAAAACAACCCACATTTTAGAAATTTCCAGGCAACTCCAAACTGATCAAACCCATTTGGAACAATTTGCACGATAAGATCACACGTTGGATTCCACCTGCCGGGATATTGTGAAAGGAACAACTCCAATGCAAGTTTGTTCTTTCTATCACAATGCACAGTGGCACATACTGCATCTGCAGCAAGCATTGGCTCAGGAACACCTATCCCACAAGTGTCAGACCAGTGTCAGGTGAGGCATGTATCACAAGGAAGAAGAGCCAAGTGCAGGTGCGAGCGGAGTAAGAGTAAGGAATTAGCTGTAGGGTCAGCTTGAGGCCATCTTCAGCTGCCAAGTTCCAGGATTGGCACTACACAGGAGTTGTGTACAAAAGAATACAGCTTTCAGAGCACTGTCAATTCAGTGAATCTCTGAAGAGCACCTGAAGCTGGTATGGAAGATACATACTTGAAAAGAAAACATTTGCAGGGCTAAGAAAGAACGAAAGACTTGGATTTATACAGCGTCTCTCTCCCCCTCGGGATGTCCCATAGCACTTTACAGCCACACAAATACTTTTGAAATGTAATCATTGTCGTAATGTGAGAAACCTAGCAGCCAACTTGCGCACAGCAAGCTCCCACAAACAGCAATGAGGTAATGACCAGGTAATCTGTTTTAGTGATATTAGTTGAGAGATAAATATTGGTCAGGAGAACGGGATCATTCCTGTGCTGTTTTTGAATTAGTACCATGGGATCTTTTACATCCAACCGAACAGGTAGATAGGGGCTTGATGTAACATCTCAACTGATTGGTCGAATTTGCAGATGACACCCAACTAGGAGAAGCAATGGAATTTGATGCAGCTTAGAAATTACGAAAGGGGTTGGACAAAGCATGCAAGAGAGCCGAAAATGGCTGATGAAATTTAATATGAATACTTGTGAGGAACTGCACATCGGAAGGGAAAGTGGGAGATGCACATTCTTCAACCACTAAGGATGAAGTTGTAAGGGACTAAGGGGTCTTAGCAGATGCAACACTCAACATATTCAAGCAATACAGAGCAGCCAATCAATAAAACTAATAGAACAACAGCAACAACTTATTTATATAGCACCTTTAACGTAGTAAAACATCCCAAGGCGCTTCATAGGAGTGTTATAAGACAAAAATTTGACACCGAGCCACATAAGGAGAAATTAGGGCAGGTGACCAAAAGCTTGGTCAAAGCGGTAGATTTTAAGGAGCATCTTAAATGAGGAGAGAGAGGCGAAGAAGTTTCGGGAGGGAATTCTAGAGCTTCTGGCCTAGGCAACAGAAGGCACGGCTACCAATGGTTGAGCAATTACAATCAGGGCTCAAGAGGGCAGAATTAGAGGAGCGCAGACATCTCAGGGGGTTGTGGGGCTGGAGCAGGTTACAGAGATAGGGAGGGGCGAGGCCATGGAGAGGTTTAAAAAACAAGGATGAGAATTTTGAAATCAAGGCGTTGCTTAACCGGGAGTCAATATTCATTCAATAGAATATTGAACTATGTAGCCAAAATAGTAGACTATGAGTCAGGTGAAAACCTGATCAAACTACACAGCGCTCTGGTCTAACCACAACTTGAGTATTGTCCAGATATGTTCATGGAGACATAGTAAGACATTCAAGCATTTGGAGGTAGTGAAGAGATGAGTCATCAGACTGATGGTATCAAAGGTCTGAGTTATGAGGAAAAGCTGGAGAGACTTGGAATTTTCATCCAGGAAAGGACGGACTTTAGAGATGATCATGTAGAAATATAGAAGATACTAAATGGTGCAGAAAAAGGCAAGTTTGGAAAATTATTTGAAAATAAACCGCAAGATTAGGCCAAGCAGCCACATGTAATAGGTGAATTTAAGACTGATAAAGACATTTTTCACACTGAGTAATCAATAGATGGAATGAACTTCCAGGTGAGCAGTGGAGGTGAAACCCTGGAATCGTTTAAGGAACAATTGGATGTTGCATTGGAAGGGACTTTAGGCATTTTCTCCTTGGATGAACTGGTGGGCTGAATGGCCTTCCTCAACCATAAATATATTGTAACCTCCGATTATTAATGCAAGAATACAGCTTTCCCTCAATACTGTTTGGTAGCAGGCACAACACCAAAGGTTCAGCTGGTGAAGGAGGTACAGAGCAGCCACCTCCATCCTTTTCTAAAGATAAGGGGTAAGCCATACAGGACCAAGATGAGGAGAAATTTTTTCACCCAGAGAGTTGTGAATCTGTAGAATTCTCTACCACAGAAAGTTGTTGAGTTCAGTTCGTTGGATGTATTCAAAATGGAGTTAGATGTGGCCCTTACAGCTAAAGGGATCAGGGGATATGGAGAGAAAGCAGGAATGGGGTACTGAGGTTGCATGATCAGCCATGATCATATTGAATGGTGGTGCAGGCTCGAAGGGCCGAATGGCCTACTCCTGCACCTATTTTCTATGTTTCTATGCTCTCTCACCAGGGTAGCCCCTGGAAGGAGCATTAGACTAGGCTGTCGGTACATGTCACAAAGGGAAGGTACTGGGCTAAGCTTTTTGGATTTTAAAGGAATTGAGGGATATGGGGATAGTGCAAGAAAATGGAATTGAGGCAGAAAATCAGCCGTGATCTTACTGAATGGCAGAGCAGACTCAAAGGGCCAAATGGTCTACTCCTCATAGAATCATACAGCATGAGGAGGCCATTTCGGCCCATTGTGTCCGCGCCAGCCGACAAAGAGCTATCCAGCCTAATCTCACTTTCCAGCTCTTAGTCCGTAGCCCTGTACGTTACGGCACTTTAAGTGCAAATCCAAGTAGTTTTTAAATGTGATGAGGGTTTCTGCCTCTACCACCCTTTCAGGCCGTGAGTTCCAGACCCCCAACACCCTCTGCGTGAAGAAATTTCCCCTCAAATCCCCTTTAAACCTTCTACCAATTACTTTAAATTTATGACCGCTGGTTGTTGACTCCTCTGCTAAGGGAAATAGGTCTGTCCTATCCACTCTATCTAGGCCCCTATAATTTTATACACCTCAATAAGGTCTCCCCTCAGCTTCCTCTGTTCCAAACAAACCCAGCCTATCCAATCTTACCTCATAGCTAAACTTCTCCAGTCCAGGCAACATCCTCGTAAATCTCCTCTTTACCCCCTCAATACAATCATCCTCTGTACCCGCTCCAGTGCAATCACCCTCTGTACCCTCTCTAGTACAATCACCCTCTGTACCCTCTCTAGTACAATCACCCTCTGCACCCTCTCTAGTACAATCACCCTCTGTACCCTCTCTAGTACAATTACCCTCTGTACCCTATCCAGTACAATCACCCTCTGTACCCTCTCTAGTACAATCACCCTCTGTACCCTCTCTAGTACAATCACCCTCTGTACCCTCTCTAGTACAATCACCCTCTGTACCCTCTCTAGTACAATCACCCTCTGTACTCTCTCTAGTACAATCACCCTCTGTACCCTCTCTAGTACAATCACCCTCTGTACCCTCTCTCGTACAATCACCCTCTGTACCCTCTCTAGTACAATTACCCTCTGTACCCTATTCAGTACAATCACCCTCTGTACCCTCTCCAGTACAATCATCCTCTGTACCCTCTCTAGTGCAATCACCTTCTGTACCCTCTCTAGTGCAATAACATCTTTCCTGTAATGTGGTTACCAGAACTCCTGCTCCTATTTCTAATGTTCTTATGGGCCGAGATACATATTGATAGCACACAAAAAAAATCACTGTGTCACTAATAAATGTGGGGAATTAGGTTTGGATTTTTGGGAGTTCATTTCTCCTGGGCCACATTTCTGGAGCAGATGAAGGGATGATGGTGAAGCAATGTATGAGGGGTTGGTGTATTTATTTCTTGGGAACCTAATAGAGGAGACTTCAAAGTTGAATTGAGATGGTTCTCCAGTAAATGTTGTCAATGAAATTATGGCTGATCTGCATCTCAACTCCATCCGCCCAGCTTGACTCCATATCCTTTTGTACCCTGGGCTGGCAAAAATCTATTGATCCCAGATTTAAAATTAATAATTGAGCTAGCATCTACGGCTTTTCGTGGGAGGCTGTTCCACACCTCTACCACCTTTTACATGAAGAAGTGTTTCCTAACCTCTCTCCTGAATGGCCCGGCTCTGATTTTCTGTCCCCTTGTCTGAGACTCCCCCACCAGCGGAAAAGGTTTCTTATCTACCCTATCAATTCCTTTCAAAATCCTAAAAAAACAAAATCAAATACCAGGGCGTATGGGGTTAAATATTGAGGGCAGCCTGCATAAACTTGTGTTGTAATCCTTTGCGTATAGTAGTTTGAGGGCCAATCTCTTTTGTGGAACCTTATCAAATGCCTTCTGGAAGTTCATATAGACAACATCCAAATACACTCCCCCTGTTCACCTTCTTAATGATTGCCTCAAAACATTGCACTAGATTAGTCAGACGTGACCTACCCTTCACAAATCCATGTTGACTCTCTGATTAGCTCATACTTCTCAAATATTCAGTCACTATGTGTTAGATGATAGAATCCGGTAACTTCCCCACAACATGTCAATTTGTACGGTGCAGACAACCCTGCAGGAGAAGCACAGCCCACTTGTCTCTTTACACAAAGGGTGCAAGAGCCCATCCCTGTTTTCAGTTACCATCTGGTACCTCGGGGGCCTGAAGGAATGAATCATTAATGCACTAGGCAATGACTTAAGAATAAATTATGTTTCAGGAACACGGATTGACAATCAACAATCACTAAAGCTGTCTGCTTTCTCGTAGATCGACCCCACCTACCTGCCATCTCACTACTTGCCTCTATCATTCCTCTCGTCACAATTTGATCTCATTGCCCACAAACCCCTTTACGCTGTCTGCTTCATTGTTCTTCTTTAGTCCTAAATCCTTTATCCTGGGTCCCAAAACTGTTTTGCCTGACATGCTTCCTAATTTTTGATATTTAAGTAATTAGAAGATCAGAGACAGAGAGATTAACTGAAGGATGAGAGACAGAGATTCAGTGACGGATCAGAGACAGAGAGAGAGATTCACGGATCAGAGACAGAGAGAGAGATTCACGGATCAGTGACAGAGAAAGATTGAAGGTGTAAAGAAATAATATATAATTGTATATTGAATTATAAGTTTTACATTTTTTTATAGTTAGTTATTATATTTGAGGGGGTTCAATCACAGAATTTTATTTGGTTTTATTTAAACTTTTAAAAGTAAATAGCTGAGTTAAGTACAGCTTGGGGAGGCAATGGCTGAAGCCAATGTTGCAGAGTGAGAGGTGCTGGCTGCTCCCTGAGTCTGGAGTGGACACTTGTACAGGAAGGTGTCTTGCATTGCTCCAGGCTTCTGAGTTTCCAGAAGAGCTGAGTAACACTCCAAAAGGTTTCTTGGAAATCATATTTCAGGAAGTGCAAGCGGAAAAAGAAGGGAGGGGAAACTAGAGCGGGAATCTGCAGAGGGTGTTGAATTGACAGTCGGATGTTCAGCATAGAGTGCGTGTGGTGATGCCAGTAACTCGGGGGGAGGCGCCACGAGTGGTGCCATGGCCGGGAGTTTCCTTGGAACCGTTCCCACTCCGCCTCCCCCATCAGCCACCATCCGTAAACCTGAGCTCGTTCAAATCGTTGCTGCCTATATCCTAACTCACACCAAGTCCCGCTCACCCATTACCCTTGTGCTCACTGACCTACATTGGCTCCCGGTACGGCAACGCTTCGATTTTAAAATTCTCATCCTCATGTTCAAATCCCTCCGTGGCTTCGCCCCTCCCTATCGCTGTAATCTCCTCCACCCCCACAACCCCCCCGAGATATCTGCGCTCCTCCAATACTAGCCTGTTGAACATCCCTGAGTATAATCACTCCACCATTGGTGGCCGTACCTTCAGCTGCCTAGGCCCTAAACTCTGGAATTCCCTCCCTAAACCTCTCCACTTCTCTTTTCCTTTACGACGCTCCTTAAACACTACCTCTTTGAATTGGTTACTTATCCTAATATCTTTTTATGTGGCTTGGTCAAATTTTGTCTGATTATTCTCCTGTGAAGCACCTTGGGACGTTTTACTACGTTAAATATCAGTTGTTGTTGTCTGCACGTTCACTGTGGTACAGGTGGTTTTCGGGCTCCACACAGACAGGGTTGTGCTGTAGTTGTGTAAATCACGGTGCGGTGTAAATGCATTTCAATCCTGGTGCAGCCACACAGCGTAGTGACCCGGCCTTGCACACATGTTTACACGCTGCTTCGGGCAACGCAGGGCCTCTGCTACCTCGCATACTTGAAATCTCGTCACAAGATTTTCATTATAGGTTTCATAAGGAGATGAGGAACCAATGGTGAGAAATTTCCTGCTTTATTTCTTGTGCTGAATTTTTTAAATTTGTAAATGTGGCATTAGAACTCGCTTTGTAATGTCCTCGATGCTTTCCACTCTAAGACAGGGCTTTGCGAAGCAATGCTGCATCAGTCAAAGTGCATTCGAAGCTGGAGTTCGAAACATCAGAGACAAAAAGCAAAATACCACAGGTGTTGAAAATCCAATTCAAAGACAGAGAATGCTGGGATTGTTCAGTAGGTCAGGCAATCTCTCTGAGAGATTCGGCACACACACACACACACACACACACTCATGTGCACACGCGCTCACACGCACACGCTTGCGCTCTCACACACACGCGCTCACACACACACTCGCACAAATTCACTAACGCACGCTCACACAAAGAAGTGATAAAAATTATACCTTCCATCCTAATATATACAATAAAATCCCCTGTGTTGCATCTGCGGCACTCTGTATATCATTTGGAATGGCCTGGTTAGTAATGTACATAACATTCAAGGGTTGTCCATAATATAGTGACAGTGGAAATTCCCTTTTACTTACATATTTTAGAGTGTGAACTGCCCATCAAAACCATTTCCACTTCCCCAGCCATCAAACAAGAGCTTGGTGTGTTGCACTCCATCATTTGGCCAGAGGTCGGTTACCTGTCTCCACTGTTACTGTGCCTGATTCTGGGCTTCCCAGGCATTTTTCTTACTCAAACAAACGTTGGAAGTACTGGGTCGACATTCAGCGGGGTTGGTGGCGTCTGACAGAAGCGGAGTGCTGACTCTCCCATCGCATCTAGCCGGTCTTTCTGGTCAGGATTTGTGCATCAGGCTAACGACCTGTCTACATAAAAGGGGTCTTCACTACGGAAAGAACCCAGAGCACATAGCAGTGGGAGAAGTGGAGTTGGAAGGAAGGAAGGAAGGAATAGACTTGCATATCTATGGCACCTCTCATGACCTCAGTGCATCCGAAAGTGCTTTAAAGCCAATAAAGTACTTTTGGAGTGTAGTCACTGTTGTAATGTAGGAAATGTGGCAGCCAATTTATGCACAGCAAAGTTCCACAAGCAGCAATGTGATAATGTAATAATCTGTTTTAGTGATGCTGACTGAGGGATAAATATTGGCCAGGACACCGGGATAACTCCCCTGCTCTTCTTCAAAATAGTGCCATGGGATCTTTTACATCTACCTGAGAGCGCAGACGGGGCCTCGGTTTAATGTCTCATCCGAAGGATGGCACCTCCTTCTTCAAACAGTGCCATATAAATGGAAGGCTTTTTTTCCTTTCTGCTCTGCTTGCTGCTTTGGAGGAATCATCATACTTGGGTCAGACCAGCAGTGAGGACCAGCAATGACATGACTCCACACACCCTGCCAGCATTGGCCTCTGCTTATTATAGCTGTGAGCTGTGTCAGTCCTACAACCTGCGTGCTAATGGAAATGAAAGACATATTTCAAGTCATGTTGCAACATGGGGTTTGGTAACAACGGTGATGTAATGTGGGGCATGATCGACAAAAGCAAAATACTGTGGGTGCTGGAATCTGTAATAAAAACAGAAAATGCTGGAAATCTCGGCAGGTCAGGCAGCATCTGTGGAGAGGAAGCAGAGTTTCCTGACCTGCCGAGATTTCCAACATTTTCTGTTTTTATATTATGGCAAGATCTACCCTGCTCTGAACCTCTGGAATAGCTTTGTGGTGAGTTGCTCACAAAACTGCCCACTCCTCCAGCTCATTTTAATCACCATTGGGAGTTTCTGATAATTGTGTCCGTTTACGGGCCTTCAAGGAGGCTCTTAAAATTAAGCTTTTTTCTTAGGCACATAGGCAATAGGCACATTTTAAAAGTCATTTTCAGTTATTGAAAAACTGGTTACTCACAGGTGGACCAGACACTCTGATTAAAAATGCTCATTTTTTTGTGGTAAACTCATTTTCCACTGTATTCACAAAACTGTACCAGGTTGCCACTCTTAAATATACATAGGAATAGTTTTTAGTGCAAATTTAAAACAAAATATTACCTTCTAAAACGCTGCCCGGTTGCTCTGGACAACAGCAGATTTTACGTTTGCTGATATGCCAATGAATTTGAGTGGAAACTTGAGCAAAATAATCATTTTGCAAAACGAACATTGATGCAATGATGTAATTATGTCACATTGCTTACAAATTACATTACAATTCATTTTAGATTTTTGATCCAGTTCTTTTTGGTTGTAGTCCTCTTATCAATTTAGCTCGCTGACAGGAACATTTCCCAATTTCAATCTATATCCAGCCATTTGTAGGTACATAAAACTGGCCAAATTGACCAATGCTCCAACTTCTCTGCTCTGGGAACATTTTAAGAGCAATTTTCGGCCGGGTCGTCAATTGTGCCCTAAGCGGAAACTCGTGGCCATTATTTTGAGTAACAAGTTGTTGTTCCATGTGTTCTTATTAGTATTAAGTTGTCAACCCATATACCATGTTGAGTGCTTGACTCCCGATTCCTGCACTGTACTCAGTACATCGGTTCTCATCATTTCACATGATTGAATACTCGATCGTCAGAGTACTCGGCACTGAACTCTTATTATTAGCTCCCGGATTTCCTGGTCATTCTCATTAAACCAATCCTGGTGTTTCCTGGTTGAGTGACCGAGCGTCTCTTCATAGGCACTGGTTATGGTGGCCTGGAGGGCAGACCAAGCGCTGTGGGCATTCTGCGTCAAGCGCAGGGCATTTCTGAACTTAAAGCACCAATCCAACTTGGGAGCAGCAAACCAGCTCTACAGACGGCTGAAAGCCGAGGTCCAACAAAAAACCCGCGACCTAAAGAATAGATGGTGGATGAAGAAAGCACAGGAGATTCAGCAGCTGCCATGATGTGTGAGGATTCTTCAGCGCAGTCAAGTCCACCTACGGCCCAAGCACCCAACGCCCCACCCCACTGCTGACCAAGAAGGGAAAACACTCATCAAGGACACCAAGGCAGTCAGGGACCACTGGAAGGAACACTTCGAAGGTCTCCTTAATCGAGACTCTGCCTTTGACACGAATGTCCTCGACTCCAACCCACAGCATGCTACCCGCCACCATCTCAGCAAAACCCCAGCCCTGCATGAGGTAGAAAAAGCCGTCCATCAGATCAAGAACAACAAGGCAACAGGAACGGATGGAATCTCCACTTAGGCACTAAAGTATGGTGGAGAGGCACTATTGGCTCGAATGCATGACCTCATCTCGCTCATCTGGAAGGAGGAGAACATGCCGGGAGATCTCAGAGATGCCATAAAAAAGGGGACAAGTCCGACTGCGGCAACTACAGAGGAATCTCCCTGTTGTTGGCCACTGGAAAAGTCATTGCTAGAATCCTCCTCAACCGTCTTCTCCCTGTGGCTGAGGAGCTCCTCCCGGAGTCACAGTGCAGATTCTGTCTGCTATGGGGTACAATGGACATGATCTTCATGGCGCGACAACTGTTAGAGAAATGCAGGGAACAGCACCAACCCATGTACATGGCCTTCTTTGACCATACAAAGGGCTTTGACACTGTTAACCGCGAGGGACTGTGGAGCGTCCTCCTCCCTTTCGGTTGCCCCCAAAAGTTTGTCACCATCCTCTGCTTGCTCCACGACAACATGCAAGCCGTGATCCTGACCAACGGATCCACCACAGACCCAATCCACGTCCGGACCGGGGTCAAGCAAGGCTGGGTCATTGCGCCAACCCTCTTCTCGATCTTCCTCGCTGCAGTGCTCCATCTCACGCTCAACAAGCTCTCCGCTGGAGTGGAACTAAACTATAGAACCAGTGGAAACCTGTTCAACCTTCGTCACCTCCAGGCTAGATCCAAGACCGTCCCATCCTCTGGCCTCTACAGTACGCGGACGATGCTTGCGTCTGCGCATATTCAGAGGCTGAACTCCAAGTCATCGTCAACATCTTCACCGAGGATTACGAAAGCATGAGCCTTACACTAAACATCCGTAAGACAAAGGTCCTCCACCAACCTGACCCCACCACACAGCACTGCCCCCCGGTCATCAAAGTCCACAGCATGGCCTTGGACAACATGGACCACTTTCCATATCTAGGGAGCCTACTATCAACAAGGGCAAACATCGAAGACGAGCCTCCAGTGCACTAGTGCAGCCTTTGGCCACCTGAGAAAGAGAGTGTTTGAGAATCTGGCACCAAGCTTATGGTCGACAGGGCTGTAGTGATACTTGCCCTCCTGTATGGTTCAGAGACGTGGGCCATATAAAGTAGGCACCTCAAATCACTGGATAAATACCACCAATGATGTCTCCACATAATCCTGCAAATCCCTTGGGAGGATAGATGCACCAACATCAGTGTTCTCAATCAGGCCAACATCCCCAGCATCGAAGCACTGACACACTCGACCAGCTCCGTTGGGCGGGCCACATTGTCCGCATGCCGGACACGAGACTCCCTAAGCAAGCGCTCTACTCGGAACTCCTACACGGCAAGCAAGCCCCAGGTGGGCAGAAGAAACATTTCAAGGACACCCTCAAAGCCTCCTTGATAAAATGCAACATCTGGGAGTTGCTGGCCAAAGACCGCCCGAAGTGGAGGAAGAGCATCCAGGAGGGCGCTGAACGCCTTGAGTCTCATCGCCGAGAGCATGCAGAAATAAAGCACAGACAGCGGAAGGAGCGTGCGGCAAACCAGACTCCCCACCCACCCTTTCCTCCAACCACTGTCTATCCCACCTGTGACAGAGACTGTAATTCCCATATTGGATTGTACAGTCATCTGGGAACTCACTTTTAGAGTGGAAGCAAGTCTTCCTCGATTTCTAGGGACTGCCTATGATGATGGACTCTTAATCTATGTACACTGCGAAGAAGAGGGAACTCTCCCCTCTCTACCTCTGTCTCTTCCTTGAATCCTACCTCCTTGACCAAGCTTTTGGTCACCTGACCCCATGTCTGCTTCTTTGGCTCAGTGTAAAGTTTTGTCCGTAAGTGCTCCTTTGAAGTTCCTTGGGATGTTTGCCTATGTTAAAGGTGAATGCAAGTTGTTGTATCCAGTATTAATTGCTAAAATAATCAAGCTGCAGGTTAAGCAAGTATTTCAAAATACAAATTTTAATATCAGAATGAAATAGACATAGAGAAAATGTTTCCACTTGAGGTGGGAGTCCCAAACTCGGGGCCATAAATATAAGACCGTCACGAATAAATTCAATAGGGAATTCAGGAGAAACTTCTTTACCCAGAGAGTGGGGAGAATGTGAAACTTACTGAAAGAAAGAAAGACTTGCATTTATATAGCACCTTTCACGACCACCGGACATCCCAAAGTGCTATACAGCCAATGAAATACTTTTGGCGTGTAGTCACTATTGTAATGTGGGAAACGTGCAGCCAATTTGCGCACAGCAAGCTCCCACAAACAGCAATGTGATAATGACCAGATAATCTGTTTCAGTGATGTTGATTGAGGGATAAATATTGGCCAGGGCACCGGGGATAATTCCACTGCTCTTCTTCGAAATAGTGCCATGGGATCTTTTACGTCTATCTCCAACAATGCAACCCTCACTCATCACTGCACTGGAGTGTCAGCCCTGATTTATGTGCTTAAGTCTCTGGAGTGGGACTTTGAACCCACAATCTACCACATGGAGTAGTTGAGGCGAATGGTATGTGGAAGCTGGATAAAGTACATAAGGGAGAAAGGAGTAGAAGGGTATTCTGATAGGGTGCGGGGAAGAGGAGTGGGAGGAGGCTCATGTGGAGCATAAACACTTGCATAGTTGAGCCGAATGGCTGTTTCTGTGCTGTACATTCAATATAATTGCATATCATACAATTTCAGCCCCGTCTCTGCTCAGCAAGAAAGCCAGCCACACAATGGCGGGTGTGTGTTTACTCACAAACACGTTGTGAAATATTTAAAGGCCTCAGCATTTCTGCCCATGTGCCTTGCTGCAGGTGCGTTGTGCTCGAGATTGTGCAAGGCGGGTGGTCTTACAGATAATCACGCGAAAGGGAGGAGTTGCTTTGTGTGGAACGTCAAAAAAGTTCCCACAAGAACCACAGCAGGGTCACGCTGGAAACTGTGACCTCACGCTGCATTGCAGCGTCTGCGCACAGGCAGGAAATGAGGCAAGCGGCAAAAATATACTACAGGGGAAAGAAATCTGCTGCTTCACAAATAAAATGAATTTTCTGCTGTTTTCTCTCTCTTTCCCAATTTCATGCTGTAACTTTGACAGGGGATCTGTAAAACCTCTGGAGAAATGGTGTAAACAGTCCCCACAGAAATTCCACCCCCCAAAATTTAACCCGCCATTTTTTTTTAAAGTTCAACAGGGTAAGGATCACTCACAATCTAACTCTATGGCGTTACTGTGTGGTCAGCAGGTTTAGGATTGTTTACTGCTGAATAAAAAGACCCCGCGCCCCAATGGAAATTAATGGTGAAGGCTTTTACCCCACCCTGTGTTTTTTACAAATTCATTCATAGGATGTGGGCATCGCTGACAAGGCCAGCATTTATTGCCCATTCCTAACTGCCCTTGAGAAGGTGGTGGTGAGCCGCCTTCTTGAACCGCTGCAGTCCGTGTGGTGAAGGTTCTCCCACAGTGCTGTTAGGGATTTTGATTTTGATCCAGTGACGATGAAGGTACGGTGATATATTTCCAAGTCAGGATGGTGTATAACTTGGAGGGGAACGCGGAGGCAATGGTGTTCCCATGCACCTGCTGCCCTTGTCCTTTCAGGTGGTAGACATTGCGGGTTTGGGAGGCTTGCAGAGTTTTTATTTGTTCAGTGGATTGTGGGTTATGTAGCTGTATGGAGTGACTTTCTGTCCATTCAGGAGGACAAGAGCTGCTCAGTATGCGACTGAGTGACGGTCGCTTTTGTCATGTATGTATGCTTGGAGTCACTAGCCACCAGGTGGCGCCACTGTCGGAGGTCATCGGGCTGTGTGTGCGGCCCAGGTATAAAAGGCAAGCCATCATGTAATGTAATCACTTTGGGCCTTAATAAAGCAGAGTCAGGTTTGTCCCTGTGTTAGTTTACAGTATTCAGTCTATCGAGTTATTACATACATAACATTTGGTGACGAGGTAACTTAAGAACCTTCGCATGCAAAAATGAGCACAATTAGAATTCTGGAGAGATTCGTGGAGGGAGAGGACTGGGCAGATTTTGTAGTTTGTCTGGACCAGTACTTCATGGCCAACAAAATGGGGGGACCCACTGACGCAGTTAGACGCAGGGTGGTCTTCCTCACGGTTCGCGGTCCGAAAATCTATGGACTCATAAAGAATCTTCTCACCTGCAAGTCCAACGGACAAGGACTATGAGGAATTGTGTGCTCTGGTACGTGACCATTTCAAACCAGAAGAAGGCATCATCATCTCACGATATCGATTGTGTACGCACGTTCGTTCTGAGGGCCAGGATGTGTCGGAATTCGTTGCCGACCTAAGACGTCTAGCTGGACTGTGTAAGTTCAAAAACGCATTGGGAGATATGCTGCGTGACTTCTTTGTAATCTGCATCAACCACGAAGTGATCCTGCATATGCTACTGGCGACGGAGACGCTGGATTTGAGCAAGGCTATCACGATTGCCCAGGCATGCATGATGATGGACAAAAACTTAAAGCAGATATCATTAAAAAATTGGAATTCGGCAAGTACTGTAAACAAGATTGTATCGTCATTTGGCAGAGCTGCATATGGCAAGGCCTACACGACTGCGTATGCGAAACCTGTGGCTGCCCAAAGTCCACCAATGGGAATGAATCAGATTTCAACATGTTGGCATTGTGGGGGCAATCATCAGCCTCATCAGTGTTGGTTTAAACAGTGCATTTGTAAAGGCTGTTTGAGACTGGGGCATCTCATGTGTCCGCAACTGAGCAAGCGTGCTGCGACACACCACGTGGAGGATGATGACCACGTGGAGTATAGCGCTAATTCGGATATGCAATCTGAGATACCAGAGGAGGAAGTGTATGGACTGTATTTGTTCCTAACAAAGAGCCAACCGATAATGATTAATATGAAACGTAACGGTGTGCTGGTACCGATGGAATTGGACACGGGTGCGAGTCAATCAATAATGAGCCAGAGGACATTCGACAAACTGTGGGATACTAAGGCTGTGAGGCCTAAGCTGAGTCCAGTCAATGCCAAGTTGCATACGTACACTAAAGAACTCATAATGGTGATTGGCAGTGCAGTAGTCAAGGTGTCGTATGATGGTGTGGTTCACGACTTACTGTTATGGATTGTTCCAGGCAATGGTCCAACGCTGCTCGGCAGGAATTGGCTAGAAAAAAATCAAATGGAATTGGAATGATATCAAAGCGTTGTCGTCGGAGGATGATACTCCATGTGCTCAAGTGCTGAGCAAGTTCCCCTTGCTGTTTGAACCAGGCATTGGCAATTTCACGGGAGCCAAGGTGCAGATCCACGTGGACCCAGATGCAAGGCCCGTCCATCATAAATCTTGGGCAGTTCCGTACATGATGAGGGAGAAGATCGAAATAGAACTGGACAGACTCTAGCGTGAAGGGGTCATATCACTGGTCAAATTTAACGAATGGGCCAGCCCCATTGTTCCTGTGTTGAAGAGTGATGGCACTGTCAAGATTTGTGGAGACTACAAGGTTACAATCAACCGAGTTTCGAAACAGGATCAATACCCATTACCGAAGGCTGATGACCTGTTTGCAACGCTAGCTGGGGGGTAGTCGTTCACTAAACTGGATCTGACATCGACCTACATGACACAAGAGCTGGTCGAGATATCGAAGAAACTTACGTGCATCAACACTCATAAAGGACTGTTTAATCTACAACCGGTGTCCTTTCAGAATTCGCTCGGCTGCAGCCATATTTCAGAGGAACATGGAGAGTCTACTGAAGTCCGTCCCTAGAACCGTTGTGTTCCAAGATGACATCCTGGTCACAGGTTGTGACACCCCCGAACATCTGAACAACCTGGAAGAGGTTCTACATCGTCTGGACAAAGTGGGACTCAGACTGAAACATTCAAAGTGCGTCTTCATGGCACCGGAAGTCGAATTCTTGGGGAGGAAAATTGCTGCTGACGGCATCAGGCCTACGGACTCAAAAACCAAGGCCATCAAAAATGCATCCAAGCCTCAGAATGTGATGGAGCTGCGTTCGTTCCTTGGTCTACTTAACTACTTTGATAATTTCCTACCTAGATTGAGCACTTTACTGCACGTGCTGCTAAGAAAAGGCGACAACTGGGTTTGGGGTGCGTCTCAAGATAGAGCTTTTGAGAAAGCTACTAATCTGCTTTGCTCTAACAAGCTGCTGGTACATTATGATCCATGTAAGCGTCTAGTATTGGCCTGTGATGCTTCGACATATGGAGTTGCTTGAGTGTTTCAACAAGCTAATAAGTCGGGTAAACTACAACCTGTTGCGTATGCTTCTAAAAGCTTGTCAAAGGTGGAAAGAGCTTACAGCACGGTTGAAAAAGAAGTATTAGCCTGTGTGTATGGGGTTAAAATGATGCATCAGTACCTGTTTGGTCTTCGGTTTGAACTGGAAACACAACAAGCCACTCATTTCATTGCTTTCGGAAAACAAAGGTATAAATACCAATGCATCGTCCCCATCCAGAGGTGGGCGCTGACATTATCTGCCTATGATTATGTCGTTCATCATAGACCTGGCACCGAGAATTGTGCCGATGCACTGAGCCATCTGCCGTTGCCCACCTGCAGACCTACTGTTAGTTATGAATGATTTTGAAAGTGAAGGAACCCCTGTCACGGCTCAACAAGTTAAGACCTGGACCCGCCAGGACCCGATATTATCGGTTGTGAAATGTTATGTCCTTAGTGATGATTGGTCTGCCATACCCAAGCAAATGGGTGATGAGACCAAACCTTACAACCGTTGCAAAGATGAACTATCCATTCAGTCAGATTGTTTGTTGTGGGTTAATCGTGGTATTATGCCTAAGAAAGGCAGAGAGAAATTTGTACATGATCTACATAGCACTCATCCCCGTATTGTCATGATGAAAGCCATTGCCAGGTCTCATGTATGGTGGCCTGGAATTGACTCTGATCTGGAATCATGTGTGCATCAGTGCAACACTTGCATGCAGCTAAGTAAAGCACCAGCGGAATCGCCACTGAGTCTGTGGTCGTGGCCATCTAAACCATGGTCCAGGATCCACATCAACTTTACAGGTCCCTTCCTGGAAAAGATGATTTTAGTTGTGGGGTGGATGCATATTCCAAGTGGATAGTGTGTATAATCATGTCACCCAGTACATCCATAGCTACCATTGAGAGCCTTCGTGTCATGTTTGTTACTCATGGTCTGCCCGACATCGTTATAAGCGACAACAGACCTTGCTTCACTAGTCTGGAGTTTTAAGAGTTCATGAAACTCACTGGTATCAAACATGTGAGGTCAACACCATTCAAACCCACATCTAATGGTCAAGCAGAGAATGCTGTCCAAACCATCAAGCAGAGTATGAAACGTGTAACTCAAGGTTCACTGCAGACTCGCTTGTCATGCATATTGCTTAGTTACAGGATAAGACCCCACATGCTTACCGGGGTCCCCCCTGCTGAACTATTGATGAAGAGCGGTCTCAAGACCAAGTTCTCTCTTGTCCACCCTGACTTGAATGATCATGTTGAATACAGATGTCAAAGTCAGCAGTGTTATCATGATCGCGCTGCTGTGTCACACGACATTTCTGTTAACGAACCTGTGTATGTACTAAATTGTGGTCAAGGTCCCAAGTGGATCGCCTGTACTGTTATGGCCAAGGAGGGTAAGTGAGTGTTTACCGTCAAGCTCAAGAATGGACAAACATGCAGGAAACATGTTGATCAGATAAAGCTGCGGCACACGGATGAAGTGGAACAGTCTGAGGAAGACACAATCAGTGACCAACCAACCTATCCTCAGTCATCAGAGGAGTCCGCTGTCATCAGTGAATCTGGACTTTCAATCTCTGACATGGTCATTGCCACTCCCATCAGATCGGCTACCCAGCCCCCAGTCATAACAGACCCAGAACGCTCGCCCAAGGCTGGAGTTGAACTGAGACGATTAACTGGGGAACGGAAAGCCCCGGACCGTCTCAATTTGTAAAAAGACTGTTACTAATATCTTAAAGGGGGATATTATCATGTATGTATGCTTGGGGTTACTAGCCACCAGGTGGCGCCACTGTCGGAGGCCATTGGGCTATACACACGTGTGCGCGGCCCAGGTATAAAATGCAAGCCGTCATGTAATGTAATCACTTTGGGCCCTAATAAAGCAGAGCCAGGTTTGTACCTGTGTTAGTTTACAGTATTCAGTCTATCAAGTTATTACATACAGAACAGCTTTTTTCAGCAGGGTAAGCATTATATACAGTGAGGCTGCAAAGAGCTACTGCTTGTTCAGTAGAGTGATGGAAAAAACGCCTCTATTATTGCTATTTCCTCCACAATCGTCCATTAAACTGAAGACCAGTCAAACAGAGGCCTACTCGCTCAGTTGGATGCACTTGTGTAGCACCTCAGGCAACTGTTTCACAACTAAAACATACATGTCCTTTTCTGTTTAGTTCTGAAACAATCGCACAGCGAGTTCCTGTTTTGAATGGACTGACATTTGTGGAGCTCAGCTACTGCGCTACCACAGCATTTGCATTTAAAATGTCTGGAGGAAGTTATAGCAGAAAAACAAACTGACAGCTCGAGCCTCAGGTGGCAACAGAGCGTGCATGTATTCCACCTACTGACTGAGCGCCTGGTTAACTTTGCGAGACCACTAATGCAGCTGCATTTAAAGATGCTGCGTTCTGCTTTAATTTGGGAATTACTATGCATTTCATGCCCAAAGGCAGTGCAGTGGAGTCAATACCATAAGCACCTATTTGTTTAACAATTCTATAAATCGTAACTCCTAAAAATTACATCTAGAGACACTTGCACACGAAGTCTAATTGCATTGGGGGCAGAATTGCCCCGTGCCCTGCGTGCATAATTTGAATGATATAATTATTTAGCGCCCGGCAAGATGGGCAGTTACATGTTGTGGAATTGGGGTCTTTGTTTTAAAAAATGTGCGGGGCGGTAATGGAGGCGACATTAGCGGGACGTGAGCCTCAGCGCCAAGATGGCCGCGTCACAATGTCCCTCCCATTCTTTTAAAGGAGGGGCCGCTGAGAACTCTTCAGCGGATTCCTGGCGCCCGCTGGGCCACCAGGGAGGGTTCCGGCCTGGCCAGCGGTCTGGCACCCAGGAGGGGACACCGGGCTGAAAATTGTCTGTCCGGCTGAACCAACAGCTGCCATTGCCGGGTCGACTGCAAAAGAAAGCCGACAAGAAAAAGATGGCGGCCCCAGTCCAAGGCCCTCCCCTTTATGGACGGAGGGGGCTCCCCAGCCATGACAGCTACGCAACCTGCAAAGCTGTCGTTGGCATCGCCCCATGCCAATCTCGCTCCTGCGGGGCAATTTCCCCCATGGGGCGTAAAGGGATCGGCGCTCACGGCGGTGACGCTATCACCGTGTGCGCCCCTACCCTGGACGGAAAGTAAAGGGTGTGGCGCAAACCCATTTTCCCCTGAGGCATTCCGGGGGTAATTTCTGGCGGGTCACTTCTGCCTCTGGAGGCATGAGCGGCGCTATAAAAAGGGACAATTTTGGCCACATTAATTTTGAAGTACCTGTCTCTACGATTTTTACAGGGATGTTATCCTGGTGATTTTAAAATAATGGGGAGCGGAATTCCAGATGAAAGCATGACGTAATTTCTCCGCTAATATCCCACGGCATTATTTCAGGGCCATATAGTTTGTGGAAACTGGTAAATTGCATGTGGTCAGTTGATGAATATGATTAATATACAGTATATAGACAGGTTAGTGACAGTGTTGGGAGAGAGTGTTCAGGAGTTTGCTCCACAGAGGTTGAGGGATGATCTCTTCCAGTGGTTTAAAATGATGAAGAAATTCAGTAGGGTAGATTCAGAAAAACTACTTCCTCCTGAGTTGCGATGCCCAGTACTCTAAATGGGATCTAACCAGTGCTTTATATAATGGTATACAACGGTAACATAACTTCAACCCATTCCAAAACTTTCTAACCATTGACAGCAAAAGCCAGACTTGAAGTCGATTATAACTATGGGACTTTTGGTGTTTCAATCTTCCCCAGGCTAAAGGGATGAAATCCTCCCTCCTCCTGAGTCATCATCATCATCATAGGCGGTCCCTCGAACGAGGATGACTTGCTTCCACACCAAAAGGGATGAGTTCACAGATGTTTCAATGAAGAACCCGATATTCCAGTTCTGAACTCCAGAGGCGGAAGATGCCTGTGCGTGGATTTTTTTAACGTGTGGTGACCGTTGCACACCAGCCACCACACGGGCTTGACAGAGCTAAGCCTTTATTCAGTGGCAAGGGTTAACCAGGACGACTGGAGACCTGCTCTGCTGCACGGACCTAGTGCACACACATATCGCAGTGTGGGCAGGCCCGTGCTGCCCCTGGGCCCTCGGCTCTTCTGGGCCCCGTACCCTCATTTACCGCACCTCTGCTACGACCTTCCCGCTCCTCCGCTGTACCTGGGCCTCACCGATGTTCCAGCCCATGCTCTAACCGGTGATCTGGGCCTTGATGATGTCACCCAGTCGCCTACCTCAAAGTTGGCGCACACTTGGGTCGACTCGTGCTGGAAGCTGTAGTGGCATGCTCCAGCTCTTTATACTCCCGACCTATGGTGGTGTCCTCTCCTCCTGAGCATACCTCCTCCAGAGGACACCTCCTGAGTATAAGGGTGGCGAGTACATTGTTTGAGCACTCTCAATCTAAAGCTGCCCATCAACTGGCACTATACTGTCTCACTGCAAAATGCTCAAGTATTTCTGGTAAAGTAGTGTGTGCCATTCTGACATTGGACTTCAGATATGTTGTTGGAAGCAATGGTGAAGAGACTTTATTCATCATCCTTCCTGTACTTGGCCTCAAAATTAAAACCTGACAGGATGGATGTTGACCATGAATCAATGTCAACTGTCTCAATCAGATTGCTTACCAAATCTACTCTTGTCTAAAGGGATACGTAAAAGAGCTGTTTTGCATGTTAAGAGCAGCAGATAAGTGTACAGTTTTGGTCTCCTTATTTAAGGAGGGACGTACTTGCATTGGAGACAGTTCAGAGAAGGTTCACTAGGTTGATTCCTGAGATGAAGGGGTTACCTTATGAAGAAAGGTTGAGCAGGTTGGGCCAAGACTCATTGCAATTTAGAAGAATGAGAGATGATCTTATTGAAATGTATAAGATTCTGAGGGGGCTTGACAAGGTAGATGCAGAGAGAATGTTTCCCCTCGTGGAGGAATCTAGAACTAGGCGGCGTAGTCTCAGAATAAGGGGCCACCCATTTAAAACGGAGATATGGAGGAATTTCTTCTCTGAGAGTCGTGAATCTTTGGAATTCACTGCTCCAGAGAGCTGTGGAGGCTGGGCCATTGAATATATTTAAGGTGGAGATAGACAGATTTTTGAATGATAAGGGAGTCAAGGATTATGGAGAGCGGGTGGGGAAGTGGAGTTGAGGCCAACATCAGATCAGCCATGATCTTATTGAATGGCAGAGCAGGCTCAGCCAGTTGGCCCACTCCTGCTCCTATTTCTTATGTTCTTATGTTGTGACGGATGGATGCTCTTGCTATGTGATTGGTGCTTTAGTCTAACATAATACTGAGAACTCTGACAGTAGAGAGGTCTCAATTTCTCTCATCTTGTTTTTGCAGAATAAACCCTGGAGAAAAGCTAAAACGATAGTGCACTGGTCACCCTTCGTGATCTCCTTCAAGAAACGATATTCGTGGATTCAATTGGCTGGCCATTCAGGTAACTGACCTCTGACCCACCTTAATCCCAAAGTAACGTTCATTTGAGAATTCTATTGTTCTTGTTGCCTCCTTCTAACATTCTGTTGTAATTAAAGAAAGACTTGCATTTCCCTAGTGCCTTTCGTCACCTCTGGATGTCCCAAAGTGCTTCACAGTCAATGAAGTACTTTTGAATTGTTGTAATGTGGGAAATGTGGGAATTTGTGCACAAAGCTCCCATAAACAGCAATGTGATAATGGCGAGATAATCTGTTTTAGTGATGCTGGTTGAGGGATCAATATTGTCCAGGACACTGGGGAGAAGTCCCCTGGTCTTCTTCAAAATAGAGCCCTGGGATCTATTACATCCACAGGCAGACCTCAGCTTAATCTCTCACCCAAAAGACAGCGCCTCTGACAGTGCAGCACTTCCTCAGTACTGCAGAGGAGTGCCGGCCTGGATTACATGCTCAAGTCTCTGGAGTGGGGAGTTGAACCCACGACCTTCTGACTCAGAGGTGAGAGCACAATTGACTGAGCCACAATAATTGGTGCATTTCTGCGACAGTGTCTTGCAGAAAACACTCTATAAAATGGGACTGACTATTTGCACTGCGCTTTTTCTGTCCTTCTGTGTCTGCATCCTCTCGAGACTCCGCCCCCAATGCCTCCTGCCCGGAACCGGAACCGGAAGTGGGGCCCTGCAATCAGTCCGACGTTGTTGCTCCATGGGTTGTTCGACCCCGCCGCGAGCCCCGAACCTCCGACCGGGCCCCAAGCCGGTGCCGGGGGCAGAGAGAGAGACCTGGGGTGGGGGGTGGTGGGGAGAGAGACCTGGGGTGGGGGGGGAGGGGGGAGAGAGACATGGGGGTGGGGGGAGGGATCTGACGGGAGAGAGGTCCTTCCAACCCCCTTTACACCTACACCCGATTTCTTGGAAAGCTCGGTGTGTGTGTTACAAGGGACATCGTTGGAGTGGATAAAATCCAGAAGTCGCAACACTGTCACTATTCACTTCATACCCAATAAACCTGTTAACAATCCGCACACAATGCTTATCTATGGCGGGGGGGGCGGGCATTGAGGGGGGTGAGGGGTAAGGTCGCTGGGGCAAGGGACTTCAGTTGGCACTTGATGGCCTTTGGGGAGATCTATCCTCTGGCTTCTGAAATCAAAATGGATCCACAGAAAATTCAAGGTGTGACATATCTTCCAAAGGGGACCAATCAGCAATAGGTGCAGTGAAATTGGAGAGCCAATTAGAGACAAGGCAGCCATTTTGACAGTACAAATAGACGCATCCGTATAAAATGGCCAGTTTCTTGAACAATTGCAAAGTGATTTCAATGATAATATACTGCGCCCAGAAATTTCATAAAATTGTGTTGCGCTAACAATGATCAAAAATCTTCACGTTAAATTCTCAGTTTGTTTTGGCGTGTAACTAATGGTTGTGTGTGTAGGATCCCCATCTCGTACTGTTATGGTAGATGTGGTAGTGGTTCCCATTGTGAGAGTTGTGTACTCTTTGGTCAGGGCCTCACTTCCTGGTTACAGTTTTCTCTGGTGTCTGTGGTATGAGCGGTTATTTTCAGATGTGCGGAGGACAAACTGTCCTCACATTCAAGCGTCATTAACTGAGGTCAGTTTCTGAAACTCAGCTCAAATGTCCCCTACTAGCTTGCTACGATCTGTCGAGTGCTCAGAGATAAAGAAAGACTTGCATTCATATAGCGCCTTTCACGACTACCAGATGTCCCAAAGCACTTTACAGACAATGAAGTACTTTTGGAGTGTAGTCACTGTTGTAATATGGGAAATGCGGCAATCAATTTGCGCACAGCAAGCTCCCACAAACAGCAATGCCATAATGAAAAGCAAACCTGTTTTTGTTATGTTGATTGAGGGAAAATTATTGGCCAGGGCACCAGGGATAACTCTCCTGCTCTTCTTCATGGGATCTTTTACGTCCACCTGAGAGAGTAGACAGGGCCTCGGTTTAATGTCTCGTCCACAAGATGGCACCTCCAACAGTGCAGCACTCCCTCAGTACTGCACTGGAGTGTCACCCTAGATTTTTGTGCCCAAGTCCCTGGAATGGGACTTGAACCTGTTTTATATGCAGACTATAGATATACTCTCTGTGTAGTCACAGTATAGTTGCATAAGATGGAGACTTAGTTATCTGATGTACTATCAAAAAGGTTTACACTGTGTATATACTATGCTGGCACCACTAAAGGGTGCAACTGGTGGAGACCGGGGTTTCCTGCCCCTGTGGCAGAGGCTGTCCACCAGAGGGCACTGCGGTGGGAGAGCTGAGGGTCACCTGCATTGGTGTGCAGGGCCCAGTATAAAAGGCTGCCCACCATGCTTGTGCCTCATTCTGGGAGCCACGAATAAAGGACCAAGGTCACTACATTTGAGTACAACACATTGCCTCATGGAGTCATTCATAACTGCATTACAGACATAACAGAACCCACAGCCTTCTGACTCAGAGGCGGGAGTGCTACCCACTGAGCTAAGATTGACACTTGACAGCAGCCTCCAGGTTAACAGCCTCCATCTGGCAGTTAAAATAAGGCCAGTCACTTACTCCCACCGATCAGGTTGGACTGGAGTGCTTGCGCTGAAAACCCCTTCCTCTCGATCCTGCTCAGAGCCCCCTTCCCCTGCTCCTGCCCAGTCTCTCCCACTGCCCCCCCCCCCACTCCCGATCCTGCCCAGAGCCCTCTTCCCTTGATTCTGCCTAATCCCTCCCCGCCCCCCCCCGCTCCTGATCCTACCAGTCCCCCTTCCCCTGCTCCTGCCCAGTCCCTTCTCTCATTTCCCCCCCACTACCCCGCTCCCGATCCTGCCCAGAGCTTCCCCTCCTTATCCTGTCCAAGCCCCCTCTTCCCTCCCCCCAGAATCTTCTCCCCTCCACCCCCCCCCGCAATCCTCTCTAGAACGCCCCCCCCCCACTGACGGCCGAAGACCAATGCCGTGGGTACCAGCTGTGCCTCCTGCTGCCTATTCCCACCCACTGAGCCGCTGCTAATCTGGCGAGGCGGGACTCTGCCAATATTTATTTTAATGAGGCCCTGCCCTGAGGATCTGCAAGGCCTGCATGTACCCCACCTCCTTGGTTCGACACCTGCTATTGAGTTCCCCCCCACCCTTCCCATCCAGCCGCCCCCACTAGCACCCCTCCCACGCAGCCACCCTGCCCCCCCCCACCAGCACCCTTCCCACCCAGCCCGCCCCCCCCCTCCCCATGTAATGACTGATGACAGTGTGGGCACAGCACTGATAACCCCCACAGTCACAAATCAGTGTCCCAGTTGGTGTGTCGAGGCAAAGACAAAATTGAGCTGAGGGTGATCTGGAGGTTTAAGGAATGATGAACACTATTAACCCCCATTGCTGACGACGCTTGTGATTGCCAGCTCTGTGAGTAGGGTCGCCAACCCTCCAGGGCTGCCCTGGGGTCTCCAGGAATTGAACATTAATCTCCAGGACATGCTGGGAGCAAACCAGGAGAAAACCATAGGGGCATTAAAAAAATAATTCTCTCTCAACACTTTTCTTTATTAGATCATTAAATAGTCCCTCTCTATCTGCCCTATCAACTCCTTTAATCATCTCAAACACCTCAGTTAGACCACCCCTTAACCATCGAGACTCAAGACAGTACAAGCCTAGACATTTCCCATATTACAACAGAGACTACACTCCAAAAGCACTTCATTGACTGTCAAGCGCTTTGAGATATCCGGTGGTCGTGAAAGGCTCTATATAAATGTAAGTCTTTCTTTTAGTCTATGCAGCCTGTCCTCCAGAATTTAACGCTTTTTGCCCTGGTATCAATCTGGTGAATTGCAGAGCAAACTGCTCCAATGTGGGCTAATTGTCATGAATGAAACCGGAGATGAGTTGGTCATTGATCAACTTGAAGGAACATGATCCCTGGGAAACAAGGAGGTTCTGCTAATCGCCCATAAGAGGATGGCAAGCAAGCAGGGAGCACGTTGCAGGGCAATGCCACTAATACTCACGTACATTGTTCTGTTCATCACTTAGGTAGTTTCAAAGCCGGGGATGGTGGGAAGATCCTGAAGAAGTACTGTGAGAATGAGAAGCTGTGCTTTGAGCAACTAAAAATGGATTCGCTCGCTCCCTTCGTACCTTGTTACCATGGCATTACTGATGAAGAGGGAGAGCTGTACATTCAGCTGGATGACTTGTTGGCTGAGTTTGACAGCCCGTGCGTCATGGACTGTAAGATGGGAATGAGGTATGTGACAGTCTTTGTATATTTAGCACAGGCGTTTCTGATGAACTGGGGTTGACCATCATGCATTGAAGGAAAAGGAAGAAAGATTTGCATGTATACAATGCTTTTCATTGCACTTTGTAGCCAAAGAATATAAGAATTAGGAGCAGAAGTAGACCTTTCGGCCCCTCGAGCCTGCTCCGTCATTCAATGAGATCATAGCTGATCTTCTACCTCAACTCCACTTTCCTGCACTGTCCCCATATCCCTTGATTCCCTTAATATCCAAAAATCTATCGATCTCTGTCTTGAATATACTCAATGACTGACCCCCACAGCCCTCTGGGGTAGAGAATTCCAAAGATTCACCACTCCTCATCTCGTTGTAATGTAGGAAATGTGACAGTCAATTTGCTGATTTAGAGGGAGGAGCACACCTGACCAAGCACCAGGGTTTTTATACATCAACACATTGAGGTGAAAGGTCAAGGTTCACAGGAAACCACCTTTTCTCTCTGCCTCCTCACAATGCAACAGCAAATGTGTACCCATGTTCTCCTTCATTCTTAACACAGCATGGTGACCGATTGTGCTGGGAACAAAGCAGAGACCATCTGAACTGATTATTGAAAATTGAATGTTCCAATGCTCTCCTGGCTGGCCTCCCATCTTGCACCCACCATAAACTTGAGCTCAACCAAAACTCTGCTGCCCGTATTCTAACTCACACCAAGTCCCGTTCACCCATTACCACTGTGCTCACTGACCTACATTGGTCTGGCAAATCCTCGATTTAAAAGTTGTCATCTTTGTTTTCAAATTCCACGGCTACGGCCCTCCTCCAGCCCTACAGCCCTCCGAGATCTCTGCACTCCTCCAATTCTGGCCTTTTGCACATCTCCAATTTCCATCACTCCATCATTGGCGGCCGTACCTTCAGCTGCTTGGGCCCTAAGCTCTGGGATTCCCCCTAAACCTCTCCGCTTCTCTACTTCTCCCCTGCTTTCTGACGCTTCTCAAAACCTACCAAGTTTGGTGTCAAGTTTTGTCCGAATACACTCCTGTGAAGCACCTTGCGACATTTGACTATGTAAAGGCGCTATATAAATGCAAGTTGTTGTTGTTAAACTCGGCCAAGCCCAATGAGCAACTGGACCAGGATCAGTGACCAACTGGACCGGGACCAGTATAGTGACCAACTGGACCAGGATCAGTATAGTGACCAACTGGACCAGGATCAGTATAATGACCAACTGGACCAGGATCAGTATAGTGACTAACTGGACCAGGATCAGTATAATGATCAACTGGACCAGGATCAGTATAGTGACCAACTGGACCGGGACCAGTATAGTGACCAGCTGGACCAGGATCAGTATAGTGACCAACTGGACCAGGATCAGTATAGTGACCAACTGGACCAGGATCAGTATAATGATCAACTGGACCAGGATCAGTATAGTGACTAACTGGACCAGGATCAGTATAGTGACTAACTGGACCAGGATCAGTATAATGACCAACTGGACCGGGACCAGTATAGTGACCAACTGGACCGGGACCAGTATAGTGACCAACTGGACCAGGATCAGTATAATGACCAACTGGACCAGGATCAGTATAGTGACCAACTGGATCAGGATCAGTATAGTGACCAACTGGACCAGGATCAGTATAGTGATTAACTGGACCAGGATCAGTATAGTGACCAACTGGACCAGGATCAGTATAGTGACTAACTGGACCAGGATCAGTATAGTGACTAACTGGACCAGGATCAGTATAATGACCAACTGGACCAGGATCAGTATAGTGACCAACTGGACCGGGACCAGTATAGTGACCAGCTGGACCAGGATCAGTATAGTGACCAACTGGAACAGGATCAGTATAATGATCAACTGGACCAGGATCAGTATAATGATCAACTGGACAGGATCAGTATAGTGACTAACTGGACCAGGATCAGTATAGTGACTAACTGGACCAGGATCAGTATAATGACCAACTGGACTGGGACCAGTATAGTGACCAACTGGACCGGGATCAGTATAATGACCAACTGGACCAGGATCAGTATAGTGACCAACTGGATCAGGATCAGTATAGTGACCAACTGGACCAGGATCAGTATAGTGATTAACTGGACCAGGATCAGTATAGTGACCAACTGGACCAGGATCAGTATAGTGACTAACTGGACCAGGATCAGTATAGTGACTAACTGGACCAGGATCAGTATAGTGATTAACTGGACCAGGATCAGTATAGTGACCAACTGGACCAGGATCAGTATAGTGACTAACTGGACCAGGATCAGTATAGTGACTAACTGGACCAGGATCAGTATAATGACCAACTGGACCGGGACCAGTATAGTGACCAACTGGACCGGGACCAGTATAGTGACCAACTGGACCAGGATCAGTATAATGACCAACTGGACCAGGATCAGTATAGTGATCAACTGGATCAGGATCAGTATAGTGACCAACTGGACCAGGATCAGTATAATGATCAACTGGACCAGGATCAGTATAGTGACCAACTGGACCGGGACCAGTATAGTGACCAACTGGACCAGGATCAGTATAGTGACCAACTGGACCAGGATCAGTATAATGATCAACTGGACCAGGATCAGTATAGTGACTAACTGGACCAGGATCAGTATAGTGACTAACTGGACCAGGATCAGTATAATGACCAACTGGACCGGGACCAGTATAGTGACCAACTGGACCGGGACCAGTATAGTGACCAGTTGGACCAGGATCAGTATAGTGACCAACTGGACCAGGATCAGTATAATGATCAACTGGACCAGGATCAGTATAGTGACTAACTGGACCAGGATCAGTATAGTGACTAACTGGACCAGGATCAGTATAATGACCAACTGGACCGGGACCAGTATAGTGACCAACTGGACCGGGACCAGTATAGTGACCAACTGGACCAGGATCAGTATAATGACCAACTGGACCAGGATCAGTATAGTGACCAACTGGATCAGGATCAGTATAGTGACCAACTGGACCAGGATCAGTATAATGATCAACTGGACCAGGATCAGTATAGTGACCAACTGGACCGGGACCAGTATAGTGACCAACTGGACCAGGATCAGTATAGTGACCAACTGGACCAGGATCAGTATAATGATCAACTGGACCAGGATCAGTATAGTGACTAACTGGACCAGGATCAGTATAGTGACTAACTGGACCAGGATCAGTATAATGACCAACTGGACCGGGACCAGTATAGTGACCAACTGGACCGGGACCAGTATAGTGACCAACTGGATCAGGATCAGTATAGTGACCAACTGGACCAGGATCAGTATAGTGATTAACTGGACCAGGATCAGTATAGTGACCAACTGGACCAGGATCAGTATAGTGACTAACTGGACCAGGATCAGTACAGTGAGTAACTGGTAAGGGACCAGTATAGTGACTAACTGGGCCAGGATCAGTATAGTGACTAACCGGAGTGGGACCAGTATAATAACTAACTGGACCAGGATCAGTATAGTGACCAACTGGACTGGGACTAGTATAGTGACCAATTGGAGCAAGACCAGTATAGTGACTAACTGGACCACGACCAGTATAGTGACTAACTGGACTGGGACCAGTATAGTGACTAACTGGACCAGGACCAGTATAGTGACTAACTGGACCGGGACCAGTATAGTGTGCAATTGGACCAGGACCAATATAGTGACTAACTGGACTGGGACCAGTATAGTTAAGTGGGTTGGGACCAGTATAGTTCAGTGGGCTGGGAATGGTACATGGGCAAGGGGGAATATGATTATCACAGCGGCCTACTGCTGAACATACTATTCAATCTAATGCAGAGAGCTTTCCATTTACTCCAAATCCCGGAGTCAGTTGAGTTTGCAGTGTTTGGAAGCTGATTGGAGTATTGATGAGTGCACTCACTGTACTGAAACAGAACTGATGCAGAAATCACTAATGGTTGAGTCTCTTGAATCTGAGACCGTCCCACACACACAACAGGCAACCAGCACTGTTTGTTTTTGTGGCGCAGCTTCCAGTCTCTCTCTCTGATTGGCCGGTTTGTAGAATGCTAGCTCACAAGTCGAGATAAGAAGTCTAGCTGACAGCCACGTAGATCCTTATCGGCACCGGATCTGTGTTTCCCCTTTAGGACTCCACTGCTTGGAAACCACAAGAGTCTTGTTGAGCCTGTTTGCTTTTACTGATCTCATCAAATCTCCCTATTGTGTCGGAGTTATTTTTGAGTTTTGACATTTTATGTTGCAGCAACTGTCCATCAAGGCACAGTACAAGTACTAGAACAGTCCCATCTTCAAGATGGCCAGCATCTGAAGTGCCTCCATAAAAATGTGGTCCGAGTGGAACATGTGGAGACAGGAGTGTCCATTCGCCGTGCTAGATTCCACAAAGTCCAATCAACACTGCACCTTCAGCAGTACAATACACAAAATAAGCAGTACACCTGCTCTTCTGCCTCGTCTTTCATCCTTGCCACTGTCAGCCATAGCTCAGTGGGAGCACTCTCGCCTCTGAGTCAGAACGTCAAAGGTTCGAGTAGACTCCAGAGACGAGCATGCAATCCAGGGCTGATACTCTAGTGCAGCGCTGAGTGAGTGCTCTACTGTCTTTCGGAGGAGAGGCTGAACCCAAGCCCTTTCTGCCCTCTTAGGTGGATGTAAAAGATCCCAGAGCACTATTTTGAAGAGGAGCAAGGCCAGTGTCCTGGCCAATTTTTAGCTTCACAGCCTATGAAGTACTTTTGAAGCATAGTCACTGTAGGGAAAGGTGGCAGCCAATTTGTGCACAGCAAGTTCCCACAAATAACAGCTATGAAATAAATGACCAGACGATCTGTTTTAATAAGGTTAGTTGAGGGATAAATGTTGGCCAGGATACCAGGAGAACTCTCCCGCTCTTTTTCAAATAGTACCATGGGTTCTTTTCCATCCACTGGCAAGGGCAGTCGGGGCCTCGATTTAACATCTCACCCCAAAGACAGTGCGGCACTCACTGAGCACTGCACTGAAGTGCTCAAGGCCCTGGAGTGGGGTTTGAACCCACAACCTTCTGACTCAGAGGTGAGAATGTTACCCCCTGAGCCACGGCTGACACCTAACCTTGCCACATTGTCACAACACTAGCGGTGCAAATGGGATTGAGCCCTGCACCCAAAGGGAACCGACCTCCAATGGCTTCATGGCTCTCACTCACAGCTCCATTAGGTGGGACCTTTCGCAGCCTGCCCCATCCTTCAGTTAGTCAAACAGATTCTTGTGCACCGAAAGGCTCCGTCCATGTTCCATGACCTCATCTGCTACTTGAGGTGGGAGGCCTATGGGTGGTGCTGGAGTCTCACCGTCCCAGGCCTGGATGGGGACCACACTCATTCCATTCAGGTCCTGGAGCTAAGTTCTTCACCGGCTCAACACAGGGGCTGCCTCACGAGAGGGATGGCACTGCCCATTTTTGCTGATATGATTGGGGCCTGACTTCTTGGGTGTGAACTGCAGGCTGTGCAACACCTTGACACCAAACCACAGGTTTCCGGCACCGAGCTATAAAGACACTCTAAATCAAGATGACATTTAGAACTCAACAGCTGTGAAATCGAGTGAAAACACGAGTGAGAAAAAACTTGATTATATAGAGCACATTTCACAACCTCAACACGTCCCAAAGAGCTTTACAGCCAATGTACTACTTTTTAAGTGTAGTCACTGTTGTACTGGAGGGAATAGAAACACCCTAATTGCGCAAAGCAAGTTCCCACAAATAGCAAAGCGATCATAACCAGATAAACAGTTTTCATGATGTTGGCTGTATTAGAGAGTATTACAGTGAGAAGTGTTAGATATTACAGTATTACAGTGGGGGTTTTGGGATATATCAGTGTCACAGTGAGGGATGTGGGGTATATCAGTGTTACAGTGAGGGGTGGGGGGTATATCTGTGTTACAGTGAGGGGTGTGGGGTATATTAGTATTACAGTGAGGAGTGCGGGGTACATCAATGTTTCGGTGAGAGGTGTGGGTTAATCATTGTTCGAGTGAGGGGTATAGGGTATATCAGTTTTACAGTGAGGGGAGTGCGGTATATCAGTGTTACAGTGAGGGTTGTGGGGTATATCAGAGTATTGTTACAGTGGGGGATATGGGGTTATCAGAGTTACAGTGAGGGGTGTGGGGTATATCCGTGTTACAGTGAGGGGTGCGGGGTATATCCGTGTTATAGTGAGGGGTGTGGGGTATATCAGTATTACAGTGAGGAGTGTGGGGTATATCAGTGTTACAGTGAGGGGTGTGGAGTATATCAACATTACAGTGAGGGGTGTGGGTTATATCAGTGTTACAGTGAGGGGTATAGGGTATATCAGTTTTACAGTGAGGGGTGTGGAGTATATCAGATAGTGTTACAGTGGGGGATATGGGGTTATCAGAGTTACAGTGAGGGCTGTGGGGTATATCAGAGTGTTACAGTGAGTGGTGTGGGGTACATCAGTGTTACAGTGAGGGATGTGGGATATATCAGTGTTACAGTGAGGGATATATGGTATATCACTATTACAGCGAGGAGTGTGGGGTATATCATACCCCACACCCCTCACTGTAACATTGATATACCCCACACTCCTCGCTGTAATACTGATATACCCACACCCTCACTGTAACAATCTGATATACCCCACATCCCTCACTGTAACACACTGATATACCCCACACCCCTCACTGTAACAATGATATACCCCACAATCTTCACTGTAACATTGATATACCCCTCACTCCTCGCTGTAATACTGATATACCCCACACCCTCACTGTAACAATCTGATATACACCACATCCCTCACTGTAACACACTGATACAGTGTGTTACAGTGAGGGGTGTGGGGTATATCAGATTGTTGCAGTGAGGGTATATCAGTGTTACAGTGAGGGCTGTGGGGTATATCAGTGTTACAGTGAGGGGTGTGGGGTATATCAGTGTGTTACAGTGAGGGATATGGGGTATATCAGTGTTACAGTGAGGTGTGTGGCGTATATCAATATTACAGTGAGGGATGTAGGGTATATCAGATTGTTACAGTGAGGGTGTGGGGTATATCATTGTGTTACAGTGAGGGGTGTGATGTAAATCAGTGTTACAGTGAGGGGTGTGGGATATATCAGTGTTACAGTGAGGGGTGTGGGGTATATCAGTGTTACAGTGAAGGGGTGTGGACTTCCAGAAGGCATTTGATAAGGTGCCACATAAAAAGTTACTGCATAAGATAAAAGTTCATGGGGTTGGAGCTAATATATTAGCGTGGATAGAGGATAGGCTAACTAATAGAACAGAGAATTGGGATAAATGGTTCATTCTCTGGTTGGCAACCAGTAACTAGTGGGGTGCCGTAGGGATCAGTGCTGGGACACCAACTATTTACAATCTATATTAACGACTTGGAATAAAGGACTGACTGTAATGTAGCCAAGTTTGCTGATGATACAAAGATGGGAGGAAAAGTAATATGTGAGGAGGACACAAAAAATCTTCAGAAGGACATAGACAGGCTAAGAGAGTGGGCAAAAATTTGTCAGATGGAGTATAATGTTGTAAAGTGTGAGGTCATGCACTTTGGCAGAAAAAAAATCAAAGAACAAGTTATTATTTAAATGGCGAAAGATTGCAAAGTGCCGCAGTACAGCGGGACCTGGGGGTACTTGTGCATGAAACACAAAAGGTTAGTATGCAGGTACAGCAAGTGATCAGGAAGGCCAATGGTATCTTGGCCTTTATTGCAAAGGGGATGGAGTATAAAAGCAGGGAAGTCTTGCTACAGTTCCACAGGGTATTGGTGAGGCCACACCTGGAATACTGCGTGCAGTTTTGGTTTCCATATTTATGAAAGGATATACTTGCTTTGGAGGCAGTTCAGAGAAGGTTCACTACGTTGATTCCGGGGAAGAGGGGCTTGACTTATGAGGAAAGGTTGAGTAGGTTGGGCCTCTACTCATTCGAGTTCAGAAGAATGAGAGGTGATCTTATCGAAATGTGTAAGATTATGAAGGGGCTTGACAAGGTGGATGCAGAGAGAATGTTTCCACTGATGGGGGAGACTAGAACTAGAGGGCATGATCTTAGAATAAGGGGCCTCCCATTTAAAACTGAGATGAGGAGACATTTCTTCTCTCAGAGGATTGTAAATCTGTGGAATTCGCTGCCTCAGAGAGCTGTGGAAGCTGGGACATTGAATAACTTTAAGACAGAAATAGACAGTTTCTTAAATGATAAGGGGATAAGGGGTTATGGGGAGCGGGTGGGGAAGTGGAGCTGAGTCCATGATCAGATCAGCCATGATCTTATTGAATGGCGGAGCAGGCTCGAGGGGCCATATGGCGTACTCCTGCTCCTATTTCTTATGTTCTTATGTTCTTATAACGTGCGATATGGCCGCTACTGGCAAGACCGACATTTATTGTCCATCCTCATTGCCTGAGAAGGTGTAGGACCCTCTCACTGAACAAGCTGCAGTCTGTGTGATGAAGGTATTACCATGATGGTATTAAGTAGAGCAATCCAGGATATTGACCTAGTGGTGATAATGGAATGGAGATCTATGTGGCCTACAGCTTGAAGGAGGCCTTGGAGGTGTTGGTGCCTCTTGAACATTGTTGCTGATGTCCCTGTCAGTGGTAGAGAACACAGTGGGCGGGAGCGGTGGGGCGCGGGCAGGGACCATGTTTGTGTGTTGCTGCAGTTCCTCCTGTGGATCGTACGTACTGCAGTCACAGTGCTCCAGCGGTAAGATCGCTGTTCTATCAGCCTCGGGGAAGGGGGATGAAGTTAACAAAAGAAATGTTCCCATTCTCCAATGTCTCCATCTTTTCCCCTTCACAGGACGTATCTGGAAGAAGAGCTGATGAAAGCCCGAGAGAAGCCAAAGTTACGGAAGGACATGTACAAGAAGATGGTGGAGGTTGACCCTCAGGCCCCAACACCTCAGGAGCACACTCTCCAGGCGGTCATCAAACCACGTTACATGCAGTGGAGGGAAACGCTCAGTTCCACAGCAACCCTCGGGTTTCGCATTGAAGGGGTGAAGGTACGTCAGCTTGACTCAGTCCATCTGGAGGAGCTACTGCCGGGCAGTGAGCCATTGTTCCGCTTACGGAAAAATCGAAGGGATTCTTTCTCCAGTCTCTCTCCGATCTCCTGTCATGTCCTCTCCGAGCTCATCTTGTCCATGACATCCACCTCCTGCTCCCTTGACCCTATTCCCATCAAACCATTGAACACCCAACTTCCCTTCCTGGCCACCCCATGTTAGCTGATATTGTTAATGGTCCGCTCTCCTCAGGTACTTTACCCCCTCCCTTTCAAATCTGCCGTCATCACACCCCTCCTTCAAAAGAACACATTGAATCCCTCTGTCCTTGCAAACTACTGCCCCATCTCCAATCTCCCTTTCCGCTCCCAAATCCGTGCATATCCTTCCCACAACTCCATTTTTGAAACGCTCCAGCCATGTTTCTGCCCCACCACTGCACTGAAATGGCTCCTATCACCGTCACCAATCACATCCTATGTGACTGTGACTGTGGTAAACTATCCCTCAATCATCCTTCTTGACCTGTCTGCAGCCTTTGACATGGTTGACCACACCATCCTCTCCGACGCCTCTGCGGTCATCCAGCTGGGTGGGACTGCCATTGCCTTGTTACATTCCTATCTATCCAGTCGTAGCCGGTGAATCATCTGCAACGGCTCCCGCATCATTATCTCTGGAGTTCCCCAAGGATCTATCCTTGGCCCCTCCTATGTCTCATCTCCACACTGCCCCTCAGTGACATTATTCAATAACACATATCAAGTTCCACACGTACGCTGATGGCACCCAGTTCTGCCTCATCACCACTTCTCTCGACCCCTCCACTGCCTCTGAGTTGTCAGTCTGCTTGTCCGACTTCCAGTCCTGGATAAGCCACAATTTTCTCCAGTTAAATTATGGGAAGACTGAAGCCATTGTCTTCGCCCCCGCCACAAACTCCATTCACCCACCACCGAGTCCATCCCCCTTCCTGACCACTGTCTCAGGCTGTTCATAATCTTGGCATCCTATTTGACCCTGAGCTGAGTATCCAAAACTTTCTCCTCTCTATCATAAATACCACCTTCTTCCACCTCTGTAATATCACCCATCTACATCCCTGCCTCAACCTCTGCTGAAACCCTCATCCATGCTTTTGTTACCTCGAGACTTGACTATTCCAACGTTCTCCTGGCTAGCCTCCTGCATTCCATCCTCTGTAAACTTGAGTTCATCCAAAACTCTGCTGCCCTTAGTCTAACCCACACAGGTCCGGTTTACCTATCACCCTCTGTGCTCGCCAGTGTACATTGGCTCCCGGTTCGCCAACGCCTCCAATTTTAAAATTCTCATCCTCGTGTTCAAATCCCTCATGGCCTCGTCCCTCCCTGTCTCTCTAATCTCCTCCAGCCCCACAACCCTCTAAGAACTCTGCGCTCCTCCAATTTTGGCCTCTTGTGTGTGCCCCATTCTCTTTGCTCCGCCATTGGCGGCCGAGCCTTCAGCTGTCTAGGCCCAAGCTCTGGAATTCCCTCCCTAAACCTCTCCACCTCTCTACCTCACTCTCCTCCTTTAAGACCCTCCTTAAAACCTTCCTCTTTGACCAAGCTTCTGGCCATCTGTCCTAATCTCTCCTCATGTGGCTTGGTCTCAAAGTTTGATAACGCTCCTGTGAAGCACCTTGGGACATTTTACTATGTTAAAGGCGCTATATAAATGTAAGTTACTATTATCGCACGGCTCTGCTCTGGGTAAGGAGCACTGCCCAATGGGAGCTCAGCTCGGAGAATTGGCCGTTGAGGTCCCTGTGCCCAATTCCAGATGCTCCCATGTATTCAGTTTAAGCAGAATGAATCGGGCACACTATCTTCTACCCCAAAACATTGCTCTCATCGAGTGTAGCTCCATGTCCTGAACCTTGTCTCACAGAAGGTAATGCTAATATTGGTGCAATAAGGGCATGGAAAATAAAATTGCAACTCAGATCTGGAAATCAGGAAATATCCGCCCGCCTCCTAATATCACGTCTGTTGGTGCCAAGATAAAACCATCGCAAGTGTTGCATGTGACACATTGTCAAAGACAACCCACAGCTGTTCACTGCTGACTCGTGGCTCAGTAAGTTAGGAATGTGGCTCGCGACGAGCTGGTATGTTCTACCTGAGTTCTGTGCCTATCCTGAAGGTACTATAGAATTGAAAAGTAGGGAAGTTATGTTAAACCTGCATCGATCCTTGGTTAGGCCACACTTGGAGTACTGCGTACTGTTCTGGTTGCCGTATTATAAAAAGGATATAGAGGCACTGGAGAGGGTGCAGTGAAGATTTACAAGGATGATACCAGAAATGCGAGGGTATACATATCAGGAAAGGATGAACAGGCTGAGTCACTTTTCTCTTGAACAACAGAAGGCTGAGGGGTGATAGAGGTCTTTAAGATTATGAAAGGTTTTGATAGAGTGGGTACAAAGAGAATGTTTCCACTTGTGGGGAAGAGCATAACTAGAGGCCATCAATATAAGACAGTCACCAAGAAATCCAATACTGAATTCAGAAGAAACTTATTTACCCAGAGAGTGGTGAGAATGTGGAACTCACTACCACAGGGAGTGGTTGAAGTGAATAATATAGATGCATCATCATCATAGGCAGTCCCTCATAGCGGAGGCTAGATAAGCATATGAGGGAGAAGGGAATAGAGGGCTATGATAGGGTTAGATGAGGAAAGATGGGAGGAGGCTCGAGTGGAGCATAAACGCCGGCATGGACTGGTTGGGCCGAATGGCCTGTTTCTGTGCCGTTTATCCTATATAATCCGATGTAATGTAATCCTATGTACTAGTGAGGATTGGCATGGTCTAACTGAGTGCTATAATGCTGCAGTGACTCTGCAGGTACTGCTTTAACACCGGTAACAGTCTGTATTGCCAGCACTGAGTTATACTGCTGCCTGCACTCAGCCCTCGAAGAGCTGCTGCCTCTACAGATTTTGCAATTACCAGACAAGTATCAAGGGGACAGGAGTCTGGTGTGCAGAGTTTGTTGCGACATTTCCCGGGAGCGGCAGCAGGTGAGTGTGAACTGTAGGACAGTACAAGCAGATCTTTCCATTTGTCAGAAAAACCGGAACTGTCATAACCTGCAGCAGAACACTCTGTGATGCCCGGAAAAATGTTGGAGCGTTCCGCCACCTGGTGGTGAGAGGGAGAGCAGCAGCTCATCACAGGCATTTTAGAAAACAGCATGTTATCAGGAGTGATAGAGTTTTATATAACGGGCCGAAAATCCCGGCCTTGCCGGGTCCATACGAAGTGAGTTCCACATTCTCACCACTCTTTGGGTAAAGAAGTTTCTTCTGAATTCTCTATTGGATTTCTTGGTGACTATCTTATGTTGATGGCCTCAAGTTATGCTCTTCCCCACAAGTGGAAACATTCTCTCTCTATCCACGCTATCAAAACCTTTCATAATTTTAAAGACCTCTATTAGGTCACCCCTCAGTCTTTTTTCAAGAAAAAAGTGACTGAGCCTGTTCATCCTTTCCTGATATATATATACCCTCGCACTTCTGGTAACATCCTTGTAAATCTTCTCTGCACCCTCTCCAGTGACTCTATATCCTTTTTATAATATGGTGACCACAACTGTACGCAGTAGTTTGATACAGGTTTAGCATAACTTCCCCACCTTTCAATTCTATACCTCTAGAAATAAACCATAGTGCTTGGTTTGCCTTTTTTATGGCCTTTCTAACCTGTGTAGCAAAGTTTAGTGATTTATATATATGTGTGTATGTATGTATATATCACCTGTGACAGAAACTGTAGGTCCCGCATTGGTCTCATCAGTCACCTGAGAACTCATATTAGTCACCCTCGACTCTGAGGGACTGCCTAAGAAGTATATATATATATATATATACACATACACATGGACACCACACACACACGGTGAACTTTACTGCTTGCAGCTAAGGTGAGGGATGTTATTGCTCAGAAATTAAACACTTTGCAGATTTCAGGTGCCCAGTGATAGCTCCCAGCATTCCCACATCAGGTATAGTAAATGTTGGATTCAGATAACACCACCACTTCTCTGTGCCAGTGTGTTTTAATGCCCACCATGAGCACCTGACCCTCTGCACCGGACTATTTAATACACCAACGATCCATGTGACATCGCGTGATGCGAATTCAGGGCAGTTTGGTGCTGTCAGCCTGCACCCACTAGGAAATGGGTTCAAACGGTCCCAGACTCATTTCACACAGGATTCTTACAGTGAGGATGTAGCCAGGCCTATTTACCGCATGAAGACATGTACACTTACTATCTTCTAAGGTGCCAAAATGGCAAGTTCAGGGATCAGTGGCTGATTCGTTGCCACCAGGGAACTAGCTGGCAATATTGTAGCCGCACGTCACCTGTCAAACCTCTCACTCTCGGCCCCACTGCCCCTGCTCTCAATGTGATGTTGCTACTTGACTCCATCTTGCGCTGGGTGCCACGATTGGTAATTCCCAGTCTCGCGATAGATAGATAGATACATTTTGTGTAACACCTTTAATGGAGCAGAAGGAAAATGGATGGCAAGCCAAAGAAGGAGCGATTAGGACTAAGAGATTAATCTTGCTCAAAGAGGTGGGTTTTAAGGAGGAGAGGAAGGTGGGGAGGCAGAGAGGTTTAGGGAGGGAATTCCAGAGAGTGGGCCCCAGACAGCTGAAGGCACGGCCGCCAATGGTGGGGCAAAGGGAAGGGGTAGCCCAGGAGCCAGAATTGGAGGAATGGAGAGCTTGGGAGGGGGGTTACAGAGTTGGAAGAGGAGAGGCCATGAATGGATTTAAATGCAAGCTCAAGAATTTTAAATTTGAGACATTGAGGAACTGGGGTGGACAGGGTGATGGATCAATGGGATTTGGTGTTGTCTAGGATACAGGAAGAAGAGCTTTGAAAGATTTATATAGTGCCTTTCACGACCACCGGACATCTCAAAGCGTTTTACAGCCAATTAAGTACTTTTGGAGTGTAGTCAATGTTGGAATGTGAGACATGCAGCAGCCAATTTGTGCACAGCAAGCTCCCACAAACAGCAATGTGATAATGACCAGATAATCTGTTTTAGTTACGTTGATTGAGGGATAAATATTGGCCAGGATACCGGGGATAACTCCCCTGCTCTTCTTCGAAATAGTGCCATGAGATCTTTTACGTCCACCTGAGAGAGCCGACGGGGCCTTGGTTTAACGTCTCATCTGAAAGACGGCACCTCCGACAGTGCAGCATTCCCTCAGCACTGTACTGTCAGCCTAGAATTATGTGATCAAGTCCCCGGAGTGGCCACTCTGAACTGGGGTGGGGAGTTTAGATAGCTTTTGAGAAAGTGATGGTCAGGTTGATGGTCAGGTTGGTCTGTTGAATATGAATAAACCCAATCATCTCTTGTTTATTCAATCCTTTTTCTAAGATTAAAAATGTACGAACTGCAAAGCAAGAGAATGTGTATAAAAGTAACCAAAATGCAGCATTCTTAATTTAAGTTGTCCAGGGCAACCTGATGTTTGGACCTTCTGGAAGAATCCATGTCAAAGCGTGCAGGGGGGGGGGGGGGCGGAGGGAGGACAGAATTGGGGAAGGGTGTACACAATTCTAAATGCGCAGCTGAAAGACCAGCCTTCCAGTCAGCAGGGAGAGGACATCTTCAAGGGGCATGGGGTGTTACAGGAGGAACAGAGATGGGACGGCCAGGCAGGAGGAGTGGGAGAGCTACAGATTTTGAGAGGCAAGGAGTGGCACAAGGGAGATAAGAGGTTAAGAGGTGAAAATGTTCCAAGGCAGAGAGAGAGGTGTTTAACAGGCCACGAGTGTTACAAAAGATCGTTTTACAGCAAGACTACAAGACAGGGAAAGTGTATGCAGTTAGTATACAGGTACAGCAAGTAATTAGGAAGGCAAATGGAATGTTGGCCTTTATTGCAAGGGGGGATAGAGTATAAAAGCAGAGAAGTCCTGCTACAATTGTACAGGGTATTAGTGAGGTCACACCTGGAGTACTGCGTACAGTTTTGGTCTCCGTATTTAAGGAAGGATATACTTGCATTGGAGGCTGTTCAGAGAAGGTTCACTAGATTGATTCCGGAGATGAGGAGGTTGACTTATGAAGATAAGTTGAGTAGGTTGGGCCTATATTCATTGGAGTTCAGAAGAATGAGAGGTGATCTTATTGATAATGAGGGGGCTCAACAAGGTGGATGCAGAGAGGATATTTCACTCATAGGGGAAATTAAAACTACGGGACATAGAATAAGGTGCCTCCCATTTAAAACTGAGATGAGGAGGAATTTCTTCTCTGAGGGTTGTAAATCTATGCAATTCTCTGCCACAGAGAGCTGTGGAGGCTGGGTCATTGATTATATTTAAGGCGGAGATAGACAGATTTTTGAGTGATAAGGGAGTAAAGGGTTATGGGGAGCGGGCAGGGAAGTGGAGCTGAGTCCATGATCTTATTGAATGGTGGAGCAGGCTCGATGGGCCGAATGGCCCCCTCCTGCTCCTATTTCTTAGGTTCTTATGTTGACACACGAGAAGCATTGCAAGGGAGAATTACACAGCAGGAGTTATTAAAATACAGGACATTATTGGAGGGAAACTGTTTCGGGGTGTGTGATGTTACGAGTAGGGGCTGTCTGCTACATCTCCAGTGCAGTCGTGAAATAAAGTCTGGCCTTTTATACCTTAGCTTCTATTATTTAATTGAGACCTTGAGTGTTGTCTAGTTTCTGTGCTCCTTCCAGGCCGTAATGGTCTTCATGTTCTCCCTCTCTGTTACAGAAAGCAGATGGGACGGGCAGCACAAACTTCAAAAGGACCAACACGAAGGAACAGATTCTTCAGGTCTTTGACGACTTTGTCGATGGAAACAAGAATATCATGGTAACGTATCATCAATAAAAGGACTACAGCACCAATATAACGGGTTAAGGGAGCAATATAGGGGTGAAAGGACCAGTGTAAGGACTAAAGCACCCGGGGGGGGGGGGGGGGGGGGGGTGGGAGGGGAATTCCCCAGTGCTCTGATTGGCAGCGGTACCCGCCCCGGCCGCAAAATTGCAATTACCGCCCCTCAGAGGAAGTGGACGTAAGCTCGCGCATTGCACTTCCTCTTGGGGCGGGTCCTGGGGCGATGCTGGGGCGCATCCACATAGCACCAACCCGGTTCAACGCCCCTCCCCTTCGGTTAAAGGGGAGGGCCTCTGATGCCCTCCACTGGGCCACCAGGGCAGTGTGGTGCTGAGGCCGCAGCCAGGCACCCAAACGGAATGCGGAGCTGCACGATGGCGGCCCGGACCGCGCTAGGGTACAAGTGTTGGAGCCGACCGGTGATCAGCTGGACCACCAAGATGGCAGCACGGGCCGCTGGCATCCTCCCCTTTAACTTCCGCCCCGCGAGCGGATGTCGGCCTGGTTCACAAGCCGCGAGGCTGGTGCTGACACTGCTCGCGGCAGCATCGCTGAGCACTACTGGTGGGGCGCAGCGCTACTGGAGCAGAGCCTCTGCTAACTCCCGTGCAATGTGGCGGGAGTCGGGAGTGCCCTTCCCCCGGGCGAAAAGTGTTTCGCGCCCCGTTAGCACCCCCGGAGGCGCTACCGGGTATCGCAGAAAGGGGCAATTTCGACCTCCAATAAACACACACACATGGGAATAAGTTGCACAGCACATCCATCCGTGCCTGTAGAGAGCGATGGCTCCTGCTGGTCCTTTACCACCCAGTATATTTCTTCTATTCCTATGTTCGCAAGTGGCTTTATATGTCAGCTGTGGATGTTCGCACGGCCAAGCTGTTTGACTGCGGAAAGCATCACAACCGATTCCCTAATTTCCAGAAAGGGTGGGGCTAGTGGATCAGGAGCAGGAACTCTGCCTGATTCCCAATCCCTTGTCCATGGGAGCAGGGGACACATGCAGCACCCCATCTCCCTTGTGCTGAGAGCAGCTCAGGCCAGAACAGAGCAGGCTTTGTGTCTATTTGAGCTCAAACTATGTTGACGTACAGCTCACCTAAACTTCTGGTTTGCTTGAATCCGAAGAAAACCTACCAGACGCGACTGGTGAAGATCCGGAAAACCCTGGAATCATCGGAGTTCTTCAAAAGGCATGAGGTAGGTCGCAGGCGACTGACGGGGCTGGTGTTCCTGAGGGGAGTGGCGGATGGGGACGATTCCCTGAGCAAGCTCTGCCAGCTCTCGGGAAGCACCAGTGGACAATTCACGGGCCTGTAATTCCCTGGACGTCTTGTCCATTTAATTGTATCGGGAGCTGTGGGCCTGTGATTTTCCCAACCCGTGTTTCCAGCTCCGCGGTGAGGGCATGATGGGGGTAGGGCTATCCGCCATTCTATGTCGGTACCTTTGTAGGCTCTTAGTGTTGTGTCAGTACCCCAAGCAAGAGACAGCTAACCTAGGTGTCAGCTGTGGCTCAGTGAGTAGCACTCTCGCCTCCGAGTCAGTAGGTTGTAGATTCAAGCTCCACTCCAGGAACTTGAGCACATAAGCCAGCCTGGCATTGAGTTTTAAAAAAAATAATTATTTATTAGTTTACAGGATGTGGGCGTGGCTGGCACGGCTGGCATTTATTGCCCACCCCCCAGCTGCCCTCGAGAAGATGATGGTGAGTCTCCTTCTTGAAGGGCTGCAGTCCATGTGGCGATGATATTCCCACAGTGCTGACTTTGTCGCAGTGGTTTGTTACAACCTGAGTGGACCATTTCAGAGGGCAGTTAAGAGTCAACCACATTGCTGTGGGTCTGGCGACACCTGTAGGCCAGACTGGGCAAGGACGGCAGATTTCCTTCCCTGAAGGACATTAGTGGGTCAGGTTGGTACAATCCGGTAGTTTCATGATCACCATTACTGATTCTAGCTTTTACAAAAAATTAACTGCACTGTCAGAGGTGGCGTCTTTCAGATGAGACGTTAAACCGAGGCCCTGTCTGCCCTGGGTGTAAAAGATTTCACGGAACTATTTTGAAGAAAAGCAGGAGCGTTCTCCCCAATGCCCTGGCCAATATTTAACTCTCAACCAATATCACAAAAACAGATGTTCTAGTCATTTATCTCATTGCTGTTTGTGGGAGCTTGCTGTGTGCAAATTGGCTGCTGCATTTGCTACATTAAAACAGTGACTACACTCCAAAAGTACTTCATTGGATGTGAAGTGCTTTGGGATGTCCTGAAGTCGTGAAAGGCACTATAGAAATGCAAGTCTTTCCCTTTTTAACCTGTCATTCCTGATTGGTCAGGATACAAGGACCCCTTGAGAGTGGAGTGAGAAACCCCGAGCATCTCCCATATAGACAAAGGCAAAGGAAGAGAGAGAAAAGGGAGGATGGCTTCCTAATGCCAGGCAGAGGAACATCTTGAGGCGGGTGGGTTCTTTAGGGGAAAATTTCCGCTTGATGTGAGTGGAGCGAATATTGGGTGACTGCACACCTCTAGCCCGTGATGTTAGCAATCCATCAATTTTATTGGATGCAAAATCTTGGGATGTGGGTTTTAAAGGAAGTCAGTGAGCACATTGCAGAAGCCCCAACTATAATCTTCCAAAGTTCCCTCAATTCAGGAACTGTTTCTTTAGATTGGAAAATTGCGCATGCAGTATTTACAATGCCGCCTATCTTTGTATCATCGGCAAATTTGGAATTATGGCTTTCAACGCCATCATCTAAGTCATCAATAAATACTGTGAATAGTTGAGGTCCCAACACAGATTCCTGCGGGACACCACTAGTCACATCCTGCCACTTTGAGTACCTGCCCATTATCCCTACTACCTGTCTCCTGCCAATTTCCTAACCAGGACTCCTTACAGTCCAGGAAATATATGTTTAAGGTGATTCACTTCGATTTACAGAATTTACAGCACAGATGGAGGCCATTCAGCCCCATTGCACTGCTGGCTAGCTCTTCAGCTGGTCCTCCCTACTCCAGTCCCATTTCCCTTTTTATAATCTTCCTTTTCAAATGCTTTTCCAGTTCCATATTGAATGACATTACAATCTTTTGCCTCAACAATCACTTGTGGTAATTCCCTCTGCTAATATCCGGTGTTGACAACATTCTTATAACTTCAGCCTTCATTTATAGGAACAGGAAGAGGCCATTCAGCCCCTCGAGCCTGTTCCGCCATTCAATTAGATCATGGCTCACTACTTGAACTCCATTTTGCCCACTTTGCTCCCTATCCCTTGATACCCTTACCCAATAAAAATCTATCGACCTCAGTCTTGAAAGCTCCAATTGACCCCCAGCACCCACAGCCTTTTGGGGAGAGAATTCCAAATTTCCAGCACCCTTTGAGTGACAAAGTGCTTCCTGATTTCCCTCCTGACCAGCCTGGCTCCAATTTTAAGATTATGTCTCCTCGTTCTTGATTTCCCCCACCGGAGGAAATAGTTTCTCAGACCTCAAATAGATCACCCCTCAATCTTCTATACTCAAGGGTATAAAAAAGTTTATGCAGCCTGTCCTCATAATTTAATCCCCGAAGCCCCCTGGTATCATCCTGGTGAAAATACATTTGATCTCGGCGCGGAAATAGCTCGGTTATTTTCTCAACCCTTGTCGACATGATTTTTGACTTTCGACCTTCCCCTCCTTGACGCAGGTCATCGGGAGCTCCTTGCTCTTCATTCACGACAAGAACGAGCTGGCGAAGGTGTGGCTGATCGACTTCGGCAAAACCACCAAGCTACCAAACGGACAGACTCTTAACCACCGGCTACCCTGGCAGGAAGGCAACAGGGAGGACGGCTACCTCTTGGGACTTGACAACTTGATTGACATTACAACCGACATCTTGGCAGTCCAGCTGTGATCCCCGGGGCAAGCTTCGTTGCCGTGGGTTTTCCCATTGGGCACCAGGAATATTATCCCGACCTCTTTTTTGGGGGGGGAATGTGGATGCAGCACTACTGTTCGAGGTAGTGGGAGATCGGACAATGAAAGAGAGGAAACAAAATGCGGGTTTCTCCACTGACCATCGGTCCTTTCCTGAGTCACCCTGGGATTAAATTGGACCCGCACAGTGAATGGGACACGCAGAGGAACATGAACACAAAATGGTGGAGATGATACACTTGTCAAGCGGGAGATTTGGTTGCTATCACTGCGGAGCAGTTTCGAATGATTATTCTAGGCTTCATTTTGAAGTATATTTTAAAAACCATGACAAATAGATTTTTCTAATGGCCAATAATAATGCAACACCAATAACCATGACAGATGCTTCCCTCCCCCACCACGGGGCTGCTCTCTTGCACCACCCAGAGGCCAGTTTCAAAACAGCAAGAAGTAGTTTCCCAGCCCTCTGGTTCTGAACAGTTTACTGCCAAGATCGGGGGATTCTTTTTTGAGTTGGGCTGTGCGCATAGCTCATGCCTGGTAGTTTCCACCGTATGCGTTATGTGTGGAGCACAATAACTTTCAGTTCATGAGGCATGCGTGCCACATAACATTCACGTGTTGCGTTTCCCCTTCTCCCACGTTTTGCTCCTCCGCAGACACGTTTAGTCAGGCGGCCAGGAGACATGGGCCTCTGTGGCATTAATTAATGTCACTCTTGACGGGAGATTTCCTTCTGCTCATTGGGACACGTCCTCCAATGTATAACACCTCCAATATGGGGAACTGTGCGGGGCAGAAACATCAGAAGAAGAACATGAAAAGCAGGGAGAGAGGACCTGAAGAGGGAGGGAGGGAGGGGCTCAGTAGGAATATGTATGTGTGTGTGTGCATGTGTGCGCTAGGCCCATGCAGCAGAGCCCGGTCTCCAGTTGTCTTGGATCCCCTTGTCATTGCCCTGTCAAGCCCGTGTGGTGGCTGGTGTGCAATGGCCACCCCACGATAAAAGAATTCACGCACAGGCATCTTCCACTCTTTAAAATGCCGTTCGGGACCTGGCCTGCATTGGTCTCATCAGTCACCTTAGAACTCATTTTAATGGAAGTGGGTCATCCTCAGCCTAAGGAGGAGAAGAAGAAACATAGAAACAGGAGGAGGCCAGTCAACCCCTCTAGCTGCTCCCGCCATTCAGTTAGATCATGGCCGATCTGTACATCAACTCCATTTGCCCACCTTTGCTCCATATCGCTTATTACCCTTACCTAATGAAAATCTACCGATCTCAGTCTTGAAAATTTCAATTGACCCCCCCCCTCCCACATCCACAACCTTTTGTGGGAAAGAGCTATCTAATTAGCCCCACTCCCATGCCCTTTCCCCATAGCCCAGCAATTGTTTTCCCCCTTCAAGTATATATCCAATTCCCTTTTGATAGTTATTATTGAACCTGTTTCCACCGCCCTTTCAGGCAGTGCCTTCCAGATCATAACAACTCGCTGAGTAAAATAATTTCTCCTCATCTCCCCTCTGGTTCCTTTGCCAATTATCTTCGGTCACTGGCCCTCCTGCCAGTGGAAACCGTTTCTCCCCATCTACTCTTTTAAAACCCCTCAACATTTATCTTATTCACTTTCAAAATGGCTGCCATGAGTCTCAAAGACTCTCTGTAGTCGCGATTAATCATTCACACCACAATGGCTGGAGGCCGAGCCAGTGCTCTTGGCAGATCCTGAATTTTGTTTTTAATACTCATTCTTCAGATGCGAGTGTCGCTGGCATTTATTGCCCATCCCTAGTTGCCCGATGCAAAGGAATAGTTTGCTAGGCCACTTCAGAGGGCTGTTAACCACATTGGTGTGAAAGAACGAAGAGAGAACTTGCACTTGTAAGACCACCTTTCACAACCTCAGGGCACCCCAAAGGGCTTTGAAATACTTTTGAAGTGTCATGTCAAAGGTTGTAATGTAGGAAAGTTCAGTGTCACACAAAGGCCAGATCCCAGTAAGGACAGCCGGGTTTCTTCCCATCAGCGAACCAGTTGGGTTTTTGTTTATTTACAGAATTTAAAAAAACTGAATTTAAAATTCCCAAACTGCCATGGTGGGATTTGAACTCTCAGCCTCTGGATTATTAGTTCAGAGACTCAGTATTGCAGCTGATGTGCAGAGATTGACAGAGGATGAGGGGCCAGTGACCTAATCTAAGGCTAAAGCCACAGAGCGATGGAGAGACAGAGAGAAAGAGACTTTGCAAAAGAATAAAGCAGTAGAGAGATGGAGCAAAGCAACAAAGGGGGCTTGACAGGGTGAATGCAGAGAGGATGTTTCCCCTCACGGGGGAATCTAGAACTAGGGGGCATAGTCTCAGAATAAGGGGCCGCCTATTTAAAACGGAGATGAGGAAGAATTTCTTCTCTCAGAGGGTCGTGAATCTTTGGAATTCTCTGTCCCAGAGAGTGTGGAGGCTGGATCATTGAATATATTTAAGGTGGAGATAAGGGAGCCAAGTATTATGGGGAACGGGCAGGGAAGTGGAGTTGAGACCAGGATCAGATCAGCCATGATCTTATTGAATGGTGGAGCAGGCTCGAGGGGCCATATGACTTACTACTGCTCCTATTTCTTATGTTAACAAGGAAAGAGGGAATAGAAAAATAAAGTAAAACTGAGAAAGAGAGAAAAAACTACATGGAGGGAGGAAGGAAAAGTTGAAAGCCAGAAGGGAAAGGAAGTTAAAGGTTCCATGTAACTTGCGTACACTGGCTGGATTTCTTTGCTTGTTTTCTTTTACCCACACTTTTAGTATAAATGCATTAATGGTCTGTTACCTTGTGGTACATTCTCTCTCCAATCGTGTGCCAACAGAAAAATTGCCAAAGAAATCCATTCATTTTAAAAAAATCAATTTAAAGGAAAAGTGTGACTTTGATTACTGATAGAATTCCTCATGGACACCTTTAAATCCAAGTCCCAGCTCCTATGGGGAATGAGGTTGGGATGTCCCTCAATCCAGGTTGCAGCTGTGCTAAGAAATGAGTCTCCCAATCTAGTCTCCCAGTCCTGGATAGAATGGAGCTGCCCAAGATTCGATGGGTGAAGTACAGTCAAAGTATTGTCTTGTTTGCAACACCATGAAATAGAACCTTCATCTCCAAGAATCATAAGTATTCCCAACTGTTCAAACCCCACATGCACACAGTGCACTGTATTATTTCCGTCTGTTGTAAGGGTGATATGAAATTCAAAGTCAATGTGAATTACCCAGAGCTTTGTTGCAAACTGAAAATTATCCTGGAATCCTGAGTATAGAAACATATTTTGGAGTGAATATTGCAACAAGTGGGAATGTAAAGTCTCCTGAGGAATCTCTATTGTACGTTACTGAACACTACTGATAATTATTACATTTTGTATGACTGAGTTTAGGAGATGCGCTGTAAAATAAAATCTTTTATGTACTTACTCAGCTTTGAAATAATAATTTCCATACACTCCTCCCGTCCTGCAACCCTCCGAGATCTCTGTGCTCCTCAAACTCTGGCCTCTACCGCATCCCCGATTTCATTCGTTCAGCCATTGGCAGCCATGCCTTCAGCTGTCTAGGCCCCAAGCTCTGGAATTCCCTCCCTAAACCTCTCCGCCTCTCCACCTCTCCTCCTTTAAGACGCTCCTTAAAAATCTACCTCTTTGACCAAGCTTTTGATGAAGGTCTCCGCCCGCCCAAAGGACCGCCGATGGCCGCTGAGGTACCTGACGGTACCTTGAGTGCTGTTTTCATCGAAGAGGTCTCTCGAAGGTTGGCAAGCGGCAAATGAGCGATTTATGCCGCTAATCTGGGCGGCAGTGGGCAGGAGCTCTCATTCTCGGCGGCAAAGGCGCTTGCCACCTAAGTGCTGCCAAGGATGGAGTCGGGCCCACGGAGGGTCGAAGAGCTAAAAAGCAAAAGCATTAAAAAAACTATCTAAAGACCAGGTAAGTCCCTGTAAAGAGAAATTACATAAAGTATACTAACCTTTTTTTCCCCATCTTTCTACTCGCCGTCGGGGACAGACCAGCCTCCAACCAGCGGTCCACCCCCGTTCTGGTGCTGACTCCTGCCGACTCCCACCCGCATCAATATCGCAACTCAGCGGGCGGGAGGTCAGTTGCACGCATTGGCCATCCGCTGATGTCGCTGGGCGCTTCCCGGCAGCTCTCCCCTCCCGCCCGCTCCAGGCCACCTCGAAAGTGGCACTGGGCAGTTTGACGAGAGGATTGTTGGCGGCAGTGGGCGGTAAATTCTTCAATTTCAGGCCCTAATATCTCCTTTTGTGGCTCGGTGTAAAGTTTTGTTTGATAATCGCTCCTGTGAAGTGCCTTGTTGATGCGATTAACAATTCATACTTGACCGGAATATTTAATATTTTGTTTTCAGTTTTCTTTTTGTGGTTGTATGGATGGAGTCCGTGAACTGCCAGCTCACCCCCACATCAATGAAATGCTTTACTTTGAACTAAATGAGAAAATACTTACTATAAATGGCATACTGTCCGCAGAAGCATGTGAAGAAAAGTGAGTCAAGGTGAGAATAAAGGGGTTGACAGATAAAGAACAACTTGCATTTCATACAGCACTTTTAATGTCAGAAAACATCTCAAGGCACTTCAGAGGAGCGTTATCAGCTAAAAATCAATGCCTTGTGATAGGAGGAGACATTAGGACCGAAAGCTTGGTCAAAGAATTAAGTTCTCAGTAGTATCTTAAAACAGGAGCTGTGGAGAGTCGGAGAGGTTTAGGGAGGGAATTCCAGAACTCAGGCCCTAGATGGCTGAAGGCACGGCTACCAATGGTGGGATGAAGGGAGTTGGGGCGGTATGAGGCCAGATTTCAAGGAATGCTTCTCAAAGGGTTGTAGTAATCAGTAATCCAAGGAGCGTGAATCCCTTCATCCTCACTGTGTTAAAATCAAAACTTATTCCATGTTCTCCTACTCTGACTGAGTCTTTCGCAGGATTTCAAAACTATGAAACTTGTTCCCTCCATTAATCTTCACTGCCTCTCACAATCCATTGGTTTTTAAAACCCAAGGTAACCACTACTGGAATGGCCTTGTCTTCTCTCCGAGTCTTTCCAAGTTTGGCACTGTCCTGCGCACAGATCCTTGGCCCTTCACCTCAATATATAGAATATATGTACAAGGTTTTCACTGAGGGATAGGCCGGACCTTAAAGGGCTCACCTAGTTACAAAACAAATGAAAAAAAAGACATTTCCTTCTATTTTTTCTGACCTTTGGGAGGGGCTAAGGATTTACCAGTAACTGCCAATCTACAGAAAGACAATTGTTCTCTAAGTGACCATAGGATGCAACTGGCAAGAATTTGCTTCAAAGTGATCTCAGGATGTGCCTATTCATAGCACTGAGACCTTGTAACCTAAAAAGAACATGCCAGGTGCTACCTTTGTGGACTGCAATACTTGGTGTACTGTGTGGTATCACCCTCCTAATCCTTATAAAACAGCACATTCTCCTATTTACTGCTAGCAACAGGGAATCCCCAGTCTCAATCTGAAAGTGAGGCCATCATGTGATACTCCCTAAAGTTCCAATAAAGATCACAACACGAGATGGCAAGTGGTAAGCAGCTCATTTATTGGTGAATCAGGTATAGGTACAAATCTAAATTCAGAAGCAGCATCAGGATTAAAGCCTGCGAATTTTCAGTGCATTGTTACCTCAAATAGCAGCATTGGGACCCCTATAAAGCACATGCAGTAAACTGCTCATAACACGCCCGCTTTAATCTTTGTGGCACGACTGGTGTGGTCGTACAAACTGTATCAGTATTGAACCATTAGACAACTTTATTGATCCAAATGGGCTGCCATTCCTCCCTCTAGTGATGGCCAAGGGGGGTTGGGCTTTGCTACAAAATAGCCCGATATAATTAGCATGTACCTTTGCAATGAGTGTCTGTGGGCCAGTGAGGGTTAATGTAGCAGAGTGCCATTCTCTTTACTTAGTACAGGATACACTTGAGTTACTGCCATAGGGCCCTTACTAATAGAAAAAAAGAACTACCATTTCTATCATGCCTTTCATAACCTCAGGACGTCCCAAAGCTCTTTACAGCCAATGAAGTACTTTTTGGAGTGTAGTCACTGTTTTAATGTAGGAAATGCCACAGCCAATTTGCACACAGCAAGGTCCCACAACAGCAATGAGATAAATGACCAGATGATCTTCTGTTCACGATGTTGGTTGAGGGATAAATATTGGCCAAGACACCAGGGAGAACTCTCCTGCTCTTCTTCAAAATAGTTTTCTGGGACCTTTTACATCCACCTGAGAGGGCAGGGCAATAAATTCCATTTGAATTCTGGAGCGAACCTGGCATGTAGCTCGACAACAGAAAAGTGTTTGCCTTGTTAAATTGGGGAATGGTCACCATGGGAATAGGGGTTCACCGATCCACCGAGCTTGACTTTGCAAATGAGAACATTACACGAGCCGGTTTGCCATTCATATTTCCTTATCGTGCCTTCCCCCCGAACTCTCATAGCATTGTAGGATTTACACAGACCCTGGTCATCCTCTCCGTCTTTGCCCAGATTGCGTGAGCCTAGACACCGAGCTATTTCTCAACAAGTGCATCACAGTCAAATTAAACTAACTTACCTGAGATCCACACACACATATTCACACACACACACATATCCACACACACAAACAGATCCACACACACGCACGCACACACACATATCCACACACACACACATATCCACACACACAAACAGATCCACACACACACACACATCCACACCTATCCGCACACGCACACATATCCACACACACAAACAGATCCACGCACACACTTATCCACACACACACATATCCACACACACACATATCCACACACACACATATCCACACACACACAGAACACCACACACGCATGCACACACATGCACACACACACACACATATATCCACGCACACACACACACACACACATATATATCCACGCACACACACACACACACATATCCACACACACATATATCCATATATCCACACACATATATCCACGCAGACACACACACATATATCCACGCACACACACATATCCACACACACATATATCCATATATCCACACACACATATATCCATATATCCACACACACATATATCCACGCAGACACACACACACACACACACACACATATATCCACGCACACACACATATCCACACACACATATATCCACACACACACACACACACACACACACACCCTTCCCTGCAAGGACCAGTGGTCAGCAGCAGGATCCCAACGTGGATGTGGACATCACTGGCAAGGTCAGCATTTATTGCCCATCCCTATTTGCCTTAAGAAGGTGTTGGTGGGCCTAATCCTTGAACTGCTGCTGTCTGTGGGGTGAAGGTGCTCCCACAATACTGTCGGGTGGGGAGTTCCAGGACTTTGACCCAGCGCCGATGAAGGAATGGCCGATATATGCCCAGGTTGGAATGATATGCTGTTGCTCCCATGCTCTGCATTAACAAGCCTTGATCTGATAAACTGCAACTTTCCTCGTTAGCTTCCACATACAAATCCAAAAAAGATATACTATTAATAAATATTCAGTGTAAAGAAAATTGTTCACGTGCTTATTCCGCATAATTCGCTGATGCCTCATAAATACCGAAACAGCCATGTGCCAACTCTGACACGCAGAGTGGAGGCCTTCTCAGTTTGGATCACTTAACGTCACTCTTGCCTCTTGAATAGAGAATTGTGGATTGAGGCGTTGATAATGGTCCCATCTTCCTGTTCCAGTCACTCGGGTGGACGTTATAGATCCCCGTAGCATTATTTGCAGAAGAGCAGGAAGTTCTTCCCTGAGTGTCCTGGGCAACATTCCTCTTTCAAACAATGTCATCTAAAAACCCATTGGCCGATCCGGTGTCTCATTTCTCATCACAGAATGTTGGGAGCACAGAATGACTGCACTCAAAAATAACCATCCAAAAAATTAATTCCCGGTATGAGGGCATCGCTGGCAAGGTCAAGATTTATTGCCCTTGAGAAGGTGGTGGTGAGCCGTCTTCTTGAACTGCTGCAGTCTGTGTGGTGAAGGTACTCCCAAGTCAGGATGGTACGTGACTCGGAGGGGAACTTGGAGGTGGTGCTGTTCCTATGCACCTGCTGCCCTTGTCCTTCTAGGTGGTAGAAGTTGCATGAAATTGAGATCTTGTTGATAAACGAGCACAAATTTTATCTGTAAATACTAAACCTTCCCTAAAGTCTTTGTATAATTAACCCTAATGAGGATATCCTGGGTAAGAAGACTGAATCCATCACTCCAGCAACCTACTCTTAGATCGATAAACCAAAGCTTTCATTATCTAGTCCCACCGAAGAAAGGATATACTTGCCATTGAGGGAGTGTAGCAAAAGTTCACCAGACTGATTTCTGGGATGGCAGGACTGTCGTATGAGGAAAGATTGGGTCGACTAGGCCTGAATTCACTAGAGTTTAGGAGAATGAGAGGGGATCTCATTGAAACGTATAAAATTCTGACGGAGTGGGACATACTGGACGCGGGGAGGATGTTTCTCCTGGCTGGGAAGTCTAGAATAAGAGGTCACAGTCTCAGGATACTGGGTAGGAAATTTAGGACCGAGATGAGGAGAAATTTTTTCACTCAGAGGGTGGTGAACCTGTGGAATTCTCTACCACAGAAGGCTGTGAAGGCCAAGTCACTGAATATATTTAAGAGAGAGATAGATAGATTTCTAGACATAAAAGACATCAAGGGGTATGGGGAAAAAGCGGGAATATGGTCTTGAGATAGAGGATCAACCTTGATCATATTGAATGGTGGTGCAGACTTAAAGGGCCGAGTGGCCTACTATTGCTCCTATTTTCTATGTTTCATGTTTCAGTTCCAATTGTGTTTTGAAGCCCCACATTGCATTGTTCAGACTGCTTCTCCTTGTATGGCTTGGCATGACATCCCCAAAGCGTCTTCATACCCAGAGTTTTGGCAAATTTTCATTCAGTGAATTAGCTTTTCATTCCAGTAAAGTTAGAATGTAATTCTTTTATCTCTCAGTATGGCCCCCTCCTCTCCTGACAGTGCAGTCTGAAGTTGGGTGCAGTTCTATAGGCATTCAAAGCCACCCCAAACCCCATTTTGCACTCAAGTGGTCATTCTGCATGAGCTCACATAGCGCACCTACATTATTCAACTATGAAAGCTGAGCTCGATGCTATCTTCTCTCTGCACCCCCCCACCCTCCCACCCCCGCCCCCCCATCATACATGTGCAGGCATCCTCCAGCACAAGTCATGGGCAGTGATCAGAAGCAGGAACCCTGGCTGATGCTTTCTCTTCCCCAGCCCAGCGACACTGAAGTCAATTGTAGCAACCCCACCACTGTCCTGATTGAAGCCAATCAAGGATCGAATAGGGCCTCCTTAGTCTGCATGGTTCAGTTCCATCCCGGGCAACAGAATCACCAATGAAGCTATTGAGAGAGCTCACAGTTTCATGTTAATCAGCTTTAATAAACTTCTATTTATGACTGCAAAGTGTGCAGTTTATGAAGCATTCTTCTGTATAGAGATTACCAAAAAGTAAAAGGTGCAAAAATCAAATTAAAGAAGCATCTTGTTAGTAGAGGTTGTACCTCTCCAGTCCGGCACCCTTGGGACCTGACCGGTGCTGGACCAGAGCATTTTCCGAACCAACTGGTAACAATGCTGCTGACAACGACCCACCATGTGTTCTGCGCACATGCTGCACAGAATCTTACCGCGCGGCATTTAGTCGTCAGGAGAAGGGGCGGAGCGGGGAGAGAAGGGCAGGGAGAGAGAGAGAGAGAGCTAAGCTGCAAGTTGCCGAGCTCCGAGCCGCCGACCGAGCCTCGGCGGCGGGCGGCAGGGGGAGAGAGCGAGAGCCTGGAGGGAGGGGAGGGGAGAGAGAGAGAGAGCCTGGGACCAGGCCCAACTTCGGCACCTCAGTTAGCCGCCTGCCCTGCCCTTCCCTTTCCTTGCCCGGCCCGTTTACCTCAACGAGCAGTGCGGAACGCCACCCACGCCGGGTCTGGTGCCGGACCAGGGATGTTTGGGATTAGAGAATCCTGGACTGGAGAGGTACAACATGTATTGTAAAGTGACTGTGATTTATTTTGCAAAACAAATAATAATCATCAGTCTGAATAAAAGAACAAACTTGCTTAGACCAATCACAGTCTGTGTAACATGAACAGAATATCAAGATTGGTTAGACCAATCACAGTCTGTGTAACCTGAACAGAATGTCAAGCTTGTTTAGACCAATCACAGTCTGTGTAACATGAACCAAATGTCAAGATTGGTTAGACCAATCATAGACTGTGTAACCTGAACAGAATGTCAAGCTTGCTTAAATCAATACAAAAGCAAAATACCGTGGATGCTGGAAATCTGAAATAAAAACAGAATATGGTGGAAATACTCAGCAGATCAGGCAGCATTTGTGGAACGAGAAACAGAGTTAATGTTTCAGGTCCTGACGAAAGGTCACCGTCCTGAAACATTAACTCTGTTTTTCTCTCTCCACAGATGCTGACTGACCTGCTGAGAATTTACATCATTTTTTGCTTTTATTTTTGTTCAAAGCAATCAAAGTAATATGAACCGACTGTCAAGATTGGTTAGACCAATCACAATCTATGTAACATGAACCGACTGTCAAGATTGGTTAGACAATTCACAGCAGATGTAATATGAACTGAAAACTGAGCTTGCGTAGACCAATCACATTCTGTGTAACATGAACAGAATGTCAAGCTTGGTTAGACCAATCACAGTTTGGATAACATGAACAGAAGGCTGTGCTTGGTTAGACCAATCACAGTTTGCGTAATGTCAACAGAAAATGCTGCAAATTAAAAAAAAAAAATTTTTTTAATTCGTTGCCAATCTTTCCAATTCTTTGTCAAATCACAAACGCCAGAGGTCACCTTGCACACATCAAGGATCACTCTGCGCCAATGCTCTTAGCCAAAAGGCCTAGAGCCACTGCACCGTTCCTGGAAGTACTGCAATACCAGGTTCGTGCTGCAAATACTCAGCAGGTCAGGCAGCATCTGTGGAGAGAGAAACAGAGTTAATGTTTGATCAGTCTATATAATGTCAACAGATGGCTGGCCTTGATTAGGCCAATCACGGTCCTTGTAACATGAACAGAAGGCTGAGCTTGGTTAGACCAATCATGGTCATTGTTACATGAACAGCAGTCTGAGTTAAGCCAACCACAAGTTTATCAGCATTTGAGTTAATTAAACATGTTAGACATTAGTAAATTTTACCAGTGGCAAGATTCTAAGAAAAAAATCTTATATGGTGTAATTTAATGTTAACTACTACTATTTAAAAATTATTTCACACAGTGTTTTAACTACCTAACACAGCTGTAAAGATTCCACAATTAGCATTCAGAGTGCATATGATCGGAACATCTTCATTCATTATCAGCAGTCAATCCCCCCTCCCCACTCGATGTTTGATCCAAAAGTCAAATTAGGACCAAAAGTCCAAAATTGTTGCACAGGAATTAGCGTAAACCATGGGGTTGAGTTAGGGTTGCCAAACCTCCAGGATTCACTGGTATGAGCAACCATTGTGAGAAAAATAGGGGCACTAACAAAATGGCGCGCTTCTTCCCATTTTCTTTGAACACTATCATTTATTAGTTATGAAAATTTTGGAGATAGGGAAAAATGGCTGATTGACTAGTCGGGGAGGGATGTCATGTGCTCACAGTGCTACTACATTCAGTGTTTGATGTCTAAAACCATCTTTGATGATGCATTACCAATGTAGAATTAATCATGCTATCTGGTGAAACCTTGTTTGGGAAGGACAAGGAGCTGTTAGAGATCAGTCCTCACATGAGTGACCCAATTAAAACTATCAACACAACGATTGTGCACATGTACAGGGCAAGTTTTCCGAACACTTTATGGTGAGCCCAATCCCCTTGATGGGTGAGAATGACCTACATGGAATTAGTTCAATCTGTACACACAACATTGTGTAACAATAGAAATATTGTAATATTAGGGTTTTTTATAATCATAGACTGTAACTTTGGCAGTAACCAGGAAGGGAGAGGATGGGAGGGGTTGAGGATGAAGGGTAGGAGGGGAAGAGTGCAGTGTAATGTATGCACCTGTGAGGATGCTCACAGGAATAGTTGCTGAGCTGTTGCATTGTGAGTGGCTTAGCCAGTCACATGATGTTTACAAGACTCAATAAAAAGTTGGGTCAAGGTCATCCACGATGAGGTATGCAGTTGTGAGCCTAGTGGATGAACTGGTAATGTGTAGTGTGGTTGTTAAACCTTTGCTAATAAACCAACTAGTTCTTATGTGTTGCTATGAATTCTTAAGCAAAGAACCCATGAAGCAAATACATCAGAGGCAGAGGGGGAGAGTGAGCGTGGGAGGGGAAGATCTGGGGGAGGGAGGATGAGGGAAATGAGGGGTGGAGGGTTAGGGTTAGGGGTAGAAGGGGTACTGAATTGGATGAGGTTAGTAATTGTTCATCTTTCTGCAAGCGATCTTCTGGTCTGGTTTGGTTACCAGGTAGAAGACTGGCTCCAAGGCTTCGAACAATTCCCTCCACCCTTCTATTCCAGACTAACACCTCCCTGAAGCAGCATGAGCTGAGTAGCACGATTGAAAATAAAAATTGAGTCCCACCATTACCGTCACAGTGCCATGCACTGGCCCTCTGGTGACCTGTGCTGCCATGCCAGTCCTGACTTGTGGGCTCACAGCATAGCCCTCGGCTATGGTTCAAATAATTGCCATAGCTCAATTCCTCATTTCAAAACATGGAGGGTACATTATCATAGCACAAAACACAGAAATGTCTTCCATAACTAGACAGTCGATCTTGGAAGAGGACCACAACAAAAGTCAAGTCACAGCAAAAGTACAATACGTTGTTCTTTCTTGGCACGAGATTATCTCAAAACATCTACTCCATGCCTTCATTGAACCCTCTCCAAAATAGCTTCCCTGGTTGCATGGTGTACAGCACTGTTTATCAATGATCTTCGAAGCACTTCTAATTTCAATAACCAGAGACAAAGTGCACCTCACAATGATTTCGGATAGACAACTCTTTAAAACTGATCATAATAATTGGAAAATGAAGTAGAGGCTGCAACAGTTGGACTGTTGGACTTTCAATATGAGCTGTAATCCTAGTCTTGTAATCCCAATCTTGTAATCTGTACAAATAGATCATTGCATTCTCCCAAACAAATGGGTTCATGAGTTCAAGCCCAGTCCTTGCCCACTCTATGGGTAGAGTGTTAAAAGATTTCTAATTGCTGAGATCACAGGTTCAAATCCTAGCCACAACTGGCATTTCAGTTGCTCTCCTCGGTGGAGTGAGATTAGTCAGTTGTTTGCTGAGCTGTGCCAGAAAGGACACAATGATTAGTTGAGCGTACCATCTACGAGGAGGGGGATTTGCAGGAGCAATCTCAGAAACTGGCAGTAAACGTGGCTTCAAAGTCCAGGGTAGAGATAGGATCTTTTGGACTACATACAGTTCTCTTCAGCCAATAGTATCAATGAGAAATTAACTAGGTGAAAGAATGCTGTCTAGGGTCTAATGGTCTTTCAACCTTAAGGGACTGGTCATCTCCTACCTTGAGGCCCATCACGACTTACTGACCTTGGAGGAAGGTTACAGTACAATCCAGGTACAGTGAAAAATGGAAATGTGTCTTGTTACTTATTTTAAATTCTAACTGAACTTGACCAATGCAATGTCGGACCTGTCTCAGATTATCGCTAGCTTTTACACAGGGGTGATGCTGAGGTCTTCAGACAGAGACAGGCCTGAGTCACGATCTCTTGCTGACTTTTCTGGGTTGCAAAGGCAGTGCATTTCGTTGTTGAGAGGTATTGTCTTCTGCCTGGAACCATCCTCATCACTTGCGCCCGTCGTTATCTGCGCCCCCTCGGCATCGTAGCCCAGACCATCGTAAGCATAGTTTATGTTTCCACAGGGGAAGCTCTGCGGCTTGACCATTGCTGGCCCTCTGATTTCCAGAGGTGGGTAGTGGCTGCCCGGAGAAGGGGATTCCCATGAGCTCGGAGGGGAGCTGTCTTTACAATCCAAGCCTGAATCCTCGCGCTCAGGGATGGCTGGGGGCTTCCCATCCGCCTCTGCCGCCAGTGCAGCTCTGTTGAAGTTCTCAGAGACCCAGGAGCCGTAAGTGGGATTCCACAAGGTTTTGGTCTGGTTTTGCAGCCTCTGACCTTGCTGAGATTTTGCTTCAGGGTGGGGATTGGCCCCGGCATCTTGGTAAAGCCAGTGACCACCAACTGAGCCCATTGGATGGGCGTTCTCCGCCTTGGTGCCAAAGCTGTCTCTCTTTGGCAGTTCCTGAGGACATTGAAGCTTCTGTCCAGAGTGCAGAAATTCAGACATCGGATTGGCGGCTTGAGGTGCAAGACTTGGGCTGACCCTCAGGGGGGTCATTCCGCTGGAGCTGTCAGAGCGCATCACGGTATTTCCTTCTTCTTCTGACGTGGGCCCATACTCAACAGGGAGGAGTGTGTTGACAATGTCTGGATCCTGAAACAAACAAACAAGCAAGGCTTTAGAACTTAATGTAGCTTTCCAGTTTTGAACTCCTTTCTCACCCCCTCCTCTTCTGAAGGCCATGGCCATTCCAATGCTCTCCTGGTCAGCTTCCCATCTTCTGTCTTTCGGAAGAGGCATTAAACTGAGACCCAGTCTGCCCTCTCAGATGGACATAAAAGATCTCATGGCCACTATTTTAAAGAAGAGTAGAGGCATTCTGCCCGAGTCCTGGCCAATATTTATCCCTCACTAAAAATATTAATTATCTGGCCATTTCTGTTTGTGGGACCTTGCTGTGTACAAATTGGATAAGTTTTCTACATTACAGCAGTGATTATGCTTCAAAAGTATTCAATTGGCTGTTAATTGATTTGGGACATCATGAGGTCATGAAAGGCGCCACCCTCCATACACTCTAGCTCATCCAAAACTCAGCTGCCCGTATCCTAACTCGCACCAAGTCCTGTTCACCAATCACTCCTCTGCTCGCTGACCCACACTGGCTCTCAGTCCCTCAACACCTCGATTTTAAAATTCTAATCATCATGTTCAAATCCCTCCATGACCTCGTCCCTTGGCCTCTTGTCCGCCCCCACTTCTTTCATCCCACCATTGGTGGCAGTGCCTTCAGCCGTCTTGGCGCTAAGCTACGCAATTCCCTCTCTAAACCTCTCTGTCCCTCCACCTCTCTCTCCTCATTTAAGATACTCTTTAAAATCTACCACCACCTGTCCTAAAGCCTCCTTCGTTGGCTCGGTTTCAAATTTGACTGATTGCATTCCTTCCTAAGAAACGCCTTGGGATGTTTTCTGACATTAAAGGCGCTAAATAAATGCTGCTTGTTGTTGTTGCTGTGTGATACTTGCTGGTGTACGGTTCCCACAATGCCAACAGCATGTGATTAGGTTTTTACATAGGATTACATTGGATATACGGCACAGAAACAGGCCATTCAGCCCAAACAGTCCATGCTGGTGTTTAGAACATAAGAATATAAGAAATAGAAGCACGAGTAGGCCCCTCGAGCCTGCTCCGCCATTTAATAAGATCATGTCCGATCTGATCATGGACTCAGCTCCACTTCCCTGCCCACTCCTCATAGCCCTTTACTCCGTTATCACTCAAAAATATGTCTATCTCTGCCTTAAATATATTCGATGACCCAGCCTCAACAGCTCTCTGGGGCAGAGAAGTCCATAAATTTACAACCCTCTGTGAGAAGAAATTCTTCCTCATCTCAGTTTTAAATGGGCGGCCCCTTATTCTGAGACTGTGTCCCCCTAGTTTTAGTTTCCCCTATGAGTAGAAATATCCTCTCTGCATCCACCTTGTTGAGCCCCCTCATTATCTTATATGTTTCGCTAAGATCACCTCTCATTCTTCTGAACTCCAATGTGTATAGGCCCAACCTACTCAACCTATCTTCATAAGTCAAACCTCTCATCTCCGGAATCAATCTAGTGAACCTTCTCTGAAAAGCCTTCAATGCAAGTATATCCTTCCTTAAATACAGAGACCAGAACTGTATGCAGTACTTCAGGTGTGGCCTCACCAATACCCTGTACAGTTGTAGCAGGACTTCTCTGCTTTTATACTCTATTCCCCTTGCAATAAAGGCCAACATTCCATTTGCCTTCCTGATTACTTGCTGTACCTGCATACTAACCTTTTGTGAGTCATGCACAAGGACACCCAGGTCCCTCTGTACTGCAACATTTTGCAATTTTTCTCCATTTAAATTATATTTTGCTTTTCTATTTTTTCTGCCAAAGTGGATAACCTCACATTTTCCCACATTATACTCCATCTGCCAAATTTTTGCCCACTCACTTAGCCTGTCTATGTCCTTTTGCAGATTTTTTGTGTCTCCTCACACATTGCTTTTCCTCCCATCTTTGTATCGTCAGCAAACTTGGCTACGTTATACTCAGTCCCTTCTTCCAAGTCGTTAATATAGATTGTAAATAGTTGGGGTCCCAGCACTGATCCCTGCGGCACTCCACTAGTTACTGATTGCCAACCCGAGAATGAACCATTTATCCCGATTCCCTGTTTTCTGTTCGTTAGCCAATCTTCTATCCATGCTAATATATTACCCCCAATCCCGAGAACTTTTATCTTGTGCAGTAACCTTTTATACTATTCACTTCAACCACTCCTGTGGTAGCGAGTTCCACATTCTCACCACTCTCTGTGTAACTAAGTTTCTTCTGAATTTAGTATTGGATTTATTAGTGACTATCTTATATTGATGGCCTCTAGTTATGCTCTTCCCCACAAGTGGAAACATTCTCTCTGTAGCCACTCTATCAAAACCTTTCATAATTTTAAAGAACTCTATTAGGTCACCCCTCAGCCTTCTTTTTTTCAAGAGAAAAGAGACCCAGCCTGTTCATCCTTTCCTGATATGTATACCCTCGCAATTCTGGTATCACCCTTGTTAATCTTCCATTCACCCGCTTCAATGTCTCTATATCCTTTTTATAATATGGCAACCAGGACTGTACGCAGTACTCCAAGTGTGGCCTAACCAAGGTTCGATGCAGGTTTAGCATAATCTCCCTACTTTTCAATTCGATACCTCTAGAAATCATCATCAACATAGGCAGTCCCTCGGAATCAAGGAAGACTTGCTTCCACTCTTAAAGTGAGTTCTTTGGTGGCTGAACAGTCCAATACGAGAGCCACAGACCCTGTCACAGGTGGGACAGATAGTCGTTGAGGGTAAGGGAGGGTCGGACAGATTTGCCGCACGCTCTTTCCGCTGCCTGCACTTGATTTCTGCATGTTCTCGCCGATGAGACTCGAGTTGCTCAGCGCCCTCCCGGATGCACTTCCTCCACTTAGGGCAGTCTTAAAACCCTAGTGCTTGGTTTGCTCACAACTTTTAGTGATTTGTGTACTTGTACTCCGAGATCCCTTTGTTCCTTGACCCCACCTAAACTCTCACCCTCCAAGTAATAAGTGACCTCCCTATTCTTCCTGCTAAAATGTAATACCTCATATTTATCTGTGTTGAACTTCATTTGCCAATTACATACCCATTCTGCAAGGTTACCTTAATAACAATATTTTCCAGACAATGTCTATGGATCATGGAGTTAATGTGGTGACCATTATCGCACATTGACGGCCAGTGTGGCCATTTCTGCTCCAACACACTAAATGGATGTTGACTTTTCTCATACCAGATCACAAAGGTTCTGCATCAGTAAACCTTACTACACCAGCACACATCATCATCGGCCAAGCCAGGGATTGCAAGGATGTGTGCATCACCCGTGCCATGAGGGAGCTGACGACTGCTGGACGGACCACCGCCTAATTTGATCCATCATCGACATTAACATAGCCCCAAAGCGGAGGGGGCAGCAGAAGCAGTGCCGCAAAAAAGTCAATACCGGAGTACTTAAAGACCCAGCTAAGAGAGCCCTATACAGCCAGCGCCTCACAGCTAACCTGGCGTGCCTTGATGATCCTGAGATGCTGAATGCCCACAGCACTTGGTCTGCCCTCCAGGCCTCCATAACTAGTGCCTGCGAAGAGACACTTGATCACTCAACCAGGAAACACCAGGACTGGTTTGATGAGAATGATCAGGAGATTCAAGAACTAATAGATCGCAAGCGCAGGGCATTTCTGAGCCTCAAGCAACAACCCAACTCGGGAGCAGCAAAGCAACATTACAGACGGCACAAGGCTGAGGTCCAACAAAAAACCCAGGACCTAAAGAACAGATGGTGGATGGAGAAAGCACAGGAGATACAACAACTGGCCGACAGCCATGATGTGTGAGGATTCTTCATCGCAGTCAAGGCCACCTCCGGTCCAAACTTGCAAGGCCCCACCCCACTACTGGCCAAGAACAGGGAAACACTCATCAAAGACACCGAGGCAGTCAGCGCCCGCTGAAAGCAGCAATTCAAGGATATCCTCAACCGAGACTCTGCCTTTGACTCGAGTGTTCTCGACTCCATCCCGCAGCATGCAACCCACCACTACCTCAGTGAAACCCCAACGTTGCACGAGGTAGGAAAAGCCATAAGACAGCTCAAGAACAACAAGGCTATGGGAGCGGATGGAATCCCTGCTGAGGCGCTAAAGTATGGCGGAGAGGTGCTGTTGGCGCAGATACATGACCTCATCTCTGGAGGGAGGAGAGCATGCCGGGAGATCTCAGAGATGCAGTGATCGTGACCATCTTTAAAAAAGGGGACAAGTTCGAATGCGGCAATTACAGGGGTATCTCCTTGCTATCAGCCACTGGGAAAGTTGTCGCTAGAGTCCTCTTCAACTGTCTTCTCCCTGTGGCCGAGGAACTCCTCCCGGAGTCACAGTGCAGATTTCGTCCCCTACGGGACATGATCTTTGCAGCACGACAACTACAGGAAAAATGCAGGAAGCAGCGCCAGCCCATATACATGGCCTTTTTTAACCATACAAAGGCCTTTGACACCGTCAACTGCGAGGGTCTATGGAGCGTCCTCCTCCGTTTCGGATGCCCCAAAAGTTTGTCAACATCCTTCGCCTGCTCCACGACGACATGCAGGCCGTGATCCTTACCAACGGGTCCATTACAGAACCAATCCATGTCCGGACTGGAGTCAAACAGGGCTGCGTCATCGCTCCAACCCTCTTCTCAATCTTCCTCGCTGCCATGCTCCACCTCACAGTCAACAAGCTCCCCGCTGGAGTGGAGCTAAACTACAGAACCAGTGGGAAGCTGCTTAACCTTCGCCACCACCAGGCCAGGTCCAAGATCACCCCAACCTCTGTTGTTGAGCTACAGTATGCGGATGATGCCTGCATCTGCGCACATTCTGAGGCTGAACTGCAGGATATAGTCGACGTATTTACTGAGGCTTATGAAAGCATGGGTCTTACGCTAAACGTCTGTAAGACAAAGGTCCTCTACCAGCCTGTCCTCGCAGCACAGCACTGGCCCCCAGTTATCAAGATCCATGGCGCGACCCTGGACAATGTGGACCATTTCCCATACCTCAGGAGCCTCTTATCAACAAAAGCAGACATTGATGCGGAGATTCAACATTGCCTCCAGTGTGCCAGTGCAGCCTTCGGCCACCTAAGGAAAAGAATGTCCAAAGACCAGGCTCTCAAATCTACTACCAAGCTCATAGTCTACAGGGCTATAGTAATACCCGCCCTCCTGTATGGCGCAGAGGCGTGGACCATGTACAGTAGACATCTCAAGTCACTGGAGATATATCATCAATGATGTCTCCGCAACATCCTACAAATTCCCTGGGAGGACAGACGCACCAGCGTTAGCGTTCTTGTCCAGGCCAACATCCCCAGCATTGAAGCACCGACCACACTCGATCAGCTCCGCTGGGCAGGCCACATAGTTCGCATGCCAGACACGAGATTCCCAAAGCAAGTGCTCCATGCGGAGCTCCTTCACGGCAAACAAGCCAAAGGTGGGCAGCGGAAACGTTACAAGGACACCCTCAAAGCCTCCCTGATAAAGTGCTGACACCTGGGAGTCCCTGGCCAAAGACCACCCTAAGTGCAGAAAGTGCATCCGGAAGGGCGCTGAGCACCTTGAGTCTCAACACCGAGAGCATGCAGAAATCAAGCGCAGGCAGCGGAAAGAGCGTGCGGCAAACCAGTCCCACCCACCCCTTCCCTCAAGGACTATCTGTCCCACCTGTGACAGAGTCTGTGGCACTCGTATTGGACTGTTCAGCCACCAACGAACTCACTTCAGCAGTGGAAGCAAGTCTTCCTCGATTCCGAGGGACTGCCTATGATGATGATGGTGATGACCAGCATACCAATAATGACTCTGTAGGGGGACCTTCAATGGCCCAGTCTGTAATCTACAGGCTCTTAAAGTCCAAGCTTGGCATCATCTAACGCTTTCTGTCTTAGAGGGTAGATTGTTACAGGGTAGAGATTGACCAAGTCAGCGCCATTGCTTTTCTCTGCACATACCACCTAGTCTATTCCCATCTCATTGCTGCTGCACTGGGGTGCCCAGGGGCCCGAGAATATTTAATCTGGCTTCAGTCCAAGAACCTCCCCTCAGTCTTGTAAGGTCGACTGACTTGTAACCCTCCAACCTGCAGATTGCGCAAACGTCTCACTGCCTGTAAACAGACACCGAGTGCTTGATGTCAGGGTGAGTGCTATCAGGTCTCCGGTCACTCGAGCCACTGGATCGCAGCCCCTTCCGCACTAAAAGACCCTCATGTTTCAGGCTCGGGCTCTCATGTTCACTCCTTCTGTCCTTCGAAGCTGCTGGGCTTTATTTTCTCTTCGAGCCAACAGTTCTTTAATTTCCCCCAACTGACTGCAATGGAACTGAGTACCAGGCGCTGCGTATAACGGGTCTGTTTAGCGCCACTGTCCGAGATAAATTTCTAGGCCTACACCTTTACTCTTCTCCAGCCAGGTCACGGGGTAAGAGTCTAACATTACGTTACCATTGTAATGTATGCGCGCAGGTTGGTTGAGCTGTTGAGTTGGGAGTGGCTTAGCCGGTCACGTGATGTTCACAAGTCTCAATAAAACCCTAGCAAGTTGGGTTCAGGGATGAGGTAGGTTGATGTGAGCCTGGTGGATGAACTGGTAATGTGTAGTGTGATTGTTAAACCATTGCTAATAAACAAACTAGTTCTTAATAGCAATGTGTTGCTATGAATTTTTAAGCAAAGAACCCATGAAGCAAATACATTACAATCGCTAAATTTAAATTCAAATCCTTTCTATAAAGAAAGCTCACTCCCAACAAGTTTAACTCTCACCACCTGCTCAATCCCGAATACCCTTCAATGGCCTTTTCCACAGAGACTAGCTTGGCGGGGCAGTCCGAATCCTTCACTCTTGGTTGGAATCTGGATCGCTGTGTTGAAGCAGAGCCCGTAGTATATTCTTGCAAAAAGGAAATTAGATCGTTACTTGAAAAAGAGATGGGGGGAGCGAGGGATGGGGGAGGTGTCTGTGGATTCTCCCTGTGGGGGCAAAACTCTACGGTGACTTTAGTGGAAAGGAACATCGAGCGGGATGTGTAACTGCCGGCCGATCTGCGACCGCCCGCACTGCGCCCGCCAATGTTGCATTTTACCCCCATGTCTCTACTGTAAGGGGGAAGAAAGTACACTTGAGTAAAAAGGTTAAAGGGAATTAGGAGGTTCTGAAGAATCGGTGAAGTTCCTCTACCTTACAGTATGGATTATTGCCGATTGTATGTAAAACATGCTTATGTAGGTAAAGCACACTTATAACGAATTAAGCCTGATGGTTAATTCATCCTTAACCTTAGTAACACATAACAAAGACAGTAGAGGTCAGCAGTTATAATACATAACGTTTTGGCTAGAAGTCTCTGAGGAAGAGATAAGAAAGCTAGTATTTTGGAACAGAGCTACTAAGGGACTAAGGCAAAGATCACATCACTGAACAACATGATTGATATTGCATGTACCAGTCAGAACCAATCTGCTAAGAGACGACAAATCAACGTAACTTCGCTGATAGTAGAAGACCAATCGATGATTTTGTAGGAGGGTAGCACCACTCGAAAGCCTGTATAATTGTACATGAAACCTCTTGTACTCAGAGTTCACGTTTGAATTTCTCCCTTGCATATGCTCGTATTATAAAACCGGTTGAACCGAAGGTTTCGTTTGTACGATTCCATGGTGGTTATATAGAGGGCAAGGGCAGGTGTCAACTTCTTATATCAGGGAGTCCGCCTCGAGGATGAGAAGTCCTATTACCCCAACACTACTGTATACATGTATAGCTCCGTACCTGTGTACAGTAGTTAATTCTTTCCAAAATGGTGGAGAAATCTGGCCGGTGTTCAGGTCTGTGCTGCCAGCACTGCGTCATAATACGATACCTAAAGGAAAGGAATCAGATAAATACATCCAATGTCCATTTACTATCTTTTTAACAAAATAATGCGAAAGAAAAAATTTGCATTTATATAGCACCTTTCACGACCTTCGGACTTCCCAAAGCGCTTTACAGCCAATCCAGTATTTTGAAGTGTAGTCACTGTTGTAATATGGGAAGCGGGGCAGCCAATTTGTGCACAGCAAGCTTCCACAAACAGTAATGAGGTAATGACTGTTTTAGTGATGTTGGTTAAGGTAAATATTGGCCAGGCACTGGGAACTCCCTCGCTCTTCTTCAAATAGTGCCATGGGAACTTTTAGGCCCACATGAGGGGGCAGACGCAGTCTTCGTTTGACGTCTCAGCTGAAAGGCAGCACCTCAGACAGTGCAGCACTGCGTCAGTACTGCACTGCAGTGTTAGCCTGGATTACGTGCTCAAGTCTCTGGAGTCTATTAACATCTGACTCAGAGGAGAGAGTGTTGCACAATGAGCCAAGGCTGACACATGAGACTGTGGCATGTTTCTATGCTTGTTGTCAGCCTTGATACTTTACCCCAAGCCACCATTGATCATCTATGAATCTCAATAGGGAATACATGCAGGCTCATCATCTATGGAGAACATCATAACTGAGCCCTTACCCTCCCCATTCCACCCCCCCCCCCCCCCAATGCCCACTCATACACTAGCCCGCAGAAAATGCTGGACAGTAAATCAAAGCTAATCATGGCTGAAATTCCTTGCCTTGACATGGAGGCCAATTGTAGCACCTCTAATTCTGCCCCTGGTGAGTTCAGGAGGGTAGAGTTAAAACTCCCCCCATATTTTACTGTGTGAGCAAAGCTCCTGTGGCAGTGCTCATAGTGTGTCAGAGATGCTAAGCCAAATAGATTGCCAGCATTGGTGTTGGGATCTAGCAACTCTGGGGTCTCTGGCAGTAGTGATTCTCAGGATCTAGCTGCATTCGGAGGAGGCATCACAGAGTATGCAAACACCAGAAGGGAGGGAGGCATTGTGAGAACACTGGAGCAGGTCCTGGGATTTGGGACAACTTGGAATGAGAATTTCTGAGCAGCAAGAGGAGGCCCTGAGACCCAGGAGTGTGGGGAAAGAGGGTTGAATCGAGGGAGGTGCAGCAAAATTGGGATGGTATTATGGAGCATGGGAGGGCCGAGTCTGATAGTATTGGGTGGGTTTGCTGGGATCTGGCAGGTTTTGCGGGATTCAGGAAACGTGACCCAAACTGCCTCGGTCCCTTGGGGCCATGAGGTCCCATCTGTCAGTCAAGTATCCGACTAGTTCATCGGCACTTTGCTCCCTCCCGTTACCCCACCAGCTTTCCCACGCCATCAGCTGGTGACTGTCTTTACGTTTCTGCCTTCAAGCATTCAGGGGAAACTTTTATGCTTTTATGCCACATTAGTGGATGGACAAACATGGGCTGGGGTGACAGAATTTCTTAACATATGCTCCTCGCAATGACCAGCAACTTAGAATAGCAATTTACCTTCCAGTGTTCCATCAGTGAGCTTGCTGCCTTACACAGTCTATAATAAACATTATTATATTGAGACACCTCGAGTCTCATCGCCGAGAGCATGCAGAAATCAAGCGCAGGCAGTGGAGTGTGCAGCAAACCAGTCCCACCCAGCCCTTCCCTCAACGACTATCTGTCCCACCTGTGACAGACTGTGGTTCTCGTATTGGACTGTTCAGCCACCTCATTTTAAGAATGGAAGCACATCTCCCTCGATTCCGAGGGACTGTCTATGATGATAATAAACATAGATTTACATAATTAGAGCATTACTAATGCTGCATTTAGCAGTAGACCGGGTAGCGGAAGGAGCAGCGTGGCGGCCTAGCCCAGCAGTCTGCATGGCCCCAGGCCTGCGAGCACCAACGGAGCAGGCTGGGGAGCGGAAGGAGTAGCGTGGCGGCATACCACTCCAGGGAGCAGCACATGCTGGAGCAGGAGAGCAACGGCAGTGAAAAGGGATGTCACCAAAGTCCAGGTCGGTGATTGGAGCGTGAGCAGATACAGCAGGAGCGGCGAGGTCGGGGCAAAGGAGCGGTGAGAGATTGCAGAGGGACGTGATCAGGGCCCAGGAGAGCCGTGCGTTTTGGGGCCCAGAAGAGGCGAGGGCCCAGGGGCAGCATGGGCCAGCCCACATTGCGACGTGTGTGCGCACTAGGTCCATGCAGCGGAGCTGGTCTCCAGTCGTCTTGGGTAATCCTTGCTACTGGACCAAGACCTAGCTCTGTCAAGCCCGTGTGGTGGCTGGTGTGCAACAGCCACCACACGTTAAAAAAATCCATGCACAGGCATCTTCCACCCTTCAATATGCAGTTCGGAACCTGGAATTTTAGGTCCATCATTGAAACACCTGTGAACCTTTTGACGTGGAAGCAAGTCATCCTCAATTCGAGGGACTACCTATGATGGTGATGATGATGATAAATACGACTTCCTACCATCTGTATTTATGATGTTATTGGTCTGTATTCAGGAATATTATTGATCCTAGATTTAACGGTGCTATTGACCTTAATTTAGCAGTATTACTAATCCTGTTTTAACATCTCTATCCTTCTATCAGGAATACTTACACGGGCCCAGGACAGTTCTTGGGTGGGTCCATTCTTCCACCGCTTGTTACGAACTCCAAGACTTCCTGATTGCTCTTGCATGGGTACGGCATATATCCGAGCGACAGAATCTCCCACAGCAACACACCAAAGGACCTGCAGTAACATTGAAAAGAAAGAACTGGCATTTATATAGCCCCTTTCATATCCTCAGGACATCCCAAAGCAGTTTACAACCAATGACTGTAAATTTGACATGTAGTCACTGTTTTAATATTGGAAACATGGCAGCCAATTAGTGCCCAAGGGGTCCCTCAAACAGCTGTGTGATAATGACCGAATCATCTGTTTTAGGTGCTGGTTGAGGGCTAAATATTGTCCAGGACACCAGGGAGAACTCCCCTGCTCCTCTTCAAAATAGTGCTGCATGATCTTTCGCAGCCACCTGAGAGAGCAGATGGGGCCTCGGTTTAACATCTCATCCGAAAGACGGCACCTCCGACTGTGCAGCACTCCCTCAGTACTGCACTGGGGATGTCAGTCTAGATTTTGTGTTCAAGTCTGTGGAGTGGGACTTGAACCCACAACCTTCTGACTCAGAGGCAAGTGTGTTACCCACTGACCTGACATATAGTGCTAATCAGGCACCAACTCAACACGAGTTGTGTTATTATATAAGCCCATTAGATACTTGACCAGCTACAGCTAAGGTCGATTTGAGTCTCTGGGTCATTGTATCACTAAAACATTCCTATCAATATTGCAATGGAACTCACTGGGATTGGAATTGGGCGTACAGACTGAGCTGATATGCCTGAATAACTGCTTCAGTCTTGTCATTTTACATGCCCATTCCCTGCCAACCAATCAGAGCTGCGACATGATACAATAGGGAACCTGTAACTGAACCAAATGGACCAAAGGTTTCCAGGTTTGATAGAGGGCCTTTGTTAGTTAACTGACCTCAGCTTAGGTTACCAGCCCTCCTGTGGGCTCTTTGAGTCAGGTTACTAATTTAATACTAATTGCAGTTTTGTGCTGTGGGCCGATGCTGACCTGAACCTGGATTGAGACTGGACAAACTCCTTCCATGTAGGATGCTCATGTAGAGGCACTGCAATTGACCTCCGCACCCCTGGATTAGGGAGGGGGAACATCAACCAGCGTTCCCACTCCTGGTTGTTATTTAGTGCATCCCGTTAGAAATGATATGACTATGGCAATGGATTTTGCCTGGCTATGGTGACCCCATTGGTCGAATGACCTACTGCCACTCACTGCTTGTATTCACACATGAGGAATGAATGAATACTTGGAACAAAGCATCAGAGGGCAGACGGCTTTTGGAGAGTGGGAGGGAGGGAGGGGGGGATTGGAAGGGGAGAGGTAGCGAGCAAAGCAATAATATTTGTGCCTGGGACCCCACTTCTCTGCTGACTGAAGGCATTGAGAAAGGAAAAGGAAATGGACGGTTATCTCATCAGAGCGTCCCAGATTTCGGTAAACACGAGCTCCACCAGTGAGAAGGCACTATATACAGAGGCATGTTTGAGGGATGTTAAGCCTGGTGAAGGAACATTTTCCATTTCTGACACTCAAAGTCAACATGAGCCACTTCCAGGTTAGGTGTAGCGCAGTTAGGTACAGAAGGGGCAGTAATGATGACCATGAAACTACCGGAGTGTCATAAAAACTCATCTGGTTCACTAATGTCCTTTAGGGAAGGAAATCTGCCGACCTTACTCGATCTGTCCTATATGTGACTCCAGACCCACAGCAATGTCGTTGACTCTTAACTGCCCTCTGAAATGGCCTAGGAAGACACTCAGTTGTATAAGGCGGCTCACCACCACCTTCTCAAGGGCAATTAGGGATGGGCAACAAATGCTGGCCTTGCCGGCGATGTCCACATCCCGTGAATGAATATTCATTAAAAAAAAATTGAGCCTAACCCATCCATCAGGGAGCTGCCACGATTGGGTGCGATGCTGGATTTGTGCCCCGTCCGATTTTACTCTCCGGAGAAGTCAGCAGAAGATTGGCTTTGCGGGACATCGGGGGTTCCAACGAGATTAGGGGCACAGGAGGCTGGGTTTGGGCACGTCCAAGGACTCCTTGAGGGGTCTGGAGTCGGGGGGGGGGGGGGGGGGGAGCGGGGGAGCACTCCTGTTCCTCCTAGCCCATAAAGTGTTTTGAAAAGAGCAAGTCTTTAATACTGACCTTGGCTAGAGAAACCATGGGATTCCTGCCCTGAAAGTTTGATTAAAATTCCCCCCAGAGTATCGACTGTCCTCCCACAATCTGCTGCCACCTCAGTATAATACGATCCAGTATACTAGAATACTGTGTTTGGAGGCAGTTCAGAGAAGGTTCACCAGGTTGATCCCGGGGATGAGGGGGTTGACTTATGAGGAAAGGTTGAGTAGGTTGGGCCTCTACTCATTGGAGTTCAGAAGATGAGAGATGATCTTATCGAAACGTGTAAGATTATGAGGGGGCTTGACAAGGTGGATGCAGAGAGTATGTTTCCACTGGGGGAGACTAGAACTAGAGGGCATGATCTTAGAATAAGAGGCCGCCTATTTAAAACTGAGTTGAGGAGAAATTTCTTCTCTCAGAGGGTTATGGATTTGTGGAATTTTCTGCCTCAGAGAGCTGTGGAAACTGGGACATTGAATAAATTTAAGACAGAAATAGACAGTTTCTTAAACGATAAGGGGATAAGGGATTATGGGGAGCGGGCGGGGAAGTGGAGCTGAGTCCATGATCAGATCAGCCATGATCTTATTGAATGGCAGAGCAGGCTCGAGAGGCCATATGGCCTACTCCTGTTCCTATTTCTTATGTTCTTATGTTCTTATAGCATCTTCTGAGTTACTCGCGCGACTCGTTACCAGCATCCTTGAGGAGATTGCTAATTTAGTGTGATTTATTGCTAAATTAGGGACACTTTTGTGCTGTCGTTTTTTTCATTCATTTATGGAATGTGGTCATCACTGGCAAAGCCAACATTTATTGCCCATTACTAAATGCTCTCGAGAAGGTGGTGGTGAGCCGCCTTCTTGAACCACTGCAGTCCGTGAGGTGTTTTCCTAGCGGTTTGATGCAACTGAGTGGCTTGCTAGGGCCATTTCAGAGGGCAGTTAAGAGTCAACCACATTGCTGTGGGTCTGGAGTCACATGTAGGCCAGACCGAGTAAGGGTGACAGATTTCCTTCCCTAAAGGACATTAGTGAACCAGATGGGTTTTTACGACAATCCGGTAGTTTCATGTCACCAGACTCATGTCCCTGGATCATTAGTCAAAGCCTCTGGATTACTGCTACTATTCCTGCAAACCTATTAACAACTGGAGTGAGACTAACTAAACTCATTTCACATCGAACCCTTACATCCAGTAGACAGGAGAGACTTTCAACCCATCATCTCTGGGCTGGATTTGAACAGGGGTGAAAGGCTAGTGTCTGATGCTTCTCAATATACCCACACCGTGACCACTTACATCAATAGCTTGGCCACTACTTGCAACTTAGTAGTTGTTCGGTGAGGGTGAATTTTACGACACTCAAGTCTCACAAGCTTTAGCTATTTACCACACCTTGGAGTAGATGCTAAATAGATAAATGCAAGCAGAGGACTTGCAGGAAATCTCCCTCTTAACACAGGTGTCCTAATTTAAGTATAAAACTTTATTGACAATAGTGACATTTCTATCAGAAGCTACCCTCCAATTTATAATTGAGGACCACCATCTAATATTTATCTTAATTTATCTTACCTTGTCTGCATAAGTAATTATCTGTCCTGTCATGGCTAACCCTGTAATATAGAGCTCCCCCTAGTGGAGTACTGCTTCACCTAGTGTATACAATAAAAGCTAATAATGTATATAATAAAAGCATCATGTGACAAGGTCACATGACAAGTTTCTGCAGAGCCATCTTGTGTTAGTGTATTTGTGATGTTGTAAAGAATATATCACAAACCAAACAACTCATTATTGAGGATCATAACCCAATATTTACCTGCTTGTCAGCTATACCTTGGTTGCAGCAACATTGCAGAGCCAGTGGGCTATTGATGGAGGCTCGGTAACACACCGGACAGCCTAGTGGGGGCAACAGGTGAGGGAAACATGTGCCACATTGTCCTTAAACTGCACTGTCAGCTGAACTGGCCCAACCAAGTAGTCAAAGATACAAAGATGCACCATATATTTGTATTCACTTGCTCCCAATGATACAACCTGTAATGGTTTAGTGGGTCACACACTTCAGGAAGTCTCATTGTCTTGGGACAGTTTCAATACTTTACACCAGTCTTATAACCTTCTGCCTGTCTTATTACCATGCACTCCACACCATAACTATGGTCAGCGAGATTACATCTTCCCTGTCCCATTACTCCCCCGGTACCTTCATTAAGCACCTCACCCTCTACCACCTCTTCTATTTATTCAAGCAAGAGCTGGACCTACTTCTGGCTGGGGCAGAGATCACCTTGTACAAGAGGTAGCTGATAACATTAATCAGGGCCAAAGTGGTCTCCTGGACTAGTTTAAATCGCCTAAGGGGGGGGGGAGCGGGAGGGGGGTTGATTGGGGGGGGGGGGTTCGGATAGGAATTTTCCAGATTCCACCCTCCCCCCCTTTAATTTGGCCTGGACTTTTTCTGGTTTTTCGCCTCTCCCAGGAGATCATGGTTTCTGGGTGGGGTGGAGAGTGTGAGTATTATGATGTACAAGCCTGAATGGACCGGTAGGTCTTTTTCTGTCTGTCATTTTCCATATATTTGTATTTCTATTTCGGAATTCCTGCCTGCAACCCTCTTGAGTCTGCCTGCAATTTCCCAGTCTAAATCTCCTCAGTCTCTGTATTGTGACTGCTCATCTTCAACTATTTCTAAACTCCCCAGAGCTCCTGTCCTGTGATTCCTCTTCGATCTTGTTAGGAACATAAGAATGTAAGAAATAGGAACAGGAGTAGGCTATACAGCCCCTCGAGCCTGCTCCACCATTTAATATGATCATGGCTGATCTGATCATGGACTCAGCTCCACTTCCCTGCCCGCTCTCCATAACCCCTTATTCCCTTATCGTTTAAGAAACTGTCTATTTCTGTCTTAAATTTATTCAATATCCCAGCTTCCACAGCTCTCTGAGGCAGCGAATACCACAAATCCACAACCCTCTGAGAGAAGAAATTTCTCCTCATCTCAGTTTTAAATGGGCGACCCCTTATTCTAAGATCATGTCCTCTAGTTCTAGTCTCCCCTATCAGTGGAAACATCCTCTCTGCATCCACCTTGTCAAGCCCCCTCATAATCTTATATGTTTCGATATGATCACCTCTCATTCTTCTAAACTCCAATGAGTAGAGGCCCAACCTACTCAACCTTTCCTCATAAGTCAACCCCCTCATCTCTGGAATCAACCTTGCGAACCTTCTCTGAACTGCCTCCAAAGCAAGTATATCCTTTCGTAAATATGGAAACCAAAACTGCACGCTGTATTCCAAGTGTGGCCTCACCAATACTCTCTACAACTGTAGCAAGACTTCCCTGCTTTTATACTCCATCCCCTTTGCAATAAAGGCCAAGATTCCATTGGCTTTCCTAGTCACTTGCTCTACCTGCATACTATCCTTTTGTGTTTCCTGCACAAGTAGCCTGTGGAAATGTATTTTTATCTAAGCTGATACCATACGGTATTTGTGTGCCTTTTGATCAAAATGGAGTCCTGGCCCTTCCAGAACTTTCTGCATTTTAGCAGTCAGCTTGCATAAACAGCTAAACCTGGTTTGAGATGGCTGATGGCCATCAGACAGCTAGGAGACAAGTCATGCTGAGACAAGTAACCCCCCCCCCCCGCCCCATGGTGCTCTCCTATTGTCTACACTACAGGAGTTCCATGTCACCCCACCCTTATCTTCTAGCCATTATCTTCTTTCCGAGACCTCATCCATTTGATGCAAACAGATAAACTGACCAGGAAATTGGAACAATCCTGACACAATACAAGACAGGTGATAGCCCATTACCTATGACTCATGGAGTAATGGCCGGCTGGCCAACTGATAACCCTGACAAAAGGAAATATCTGGATACCATGTCAGGACCAGGATATAGTAATTAACTCTTTATCTGTATTCACTGACTGTGAGACAGAGCAATACACAGGGAGAGGCCATAACTTTGGTTTTACTGTATAAATATCTTGTTAAACTGAACCATTTCGGAGGTGTTCACTTAGCCCTTGACTGAGTGTAACCTACCCTTTGCGAGCAAGTAAATTAAAGAAACTTCTACCGGAGCTGTAAGTGTCGGAGTCATTCTTTTCGGAGGTCGAGATTTCGACAAGCCCCAATATCTTTCCAACCACAGATGTTAGGCTGACTGGTTGAAAGTTTCCTGCTTTTTGTCTGCCTCCTTTTTTAAATAGGGACGTTATATTTGCAGTTTTCCAATCTGCTGGGACCTCCCCAGAATCCAGGGAATTTTGGTAAATTACAACTAATGCATTCACTATCCCTGCCGTTACATCTCTTAAGACCCAAGGATGCAAGCCATCAGGTCCAGGGATTTATCCGCCTTTAGTCCCATTATCTCACAATCCCACTCTCCATATACATTCCTCACCTACAAACATGGCCACTTCCTTGATGTCATCTGGATAATAAGATCTCTGTCTTCAACAAAGCCACGTCCGATCACCCTTAATATCCACATTACCCTGCTCGCTTGAAACAGTTCTAAAACCACCTTCTGCCCTGGAAGAAAGCTATCCTTTAAAACCTATTCCATAGCTCTCTTTATCAGAGCTTTCCTAAAGTCCCAATGTCATCTGCTCTAGCCAATTCAATACCCCTGCCCAATTGTTCCCCTGTCTGTGTCTTTGATGCACTTGTCCCCTCCCGGTCCATCACTATCTCCCATTCCCACCATTCCCCTGGTACAATTCTCATCCCACGTGCCCTTAAATCAGAGAACTACAGATTGGAGTGTACCTGGCACACAGCTAGCCTGCCTATTACTGAGCTAGAGAATCCCCAGTCACTGACCAGCACTCTGAAATTGACAAGCAGTTACAATTGACCTCTGACTGACCTCAGTGGGTTGTGAGTAGCTACAGGGACCGAGATTGTCCATTTCATGGAGAAAAATCTCAATGTCTTCTGCTTGCTTCTGTTTCCAGCTGGGGTGATTTTGATGTTACTGAACACAGCCAGATTCAATTCGGTTGTTCACCGCAAGATCTGGTTTCATTATCCGAAGCAGTATCATAGCTCACTTGTTTCATCCAAATCCTCCCACTGTTCCAAGATGTTCCCGGAAGTTAAGGACAAGCCAAGACATCTTTACTCAGTGACAACGCCACTCCTCCGACAATTTTCTCCACTCCCCCATTTTCTCCTCAAATGTCTTGCTCTGACTTGCGATGGCTCCCTCTTCCTTCAAAAGCCTCCTCAAAACCTACCTCTTCAATCTGACTTTCAGTCACCATCCCTAACGTTTCCTTCAGTTCTCGGTCACCAAACATTCTTCTCTGTTAAGTACTTTGGAACCTTCCATTAGATTAATGGTGCTGAATATGAGTAAATTGTTGTGCACGTCTCATTACTGGATGCCTGTCTTGTTACCATAGGACTGTCTCATCACCATTGCCTAGCAATTTGATGACACTCAAAAACGGAAGCACAGGGTGCATGTCCCTGTTGACATCCACTTTGGCAGAAATAATAGAAAAGCAAATTATAATTTAAATGGAGAAAAATTGCAAAGTGTTGCAGTACAGAGGGACCTGGGGGTCCTTGTGCACGAAACACAAAAAGTTAGTATGCAGGTACAGCAAGTAATCAGGAAGGCAAATGGAATGTTGGCCTTTATTGGGGGATAGAATATAAAAGCACAGAAGTCCTGCTACAACTGTATAGGATATTGGTGAGGCCACACCTGGAGTACTGCGTACAGTTTTGGTCTCCGTATTTAAGGAAGGATTATACTTGCATTGGAGGCTGTTCAGAGAAGGTTCACTAGGTTAATTCCGGAGATGAGGGGGTTGTCTTATGAGGATAGGTTGAGTAGGTTGGGCCTATACACATTGGAGTTCAGAAGAATGAGAGATGATATTGAAATGTATAAGATAATGAGGGGACTCGACAAGGTGGATGCAGAGAGGATATTTCCACTCATAGGGGAAACTAAAACTAGGGGACATAGTCTTAGAATAAGGGGCCACCCATTTAAAACTGAGATAAGGAGGAATTTCATCTCTCAGAGGGTTGTAAATCTATGGAATTCTCTGCCCCAGAGAGCTGTGGAGGCTGGGTCAATGAATATATTTAAGGCGGAGATAGATAGATTTTTGAGCGATAAGGGAATAAAGGGTTATGGGGGGCGGGCAGGGAAGTGAAGCTGAGTCCATGATCAGATCAGCCAAGACCTTATTGAATGGCGGAGCAGGCTCGAGGGGCCAAATGGCCTACTCCTGTTCCTATTTCTTATCATCTTCTTAGGCAGCCCCTTGAAACGAGGATGACTTGCTTCCATGCCAAAAAGGAATGAGTTCACAGCTGTTTCAATGAAGGACCTACTATTCCAGATCCCGTACTACATGTTGAAGGGTGGAAGATGCCTGTGCTTGGATTTTTTTAATGTGTGGTGGCCGTTGCACACCAGCCACCACACGGGCTTGACAGAGCTAGGTCTTGGTCCAGTGGCAAGGATTACCCAAGACGACTGGAGACCAGCTCTGCTGCACCGACCGAGCGCACACACATATAGCAGTGTGGGCTGGCCTGTGCTGCCCCTGGGCCCTCGCCTCTTCTGGGCCCCAGTCACTTCCTTCTATGACATGGTAACAGGGACCATGTTAAATTGGTGCTGGCACCTCAGTATAATGAGAGGCATGCAGTCAGCGTTACCCACTCTGCCTATTGGCTGTGTGTCTGTTCTGGTAGGTCAGGAAATTGAGCATCTCGGACCCCAGTTGAAGTTAGCCTGCAGCTGTTGAAGGATGCCAGATTGCCAGAGGGCAAGATCACATACTAACTGTGCTGCAGCGGACTCAGATGCTGATTTTGAGGGCCCAGTCTCCCATGCCCCTGTTGTACTACAAGAGTCTGCTGTATTACCATGTGTCTGTCTTTGATGTGAAAATTCCTTCAAGGAACGCTTCCGGAGGCATCCACTTGACTGGCAGCATGGCACGCCCACCTTTCCTGTAGTAGCTTGCCCTGGATACAAAAACATATTCGGATTAGGATCAGCCAGCAAGAAGCACATCAAGGAAATCAGCTGAAATTTGGGAGACCACTTCTTGCCATTGATGCAAAAAGACACAATTTGTGTCAGATGCCCATGTGGAGTGGTTGCTTATTGGGTGTGTGGACACAAAGGCAAACGGCACAATGATCTTGTGCCCAACAATGGGATGGAAATTCATCACACTGCGCCATCAAAGCATAGGTTTGAGTTTAGCAAATGGGGGCGGATTTTTCGGTCCTCTGCGCTCCACCTTTCGCCCCGGAGCAGCGGCAATGGTGGCGGTGAGGTCGTCTTGGCGGGCGGTTAGCCTCCAGCGCCTCGCAGGGTTTTCAGAGCCGGTTTTGCGGTGGCGTGGAGCAGTACTGCCGAGAAAAGCTGCAACGCCCCTGGTTGTGACACCGGCGCGCTTTTGGCCTCCCGCCCGACCCGTACGCCCCGCAGTGACCGCCTGGGAAATCGGGTGGTCCAACCTATACCGACTGCAGTGAGCTAAGTAATCATGTGATTATTTTTACTTTTAATTTTATTTGTGATTTATGTTGTGGTGGTGTGAGCTATGTATTGGGAATGTTTTTGTGGGTTATTTTTCAGGTTTTTTTTCTCTCCAGGCCTCCCCAGGTCGGCTATTTAGTTTGGGATTTTCCCATGAGAGTTGTACAATGCCTCACTTAGCATCGCGCCTCAGACTCAGGGCCCAGCTGCACAATTTTGATGACTGAGGCGCAAATTGTTCCCTGGTGCAAACTCTATCGCCCCGTCACCATTGCCGCCCCGAAATCATCAAAGCTGAAAATCTAACCCATAGTATTTAAAGGGTTGAACTGGTCCAGTGATCAACTTGAATGTCACATTAACCAGCTCAGCTCGAACACAAGAGATGATCGAAGATTTATCATGTACCTATAAATATCTCGAGCCATCCCAAAGTCTCCAATTTTGGCTGCTCGCCTGGGTCCGGTGCAGGTTAATAAACAGTTTCTCGCTGCAATGTCCCTGAGAAGATCAAACCATGAAACAGAGTTTATATAAACCTATATATTGTATAAACAATAGCAATGGGTATAACCATATCAGTAACAATGGCTGTAACTACAGCAATAACAATGGGTCTACCTTATTAAAAAAAACATTTCATATATCCATTTTCTTCAACCTAAAATAAAGTTCTATTTGTTGAAACTCATTACGAACCTGTGAATGAAATGATTATCTTCCAAATATTTGCAGCCACAAGCTATATCCCTGGCCATGTTCAAGAGGTTGAGCATTGTTAATGTAGATGTCTGTGTCTGAAATAGAGAAACAAGTAGTGCTGGTGTAAGATAGTTCACTCTGTTTAAGTTGGTCTAAACATGAGAAATCTTCAAAGGCCTCCAAGCTTTCAGGTCAGTCATAGACCCCCATTGAACCTATACGAGTTAGTCTGCAGCAACACCAGTGACTAGGAGATAGGCTGTTTAACCTGGACTGTGATCATAGGATCAGAGGATATGATGGTGTAATGATTTGGTGTGTACTTGTACTGTGAACTGGATTTCTTAATTTATTGGATTTCTAGAGGAATAGAAACAAAAGGTAGAGAAGCTATGTTAACCTTGGTTTGACCACACTGAGAACACATATTGGACCTGAAACTCCGGCCTCGCTGGGTCCGTACGGAATACATATGGACCCAGTGAGGCCCCGCAAAAGCCGGTTTTCAGTGGGCAATGCGCATGCACCGAAAACTGGCTTTTCCCATCTGTCAAACTTTAGCCAAACCCGCAGCCAGGACATTCGCGCAGGCGAGATCAGGCTATTTGCCCATCTCTTGCCCAGCGAATGTCCTTAAAACTCTTGCGCCTGGCAGGCGCATAGCCTACTTTTACCAGCGCAAGAGTTTTAAAACATATAAAAATAAAATTTAGAAACACATCTTTATGTTAAAAACCCTGTCCACTAAGGAAAGTTTATTTTAAACCCAAATTACAGCACTTAAAAAAAATTCCCCCCCAAAAATATTTTTCCTAACACATTTCATTAACTTTAATTTAAATTAATGTTAAATATGTGAGGTGTTTTTTTATTTTTTATTTGTGTTTGGGTGTTTGGGGTGGGGAGGGGGGGTTCTCATTGATAATAACGAGAACGCCTACTTACGGAGTTCCCATTATTATGAATGAGAATACTGTACCTGGATTGGCTGTCCAGTGCCATGTGACTCCAGCTTCTCCCTCCGCATCACCAAGACGTGAACATGCTCCCAAATGCAGGGAGAGGAGGCTTCCGACCGGGATCGCTGGAGGGCGTAGCAGGAAAAGGTAGGGGTGGATCTTTTTTCTTATTTTAAGGTGAGCGTCCGCAGGAAGCCCAGTACCGGGATTTCAGACCCATTACAAATAACATATAGAGGCACTGGAGAATGTTGTGAGGGGGAGGGGGGCTAATTAACGTGCCAAAGTTACGAGGCCCGAGCTGTCGGATTCCCGACAGTTGAACCGAATCGGGAACTGCCGGCTCCCCAAGGTAAGTGCCTCTTTCAGCATTCCAGGTGGGCTCTCGCCAAGCCCCTCCAGGAAACCTTCGGCCTCCCTCAGCCCCGATCACCAGCCCCCGCCAAGCCCCAATTGCCATTCTCCACATTCCCACTTCCTGTTTCCAAGCTCCCCCCCCACTCCCGAGTACTGACTCCCCCCACTCCCGACTACTGACCCCCCCACTCCCGATTATTGACCTCCGCCCCACCCCCCCCACTCCTGATTACTGACCCCCCCCATTCCAGATTACTGACCCCTCCCACTCCCAACTACTGACCCTGCCCACTCCCGATTATTGATCTCCGCCCCCCCCCACTCCCGACTACTGACCCCCCCACTCCCGATTATTGACCTCTGCCCCCCCCCACTCCCGATTACTGACCCCCCCCCACTCCCGATTATTGACCTCCACACCCCCCCACTCCCCATGACTGACCCCCCCCCACTCCCAATTACTGACCTGACCTCCCCTCCCCTATTCCCTATGTCCGAGCTCCCCCCCCCCACTCCCGATTACTCACCTCCCCTTTTCTCTAGGCTGGATTCTGTGAACCTTGGTGGGTCTGTGGCGGGCGATGTCGGTGACGGGTCCCGACCCCGCTGCTGTCTCCACACCGACTCGGAAATGATTTTACTCTGATTGGACTTGTTAAGCCCGCCCAGCGCGCTTCTCAGCCAATTAGAGGAAGCGGGTATGGTGATGTAATTTGATGATGCGTCATCAGCCGATTCCCTTAAAGGGACCATGTCCAACTTCCTTTTGGCATTTGTGCTGTCTGTGTTCTATAGCACCGAGATGCTGTACGCACTGACAAGTACTACACAGACCTGTCAAATTCAAACAGCTGGGAACAAACCACTGTTATGTGGCTGTAAACAAGCCATGAATTATTTTGATTGCCTCCCCCACTGCTGTTTGTCGGATCTGCTCCGCACTGACAGACCAGATAAAGGTCCGTGGTGACACCCACAGTGGGGTCCCGATGGGGGAAAAAAGCACTTCCCTACCTGACTCGCCACCTATCGTGCCTGCTGACCCTCCGCAAAACCCAGCCATCTATTTCCAACCTCCGCCCCACCCACAATTACTGACCTTTCCCCCTCTTCCGATTATTGACCTCCATCTCCCGATTTACTGACCTTTCCCCCCTCGCCCGATTATTGACCTCCATCTCCCACTCCCGATTTCTGACCCTTTCCCCCCCCCCGCCCCCTCCTCCTCCTCCTGATTGCGGTCCACTCCACATCGATTGCCCACTGGATCTTTCTCCCAGTGCCGGGGACCACCGGCCAGACTGTCCATTTGGCCGGCAGCCGGATGGGAAACGGAGCTGCAAGAGGTTAAAGAGGTCCTACCATTCAAATCGGCGGGACCTCCGCGGCCCCGGCATTGCTGGGTTCTTCTAAACCTTTCTGGCCTCCCACGCACCCTCCCCTCCTCCCCACCAATATAGAAACATAGAAACATAGAAAATAGGTGCAGAAGTAGGCCATTCGGCCCTTCGAGCCTGCACCGCCATTCAATGAGTTCATGGCTGAACATGCAACTTCAGTACCCCATTCCTGCTTTCTCGCCATACCCATTGATCCCCCTAGTAGTAAGGACTATCAGGGCCATCATCTCTGAAACATCCCGTCTGCAGAATCACCATCAAACTGTTATCACATAAATATATATTTAATAAAGGGACATTTATTTTTGTTGGGGAATCAACAATGAGGGGCCATTATCTTAAAATTTGAGCTAGGTTGTTCAGGAGGGAGATCAGGAAGCACTTTTTCCACACAAAGGTTAGTAGAAATCTGGAACTCTCTCCATCAAAAGGCTGAAGAAGCTTTGATAATTTGGAGCTTTCAAAACTGAGAGCGAGGGCTTTTTTTGTTGGATAAGACTATGAAGGGATATGGAGCAATGGCAGGTAAATGAAATTGAAATACAGATTGGGTATGATCTAATTGAATGGTGGAACAGCTTCAAGTGGCCGAATGGCCTGTTCCTATGGGCATCTTATGCACTACTGCCGAGCATATGTGGAGAACCTGTTTGATCTTAACACGTTGGCTTGTTCAACATATAAAGTCTTTGGCAGAAAGGCTTTAATGGAATGTGTCCCATAAGGGGCAGTTGATTCGCTGCGTGTATATATTAACTGCCTATTATTTTTTTATTTGCTCGTGGGTTGTGGGCAAGGCCAGCATTTATTGCCCATCCCTAATTGCCCTTGAGAAGGTGGTGGTGAGCTGCCTTCTTGAAACACTGCAGTCCGTGTGGTGAAGGTTCTCCTACAGTGCTGTTAGGGAGGGAGTTCCAGGATTTAACCCAACCACGATGAAGGATCAGTGATATATTTCCAAGTCAGGATGGTGTGTGATTTGGAGAGGAACTTGGAGGTGGTGGTGTTCCCATGTGCCTGCTGCCCTTGTCCTTCTAGGTAGCAGAGGTCGCGGGTTTGGGAGGTGCTGTCAAAGAAAATGCCTATATTTGTGTCGATCTATCTGTTGTTTAAGCCTGGAACTAATCTGATCCCTGCTTCTTGGCTCTGCTACATTGTGGGGCACCACACGAGAAATGTTACGAATGTTCACTTTTGTGCTTACAGCTTTTGGCCTGTTTTCTCTGAGAAAAGTCTTCATGTCTCCTCCAGTCATAAGTTCCAGAAGGATAAATCGAGGCAGAGCCTGGAGACTCACACCAATACAGCGCACAATGTTCTGATGGTTAAACTTGCTGTTAAAAAAAAAACAGGGAATAAAATATATCGTCAAAATACAAAGACTGCTGAATAGCAAAGAAACATCAATAGATTAATGACGATAAGCAAAATATTTAACATAGTCGGCATCTTGGAATAACGGGAGGAAAGAATTGTACCTTCACTGGAATTTTAATCCAGACGGAATTTATTATTTTTGTATGGATTGTTTCTGTAGAAAATGTAGATGGGCTCCTTGTTGTGTTCATACTCTATTTGTTTGTTACAGCTCACTAGACGGGCATTAGGACCCTGCGGGAGCTATTCACCCACTGCTGTAAACATGCTGGTTCATGCTGGTTTTGGGACACCATTTGGAGAGTTGCTATAAAGGACACAGTAAGTTACATTACTCCTGTTTCAGTTAGTCTGTTTATTTACGTACACAACATAATTTGGCGACGAGGATGAATCAAATTAATCTACCTACCCCCCGGCTTTCCTCTCCGCACCCGGGGCCCTCCAATCCCGTGGCCAAGATGGATAAAAAGCTTTTCTATGTACATCACAGCGAGTGGGTTAGACAGCGACAACGTAATACCAGCTTGCTGCTGTGCAATACTTGTCCACTGCCTCGGCACCGAAGGCCAATGCTTCTTTGGCCAAATCAAAGACACGGAGTCCTACGACAAAGCGGTAAGTGTCCGAGAAATATTTTGGATCAAAAAAAAGTATCATGATGGAGAGATACAAATTTCATCAAAGGGGGCAAGGGAACGGTGAACCAATCAAACAGTATATCATTTCATTAACTGAGCTGGTCGCTACATGTAACTTTGGAGCAGTCACAGAGGAAATGATCAAGGGTCAAATTCTTGAGAAAACAACGATCCCCCACGTTCGGGAATGCTTGCTAATAGAGGATGACAAATTGACCTTGAATAAAGCAACTCATTTTGCCATCCAAATCGAATCAGCGCTTTCCGATGCAGTTACAGCCCATGTGCAAGGCGTTCGTCCAAAGCGGAAATCACAGCAGAGACCCAGGGCTAGTAATAAGCCACCCACTTCGGATCACGGGACTAACTTCCACTGCTTTAACTATGGGGACAAATCACACTCAGCAAAGAGTCCTAACTGCCCTGCAAGTGGGAAGAAATGCTCTGCATGTGATAAAACGAACCATTTTGCTGGTGTCTGTCGCTCATCGCAGCATATTCGACATGTGGACAACCCCGATAGTGATAAACCCAGTATGGTTTACACTGTTAGTGATATTTCGCACATCGGTTCGGGAAAATTCAACGACTGTGATGTAAACATTGACGGCACGCCCTGCTGCCTCCTCATTGACCTTGGAGCCAAAGTCTCCATATTGAGCGAGGCTGTGTACAAAACCCACTTCACTCACTGTCAACTGCAGCCCGCAACTTCCACTCTACATGTGTACTCCAACTCCAAAAGTGAGGTACTTGGGGTCATATCTGTCCTGATATACTACAAGGACATAACATTGGAGAATGTTTCCTTTCATGTCGCGAAGGGATGAAGCCTCATGGGTGTTGACCTTTTTGACAAACTTGGGTTCAAAGTTTATGACCCAACCGGCACACCTGTGTACATGGTGGACTTTGACAAACAGTATCCCTCAATCTTCACAGGGTTTGGAGTGATAGCAAAATTCGACCATTGTCCCCGCGTTGATCCTTCCGTCAAACCGGTTACACAGCAACTTCACCGTCTCCCATTCGCAGTTCGCGATCAAGTATCCGCAGAATTAATGCGACTCAAATTTCAAAACATAGTCATTGCTTGGCATAAAAATGGGGAGATCCGCCTATGCGTCAACCTGAAAGAGGTCAACAAGGCCATCAACCCCGACAAGTACCCTCTTCCTACCATCGACGAACTGTCTTCAGAATTCCACGGCTCAATAGTTTTCACAAAACTCGACATGCACCACAATTACCTGCAAATACCCCTAGCGGAGGACAGCAAACCGCTCACGCATTCACGACACATGATGGTCTGTATCAGTATCAACACATGCCCTACAGACTATCTTCTGCACCAAGTGCATTTCAGAAGATTGTTAGTACTATGCTAGCAGGCATAGAGGGAGCCCTCAATCTGCTTGATGATATCGTCATCCATGGATGGACAAAGAAAGAACATGACCAGCGACTTCACGCAGTTATGACTAGACTTGCTACACATAACATTACACTTAATGCCGATAAGTGTACATTCGCTGCTGGAGAAATAAACTTTCTGGGCTACAGAGTTATAGCACAAGGCGCTTGACACCATTGACGTGATCCAGCAAATACAGGAGGCTACCAGCGTCAAAGAACTTTCATCATTCCTCGGCACTTGCAACTTCTATCTGAAGTTCGTCCCACACTACGCGCACATTGCCGAACCACATCGCAAGTTGCTGCACAAGGACATCCCTGGGGAATGGACAGATTCCCAGGCTCAGGCAGTCACCACGCTTAAGGAGAAAATCACATCCCCTCCTATCCTCACGCACTTTGATCCGGGTACCACTATGTACGTCACCACGGATGCATCAGGCACCGCTATGGGTGCTGTGCTCTCGCAATGGATTGACGGCCTGGAATGCCCAGTAGCCTTCACCTCTCGCAAGCTCTCATCTGCAGAATGTAAATACTCTACAGGGGAACGCGAAGCACTTGCTCGCATCTAATCATAGGTGGTCCCTCAAAATGAGGTTGACTTGCTTCCACGACAAAAAAAGGGCGAGTTCACAGGTGTTTCAATGAAGGACCCGAACTACATCCTGAAGGGTGGGAGATGCCTGTGTGTGAATTTTTTTAACGTGGGGTGGCAGACTTCACGATGAATTTTCGGTTTGGAACGATGGCTGCCTAGCTTGTGGTGATAGAACAGTAATTCCCAAGTCGACCTGGAATTGTCCGCATGAAGCAGAGATGTCGCGATTCAGTATGGTGGACTGGGATTGACATTCGCTTCGAGGAGAAGCGAAGCATGCAGTCTGAGCGAAAAGGCCACAAACATCTGACCAGCACCAATGAAGCCCATTCCATGGTCACAAAGACCATGGCAACAACTTCAGTTGGATATCTTCGGTGCAGTTGAAGCAACTCCACAGCACCAGCGTTCCCCTGATGTAGTACATGACCTGCATTCCAAATGGCCAGAAATCACTACAATAAGTTCAGTGACCTCATCAACAATCATCACTATTCTGCAGCGTATGTTCACGAAGTGGGGTCTCCCAGAGGTCATAATCACTGACAATGGACCACAGTTTGTTTCTGACCAGTTTGTGGATTTCCTCACTCATCATGTTATCAAGTGTCGCCTCACTGCTCGGTACAATCCTCAAAGCAACGGAGATATTGAGCGATTTAACCGTGTTATCAAAGAGGGTTTGAAAGCCAACCTCGCAGCAGGCCAAACATTCGACGAAGTGGTTCAAACCATTCTCCGCACATACTGTTCGACAAAGCACTCGCTAACGGGGAAGACACCTGCTGAGCTCATGATTGGGCAGAATCTTCGCTGGCTACTGGACATTCTCAAATCCCCAGCCAAACCACACTCGCATCCCAGATTTCGGAACGCCAATGAAAAGCGAAGTTGTACACTGACAGAAAACGACGCGCTCAAAAGCCTGAACCTACAAATGGAGATTGGGTCAAAACTAAGCGCCCAAACCGTAGTCATAAGCTCGCATCTTCACTTTCGCCTCCAAAACAGAACGGGCGAAAGTTCAGCCCTCACACCTACGAGCTCAATGATGGAACTCGATGGAACGCTCGTAGACTGATCCCAACTCACAGGCCGACAGACCAGCAGGATGGAACAGAGGCACCGTTCTGTTTCCCAACCAAACACCTCGATCAAACACCACAAGCTCCACGCCGGTCTCAGCGCATCAGTAATGGCCTGGCTATCTCAAGGACTTTGTCTGTTCATAGACTGTGTTTTCAGAAGGGGAGAAATATGTTGTGTTCATACTCTATTTGTTTGTTGCAGCTCACTAGACAGGCATTAGGACCCTACGGGAGCTATTCACACACTGCTGTAAACATGCTGGTTCATGCTGGTTTGGGCCACCATTTTGAGAGTTGCTATAAAGGACACAGTTAGTTACATTTCTTCTGTTGCAGTTAGTCTGTTTATTTACGTACACAACACTCCTGAATAAGAACTCTCTGCCTACAACTGTTTCCACTGGGAGGTGGGTCAGTAATGAGAGGACACAGACTTAAGCTAATTCGCAAAAGAGCCAGGGAAGATGAGGAGACATTTTTTACGCAGTGAGTTGTTATGATCTGCAATGCACTGCCTGAAAAGGTGGTGGAAGCAGATTTCGTAATAACTTTCAAAAGGGAATTGGATAAATACTTGAAAAGGAAACATTTGCATGGCTTTGGGTAAAGAGCAGGGGAGTGGGAGTGGGACTAATTGGATAGTTCTTTCAAAGAGCCGGCATGGGCATAATGGGCCAAATGGCCTCCTTCTGTGCTGTAAGATTCTATGAGCTCGAAATTGCATAGTGCCCCATTTGGGACGCTAACTTTTCAGGGAGCGCAAAAGTATCACCGGGTGAAAAAGATTTGCTGCTGCCGGGAACTTCCGCTATAGTGCTCCAAGAGGGAGGTGCAGCTCTAAATCAAACGCTACCACATCCTTTAGAGCATTAAAGGGAGAGGGGTGATGTCGGCAGAGCGCTGAGCAATGTTGGAGGCAGCACTGCTGGTTTTACAGGCTCCTTCCCGCCCTTAAAGGGAAGGGCCAATGCTGTGTTGAAGGAATCCTCAGGCTATGTCTGGTGGGGGATGGTGACTGTGCTATGCACATAGCAGCCCCAAGCTCTCTAAGAGAGTGCAGAGCTGAGCAATCGTGGGGGCAAAAGAAATCAGGAGGCACCAGAATGGGGAGATAAATACATTTTGCCCCAACTGATCACCACCGCCTTTAAATATCACTCCCCAAGCAGCCAGCTGAGGTGACAACACCTCCTGCAGCTGCCGTTGTTGACCCCCGGCGATGCTGCAGGGGGTGGACGTGAATATCACATCCGGGGCGGTAACAGGGCGCTGCACACCAGATGTTGTCGCGATCTACGGGGTGCAAGAGAGCGAGGTGGCATACATTAACACTAACGCAAACCCGCCAGGGAAGTTCGCGGGCGTCAGTGAGATTGTCACACCCGGACAGTAACCACTTAGCCCCCCTTACCGCCCTCCACAGGTGTCAACGAGAGCCGCAAACCAAGCCAATTTCTCCACCGATGATTCTAGTTCTTGTGGTTTGTGGAAATGAAACAGCAAGTCGGATTTGCAGGAGGATGTGTTTTACTTCATTTTAAAAAAAGCTGTACTGACATTCTCACTCAGAATTATAATAGGCTCCAAAATGCAAATACATGGTACCAAATCAGATGTCAAAATGGAGATGTTCTGCGAGAGGATACCCCCGCAAAATGATCCTCCTGCCTTTAGCATTCACCACTACTACTAACTGTGCTTTTGTGTAATACAATGGAAGTGAGGGGATGTTGGGTTTACCTGAAACCTAGGTTGTGATAAGCCCATGTCCCACTACACCCTCAGCCTAACTCTTTACCTTCACATGTCACAGGCCTATATTCAGAACTGCTTCAGAGCAGTCAGCTTTTTTGAAGCTGTTACTCAGCGTCTGTTAGCTTTCTATGTTGGTATGTATAACTCTGCTGGAATATTATTCACAGATGAAGAATACTGGTCCACAATATTGATTAGGAGCAGCACTGGCGTGCAATTCGGGACACTTACAATCTGGCCTGGAATATTTTTAATGCTAGCTTCGTATCATCTAGACTGACCATGCTTGTAGCCAATGCCTTGTCCTTCATCTCCAAACTATTCATATTTATCACAATTGGGGATGGATTAACCTCCGGTAGACTACTTGGGCAAGTGTTTCCCTCAATCTCACTGTTTTGCACAAGTTAGCAGAGGACTGGACTATATTATAAACAAGGGGCTTCTGTTCATCTTGTGCCTTCATCAGTTGCTCCACTGTGAGGTTAGTGGAGGCCATTTTGTTAGTTCTCTGTAGTAAGTTTGGCCAGGCCAGTCAGTCTGGTCAAGGTGCTAGACCCACATCAAGGGCACCAGCCAGGCTGGTTAAAGTACAAGACCTGTGATGAGGGGTTTCTGCCAAGGAAAGAGCAGGAGAGACAATCGGATAAATCAAGTTGTGGTCAAGTTATAGAATAAAATAAAATTAGGGAGGGGTTAAATGTCTGTAGCTTGTAAGAGGAAGGGAAGTTTGATAGGTAAGCTTATTCTGTGAAGATGGGAGGGTAGATCACATCTGGAGTACTGTGAGCAGTTCTGGGCAACACAACTCAGGAAGGATATATTGACCTTGGAGGGAGTGCAGCGTAGGTTTTGCAGAATGATACCCGGACTCCAAGGGTTAAGTTGCGAGGAGAGATTACATAAATTAGGGTTGTATTCCCTGGAATTTAGCAGATTAAGGGGTGAGCTGATCAAAGTTTTCAAGATATGAAGGAGAACAGATAGGGTAATAGAGAGAATCTATTTCCGCTGGTTGGGGATTCGAGGACAAGGGGGCATAGTCTAATAATTAGAGCCAGCACTTTCAGGAGTGAAATTAGGAAACACATCTACACAAAGGGTGGTAGAAGCTTGGAACACACTTCCGCAAATGGCAAATTATGCTAGATTAACTTTTAATTTTAAATCGGAGATTGTTAGCTTTCTGTTAACCAATGGTATTAATGCTTATGGAGTTAGGTTGCAGATCAGCTATGATCTCATTGAATGATGGAGCAGGCTCGAGGGGCTGAATGGCCTCCTCCTGTTCCTATGTTCCCATGGGTGCATTCAATTAATTGGCACTCGCAGTATGCTCTCTGACTAGTTGTGAGCACAGGTTGGGGATGGGGAAAAAAGACTCTAGGCCTGAGTGTATGACCATTGCCCCTTGAATTTACCCTTTCATCCCAGTTCCCCTGGACTGATGTTTATGATCTGTTAGTAGTATCATGATAAAATGTTGAGCAATGTGCTTTCAATCTTCAAGGGATCAGAGAGCAAGAGATTAGAACTGTTGCTGTTACCTGATAATTAAAGCCTCCATCAAGAAATCCATTTCATCTTGTTCGGAGCAGATCTCTGGAAGAGTCTGTAAATGGTAGCAAACTACTATGAATACTTCACTAAAGAATACAAGAACATAAGAACAAAAGAAATAGGAGCAGGAGTAGGCCACCTGGCCCCTCGAGCCTGCTCTGCCATTTAATAAGATCATGGCTGATCTGAACATAGACTCAGCTCCACTTCCCTGCAAGCTCCCCATAACCCTTTATTCCCTTATCGCTCAAACATCTGTCTATTTCTGCCTTAAATATATTCAATGACCCAGCCTCCACAGCTCTCTGGGGCAGAGAAGTCCACAGATTTACAACCCTCAGAGAAGAAATTCCTCCTCATCTCAATTTTAAATGGGCGGCCCCTTATTCTGAGACTATGTCCCCTAGTTTTAGTTTCCCCTATGAGTGGAAATATCCTCCCTGCATCCACCTTGTCGAGCCCCTCATTCTCTTATATGTTTCGATAAGATCACCTTTCATTCTTCTGAACTCCAATGAGTACAGGCAAAACCTACTCAACCTATCTTCATAAGTCAACCCCCTCATCTCTGGAATCAATCGAGTGAACCTTCTCTGAACAGCCTCCAATGCAAGTATATTCCTTAAATACGGAGACTAAAACTGCACGCAGTACTCCAGGTGTGGCCTCACCAATACCTTTACAGCTGTAGCAGGACTTCTCTGCTTTTATACTCCATCCCCCCTTGCAATAAAGGCCAACATTCCATTTGCCTTCCTGATTACTTGCTGTACCTGCATACTCACTTTTTGTGTTTCATGCACAAGGACCCCCAGGTCCCTTTGTACTGAAGTACTTTGCAATTTTTCTCCATTTAAATTATAATTTGTTTTTCTATTTTTTCTGCCAAAGTGGATAACCTCACATTTTCCCACATTATACTCCATCTGCCAAATTTTTGCCCACTCACTTAGCCTGCCTATATACCTTTTCAGATTTTTTGTGTCCTCCACGCAATTTGCTTTCCCACCCATTTTTGTATCATCAGCAAACTTGGTTACATTACACTCAGTCCCTTCATCCAAGTCATTAATATAGATTGTAAATAGTTGAGGCCCCATCACTGATTCCTGCGGCATCCCACTAGTTACTGTTTGCCAACCAGAAAATGACCTGTTTATCCCGACTCTCTGTTTTTTCAATCCATGCTGATATATTACCTCCAACCCTGTGAACTTTTATCTTGTGCAGTAACCTTTTATGTGGCACCTTATCGAATGTTTTCTGGAAATCCAAATACACCACATCCACTGGTTTCCCCTTATCCACCCTGCTCGTTACATCCTCAAAGAACTCCAGCAAATTTGTCAAACATGATTTCCCTTTCATAAAACGATGCTGTCTCTGCTTGATTGAATTATGTTTTTCCAAATGTCTTGCTACTGCTTCCTTAATAATGGACTCCAGCATTTTCCCAACGACAGATGTTAGACTAACTGGTTTATAGTTTCCTGCTTTCTGTCTCTCTCCTTTTTTAAATAGGGGCGTTACATTTGCGGTTTTCCAAACCGCTGGGATCTCCCCAGAATCCAGGGAATTTTGGTAGATTACAACCAATGCATCCGTTTTCTCTGCAGCCACTTCTTTTAGGACCCTAGGATGTAAGCCAGGTCCAGGGGACTTGTCCATCTTTATTCCCATTATTTTACCGAGTACTACTTCTTTAGTGATAGTGATTGTCTTAAGTTCCACCCTCCCTACAGCCCATTGATTATCCCCTATTGGGATGTTTTTAGTGTCTTCTACCGTGAAGACTGATACAAAATATTTGTTCAAAGTCTCTGCCATTTCTCGGTTCCCCATTATTAATTTCCCAGTCTCATTTTTTCTTTTCTTTATCAGTAAGTAACCTTTAGCATTATTGTTGCCAAATTAAATTAATCCAGGGGTTAAGTCATAGCAGGAGAGCTCGGACACATGCTATGCTCCTCCTGTACTATGTGGAAAGTCAGGGCGCTTCCAGTGTCCCTGACGACTACATATGCGGGAAGTGTATCCGGCTGCAGCACCCGACAGACCGTATTGCGGCACTGGAGCTGCAGGTGGATTCACTTTGGAGCATGCGCGATGCTGAGGATGTCGTGAATAGCACGTTTATTGAGTTGGTCTTACTGCAGGTAAAGGTTACACAGCCAGATAGGGGATGGGTGACCAACAGGAAGAGCAGTGGAAGGAAGGTAATGTAGGGGTCCCCTGCGGTCATCCCCCTGCAAAACAGATACACCGCTTTGGGTACTGTTGAGGGGGATGACTCATCAGGGGAGGGCAGGAGCAGTCAAGTCCATGGCACCATGGGTGGCTCTGCTGCACAGGAGGGCAGGAAAAAGAGTGGGAGAGCTATAGTGATAGGGGATTCTATTGTAAGGGGAATAGATAGACGTTTCTGCGGCCGCAACCGAGACTCCAGGATGGTATGCTGCCTCCCAGGGTCAAAGATGTCTCAGAGCAGGTGCAGGACATTTTGAAGGGGGAGGGAAAACAGCCAGTTGTCATGGTGCATATAGGTAAAAAACGGGATGAGGTCCTACAAGACAAATTTAGGGAGCTAGGAGCTAAATTAAAAAGTAGGACCTCAAAAGTAGTAATCTCAGGCTTGCTACCAGTGCCACGTGCTAGTCAGAGTAGGAATCACAGGATAGCTCAGATGAATACGTGGCTTGAGGAATGGTGCAGAAGGGAGTGATTCAAATTCCTGGGACATTGGAACCAGTTCTGGGGAAGGTGGGACCAGTACAAACTGGACGATCTGCACCTGAGCAGGACTGGAACCAATGTCCTTGGGGGAGTGTTTGCTAGTGCTGTTGGGGAGGGGTTAAACTAATATGGCAGGGGGATGGGAACCTATGCAGGGAGACAGAGGGAAGTAGAATGGGGACATAAGCAAAAGATAGAAAGAAGAAAAGTAAAAGTGGAGGGCAGAGAAACCCAAGGCAAAAAGCAAAAAGGGCCACATTACAGAAAAATCCTAAAGAGGCAAAGGATTTTAAAAAGACAAGCCTGAAGGCTCTGTGCCTCAATACGAGGAATATTCGGAATAAGATGGACGAATTAATTGCGCAGATAGCAGTTAACGGATATGACGTAATTGGCATCACGGAGACATGGCTCCAGGGCGACCAAGGCTGGGAACTCAACATCCAGGGGTATTCAACATTTAGGAAGGATAGACAGAAAGGAAAAGGAGATGGGGTAGCGTTGCTAGTTAAAGAGGAAATTAATGCAATAGTAAGGAAGGACATTAGCTTGGATGATGTGGAATCGGTATGGGTGGAGCTATGGAATACCAAAGGGCAGAAAACGCTAGTGGGAATTGTGTACAGACCACCAAACAGTAGTAATGAAGATGGGGACAGCATCAAACAAGAAATTAGGGATGAGTGCAATAAAGGTACAGCAGTTATCATGGGCGACTTCAATCTACATATTGATTGGGCTAACCAAGCTGGTAGCAATGCGGTGGAGGAGGATTTCCTGGAGTGTATTAGGGATAGTTTTCTCGACCAATATGGCCATCCTAGACTGAGTGATGTGTAATGAGAAAGGACTAATTAACAATCTTGTTGTGCGAGGCCCCTTGGGGAAGAGTGACCATAATATGGTAGAATTCTTTATTAAGCTGGAGAGTGACACAGCTAATTCAGAGACTAGGGTCCAGAACTTGGGGAAAGGTAACTTCGATGGTATGAGATGTGAATTGGCTAGAATAGACTGGCGAGTAATACTTAAAGGGTTGTCGGTGGATAGGCAATGGCAAACATTTAAAGATCACATGGATGAACTTCAACAATTGTGCATCCCTGTCTGGAGTAAAAATAAAACGGGGCAGGTGGCTCAACCGTGGCTAACAATGGAAATTAAGGATAGTGTTAAATCCAAGGAAGAGGCATATAAATTGGCCAGAAAAAGCAGCAAACCTGAGGACAGGAGAATTTTGTAATACAGCAGGGGAGAACAAAGGGTTTAATTAGGAGGGGGAAAATAGAGTATGAGAGGAAGCTTGCTGGCAATATAAAAACTAACTGCAATAGCTTCTATAGATATGTGAAGAGAAAAAGATTAGTGAAAACAAATGTAGGTCCCTTGCAGTCAGATTCAGGTGAATTTACAATGGGGAACAAAGAAATGGCGGACCAGTTAAACAAATAGTTTGGTTCTGTTTTCACAAAGGAAGACACAAATAACCTTCTGGAAATATTCGGGGACCGAGGGTCTAGTGAGAAGGAGGAACTGAAGGATATCATTATAAAGCGGGAAATTGTGTTAGGGAAATTGATGGGATTGAAGCCCGATAAATCCCTGGGGCCTGATCGTCTGCATCCCAGAGTACTTAAGGAAGTGGTCATAGAAATAGTGGATGCAATGGTGATCATTTTCCAACAGTCTATCGAATCTGGATCAGTTCCTATGGACTGGAGGGTAGCTAATGTAACACCACTCACTGTTTAAAAAAAGGAGGGAGAGAGAAAACAGGTAATTATAGACCGGTTAGCCTGACATCAGTAGTGGGGAAAATGTTGGAATCAATTATTAAAGCTGAAATAGCAGCACATTTGGAAAGCAGTGACAGGATCAGTCCAAGTCAGCATAGATTTATGAAAGGGAAATCATGCTTGACAAATCTTCTGGAATTTTTTGAGGATGTAACTAGTAGAGTGGGCAAGGGAGAACCAGTGGATGTGGTGTATTTGGACTTTCAAAAAGCTTTTGACAAGGTCGCACACAAGAGATTGGTGTGCAAAATCAAAGCACATGATATTGGGGGTAATATACTGACGTGGTTAGAGAACTGGTTGGCAGACAGGAAGCAGAGAGTCGGGATAAACGGGTCCTTTTCAGAATGGCAGGCAGTGACTAGTGGGGTGCCACAGGGCTCAGTGCTGGGACCCCAGCTCTTTACAATATATATTAATGATTTAGATGAAGGAATTGAGTGTAATATCTCCAAGTTTGCAGATGACACTAAACTGGGTGGCGGTGTGAGCTGTGAGGAGGACGCTAAAAGGCTGCAGGGTGACTTGGACAGGTTAGGTGAGTGGGCAAATGCATGGCAGATGCAGTATAATGTGGATAAATGTGAGGTTATCCACTTTGGGGGGCAAAAACACGAAGGCAGAATATTATCTGAATGGCGGCAGATTAGGAAAACGGGAGGTGCAACGAGACCTGGGTGTCATGGTTCATCAGTCATTGAAAGTTGGCATGCAGGTTCAGCAGGTGATGAAGAAGGCATATGGTATGTTGGCCTTCATAGCTAGGAGATTTGAGTATAGGAGCAGGGAGGTTTTACTGCAGTTGTACAGGGCTTTGGTGAGGCCTCACCTGGAATATTGTGTTCAGTTTTGGTCTCCTAATCTGAGGAAGGACGCTCTTGCTATTGAGGGAGTGCAGCGAAGGTTCACCAGACTGATTCCTGGGATGGCAGGACTGACATATGAGGAGAGACTGGATCAACTGGGCCTTTATACACTGGAGTTTAGAAGGATGAGAGGGGATCTCATAGAAACTTATAAGATTCTGACGGGACTGGACAGGTTAGATGCGGGAAGAATGTTCCCGATGATGGGGAAGTCCAGACAAGGGGACACAGTCTTAGGATAAGGGGCAGGCCATTTAGGACTGAGATGAGGAGAAACTTCTTCACTCAGAAAGTTGTTAACCTGTGGAATTCCCTACCGCCGAGAGTTGTTGATGCCAGTTCATTGGATATATTCAAGAGGGAGTTAGATATGGCCCTTACGGCTAAGGGGATCAAGGGGTATGGAGAGAAAGCAGGAAAGGGGTACTGAGGGAATGATCAGCCATGATATTATTGAATGGTGGTGCAGGCTCGAAAGGCTGAATGGCCTACTCCTGCACCTATTTTCTATGTTTCTATGTTTCATCCTCTAGGGGACCAACATTTACTTTAGCCATTCTTTTCCTTTTTATGTAGATGTAGAAATTCTTACGATGTGTTTTTATATTTTGTGCTAGTTTACTTTCATAATCTATCTTCTGTCTCTATTATTTTTTTAGTCGTTCTTTGCTGGCTTTTAAATGTTTCCCAATCCTCTGGCCACATTGTATGCCCTTATTTTTCAATTTGATACCATCCCTTATTTCCTTAGTTAGCCACGGATGGTTATCCCTTCTCTTACATCCTTTCCTTCTCATTGGGATATATTTTTGTTGAGAGTTATGATAAATCTCTTTAAATTTCTGCCACTGCTCATCAACCGTTCCACTCTTTAATCTATTTTCCCAGTCCACTTTAGCCAACTCTGCCTTCATACCTTTGTAGTCTCCTTTATTTAAGCTTAGGACATTGGTTTGTCCAACTTTCTCACCCTCCAACTGAATTTTAAATTCAACCATGTTATGGACACTCATTTCAAGCGGATCCTTTACTAGGAGATCGTTTATTAATCCTGTCTCATTGCACAGTACCAGATCTAAGAAAGCCTGCTTCCTGGTTGGTTCTGCAACATATTGTTCAAGGAAACTATCCTGGATACACTCTATGAACTCTTCCTCAAGGTTACCTTGGCCAATTTATTTTGTCCAATGAATATGAAAGTTAAAATCGCTCATGATTATTGCCGTTCCTTTTTACAAGCCTCCATCATTTCTTGATTTATGCTCCATCCAAAAGTGTAGCTACTGTTATGGGGCCTACAGACTACGCCCCCCAGCGACTTTTCCCACTTATTATTCCTTATCTCCACCCAAACTGATTCAACATCTTGATCTTCTGAGCCAATATCGTTTCTCATTAACGCACTGATCTCATCGTTTATTAACAGTGCTACCCCACCTCCTTTTCCTTTCTGTGTGTCCTTCCAAATTGTCAAATACCCCTGAATATTTAGTTCCCAGCCTTGGTCACCTTGTAACCATGTCTCTGTAATGGCTATCAGATCAGATCCATTTGTATCTATTTGTGCCGCCAACTCATCTATTTGTTTTGAATGCTGTGTGCATTCAGATAAAGAGCTTTTAAATTTGTCTTTTTACCATTTTTTTCCTGCTTTGACCCCACTTTCAAATTCACTTTTCTGTTTTTACATTCTGCCCCTTCTTGGCACGCTCTGGTTTTCATTTCCCCAATGCAACCCTCTCCTTCTCCTTATTCTTTGACTTTTTAAATTTTCGCTCACCTGAATCCTCCCCTTGCACTAATTAGTTTAAAGCCTTCTCTACAGCCCTAGTTATTCGATTCACCAGGACCCTAGTCCCAGCACAGTCTAAGTGGAGCCCGTCCCAACAGAACAGCTCCCCCTTACCCCAGTACTGGTGTCAGTGTCCCAGGAACCAAAACCATTTCTCCCACACCAATATTTGAGCCAAGTGTTTAACTTTCTGATCATATTTACCCTATGCAAATTTGCTCGTGGCGGGTGCAGGTATGGGTCAGTGTTTAAGACAAACAAACAATTAGCTGCTGAATATGACCCAATCCCTAAACTGACGATGCACAAGAAGAATTGCATTAATTTAGCACCTTTCACAGCCTCATGACGTCTTAAAGCACTTCACAGCTAATGAAATACTTTTCTTCCCGCACTCCCATCAGCACAACTGCACCCTTCTCATTTCACACACCCAAGAAATACAGCCTGTCCAGACAATGGGATCTCAGGCAGATGTTTCCATTCCGGATATCCCCGCCACAAAGGGGCTGTCTGGGATGCATCCTTACATTTGATTCCTTCTCTTCTGCATCTTCCTCTTTCCTCTGCAAGCGGATGCTATAAATGTGAGATGACAGCATAAAATGCTGGAAAAACTCAGCTGGTCAGGCAACATCTTCACCTGAGACGTGAACTCAATTTTTCTCTCCTCGGATGTTGCCTGACCTGCTGAGTAGTCACAGCATGTTCTGTCTTCTCAAAGGCCTTCATTTACCATCCAAGTTCTTGCAAGCGCCAGCAGCACTCCCTACAACTTTAAAAACTTTTCACATCTATTGCAGCAAGCCACCACTTCAATAAAATAAAATAAAATCCAGCCCAAACCCTTAAATTCAAACTTACCTGCGTGATGTGTGTGTCCCTTTTAGAGTTTCAGACATTACCGCTGTCAGCCTGCTTGCACCGCAGGTTAACCCGGTGTGCTTAGGATGCAGCGCTGAATTCAGCACTAGGGTCGCGTTGGTGACGTTAAGTCGGTGTTGCATGCCGATTGACGTCACCATTCCGCCATTTTTTTTCCAGGGCGCTGCCAGTTACCAGCAGCGCAAAAGGGGAGAGCAATATGGTGGCTGCTGCAGGACCCACCACCAGCTCGCGAAAGAGCGGCGGCCGCCATTTTCTTGCCATTTCATGGCATTATGGAGTGGCAGTAAGGACATGAATTTCTAACCTCAATTCTATCACCAGAACATCCGCCCCTTAACCACCCCCCCCCCCCCCCACACCACTGAGAAGGAGCTACGCTCAACATGTCCCTGCTCAACATGGCTCAGACATTGAGCTAAGTGGAGCTCAAAGTTCCAATGCTGCAAAGAAAAGAAATCAGGTGGATCACCACACAGGAAGAAGAACATTTCTTACCATTCCTGTTCAGTGGCTGTAATATAATGGCAGTGGAGAAAATCCAATCAGAGTCGTCATAGGATCTGAAGATCCCTGATTGGATGCTCCCAGTGATGAGCAGGGAACGCTGGTTGGGAATATTGTAGTATTGTAGGCCTGAGGCCCCTGATTTTCCATTCATTCATTTAAATTGAGTTACACCCTTTCCTGCACAAAGTTGGTAGATTAACACCCTTCTCCCCCATGACCAAGGACAGTGGCCATGGAGGAGATTATAGGTCAAACTGTTTGCAATCCAATGGAGAAGGTGGCTGCCCAATAGCCCACTCTTATGACTGGAGGACATCAGTGAGTGACCTATAACAAAAGTAATAATTTTGGAAAAGTCCATTACTAACCTTGATTGCCACTTGTAAAGGGACAGACTCGCCACCAATTCCAACCACATGCCCCTCATACACTTCACCAAATGCTCCATGACCAAGAGCCCTAAGAAGCAAAAGTGAACAAATGCTAGGTTAGGGTTGCTCATATGAAGGCGTGTTGTAAAATGGACCTTGTTCGCAAGACACATTTCAGCTATTTAGCCAAACAGAAAACGTCTTGGTGAATACGTGGGCTCATTGTGGAGTCTTAGCCACCGGCAGTGCATGTCAGGATACCGCAAGCTTGGCTCCCCATGATTTCCCATCCACCAATCAGCAATTAACAGAAGGTTATTATGCCTACAACTTCTTGAGCTGATCTGCTACTGGAGCTTGATTTCACAAGACCATCAAAGTTTCTCCCATCACCTCTCTACTCTCATGACCTCAAACATCTCTGACCACTTCCTTGTATCCCTCATCAGACACCTCCCCACGCCCTCCAACTCCCTTTCCCCCCACTTCGAAACCCACCTCTTTCCATGTCAGTCCATAGAACAAAGACTCCCCCAAATCATTTACAACTGCACTCTCTAAATCTCAACTACCTAGCCTCTGTACAACAAACCCCTCCCCGCCCCGCTATTCACCAGAGTAAAGCCTTAAACCATTCCCTCACACCCACTTCTGAAGCCCTTGTTCCTAGTAAAACCTTTAATTTTGCCCATTCTGGTCAATCTCCCGGGTATGGGCCCAATCAATACTTCCTAGGTCCAAGGGATGCTGATTTGCATCTGGAGCAATACAGATTAACCATCGATTACCTGACCTGGCTGGAGCACATCAAGGGCTATCAAGCCTCAGTCATCCTCTGCCAAAACCGTACAATACCTCAGGCCATTGTCATATGCAAATCAGGGTCCCATAACGTACAGATTACCATTTCGGGAGCTAACTGGGTGGAGCTTGCACCTTATATGTTCCGCTCAGTTTTACCGGGCGACACAGCTGAAGAGGACCACAAACAGTTAGGTTAAAATTATTTTTTTGAGGAGCTAGTAGGAACTCCTCCGGCTTCCACAAGTATTATTTGGGCTTCTGCGCCCCCCCCCCCCCCGATAATCCCAACTGTAATGTTTGCACCTATCAGTATTCTCACAGGGTTGTAGAATTGTTGGCACGTGGTGTCCACCGGTACGCTCACGGCCTTTCGCGAGAGGTGGGCGCCGGAGGGGCTGGAGTGCATCGTCACCACCGGCAACCAAATTTTTATTTGATTTTATATGTTTTAAAGTTTAATTTGTTTTAATTGCCAGGTTTTAGTGTCCCCCTCTCCTTTTATAGGGGGCACTTGCAAAATATATGATTTTATGCCCAAAAAAAATCACAAAAAAACCCACAAAAAACAAAAAAAAACATTAAAAAAGGGGCAGTTGAAAAGTGTCTGGAGTGGCCCCCAGATCGGGGGGCACTTGATTTAATATTTATTTTGTTTATTCCAAAAGAGTTGTAGAGTTGTTGGCACGCGGTGTCCACCGGTACACTCACGGCCTTCCGCGAGAGGTGGGCGCCGGAGGGACTGGAGTGCATTGTCACCCCCGGCAACCAAATTTTAATTAGATTTTATATGTTTTAAAGTCTAATTTGTTTTAATTGCCGGTTTTAGTGTCCCCCTCCCCTTTTATAGGGGGCACTTGTATATATTTATGCTTTTAGTGCCCCAAAAAGAAACCTCACAAAAAACAAAAAAAAAGGGCATTGATAAGTGGTTGGAGTATCCCCCAGATTAGGGGGCACTTGATTTAATTAATTATGTTTTTCTCCAAAAGAGTTGTAGAGTTGTTGGTGTGACTTTCCGCCTTCAGACCCTGCAGAGACACCTCTACGTCGAGCTCCCTCCTAGGTGGAGTGCGCTGGCGACATATTTCTTCCGCCAGCAGTACAGCCTCAACTACGACACGCAGCTCCTGTTTGTGAGCCTGGAGGGTGTCAGGACCGCCATGCAGGGGCTGCCTGTCTTTTACCAGAAACTCATCAGGATCTGGAACAGAGTCTCCACCAAGCGCAGCTCTCCACCGTCTGGAGTGACGGCTGTCCTGCAGGAGCCACTGCTACGGAATCCGTACCTCCACGACCGAGGTTTTAGGTGGCAGTCGGACGAGAGGGCTGTGGCTAGCGAGGTGACCAGGGTCAGGGACCTGCTCGATGGCGGAGGAGCGGGCTGGATGGTGCCAGACGTGCTGGCACGGCGCCTAAATTTGGCTGACGTCCGCCGCGCAGCCGATGCCATTGAGTCGCTAAAAACAGCGCTGGGCCCTGACTCCATTAGGTGAATCGAGAAGGCTCAAGCATGTGGGGAGATCCCGTCCAAACTGACCCCCATCCGGACGGAATTCCTCATCGGCGCCAAACCCCGATACCTCCCTCGGGAGCCGGCGCCTCACAACTTGAGCCGCCTCGGGGAAATCCCCTCCGTGCCTTTCAGTTCTGCGCGGAGGGGTTTCCTGTACGGGCTGCTCCTGCACACTCTCCACCTTGCCATCCTCGTCTGCTGTCCGGACACGCCATGGTGCAACATCTTGCTGTCCGGAGGAGGTGGGGGTCCCCGATGGAGTGCACTCGACGTGGGAGTCCTCCCACTATTTATCAGGGACTTGGCCTGGAGAGTGGTGCACGGAGCAGTCCCATGCAATAAATTTTTAAGCTGGTTCACGGGGTCCCAGGCCGCCTGCAATTTCTGCGATCTGGAAGAGTCCGTGTTCCATGTTTTTATAGAATATGCGAGGTTGCAGCCCCTGTTTCATTATTTAAAGGGGCTGGTCCTGAAATTCTAGCTGCACTTCAGTCCCACACTCCTGATCTTTGGGCACCCTGTGCGGAGGGGAGCGGGTAGGTCCGAGGGCCTCCTCGTAGGACTGCTCCTGGGCACGGCCAAGGGTGCCATCAGCCGGTCCAGGCAGCGGGCGGTCGAGGGGGTCGTTCAGCCCAACAGCCTGCCTCTCTTCCGCGCGTACATCCGAGCCAGGGTGTCCTTAGAGATGGAGCACGCGGTGTCCACCGGTACGCTCGCGGCCTTCCGCGAGAGGTGGGCCCCAGAGGGACTGGAGTGCATCATCACCCCCGGCAACCAAATTTTAATTTGATTTTATATGTTTAAAGTTTAATTTGATTTAATTGCCGGGTTTTAGTGTCCCCCTCCCCTTTTATAGGGGGCACTTGTATTGTATGTTTTAGTGCCAAAAAAAAACACAAAAAAACCCACAAAAAAAAACAAAAACAAAAAGGCACTTGTTTACTGTTTGTGGTGTTCCCAAGATCAGGGGGCACTGGATTTAATGTTTATTTATGTTTTGCTACAAAAGAGTTGCAGAGTTGTTGATGTGACTTTCCATCTTCAGACCCTGCAGAGACGCCTCTACGTTGAGCCCCCTCCTAGGTGGCGTACGCTGGCGACATATTTCTTCCGCCAGCAGTACAGCCTCAATTACGACACGCAGCTCCTGTTTGTGAGCCTGGAGAGTGTCAGGACCGCCATGCAGGGGCTGCCTGTCTTTTACCAGGAACTGATCAGGATCTGGAATAGAGTCACCACCAAGCGCAGCTCTCCACCGTCTGGAGTGGCGGCTGTCCTGCAGGAGCCGCTGCTCGGGAATCCGTACCTCCACGACCGTGGTTTTAGATGGCAGTCGGACGAGAAGGCTGTGGCTGGCGAGGTGACCAGGGTCAGGGACCTGCTCGATGGCGGAGGAGCGGGCTGGATGGCGCCAGACGTGCTGGCACGGCGCCTAAGCTGTGCGGCCGATGCCATGAGTCACTAAAAACAGTACTGGGCCCTGATTCCATTAGGTGTGTCGAGGAGGCTCAAGCACGTGGGGAGATCCCGTCCGAACTGACTCCCGTCCAGACGGAATTCCTCATCGGCGCCAAGCCCAGAAACCTCCCTCGGGAGCCGGCGCCTCGCAACTTGAGCCTCCTCGGGGAAATCCCCTCCGTACCTTTCAGTTCTGCGCGGAGGGGTTTCCTGTACGGGCTGCTCCTGCACACTCTCCACTTTGCCATCCTTATCTGCCGTCCGGACACGCCATGGAGCACCATCTTGCTGTCCAGAGGAGGTGAGGGTCCCCAGTGTAGTGCACTCTACGTGGGAGTCCTCCCACTATTTATTGGGGACTTGGCCTGGAGGGTGGTGCACGGAGCAGTCCCGTGCAATAAGTTTTTAAGTTGGTTCACAGACTCCCAGGCCGCCTGCAATTTCTGCGGTCTGGAAGAGTCCGTGTTCCATGTTTCTATGGAATGAGTGAGGTTGCAGCCCCTATTCCAATATTTGAAGGGGCTGCTCCTCAAATTCTGGTTGCACTTCAGTCCCACACTCCTGATCTTTGGGCACCCTGTGCGGAGGGTCCTCGTACGACTGCTCCTGGGCATGGCCAAGGGGGCCATCAGCCGGTCCAGGCAGCGGGTGGTAGAGGGGGTCGTTCAGCCCGACTGCCTGCCTCTCTTCCGTGCCTACATCCGAGCCAGGGTGTCCTTGGAGATGGAGCACGCGGTGTCCACCGGTACGCTCGCGGCCTTCCGCGAGAGGTGGGCGCCGGAGGGACTGGAGTGCATTATCACCCCCGGCAACCAAATTTTAATTTGATTTTATATATTTAAAGTTTAATTTGTTTATTGTGCCGGGTTTTAGTGTCCCCCCTTTTAGCCACGGGGCACTTGTACAATTTGTATGCTTTTACTGCCCTAAAAAAAAACAAAAAAAAAGGGCACTTGGAAAGTGTTTGGACTGTCCTCCCTCCCCCCCCCACTTTTTTTTAATCAGAGGGCACTTGATTTAATGTTTATTTTTGTTTCACAATTAAAATAGTTGTAGAGCTGTTGAGTTGGGAGTGGCTTAGCCAGTTACATGATGTTCAGAAGACTCAATAAAACCCCAGCCTGTTGGGTTCGGGGGATTCACGATGAGTCAGGTGGTTGTGAGCCTGGTGGATGAACTGGTAATGTGTAGTGTGATTGTTAAATCTTTGCTAATAAACCAACTAGTTGTTAATAGCAATGTGTTGCTATGAATTTTTAAGCAAAGAACCCATGAAGCAAATACATTACAGCGACCTCTGTGATAACCCCCTCCTCAGGGCCGCCTGATAATGCTCCTGCCCAAGCCAGCTGGAGAAGTTGGAATTATTCTCCTTGGAGCAGAGAAAGTTATGGAGAAATTTATTAGAGGTGTTCAAAATGATAAGGCATTTTGATAGAGTAGATAGGGAGAAACTGTTTCCACTGGTAGGAGTGTTAGTAACCAAAGGACAGAGATTTAGAATTGGCAAAAGTAGCAGATGGGATGGTGTGGGGGTGGCGGAGGGGGGAGAGAGGATGGGGGGGGGGGGCAGAGGGGGGAGAGAGGAGGTGCATTTTTTACACAGCGAGTTGTTATGATCTGAAATCCACAGCCTGAAAGGATGTAGGAAGCAGATTCAATCGTAACTTTCAGAAGGGAATTGGATATAAACTTGAAAAGGGAAACACTTACAGGGGCTATGGGGAAAGAGCAGGAGCGTAGGACTAATTGGAGAGCTCTTTCAAAGAGCCGGCACAGGCACGATGGGCCGAATGGCCTCCTTCTGTGCTGTATGATTATATGGACTAAATATTCGAATGCGTAGCACCCGTTGTTTGGGCAATAGAGGTGTTGCTTTGGGTTGAAAATGGCGTCTGAGCTGCGTGCCCACAATGCTGCTGAGGGCATTAGCGTCAGTGCACCCGAAGTATGTAGGGTAGGCAGATCGTGACGTCAATTAATGGGTGATGTTGATTTGATGCCATCGCTGCCATCATCATCATCATAGGCAGTCCCTCGAAATCGAGGAAGATTTGCTTCCACTTTAAAAGTGAGTTCTCAGGTGGCTGTACAATCCAATATGGGAATTACAGTCTCTGCCACAGGTGGGACAGACAGTGGTTGAGGGAAAGGGTGGGTAGGGAGCCTGGTTTGCCGCACGCTCCTTCCGCTGCCTGCGCTTGGTTTCGGTATGCTCTCGGCGACGAGACTCGAGGTGCTCAGCGCCCTCCCGGATGCTCTTCGTCCTCAACCCTGGAACTACTACCCTGTCTTAACCTCACACAGCTGATCATGCGTTCAGCAGCAGCAAGGACCCCTCACCAGCAATATTTAAAGGGATCAGCAACCACTCTCAGATCAGTTGCTGACTGATTCCTATTGGCTGTGTGCAAGTTTGCGGAACTGTTTGGAGCTTTCCAGAGTTGTTTAAAGTTGGTGAAGTGACAGGGAATGGTACTGCAAGTGGAGAAGGGTTCTGGTCAGACCACTTGCTCCCAGTCATGGGTGCTCGAGTTGTCATCCCCCTCGGCTTGCAGCATGACAGTGAGCTGCTCGCAGGGGGAGGAGGAGGGGGAGAAGGGCTGTCAGCAGGAGGCCTTACCCACCTAGAGTCTTCCAAGAGCAATTCCCTTACCTCAGCCTGAGCCAGGAGCAGTGTGTGAGGCCTCTGCGTTTTATGACGGAGGTGCTCACAGGACTCTGTCATCTCTTGCAACCAGACTTGCCACCTCACTCCAGAGCAAGGACAGCGCTGACAGGGGCTGTGAAGGTGACCGTGGTCCTGAATTTCCTTGCATTGGGATTCTTCCAGGCGGGAGCAGGAGACATCTGTAACAGCTCCCAGTTCGCCGTCCACTGCTGCCAAGAGAAGTGACAGACGCTCTCTATGCCAGGAGAGGGGACTTCGTTGTCTTCTCTCTGACTAGAGAGAAGTAGGCAGAGTGTGTATGTAGCTTTGTCAGGATAGAGGGCTTCCCCAAGGTGCAGGTTGCCATTGACTGCACGCACGTGGCTTTGCGGGCACCGCATCTAAATGCTGAGATGTACCGCAACGGCAAAGGTTACCACTCGCTGAATGTGCAGTTGGTGTGCGACCATGCTCAGCACAGTGAATACCCGGTATGCTGGCAAAAGTCTGGATGCTTTTATTCTGTGCCAGTCCACTGTTCCCTCAGTCTTTGAACCACCAAGACAAACAGAGGGTGGCTACTGGGTGACAAGGGCTATCCCTTGACCACCTGGCTCATGACTTTGCTCCGCAATCCAACCACATGTGGGTAGCATGCGTACAATGAGAGCTATGTTGCCACACGGAATCTGATGGAGCAGACCATTGGCGTCCTCAAACAACGCTTCCACTGCCTGGACTGCTCTGGAGGAGCTCTGCAGTAGTCACCAGAATGCGTCTCAAGATTCGTGGTGGTCTGCTGCATGCTCCACAACCTCACCATCATGAGGGCACAGCCCTTGCCCCCATGCACAGGGCGACCAGCTGAGGAGGAGGAGAAGGAAGTGGAAGAGGAAGAGGAAGAAGCAGAAGGGAGGAGGCAACCCAGAGAATCCCTTTCTGCTCGGGCTGTCTGGGATCGACTCATCCGATGCAGTACCAGTGAAAGCAACCCCAATTCCACATTCAGTAATAGTCCCACACCTTATTATTCCTGGTTACAGGACAGAGAGGGGGTAAAAAAAGGGTGGGGGGGGGGAGTCGCAGTATTGATTAAAGAAACTATTACAGTGGTGAGTAGGGATGAGAGGGATCATCAAATGAGGTCATATGGGTCGAATTGAAAAATAAAAAAGGGGCGATCACAATGCTGGACGTATATCATAGACCCCCAAACAGTGGAAGGCAGTTGGAGAGCAAATATGTCGGTAAATTTCTGTGAAGTCCAAAAACCATAGGGCAGTAATAGTAGGGGATTTTAACTATCCTAATATTGATTGGGACAAATATAGTGTGAAGGGTATAGAGGGTGCAGAATTCTTAAAATGCATTCAAGAGAACTTTTTTAGTCAGTATGTAACAAGCCCAACATGAGAGGGGGCGATTTTGGATTTAGTTTTGGGGAATGAAGCTGGGCAAGTGAAAGGGGTATCAGGGAGAGCACTTGGGTGCCAGTGACCATAATTCAGTCAGATTCAAGGACAAGGATAGACCAGGAATAAAAGTCCCAAAATGGGGGAAAAGCTAACTTTGCTAAGTTGAGAAGTGATTTGGCCACAGTGGACTGGAAACAGCTACTTGTAAGTAAATCAGTATTGGAACAGTGGGAGGTGTTCAAGCAGGAGATCCGGAGGGGAAACATGTGCCCTTAAAGAAAAAGGGTGGGAATAACAATTCTAGAGCCCCCTGGGTGTCTAGGGACTTACAGGGGAGGATAAAGAAAAAAAAGGACGCTTATATCCTATACTGTAGAATCTTTGGAGGAATATAGAAAGTTCAGAGTTAAAATTAAAAAGGATATTAGGAATGTTAAGGGAGAGCATGAAAAATTCTTGGCAAGTAAAATTAAGGAAAACCCAAAGATGTTCTATAAAGATATTAAGAGCAAGAGGATAACTAAAGAAAGGGTAGGGCCTATTAGAGACCATGAGGTAATCTGTGTGTGGATGTTGGTAAGGCTCTTAACGAATACTTTACATCTGTTTTTACAAAGGAAAGGGGCAATGCAGATACTGCTATCGAGGAGGAGTGTGAAATTCTGGCTGAAATAAACATAGTGAGAGAGGAAGTATTAAGGGGTTTAGCAGCTTTGAAAGTAGATAAGTCCCCAGGCCCGGATGAAATGCATCCCAGGCTGTTGAGCGAAGTAAAAGAGAAACTAGCAGAGACCTTGTCCATCATTTTCCAGTCCTCTTTGGATTTGGGCACGGTGCCGGAGGATTGGAGGACTGTTAATGTGGTAGCCTTGTTTAAGAAGGGAGAAAGGGATAGGCCAATTAATTACAGGCCTGTCAGCCTAACCTCAGTGGTGGGAAAATTATTGGAAAAAATCCTGAAAGACAGGATAAATCTACATTTAGAAAGGCAAGGATTAATTAGGGACAGTCAGCACGGATTTGTTAAGGAAAGATCGTGTTTGACTAACCTGATTGAATTTTTTGAGGAGGTAACCAAGAGGGTCGATGAGGGTAGTGCATACAATGTAGTGTATAGGGACTTTAGCAAAGCTTTTGATAAGGTCCCACAAGGTAGACTGGTCACGAAGGTTAAAGCCCATGGGATCCAGGGCAAAGTGGCAAGTTGGATCCAAAATTGGCTTAGAGGTAGGAAGCAAAGGGTAATGGTTGATGGATGTTTTTGTGACTGGAAGGATGTTTCCAGTGGGGTTCTGCAGGACTCAGAACTGGGACCCTTGCTTTTTGTGGTAGATATCAACGATTTAGATTTGAATATAGGAAGTATGATTAAGAAGTTTGCAGACGACACTAAAATTGGCTGTGTGGTTGATAATGAAGAGGAAAGTCATGAACAGCAGGAGGGTATCAATCTATTGGTCAGGTGGGCAGAACAGTGGCAAATGGAATTTAATTCGGTGAAGTGTGAGGTAATGCACTTGGGGAGGGCTAATAAGGAAAGGGTCTACGCATTAAACGGTAGGCCACTTAGAAGTGTAGAATGACAAAGGGACCTTGGAGTGTTTGTCCACAGATCCCTGAAAGTAGCAGGCCAGGTGGATAAGGTGGTTAAGAAGGCATATGGAATACTGGCCTTTATTGGCCGAGGCATAGAATACAAAAGCAGGGAGGTTATGCTTAAATTGTATAATACTCTGGTTAGGCCACAGCTGGAATAATGCGTGCAGTTCTGTTCGCCGTATTATAGGAAGGACGTGATTACACTAGAGAGGGTGCAAAGGAGATTTACTAAGATGCTGCCTGGAATGGAGAATCTTAGCTTTGAGGACAGATTGGCAGGGCTGAGTTTGTTCTCATTGGAACAGAGGAGGCTGAGAGGAGACCTCATTGAGGTGTATAAAATTTTGAGGGACTTGGATATAGTGGATAGCAAGATCCTATTTCCCTTGGTGGAGGGGTCTATTACAAGAGGGCATAGTTTTAAGGTAGTTGGTGGAAGGTGCAGAGGGGATTTGAGAGAAAGCTTCTTCACGCAGAGGGTTGTGGGGGTCTGGAACTCACTCCATGGGCATTTGAAGTGCCGAAACCTGCAGGGTTACAGACCTAGAGCTGGTAATTGGGATTAGATTGGATAACCCCTTGTTGGCTGGCACAGATACAATGGTAAGTACTTCAGGGAATCGAATACGGCCAGGGTGATCTCCTGGACAGCTTTGATCGCCTGGATGGGTCGGAGAGGAATTTTCCCAGATTTTTTTTCCCCAATTGGCCTGGGTTTTTATCTGTTTTTTGCCTCTTCCAGGAGATCACATGGCTCCGGTTGGGGTGGAGTGTAGAATGTTGCGGTGTAGGGGATGTCGCAGTTGTATGGGGTGGACTGGTTGGGCCGGGTGCTCTTTACCTTTCCGCCATTGTTCATTGTTTATAGGTTTATATGTAACCTTCAGGGCTGCTGACCAAGGGCCGTGCGGCTCTTTGTCGGCCGGCACGGACACCATGGGCTGAAATGGCCTCCTTCTGTGCTGTAGATTTCTCTGTTTCTATGTTTCTATCTTACCTTCCCTCTGTTATTGACCATCACAGCATCCTCTTGGCCACAATGCCGAATTAAAAACCACCAAAAAAGAAACATTTGAATTCAACTTTAGTCATCGGTCCATCCAATATAACATAACAAAGTCAACTAATCACCCTTGTGCATTTCCTTGGTACCTGTCCTGGTGCTCCTGTGCAGTGCTACCCCAGTGGCTGCAGCATGGCTGGTGGAAGGCCGCTGACTTTCAGTGGGAGAACCTTGAGAGCAGGATGCTCAAGCACCTCTGGGCCTAAAATGCCTGGCTGTGGACAGCACCACCTCGGCATTGGCAGCAGCAGTCTGGGCTGGATGTCTGGCAGGCAACAGCAAGGACACTGGCAGAGTGTCAGGGTTTGGAAGATGAATGCTGTTAGCTACAGAGCCAGTGACACTCCCACCTGGGGCGGTGCCTCAGCATTCCTAGCCATCCATTGGAGCACAGATTGCTGGGCTGCTGGGAGACCCTGCAAGCCCCTTTCCACAATGGTAAACCCAGCCATGATGGCAGCAGTCTGAGCTTGAGTGGTAGCAAGCTGAGCCTGCGTGAAAGCAGTCTGAGCTTCCATTGCAGCACTCGGATGTAGGATCGCTTCTGCTTGTGCTGCAATGGAAACTGTGACATCCGTGATCAGACACTGCATCACTGTTGGGTCCACAAGTGCGCTAATGGATCTGCCCACCCCTTCCGTGCTGGAAAGTTTGGGCTCCAAGGTCTGTGCAAAGCCCTGTGCTCCATGCTCCCTGACATTACACTCTGGCAGGCCTGCCAATACACCGAGCAATTTGTTGTGCATACCCATCAGCGTTCTTCTGTAGGCCGCCGCATCGAAGCCCTCTGCAGCAGAACCCGCACGCGAGCTCATCCTCTGGGGAGCTGCCACCTATGCTACCCTTTCCCCCTGCCCTGGCTGCAGCCCACTCATGCCTGGTGACTCACCATGTGCAGATCCCACCTGTAAGCTACCCTCTAAACTCCGCACAGTGCCAGTATCTGATCTGGTGGCTGGGAGTGTCAGATCGAGTGGATGGTGTTTCTTCCTCTTCATCACTCTCCTCTCCCTCTTCTTGAACTTCTGGCTGGGCAGGTTGGATTTCTTATGTCACTGAAATGAGAAAGGCACATGGGCAAGGTTGTGATGAGGGTCATGGGAAAAGCAAGAGGTGCGTTCTTACACCATGTGCAGCTTGTAAATCAGAAGAGATTGTGAGATGAGGGGGTAGTGGGATGTGAGAGGGAGGATAACATATGAGGCTACCGCCATCTTGTATTCTTTCAGCCCCGCCGCTGGCCACGAGCTCAGCCTTGGCTCTGCCAAGAATGGCCAGCACCGTCTCCTCCATGGGGATGAAGTGATGCAGGCGAGCCTGCCCCCCCGCCAGTTAGGTTCTGCTGGCGCCGGTTATGCGCCATCTTTTTCTGCAAGAGAAAGGAAAGTGTGTCAGAGAGTGTGGTGCAATGTACTGGGTGATGTGCCTGCCATGGTTGACTAGCTGACAGTGTAGGCAAGCTGTGAGATATGGCTCTGAGTCTTGCAGCGGTGCTGTGCATGAGGGTTAGATTGAGCATCTCAATATGAGGTATGAGTTGAGATTGTTGGTAGGAGAGTGATGGGGGAGTGGTGCATTGAGCAATATGGTAAGGCTAATGCTGCAGCTTGTGGGATATGGCATTTGAAGATGAATTCACTGACCTTGACCACTCAAGTGACCACGTCCTCTGGACTACACAGCTGGCATTTACCACAGTGGCTATCTGGTCCCACTGTACTTTGCTTGGAAGGCCTCCTGCCTCCTGTGGAAAGAGGACCTCTCTCTGCATGACTTCCTGTGCTTGGATCAGAGAACCTTGGTGCACACTCTCTCCTCTGTTGTGCCATCATTAATCGGGGCCAGGGGCCATGGGCCCAGGGGCAGCACAGGCCAGCCCACACTGCGATATGTGTGCGCACTAGGTCTGTGCAGCAGAGCTGGTCTCCAGTCGTCTTGGTTAACCTTTGCCACTGGACCAAGACCTAGCTCTGTCAAACCCGTGTGGTGGCTGGTGTGCAACGGCCACCACACGTTAAAAAAATCCACGCACAGGCATCTTCCACCCTTAAGGATGTAGTTCAGGTCCTTCATTGAAACACCTGTGAACTCATCCTTTTTTGCCGTGGAAGCAAGATATCCTCGTTTCGAGGGTTCGCCTATGATAATGATGATTTTTCCACTCTCTTCCTCCGCCAGTTCAATGACCTGCTGCAGGCAGAAAGCACCTCCCCTTTAAGAGGTGCAGACTGCCTTTAATTGGAGCGAGCCTCGCACGAACGTGGGCCCCTGCTGACAGTTTAGTCACTCAGCAGCGCATTCTGCACTGGGCTGAGCGCCACAATCATGGACATGAGCTGGCAGCACAAGGTTCGCATGCTGTCTGTAGTCCTCTGAACGGACGTGGCTTGCTAGCGCATCACGATCTCCACGATTCGCTTTTTGTGGGGGGAAGCAAACGCATTTCTAGGCCTATGATTCTTACCCCTTGTCGGGAGCTTGAACGTCACCCACCTCAGCAAGGAGATATTTTTCCTGGGCACTTCCTTGAGTTCGTTGAGTGATGCCACCTTGCCAGCGAAGCAGTAGTTCGGGTTGTAATCTGTCATGATTGTAGAGGTTCTGATCTTACTCAGCTTGTACTCCGGGCTCTGCAGCTTCACCCTCACTGCCTGCAATTGGTTGTTCTTACGATAGTAAACTGCCGTGGGAATAACACAAGGATCGGTCAGGGACTGATGGGCGTTCTATCATCATGTCATGCACACCAACCAGTTCATGCATGCACATCAATACACACACTCATACGCGTGATGCACGCAATAGGTACAGATCTACCACGCAGGGCTAGACCTACAACTTGCAAGGCCCCATGTGCCAGATTTCTAGGACTGCATCAATCTTGATCAACAAGTATAGTTTTGTTCACACAAGTACCAAAGCTTTCTGTCCTCGATTTCTTACATTACAACAGTGACTACACTTCAAAGGTGTTTCATTGGTTGTGAAGCACTTTGGGACGTCCCGACATTGTGAAATGCAAATTCTTTCTTTCGTTCTTTCTTTCTTTCTAGATGATTATGATCTGACTCCTGAGTACTTAACTCTGCTCATGAACTGAAAGACCTGTCCTACCGCGAGCTCTTCATCCCAATGGTTGAACGTGTCTGTGGCTCAGTGATAGTACTCTTGCCTCTGAGTCAGAAAGTTGTGGGTTTAAATCCCGCCCCAGTGTCGTGGCCAACAATCATCCCACAACTAACATCACTAAAACAGATGATCTGGTCATTATCACGTTGCTGTTTGTGGGAGCTTGCTGTGTGCAAATTGGCTGCCACGTTTCCTACATTACAACAGTGACTACACTCCAAAGGTACTTCATTGGCTGTGAAATGCTTTTGGGACGTCTTGAGGTGGTGAAAGGCACTATATAAATATAAGTCTTTCTTCGTTTTCCAATTCATTTTCTTTTTTTTTTAAAAAGGATTTTATTTTTTAAAACTGCGAATATTGGCTTCAACCAGGTTTTATTGACCATGGGATCGACGATGTCACAAATGGGCAACTTTTTAAATAAGTATCAATGGCTTTATATTTGCTAAAAAAAAATTAATTTTTCAAATAGAATTCTTTCAACCTTTTTGTTGTTGAAACCTCCAGACTAAAGTTTCTTTGTTTCTTAATGGAGTTGGAGGGGACAGCAGCAATTGGAGGGCATGGGGTAAGTAATGGGCGCAGTCGAGAGAGAGGGGCAACAAAGGTTGGAGACAGAAGAGGAAGTCGCACAGTTTGTCAACTGGGAGGAGGGTGACAGCAGCAGTTGGGGGAGAGCAAGAGATGTGGGTTCTTCACTGTGCAACTCAACTATCCAGTCTTTAGGCCACTGAGAGCACCTCAACTTAGAAACTGATTAAAATAAAAGAACACAGCATTGAGAACATGGATATTAAAGGCCATTCATTAACCACAGCTGGTCGTGGGCATGGGGTGAGAAATTGGGGGCTTGAGGTAGCACTCCCAATTCATTGTGCACTACGTTTTGTAATACTCGGTTTCAGAGGGACACACTGCAGGCATGCCTTGGCCTCATCTGGAGAGATTATCGAAACTCTATCCCACATTGAATCTTGCAACTCTCGATGAGTCATGCACCTTATACAAAATGAGAGCATTGGGGATCCTGGGTCCTGGCCTGCTCAAGTAGGCTTCTTAAAGGTATGTTAATGTGGTACAGTTATTATAAAGAATGCCTGTGTTTTCAGTTAACTTCTGCTGCATTCGTTGGTTTTGCTGAGCAGCCATTTTTCCTGCCAATATTTTACTTCATTATTCTTGGTTTCCCTGTAGAAAATGGTAAGAACAAAAGTTAATTTGAAGGTTCTGCTGGATTTAGTTGAAGAGGAAGAACTCATGAGGGGGCAACTACTCAACTAGTAGTGCAGCAACTACCGAGGTACCCTACCTTACACTGGGACCCATGCTTATATGGTCAGATACCATGGAAATCTAGGAATAGGAGTATCCCATTCAGCCCCTAGAGCCTGTTCCACCATTCAATTAGATCATGACTGATCTGTACCTCAATTCCATTTACCGCCTTTGCTCTGTATCCCTTGATACTCTTACCGAACAATAGTCCATCAATCCCAGGCTTGACAGCTGTGTCCCAGAATTTTGGGGGAGAGAGTTCCAGATTTCTACTGCCCTTTCTGTGAAAGAGTGCTTCCTGACATCACTCCTGGATGACCTAGCTCTAATTTTAAGATTATTCCCCCTCGTTCTTGATAGTTGCACCAGAGGAAATAGTTTTTCTCTATCTACCCTATCGAATTCTTTTAACATTTTAAACACCTTGATCAGATCACTACTTTGTGACTCAGTGGGCAGCACACTCGCCTCCATGTCAGAAGATTGTGGGTTCAAGTCCCACTCAAGAGACTTGAGTATACAAATCTAGTCTGACACTCCAGTGTAGTGCTGAGGAGGTGTGGTCTTTCAGATGAGACGTTAAACTGAGGCACTGTCTGCTCTCCCAGGTGGATGTAAAAGATCCCATAGCACTATTTTGAAGAGCAGGGGAGTTATTCCCAGTGTCCTGGCCAATATTTATCCCTCAATCAACATCACTAAAACAGATGATCTGGTCATTATCACATTGCTGTTTGTTGGAGCTTGCTGTGTGCAAATTGGCTGCTGCGTTTCCTACATTACAACAGTGATTACACTTCAAAAAGTACTTCATTGGCTGTAAAGCACTTTGAGACGTCCGGTGCTCATGAAATGTAAGTCTTTCTTTCTTTCTCAATCACCTATACTCCAGGAGCCAAGATTATTCAACTTGAACATGAATTGGATGTACATCGTTTATGCTCATGTAAGCTGTAGTTTTAATATCAGGAGTCCTGATGCCAACCTTGATGGCATCTACAATGCCATTCACTTGAGGGATCCCTGCTACTCGGTGAAATAGGGCCACTTTTCCATAATAGGATATTCAACTCTCAGCGTCACAGGAGCAGTAGTGCCCGCATTTCTCCACTGTGCCATTATGAACATCTAGCCCACTCTTTTGCTGTAACCACAACTTCCCCTTTGCTGAGGAGCTGCTGCCTTGCTGGATTTTATGTTCCCTGGAATGTAAGCTACAGGCCAAGCTTTCTGGGCATATTCTCTCAGTGCCAGTAGCCTATTAACATCAGGAGAACAGACACCCGTTGCAAGTTCTGAGTCAGTGCAAGCCCTACTCCAAAGATTTGAGCACAAACATCCAGGCTGACACTCCAGTGTAGTGCTGAGGGAGCGCTGCACTGTCAGAGGTGCCATCTTTCGGATGAGACGTTAAACCAAGACCCTCTGAGTGGACATAAAAGATCCCATGATAATTTTAACAGAACTGGGAGTTCTCCCTGGTACATAAGACCATAAAAACATAAGAAATAGGAGCAGGAGTAGGCCATTTGGCCCCTCGAGCCTGCTCTGCCATTTAATAAGATCATGACTGATCTGATCATGGACTCGGTTCCACTTCCCTGCTTGCTCCCCTTAACCCCTTATTCCCTTATCGGTTATAAACCCTTATGTGGTCGTTACCACATTGTTGATTGTGGGACCTTGCTGTGTGCCAATTGGCTCCCCCTTTTCCTACATTACAGCAGTCACTATACTTTAAAAAGAACTACTTCATTCGCTGTATAGAGCTTTGCAACGTCCCAAAGTCGTGTAAGGCGCTATATACTGTAACATTTCTTTACCTAAGTTGTGCATATACTAGTAACACACTGGAGAAAAATGTAACAATAGATAAATCAAAACATACATCATTTTTTTAAACCTCCAGCAGAAACCAACATTAACCTGTGAGAAGGCTTGTCCTATCACTCCTCTACTTCCAGTTTTTAATAGATAAGCAGAATGCAATGGGTGGAATCTCCTAATTTTAATAGTGTAGGCAAAAGAATTTCAAACAGCTCTGTTCAAGAACAGAAAGAAAGATGAAATGGGTAACTATTGATCAGTTAGTCAAACGTAACTTGTGGGCAAACTCTTGGAATCCATAATTTGAGAAAAAAATAGTAAATGTTCAGAAATGCATGGGAGAATTAAAGTCAGCCAACATGGATGTATTAAAGGTAATTTGTGTTTGACAAATTCAGTAGAGTTTTTTTTAAAGATATTACTGACTATATTGATAAGGAGAATGTGTAGGTGTACTGTATAGAGATTTTCAGAGGGTATTTTACATAGAATTTATAACACAGAAACAGGCCATTTGGCCCAAACTCCACTTACATTTCACATTTAACATAATAAAATATCCAAGGTTGACACTGAGCCACATAACGAGATATTGCCTGGGAATCCCAGCCTCCCCGGGTCGTACAAAGTTTCTACGGACCCGGGAAGACATCTGAAAAGGCGCGTGCGCTGAAAACCGGCTTTTCCGATCTGTCAAGCTGATCTGCATCTCGGGAGCGGGATTTACCCATATTTTGCCCAGCAAATGTCCTCAAAATTCTTGCACCTGAAAAAGCAGGCGCATTGCCTACTTTTATAGGCGCAAGTGTTTAAAAACATGCATAAATACAATAAAATTAAATTAAATACACACATTTTATTGTTAAAAACTCTGCTCACTAAGGTAAGTTTATTTTTAACCCGAATTACAAAACTTTAAAAAAAAAATCGGAAAAATATTTTTTTTTCTAAGGCATTTATTAACTTTAATGTCAATTAATTTTAATTATGTGAGGTCTGTTTTTTATTTTTTATTAGTGTGTGTTTGTTTTTCTTTGCCATTAATAGCAATGAGAACTTGTAGTTATGGAGTTCCCGTTGCTATTAATGAGAAAGCTGTGTAACACAGTACCTGATTGGCTGAGTAGTCACATGCGACTGCATCTTCTGCGTTGGAACCCTCCGAGCGGGAGCGCACTTTGCAGCGCGGGAAGAGAAGGCCTCCCCAATGGAATCCAAGACACCTCTGAGACCACCAGGTAGATTCGTAAAAATTCTCCGGTCGGAGGCAATTGCCCGCGGGAAGCTTCCAGCCAGAATTTCAGGGCCATTAGGTGACAAAAAGCTTGGTCGAAAAGGTAGGTTTTAAGGAGCGTCTTAAAGGAGGAGAGAGAGGTGGAGAGACACAGAGTTTTGGGAGACAATTCCAGAGCTCGGGACCTCAACAGCTGAAGACACAGCCGCCAATGGTGGAGCGATGAAAATTGGGGATGCGCAAGAGGCCAGAATTGGAGGAGTGCAGAGATCTCGGAGGGTTGTTGAGCTTAAGGAGGGTACAGAGATAGGGAGGGGCGAGGCCATGGATAGATGGATTTGAAAACAAGGCTGAGAGTTTGAAAATCATGTCAGTTTCTTAGTCAAGCACTTCTCCATTGTGACAGTGTCTCTTATCCTCATAATGGGAGGTGGCTGGATATCTTCAAGTACTTTCTGGGACAAGGGTGGCTCCCTTCAGCAAGGTCATAAGAGGTCACGAGATCTGAGAAACAGCAACCAAATCTTCTATTGTGGGGCTGCCCAGGCCTGCTTGCTTTTGAGCTTTGAATGGGTCATTTAGGAGGTAGGCATGGCGAGTTGCATTGAGAGACAGCTTCTGTTCTCCTTCACGCTGCAAGTCTTTCTTGCTTTTTTCTTTAGGAAATGGGCAAAATAATTTTCAATTGTACTCATGAGGTTGGACCTACATAACTAACTGATAGAATAGAATCATAGAATGGTTACAGCACAGAAGGCGGCCATTCGGCCTGTTAAGCCCATGTCGGCTCTCGGCAAGAACACCTCAGCTAGTCCCACTCCCCCACCCTTTCCCCGTAACCCTACAAAAAAAATTTCTTTCATGTACTTATCCAAATTCCTTTTGAAAGTCACGATTGAATCTGCCTCCACCACCCTTTCAGGCAGTGCATTCCAGATCCTAATCACTCGCTGCGTAAATAAGTTTTTCCTCATGTTGCGTTTAGTTCTTCTGCCTTAATATTAAAACTCATGGTATTCTTATTCATAGATTAGTAGACTAAGTACCTCCCATGCCTACTGTCGATTCTTTGCACAGTGTTGAGATAGCTACAGCAAATAAATAAATTCTCATGCTTGTGTTCAAATTGCTCAATGGTCTCACCTCTTTCCATCACTGTAACCTCCTCCAACCCTCCAAGAAGACTGTGTTCCTCCAGTTCTGAATTTCTCTCCATCCCCCACTTCCATCACCCAACCATTAGCGACTGTGCCTTCAGCTATGTAGGCCCAAAACTCTGGAACTCCCTCCCTAAACCTCTCCACCTCATTAAGAAGCTCCTTAAAACCTACCTTCCCCTGTCCTAATATCTCCTTATGTGGCTCAGTGTCAAATTTTGTTTGACACCGCTCCTGTTAAGTGCCTTGGGATGTTTTACTACGTTAAAGGAGCTATATAAATGCAAGTTGTTGTTGTTGTTGTGAACCAGCGACAAAAATTGGTCGTGATATGGTTACAGCCATTGGGTAGAAAGATGCTTACAGCCATTGGGTAGAGTGATATCTACTGCAATTGGGTAGAGATGGTTACAGCCATTGGATAGAGTGATTCTACTGCTATTGGGTAGAAAGATGGCGACTGCAATTGCTTTTTTGTGTTTTCCATTCTGAGAATATGAAAAATTGCAGATGAGGTTACTGCTGCAAATATATCTTCCATCTCATAGGAGTCCATTGGGTCTTCTTGCATGGATTATATCTTAAACCTGAAAGAGTAATGCACACCTGGCAAGTCTCACCTGCATGGCATCTTCCAATTGAGGGATAATACCGCTTCTTGCTATGGGGTATATTTTAAATCTTAAATACACTTGCAATGCATATTTTCTATCAAATGGAAAACTATTGGGTCTTTTTGCTTTGTACTCAAGCTGACATCTCAGAAAAGACTTCAATCACTTTTGCCTATACATTTTTATGCATCTGGCATCTTAAGGGACTATGCTGAAAGAAATGCAATGCAGATGACACGGTGTTGACAAACTTACCTAGGGATTGAGTGCATTCCTTTTATATATTAATATTGAAATTTCAGTAACTAATGGAGCTTCAACCAAAGTGAATCCCATCTATAACTATTAATATCCCGTGCAGATTTCTGTACAGCCTGTATCACATATTAAATGATTACTTTTTTAAACTTTCGGAAGTGATTTTGTTTCTACGTACCTCCAAATTTCCCTCTTGCCCTGCCCCTTGCTGGGCTGTTGTTCTACAGCTGCTGATGACCCTCAAGGACCTTGCACAAATGACAACTCTTCATGTATGAAGAAAATGAGTGTTGGCATGCGAGCTATTTGGCAGGGCTGATCCTGAATATACCTTTACCTGATATCCATACACCTTCATTTTTCAAAATTCATTCTTGGCCTATAGGCATTGCTGACAAGGCCAGTATTTATTGTCCATCCATAAGTTGCCTTTGAAAAGGTGTTGGTGGTGGCTTCCTTCGTGAATCGTAGTCCGTGTGATGCAGGCGCTCCCCCAGTGATGTTAGGTAGCAAGGATTTTGACCTAGTGACAGTGAAGAAACGACGATATATATATGTGCAAGTCAGGTGGTGTATGACTTGGAGGGGTACCTTGAGGTGATGATGCTGCCATGCACTTGCTGCCCTTGTCCTTCTAGGTTATGGTGGTCGCGGGCTTAGGAAGTGCTACCGGCAAGTTACCGGCAAGTTACTGCAGTGCATTCGGTGGATAGTACATACTGCAGCCACGGTATGTCGTTGGTGGAGGGAGGGGATGTTTTTTTTTTTTTTTTTTCGTTGCCAATCTTTCCAATTCATTGTCAAATCACAAACGCCAGAGGTCACCTTGCACACATCAAGGATCACTCTGCGCCAATGCTCTTAGCCAAAAGGCCTAGAGCCACTGCACCGTTCCTGGAAGTACTGCAATACCAGGTTCGTGCCATGGAGGTGGATGGGTCAGGCCCCCCACACACCTCCGTGGAGGTGGATGGGTCAAGCCACCCCACCCACCTTCATGTATGAAGAAAATGAATGTTGGCATGCGAGCTATTTGGCAGGGCTGATCCTGAATATACCTTTACCTGATATCCATACAGGGGATGTTTATGCTGGTGGATGAGTTGCCAATCAAGTGGATTGCATTGTCCTGGACGGTGTCGAGCTTCTTGAGCATTGTTGGAGCTCCACACATCCAGGCAAGTGGAGTTACCAAAAAGATAGAGAGAAAGGCAGGAAGAGAGAAAGAAAGAAAGAACTTGCAATCATAAAACACCTTTCACTATCTCAGAACATCCCAAAATGCTTTACAGCCAATTAAGTTATTTTTTTTTGGAAGTATGGTCGCTGTTCTAATATAGGAAACAGGGCAGCCAATTTGCATACAGCAAGGTCCCACAAACAGCAGTGAGAGAAATGATCGGATAATCTGTTTTTTAGTGATATTGTTGGCCCAGCCACTGAGAGAACTCCCCTGCCCTTCTTCAAAAAGTGTCATGGGATCTTTGACAGTAACCTGAGAGGGCAGACCACTTATCAAACGGCACCTCCGACAGTGCAGCACTCTCTCAGTACTGCATGAACTGTCAGCCCGGATTATCTGCTCAAGTCTCTGGAGTGGGGCTTTCTGACTCAGAGGCAAGAGTGCTTCCAATGAGCTGTAGGAAATCTGTTTGAGTCTTTCTCTCCCTGGCGTAGGGACCCCAAATTCCAATTGCAATGCCAACTGTTAGCAGTTAACTCAGCAAAGACCAATAACTAAATGAAGGGCCAACTGGTCTGTGTGGTTCAGTTCCACACTGTACAACGAGTTTTGGTCTCCTAACCTGAGGAAGGACATTCTTGCTATTGAGGGAGTGCAGCGAAGGTTCACCAGACTGATTCCCGGGATGGCGGGACTGACCTATCAAGAAAGACTGGATCAACTGGGCTTGTATTCACTGGAGTTCAGAAGAATGAGAGGGGACCTCATAGAAACATATAAAATTCTGACGGGGTTAGACAGGTTAGATGCAGGAAGAATGTTCCCAATGTTGGGGAAGTCCAGAACCAGGGGTCACAGTCTAAGGATAAGGGGTAAGCCATTTAGGACCGAGTTGCGGAGGAACTTCTTCACCCAGAGAGTGGTGAACCTGTGGAATTCTCTACCACAGAAAGTTGTTGAGGCCAATTCACTAAATATATTCAAAAAGGAGTTAGATGAGGTCCTTACTGCTAGGGGGATCAAGGGGTATGGCGAGAAAGCAGGAATGGGGTACTGAAGTTGAATGTTCAGCCATGAACTCATTGAATGGCGGTGCAGGCTAGAAGGGCCGAATGGCCTACTCCTGCACCTATTTTCTATGTTTTCTATGTTTTCTATGTTTCCAACCGATCCAATGGGGGACGAACAGAATCGAATCTTTGCCTTTCCCCAAGAGTGTTATATAAGGGTGTTCAGGAAGGGCATTTGTTTGTTGTTTGGAAGTCTCACTTACCCCAACTAGTTATTACCAGGAATTGCTAGGGTGCAGAAAGTGTCCAGGAGAGAGATACCAGTCATAGCGAATGAAATCGAAACCAATCAAAGAAGCAAGAGGATTTCACGAGCAAGTCTCCTTACCTGGTCTCCCTGGAGATTCTCTTAAGTAGATCCTCTTAACTGGATCATCTTACCAGATCATCTTACCAGATCTCCTTAATCTCAGCATTGTGTATTGTTATTTTCTTTTTTAAAAACAACTTACTTTTGGAATCTATGTTCAAGTGTCAATAAATCTGGGACTTCTCATCTATTACTTCCAGAGAAGTAATGCAAAGTGGCTCATGTGTTTGCCTTTACAACAGTAACTGGAATTCCAACGAAGTAATTGTATGTAAAGCACGTTAGGACATTTTTGGGGGAGAAGCGATAAGGTGCTCCACAATTGCTAACTTGTTTAACATACCAATGGATAATGTTTAGTTTTACTGCTTCTCAACAATCCTTTAATCCTGTCACAGTTGTGGGAACAATAGCCTATTCTGTAGTTTTCTGTCCTAAACCATTTTGAAATCAAAATCAGTTTGGAGAAATCTCAGAAGTGAACATAGTCCAGTACAGTCAGCTCTGCGAATACTGGGACAACATCGGGATAGGCCAGTTCAGTAGGGTCACATAAACTGAAGTAAAATAATGAACGTGCCTCGTCATGAACTGGGAGCCACGGGCATTAAATTTAAGTCTTAGCTGGAATTTGTGCACGAGACAATGAGTTCTCAATCCGTTCCTTGACACATCACTGAGCAGAGGCATCGTGACTAATGGAACGGGGCGAAAATTTGCCAGTTCTACTAGTCCCACGATAGTCTATTAAATTTCTACTTGCAATTCATGGTTGAATTCCAAATTTTCCATCTTCCCCCAAACTTAAACTTGTCCTCGCAAATGGAATAGAGTGCTCTAGCCTTCTGCAACACCTCACCACCATCACCCAGCTGGGTGGGACTGCACTCACCTGGTTCCATTCTTATCCATATAATCGTAGCCAGAGAATCACCTGCAACGACTTCTCTTCCCACCCCTGCATCGTTACCTCTGGTGTCCCCCAAGGATCTGTCCTTCCTATTTCTCATCTACATGTTGCCCCTTGGCGACATCATCCGGAAACACAGCATCAGTTTCCACATATACGCTGATGACACTCAGCTCTACCTCACTGCCACTTCTCTCGACCCCTCCTCGGTCTCCAAATTGTCAGACTGCTTGTCCGAAATCCTGTTCTGGATGGGCAGAAATTTTCTCCAATTGAATATTGGGAAGACAGAAGCCATTGTTTTCGGTCCCTGCCACAAACTCCGTTCCCTAGGCACCGACTCCATCCCTCTCCCCAACTTCTGTCCGAGCCCAAACCAAACTGTTCGCAACCTTGGTGTCATATTTGACCCAGAAATGAGCTTTCAACCACATATCTTCAGCATAACTAAAACTGCCTATTTCTACCTCCATAACATTGCCTGTATCCACCCTTGCCTCAGCTCATCCTCTGCTGAAGCCCTCATCCATGCCTTTGTTGCCTCTAGACTTGACTATTCCAACACATTCCTTGCTGGCCTCCCACATTCAACCCTACGTAAACTAGAAATTATCCAAAACTCGGCTGCCTGTGTCCTAACTCGCATCAAGTCCTGCTCACCCATCACCCCTGTACTCGCTGACTTACATTAGATTCCGGTTAAGCAATGCCTCGATTTCAAAATTCTCGTCCTACTTTCAAATCCCTCCATGGCCTCGCCTCTCCCTATCTCTGTAATCTCCTCCAGCCCCACAACCCCCTGCCAAGATGTCTGTGCTCCTCTAATTCTGTCCTCTTGATTAAAATTGCTCAACCATTGGTTGCCTGGGCCCTAAGCTCTGGAAGTCCCTCCCTAAACCTCTCCACCTCTCTTTTCTCCAAGACACTCCTTAAAACCTACCTCTTTAACCAAGCTTTTGATCACCTGCCCTAATTTCTCCTCATGCGGCTCGGTGTCAATTTTTAAAAATCTCATAATATTCCTGTGAAGCGCCTTGGGATGTTTCATTACGTTAAAGGCGCTATATAAGTATAGGTTGTTGTTGATGTTGAGTACATAACCTGGGCAGTCTGATCTCAACTCACCTTTCAAACTGAAATATAAGGCCGAAAACCGTGGCCTCACCGGGTGCGTACGATGTGCACACACACCCGAAGAGGCCTCGCAAATGCCAGTTCTTGGCCTCTTACAAATTCTAATAAGGGGTCTATCGCCTATTGGAGGAGACCTTCTGCATTCAGGAAAACTAGGTCGACATGCGGTCTAGCAGGCGGTCCTTAAAGAGACAGCTGCAGGCCGCCAGGCAAATACTGAAAATATACTTACCTAAATGTAGAGCCTAGTGGAGCAGGAGTGTTCAGGGGAGGGGCATTTCGTTCCTGGCCCACTGCCCACTCCCTTCCCGAGCTGAAGCCTACACAAGCCTGTTTCCCACTCATCACAGCTTAGTACTGGTACAGCAGCACTTAAATAATTGCACCAGACACGAGGAACGTTTTCTAGTGAGCCTTTATTTGCCTCTTCTGATAGACACAGTGCACACTTGACATTGTATCACAGGCTCTGCAGAAACGCACTGCAGATTAAAATCTCTAAAGCCAGCTGAATTCAGTTCAGATGTACAAACTGTGGAGCCAAAGTTCAAACAAGGTAAAGAAAATTCTCTGAGCATGGTATTAAGAATTGGTATTGAATTCTATAAGTGCCGTTACCTTGGTTAGAAACTTGTGGAATTGATCGATCAAGATAAATAGTTAATTCATTTGAATTCTTCCCTTTACGTTCCTTGGGCTGGAAGACTGCTTTAGTAGTTTGTCAATGGTGGTGATGTCAAAGACAATGGTGGTGATGTCAAACCCAACGGTGCTGATGTCAAAGACAATGGGGGTGATGTCAAACACAATGACGGTGATATCAAACACAATGACGGTGATGTCAAAGATAATGGAGGTGATAGCAAGGACAATGGGGGTGATGTCAAGGACAATGATGATGATGTCAAAGACAACGGTGGGGGAGGGGGGGTAATGTCAAACACAATGGGGGTGATGTTGAAGACAATGATGATGATGTCAAAGGCAGTGGTGACAATGATGATGCTGATATGGCAGTGTCACGTTATGGTTGATAAAAAAAACCTCCCTTAATGCCCAATCGGGTGAAGCCGTTAGCTGATGCAATACAGATCATAAAGTTCCAGGGATGGTTCCTGCTCGGTGCTGAGCGACCAATCTCAGTTGGGACACTAAAGCTCTGAGACATTACCCTGTATTTGGGCAGCACTATGGGATGATAAATTCTTGTTCTTTAGGCTTTAGTGCTCCTGGGCTAATGGGGGGGATTATTGATCTCTATTCAGTGGCTCCATCTCTAAAGAGCAGATGTGCCGACATGGAGTGAAGACACGATTGAGCTCCACTGGGATGCCTTCCATTATTAAGTAGACAATATTCACTCCTTGAGCTTGCACATTACGCCATTGGGATGTGGTACCAGAGGTCTACTGATGTCAGTGGAATGAATTCAAGCATGGAGTCACTGACCTCAGTCGAGAGAAATTGGAAAGAAAAAATAAACGCAAAGCGCTGTGAAAGGGAAAGGGCTGGTAATAAAACTATTAAGTGTTCTGCACAATATTAATGAACCTTTACGTCTATATAGTTCAAAGAGGGTAAAGAAAGTTTTCTGCTAACGCCGAATAAAGGTAAAGTGATGGATAGACCTGCCATGTGGTTCTACCTTTTAGTTGTTTAACCTGTTCTCAATTGCTCACAGGCTCATCGTTACTGCCCATATACCAGAGGAATATCTATTGCTCCCTGACCTCTTACACCATTTTTAATCCCCTCCTTCATGGTCTTTGGATTTTAAGATGGCCTAATGAACTGTTGTTGATCGATAACCATCAGTTATACAATCATGTGCACATTCACAATCTTTAAAGTGAGTGATCACTGAACTACATGATAAGCAAATGGTAAGATAGCACTTAAACATGATGACAGAATGGCAAGACGCAAGAGCAATGAGAAGGGTCAGCTCAGAAATGAACAGTAATGGTTCTTTAAAAACAAATTAAAAAGAACAGAGTAGTGTTTATTTGTTAATGGATTTATCATGAATGGAGATATCCTTTCCTTTCAGATTCTCTCACAATCGTAATTCCAGCCATACCTTTATCATAGAATCATAAAATCTTACAACACAGAAGAAGGCCATTCGGCCCATCGTGTCTGTGCCGGCTCTTTGAAAGAGCGCTCCAATTAGCCCTACTGCCCCCATTTCTTCCCTGCGGTAATTCTTTCCTTTTCAAGTACATATCAAATTCCCTTTTGACAGCTATCATGGCAACAAATTTCAAATTGGCTCAGTAGTAGCAATTTCCCTTCTGAGTCAATTTGTGGGCTCAAGTCCCACTCCAAAATTTGAGCATATAATCTAGGCTGACATATTAGTGCAGTAGTGAGACATTAAACCAAGGTCCCATCTGTTTTGGTGGTTCAGATTTAAAGATCGCATCGTTCCATTACAATCACTGGGGCCGATTTTCAGCAGCCCACTGACCATTGCCGCCCACATTGGTGGCATACGTCTTCCATTTGCCGCCCGCCGACCTTTGAGGGACCTTCTTCATGAATACCCTGCCCAAAAAACTGTCTGGTACCTCAACGGCCATCAGCGGCAATTTGAGCAGCACTTGGGCGGGCAGAGGTCGTGCTGAAAATCTGCCCCATTATGTTTGAAATGCTTGGGACAGGGAAAGATGCTAGATCAACACAATTCCTTCTTTTTAGATTTATAGTTAAAAATTAAGTTAGTTGTTCATTGTTAGTAACAGTGGGGTAGCAGGGGGAAAAATACAGCTAATACCCATAAACACTTTCAATCCTCAGTTACCATCGGGCACAGCCTCTCCACTAATACCCATAAACACTGGCACTCTAGTTACCACATGGCACAGCCTCTTCACTAATACCCATAAACACTGGCACTCCTTAGCTACCACAGGGCACTATTGCTAGTATCCATTTATATTTGCATTCCTAATATATTGTAGGTTATAGGTTACTTGTTGCAACAACAATAACTTGCATTTATATAGCACCCTAAACGTAGTAAAATGCCCCAAGGCACTTCGCAGAAGCCATTATCAAACAAAATTTGACACCGAGCCACATAAAGAGATATTAGGGCAGAAAAGCTTGGTCAAAGAGGAAGGTTTTAAGGAGCATCTTGAAGGAGGAGAGAGAGGTAGAGAGGTGAAGGGGTTTAGGCAGGGAATTCCAGAGCTTAGAGCCTAGGCAAATGAAGGCATGGCCGCCAATGGTTGAGTGATTAAATTCGGGGATGGCCAGAATTGGAGGAGTGCAGTGATCCCGAAGGGTTATAGGAGGTTACAGAGATAGGGAGGAGGCTGGAGGAGGTTACAGAAATAGGGAGGGGCGAGGCCAGGGAGGGATTTGAAAACAAGGATGAGAATTGTAAAACTGAGGCGTTGCCAGACCTGGAGCCAATGTAGGTTAGCGAGCACAGGTGTGATGGGTGAGCGGGACTTGCTGCGAGTTAGGACATGGGCAGCCGAGTTTTGGATGAGCTTAAGTTTATGGAGGGTGGAAAATGGGAGACTGGCCGGGAGAGTGCTGGAATAGTCAAGTCTAGAGTAATAAAGTAATAAATGAGCGTTTTCAGCAGCAGATGATCTGAGGCAGGGGCAGAGTCGGGCGATGTTACGGAGGTGGAAGTAGCGATCTTGGTGATGGAGCGGATATGTGGTCGGGAGCTCGTCTCAGGGTCAAATACAACACCAAGGTTGTGAAGGGTCTGGTTCAGCTTCAGACAGTTGTCAGGGAGAGGGATGGAGCCGGTGGCTAGGGAATGGAGTTTGTGAGTTAGTTGGTGGAAATTTCAGCTCCTCCAGTATGTCGGACAAGCTGTGTGACGAATTAGGGATTGTGGAGGGGTCGAGAGAGGTGGTGGTGAGGTAGAGCTGGGTGTCGTCAGCGTACATGTGGAAACTGATGCTGTGTTTTCGGATGATGTCGCTGAGAGCCAGCAAGTAGATGAGAAACAGGGAGGTTGGCGGAGGGGGGGGGGGGAGGCGACAAGGATATATCCTTGAGGGACTCCAGGGGTAATGGTGTGGGAACAGGAATAGAAGCCATTGCAGGTGGTTCTCTGGCTACAACTGGGTAGATAAGAATGGAACCAGGCGAGTGCAGTCCCACCCAGCTGGATGACAGAGGAGAGGCATTGGTGGAGGATGGTGTGATCAACCAAGCCAAAGGCTGCAGACAGGTGGAGAAGGATGAGAAAGGATACTTCGCTCATAGTCACAGCTACTACCCATAAACATGTGCAGACCTTAGTTGCAATCGAATTCAGCTTACCTGTTATAATGCAACCACTTAATCTGGATAAGCCCCCGCCACACCCACTGCACAACCCACTCTCTCACCAAAGGAACAAGGTAAGAATTAGTCACTCTGACCTGCCTGGAACAAGTGCACCATGGTTATACTAGTTACTCAGGTCATATTGGAGTCAGCTTACTATGTTCAAGCCAACACAGTGCTGGCTCTCAGTGTTCAAACTCTTGGAGCTGCTTCAAGCCAGCTCTCTGTGTTCAGAATCTTTGTTTCTGATCAGTTTGCAATCCAACTGTCTTTTAAACATAGCTGATATAATTTTGACATCAGATATAAATTCTAGTGCAAGTACAAATAGATACTGGTATGCTGAAACACAAAAGTGTGTACCAGGATATGATATTTGAAAAGGTCACAGAAGTATGTTTGTCCCTAAGGATGAGATATATCTAGAAAGAATGATTTAAAGCAATGGAAGTGATTCTACACCAAAATATCCCTTTATATAGCCCATCTAATGTCCAGGGATCAAGGGATGAGGAGAATTCCAATCCTTAGAAACTTACTAAGGAGTTCTGAAGGGTCTAGGAAAGGGAATTTAGTTCCGGTGCACAGGTGAGTCCAATGTACAGGAACTAGGGAGGGACACGAGATCAATTCACAGGAGCCAAATAAGAGGTAGTCTAATGAGGGAAATAACCAATATGGTAATATAATGGGAGGAATGCACCCAATCCCCAGCTGGTTACTGGGAAGGTTACAAGTCCAAGCTCCTAAGTAATCTAGAGCGATGATATTAGGAAAAATGAAAAAAGACATGCATTTTTACAGTGCATTTCACAACCTCAGGTCGTCCCAAAGCGCTTTATAGCCAATGAAGTCTTTTGAAGTGTAGTCACTGTTGTAATGTGGGAAGGGCTACATGAGTCTGTGCATCCATTGTCCAACAGTCCAGTCAATGCAGAGAAAAATGCACTGAATTTCCTGGTGTCAGAGAGAGGCTGACTTACCAGCCTGTATCTTCAGGAAGTCTTCAGCTTCACAAACACACAAGCATTAGGGGTTGCTGAACCCAAAACTGAAATACATAAAATCCAATACTCAACTCTAAATATGGAGGATTATAATGTAATATACTGGGCCAAATATTACCCACAAGTGTCGCAACTAAAACTGACATTCTTGGGCAATAGATGCAGGATCCATTCCCTCTGCTCATCCAAAGATACAAGATAGTGATTCAGGATCTGTACATTGTGTCAGCCATGTTAGCTAAATGGGATACAACAGCAAGTATTCAACAGCAGCAGAACTATCTACTGAACTGATATTGATACAAACTATGAAATGCAAGACCTATATAGTACTTCATTGAAGTGACAGTATCTAGCAACAAACATTGACAGAGAATCAAATACGCAAAGCGTGGAATACAAGGTTCCATATTATTGGTCATCCATCTATGTAATTTTTTTTAATAATGTAGAGGTTTCCTCATGACTCAGTGAGTTTATTCAGAGAGTGGCTGAGCTTTACAGACCAGGTTCCATCTTTGGTCTGTGCTGATGTAGCTTATGGCTATCGACTGCAGTAGGGTGCTACTATTGAGGCTCATGTTCCTCGGTTAGGGGACAGTTCCTGCTCCTCTTTACTATGCAGCGACCCCTGCTGGGACATTGTGCACATGCACGCAGTCAAGGAGGCTGGGATCAGGCTCAGGGATCTGTACCGGAGCCTCAGCTTGTCATTTTCTTCATAAATGGCTTGGGCGAAGGAATAGAGAGCCGTATATCTTAATTTGCTGATGGCACTAAGTTAGGCCGCACAGTAAATAGTTTGGATGGGAGCAGAAAGTTGCAATGGTGCATTGACAGATTAAGTGAGTGGGCAAAACTGTGGCAGATGGAGTTCAATGTGGGGAAGTGTGAGGTCATCCATTTTCGACCTAAGAAAAATAGATCAGAGTATTTTCTAAATGGCAAGAAACTAGGAACTGTGGCAGAGTGGAGAGATTTAAGGGTCCAGGTACAGGAATCACTAAAAGCTGGTGGACAGGCACAAAAATAATTAAATAGGCTAGTGGAACATTGACCTTTCTCTCAAGAGATCTGGAATACAAAGGGGTGTAAGTTATGTTACAGTTATATAAAGCTCTGGTTAGACTGCACTCAGTTCTGGGCACTACACCTCAGGGAGGAGTTATTCGCTTTGGAGGGGGAGTGGTGCAGATCAGAAAAACGATACTGAGGCTAAAAGTGTTAATCATGAGGAAATGTTTCATAGACTAGGCTTGTATTCTCTTGAGTTTAGAAGATTAAGGGGCAAACTCATTGAAATGTTTAAGATTAAAGGAGTTGATAGCGTAGATAAGAGAAACTATTTGCTCTGGTGGAAAACTCCAGAACAAGGGGCATAACCTTAACATTAGAGCTAGGTTATTTAGGGATGATGTCAGAAAGCACTTCTTCACACAAAGGGTAGTGGAAAGCTGGAACGCTCGTCCCAAAAACTGTTGGAGCTAGGTCAACTGAAAATTTCAAAACTGAGTTTGGTAGGTTTTTGTTGGGCAAGTATATTAAGGGTTTTGGAACCAAGTCTGGTAGATGGAGTGAAGATACAGATCAGCCATGATCTGATTGAATGGCAGAATATGCTCGAGGGGCTGAATGGCCTCCTCCTATTCCTATGTTCCACACAGGATCCAGTATCTTACAATCTAATAATAAGGCATTTATGGAGGGACGTTACTGATATATATATGTAAAACATCTTGTATGGTGAAGTCAGATTATTACTTTAAAATAACTCAGGAAAGTATAATCAGCAGATATTAAATTTGTGAAAAGTTAATTCAAAACCAATATGCGAGGTACAATTTTACTCAAACAGTGCTAAATGTTTGGAATAATGTGCCAAGTGGGGTGGGATGGGCAAAAACCTTTGTGACATTAAATATGCAGGTGAATACTATGAGAGATATAAGGAACTGGAGGGATGAGATTTGATACACCTTTTCTTGTCATCATCCTGGATCAGCCCCAGAATTCTAACTTGCACCAAGTCACGTTCACCCATCATGCCTGTGCTCACTGATATACATTGGTGCTGGTTCACCAACACCTCAGATTTAAAATTCTCACCCTCGTATTCAAATCCCTCCATCGCCCCTCTCTATCTCTGTAACCTCCTCCAAATGCTACACTCTCCAAGATCTCTGCGCCCCCCCTCACCCCTACCTACCACAATTCTGGCCTCTTGTCCACTCTTAACTTCCTCCATCCATCATTGGCAACTGTGCCTTGAGCGGTCTAAGCCCTAAACACTGAGATTCTCTGCTTAAACCTCTCTGCCTCTCTCTCTTCCTTTAAGAGCTGCTTTGACCAAGCTTTTGGTCACCTGTCCTAATATCTCCTTCTTTAGTCATATTTTGCCTGATTACGCTCCTGTGAAGCACCTTGGGATGTTTTACTACTTTAATGGCGCTATATAAATGCAAGTTGTTGTCCTACTATCTGCTGAGCTGCCATTCTACAAAATTTGAGACATTCACGCTGGCTCTACCAAACTACAGTATCTAGGCAACGAACACTGGTGCAGATTGGAATATACTGGTCCAGCCATTCTATCTAAACAACAAACACAGATGGCAATAAGGGTATAGCAACACAATGTATATATTTACACTGTTATCTCTTGCATTATTAATTTCCTTCCCTAGCTTGTTTCAGATATGGATGGATGTGGAGAAAGTGAAGCTGGTGGTTAAATGTTTTCAATTAAGTATTAAGGATGCATTGAGAGGAGCTATTGGAGGAAGCAGTTATCAACAGCAATTTAAACAACAAAAAGAAAAGTTCTCCTGAGCTCATAGCTTGTGAAATGTTGGTTGAGAAGGGAGCTGTGCAGTACAAAGTTTAATGAAATTCTTACTGAGAGCAAGTCCAGCACAGGTTAGAACTACCCCAGTAACAATGGTGGATGTAACCACGGCAATTATGAGGGAGAAAGGAAGATGGCCTTCTGGGATGACGGCTCCAGGAACTGTAAACAAAGGGGGAGAAAAAAGAATCACCCATTAAGACTTCGTTCACTTACAACTAGATTTCCATTTTCAATCTGTAAAGTTCGTTTACAAAACCAATACCATAAAATCCATAGCGGCTCATATTTAACACATTAAAAGAGTGGCAGAGATGGTCTATCAATCATGAGGACATTGGCCAAGAACAATAGGCCAGTTCCCACCAGCAGTCTAAGGAAAACACTGCATTCCTTGCAGTACTAGTTATTTGCTGCTAGGCGTTGCTGATGCCTTATCTGTCCATCAAGCACACCTGGATAACAGCGATATGCAATAAAGAGGCAATTCACCTTCATTCATTATCCAATACTAAATAAATCATTAGAATGGGATACAGAAACTGGCCTGCCCATCATCAAGATGTCCTCATTCAGTTTTAATAATTTGATTTTTCAATTACTTTTTTTCTTATAAACAAGGTTAGGTTAGCACTAGGGGCCACAGAAAACCAGAGCTCCCCTTTCATTAGTGACAATACAAGCCCCCCCATCCATTACACAAGAACATAAGAACATAAGAATTAGGAGCAGAACTAGGACATATGGCCCTTCGAGCCTACTCTGTCATTCGGTAAGATACATGGCTGATCTTCGACCTCAACACTTTACTGTCCGATCCCAATATCCTTTGTTTCCCCTAGAGTACAAAAATCTATCTCAGCCTTGAATATACTCAATGACGCAGCATCCACAGGCCTTTTGGGTAAAGAATTCTAAAGATTCACAACCTCAGTGAAAAAATTCCTCACCTCAGCCTTAAATGAGCACCCCATCCATTACACTGACCATACAGAGCACCCATCCATTACACTTACCATACAGAGCACCCCTTCCATTACACTGACCATACAGAGCACCCATCCATTACACTTACCATACAGAACACCCCATCCATTACACTGACCATACAGAGCACCCATCCATTACACTTACCATACAGAACACCCCATCCATTACACTGACCATACAGAGCACCCATCCATTACACTTACCATACAGAACACCCCATCCATTACACTGACCATACAGGGCACCCATCCATTACACTGACCATACAGAGCACCCATCCATTACACTGACCATACAGGGCACCCATCCATTACACTGACCATACAGAGCACCCCATCCATTACACTGACCATACAGGGCACCCATCCATTACACTGGGAATACAGGGCACCCATCCATTACACTGACCATACAGAGCACCCCATCCATTACACTGGGAATAAAGGGCACCCATCCATTACACTGACCATACAGAGCACCTATCCATTACACTGACCATACAGAGCACCCATCCATTACACTGGGAATACAGGGCACCCATCCATTACACTGGGAATACAGGGCACCCATCCATTACACTGACCATACAGAGCACCCCATCCATTACACTGACCATGCAGAGCACCCATCCATTACACTGACCATACAGGGCACCCATCCATTACACTGGGAATACAGGGCACCCATCCATTACACTGACCATACAGAGCACCCCATCCATTACACTGGGAATAAAGGGCACCCATCCATTACACTGACCATACAGAGCACCTATCCATTACACTGACCATACAGAGCACCCATCCATTACATTGGGAATACAGGGCACCCCATCCATTACACTGGGAATACAGGGCACCCATCCATTACACTGACCATACAGAGCACCTATCCATTACACTGACCATACAGAGCACCCATCCATTACACTGGGAATACAGGGCACCCCATCCATTACACTGGGAATACAGGGCACCCCATCCATTACACTGGGAATACAGGGCGCCCATCCATTACACTGACCTTACAGGGCACCCATCCATTACACTGACCATACAGAGCACCCATCCATTACACTGGGAATACAGGGCACCCCATCCATTACACTGGGAATACGGGGCACCCTATCTATTACACTGAGAATACAGGGTGCCCCATTGATTACACTGGGAATACAGAGCACTTCAGCAAGCAGCTGGCACCTGGAATCTGTTCCTACCTGTACACGTAACATTATCTCTGGCTAAAACTTTGCCACCCAGGCATAGACACAGTATCTTCTTGGACTCTTGCTCCCGTCTGCAGTTGTCCGACTCACAATGACTGCAGTTGATATGGATCCGAATTTCAGCTTCTCCGTGACTTTCCATGGCTATGAAGAGAAACACAATGTTACCAATGGCTGTTGGCAGCAAATTACGCTGAAAATCCGTCTTGTGTGCAAGAGTCTCAGATACAGCAAGGTTTTGCTGAACACTTCTGAGTTTTTGTTTTGAAAATGAGAAAATTCGGTAAGTTGTAGTGAATCCTTCCACTGTGGAGTCCATTAATCAATTCTTACTATGCAAGGTAGACTATTGTCAGTCCACAGTGAGTCCTTAGTACCTCTCCCATATACTCCACTCACCTCTTTCCAACCAGTCTCTTTTATCTGCTACAGTTGGAAATCACTCTTCTTTTCTCAATCTGTTAAAATCAAAGAATGATACAGCACAGAAAGAGGCCACTCAGCCTTTCTTGCTTGTTTCCAGATGCTATCCAATTAGTCCCACTCCCCTGCTCGTTCCTCGTAGTCCTGTAATTTTTTTACCCTTGATGTATTTATCCAATTTCCTTTTGAAAGTTATTATTGAATCTGCTGCCACCGCCCTTTCAGGCAGCGCATTCCAGATTATAATAACTCGCTGCATAAAAAGATTCTCCTCATCTCACCCCTAGTTCTTCTGCCAATTACCTTAAATCTCTATCCTCTTTTTATCAACCTTCCTGCAGTGGAAACAGTTTCTCGCTATTCACACCATCAAAATCCCTCCTAATTTATTAAATTGCGGCCCACTTAGGAGATAGTGAGGGGTAAGGCCATGAAGGGATTTGAACACGAGGGTGAGAATTTTAAATGTGAGGCGTTGGTAGACCGAGAGCCAATGTAGGTCAACAAACACAGGGGTGATGGGTGAACAAGGCTTGGTGCGAGTTAGGATACGGGCAGCAGAGTTTTGGATGGGCTCAGGTTTATGGAGGGTTGGCCAGGGGAACATTTCCTCAGCGTTTCAGTGTTGCTTCTTGCTGGACTACAATTCTTCAGGCACTGCTCCCTTAATAAGAACATAAGAACATAAGAAATAGGAACAGGAGTAGGCCATACGGCCCCTCGAGCCTGCTCCGCCATAACCCCTTATCCCCTCAACGTTTAAGAAACTGTCTGTTTCTGTCTTAAATTTATTCACTGACCTAGCTTCCACAGCTCTCTGAGGCAGCGAATTCCACAGATTTACAACTCTCTGAGAGAAGAAATTTCTCCTCATCTCTGTTTTAAATGGGCGGCCCCTTATTCTAAGATCATGCCCTCTAGTTCTAGTCTCCGCTGTTATGCCTGTAATGTGCTTATTAATGACTCCATGAGGCAATGTGTTGTACTCAAACTGTAGTGACCTTGGTCCTTTATTCGTAACTCCAGAGTGAGGCACAAACATGGTAAACAGCCTTTTATACTGAGCCCTGCACACCTATGCAAGTGACCCTCAGGTCTCCCATCGCAGTGCCCTCTGGTGAACAGCCTCTGCCACAGGGGCAAGAAACCCCAGTCTCCACCAGTTGCACCCTCTAGTGGTGCCAGCATAGTATATAAACAGTGTAAACCTTATTGCTAGTACATCAGGTAACAAGTCTCCCATCTTATGCAACTATTCTCTACCCCAGAAAGTTGTTGAGGCCAATTCACTAAACATATTCAAAAAGGAGTTAGATGAAGTCCTTACTACTAAGGGGATCAAGGGGTATGGCGAGAAAGCAAGATACCATGTGGCCACGTGTCATATTGAGTAGGCTATTCAACCATGGGAGGCACCATGATCTAGCTGATTCCATCGAAAGACAAATGCTTCCCAGCATGGGTCACTGGATAGCAGGGAAGTCGTGGAAGGCAAAAAAGATAGTAAGAGCTGCAAAAAGGTATGCAAAAAGAAACTTGCGAGATTTACACTAAAAGCTTTTACAATTATATCAGAAGAAAACTGGTAGTCAAGGGTGTCCTTTAAAATCAGGTGCAGGTAACATTACAAATGAAAATAAGGAAATGGCAGACTTGTTGAATAATTACTTTGGCTGGAATTTTAAGACTGTGGCAGATGGATTTCATCACAAGTAAGTCTGAGGACATCCATTTGGGCCAATAACGGATATACCTGAGTATTATTTAAATGGTGAAAAGCTACGAACAGTGGAGGTCCAAATAAATCTGGGGGGTCCATGTACACAGAACACTAAAATGTAGTGGTCAGGTACAAAAAATAATCAAAAAGGTTAATGGGATGTTAGCCTTTATAACTAGAGGGCGAGAATATAAAGGGGACAAAGTTTTGCTACAGCTATACAAAGCCCTGGTTAGACCATATCTGGAGTATGGTGTACAGTTCTGGGGGCCAAAATTCACTAGCGCAAGAAAGCTGGGAGGTCCTCAATAATGCATGGAGGGAGATAGCAGGGGAGGTCTTGGGCACCTCCATCCATCAGAGGACTGCCGTGCAGTGCAGAAAATGGTTCCACGACTTCATCCATCTGATGAAAGTGGGTACCTGTTCCACCAACTGCTGACCTTGCATCTGCGAGCCTCTCATTCAACATGCTCTTATTTCCCATACTCACTCTTTAGTCACTCAAGCAGCATTTAATTGTTCACGCTTCTATATATTTATATATGTGTGTGTGTGGGTTCTCGCAGTGGAGGCTCCCTTTCATCTCACACTTACAGCTGCATGTCACGGACGCACACTAGTGCACTCATTTCTGCTGCGTCATCACAGTGGATCTCACCCACCATGCTTTTGCAGGCCAAACTGGCTCATAATAGTATGGAACAAAGGAGGACTGCTGGTGGCGAGGCAGATATACAGGTACTCACACCTTTGGAAGAGAGGATTGAGGCGCTCATGGGCGGACATGGTGCCTTCCCTGTGGGCCAGGATACTGCTGATGCCAATGTGGGTAAGTGAAGGCCCTGCTTTAATGCTCTCTACTTGAATACACCAGCGCCTACTGTTCATTTTCTTCATGGAAGTCTGCTAGTTGCATCCTCCATGCGTCAATTCACCACCTCCACCTCACGGCAGCCCTTCTCCCTTTTATGCTTGCAGGTGACAGACCAAGTGGCAGCACAGTCGCCAGTCATGACAGACATCGGAGAGCAGCTGGAGGCCTACATCACAGCCGTGTGAACAGAAGCCCTCCAATGTCAAGTTGCAGCAGTGAGGAAATTGTGGGTTCAAGCCCTGCTGCGAGTATCCATAGCACTCTGAGGTTTGAGGGTTCCATTGATGAGGAAGAGGAAGAGGAGGACACTGGTGGCACCAATGCATCACTGCTTCCACCCACACGCGCCAGCTCAGATAGTGGGAGTGCGCGGTGTGATATAGTTGAGGTAGTACAGGAGTCTGCACTGGGTGTTGCACCAGGGCCTAGCGGGCTGCAGCATGGTGAGGGGGCTCGGCAACCTCAGGTACCACATCTCCGGGGGGCGAGTCCACACCGGAGTTCTGCCGGTGAGGACTCAGACGATGCCATCGATGTAGCGGTTTATGAAAGAAGGGTGGAGGCCATGCATTCCGAGATGTTGGGGGTACTGACAAGGATGCCAGGGAGGCTGTCGGAAGTGGTGAGGAGCATGGAGGAGTCTGCCTCCTGCATAGTTCACAGCTCTGCGCCCTCCATGGAGCCCATCATTGCCAGTGTGCAGGTGATGGTGGACTCCCAGAGAGACCGTGCGGATCCAGCTGTGATGCCGCAGCCTGCAGATGATGTGGCAGCTGCCATTTCAGCACAGGCACGAGTGAACGATCACATCGGTGCTGGATTGGAGAGGATGGCCGCGGCCCTGGAAGCTCAGAATGTTCTAATGCACTCTGGGCAACAGACAACGGAGCGTCTAACTGCTGCCATGTTAGCTGGCCTTGAGACTCTGGCTGCTCTCATGCAGTCTCAGCTCAATGCCACCTGACACCTCAATGCTGCCTTCGCAGTTGGATCCACCACGGGCCACGGCGCACCTTCCGGTGTCACGCCACAGCATCGACCTGACCTCCCTCAGATTGGTGGTGGTGGTAACGTGTCGCCCCCAGGGAGTGACTCAGACTCCTCGGACCAGGATCCTGATGATGTGCTCTCTCAGGATCACACCATTCCTGGCCCCAAACCTGTCACTCCACCAGTGCCTCCACGCATGGCATCGCCCGAGCCAAGTCAGACTGAACCCTCCCAGGAGGGTGCTGACCAGTCTGCACCCGGCCCTTCCAGGGCCAAAGGTGTTCGAGGGCATTCGACAAGGACATCTGTAGCTCCCAGATAACAACCACAGCAGCCTTCCCAGACCCATGATACAGCCACAGGGGAGACACTTAGTGATAGGATAGGCACACATAAGAGGTGTTATAAGGACATGCACAGGGGCAAGACATGATTATTGGTGGTAGTTGATAGTAATCTTTTTTGTTTCTATTGTGTTTTTGCACTGACTTTTATCATTTGATAAATCTTTATTTTTAGCACATATATCTGGCCAGGTCTTTCATTTGAGACTGGGCAGTTCTGTGTGAAGGCACTCATTGGGATGGCCATGGAAAGTGAGAGCTGAAGGGTCATGTGTGGATGAGATTATGTGAATCGAGCAGCTATTAGACGTGTCTGCACCTCCCTTGCAGGGTTGCGATGGCGACGATGCCTCCAGGCTGGGTGGCAACGGGGATCCTCCTCCTCCTCCGCTTCCTCCTCAGGTGGGACTGCTGGCTCGATCTCCAGCAGCTGGCCCCTCATGAGGGCCAGGTTGTGCAGCATGCAGCAGACCACCACGAATATGGAGACCCATTCAGGGGAGTACTGCAAGGTGCCAGCAGACAGGTCCAGGCAACGGAACCTCTGCTTGAGGATCCCAATGCAGTGCTCGATGATGCACCTGGTGCCAGAATGAGCATCATTGTAGGCATGCACGGCCACTGTCCTGGGGTTTTGCAGTGATGTGAGCAGCCAAGTGGACAGGGGATATCCCTTGTCCCCAAGAAGCCAACCACAATCCTGATTTGGTCCAGTGAAGAGGGTGGGGATACTGGTCTAGTACAGAATGAACGAGTCATGGCTGCTGCCTGGGTACCTCGCATCCCGACCTGTGTAAAAACACCACCGGCGGCAGGCGGGTATAAGTAGGAGAGCTAGCAACTGCAGGGAGCTCCGCAAGCTGACCCAGAGGTGCGACCACTTCTACATCATCAAGGGCGACTGGACTGATGTCGCTGGAGCCCAGGCAGCCCATTGGAGCGGTGTCTGAGCCCAGCGGGAGGCTGAGAACTGGGCCCAGCGGAGGACTGAGAGCTGGGCTTAGCAGGGGCCTGAGGGTCGGGCCCAGCAGGAGGCTGAGAGTCGGGCCCAGCGGGGAGCTGAGAGTCGGGCCCAGCAGGAGGCTGAGAGTCGGGCCCAGCGGGGGGCTGAGAGTTGGGCCCAGCAGGAGGCTGAGAGTCGGGCCCAGCGGGGAGCTGAGAGTCGGGCCCAGCAGGAGGCTGAAAGTCGGGCCCAGCGGGGGGCTGAGAGTTGGGCCCAGTGGGGGGCTGAGAGTCGGGTCCAGTGGGGGGTCTGAGAGTTGGGCCCGGGGGCAGGGGGGGGGCGCTGAGAGTTGGACCCAGCGAAGGACTGAGAGCCGGGCCCATGGTGGGGGCTGAGAGTCGGGCTCAGCGGGGGTCTGAGTCGGGCCCGGCGGGGGGCTGAGAGTCGGGCACAGCGGGGGGCTGAGAGTCGGGGACAGCGGGGGGCTGAGAGTTGGCTCAGCGGGGGGCTGAGAGTTGGGCCCAGCGGGGGGCTGAGAGTTGGCCCAGCGGGTGGCTGAGAGTTGGCTCAGCGGGGGGCTGAGAGTTGGGCCCAGCGGGGGGCTGAGAGTTGGGCCCAGCGGGGGGCTGAGAGTTGGCTCAGCGGGGGGCTGAGAGTTGGGCCCAGCGGGGGGCTGAGAGTCGGGCCCAGCGGGGAGCTGAGAGTTGGGCCCAGCGGGGGGCTGAGAGTTGGCCCAGCGGGGGGCTGAGAGTTGGCCCAGCGGGGGGCTGAGAGTTGGGCCCAGCGGAGAGCTGAGAGTTGGCCCAGCGGGGAGCTGAGAGTTGGGCCCAGCGGGGGGCTGAGAGTTGGGCCCAGCAGGGGGCTGAGAGTTGGGCCCAGCGGGGGGCTGAGAGTTGGCCCAGCGGGGGGCTGAGAGTTGGGCCCAGCGGGGGGCTGAGAGTCGGGCCCAGCGGGGAGCTGAGAGTTGGGCCCAGCGGGGGGCTGAGAGTTGGATCCAGCAGGAGCTGAAAGTCGGGCCCAGGGGGCTGAGAGTCGGGCCCAGTGGGGGGGCTAAGAGTTGGGCCCAGTGGCGGGCTGAGAGTCAGGCCCAGTAGGTGTGGAAGTTGAGCCCAGCGGGAGGCTGAGAGTCGGGCCCAGCGAGCGGCTGAGAGTCGGGCCCGGGGGGAGGGCTGAGAGTCTGGCCCAGTGGGGGGCTATCGGGCCCAGCGCAGGGCTGAGAGTCGGGCCCAGCGGGGTGCTGTGAGTCGGGCTCAGCGGGGGGCTGTGAGTCGGGCTCAGTGGGGGGGCTGAGTGTCGGGCCCAGCAGGGGGCTGAGAGTCGGGCCCAGTAGGTGTGGACGTTGAGCCCAGCGGGGGGGCTGAGAGTCGGGCCCAGTGGGGGGGCTGAGAGATGGGCCCGGTGGGGGGCGGGGGTGGGGGGGGGGGGGTGAGAGTAGGCCGGGGGGGGGTGCTGAGAGTCGGACTCAGCAGGGGGCTGAGATTCGGGCCCAGCGGGGGGCTGTCAGGCCCAGCAGTGGGCTGAGAGTCAGGCCCAGCGAGGGACTGAGAATCGGGCCCAGCGGGGGGCTGAGAGTCGGGCCCAGCGGGGAGCTGAGAGTAGGGCCCAGCGGGGGGCTGAGAGTAGGGCCCAGCAGGTGTGGAAGTTGAGCCAAGCAAGGGGCCGCATTAGATGCCCTGCGAGAGAGGCATTCGAGCTTAGCGAGGGGTGGTGCATCATTTAACAGCGGCGGAGTCGGGGCCCAGGGGAGGCGCATCAGAGCTTGGTCTTGTCATTTTGGACAATCCTCGCCACTGGACCAAGAACTAGCTCTGTCAAGTGTAATGACTCAAGAGTCTGGTTACTGTAAACTCACTCAGGTACAACCTGATCCATCTTTATTCCAGCCTAAGAGTGCCAGTGTGACAAAGACACCCAGCTTATATACAGGTGACCAAGCACACATGCCACATGCGTACAGCCAAATGACCTCCGACCACGGCACCCTCTGGTGTCTGGTGACCCCCAAGCATTAATACATAATAACATCCCCCTTTTAAAATCTTAACAACAGTCTTTTTACAAATTAAGATGGTCTGGGGCTTTCCTCTCACGAGCTGATCGTCTCAGTTCAACTTTGGCTCTGGACGAGCGTTCTGAGTCCGTTGAGACTGAGGGCTGTGTAGCCGATCTGATGAGAGTGGTCATGACCACATCAGAGACTGAAGGTTCAGAGTCAGTAATATCAGCAGAGTCCTCTGATGAGTGAACAATGGTTGGTTGGTCACTGACTGCATCTTCCTCACGCGGTTCCAGTTCATCCGCGTGCTGCAGTCTAACCTGGTCAAGGTGTTTCCTGCATGTTTGCCCATTCTTGAGCATGGCAATAGACACTCTGTTACCCTCCTTGGCTGTAACATGCTGGCGATCCACTTTGGTTCAGTACATAGACCGGATCGTCGACAGAGATGTCACGTGACACGGCAACACGATCATGACAACATTGCTGACTTTGACATCTGTTTTCAACACGATCATTCAAATCAGGATGAACAAGAGAAAGCCTGGTCTTGAGATTTCTCTTCATCAGTAGTTCAGCAGAAGGAACCCGAGTAAGCGTATGAGGTCTTCACCTGAGCGATAGATATGACAACCATCTCTGCAGTGAGCCCTGAGTTACACGTTTCATACTTTGCTTGATCGTTTGAACGGCACGCTCTGCTTGACCATTAGAAGCAGGCTTGAATGGAGCTGATCTCACATGTCTGATGCCATTGAGTTTCATGAACTCCTGGAACTCAAGACTTGTGAAGCAAGATCCGTTGTTGCTCACAACAATGTCAGGCAAACCATGAGTAGCAAACATGATACGAAGGCTCGCAATGGTAGCTGTAGACATGCTGGATGATATAATAACACACTCTATCCACATAGAATATGCATCTACTACGACAAAAAATATCTTTCCTAGGAACGAGCCCGCAAAATCAATGTGGATCCTCGACCATGGTTTGGATGGCCACGACCAAAGACTCAGCGGAGATTCCGCTGGTACTTTACTTAGCTGCATGCAAGTATTGCACTGATGCACGCATGATTCCAGATCAGAGTCAATTCCAGGCCATCATACATGGGACCTAGCAATGGACTTCATCATGACAATACCAGGATGAGTGCAATGAAGTTCATGTACAAATTTTTCTCTACCTTTCTTAGGCATGATTACACGATTACCCCACAGTAAACAATCTGACTGAATGGACAGCTCATCCTTGCGACGGTTGTAAGGTTTGGTCTCCTCACACATCTCCATAGGTGTTGCAGACCAATCACCACTGAGTACACACTGTTTCACAACCGATAAAATAGGGTTGTGGCTGGTCCAGATCCTAACTTGTTGAGCAGTGACAGGAGTCCCTTCACTCTCAAAAGCATCCATTACTAACAGTAGATCTGCAGGTTGAGGTGTCTCCATCTCCGTTGTGGGTAAGGGCAGACGACTCAGTGCATCAGCACAATTCTCAGTACCAGGTCTATGACGAATAACATAATCATAGGCAGACAATGTCAGTGCCCACCTCTGGATACGGGATGATGCATTGGTATTAATCCCTTTGTTTTCCGCAAACAATGAAATGAGTGGCTTGTGGTCCATTTCTAGTTCAAAACGAAGACCAAATAGGTGCTGATGCATTTTTTTTACCCCATACACACGGCCAAAGCTTCTTTCTCTGCCATACTGTAAGCTCTTTCCGCTTTAGACAGACTTCTCGAAGCATACGCAACAGGTTGTAGCTTGCCCGATTCATTTACTTGTTGGAGTACGCATCCAACCCCATATGATGAAGCATCACATGACGTTTACAGGGATCATAATGAACAAGCAACTTGTTTGAACATAGCAGATTCTTGGCTTTTTCAAAGGCTCCATCTTGAGATGCACCCCAGACCCAGATGTCGCCTTTTCTTAGTAACACATGCAGTGACTCTAATAAAGTGTTCAATCTGAGTAAGAAATTACCAAAGTAGTTGAGTAGCCCAAGGAACGAATGCAGCTCTGTCACGTTCTGAGGCCTGGGTGCATTTTTGATGGCCTCAGTTTTCGAATCAGTGGACCTGATGCCATCAGCAGCAATCTTCCTCCTGAGGAATTCGACTTCAGGTGCCATGAATACACACTTCGAACGTTTCAGCCTGAGTCCCACTTTGTCCAGACAATGTAGGACTTCTTCAAGATTGTTCAGACGTTCAGCAGTGTCGTGACTTGTGACCAGAATGTCATCTTGAAACACAACAGTTCGAGGAATGGACTTCAGTAAACTCTCCATATTCCTCTGAAATATGGCTGCAGCCGAACGAATTACAAAAGGACACCTGTTGTAGACAAACAGTCCTTTATTGGTGTTGATGCAGGTGAGTTTCTTCGAAGTGTTGACAAGCTCCTGGGTCATATAGGCCAACGTCAGATCCAGTTTCGTGAACGACTTTCCAGCAGCTAGCATGGCGAACAGGTCATCGGCCCTCGGGAACGGGTACTGATCCTGTTTCGAAAATCGTAACCTTGTAGTCTCCACAAATCCTGACAGAGCCATCACTCTTCAACACAGGAACAATGGGACTAGCCCACTCATTAAACTCGACCGGTGATATGATCCCTTCACGCTGGAGTCTGTCAAGCTCAATTTCAACTTTTTCCCTCATCATGTACGGAACAGACCGAGCTTTGTGATAGACAGGCCTTGCATTGGTGTCCAGGTGAATCTGCACCTTGGCTTCTGTAAAATTACCAATGCCCGGTTCAAACCAAGAAGGAAACTTTTTCAATACTTGAGCACACGTAGTGTCATCCACCGAGGACAACATCTTGACATCATTCCAGTCCAGCTTGATTTTCTCGAGCCAATTCCTGCCAAACAGCATTGGACCATTACTTGGGATGATTCATAATGATAGCTCGTGAACCACACAGTCATATGACATCTCGATTGCAGCACTGCTGAGCACTGACATGAGTTCCTTAGTGTAAGTACGCAACCTGACATTGACTGGACTCAGCTTCGGTTTCGCAGCCTTAGTGTCCCACAGCTTATCGAATGTCCTTTGGCTCATTATCGACTGGCTTGCACCCGTGTCCAGCTCCATTGATACAAGCACGCCATTCAACTTCACATTAACGACAATCGGCTGGCTCTTGCTCAGAAATGAATACCAGTCCATTCACTTCCTCCTTCGGTTGCTTATCCGGGCCATCACTGAACTGGTCTTCATCAACCACGTGGTGAGCCGCACCACTCTTGCTCCGTTGTGGACACATCCTGTGAAGATGCCTCACTTTCGAACATCCATTGCGTGAGTATTGTCTAAACCGACACTGATGAGGCTGATGATTGCCCCCACAACACCAACAGGGTGAAATCTGGATCGAACCAGTTGGCGGGCTCTGAGCAGCGGCAGGTTTCACGTAAGCAGCTCTGCCTGAAGACACTCCATCTTGTTTATAGTTCTTGCTGTGGAACTCCGACTTGTAAATGATATCTGCCTGAAATTATTATCCGTTGTCATGCATGCCTGGGCAGTCGTGGTGGTCTTTTTCAAATCCAGCAGCCAACAGCTTCCTGAGGATCGCATCATGGCTGATGCCTATCACGAAGACATCATGCAGCATGTCTTCCAGCATGTTCCCGAACTTACACGGCTCAGCAAGACGTCGCAGGTCGACGACAAATCCCGACACGTCCTGGCACTCAGCACGAACAAGTGTGTAGAAACGGTAGCGTGATATGATGATCTCCTCTTTTGGCTTCAAATGGTTACCCACCAACGTACACAATTCCTCGTACCATTTTTCCGCCAAACGTACAGGCAAGAGAAGATTCTTCTTGAGGCCGTAAATTTTCGGACCACAAACGGTGAGGAAAACCGCCCTACGCTTAACTGCATCAGCCTCTCCCTCCATTTAGTTGGCCTCAAAATACTGATCCAGGCGGTCGACAAAATCCGCCCAATCCTCGCCCTCCACGGATCTCCCCAGGATTCCAAAAGTGCGCATTGTGCATGCGAAGATTCTTAAATTACCTCATCGTCAATTCTAATGACTCAGGAGTCTGGTTACTGTAAACTCACTCAGGTACAACCTAATCCATCTCTAATCACCTAATCCAACCCAAGAGTGCCTGCATGACAAAGACACCCAGCTTATATACAGGTGACCAAGCACACATGCCACATGCGTACAGCCCGATGACCTCCGACCGCGGCGCCCTCTGGTGTCTGGTGATCCCCAAGCATTAATACATAACATCAAGCCCATGTGGTGGCGGTGTGCAACGGTCAGCACACGTTAAAAAAATCCACGCACAGGCATCTTCCACCCTTTAAGATGTAACTCATTGTAACACCTGTGAGCCCATTTTTTTTGGTGTGAAGAGGGTCATCCTCGTCATGCGGGACTGCCTAGTAGTACCTTGCATCTACTGCCAGGATCCTATGCTGCTGGTCACACACCAGCTGCACACTGAGCGAGTGAACCCCTTACAGTTGACAAATATCTCGGGGTGGTGTTGTGTCGCCCTCAGGTCAACCTGTGTGCAGTCAATCGCACCCTGCATTCTCGGGAACCCTGCAATTCGGGCAAATCCGACCTGCTGCTCCACCTGCTTGTCCCTCGTCATGGGGAATGATATTTAGTCCGCCCTTCTCCTGTAGAGTGCATCCGTCACATGCCGGATGCAGTGGTGTGCAGAGAACTGCAAAATGTTTCCAATGTCTGCAGTGGCAGACTGGAACGACCCCGTGGCATAGAAGTTCAAAGCTATGGTGACCTTGGTCTGTCAGGGCAGTCCTGAGCCTTGTGTGAGGCTCAAGATCTCGCTGAATCACATTGCAGAGCTCCATCAGTACCTCTGAATCTCAGCCTTCACAGGCATTGCTCATCACTGAGCTGGAGGAAGGAGAACTGAGCTCTGTAGACCCTTTGAAGGTAGGGCCTCCGTCCCCCAGTCTGTGCTGGCCATCTCCCATAGCAGTTGGATGATCGCCTTCTCGCTCTTCCTCCTCATGGTCAGGCGCCTCTGTAGGCTGTTGCTGGCGAGGCTCCTGGCCCAATATGTGGTGTGGGGGGGTCAGCGTACCTGACCCTCCTCCTGATGCCATCTCCCTCCTGGACACCCTCTCTATGTGGAGGTCTGCGCACATCTGCAGGCCCCCCTGGGTGTTGGGCAGCCATGGATGCTGACTCCCTTGCCCGCTGCCTCTCTGCACGTTGCTGACAGCGATGCCTTCTCCTGCGTGTCGTCCTGCGTCTTATTAGGTGTACCAGGCGTTCCCCTGACAACACTGATCCCATTGTGTTTGAGGTTGCACCCTGCCAAGTAGGCCTGTGGAGCACAGAATGAGACCTACAGGCGTCCACTAATGTGTGGGAGCTGAAAGTCCTCAAAACTCTCACAAAAACTACAGACAGCACTCAGCACGGTCAATGAAATGAAAAAAACGTCAACAAAACTATTCTGCAAAAATACCCCGATCGCGGGAATACTGCGTTGACCTCCTCCAACAGTGTCGCGTATCACGGCAAAGTGTACCGACACAGGAACCTGGCGGGGTCACTGCTCAAAAAAGACCTGGCTTTTTATTGCTGAAAATGGGTGGCGTGGCCGCGTAGCAGCGCTGCACACCCTGATGATGTCACCGCAGCCGCAACACCTTTACCGCCGCTTCAGACGTCCGATTCCGGTGGAAGTCCTCATCGCTGGAAACCCCTCCCCCAAGCTGATTATGCGTCGGGGGGGGGGGGGGGCCAATAGAGCACCACGCATTGGCCAATCATTTTTTCAGATTGCTGAATTTCGGGCACTGCACCCGAGAAAGGATATAGTGGCCTTGGAAAGTGTGCAGCGCAAATTCACCAGAATGTTACCAGTGCTCCGAGGGTTAGATTATGAGGAGAGATTATATGAACTAAACTTGCATTCCCTGGAATATAAAAGGTTGCCATGATTTCATTGAGGTTTTTAGGATTTTGAACAGAATTGATAAGAAAATGTTAGTGAGGGGAGGGGGGTGGGGGGGGTGTGGCGGGGAGTGAGTAGGGGGGGCGGGGGAGTTTAGGATAAGGGAACAGAACCTTAAAATTAGAACCAGGCCATTCAGGAGAGAAGTTAGGAAATGCTTTTTTACAAAGCGTGGTAGAAGTGTGGATCTAGCTTACAAAAAAAGCAGTAGGTGCTATCACAATTAATCATTTTAAATCTGAGATTTGTAGGTTTTTGCTAGCTGAGGACATAAAGTAATATGGAATCAAGGCGGGTGGATGGAGTTAGGATTCAGATCAGCCATGATCTCACTGAATGGCGGAATAGGTTCGAGGAGCTGAATGGCCTACTCCTGTCCTTATGGTCCTATGACGGTACTTGAACTTTCCCCTATTGACCCCAGCTGCTGAAGACAATTATAATGTCCTCGCAGGTCGAATCCTTGTCCAGGTACAACGTCTCAAATCCGGCTGTCCGAAAATCGGAATTGGCTGCAAACTGGACATTTTTGAGAAAATCCCATTTGATATTTAGTAGTCCTGAATCCGGAATTATTATCCAAAAACCGGTGGGCCAGACTAGTTATCGGCTTCGGGGATGCGGAGGACCTCTTCGGAGAAATCTTGACAGATCGGAAAAGCCGTTTTTCGGCGCATGCGCATGGCGCTCCGATAACTGGCTTTTGCGAGATCTCGCCAGGTCCAAGCGCACTTCATGGAATTTTCGGTCCTTAGATGTTCTTGTCCGAAATCCGGAAAAATCCGAAAACCGACACGGTCTCGGCCTGATTTGAGACGTTGTAGCTGTACACTGAAACAGAGCCAAACTGAACAAGAGTAAATCACTTTTTTAAAAGTAGTCCGGTTTGTTGAAGAATGGCTCATTTCAATATGTAAATAAGCCCCGGATTGGCTGCCCATCTTTGCTCTTTACCTGCCAATGGGTGGAGGTAGATCTCTCCAGCTTGATTGACAAATGAAATTCCATCATGGCCATCTGCTGTGATCTCATCAGCTACAGATGCATCTCCACCTGAAAGAGGTAACAGAAACAGAGAACCTCACACTTATTATTTATACAGCTGTTTAGCTACATCTTACATTTAAGGTGTCATGTACAAGGTGTCAGCCTTGGCTCAGTGGTAGTTTTCTAGCCTCTGGGTCAGCAGATTGTGGGTCCCAGTTCCAGAGACTTGAGCACATAATCTAGACTGAGGGAGGTGCTGTCTTTTGGATGAGATGTTAAACCAAGGCCTCGTCTGCCTCCTCAGGTGGATGTAAACGATTCCATGGCACTATTTTGAAGAAGAGCAGGGGAGTTCTCCTCGGTGTCCTGGCCAATATTTATCTCTCAACCTACATCACTAAAACAGATTATCTGGTCATTATCTCACTGTTGACTGTGGGAGCTTGCTGTGCTCAAATTGGCTGCTGCGTTTCCCACATTACAACAGTGACTACACTTCAAAAATATTTAGTTGGCTGTGAAGCACTTTGGGATGTGCTGAGGTCTTGAAAGTCTTTTTTTTCTTTGTTACATTTCCTCTGGCCTGTTGGTTTCTCACTCGTAGTTGAGCTTTTTCCTGCTCAGCCCCAGATAACCCTGAAAATCAATGCCCCAAACATCGGGGAAATTCTGTCTGGACTCCAGAGGGAAGCTTGCTGGCACCCCATGGTTTACCGGGTAGCCGCTGACTTCTAAGACTGAAATTTCCGATGACTTGTCAGCTTGCAGTTTTATTGCAGTCACCAGCACATGGGAAGGATCAGATCCAGCAAAACTAACCCTGTAATGAATGACTCACAGGCAGGTATGCAGGACAATTCTGATCGTTTCAGGACCAGTATAAAACCAAGAGGTCAGTTAGTCAACTTTCCTCACAGCTGGAGATCCACTCACTGCTTGAAATCAGAGCTGCTGCTCTGAAGCGGAGACAGATCTTGGGAAATAAAGTGCACTGACCCATCATTTAATGGCAATAATGAGGGAGAAGGTAGCACTTAACTCAGCTGGACGCAAAGAAGTGATTTGAACTGAAAAGACATTGAATTTACTGATTGGCTGTAATGTTATTTGCTAAACTTATACTACAGCGCTATCATTTATAATGAACAAATGTATCAGAACATTAAAAATTCTACATCGTAGCAGTGTACCAGTTGCAGTTTTTAATGTAAAGGCCTAAATTTCATGTCATGTTATTCTCATTTGTGGTTCAATGGTGTTGGCTGGCTTACAAAATGGCGGTGCGTGTTGGCAAGGAACGAAACAATTCCCCAACATGTGCACCAAGCTCTCTGTTCTCCGAGGACACCCAATCAATTGGCACTTAACTTGGCCTCAGGTTCAAACAGTGCATCCAAACCACGACAAAGACAGACACCCCTATCCGTTACTGGCATAGGGGCTATCCAAAATGGCCACCAGCTTTACAAGAGTAAACGGGGGAGAGTGGGGGGGGGGGGGAGGGGGGTGTTTGGGGGGGGAGGGGGGTGTTTGGAGGGTGGCGACCAAGAGAATAATTCTTTTGTAGATCTCAGAAGAAAGAATGTTGCACCTTAAAAAGCAGAGGTGGGCAAACATTATTGATTTCTCGGTCTTAATGTACAACTCAATAGCATCTCAATGATTCATGAATACAAATGGTATACAATACGGTTTGGCGGGGCTTACCTGTGTAGCCACCACCTCCTCCTCCTGACGTGCAAGCCCCACCGCCCCCACCAAAGCCTCCATGTGTTGTCCACTGCAGCTTCTTCAGAGCCTGGGGACATGCACTGCCCCCGCTCGCGCCTTCCATGAGAGACATCCCTGCCCAGGGAAACTTTGTGACGTCATTCCAACCACCACCACCTCCTGCAGGACAGAAGTTACAAGCAATCAAAATTAGACTAAAGATATACCGTGCCCTCATTAATGACTACGTCACTGGCAACCTTTGTCTCATTTAGCTACCTGAATCAAGTCTATCTTCATCCTCTTTATTCAGATGTGACCTGGAAACTCGGCCGCTGCCTCCCAAAAACAGTTGCCTCCCGACCCAAAGACAGTAAGTTCCTGTCCCAGGGTGTGGCTGACTTGGAGAGGTACCAATTGTCGGGAGATCCTGGACCCTGAGAGATCAGAGTGATGCTAGTTTCAGGGTCACCCATTACTGAAACGTCACTGCCTCAGGATTACAGAGATTTTACAGCACAAAAATAAGCCATTCGGCCCAACTGCTGGTGTTTATGTTCTGCAGGAGCCTCCTCTCACCCTACTTCCTCTCACACTATCAGCATAACCTTCTGTTACTTTCTCCCGAATGTACTCATCTGGCTGCCTCTTCAAGACATCTATGCTATTCACATCAACCACTCCTTGTGCTAGAGGAGTCCCCCATTCTAACCACTCAGAAGATTCTCCTGAATTCTGTGTTGGATTTATTACTGACTAGCTTACATCTATGGTCCTTAGTTTTGGATTCCCCCACAAATGGAAACATTTTCTCTATCAAACATAGGAACAGGAGTAGGCCCTAAAACCCCTCGAGTCTGTCCCACTATTCAATGATGTCATGGCTGATCTGTTTCTTAACTCCATCTCCCCTCCTTGATTCTGAACCCTTTAATACCCTTGCCTAACAAAAAAAATCGAGCAATCTCAGTTTTGAAATTTTCAGGGCCGTGTTCTTGGGATGGGCAATAAATGCGGCCTTGCCAGTGTCGTTCACATCCCAAGAACACTGCCTGTTGCTCCAATGCCTCAGGGAGATGTCTTTCCTGGGTGCAATAGACAGTGGCGCAGAAACCAACTATCAAGACCTGACTCAGGCCAGCAGATTAGATAGTCACTGCGTTTCAACTGAAAACCTATCAGGCAGGAATACTTGACTATTCACGCTAACTACAAAAACAGCTAATCTGGAGCTACTGTCGAAGGCTGTTTTTGGAAGGCATATCAAAAGAGAGTTACAGTGCAGCATTGCTAAACAAAAGTCTACAAAGGTTCCTTCAACTTACTGTAACCATGTCATACTGCCCCACTAAGAACACTAGGCACCTGGTTAAAGTAGATTACAAGTCACTTTTTTTCTCACAAACCTGCTGCCCCTATTTGGCCATTGAATCCGGGCACTGATGTGTCATTTTCATACTGTTCCAACACCAGATCATCTATTAACGCATCTGGGTCTTCCAGGTACGCCTTTCCACCCCCACCTGCAGCTATCAACAGGGGCATTGGAACCCCATTCTCCATCTGTGTGGAAAAACATCATTCAGCCACATCAAATAAGCATTTTATTCTGTCCCTTGGACTGCAAAAGTGTTGAACCAGACTGTTCGCAACCTCGGCGTCATATTTGACCCTGAAATGAGCTTCCGGCCACATATTTGTGGCATAACTAAGACCGCCTATTTCCACCTCTGTAACATTGCCTGTCTCTGCCCCTGCCTCAGCTCATCTGCTGCTGAAACCCTCATCCATGCGTTTGTTACCTCTATTCCAGCTCCTGGCTGGCCTCCCACATTCTACCCTATGTAAACTTGAGGTCATCCAAAACTCGGCAGCCCATGTTCTAACTCGCACCAAGTCTTGCTCACCCATCACCCCTGTGCTCGCTGACCCTACATTGGCTCCCGGTTAAGCAACGCCCCAATTTCAAAATTCTTATCCTTGTTTACAAATCCCTCCATGGCCTCGCCCCTCCCTATCTCTTAAATCTCCTCCAGCCCCACAACCCCCCCGAGATGTCTGCGCTCCTCTAATTCTGCCCTTTTCAGCATCCCTGATTATAATCACTCAACCACCGGTGGCCATGCCTTCAGCTGCCTAGGCCCCAAGCTCTCGAACTCCTTGCCTAAACCTCACTGCCTCTCTACCTCTCTTTCCTCCTTTAAGATGCTCCTTAAAACCTACTTCTTTGACCAAGTTTTTGGTCATCTGCTATAATTTCTTCTTATGTGGCTCAGTGTCAAATTTATTTGTTTGGTCTTATAACACTCCTGTGAAGCGCCTTGGGACATTTTACTACGTTAAAGGTGCTATATTAATACACGTTGTTGTTGTTAATAGAGTAAGTTTCCTATGTATTGAAATCCATTCGGCCCTCCTGGTCTCCATAACAAGACATCCCTATCCCCAGAAGTCTACCGTGTCCGATGGAGTATTAATCATCTAATTTGAGAATAATCCCATTAACTTTCAAACCTTGTTCATATCTAGCTCCAAGTGATTGGCAGCAAGCCAGCAATTACTACTTATAGATGTTAGCTGTGACTCAGTGGGTAGTACTCTTGCCTCTGAGTCAGAAAGTTATCGGTTCAAGCCCCACTACAGAGACTTGAGTCCATATTCTCATCTGACACTCCATTGCAGTACTGAGGGAGCGCTGGATGTCGGAGGTGCCATCTTTTGAATGGGATGTTTGCCCTCTCAAGTGGATGTAAAAGGTGCCACGGCACTATTTTGAAGAAGAGCAGGGAAGCTCTCAATATCCTGGCCAATATTTATTCCTCAACCAACATCATTAAGAAAAATATATAAGCTGGTCATTATCACATTGCTGTTTGTGGGAGCTTGCTGTGAGCAGAATGACCACCGCATTTCCTACATTACATGAGCTTCAAAAGTACCTCATTGGCTGTAAGGTTTCCTGAGGTTGTGAAAGGTGCTATATAAATGCAAGTTCTTTCTTTTTTTCTCCTTCAATTGGTCAAGTGAGCAACGCCAGTTTGAGGGAGATCAAAGGACGTGAGAAGATCACCTATGATTAGACTTTCCAAGCACTGCTTGGTGTCCCAGTTGGGGTTGATAGCATATGACTGAGGGAGGCGTAACACTTTGAGTCTGAAATACAAAATCTAATAGACAGAAAACAGGAGATCTTTCAGCGTCTTATAAAGCGGAACTAAAGATTTTATTTTGGGATAATCATAAAGCCTCATTTAAATATCGGAATCTGCATACCTTAAAGATGTATGTTGCTCCGCCCCCTCCACCTCCACCTCCTGCCCATTCTAACATGGCATTGTTAGTGTTATATTCATCTTCAATGATGGAAGATTCTCCCAAGCAGATCTTCTGAGTCATGGAGTCCTTCTAAAGAGAGAATCAGAGATGCTGTTAACTTCTAGACTTCTCTAGTCATGCTGCAGCTATTCTATGGACTGTGGCTTATCTCTCTTAATACATGTATTTAAGGGGAAGCGAGATAAGCACATGGGGGGATAGGGACAGATGGGTATGCTCATATGGAGCTTAACGCTGGCATAGACCAGTAGGACCGAATGGCCTGTTTCTGTGCTGTAGATTCTATGTAATTCTATTCACAGCAGCTATCCGGCATTGTATGAATCGCTGATTTGTAGGAAGGGATCTGAGGATAGGTTTCATCCCGCATTATCTGAGAAAACAGTGGAAAGCTGTGGCTGAAAGCTGTCCTCCAATCACAGCTGGGTGTAGTTTTTTATTGACCAGACAGTTATCTGACACGCACGGAAACCCACCTCCATGTTAAAGGTTCTCCAGGACCAAATGGGTGAAAAATACACAGAGTGTTTCCATTTGCCTGATATAAAATACACACTCTTTCTCCACATGGACCTACCCCACATAGCTGAATCCAGACAGCAAAAACCAAGGGAGCCCACAAACTTAACAAGATCCTTTGATGATAGGCTACATTGTGGTACTCAGATTATAACCCGATAAAACCACACAGTCTAAACTCATGGAGCAATGGCAAGATTCCCTCTGCTTGTCCATGATGCGAATGATTAGGGCATCGCTAGCTGGGATATTTGGAACTGAGTGAGAAGAAGACTAGTAGCAAGTGACAGGTCTACTTAGGTCCCATTAATAGGCCAGGATAGCTGGTCAATCATCAATGGTGGCCTGCAGTAATACCCTTCTGTCTGCTATCAGATTAGGGAGCCCGCCATAGAGGGTTGACTTGGTTCCATAACCAGGTGTGTCATCTTGGACCTGCTCTGGCCCACAAAAATATATTGCTTTCTGTTATATATGTGGACTTGTATTTACTCTGTACAGCCACCAGAAGGCTTATTCCCTGGAGTCCCAAGGGATCCCATAATCCCTTGGGAGCACAGGTATTTAAGGAGGCTTCACAGGTTGGAGAGGCATTCTGGAGACCTGCAATAAAATACTACGGTCACACTTCACTTTGAGTTCACAGTGTTCAGTCTGACTCTTTCTCCATGCACAACAACTGGCGACGAGATAAAGATAGCAAACCCAAAGATGCAGAGTTCAGTGGGCAACCTGGAGAAATTTTCGGAGGGAGATATTTGGGAAACTTTTATGGAGCGACTCGACCAATACTTCGTGGCCAACGAGCTAGATGGGGAAGAGAGCGCTGCCAAATGAAGGGCGATCCTCCTCACCGTCTGTGGGGCACCAACGTATGGCCTCATGAAGAATCTGCTCACTCCAGCGAAACCCACGGAGAAATCGTACGACAATTTGTACACTCTGGTCCGAGAGCATTTGAACCTGAAGGAAAGCGTTCTGATGGCGAGGTTCTACACCTACAAAAGGTCTGAAGGTCAGGAAGTGGCGAGTTATGTCGCCGAGCTAAGACGCCTTGCAGGACATTGCGAATTTGAAGGACATCTGGAGCACGTGCTCAGAGACTTTTTCGTAATTGGCATTGGCCACAAAACCATACTTCGCAAACTTTTGATTGTGGAGACCCCAACCTTGAGTAAGGTCATAGCGATAGCCCAGGCGTTCATTGTCACCAGTGACAATACAAAGCAAATCTCTCAGCACACAGGTACTGCTACAAGTACTGTGAACAAAGTGATGTTGTTTTCGAATCGTAACATACAGGGCAGGTCACACATACCTGCAGCTGCACGTCCGCAGATGACTCAGAGTCCACCATCAAGTGTGATGAATGCAAGGCCATTAACACCTTGTTGGCGCTGCGGGGGTGATCATCGTTTCCATTCATGTCGATTCAAAGAGTATGTTTGCAAGGGCTGTGGAACAATGGGAACCTCCAACGAGTGTGCAGGTGAGCTGCAAAGCCTGTTAAACCTGCAAACCACCATGTTGCAGAGGAGGACAGATCCATGGAGGATCACGATGAACCAGAGCCTCAGATAGAGGAGGCAGCAGTACATGGGGTACACACATTCACTACGAATTGTCCCCTGATAATGCTGAATGTTGAATTAAATGGACTCCTGGTGTCAATGGAGCTGGACATGGGCACGAGCCAGTCTATCATGGGCAAAAAGACTTTCGAAAGGTTGTGGTGCAACAAGGCCTCAAGGCCAGTCTTAACTCCAGTTTGCACGAAACTAAGAACTTACACAAAAGAACTGATTCCTGTAATCGGCAGTGCTACCGTAAAGGTCTCCCATGATGGAGCGGTGCACAAGCTACCACTCTGGGTGGTATCGGGCGATGGTCCCACACTTCTTGGCAGGAACTGGCTGGGAAAGATACGCTGGAACTGGGATGACGTCCGAGCGCTATCACCCGCTGATGACACTTCATGTGCCCAGGTCCTAAACAAATTTCCTTCGCTGTTTGAATCAGGCATCGGGAAATTCCAAGGAGCAAAAGTGCGGATCCACCTAATTCCAGGGGCGCGACCCATCCATCACAAGGTGAGAGCAGTACCGTACATGATGAAAGGGCAGAGATCAAGTGAGACCGGCTGCAAAGAGATGGCATCATTTCCCCGATGGAGTTCAAAGAGTGAGCCAGTCCTATTGTCCCAGTCCTCAAGGGAGATGGCACCATCAGAATCTGTGGCGATTACAAAGTAACTATCAATCGTTTCTCCCTGCAGGACCAATACTCACTACCATAGGCTGACAACCTCTTTGCAATGCTGGCGGGAGGAAAGATGTTCACGAAGCTGGATCTGACTTCAGCCTACATGACGCAGGAACTGGAGGAATCATTGAAGGCCCTCACCTGCATCAACACGCACAAAGGTCCTTTGGAATCCGATCAGTGGCGGCGATATTCCAGAGAAACATGGAAAGTTTACCGAAGTCGGTCCCGCACACCGTGGTCTTCCAGGATGACATTTTGGTCACAGGTTGGACATAGTCGCGCACCTGCAGAACCTGGAAGAGCTTCTTAGTCGCTTCAACCACGTGGGGCTCAGGTTAAAACGCTTGAAGTGCATTTTCCTGGCACCTGAAGTGGACTTCCTGGGAAGAAGGATTGCGGCGGACGGCATCAGGCCTACCAACATGAAGACGGAAGCAATCGAGAACGCACCGAGGCCACAGAACGTGACAGAGCTCTGGTCGTTTCTGGGACTCTTGAGCTACTTTGGTAACCTTACCGAGTGTCAACACACTGTTAGAACCACTGCATGTCTTACTATGAAAAGGGGGCGAATGGGTTTGGGGCAAAAGCCAAGAAAATGCCTTTGTAAAAGCGAGAAAATTGTTATTCTCAAACAAATTACTTGTGTTGTATGATCCATGTAAGCATTTGGGACTAGCATGTGATGCGTCGTCATATGGCATCGGGTGTGTATTGCAACAAGCTAATGATTTCCATAACTGCAACCGGTTGCTTATGCATCCAGGAGTCTGTCTAAGGCTGAGAGAGCCGATAGCATGATTGAGAAAGAAGCATTAGCGTGTGTCTAAGAGGTAAAGAAAATGCATCAATACCTGTTTGGGCTAAAATTCGAATTGGAAACTGACCATAAGCCACTTATAGCCTTGTTCTCCGAGAGTAAAGCGATAAATACCAATGCATCGGACCGCATCCAGAGATGGACGCTCACGTTGTCCGCATACAACATACAACTGCACCATCCGCCACAGGCCAGGCACAGAAAACTGCGCCGATGCTCTCAGTAGGCTGCCATTGCCCACCATGGGGGGTGGAAATGATGCAGCCTGCAGATCTAGCCATGGTTATGGAAGCATTTGAGAGTGAGCAATCACCCGTCACTGCCCGGCAGATCAAAACCTGGACAAGCCAGGAACCCTTATTATCTCTAGTCAAATGCTGTGTGCTTCATGGGAGCTGATCCAGTGTCCCAGTGGAAATGCAGGAAGAGATAAAACCGTTCCAGCGGCGCAAAGCTGAAATGTCTATACAGGCAGACTGCCTTCTGTGGGGCAATCGAGTAGTGGTCCCCAAGAAGGGCAGAGACACCTTCCTCAATGACCTCCACAGTACCTACCCAGGCATCATAATGATGAAAGCGATAGCCAGATCCCACACGTGGTGGCCTGGTATCGATCTGGACTTAAGAGTCCTGCATTCACAGACGTAATACATGCTCGCAGTTAAGCAATGTACCCAGGGAGGCGCCACTAAGTTTGTGGTCTTGGCCCTCCAAACCGTGGTCTAGGGTACACGTCGACTATACAGGCCCGTTCTTGGGTAAAATGTTCCTTGTGGTTGTAGATGTGTACTCCAAGTGGATTGAATGTGAGATAATGTCGGCTAGCACGTCCACTGCCACCACTGAAAGCCTGCGGGCCATGTTTGCCACTCACAGTTTACCTGATGTCCTAGTGAGCGACAACGGGCCATGTTTTACCAGTGCTGAGTTCAAAGAATTCATGACCCGCAACGGGATCAAACATGTCACATCTGCCCCGTTAAAACCAGTGTCCAATGGTCAGGCAGAGAGAGCAGTGCAAACCATCAAGCAAAGCTTGAAGAGGGTAACTGAAGGCTCACTGCAGATTCGCCTATCCCGAGTCCTGCTTAGCTACTGCACAAGACCCCACTCACTCACTGGGATCCCACCTGCTGAACTGCTCATGAAAAGAGCACTTTAGACAAGGCTCTCGTTAGTTCACCCTGATCTACATGAACAGGTAGAGAGCAGGCAGCTTCAATAAAGTGCATATCATGATAGCATAAATGTGTCACGCAAAATTGAAATCAATGATCCTGTATTTGTATTAAATTATGGACAAGGTCCCAAATGGCTTCCCGGCACTGTTGTGGTCAAAGAGGGGAGCAGGGTGTTTCGGGTCAAGCTTTCAAATGGACTCATTCACCGGAAACACTTGGACCATATCAAACTCAGATTCACGGACTATCCTGAGCAACCTACCTTGGACCCTACCTTTTTTGATCCCCCAACACACACACCAGTGGCAACCGGCACCACGATTGACCACGAAGCAGAACCCATCATCCACAGCAGCACAGCAGGGCCCAACACACCAGGCAGCCCAGCAAGGCCAACTGCATAGCAGCCCAGCGAGGGCCCAGCAAATGATTCAACAACACCAGCTTTCGAGACGATCAACCAGGGCAAAAAGGGCCCCAGATCGACTCACATTGTAAATAGTTACACTATTGACTTTGGGGGAGAGTGTTGTTATATATGTGGACTTGTATTTACTCTGTACAGCCACCAGAGAGCTCATCCCCTGGAGTCCCAAGGGATCCCATAATCCCTTGGGAGCACAGGTATTTAAGGAGGCTTCACAGGTTGGAGAGGTACTCTGGAGACCTGCAATAAAAGACTGTGGTCATATTTCACTTTGACCTCGCAGTGTTCAGTCTGACTCTTTCTCCATACACAACACTTTCCGCATCCTCCACTCGTTGGTCATTCGCACAAGTCTGAGCCCTCACTAGGCCTTGCCAGTGGAGTCCACACTCAAAGGCTAGAACATAGAAACATAGAACATAGAAATTTACAGCGCAGAAGGAGGCCATTTCGGCCCATCGTGTCCGCCCCGGCCAGCAAAGAGCCACATGTCCCTCGGTCAGCAGCCCTGAAGGTTACATATAAATCTATGTTAGAACATAGCAGGAACTCCTCAACAACATGGTGAGGAGCACAATTCACCAGAAAATGTGCAAATAAATTGATGAAATTTTCCTGACAACAGCAACAACAACAATTTGCATTTATATATAATATTTTAATTCATTCATGGGATTTGGGCGTCGCTGGCAAGGCCAGAAGGTGATGGGGAGCTGTCTCCTTGAACTGCTGCGGTCTCATGTGGTGAAGGTACTCCCAGTGCTGTTAAGTAGAGAGATTCACTCAGCAACAATGAAGGAACAACAATATATTTCCAAGTCAGGATGTTGTGTGACTTGGGGGGATCTTGGAGGTGGTGGTGCTCCCATGCCCCTGCTGCCCTCGTCCTTCTAGCTGGTAGAGGTCGTGGGTTTGGGAGGTGCTGTTGAAGAAACCTTGGCTAGTTGCTGCAGTGCATCTTGTAGATGGTACACACTGCAGCCATGGTGCACTAGTGGTGGAAAAAGTGGATGTTTAAATTGGTGGATGGGGTGCCAATCAAACGGATTGCTTTGTCCTGGATGGTGTTGAGCTTCTTGAGTGTTGTTGGCGCTACGCTCATCCAGGTAAGTGGAGAGTAATCCATCACACTCCTGACTTATGCTTTGTAGATGGTGGAAAGGCTTTGGAGAGTCAGGAGGTGAGACACTCACCACAGAATACCCAGCCTCTGACCTGCTCTTGTTGTCACAGTATTTATGTGGCTGATCCAAGTTTCTGGTCAATGGTGACCCCAAGATATTGATGGTGGGGGATTCGGCGATGGTAATGACATTGAAGTCAAGGGGAGGTGGTTAGCCTCTCTCTTTTGGAGATGGTCATTGCCTGCCACTTGTGTAATGTGAATAATACTTGTCACTTATCAGCCTAAGCGTGGATGCTGTCCAGGTTTTGCTGCATGCATCATGGGCTGCTTCATTTTCTGAGGCGTTGCGAATGAAACTGAACATTGTGCAATCATCAGCGAACATCCCCACTTCTGACCATATGATGGAGAGAAGGTCATTGATGAAGCAGCTGAGGATAGTTGTGCCTAGTACATTGCTCTGAGGAACTCCTGCAGCAATGTCCTGGGGCTGAGATGATTGACTGCCAACAACTACAACCACCTTCCTTTGTGCTAGGTATGATTCCAGCAAGTGGAGAGTTTTCCCCATGATTCCCCTTGACTTTACTAGGACTCCTTGATGTCACACTCAGTCAAATGCTGCCTTGATGTCAAGGGCACTCACTCTCACTTCACCTCTGGAATTCAGCTCTTTTGTCCATGTTTGGACCAAGGCTGTAATGAGGTCTGGGGCCGATTGGTCCTGGCGGAACCCAAATTGAGCATCGGTGAGCATGTTATTGCGGAGTAAGTGCTGCTTGATAGCAGTGTTAATTTTGTTGATGATTGAGAGTAGACTGATGGGGCGGTAATTGTCCGGATTGGACTTGCTGCGCTTTTTGTGTACAGGACATATCTGGACATTTTTCCACTTTGTCGGCTAGATTCCAGTATTGTAGCTGTACTGAAACTGTTTGGTTAGAGGCGCGGCTAGTTCTCTAGCACAAGTCTTTAGAACTACAGCTGGGATGTTGTCAAGACACATTGCCTTTGCTGTTTCCTGTACGCTCAACCATTTCTTGATATCACGTCGAGTGAATTGAATTGCCTGATGACTGGCATCTGGGGACCTCAGGAGGAGGCCGTGATGGATCAACCACTCGGCACTTCTGGCTGAAGATGGTTGCTAATGCTTCAGCCTTGTCTTTTGCACTTGTATGCTGGGCTCTGCCGTCACTGAGGATGGGGATATTCATGGAGCCTCCTCCTCCTGTTAGTTGGTTAATGGTCCATCACCATTCATGATTGGATGTGGCAGGACTGCAGAGCTTTGTTCTGATCCATTAGTTGTGGGATTGCTTTACTCTGCTTATAGCAAGCTGCTTCCGCTGCTTAGCATGCATGTAATGTTATGTTGTCATTTCATCAGGTTGGCACCTCATTTTTAGGTACGCCTGGTGCTGCTCCTGACAATTTTAAAATTGAGACGTTGCTTAACCCGGAGCCAATGTAGGTCAGCGAACACAGAGGTGATGTGTGAGTTAGGATCAGGGACCAGAGTTTTAGATGAGCTCAACTATATGGACGATGTAAGGTGGGAGGCCAGCCAAGAGAGTGTTGGAACAGTCAAATCTAGAGGCAACAAAGGCACGGATGAAGGTTTCAGCAGCAGATGGGCCGAGACATGGTGGAATAATTTACGCAGGTCGTCTTGCAATTTGGCACTGACCTTGATGTTCTGCACATCTAAGTCAAATGCGACGTACCACACTTGCCCACAACCAAATGTCGAATTGAAGTTCTTATTTGCGAGTCTTTGGAAATGCGGCATGCCTGTTGTGAGGCTAACTCCTATCCAGGGTATTCAATGGCAGATCAGTGAAGGACTCCCTCCCACACTGGAAACGTTTCCCCCTTTTGCTGCAAATCCGCATTACAACTTTGTTCCCGTATCTTGTATACGGACCAGAGGAAGCTCTTCTATTGCATGCCTAGGAGTTCCAAACAATAAAGGAGAAATGATTGGACATGTCGAAGATTCCATGCTGAAGTTGACATTCACTAGGTACCGCGGAAACATTATGGTTGTGAAATTCGGCTCCATAGTGCCGGTGATTTTGAGTCAGTTTTGAGTGAAAAATGGCGACTACCCACTTCCAGCATGGTCCGTGCTGAACTCCATCTTAGTAAGGGTGATAGCGTGTGCAGTTCATGCTTGCGCCAGCAGTATGCAGAGAAGACAGATCGTGATGCCCACCATCATATTACGCTGATTTGACGCACGACCTGCCATTCTCAAACTCTCCGCTCCATTCAGCTAATATTAATCACGCACAGCTGAACATGTGTCTAACTGCATGAGGGAGCCCCACCAACGCTACTTAAAGGGATACATCCAATCTGCAGATTAGTTGGTTATTGTTGTCTATTGGCTCTTGCAGAGTCTGGAGGAATACTGGGTTGCTGGAAGAGATTTGAAAAGTTGGTAAAGTGCTGCAGTTGGTGTGTGACCATGACTACACCTTATGCTGGTGAATGCCCACTATCATATGTCAGCTGTGGCTCTGTGGGTAGCACACTTACCTATGAGTCAGAAGCTTGTGTGTTCAAGTCCCACTCCAAGGACTCGAGCACATAAAAACACAGAAGCATCGAAAATAAGTGCCATTCGGCCCTTCGAGCCTGCACCACCATTCAATAAGATCATGGCTGATCATTCACCTCAGTACCCCTTTCCTGCTTTCTTTCCATACCCCTTGATCCCTTTAGTCATAAGGGCCATATCTAACTCCCTCTTGAATATATCCAACGAACTGGCATCAACAACTCTCTGCGGTCAGGAATTCCATAAGTTAACAACTCTCTGAGTGAAGAAGTTTCTCCTCATCTTGGTCCTAAATGGCTTACCCCTTATCCTTCGGCTGTGACCCCTGGTTCTGGACTTCCCCAACATCAGGAACATTCTTTCTGCATCTAACCTGTCCAGTCCTGTCAGAATTTTATATGTTTCTATGAGATCCCCTCTCATTCTTCTAAACTCCAGTGAATACAGGCCCAGACGATCCAGTCTCTCCTCATAGGTCAGTCCTGCCATTCCGGGAATCAGTCTGGTGAACCTTCGCTGCACTCCCTCAATAGAAAGAACGTTCTTCCTCAGATTAGGAGACCAAAACTGTACACAATATTCAAGGTGAGGCCTCACCAAGGCCCTGTGCAACTGCATTAAGACCTCCCTGCTCCTATACTCAAATCCCCTAGTTTTGAAGGCCAACATACCATTTGCCTTCTTCACCGCCTGCTGTACCTGCATGCCAACTTTCAATGACTGATGTACCATGACACCCAGGTCTCGTTGCACCTCCCCTTTTCCTAATCTGCCATCATTCAGAAAATATTCTGCCTTCAGGTTTTTGCCACCAAAGTGGATAACCTCACATTTATCCACATTATACTGCATCTACCATGCATTTGCCCACTCACCTAACCTGTCCAAGTCACCCTGCAGACTCTTAGCGTCCTCCTCACAGCTCACACTGCCACCCAGTTTAGTGTCGTCTGCAAATCTAAGTTGATATTCCAGTGCAGTGCTGAGGGAGTGCTGCACTGTCTAAGGTGCTGTTAAACTCATGGCACTATTTTGAAGAAGAGCAGGGGAGTTATCCCCGGTGTCCTGGCTAATATTGATCCCTCAATCAACATAAAAGAAACAGTTTATCCAGTCATTATCACACTGCTGTTTGTGGGAGCTTGCTGTGCGCAAATTGGCTGCCGCGTTTCCCACATTACAACAGTGACGACACTCCAAAAGTACTTTATTGGCTGTAAAGTGCTTTGAAATGTCCGGTGGTCATGAAAGACGCTACATAAATACAAGTCTTTCTTTCTTTTCTATCCTGGCATTATTCATGATGGATTCATCCTGCGCCAGTCCACTGTGCCAGCGATTTTCCAGCCAGCACAGCGAACCCTAGAGTGGCTGCTTACCGACAACACTATCTGCTCTACATCTGGCCCACTCCACAACCCCATCACATGTGGCAGCACTCATATAATGAGAGCCATGGTGCCATGAGGAACGTCACTGAGCAGACCATCGGGGTGCTGAAACAACTGTTTTGCTGCCTTGACTGCTCGGGAGGAGCCCTCCAGTACTCACCGCAATGCTGGTCTGCTGCATCCTCCACAACTTGGCCATCATGAGGGCGCAGCCCTTGCCACCAAAGGTTCCACAACCACCTCAGGAGGAGAAGGAGGAGGAGGAGGAATAGGAGCAAGAGCAGGAGGAAGAGGAGGAGGAGGCAGCCTGCACATCCACGTTCCAGATGGGCTGTTCTTGAGTGTAGCATCAGACTCTGATTCCCCTAAATGAAATCCCAGATCCCCATTACTCAACACTTCCCATTTTACCATCCTCTGTCACGGAACATCACACTGTCCTTTTGGCTACAATGCAGAAATGAAAGCTACCACAAAAAAAACATTCCAACCAAATTTATGTCAATCAATCCAATAATACATAAGAAAGTCAACTAATCGTCCTTGTGCATTCCCTTATGTCTGTCTTTCGTGTTCTTTTTTCTATTTTAATGCTCTTGCGAAGTGCTCCCCAGTGACTCCAGCATGGCTGTTGGAAGGCTGCTGACGTTGAGAAGGTGAGACTGCAGATGGCCTTGCAGGACAACCTCGAGCAGCTCTGGGCCCACAAGGCCCGGCTGCGGACTGCACTATCTCAACATGGGCGGCAGAAGTCCGGGATGGCTGGTTGGCAGCCAACAGCACAGGCACTGGCAGAGAAGCAGGAGTGGGAGGATGAATACTGTCAGCCTGAGAGAGGACAGCAGGTTCGTCCTCCACGGAGCCACTGCCACTTCCCCGGGGTGGTGCCTCAGCAATCCGAGTAATCTGTTGGAGGACACATTGCTGGACTTCTGTAACACCTGCATGGCCCTTTGAACATTGATAAACACAGCCATGATGGCAGCAGCCTGAGCTTGCATGGCAGAAGACTTAACGTCAGCACTACAGCACTCAGATGTTGGGTGGCTTCCACTTGTGCTGCATTGGAAGCTAAGACATCGGCCATCAGACCCTGCATTGTGGTTGGGTCCACAAGTGCACTAATCGAGTTGTCCATCACTTCCAGCCGCCTGGAAATCATGGGCTCCAAGCTCTGCGCAAAGCCCTGTGCAAAGTTGGTGACGGACTCCACCATGCTCGTTGACAGTGACATCAAGTTCTCTGGCAGGCCTGCCAATGCACCAAGCATTTCTGTGTGCATGCCCATTAGCCACCTTCTTCTATAGGTCGCCCCATCGCAGTCCTCATCTGAGTTCTGTGCAGCAGAGCGTGTGTGCAACTTCTCCCTCCAGGGAGCTGGCTCCTGCGTTTCCCTTTCCCCCTGCCCAGGCTGCAGGCCACTTGTGCCCGGTGACTCCACACGTGCAGATCCCGTCTCTGTACTCCCCTCTAAAGATACTGAAGTGCCAGCATTTGAGCTGGTCCCTGCGAGTGTGAGATCGAGTGACAGTGTCTCATCTTCTCCAGCACTCTCCTCTTGCTCTTCCTGCAGCGGCTGGCCAGGTTAGAGCTCTCGGGTGTCTGAAAGGAGAAAGTCTCAAGGGTAGAGTTGTGGTGCGGCGGGAGGATGGGAAAGCAAGAGGTGAATGCTTACACCATCAGCAGCTTGAAAGTACGAGGAGATTGTGCAATGAAGGGGAGGTGGGATGTGAGGAGGAGGATGAGGTGTGATCTTCAATGGTTTCAGCCCCGCCACTCGCCACAGCCTCAGTGACGGCCCCCTCCAATAATGTTGAGCACTGACTCCTCCCGCAGGCTTACCAGCCCCTGCAGGTTAGGTGATGTTGTCTGCGGTTAGGAGCCACCTTGCCCTGCAAGAGGCAGGGAAGTGTGGTGCAATGTGTTTGGGTGATGTGCCTGTCACGGTTGAATAGCAGGCAAGGTGTGAGATATTTGTCTGAGGCTTGTAGCACGCGGTGTCCACCGGTACACTCGCAGCCTTCTGTGAGAGGTGAGCGGTGGAGGGACTGGAGTGCATCATCACTCCCAGCAACCAAATTTTAATTTGATTTGTCGAATGACCAAAGCTTAATTTGTGAATTTGTCGGTTCTAGTGCCCTTTTTATAAAAAGGGCACTTGATTTATAGTTTTACTTAAAATAGTTGTAGCAACGGTAAGTGTGTGAGGGTGAGGTGAAGCTATGGATGTAAGGTTTGAGTCGTGATTGTTGGTGGGTGAGTGATGCAGGGTGTGGTGTGTTGTGCAGTGTGTGGTGCTCGTCGTGCAGTTGATGGGAGGCGGCATTTGAAGATACATTCATTGATCTTGACCAGTGTGAGGCCATTGAACTTCTTTTCGGCACTGCACCCATGTCCTTGTGGGAAGACTGTTGGCGCTGACCTCGTCGGCAATCTGCTCCCACTGCCTTCGTAGTGTGGATCTGGAGGGCCTGCTGTGGATAGAGGATCTGTCTCCCTCCCTTTCCACCCCCTGCACGAAGGCCTCCAGTGCTGCGTCCAAGAACCTTGGAGCCCGCTCTCTGGCCTGTAGCCATTCTTCCTTGTTCCGAGCCTTGCCTTACCGACCAGTTGCTGCTGCAGGCAGAATACACCTCCCCCTTTAAGAAGTGCAGACTGTCTTTAAGAAGTGCAAGTTAGCTTTAATTGGAGCTAGCTTCACACGAACTTAGGCCCACTGCTAAGCTTTCAGCCACTCAATAATTTTCAAAGGACATTGGGCAGGTACTTAAGGATGATGAACTTACAGGGTTATGGACAAAAAAACGGGGGACGTGACTAAGAGCCAGCACAGGTATGACAGGCTGAATGGCCGCCTGTGCTGTAAGTTTCTATGATTCAAATGAGACATTAGGACAGGTAGCTAAAAGCTTTGAGAACGACATTGGATTTAAGGAGCGTCTTAAAGGAGGAGCGAGGTGTAGAGAGAGGGGGGAGAGGTTTAGGGAGGGAATCTCAGGGCTTCAGGGCTAGACAGCTGAAGGCACGGACACCAATGGTGGAGTGAAGGATATTGGGGATGCACATGTCCATAATTGGAGTCGGCGCAGAGATCTCAAAGGGTTGTAGGGCTACAGGAGGTTACATAGATAGTGAGGGGGCGAGGCCATGGAGGGATTTGAGGACAAACATGCGAATTTTAAAAATTGAGACATTCAAGATCTCCTCTTAGCTGAGCAATGCCAGAATTCTGCACTTGAGGTGCCCATTATCATATCCCACTATTTAATACACTTGTTAAGAAGATGAGAAGATCACACTAGATCCTAGGTGAATCAGCCTACAACCATGTTTATGAAAAAGAACACTGTAATTCTTTCAGAAATGCCCGGAGTGGACCCTCCAAGACTGGCCCTCTCTTCCATTTTTGAGAGAAATAGGTTCAGTGATTCTTCCAGGTACCTTCACATGGATCTTGAAGCTGGAGCAGTCAAACTTGAAGAACCCTCTTTATTGCTGTAATAATCCACCTCCATTTCCCACCCATGTAACCAGGGGGACAGGGTTATCTGGTATGCCCATTATCACCAACTCACTCAGGCAGAAGAGCAATGTGGCAAGGTTTGCTCACTACTTCTTGTTCTACAGTCAAGCGGGCAAGACAACTTATTTCCCAATTAAATGTGGGTCTGGTTCAAGTTGCACACATGATTCAGGTTCAGTGTACCACATGATATGTCCCTTGCTGCATACTGCTGGGCAGGCCACATAGTCCACCTGCCAGACACGAGACTCCCAAAGCAAGTGCCCTACTCGGAACTCCTTCATGGCAAACGAGCCAAAGGTGGGCAGCGGAAACGCTACAAGGACACCCTCAAAGCCTCCCTGATAAAGTGCAACATCCCCACTATCACCTGGGAGTCCCTGGCCCAAGGCCACCCTAAGTGGAGGAAGTGCATCCGGGAGGGCACTGAGCACCTCGAGTCTCAACGCCGAGAGCATGCAGAAATCAAGCACAGGCAGCGGAAAGAACGTGCGGCAAACCAGTCCCACCCTCCCTTATCCTCAACGACTATCTGTTCCACCTGTGACAGAGTCTGTGGCTCTTGTATTGGACTGTACAGCCACCAAAGAATTCACTTCAGGAATGGAAACAAGTCTTCCTCGATTCCGAGGGACTGCCTATGATGATGATGATGACACACTGTATGTCTGTACCCACTCGCTTGCATCACCCCTGTGCTGTGACACAAAAGATTTGGAAGACATTCCACATACCCCTGGGCAGGCATCTTCTCCTTGCTGTCCAACCAGGATATAAAGAAGATCATCCTTCTCCAGATGAAAGATGGCTGAAATGAAGATTCCATGTGACCTCTTATTGCTGTTCCGGGCTCCTTTGCCTCCAGCGGCTCCGTAAGCAGACACCCTGGAGAAAAGGGATTGGAGAGGGACTGCTGAAATAGAGCTGGGACTAAACAGTGAGTGAGTTATTCAAATTAGAGCTGGGTCTAAACAGTGAGGGATCTACTGGAATCAAAGCTGGGTCTAAACAGTGATGGATCTACTGGAATCAGAGCTGGGACTAAACAGTGAAGGATCTACTGGAATCAGAGTTGGGGCTAAACTGTGCAGGATCTACTGGAATCAGAGCTGGGTCTAAACAGTGAGGGATGGACTGGAATCAGAGCTGGGACGAAACTGTGAGGGATCTACTGGAATCAGAGCTGGGACTAAACTGTGAGGGATCTACTGGAATCAGAGCTGGGGCTAAACTGTGCGGGATCTACTGGAATCAGAGCTGGGTCTAAACAGTGAAGGATGGACTGGAATCAGAGCTGGGACGAAACTGTGAGGGATCTACTGGAATCAGAGCTGGGACTAAACTGTGAGGGATCTACTGGAATCAGAGCTGGGGCTAAACTGTGCGGGATCTACTGGGAACAGAGCTGGGACTAAACGGTGAAAGATCTACTGGAAACACAGCTGGGTCTAAACAGCGGGGGATCTATTCGAATTAGAGCTGGGACTAAACTGTGAGGGATCTACTGGAATCAGAGCTGGGACTAAACAGTGAGGGATCTACTGGAATCAGAGTTGGGACTAAACAGCAGGGGATCTATTCGAATTAGAGCTGGGACTAAATAGTGTGGGATCTACTGGAATCAAAGCAGGGACTAATCAAAGTGAGGGACCAAGTGCAATTAGAGCTGAGACTAATTGGTCGACTAAAATCAGAACTCGGACGAAACAGAATGAACGATCTACTGAAATCAGAACTGGGACCAAAGGGAGTGAGGGACCAACTGGTACCAGAGCTGGGACCAAAGGGAGTGAGGGACCAACTGGTACCAGAGCTGGGACCAAAGGGAGTGAGGGACCAACTGGTACCAGAGCTGGGACCAAAGGGAGTGAGGGACCAACTGGTACCAGAGCTGGGACCAAAGGGAGTGAGGAACCAACTGGTACCAGAGCTGGGACCAAAGGGAGTGAGGGACCAACTGGTACCAGAGCTGGGACCAAAGGGAGTGAGGAACCAACTGGTACCAGAGCTGGGACCAAAGGGAGTGAGGGACCAACTGGTACCAGAGCTGGGACCAAAGGGAGTGAGGAACCAACTGGTACCAGAGCTGGGACCAAAGGGAGTGAGGGACCAACTGGTACCAGAGCTGGGACCAAAGGGAGTGAGGGACCAACTGGTACCAGAGCTGGGACCAAAGGGAGTGAGGGACCAACTGGTACCAGAGCTGAGATGAATTGGAGCATTGAGACACAGCAGTTGCAGGTGTGTTTCCTTTAAATGGAAATTCGTGGTCAGACCAAGCCAATCAGCTGGATCCTTTTGAAGCAGTAGGTACTTGTTATGGCAATAGTGGTTAAGGGGAACCTTATTCAAACTCAGCCTTCCGGCAGGTTTGCGTGAAACTGCTCTTACACTGTGCGAGCGGCAGTGGCTCCCAACACCCGAGGGTCTCAGAGTTGGCTCAACTCAAAGATAAGCTTGCTCGGATTCACCAAGACCAACAGTCACTGGTTTGGCTGGCTCCCTGCTCCTTGGCCCGCTTAGATTGATCCTGATTCAGGATGTCCTCATCTCCTGTGCTGACCTTAAAGGAGAATCAGCTTACACATATTTTTTAGTGGCTGGGATCTGCCAAGTCTGGATGCCCTTGAAGGGTCCTTCCGTGTCTAGACCCACAGAGACATTTGTGTGGCGGTAGGCGTTGTTACACTGGGCCTGGGTGGGGCCATTTGGACCGCTCGCTCCACATGATGTAAACCACCAAGCCACATCAGAATAATCTGCAACGAGAAGAAATACATTATTTTTTTTAAGAAGCAAAGTCAAGCGACCATCCCTGATGAGTGATTTTCCAAACTGATTAGGCACACATAATCTAGATACCGCTCGTAACCAAACAGGAGGGGAGGAGTTAGATTACTGCTCAGGCCATCGGCAATACTGCTCCTGAACCTCTCCCAAGTGGTTCTGTCTGACTGGCTATCACTCCACCTCACCTTATCCCTCCACATTCAGCACCTCCTCGCAGATGGAATCATGGATCAAATCTGTGTCCCACCACTTCATGACACAATGCATTGGTGTGCCAACTTGTCCCACCATTACACAGCCAAAGAACATGGTGGTTTCAATCAATTTAAGACCACAAAGTCTTTGCCGTTCATAGGCATATCTTCAGGTTGACTAGAAGGTTAACAATTTAAAAAATTTACTTTAAGGCACAACTTGTTCGTTGACTAATTCCTATTTCTTGAGTTGTAATTTGTTGCTCTTTTATGAATATATTTAAGCTAATCAAGAGCTAGTGAGACACAAATGTTGCATAAGATTTTAAGGGGCAATAAGTCTTCAGGCTGCCTGAGAGCGGCAGCCACAGGGCGGTGCACAATCGCCGGCGACTCTCTGCGGAGAGGCCGCCATTTTGTAAATTGCCCTTCGTGAGTTTTGGAGCGGTGCCCGGGACCGTTCTCCTGCTTTCCCATCGTGCGTGTACGCGCCGACCTGTTACCGACTGGCGGGGCCCCCTTTGCGAAATTTCCCTTTTCCCAGTATTGCCCCAGCTTTTTGTATCGGTGCACTCTCTGTGGCTTGGCGGCCCGGCCGCCCTTAAAGGGGAGGCACACTGCTGCGGCCGCCATGTTATTTTTTTTTGTCGGCTGACTGCCAGGTCGGCCCGACAATTACGCTTCCGATTTCGGCCGGGCCGCCAAGTGGCGGCCTGGCACCCCCCGCTGGCCCGGCCGAAACCCACTCTAGTGGCCCAGTGGACCTAACTTAAAAGTATGCAGAGCTCACAGCGGCCCTCCCATTTAACTGAAGGGGAGAGATGTTGTGACGAGCCAGCGCGGCGCTGATGACCAGTTGGGGCGGGCGACCCGCTGCCAGGGCACTTCCGCCCCGCAGCCCCCACAACTTCAGCCCTGAGCCAAACAAACTTCAAAGTGCCGAATATCAACAGCATCACCACCGCATGGGTTGCGTCGGAGAAAAACTTGAAAAAACAGAGGGTGCGTCCCGTTTCAGGGGCAGGGCAATTTCTACCCCCAGATGTGATAGTTAGATGCAAGACTATATCTTGATGTAAGACCAGGGCATACGGATGCTGAAACACTCATCCATTCTTTTGTTAGCTCTAGACTTGACTATTCCAATGCGCTACTGGCCAGTCTCCGATCTTGCGCCCTACATGAAGTTGAGCTCACCCAAAACTCTGCTGCTCGTATCCTAACTCACACCGAGTCCCGTTCATCCATCACCCTGCACTCGCTGGCTTGCATTGGTTCCCGTTTCGGCAACGCCTCAATTTTCAAATTCTCATCCTTATTTTCAAATCGCTCCATGGCCTCGCCACTCCCTATCTCTGTAACCTCCTCCAGCCCTGCAACCCACCAAGATCTCTGCGCTCCTCTAATTCTGGCCTCTTGCACATTTCTGATTTTCATAACTCAAAAGCCGTGCCTTCAACTGCCTAGGCCCTAAGCTCTGGAATTGTCTCCCTAAACCTCTCCGTCTCTCCATCTCTCTCTCTCTTCCTTTAAGACGCTCCTTAAAACCTACCTCTTTGACCAAGCTTTTGGTCACCTGTCCAAATATCTCCTTATGAGACTTGGCGTCAAATGTTGTTTGATAACGCTGCGAAGCGCCTTGGGACACTACATTAAATGTGCTATAAAATTGCAAGTTGTTAATATTTCTCTACAGCACAGGCTAAGTGAGCTGATTCAATACAGCGCCATCTATGGGAGAAGGGTGTAATTATAGTGTGATGAGTTTACAGAGCTGTCATAGAACCATACAGCACAGAAGGAGGCCATCTGGCCCATCGTGCCTGTGCTGGCTCTTTGAAAGAGCTCTCCAATTAGTCCGTCTGCCCTGCTCTTTCCCCATAGGCCTGCAGAATTCCCTCCTTCAAGTATATATCTAATTCTCTTTTGAAAGGTAGGCTCCATTATAAATGTGGGCATAGGAATTTACAATGGAAATATAAAAATAAGCAAATAAAGAGGGCGATATTGCATACCGCTGGGGCGGTAACAGCTGCAAGGCAGGATTCCTGCGCCAGGCACAGAAGTCCCACCCCGACAGCTAAATTGGGTCTACGGCTCCCGAGAGGAAGTGGAGCGCAAATTCTCGTGCTCCACGTCCTCTCGGGGGCGGGACCAGGGCGCTAACCTCGGGGAATTCTCCAGCGCTACACGGAGAAGGCGGGAGCACAGGGCCCTCCCCTTCCATTAAAGCCTTGGAGAGAAGGGGCCACCACGACACCACTAGGGAGTGGGATTCCGTGGCAGCAGCCCGGCACAGAAGCAGAGTGTCAGGCTGCAACATCGCGGCATGGACCCTGCGACTTGAAGAGGGCAAGGCTGCGACTGGTGAGTCGGCCATTTAAAAAGAATATCGGTGTCGCACCTGCCCGTTAATCTTACAGCAAATTCTGGCCCCTTACCTCTACCAAACTGTCTGTCAACCATCACATCATATATATATTCCTCTATTCACATTTATGATGGAAACCTCCTATGTAAGCTTGTCTCACTGTAACTTTATCCTGACACCAGTGGGAAAATGAGCCAAATGCATTGTAATAACAACTTGCATTTATATAGCACCTTTAAACGTAATAAATCATCCCAAGACGCTTCTCAGGAGTATAATCAGTCAAAGAAATTGACACCGAGCCACATAAGGAGACATTAGGACAGTGACCAAATGCTTGGTCAAAGAGTTGGTTTTAAGGAGTGTCTTGAAGGAGGAGGGCAAGATAGAGAAGCGGAGAGATTTAGGGAGGGAATTCCAGAGCTTAGGGCCCAGGCAGCTGGAGGCAGGGCCACCAATGGTGGGGCAATGGAAGTGGGGGTTTCATAAGAGGCCAGAATTGGAGGAGTGCAGAGATCTGGAGGGTTATAGAGCTGGAGGAGGTTAGAAAGATAGGGAGGGGTGAGGGATTTGAACAGAAGGATGCGAATTTTAAATTTGATGTGTTGGAGGACCTGGAGCCAATGTAGGTCAGCGACCACAGATGTGATGGGTGAGCAGGACTTGGTGCAAGTTAGGATATGGGCAGCAGAGTTTTGGATGAGCTCAAGTTTTAAACTAATGTGGCAGGTAAAAATTATTATATAACGTCTTATGAACCTGGTAGAAGTTCTACACAATTTGTACCATATAATACATAAACTAATTATGCAATATTTTTTTCAATGCGATTACCTGATGGGGCAAACTCTGGCATAGGATAGAGAAATGGCAACTCCTCAAATTCTTGCAATGAGTCATCCTCCAATGTCATTGGTTCAGTCTCTGTGCAGGCAACAAAGGCAGATTAGTACAGAATATTTGGCAGAATAACAGACCCATAGTGGTGGTGCCATGACACTTTAGAGCACTAACGCATGGCTGCCAACAATGGTGATGGATGGGGCTGATGACCACAATGCAATATGCTGAGCTCTCCCCATATAAAAAGGGTGTCGCCATGGGAACAGAGGAATAAGGATAGGCCATTCATCCCATCGATCCTGTTTCATCGTCCAATTAGATCATGGCTGGTTTGTTTCTTAGTTACAATTTAGTGAGAATCCCACGGGTGAAGCCTCGCAAAATAATAAAATACTGAACGAGAGTTGCTTTAACAGCACGGGCAATGGGTAGCGTACCCACAGGGTTGCAAATGGAGCCGCCCAGGTGTTATGGTACTGAGCCATATGGACTGTGGGGTTCCTGTGCTATATTCGCTGATCTTACGTAGAATTATATAGAATTTACAGCACAGTAACAGGCTATTCAGCCCAACTAGTCTATGCTGGTGCTTAAGGTCCTCTTGAGCCTAGTCCCATCTTACTTCATCTCACCCGATCCTTCTATTTCTTTCTGTCTCTTGTGTTTATCTAGCTTCCCTAAAGGCATCTATGCTACTCGCATTAACTGCTTCATATGGTGCTGAGTTCCACATTCTAACCACTCTCTAGGGAAAGAATTTCTCCTGAATTCTCTGTTGAATTTATTGGTGACTATCTTATATTTATGGTCCATAGTTTTGGACTCCCCACAAGTGGAAACATTTTTTCTACCTCTATCTTATCAAACCCATTGATAATCTTAAAGACCAGCTAACCCCTCAGACTTCGCTTTTCTAAAAGAGCCTCAGCCTGTTCAGAAAGTTGAGGAAGGGATTTGGAAGATTAATGATGGCTATGAATGAAGGAGGGCAGAGCTTATCAAAAACAACAACAACTTGCCTTTCTATAGCACCTTGAACGTAGTAAAACGGCCCAAGGCTCTTTGCAGGAGCCATTATCAAACAAAGTTTGGCACCGGGCCACATAACGAGACTTTAGGGGTGATGGCTAAAAGCTTGGTCAAAGAGGTAGGTTTTAAGGAGCATCTTAAAGGAGGAAAGAGAGGTAGAGAGGTGGAGAGGTTTAGGGAGGGAATTTCAGTGCTGAGGACACTGTATTTTCGGATGATGTCGCCGAAGGGCAGCAAGTAGATGAGCAATAGGAGGGGGCCAAGGAAAGATCCGTCCAGAAAGAACCTGCAGATAGTAATGCAATCTATTGCTTAATATAGACTGTGTGGATGGTCACACCCTTAGTAATGGAGTCTATTTATTAATACAGAGCGTGGAGATGGTTGCAATGTTAGCAATGGAATCTATTTATTAATACAGGCTTGTGATGGCTCCCATTCTAATATTAATGGAGTTTCCCTATAATTACAATGATGCTCACAGTGTCTCTGAGACCTATGCTGCTTAATGTCTGCTCCCGGAGCTGTCTTCCTGATTCATTTATTGTAATGTATCAGTTGCTTCAATTAAGTAATTAAGAGCATCACAAAGCTCTTTCAATATTGCTGTTGGCACTCGCAGGAATAAATAATTACTGGAGTCATGTTATGTTAAAGTAGCTTTCCAAGGAGGGTTTGTAAAAGCCTTATTCATGAGTATTTTCTGAAGGCACAGCAAGCACATGCTAGTGAGTTCAATATAACAACATCTTGTATAATGTCCCTGCAGGCTTTACTATTCCATTGCTTCAAGATGGCTACAGCTGGTTCACACTGTAACATTGGGGCTGTACAATATTAGGAAATGAAATGGAACAAGATATTTATGGCGTGCATCAGTCCTGAGGCCCTTCCATTGCATTTTTGCATACTATTCCAGCAAAATACTGTTCTCAATGTGCACAGCACTTTTATGCTTTAGAATTTTAACCTGCTCCCACCCCAAAAGAATAAAGTGCCTGTTGCCTCTAAAGTTAGTGTTCAGCATCCTTTGATATAGAATATCCCAGCCAAAATAGAAAATGTCCACTCTGCAATATTCCTGAAATTGCAATGTGAGGGGGTGGGGGAGAGTGAGAGAGACAGAGAGAGAGAGAGAGAAATAGAGCAAAAGAGAGAGAGAGAGAAGAGAGAAAGTAGAGAGAGAGAGAGAGATGGGGGCAGAGAGAGAGACAGAGACAGAGAGAGAGAGAGAGAGACAGAGGGAAAGAGAGAGCAACAGATGCAGAGAGCGAGAGAGGGCAACATAGGGACAGAGAGACAGAGAGTGGAGAAAGATGGAGGCAGAGAGGAAGGGCAGAGAGAGAAGGCAGAGGGATGCAGAGCAGAGATAAAGATGGACAAAGATACAGATATAGAAGGACAGAGAGCAAGTGAGGGCGATAAATGAAAAGAGATACAAGTAGAGAGACAGAATGTGAGATATCTGGAAAGAAAGATAACCTTGGAGAGAGGAGACAAAGAAAAAACAAAAAAGAAAGTCCTTCAAAGACTCTGGCTTTCCAAATCTGATGAAGGTTCCACCAAACCCTCAGAGAAGCAGTGAGTGGGCACACAGACAAGTGGGAGCCTGGTTCATCTTTTTCCTCCAGATGCTGTCAGACCAACTCTGGATCAACAGCGGTTTCCGTTTTTGTTTCTGATTTTCAGCGTTTGCAGTTATTTTTAATTTGTACTGTTTGTCTTAGCTTGTCAAGCAAGATTCTGACCTCCCAGTGGCTCAACAGTTTATCCTCCCCACCTACCACCCCCATAACTTCAAATTCTCACTCTCACCTTTGATTTCTTGCTTTATTTCAACCAAACTTAATGCAAACTTCAAGAACAGCATCTCACCTTCCTCCTGGATACTCTACAACCTTCTGGTCTACAAGGTAGAAGGTTGTTATGCAAAAAAAAGATTGGGACAGTCCCAACGCAGACATGTGCCATGCTCAATAACTCTGCTGTCCATTTCACATACAAACCATACACCCAGCTGAGAGGAGACTTTCACCATGTCAGCTTGGGTTAGATTTGAATGTGGGTCCCAGAAATGAAAGGGCCCTGTTTAACCTGCTGCACCAACCAGTTGGCCACTGCTTGTGTTTATACACTGCTGATTGCTGATATGAAAGGGAAGCAGTGAGGCTGTGTTATCTCAATCAGTGAATGAAGATCTCCCAGTGACATTTCTCAAAGTACTGCTTTGTTACTATCAGGAGTCTCACCTCCTGACTCCCCAACCCTTTCCCCCATCTACAAGGCGCAAGTCAAGAGTGTGATGGAATACTCTCCACTTGCCTGGATGAGTGCCCAACAACACTCAAGAAGCTCGACACCATCCAGGACACACTTGATCGACTCACCATCCACCACCTTAAACATTCACTCCCTCCACCACCGACGTACCATGGCCGCAGTGTGTACCATCTACAAGAAGCACTGCAGCAACTCAGCAAAGCTTCTTCAGCAGCACCTCCCGAACCCATGACCTCCACCACTGAGAAGGACAAGGGCAGCAGATGCATGGGAACACCACCACCTCCAAGTTCCCCTTCAAGTCGCACAACATCCTGACTTGGAAGTATATCTCCGTTCCTTCATTGTCACTGGCTCAAAATCCTGGAACTTGTTCCCTAACAGTACTGCGGGAGAACCTTCACCACATGGACTGCAACGGTTCAAGAAGGCGGCTCACCACCACCTTCCCAAAGGCAATAAGGGATGGGCAATAAATGCCGCCTTTCCAACGACACCCACATCCCAGGAACAAATAAAAATAAAGAGGCAACACCAAACCTGTCACTCACCCTCTCAACTCCCCACCGCCGCCTCCAACCACCCCGCCAATATGCCTCATCCAAACCCTCACCCTGCCTCCAACCCCCCCAACACCCCCATCCAACCCCCCCCACTCCAACACCCCCCCTCTAACCACCCCCCAGTCTCCAACCCCCCCTCCAACCCTCCCATCCCCCCTCCAACACCCCCCGCCTGCAACCCCCCCTCCAACCCCCCCGCCTCCAACCACCCAAACTCCAACACCCCCTCCAACCCACCCGCCTCCAACCCCCCGCCTTTACAACCCCCCGCACTCCAACACCCCCATCCAACCCCCCCCACTCCAACATCCCCCTTCTAACCTCCCCCCCATCTCCAACCCCCTGCCAACCCCCCCAACATCCCCCCTCCAACTCCCCCCGCCTGCAACCCTCCCTCCAACCCCCCCCGCCTCCAACCCCACACACTCCAACACGCCCTCCAACCCCCCGCCTCCAACCCCCCACACTCCAACACCCCCTCCAACCCCCCCGCCTCCAACCCCCCGCACTCCAACCCCCCCTCCAACCCCCCCGCACTCCAACACCCCCATCCAACATCACCCCTCTAACCGCCCCCCGATCTCCAACCCCCCCCTCCAACCCCCCCAACATCCCCCCTCCAACTCCCCCCGCCTGCAACCCCTCCCTCCAACCCCCCGGCTCCAACCCCCCCAACATCCCCCTTCCAACCCCCCCCGTCTCCAACCCCCCACACTCCAACCCCCTCCAACACTCCCCCTCCAACCTCCACGCCTCCAATCACTCCCCCCAACCCCCCCACTCCAACACCCCCCTTTTCAACACCACCCGCCTCCAACCAACCCCCCCTCCAACACCCCCTCTCCACTCCCCTGCCTCCAACCCCCCTCACTCCAACACCCCCCCAACCCCCCCGCCTCCAACCAGCCCCCCAACACACCATTCCTCCAACACACCTCCACCTCCAATATACCTCCCTCCAAAACAACACCCCTCCAACCACCCCCCCAACACCCCCCTCCAACCCCCCCACTTCCAACCAACCCCTCCCACCCCCCCTGCCTCCAATCTCCCCCTCACTTCAACACCTCCCCAATCCCCTCCGCCTCCAACCAGCCCCTCCAACACACCCTCCCTCCAACTCACCTCTCCTCCAAAACACCCCCCCTTCAACACATCCCCCCACCAACACCCCCCCAACACACACCCCCGCCAACACACACCCCCTCCAACACACCCCCCCTCCAACACACCCCCTCCAACACACCCCCCCTCCAACACCCCCCAACACACACCCCCTCCAACACACACCCCCTCCAACCCCCTCCAATACCCCCCCCAACACACCCCCTCCAACACACCCCCCTCCAACACCCCTCCAACACACACCCCCTCCAACACCCCTCCAACACACACCCCCTCCAACACACCCCCTCCAACACACCCCCCCTCCAACACACACCCCCTCCAACCCCCTCCAACACCCCCCCTCCAACACACCCCCTCCAACACACAACCCCTCCAACCCCCTCCAACACACTCCCCCTCCAACACACTCCCTCCAACACACCCCTCCTCCAACACACCCCTCTCCAACACACCCACCCACCAACAACCCCCCCTCCAACACCCCCCCTCCAACACACCCCCCCTCCAACACACCCCCTCTAACACACCCCCCCTCCAACACAACCCCTCCAACACACACCCCATCCAACACACACCCCATCCAACACATCCCCTCCAACACCCCCCAACACACCCACCTCCAACACACCCCCCCTCCAACACACACACCCTCCAACACACCCCCTCCAACACATCCCCCTCCAACTCACACACTCTCCAACACACTCTATCCAACACACACCCCCTCCAACACATCCCCTCCAACACCCCCCCAACACACCCCCCTCCAACACACCCCTCTCCAACACACCCCCCCAATACACACACCCCCCTCCAACAGACCCACCTCCAACACACCCCCTCCAACACATCCCCTCCAACACCCCTCCAACACACCCCCCTCCAACACCCCCCCCAACACACCCCCCTCCAACACACCCCCCTCCAACACACCCCCTCCAACACATCCCCTCCAACACACCCCCCTCCAACACACCCCCCTCCAACACACCCCATCCAACACATCCCCACCAATACACACACCCCATCCAACACACCCCCCCTCCAAAACACCCACCTCCAACACAACCCCTCAAACACACCCCATCCAACACATCCCCTCCAATACACCCCCCCCCTCCAACACACCCCCTCCAACACATCCCCTCCAACACATCCCCTCCAACACATCCCCTCCAATACACACACCCACCTCCAACACACCCCATCCAACACACCCCCCTCCAACACACCCCCCTCCAACACACCCACCTCCAACACCTCCCTCTCCAACACACCCCTCCAATAAACTCCCTTCAACACACCCCATCCAACACATCCTCCTCCAACACACACTCCTTCCAATCACACGCCCCCTCCAACAATCCCCTCCAAAACACACCCCTCCAACACACACCCCTTCCAACATCCCCCCTCCAACACACACCCCCTACAACCACATGCCCCCTCCAGCAACTCCCCCCCTCCAACCACACCCACCCTCCAACACGCCCTCCCTCCAACCACCCACCCCATCCAATAACCCACACGCCTTCCAAACCCGCCTCCACCCCCGCTCCCGCCGCCTCCAATACACCCCCCCACTGGTTCTGCCAACACTTACCATCAGCAGCAATCCCTTGTAGTGTATCAGTTTCCAACTGGTCTGGTGCATGAAGGTGCATCTGCCCGGATGCTGCAGATCCTTCGGTGAGACAAATCTTGAAGCCTGCAACTGAAAGGGAAGTGGACAACCGTGAGAGACTTTGTGGTGGGGTCCCAAACCCTTTGACCCATAGGTCCTCGGTGACATTTAGCGGGGAGTACGGACGGCCGTGTGCAGCCACAGAAATGGTTTACATTCTTTGGATAACAGACACTCGGCCCTGAGCCTAACATAAGAGCTGGAATTATGTCATATGTTAGAACTGTTATGTATGCAATACCTTGTAACCAGCATTCTACCGCCACCAGAGGGTACATCTATTGGACTCCCAAGGCATCCCAGCATCCCTTGGGAGCACTGTATATAAACAGGCCTTCCATGCTGTGCCAGCACTCTGGAGTCAGAATAAAGAGACTAAGGTCACACTTACTCAAGTCCACAGTACTCAGTCACATTGCTTTATTTGAGACATAACAACCGGCGACGAATAATAAATAACGAACCATCACGCGAAAATGCAGAGAATTGTTGGTATCCTGGAGAAATTCTCAGAAGGGGACGATTGGGAGGCCTTCGTGGAGCGACTTGACCAATACTTCGTGGCCAATGAGCTGGAAGGGAATGAGAACACTGCCAAACGAAGGGCGATCCCCCTCACCATCTGTGGGGCAACAACCTGTGGCCTCATGAAGAATCTTCTTGCTCCGGTGAAACCAACAACCAAATCGTATGAAGAACTGTGCACGCTGGTCCGGGAGCATCTAAATCCGAAGGAGAGCGTTCTGATGGCAAGGTATCGATTTTATACATGTCAACGGTCTGAAGGCCAGGAAGTGGTGAGCTACGTCGCTGAACTAAGGTGCCTTGCAGGACATTGCGAATTCGGTGGATTCCTGGAGCAAATGCTTGGCATTTTTGTGCTTGGCATTGGCCATGAGGTTATCCTTCGCAAACTATTGACTGTTGAAACACCAAACCTGAGCACAGCCATAACGATAACCCAGGCATTTATGTCCACCAGCGATAACACCAAACATAAAGATACATCGGCAAGTACTGTACACAAAGTAACATCGTTTTCAGGCAAGAATGCATATGGCAGAATGTATATGTCTACAGCTACACGACCTCAGATGACCCAGAGTCCACCATCAAGTGTGAATGCGAGGCAATTGACATGTTGTTGGCGCTGTGGAGGTGATCATCGAGCCTATCAATGCCACTTCAAACACTATGCGTGCAAAGGGTGTGGAACAATGGGACACCTCCAGCGAATGTGCAGATGAACTGCAAACCCTGCAAACCACCACGTTGCAGAGGAAGGCTGATCCATGGCAGATCAAACTGAACTAGAGACTCGAACCGAGGAGGCAGAAGTGTACGGGGTACACACCTTCACCACGAAATGTCCACCGATCATGTTAAAAGTTGAATTGAACGGAATTCTAGTCTCCATGGAACTGGACACGGATGCGAGTCAGTCTAACATGAGCAAAATGACCTTCGAGAGGCTGTGGTGCAACAAGGCACAAAGGCCCAAGCTGAGCCCTATTCATACCAAGCTGAGAACTTACACTAAAGAGCTGATCCCTGTAATTGGCAGTGCAGCAGTAAAAAGTCTCCTATGATGGAGCGGTGCACGAACTACCACGATGGATTGTACCAGGAGATGGCTCTACACTGTTCCGCAGAAGCTGGCTGGGAAAAATCCGCTGGAACTGGGACGACATCCGAGCGCTTTCGTCTGTCGACGACGCCTCACGTGCCCAGGTTTTGAGCAAGTTCCCGTCGTTGTTTGAGCCAGGCATCGGAAATTTCTCTGGGGCAAAGGTACAGATCCACTTGGTTGCCTGTACACGACCTATACACCACAAGGCACGTGTGGTGCCATACATGATGCGAGAGAAAGTGGAGATCGAGCTGCACAGGCTGCAATGAGCAGTTATCATCGCGCTGGTTGAGTTCAACGAGTGGGCCAGTCCAATTGTTCCGGTTCTCAAGGGCGATGGCACGATCACAATTTCTGGGGACTATAAATTAACGATTAACCATTTTTCGCTGCAGGACCAGTACCCGCTACCCAAGGCAGACGACCTACTTGTGACGCTGGCAGGAGAGAAGATGTTCACCAAGTTGGACCTGACCTCGGCCTACATGACGCAGGAGCTGGCGGAATCTTCGAAAGGCCTCATCTGCATCAACACGCACAAAGGTCTGTTCATCTACAATAGATGCCCGTTTGGGATTCGATTGGCCGCGGCTATTTTTCAAAGGAACATGGAAAGTCTGCTAAAGTCGGTTCCGCGTACTGTGGTTTTCCAGGACGACATATTGATCACAGGTCGGGACACCATCGAACACTTGCAGAACCCAGAAGAGGTTCTAATCGGCTAGATCGTGTGGGACTCAGGTTGAAACGCTCGAAGTGTGTTTTCCTGGCACCAGAGATCGAGTTCTTAGGCAGAAGAGTCGCAGCAGACGGCATCAGATTCATCGACGCCAAGACGGAGGCTATCAAGAACTCGCCTAGACCACAGAACGTGATGGAACTTGTTCGTTCCTGGGACTCCTCAATTATTATGGTAATTTTCTACCCAGGTTAAGCACCTTGCTAGAACCTCTACATGTGTTGCTACGCAAGGGAGATGTTGGGTTTGGGGGAAATTACAAGAGACTGCTTTTGAGAAAGCCAGAAATCTGTTATGTTCCAACAAACTGCTTGTTCTGTATGACCCATGTAAACGTTTAGTGCTAGCTTGCGCTGCGTCTTCGTACGGGGTCGGGTGTGTGTTACAACAAGCAAACGAATCGGGAACATTGCAACCGGTCGCTTATGCGTCCAGGAGTTTGTCCAAGGCCGAAAGGGCCGACAGCATGATCGAAAAAGAAGCTCTGGCATGAATTTACGGGGTGAACAAAATACACTAGTATCTGTTTGGGCTTAAGTTCGAGTTAGAAACTGACCATAAGCCGCTCATATCGCTATTCTCAGACAGCAAAGGTATTAATACCTCTGCTCACATCCAAAGATGGGCACTCACGCTGTCTGCATATAACTATGTAATTCGCCACAGGCCAGGCACAGAGAACTGCGCTGATGCTCTCAGTCGGCTACCATTGCCCACCACCGGGGTGGAAATGGCACAGCCTGCAGACTTGCTCTTGGTGATGGACGCATTTGAAAACGAAAAGTCACTTGTTACAGCCCGCCAGATCAGGACCTGGACCAGCCAGGATCCTTTACTGTCCCTGGTAAAAAACTGTGTCCTCCATGGGAGCTGGTCCAGCGTTCCAGCGGAGATGAATGAAGAGATCAAGCCGTTCCAGTGGCACAAAGACGAAATGTCCATACAGGCGGACTATCTTTTGTGGGGTAATCGCGTGGTTTTGCCTAAGAAAGGCAGGGAAACGTTCACACGCAACCTACATAGTACCCACCCAGGCATAGTAATGATAAAAGCTATAGCCAGATCCTTTGTGCGGTAACCTGGCATCGACTCAGATTTGGAGTCTTGCGTGCGCCAATGCAACACTTGCTCTCAACTGGGCAATGCACCCAGGGAGGCACCGCTAAGTTTGTGGTCATGGCCCTCCAAACCGTGGTCTAGGATCCACACTGACCTCGCTGCCCGTTTCTAGGCAAAATGTTTTTGGTTGTTGTGGATGTTTATTCAAAATGGATTGAGTGTGTAATAATGTCTGTAAGCACGTCCACTGCCACCATCGAAAGCCTACGAGCCATGTTTGTCACACACGGCCTGCCTGATGTCCTTGTCAGTGACAATGGGCCATGCTTCACCATGGCTGAATTCAAGAAATTCATGACCCGCAATGGGATCAAGCACGTCACATCTGCCCCGTTCAAGCCCGCATCTAATGGCCAGACAGAACGGGCAGTCCAAACCATCAAGCAAAGCTTGAAACGCGTGTCGGAAGGCTCCCTGCAGACCCGCCTGTCCCGAGTCCTGCTCAGCTACCGCACAAGCCCCCCCTGCCGAACTGCTCATGAAAAGGGCACTCAAAACAAAGCTCTCTCTAGTCCACCCTGATTTCCAAGATCATGTCAAGGGCAGGCGGCATCAACAAAGCATGTACTATAATCGCGCAAATTTGTCACACGATATTGAAGTCAATGACCCTGTATTTGTACTCAACTATTGACATGGTCCCAAATGGCTCGCTGGCACTGTCGTAACCAAAGAAGGGAGTAGGGTGTTTGAGGTCAAACTTGCAAATGGACTAACTTGCAGAAAGCATTTGGACCAAACCAAACTGCAATTCAGACAGCCACTAGCAACCTGAAGAGGACACCACCAACTTCGACCCTCCGATACACACACAAGTGACAACCGACAACACGGTTGACCACGAAGCTGAACTCACCATCCCCAGCAGCCCAGCAAGGCCAGCTGCGCAGCAGCCCAGTGAAGGTCCAACCAATTCACCTGCACCTGTGTTTGTACCGAGACGATCGACTAGGGAGCGGAAAGCCCCAGATCATCTCACCCTGTAAATAAGTGTACTATTGACTTTGGGGGGAGTGATGTTATGTATGCAACACCTTGTAACCAACATTCTACCGCCACCAGAGGGCGCATCTGTTGGAGTCCCAAGGGATCCCAGCATCCCTTGGGAGCACTGTATTTAAGCAAGTCTCCCATGCTGTGCCAGCACTCTGTAGTCAGAATAAAGAGACTAAGGTCACTTACTCAAGTCCACAGTACTCAGTCACATTGCTTTATTTGAGACATAACAAGAACGGTATTCATTCAATTTGAGAATCAGGGCTCAAATCCAAGCCCAGTTGGAAGGGATCTGTCATGAGGATTGGGTGAAGGCACTTGTCACATTCCAGCTGTATTGCCTGTGCTGACTTAAGTGCGACTTGGATGAGACTTTGAACAAGAAAACTTGAGTTGTGCTGTATTTGCCTCTCCTTTCCTATATGCTCAATTCTTAGGGGCCGAAATTGCCCTTTTCTAGAAGGCCTTTGGTATCCTGAACGTGGAGGCCACGGGTCAGTGCGGAATGGCCACCGAGTCTCCGCGGAGGGCCTGCCAATGTGAAAATTGCCCTTCCTCAGGTTTGGAGCAGTGAAGGGGACCGTTTTTCCGTTTTCTCACCGCGGTGTGCATGTACCGACCTCTTAACGACTGGCGGGGACCCCTTCACGAAATTGCCCCTTTCCCGGAATTACCCGTGGGAGTGGCCCCGCCACCAGTCGGTGCCCCGAAAGCTGTCGGTGCCCTTTCTGTGGCTTGGCGGCATGGCCGCCCTTAAAGGGGAGGTCACGCTGCTGGCGAGGCCATCTGATTTTTTGTTGTCAGCCGACTGCCAGGTCAGGCCGACAATTATGGCCACAGGTTCGGCTGAGCTGCCAATAGGCAGCCCGGCACTCCCTCTTGTGTGCCAGGCTGCTGGCCCAGCCAAAACCCTCCCTGGTGGCTTAGTGTTTGCCAATAAAGTGGCTGCAGAGTTCGCAGTGGCTCTCCCCTTTAACTGAAGGGGAGAGATGTTGTGACACGCCAGTGCAGTGACGTCATCAGCCCCACGCTGATGCCTTGCAGCATTGCTCACTCCACCCCGCCCCCACTTCCACCCCGACCCCACTTCCACCCCGCCCCCACTTCCACCCCGACCCCACTTCCACCCCGACCCCACTTCCACCCCGCCCCCACTTCCACCCCGACCCCACTTCCACCCTGCCCCCACTTCCACCCCGCCCCCACTTCCACCCCGACCCCACTTCCACCCCGCCCCCACTTCCACCCCGACCCCACTTCCACCCCGACCCCACTTCCACCCCGACCCCACTTCCACCCCGCCCCCACTTCCACCCCGACCCCACTTCCACCCCGACCCCACTTCCACCCCGACCCCACTTCCACCCCGACCCCACTTCCACCCCGCCCCCACTTCCACCCCGACCCCACTTCCACCCTGCCCCCACTTCCACCCCGCCCCCACTTCCACCCCGACCCCACTTCCACCCTGCCCCCACTTCCACCCCGCCCCCACTTCCACCCCGAACCCACTTCCACCCCGCCCCCACTTCCACCCCGCCCCCACTTCCACCCCGACCCCACTTCCACCCTGCCCCCACTTCCACCCCGCCCCCACTTCCACCCCGCCCCCACTTCCACCCCGACCCCACTTCCACCCCGCCCCCACTTCCACCCCGCCCCCACTTCCACCCCGACCCCACTTCCACCCTGCCCCCACTTCCACCCCGCCCCCACTTCCACCCCGACCCCACTTCCACACCGCCCCCACTTCCACCCCGACCCCACTTCCACCCCGACCCCACTTCCACCCTGCCCCCACTTCTGCCCCTCTGGTGATGGCCACTCCGCCCTGCCCGCACTTCCGCTTTGCCCCCACTTCCGTCCCGCTAGTGATGGCCACTCTGCCCCTCCCCACTTCTACCCTGCCCCCACTTCCACCCCATCCCCACTTCCACCCCTCTCAGGTGAACGTAAAAGATCCCATGACACTATTTCAAAGAAGAGCACAAACACGAAAACAGATTATGTGGTCATTATCACATTGCTGTTTGTGGGAGCTTGCTGTGCACAAATTGGCTGCTGCGTTTCCTACATTACAACAGTGAGTACTACACTCCAAAAATACTTAATTGGGGCGACCTCAGGCTGTGAAAAGTGTTATATAAATGCAAGTTCTTTCTTTCTGTAAAGTTGTCTTGACATTTGCACATCTACTTTATTTTCATATTCAAAATGTAATTCACCAGGCATCAATTTATTTTGGGCTGCAAAGGCAAGATTATAAGAAGCTCATAAATGAAAGAAAATATACCAAATAAAACTGTCAAAAGAAACATATTTGGGAGGACAGGGCAAATTGCTTAGAAGATACACCTTTAGCTCCTTGATGCCCCACTCCATCAACAACAACAACAGCTACATTTATATAGTGCCTTGAATGTAATAAAATGGCCCAAGGCACTTAACAGGAGCATTACCAGACAACATTTTACACTGGACCTCATAAGGAGGTATTAGGACAGGTGACCATAAGCCTGCTCAAAAGATAGGTTTCAAGGAGTGTTCCAAAGGAGAAGAGAGAGCTGGAGCGTCAGAAGGTTTAGCGATGGAATTCCAGAGCTTGGGGCCTAGGCAGCTGAAGGCATGGCTGCCAATGATGGGGCGATGAAAATCATTGAGGAAATTTTACTTTTATGTTCCTGAGATTATTTCCTGATGGGATGTTGGAGACATCTACAAGATCTGACAGGCCTGTCCCCGCGTCCACTTTCAGTGTAGCTACTTCTTGTCACATACCCCAGGCCTTTAATAAAAGCCTTTTGGAACTGTACATTGTTTATAATATGCAATGCAATACATTCAATATGCCAAGGCAGCAAGAAGGTGAGTGACAAGGTTCAGGGTGAGCAATGTGCGACAGATCTAGCTAGGTCCACCTCAGCGGTCAGTATCTAAGTTCGCCTGTGTAATAGACGCCTTTTAGACCTCCACCTCAGCAAAGGCCACTGAGATTGGTAGAAGATGGAGACCTCACACTTTCTCTGTACATGGGGTCCTTGTGAAGGAACCAATGCTCCATCTTTAATTGGGCCACCTTGAAAATGGGCTGAAGAAAAATAGATTCCAAGCTCAGCTCAAGACCTCATCTTTATGCCTCTAGCTTTCTGTAATGTGTGCACCGTGTGAGTAAGCTCACAGGTTTGTAGAGCTGTTGAGTTGTGAGTGGCTTAGCCAGTCACATGATGTTCCCAAGGCTCAATAAAACCCCAGCCAGTTGGATTCGGGGGATCCACGATAAGGCAGGTGGTTGTGAGCCGGGTGGATGAACTGGTAATGTGTAGTGTGATTGTTAAACCTTTTGCTAATAAACCAACTAGTTCTTAATAGCAATGTGTTGCTGTGAATTCTTAAGCAAAGAACCTATGATGCAAATACATCACACTTTCCTTACTCAAAGAGTAAAGGCCATGAGCTGAGTGCATAGCTTCCTCATCAAACATCTTCATTATGTTGGTAAGATGCCTTGGTGAAAGCCCCATCAACATATATTGGCTCGCTGCCGTCTCTCCAAGGGGTCTCCCGCCAGCTTTCCCATGGAATAGTTCCTTACTCATAGTCCCACGTGACCGAGACAGAACCTTGGCCTGAGCGAAACTATTCAAAGAGCTGAAGGGCTTTTACAACTCACTACTTGGGACCATTCATTAACAGTCTGCAGCAGTAAGCATTGCCCATTGAGCCTGAGGCTCCCTCGATCCCCCCGCCCCCCCCCGCTCAGCTACGATTCCCGTGAGCCTCCTTCAGCATGGCAACCCGGGCACGGTGCCAAGGGCTCTTTCTTTCCACGCTCCCACTACCTTGCCGATCTTCAAACAAGGGCACCTCACATTTACTCAGCCTGACTGCCAAGATTGGGCGGGTGAATTGGTGGTGGTGGGAGGGGGTGGGGTTGGGAGATTAAGCTTTTCAGGCCATTGTTTTCGCTCAATGTCCACGACTACTATAAAGATCCGCCCCACCCTCCACCCCTCACCCAGAATTCAGTACAGTTATTGGACCCTCATTTATTGGACATCCAATTCTCAGCAGCAAATTCTTTCGCCGCTGAGACTACATTTTACCTCGGTGCTTTTGAGATTGATTAATGCGGAGCCCAGTAACGGTACAATCAGTATTCGTAACAGAGGAGTGTTTTGTGGTTGCCTATTGAGTACTCTCTGCATGCAGCCGCATCAATTCATAACAGAGAGAGGGAGCGTGAGCGAAGAGAGAGAGAGAGAGAGAGACGGTGGGGGGTGGGGGGGGGGGGAAGAGAAAGAGCCTTTTGTTGAGGCATCTTTTGACTAAATGACAGAATGATGAATTAACCTCACGGAACACAACAAAAGCAAAGGGCTGACATTAAGCCGGCCTCACTCACCCATCTCACAGTTCATTGGAGATCTGTCATATTAATCCTGTTTCTACATCTGCTTGAATAAGGAAATACATTTTAAGAGAGACAGAGAGTGAGCATATTATTTTTTATAAAAGCATTGAGAGACTCGGGCATATCCAATGAATTAAAGAGGGTTGGAATCTAGAAGGCAAGGAAATCTGCCCCAAGCTCCGAGAATTCCTAAACAAAGCAGTTGGAAAAGAAATCCAGCTGGATCAAGCCCAGGTCTTTGTGTGTAGGTTGATTCACGTTTTCTAAGAAGCCGGGAAATGGTACTGGAGCAAGACTACAGCTATCCCCCCAAACAATGACAACAGGAAGCTTGGGCCCTTGTGTGTGTGTGTGATTCAGGAGTCACGCCTAAGGTTTTCAGCTAACCCACTGTCTCCAATTTAAGCCCCTCTTTCGCTCTAACAAAAAGGCATGACAGCAGCCGCCACATTTCTCCTGCTTGTTTCCATTTTCTTCATCACTACCGCCAGCCACACATTTGTTTCAGAAGCAAATTGGCCTCAGTGGAAATCGCAGTACTTGGTGTGAGTGACTTGTCTCGCGAATTTTGTTTTTCTACCCGCAATAGTCCCCCAGTCGTTGAACAGCAAAGAAAGACTTGCATTTATATTGTGCCTTTCACGTAGGGTTGCCGACTGGGGTTGGACGTATTCACATCCCGCCTCCAAACACCCCACCCAGTCAAACAGCATTTTTGCCCTATCTCCAATATTTTTAGAACTAATAAAAAAAGAAATACTTGCATTTATATAGCGCCTTTCACGACCACCGGATGTCTCAAAGTGCTTTACAGCCAATGAAGTACTTTTGGAGTGTAGTCACTGTTGTAATGTAAAAATCGCGGCAGCCAATTTGCACACAGCAAGCTCCCACAAATAGCAATTAAATAATGACCAGATAATCTATTTTAATGAAGTCTTCAAAGAAAATTAAAAAAAAAACATATTTTTTGTTAATGTCACTTAAAATGTTTTCCCTTGCTCACAGCAGTGACCAGGAGATTAATTTCTAACACCAGAACAATTCTGAAGGGTTGGCCACCTGACTTCCACAAACTCAGGACATTCCAAAGCGCGTTACAGCTTGGGAGCCTTATCCCAACAAAAGTCTGTGCTTGCAGAAGGAGGGAGAAAATTGGGAAGAAAAAAATATTTTTTTCATAACAATAAAAATTCTCCATATGGATGTAGGCCACGAGCACGTTATCAGAGTAAACAAGAGTTGCATTTCTATAGTGCCTTCCACGATCTCCGGACGTCCCAAAGCGCTTCACAGCCAATGAATCACTTTAGAAGTTCAGCCAATGCTGCAGTACAGAAAACACATTAGCCAATTGGCGCACAGCAAGCTCCCACAAACAGCAATGAAATAATGACAAGATAATCTGTTTTAATGACGTTGGTTTGGGGATAATTATTGGCCAGGACACTGGGGTGAACTTTTCTGCTCCTCTTCAAAATAGTGCCGCGGTTCTTTGATGTCCATCTTAGCAGATGGGGCCTCGGTTTAATGTCTCAACTGAAAGACGGCACCTCCAACAGCGCAGTATTCCCTCAGTACTGCACTGGAGTGTCAGTCTGGATTATGGGCTCAAGTCTCTGGAGTGAGACTTCTTGACTCGGAGTCGAGAGTGCTGCCCACTGAGCCGTGGCTGACACCCAACAGGGAACGCACCTTTCGTGATACGGATAATATGGGGGGGGTAGTGCTTCAACTCGTCATACGGGCGTTAAACTGGTGTTGCAAAGTGGCCACCCATTGCGGAATCTGGCTGATTTCTACTTCCAATAAAAGTCGAGTGGGTTCTATAGCACCGACCGATCGGCAATGTCAGTTTAATGCCAGGACAACAAGCTGAAAATCTGCCCCATGGTAAGGTACTGAGTCCTGTTAATTCCAGGTTTGATGCTTCGTCTGTGATGGGGATGAAGATACTAAACTTGCGCATCCCTGATTTTCTTCACTCCACCATTGGCTTCGCTTCTCCTGCCCTAAGCTCTGGAATTCTTTCCCTAAATCTCTCTCTCCCTCCTCCTTTTAGACGCTCCTTAAAGACCACCTCTTTCACCTGTCCTGATATCTCCTTCTGTGGCTCGGTGTCAAATTCTGATTGATAACGTTCCTGTGAAGCGCCTTGGGATGTTTTACTACATTAAAGGCAGTATATAAATGCAAGTTGTTGTTGTTGGCCTTGGTTGGGAAGGAGGGTGGGAGTGGAAATTTAAAAATAAATAAATAAATTACAGTCTGGCGACCTGTGCGAGAAGTGTGCTTCATGGAGAACTGGGTCAAGCTTGTGGTGCCCCATGTGGTTGAATAGCCAGCGGACACTGACCGTCCAGGTTCATAACTGGAGAACAGCCACTTCAGTTAGGTACGGGAGGGCGGCCTGTACCCATGGAACTGCCCCTCATGGTGAGGCACCATCTTAAGGAGAAGGTTGGAGGGAGAAAGTAAAGCCTTGTTTGATACTTTTCCATAAAGGTGGGCCTGCTTAAATATTGAGTGAACACTGTTGTGCTTACTTAAATGGTTTTTAATTGCATGTGGATAAAATAATTGATTTAAGCTCGGGGTACGAGTTATTAATTCTTATTTTTTTTCCCTGGACAGGATGCAAATTTGGGATGGAGCCTCCAAGTAAATATGGCAATGGCCAAAGAATCTTGAGTACATCTTAATCTGTGTGTAAATTTGTACTTACACCCACAATGAAAAAGATCTGAGTGTCGAGAGGAGGTTATTGCTGGACAGGAATTAGGAGAGATTTGCAGAAATACTTGAGTTCCTGTTCCAAAAATGTCCACAATCACCCACCTCAGATTATTATAGACATAGTCCGGGGTCAGGGGGGGTCAGAGTGAGGGAGGGGAGGTCAGAGTGAGGGTCAGGGGTCAGAGTGAGAGTCCGGGGGGGTCAGAGTGAGGGTCAGGTGGTCAGAGTGAGGGAGTGGGGGTCAGAGTGAGGGACGGGGGGTCAGAGTGAAGATCAGGGGGTCAGAGTGTGGGACGAGGGTCAGAGTGAAGGTCGGGGGTCAGAGTGAGGGACAAGGGTCAGAGTGAGGGTCAGGGGTCAGAGTGAGGGAGGGGGCCTGAGTGTGGGTCGGGAGGGTCAGAGTGAGGGTCGGGGGGGCAGAGTGAGGGTCAGGGGTCAGAGTGAGAGTCTGGGGGGTCAGAGTGAGGGACGGGGGTCAGAGAGAGGGTCGGGGGTGAGTCAGAGTGAGGGATGGGGGTCAGAGAGAGGGACGAGGGTCAGAGTGAGGGTCGGGGGTCAGAGTGAGGGTCAGGTGGGGCAGAATGAGGGTCAGGGCTCAGAGTGAGGGACAGGGGTCACAGTGAGGGTCGGGGGGGGAGGGGGGTGATGTTCTGGGAAAGGAGGAGTCAGAGTAAGCATCAATTCTAAGAATCGGGGATTTGAAGCGACTTATGGCCCTTGGATGGAGTGAGCGAGGGCTCTGGTTCTGGACCTGATTGGTATGCGTGCACACACAGCGCATTACCCAATAAGATACCAACCTAATCGGATCTTCATGAAAAATGGTTGGCAAAATGCCCTTGTTCCCCATGTTTAATGGAAAACATTAAAGTAATTGAGATGAATGATGTTAAAAGAAATGATCCTGTGTGTAGTATCACTGAGCACAATTGAATCTGAAGGTCAGTGATAGAGTGAAGCCTCAGCAAATGCAATAAGGCTCACGTCTCTCTCAGAGAATTGCACCAAACTTCGTACAGTCGTGCACGGCATCAATCGCCTAATTGTGTTCCTTTTACATTACAATATACTGTTTAATGATTTGCTGAACTGTTTTCATCTGTATGTTTCAGGCTAAGCCTGACAACAACAACAACTTGCATTTATATAGCACCTTTAACATAGCATAACATCCCAAGGGGCTTCACAGGAGCGTTACAAGACAAAATTTGATGTCGAGCCACTGAAAAGATTTTAGGGCAGATGACCAAGGATGAGAATTTTAAAATTGAGGCTTTTCATAACCATAAGCCAATGTAGGTCAGCGAGCACAGGGCTGATGGATGAGCGGGACTTGGTGCGAGTTAGGTTACGGGCAGCAGAGTTTTGGTTGAGCTCAAGTTGACCGAGTTGTTGGAGGGTGGGGGGGGTGCGTTGAGGAGAGAAGGGGAGGAAGGGAGGAAAAGGGGAGCAGAATGGGGAGTAGCAAATAGATATACGAACATGTATTTGTAAAGTCCTGTCCCCTCAGTACAGATTCACACGAGGCATATAGTGAAGTCAAGGTCACTCTGGACCTGCACCTTTATTTCCCCTCTCTGTAATGCTGCACTTGCCTGAGACCTGTGCTTATATACCTGTCTCTTGCAAGTGCACCCCTGGTGGTAAGGTATGCTGGTGGTTACAGGTCATATCTTATTACAGTCATGTATAGCATGTTAGGATACAATTATATCTAATAATGTAAGATACATGACAGTATCATAGTTGGGAGATCTTTGCATAGAGTAGCTGGGTAAGTGTGTGTATGTGAGATGGGGCTAATCTTTCCTTTCATTTTCGGCGGATTCTCGGCGATTATCTCGGCAATTATCTCGGCGGTACAGCTGTTTTTCTGCCCGGCGAAAGTGTCCCCTTTTGTTTTTCAATGGCGTCGCCCAAATCTGAAAACGCCTGCTGGGACCAAACCGCCGACGTGCACCGCAGAGAAAATCGCCAGGGCTTAAGTTTTGACTCAACGGAAGCCCGTCCAGATCGCCGAGGGAACCACCCTGTGAAAGCTGCTTAAACAGGGCGGTAGGTGAGTACTCTGCAAAGAACGGTAAGTTAAAGGTTCTTTATTTAATTTGTTTTAAATTTTAAAACGCCGATTATGTGCAAAAGTAACTTTTTTTTGTTGAAATTTTTTTTAAGTTTTCCCCCCTCCCTCGGCCCAACCGCAGCCTCGGACTAAATTTTTTAAAACTCCCGTTTTACTTAGTTTCCCCTTAACCACCGAGGAAACCGCCGAGAATAATGGTGCAAGTCCCATTTTCTCACCGGGCGATTAGTTTTAATTAGTTTTAACATAAAAGTGGAAATTTTTGGCAGCGTTACTTACCAAACGTTAGCGGTTTTTCTGGGCGGGCAATCGGGCTTTGAGGGGCTCTCGGGAAAGTCTAGCCCTCAGTGTGTTAGCCTGTTCAGAGAGCTGTGGCTGGATGTGCAAGCAGTTAAGCATGTGTTTGTACAGAATGATTTGTGTTTGGGGCAAACAGGAGGGTGTGACTCAGAAGGCCGATGGACTGAATGAGTTAATATCCACTGTAAGACAAATTTTCGCTTTATACCATTTTAATCTGTTGGTAGTTAATTAAGTGATCCAAGAAATGGACAATTTCCACTAATTATTGCAAGCATTTTTCACTAATTATTGTTAACATTTTAACAAACTGGAAATTAAAATCACTTGATCTTTGTTAAACACAGGCTTTCCAACAAAGGTCTCTTGACTTTCGGAATTCTTGCAAGGTCATCAGTTTGCTATCTGCTATCTGACATACCATTAGTAATCTAATGGTTATTGGATTGAATGAGCAACCCAAAGATCATGGGCTGGATTTTTGGTCTGTTGCCACCTTTGTTTTCGCAGCAGAGGGACGGCAATGGTGGCGGAAAGCATTTCCAGGCGGGCGGCCAGCTCCCAGCGCCTCGCCGGGACATTCGGTGCCGGTATCGACGGTGTGCAGAGCAGTACCGCCCGGGAGAGGCGAGCCGGTGTGCAACGCCCCTGCTGCCACACCGACTCGATATTTATTTCGCTCCCGATCCGTAGCGCCCAGCAGCGTCCCCTGGTGGGACCGCCTGGGAAAGCGGGTGTTCCGAGCTGCAAGCGGCCGCAGTGAGGGGAGGAATGTCGACCTGCAGGAAGTGGGATTGTTTTTTATTTTTGCCATTTATGTTGATGCGGCATCAGTAGTGTATTGGGAAGGTTTTTGGTGGGGTTTTTTTCTAGATTTTTTTTCCCCCACGGAAACCTCTCTTAGGGCACTCCGAGGCCGGCTGTTTAGCTGGGGATTTTCAGTTGCTCAGCTGGCCTAGCACCCTGAGAGAGGTGTGGAATGCCTCCCTTAGCGCCTCGCTCCACTCTGAAGGCCCAGCTGATGAATTGTGTGGCTGGAAGCGCAAACCATTTCCCGACGCAATAGTTACCGCTCCACCGCAACAGAGGCGCGACCAAATTTCCACCCTTATGAATCCTGTCAGTCAATGGCATTGTCATCGCAAATGCACACACCAGCAACATCCTGGGGGTCACCATTGACCAGAAACTCATATTGGACCAGTCACATAAATACTGTGGCTACAAGAGCAGGTCAGAGGCTGGGTATTCTTGGCGAGTGACTCATCTCCTGACTCCCCAAAGCCTTTCCACCATCTACAAGGCACAAGTCAGGAGTTTGATGGAATATTCTTCACTTGCCTAGATGGCTACAGCTCCAACAATACTCAATAAGCTCGACACCATCCAGGAAAAAGCGGGTTGCTTGATCGGCACCCCATCCACCATCTTAAACATTCCCTCTCTCCACAGTGCAATGTAGCTGCAGTGTGAACCATCTACAAGATGCACTCAGCAATTTGCCAAGGTTTCTTCGGCAACACCTCCCAAACCCGCGACATTTGCCACCTAGAAGGACAAGGGCAGCAGGTGCACGAGAAAAGCACCACCTCCAAGTTCCCCTCCAAGTTACACACCATCCTGACTTGGAAATATATCGCCGTTCCTTCATCGTCGCTGGGTCAAAATCCTGGAACTTTGTCTCTAACAGAACTGTGGGAGTACCTTCAACATATGGACTGCAGCAGTTCAAGAAGGCGGCTTACCACCACCTTCTCAAGGGAAATTAGGAATGGAAATAAATGCCAAGCCTTGCCAGTGACGCCCAAGAATTAATGTTTTAAAAAGTTGTGAAAATTAATTGAATAAAACTTGTGAGCTGGAACCAGCAAATGACCATGAAAGCTGCCAGAATGTTGGAAAAATCCAACTAATCTGACCTACATGAGGACTCCAGTTAACTCTTGAGACACTTGGTTATAATCGGTACAACGTTCAAAAATAAAGAAAAATTAGTCTTGAACTGGCCTCAGATGGAGTATTGTGTCCATACTTCAGAAAGGATGTCAAGGCCTTGGAGAGGGTGCAGAGTGTTACGTTTAGCATATCTCCACAAGACTGTACATCTTAAGCTCAAACTGTTGTGACCTTGGTCTCTTTATTGTAACTCCAGAGTGAGGAGGCAGCATGGTAGACCACCTTTTATACCTGCTTGCCCAGGGTGTGCAGGTGACCCTTGGGTCTCCCACAGGTGCGCCCCCTGGTGGCAAATCTTACACATTGGTAATGTTTACATACATAACACAGAGGAGATTTACTAGAACGGTAGCGGGGATGAGGTACTTCAGTTTTCTGGAGAAGCTGGGGTGGTTATTGTCAGAGCAGAGAAGGTTGAGGGGTGTTCAAAATTAGATGAGGTTTTGATAGAGTAAATAAGGAGAAATTGTTTCTAGTGGCAGGAGGGTTGGTAACCAGAGGACGCAGATTTAAGATAATTGGCAAAAGAACCAGAAGGGAGATGAGAATTTTTTTTACGCAGCAAGTTATGATGATCTGGAATGCACTGCCTGAAGGGGTGATGGAAAGTTTCAAAAGGAAATTGAATAAATACTTGAAAAGGAAACATTTGCTGGGCTATGGGGAAAGAGCAGGGGAGTGACTGTGAGCATCCAGTGGTGGTGTGGCAACACTTCTCATCGGGACGAGGAAGTGGGGTGGCTGGATGCAATTACAGCACGAGAAGTTTCCATAGACAGTTTCCAGTATAAATGTGGTCATCGGGAATTATAATAAATTAAAAATAGAGACAGAATGCCGGACTTAAAATGGGGACGGAATGACATCTGTGCGCCCTAGTCCAATTATCTCCAACTCTCATCCTGCTTCACCTGAAAACACCATGGCAGATCTACACATCCATGCCTGTATGTGTATATTTTATACAGAAGAGTATGCTCATTTCTTCCAATACACACACCCATGGACCGCAAGCACACCCAGCCAAGCACCCAAAGGATTTAACAACAAATATAATAGGCACAACTGCAATAGTACAGCTGTGCTTTGTTTCCAGATGACTATGTCTGTACTAATCTAACACAAGCCAAATATTCTCACACAGCTGGCTCAGAGTGGGCACAGCAAGGGAGAGGCAGTATGGGGGTGAGTTCAGAGGTCGTATTGGCCACACTTGATATTGAATATTAATTAGCACTGGGGGATATGCTGCGTTAGGAACGGTCTTGCAGAAAGGAGGCAAGATAGCTTTGATTTTTTCGATTTTAAATATGGATGTGAGCAGGATCTGGAACGTTCCCATGAGATGTGGACTTTACAACACCTGTATGAGCAAATCCAGCCTCCCTGGGAGTAGGTTCTCGGGCAATTCCACCTTGCTCTATGGGCAAGACATGTGCTTTGGGATGTCCTGAGATTATGAAAGGCTCAGGAGAAGTGCAAGACTTTGAAGCACTTCACCATCAATGGATTACTTTTAGGTTTTAGTCATTGTTGTTATGTGATGAAATGCAGCAGCCAATTTACGCACAGCAAGGTTCCACAAACAGCAATGGGATGAATGACCAGTTAATCCATATTTGGCAGTGTTGGTTAAGGGATACATGTTTGGCAGGTCACCGGGAAGAAATGCTCTTCTTCGAATAGAGCCACAGGATCATTTATGTTCAACTGAACAGTGGATTTGGCCTCGGTTTAATGTCTCATTTGAAAAATGGCACCTTCGACAATGCAGTACCCCCTCAATGCTGCACTGAAGTGACAGCCTAGATTATGGGCTCAAGAGGCGAGACTGCTACCAATGAACCAAGGCCGACACTTAAAGGGTATCAGAATGAGATGCTGTGAAGGGCGAAAGGAAAACAGATCTTTGGTGAGGTGGTGGTGTAGATATTGATCCCCAGTATAACCCGATGTCAGTTGTGTAGTAAACAAAATGATCTCTGTCACTTAAAATGCCCAAATCGAGAGGCTTATAAAGAATTGAAAGGCACTGTAGACAACTGAGAGGAGAAAATGACTCGTAAATTAGATAAAGAAACTGTACTGACTCGCCAGTAGTCACAAGACATCCACTGCTTGCTGCTCAATTGAAAATAAACAAGTTTCTGAAGCAATAAACAAGAATTGATGAAGTGAGTCATTTCATTTGTGTGCTTTGCATTCCCAGCGGGAAAATTCACCCGTCGGGAGCATGTATCGGAAGCTCAGGCGTGCGCTGTAACCATCCGAACCCCTTGACTAGAGTTTAGCCTGTAACTCACTCCCGCATTGCCAGGAGAAATGGGTCAGCTCGAATTAGGTAATAGCATTCTTGTCTCAGAGGCTTAAGCTTTACTTCTGGACTGGAGTCCAAATCTAGGCTAACACCTTAGTGCAGTACTGAGTGAGTGCTGCACTGTCGGCGGTTCCGTATTTCAGACGAGACTTTAGACCAGGATCCCATCTGCCCTCTCTGGTGGATGTGAAAGATTCCATGGCACTATCTGAAGAAAAATAGGGAGGACTGGTGGTGTTCCGATCAACATTCCTCCCTCAGTTGCTGCTTCCGGGATCTTGCTCTACAAAGATGGCTGCCAGGTATGCCTCCATAGGAACATAGGAACTGCTATACAAATAAATCCACGGTCCATCTAGTTCACCTTCTACCATCCTGGTAATCACCTGATACAACGATAATGGAGTTGTTGACTAATCATGGGAATCACTCTCTATCAATCTGTCTACAACAGACCCAGACGTGAGGCGAGGAAAGCCCCAGTGGTGGAGAACTTTGGGAACCTAGGTCCAAAACCACCTGTTCCTCCCACGCTTGCTACCACAAGCCATCTCTGAAACTACTCATATCCCAAACTTCATTTCCTGAAAGAAATATATTTAATTTGCATTTGAATTAATCAATACTAATTCCTTCCAACATTCTTCCCAAGTAACCTGTTCCATAGATTGACCACTCGCTCACTGACATGTTTCTGCAGATTGGTTTTGAATTTACCCCCCTTCAAACTCAGATTTGAAGGAGTCCTCTTGGTCTACTGTGTTGGACAAAGACATGCGTGACTGCACTACACTGGGCAAACTAGATCACTGTCCAATCACACACATTGCAGACTAGATCACTGTCTAATTACACACTGGTAGACTAGGCCGCTATCCACTCACACACTGGGCAGACTAGATCACTGTCCAATCACACAGTGGGAAGATTAGATTACTGTCCAATCACACACTGGTAGGCTAGGCCGCTGTCCAATCACACACTAGGCAGACTAGATCTCTGTCCAATCACACACTGAGCAGACTAGAAGATCACTGTCCAATCACACATTGAGCAGACTAGATCACTGTCCAATCACATACTGGGCAGACTAGATTGCTGCCCAATCACACACTGAGCAGACTAGAAGATCACTGTCCAATCACACACTGGTAGACTAGGCCACTATCCAAACAGGCACACTGCAAAGCAGTTCACTGTCCATTCAGACATAATAGATGCCACTGGCATGCCAGTGAGAACATGGACATCCCAAATGCCATCTCACATCATTCCGATCTCCCGGGCAAAGTTGTACAACTATGCATTAGTGATTCCTGGAAAGGTACTGCTGAAACTAGAAGTTGGTGAAGGAAAAAAAGATGACAAAAGCCTGGCAAATTCAGAGCGATATGAACCTGTCAAACTCCACGACAGTGAGACCAGCATATACGCTCGTTGCTTATAAAATAATGTCAACGGTAAACACTGCACAATACACATGCAAAATAAAGAACATTACGTATCGCATCCAGTGCTCCCAATGTGATCAATACATTACAGAGTACAAATCGGTTCCGCTTTATAATGAGCCTTAATTGAAAAAGCGAAACATTGAATTCACCTCGGGATAAATTCTCGATAAAAACACCACAATAAATCTTTGAGAATGCAGTGCTGGCCCTGTAGGGCAAAACCAATTGAAACGAATCACATGAGAGGCTGCGTATGGCTTTCTGAAAGCTCAAATGGACCAATTCACAGTGACCTGAACTTTGTGGCCAATGACAACATGGACCAATTTTTATTTAAATGGATATGTACAAGCCTTGAACAATTTGCTTCATCTGGTTAATTTTTTTGTACTAAACTATTACTACTTTATGGAATGGGGGCAGTCTGTTTGCTCTCTATCTCCTTTAGAAAGATCTCAAGATTTGATCTGAATCTTGTTAAACTGGGTAATAGAGACAGAAACGTGGACATGTCAGTACAAGATCAGGTCATTTGACCCTTCTTGCCTGGGTTAAATTTGGGTCCCTCTCAAGTGACTGATTTTACATATCCCAATTTTCTTCTTTCTGGCAAAGTATTCCATGTGGCAATAAATATGTGTGAAAACATTTCTTCTCATCCCTCCCCTTAATTAGCTGGTGAAGGGATCAGTCGTGGCTCAATAGGTAGCACCCATGCCTCTGAGTCAGATAGGTCGTGGGTTCTAGTCCCACTCCAGGGACTTGAGCACAACGCGGACATTCCAGTGCAGTACTGAGGGAGTGCTGCACTGTTGGAGGTGCCGTCTTTCGGATGAGGCATTAAACCAAGGCCCTGCCTGCTCTCTCAGGTGGATGTAAAAGATCCCAGGGAACTATTTGAAGAGCAGAGGAGTTGTCATAAAAGGGAAGTCATAACGGGGAACAAAGAAATGGCAGACCAATTGAACAAGTACTTTGGTTCGATATTCACTAAGGAGGACACAAACAACCTTCTGGATATAAAAGGGGTCAGAGGGTCTAGTAAGAAGGAGGAACTGAGGGAAATCCTTATTAGTCGGGAAATTGATGGGATTGAAGGCCGATAAATCCCCAGGGCCTGATGGACTGCATCCCAGAGTACTTGAGGAGGTGGCCTTGGAAATAGCGGATGCATTGACAGTCATTTTCCAACATTCCATAGACTCTGGATCAGTTCCTATGGAGTGGAGGGTAGCCAATGTAACCCCACTTTTTAAAAAAGGAGGGAGAGAGAAAACTGAATTATAGACCGGTCAGCCTGACATCGGTAGTGGGTAAAATGATGGAATCAATTATTAAGGATGTCATAGCAGCGCATTTGGAAAGAGGTGACATGATAGGTCCAAGTCAGCATGGATTTGTGAAAGGGAAATCATGCTTGACAAATCTTCTGGAATTTTTTGAGGATGTTTCCAGTAGAGTGGACAAGGGAGAACCATTTGATGTGGTATATTTGGACTTTCAGAAGGCTTTCGACAAGGTCCCACACAAGAGATTAATGTGCAAAGTTAAAGCACATGGGATTGGGGGTAGTGTGCTGATGTGGATTGAGAACAGGTTGGCAGACAGGAAGCAAAGAGTAGGAGTAAATGGGGACTTTTCAGAATGGCAGGCAGTGACTAGTGGGGTACCGCAAGGTTCTGTGCTGGGGCCCCAGCTGTTTATATTGTACATTAATGATTTAGACGAGGGGCTTAAATGTAGTATCTCCAAATTTGCAGATGACACTAAGTTGGGTGGCAGTGTAAGCTGCAAGGAGGATGCTATGAGGCTGCAGAGTGACTTGGATAGGTTAGGTGAGTGGGCAAATGCATGGCAGATGAAGTATAATGTGGATAAATGTGAGGTTATCCACTTTGGTGGTAAAAACAGAGAGACAGACTATTATCTGAATGGTGACAGATTAGGAAAAGGGGAGGGACAACGAGACCTGGGTGTCATGTACATCAGTCATTGAAGGTTGGCATGCAGGTACAGCAGGCGGTTAAGGAAGCAAATGGCATGTTGGCCTTCCTTGCGAGGGGATTTGAGTACAGGGGCAGGGAGGTGTTACTACAGTTGTACAGGGCCTTGGTGAGGCCACACCTGGAGTATTGTGTACAGTTTTGGTCTCCTAACTTGAGGAAGGACATTCTTGCTATTGAGGGAGTGCAGCGAAGGTTCACCAGACTGATTCCCGGGATGGCGGGATTGACGTATCAATAAAGACTGGATCAACTGGGCTTGTATTCACTGGACTTCAGAAGAATGAGAGGGGATCTCATAGAAACGTTTAAAATTCTGACGGGTTTAGACAGGTTAGATGCAGGAAGAATATTCCCAATGTTGGGGAAGTCCAGAACCAGGGGTCACAGTCTAAGGATAAGGGGTAAGCCATTTAGGACCGAGATGAGGAGAAACTTCTTCACCCAGAGAGTGGTGAAACTGTGGAATTCTCTACCACAGAAAGTTGTTGAGGCCAACTCACTAAATATATTCAAAAAGGAGTTCGATGTAGTCTTTACTATTAGGGGGATCAAGGGGTATGGCGAGAAAGCAGGAATGGGGTACTGAAGTTACATGTTCAGCCATGAACTCGTTGAATGGCGGTGCAGGCTCGAAGGGCCGAATGGCCTACTCCTGCACCTATTTTCTATGTTTCTATGTTTCTCTCACTTTCCCTACCATTTACCAATGCTACTTTTCCTCGGCTTCCCATCACAGCATCACTTCCAAGTCTCCTCTTTGTGTAGTAATGTCCCAGCCTTATGTCCTGTGCTCACTTTACCCACCTCTCCATCACCCCATATCAAACAATCTAACACAGTTATGAGCCCTATCTAATCCTCTATCCCCCCTCCCTTCTGTGAGATGCCCCTCACGGCTTCATGCAACTCTGCGGCAGATAGATTTTTGCAAGACTGAAGGGTGCAAAATTGGTAGGAAATCCCCCCCAGTGTTTGGATTCATTGGAAAGGAAATTTAATTTGGAACTATCTACCAGAAAGTTTGAAATCCTAAAGTACACATGGAAGAAATTATGAACTTTAATCGAATTTGGGATTTTACAAGACAAATTTAGTCTGTGTGGGCAGGGCTTGAGAACTAATGGATGTCTATCATACAAAGAAACCAGTTTGAGTATTGAAGCTGTCTGGTGTATTGAAACTAAAGTAAATTGTCTGGAGAATTATGGATACTCGAAAATCCTTCTCCACAGGAGACATTAACATAGCAACAATTAACCCAGAGATAGCTAACCGTCAACCTGAATCTGGAAAGCCATTTCAGCATATGCATAATAACAAAGGCCCATCCAACCCACATGGAAAATCCCAAGCACAGACAGACATTGCAAATACCAAGTTAATATTTCCATCAAGAAACAGATTTAGAAGATCGACACATCCGAGACAGGTTAACATTTAATGAGCCCGTCAAAATATGACAAAGAAATATCAAGCCCGCCAAAAATTAAACAAAGAATCCGGGCAGATTTGGCGCGAAGATTAGAACAGCTCAAAATGTATAACTGGGCCCTGCTTTAACAAAGGGTATGCTTGCTTATGCCTTATGGATGCTACTGCCTCAGGAGACACTGCTAGGGATGCTTAGCAGAAGGTATGCACACAGCAGCCTAGCATCATAGAGCATCAAGAAGGGAGAGAGACCACCGCAGCAGTTGTAACTAACTTCTCCAGCCCCGACATCCTGAAATCGAAAAGGAAGGAAGAGCATCACCATCGTGGCAGCAACTGACCACAGCCAACGTGGTACCACCAAAATCACCGCGATTGACCAACTTCGAAACAAAACTCCACAAGAAAGAAACTGAAGAATTGAAAGTTTCCACTCTACAACCTACCAACAGGTGAAAACATTATCTAAAAAGACTTTGAAACCTATTTCTAACAAAAGAAAACGCGTACTTACCCCATAAGTCCAAACCGCGCATTAACGGACACCACCAACTGAAGATTGCGCAGTAAGAAGTCTTCTCCGACATTCGGGGTACGGCAAGCAGAACCTACAGAATCCAGCGAATCCCGAAATTGCGAACTACCGCCAACTGACCATAAATGATTGGTAAGCATAGTTCCTGTTTGCCCTGGAGTCCAATCTAGTCAGTGTTAGGTATTGGGAGGTGGAAGGTGTATTATTCACTGTCACCCCTATGAATGTGTGATTTACTGTTCTTTATTAGAGTAATTATAAGTTTGACATTGTATTTTCTTGTCTTTATTTGAACCGCTCAGAAGGTCAGAGGTTAACCTGACCCCCGAGACCGCCCCTTACAAGGCAAGGAACTCAGGGCTACAGAACTAAGGCGGGTAGATGGAGTTAAGATTCAGATCAGTCATGATGTAACTGAATGGAAGAACAGGCTTGAGCGGCTGAATGGTTGACTCCTGTTTCTATGTTCCTATGCTCCCCATTCCTCCTCCCATACTTAGCCCCATCTGTTGCCTACTTATTTCCCTCTCTGGCTGAACCACACCCTCCTTCACCACCCACTCCCCTCCCCCCTGGCTGCCCCACCTCCTGTCCATGTAGTTACCCCATTGCCTCTCTGTGCTTGCTCCACATCTTCCCTCCCCACTCTGTTTTTCCCCTATATTCCCTCCACCTCGCTTCTGTGATTACCCTTACCGCATCCCATCACCCTGCCCGCACTCAAGTGAGCTTGGCAATAGTACCAGAAACTGCATTTATCTATACTGCAATGCTTGTTCCACTCACGCTGATCCTGGGGACCACTAATGTAATTTATTCAAAAGTGGGGGCCATAAATACAAAATAGTCTCTAATAAATAAGGAATTTAAGAGAACTTCGTTACTCAGAGAGTGGTGAGAATGTGGAATTCACGAACACAAGAAGTAGTTGGGGAGCATAGCATAGATATATTTAAAGAGATGAGGGAGGAAAGAATAGAAGGATATGTTGATAGGGGTGAGATGAAGTTAGGTGGTAGGAGGCACATGTGGAGCATTAACCAGTTGGGAAGACTGGCATGTTACACAGTAAATACAATGTAATTCTAGGTAATTTCAGGTAGGGAATGCTTTTAGACAAAGGATACATTAGGACTATTTCTAATGTCACGTAGCATTACATTTACAGCGCTACCAACAGTGTTGTACCATTAGAATCTGGAGATCACTCACTGTTTCTAATGTATAATAAATTGAACCCATGCTCATTTGCATGTGAGATCTTTGCATGTAGAAGCTTTCCATTTTTCGGATGAAACATTAAACCGAGGCCCCGTCTGCTCTCTTAAGTGGACGTAAAAAATCCCACGGCACTATTTCGAAGCAGAGCAGGGGAGTTATCCCCGGTGTCTTGGCCAATATTTATCCCTCAATCAACATCACTAAAACAGATTATCTGGTCATCATCACATTGCTGTTTGTGGAGCTTGCTTGTGCACAAATTGGCTACCACGTTTTCCACATTACAACAATGAGTACACTCCAAAAGTATTTAATTGGCTGTATAGTGTTTGGTCATGAAAGGCGCTATATAAATGCAAGTCTTTCTTTTTTCTTAGAGATACTTTACAAGGATCATCACGTGATAGTGCCATGTCTCCTTTCTTTGCTTTTGTATGATGGTGAGTAAATGCACTGTGGTACCCATCCACATTCACTGGATGCTAGGTTGGAACCTCAGTCTGTGCTTTAGCTGATGTCAACCAAGGCCACAGTTGGCTTCAGTGTTCCACGAAAAGGAACGGGCAGGGCAGGCATAAACCAGAATGACCCCTGCTGGAAAGCAAAGATGTTGACATCAGGTAAGAACAGGCTGTATTGACCAACCTGATGAGGAACACTAGAACAGGAGACGACCATTCAGCCCCTCGAGCCTGTTCTGCCATTCAATGAGATCACGGCTGATCTGTATCTTCATTCTGTTTACCCGCATTGGTTCTGTAACCCTCAATACCCTTACCCAACATCAATCACAGTTTTAAAATTTACCATTCAGCTTGGCTTCAACAGTTTTTTGGGGGAAGAGAGTTCCAGATTTACATTACCCTGTGTGTGAAGAAATGGTTTCTGACGTCGCCCCTGAACGGCCTCACTCTAATTTTAAGGATATGACCCCTTGCTCTGCAGACACACAAAGGACGCACTGGTGAGATTGTACCATAACATGGATCTTGAGGAAAGGGAAGAAAAAAAAGAGAATAAAAATAGTGGGCCAGCATCACACATTACAAGAGCTGAATCCCGTGCTGAATTTGATGGAGAGCAGTCCCATGATATTCCGATATTGGGGTGGATTTCGATATTGATTGTGAATTTCAGAGCGGGTCCTTCTACACCAGCATGTGACAAAATGGTAGCTGAGACACAACAAAAAATATTGTGTTGGCCCTTTACACTCCTTCCATAACCTCTGTGGCTTCCACACATTCTGCCCCTTACCTTAGGTATTATCCTTCAAAAATGGTCAATTGCGAGCTCCTCAAAAGGGTGCTTTGGCCGTTCTCTGTGACCAAAAAGTGCCGGATCGCACTCACAGGACACAATCACTTTAAGTCCGCTTTGCCTCTTTAAGGCTTCCTCTAAAGTTGTTGACATATTGAGAGGCAACATAATTCTAATTCTTTGATTTAATTAGGGGTAGACCGTGTGATCTTGGTGGAGAGGAGCACATGGGACCCACTAACAGTCGGTCACTGTTCTTATTACCTTGATGAAAAGTGGCTACGCTATATCCCCCTTACACTTGTCTCAGCCTGTTTCACAGTGCCCACTATTCATTCCCAAAGCCTTGCATAGTTCCTATAATTCTTGGCAAATTAAAATTTCTGCCTACAGTCATTTCTTTCTGCACTCTTTGTACATTTCCAGCAGACAGGACAAGAGAGCTGTTTTCTCCTTTAAAAAAAATGATATTTCTATTGTGAAAATATTTTCACTGCCACAGTTGTCACCAGTGAGATCACCAGCAGAGAGTGTTTTTATTGACATCAACTGAAATAAAGCGAGATGCAAGAGGGAGTCCTTAAGGATCTGAGCGTGAGCGAGCAAGTAAACAAGTGGGAGAGTTAACATTATACACGATAGAAATGATCCTGTTACCCTTCATGCATGGCATCAATCATCCTCGGTTATGCATAATGCACAGTAACTTTAAGGCTCTCTCTAAAGTTGTTGATATATTGAGAGGCAACATAATTCTAATTCTTTGATTTAATTAGGGGTAGACCGTGTGATCTTGGTGGAGAGGAGCACATGGGACCCACTAACAGTCGGTCACTGTTCCCATCACTTTGATGAAAAGTGCAGAATTACATGCCCATGTACGGCACATATATACTGAGTTGTAATGGAGTGGCAGAGGGGAATTATCTGCACGTGAACTCAATTATCCACCTTTGTTTATGACCCTTGCTCGCAACAGCTCAATTCTAATAGTCAAACGCTGCCAATTGGGTTCCATGACATCCATCGAAACAGCATGGATCACATTGTCATTAAAAGTGCAAAATCCATCTGCAATTTGTAGGCTGTAGGTTACACTATATCCCCCTTACACTTGTCTCAGCCTGTCTCATAGTGCGCACTATTCATTCCCAGTTCCTATAGTTCTTGACATTAATATGTCTGCCATCAGTCATGTCTTTCTGCACTCTGTTCATTCTCAGCAGAAAGGGCAAGAGAGCTGTTTTCTCCTTTAAAATAAATTATATTTCGATTGTGGAAATATTTTCACTGCAACAATTGTCACCAGTGAGTCATCAGTGTTTTCCACAGATCTCTCTGCTCAGTCTCCCAACTCCTTCAAAACGGGGCGGGATTGAATCCAGAAAAGAAAAATAAACAAAAAGAAATTCGGAACCACCACACGAGTTTTGTCTTCGAACCTTCCTGAATTTGGTAGTTTAGCTCACAGTAAAGGCAATAAAATACACGTCGACAGTCTCTGAAAAGTTGGGTGAGGAAAAGGCGCGAGACGCCCGCGAGGAGATGCGGAGACTCGTCGTTAAGTAGATGAACAAAGGGACCTTGGAGTGCTTGTCCACAGATCCTTGAAAGTAGCAGGCCAAGTGGATAAGGTGGTTGAGAAGGCATACGGAATGCTTGCCTTTATTGGCCGAGGCATAGAATATAAAAGCAGGGAGGTTATGCTTAAATTGTATAATACTTTGGTTCGGCCACAGCTGGAATGCTGCGTGCAGTTCTGGTCGCCGTATTATAGGAAGGATGTGATTGTACTAGAGAGGGTGCAGAGGAGATTTACTAGGATACTGCCTGAAATGGAGAATCTTAGCTATGAGGACAGATTAACTAGGCTGGGTTTGTTCTCATTGGAACAGAGGAGATTGAGAGGAGACCTCATTGAGGTGTACAAAATATTGAAGGGCCTGGATATAGTGGATAGCAAGGGCCTATTTTCTTTGGTGGAGGGGTCAATTACAAGGGGGCATAGTTTTAAGGTGGTTGGTGGAAGGTTCAGAGGGGATTTGAGGGGAGGCTTCTTCATGCAGAGGGTTGTGAGGGTCTGGAACTCACTGCCTGGAAGGATGATGAATGCAGAAACCCTTACCACATTTAAAAGATGTTTGGATGAGCACTTGAAGTGCCATGACTTGCAGGGTAACGGACCTAGAGCTGGTAAGTGGGATTAGACTGGATAACCTCTTGTTGGATGGTGCGGATACGATGGTAAATACTGCAGGGAATCGAATACGGCCAGGGTGATCTCCTGGACTAGTTTCGATCACCTGGATGGGTCAGAGAGGAATTTCCCCAGATTTTGTTCCTCAATTGGCCTGGGTTGTTTATCTATTTTTTTGCCTCTCCCAGGAGATCGCATGGCTCCAGTTGGGTTGGAGTGTAGAATGTTGCGGTTTAAGGGGCGGACTGGTTGGGCCGGGTGCTCTTTACCTTTCCGCCATTGTTCATTGTTCATAGGTTTATATGTAACCTTCAGGGCTGCTGACCGAAGGCCGTATGGCTCTTTGTCGGCCAGCGCGGACACCATGGGTGAAATTGCCTCCCTCTGCACTGTAGATTTCTCTGTTTCTATCAGCATAGAGCGTTTTTATAGACACCAAAGAAATAAGGCGAGATGCAAGAGGGAGTCCTTAAGGATCTGAGCGTGAAGGAGCGAGTAAACAAGTGGGAGAGTTAACATTATCCTGTTAGCCTTCATTCACAGTATCAATTATCCTCAGTTACCCATCATGCACGGTACGAATCATTCCCAGTTACCCATCATGTATGGCATGACTTGTCCCTCGTCACGGGATGTGTATGGCATCGATCTCCCTGATGACCCAAATGGGCCCTGGTGATTTTAAACTTCTCACTACTCTTCCACAAACAACTCCACTTGACTGCAAATATTCTTTACCAAACTGTACAAGTGGAAGCACAGTATGGGTTAAAGTTTTTTATTTTCCTTGTGGTCTTTTGTTGCCAGTGTCACTGTTTCTGCCTTTGTGACATGAGAGTTAGCATTTCTTCCTTTATCGCAACCTCCAATGGGTTGAATCCATATCGAACAATGCTAAAGATTTACGAATAAATTAATTACTCCAGTAAACAGCAAGAATTTCCTACAGCTTCATTAATTGGTTTGTGACTAACAGAACAAAACTATTGCAAGCCTAACGCTTCTTTAAGTGAGCCACGACTGTCTCCACACTTCTTCACTGAATTACAGATAGTGCTGATTCTCTGATCAGAGGCTCCTGTCATGTTGGCCTAGCTTGGGAAGGGAAGGTGGTACAGAAGGCCTTAGGCCCATTCCTCAGCTGGGGCCATTAGTGTAGAGAAGCCATTACGAAGTCGGTGAACCCTCATTAAGGCTCCAAAAATGTACCTACATAATGTCCCGGGGGCGGGGGGTGGGGGGCTAAATTTGATAGCCCATGAAAACTGGTGCAAGGTTCACGATGACCGACTAGCCCGCGCCCGCTGAGTCCGATGCAGGCATCACGTAAACTTCATGCTACCTGATAACTTAAAGGATAATAGCATGCAGCCCAGTACCGAATGGACTGTGGAGTGGCTGCACGCCTCAGCAGAGGGCCCAGGTTCGAGCGAGGCTAGCACCACTTAAAGCTAGCCTGCACCTCTTAAAAGGGGGGATACATTCTCTCCGGAGTAGACACTGGCAGTGGCTGGGGAAGACATTCTAAGCAGGAAGAGGATGTATGAATGGCACAACAGGGGAGAGAGTGTGTTGCAAGATTTTCCGACACAGCACTGGAGGCCTTGGTGCAGGAGTTGGACAGGAGGAGAGAGGTACTCTGTCCACACGGGGCCAGGAGCCCTCCAGACAAACTGTGAGAAGGCGGTGGGAGCAGAGAGCCGATGCGCTCAATGCCAGCAGTATAGTTCCAAGAACCTGGGTGCAGTGCTGCAAGGAGTTTAATGACCTCACACGAGCGGCAAAGGTCAGTGAATTCATCTTTAAATGCCATATCCTTACAACTGAACCATTAGCCTCAGACACTGCTCAATTCACTCACCTACCAACAGTCTCTATCAATCATGATTCATATCTCACATTCATAGCTTCACCTCACCCTCACACACTTAGTTAGTTCGCACTGCAGCCAGCCTCACACCCACATCTCGCAGCTTGCATACACTGTCAGCTATTCAACCATGACAGGCATATCACCCAAATATGTTGCACCACACTCAGTGACACACTTCCCTCTCTCTTGCTGGACAAGGTGGCTCATAACCGGAGGCAGGAGGGGCAACCAATAGGAGACAGGCCGTCTGCATGACCTCACCCCCATGGAGGAGACAGTGATGGAGATTATTGGAGCAGCCGTCACTGAGCCTGTGGCAGAAACAATCGAAGATGACGGTATCCTCATACCTAATCCTCCTACTCACATGCCATGTCCCCCTCTTTCCACAATCTCTTCTGATTTACAAGCTACAGATGGTGTAAGCCTGCACCTCTTGCTTGTCCCCTATCTCATCACAGCAACCCGACCCTGGTGCCTTTCTCCTTTCAGAAAGCCAAGATCTGCAGCCAGGCAGTGGTGGAGGAATCAGCACTGGAAAAGGAAGGAGGCAGTGACGATGAAGACACAACACTGTCACTGGATTTCACACTCACAGCCACCAGCTCAGATACTGACACCCCGCCTAGTTTAGAGGATAGCTTAGACATGGGGTCTGCATGGGGTCAGACACTGGGCATGAGTAGCCTGCAGCCTTGGCAGGAGGCAAGCGTAGTGTGGGTGCCAGCTCCCCGGAGGATGAGGTCACACGAGTTCGGCTGTGGAGGATTCAGATGAGGACCTTGATGGGGCAGCCTACAGCAGAAGGCTGATGGGTATGCACAATGCAATGCTTGATGAATTGGCAGGCCTGCCAGAAAGCTTGTGTGCAATGTCAAGCAGCATGGAGCAGTCTGGCACCAACCTTGCACAAAGCTGTGCGCAGAGCTTGGAGACAATCCTTTCCAGCATGGAAGTGATGGCCAAATCCATTAACGCACTTGTGGACCCAACCATGATGCAGCGCCTGATCGCGGATATCTCAGCTTCCAATTGCTGCACAAGCAGAAGCCACCCAACGTCTGGGTGCTGCAGTGGAAGCTCGGGCTTCAGTCACGCAGGCTCAGCTTGCCACCACGCAAGCTCAGACTGCTGCCATCGTGGCCGCGGTTACTTGTGTTGAAAGGGGCTTGCCGGGTTTCACAGAAGTCCAGCAACCTGTCCTTCAACAGATTACTAGGCGCCCCCCGGGGGGGCGGCAGTGGCCCTGGGGAGCACGAACCTGCCGTCCTCTCTCAGGCTGACAGCATTCGTCCTCCCACCCCTTCCACTCTGCCAGTGCCCCTGCTGTTGCCTGTCAGCCAGCCAGCCCAGACTGGTGTTGCCCATGCTGAGATGGTACAGTCTGAAGCCGGGCCTTCTAGGCCCAGAGCTGCTCAAGGTCATCCTCTGCAATCTCCCCCACAGAAAGTCAGCAACCTTCCACCAGCCATGCTGCAGCCACTGGGGTAGCACTGCACAGGAGCACCAGGATAGGCAACGGCACACAGAGAATGCACAAAGGGGATTAGTCGACTTTGGTGTGCAATATTTGATGGTTTGATTTATAAATTTGATTTGGAATGTTTGTTTTGTGGTGGCTGTTGTTTTAGCATTGTGGCCAGGAAGACACTGTGATGGTCAGTATCAGAGGGAAGGGAAGGTGTTGGGTGAATAGGGAACTGGGGTTGCGTTCACTCATACTGCTGCCGGATGAGTTAGTGACGGAGAGCCTGGCTAGAAAGGGGCTGTGTTAGTTGCCTCCTCCCTTCCTGCTCCTCTTTAACTCTTCGCCATATACCCGATGACAAGGACTGTACCCTCATGTGATCATGCAGCAAACCACGATGAGTCTTGATATGCGTTCTGGTGAATACTGTAGGCTGCCTCCAGAGTGGTCCAGGCCGTGGAAGCGTTGTTTAAGCACATTGTTTAAGTACTCATCTAACTTCCTCTTAAATGCATCTACGCTATTCGCCTCAACTACTCCACCTGGGAGCGAGTTCCACATTCTAACCACCCTCTGGGTAAAGAAGTTGCTCTGGCATTCTTTGTTGTATTTATTGGTGACTATATTATAATTATGGCCCCTAGTTTTGGTCTCCCCCACAGGGGGAAACATTTTCTTTACGTCTACCCGACCAAAAACCAAACACCTTCATAAATATAAAGGCCTGCTTATTGCTGCATCCCTTCAAGCAACAGCAGGTGATATATGCTAAATATTCTAATCATTAGTGTATCAATGTATAAACAGGTGCCTTCATTGCCACGGCGTACTGTTTCATTTTCCCAATGGAAAGCAGCCAGCACCATAAGAGACCATTGAGATGTCCTGCGGTCACGGAAGGCGCTATAGAAATAATATTTCATTATTTTTCTTTTGCTGCAGATCTGCCATTGGCATTGCCAGAAAATCTGCATTTGGAATGTAATCTATCGAATAATTGGAAAAGCTTGAAAAGATTTCGGGAAAAGTATGAGAACTTGCTTTTCACTGCCTCAGGATATCCCGAAGTACTGTCAGTTAAGGACATTTTGAAATGTAGTCACTGTTGTAATGTAGAAGATGCAGCAGCCAAGTTGTGCACAACAAGCTCCCATTAAGAACAATGACCAGACCACCTGTTTTAGGTATGTTGGTTGAGTGATAAACATTGGCCAGGATACAGGATGGAACTTCGCTGCTTTTCTTCATTTATGCCACAAGATTTTCTTGCATCCACCCGAGAGTGCAGATGAGGCCTCAGTTTAACGTCTCATCCGAAAGACGGCACCTCTGACAGTGCAACTCCCATACCATCTGTAAATCTTACAACAACAACAACTTGTATTTATATAGTGCCTTTAATGTAGTGAAACACCCAAGGCGCTTCACAGCAGTGTTATAAGACAAAACAAATAAATTTGACACCGAGCCACATAATAAGAAATTACGGCAGGGGAGAGGTATGTTTTAAGGAGCGTCTTAAAGGAGGAAGGAGAGGTAGAGAGGCGGAGAGGTTTAGGGAGGGAGTTGCAGGGCTTTGGGCTCAGGCAGCTGAAGGCACGGCCGCCGATGGTTGAGCAGTTATAATCAGGGATGCTCAAGAGGGCAGAATTAGAGAAGCGCAGTTTTCTCGGGGGGGGCTGTGAGACTGAAGGAGATTACAGAGATAGGGAGGGGCGAGGCCACTGAGGGATTTGAAAACAAGGATGAGAATTCTGAAATCGAGGCGTTGCTTAACTGGGAGCCAATGTAGGTCAGCCATCACAGGGATGATGGGTGAGCGACACATGGTGCGAGTTAGGACATGGACTGCCGAGTTTTGGATGACCTCAAGTTTACTTTCATGAGTTAACTCACACTGCCCTATATCTACCTGTAGAGTCATGGGACCCGGGGGAGTAACAACTGAACGCCCTTTGTGACTTGAACTGGATCTCCGTGCCTTGTGCACAGGCATTTCACAGGCAACCTCTCCAAAGGTAGATCAAGTTAACACTAGATGAGGCGAGGTTTTGTTTGAATTATTAAGCCGTGTTATTGCACAGTAAGGTGGAATGTATAGAGTTGCTCAGTTCATTTTGTACAACTTTTATTCACATAATGAGACAAAATACAGAACTCATGATGTTATCCCACTTTGATGGATCATTTAACTTCACTTAAACTGAATAATCCCTCAGTTTAGGGAATGCAATGCTGAGGGAGTGCTGCACTGCCGGAGGTGCCATTTTTCGGATGCGACATTAAACCGAGGCCCCGTCTGCCCTCTCAGGTGGATGTAAAAGATCCCATGGCACTATTTTGAAGAAGAACAGGGGTGTTATCCTTGCCAATACTTAACCCTCATCAACGTAACAAAAACAGATTGGGCCAAAATCCCGGGCTTGCCGGGTCTGTACAAAGTGCGCACGGACCCAGCGAGGCCTCGCAAAAGCCGGCTTTCGGGGCGCGATGCGCATGCGCCAAAAACCAGCTTTTCCAATCTGTCACGATTTCTCTGTACAGAATCTGCACATCCCCGGGAGAAGGACATTTGCGCGGCAGAGATTGGGCTATTTGCCCATCTCTTGCCCAGCGAATGCCCTTCAAACATTTCCGCCTGATAAAAACAGGTACATAACTTACTTTTAAGAGTTTTAAAATTATATAAAAATGTAATTTAAACACTCATTTTATATTAAAAACCCTGTCCATTAATGAAAGTTTATTTTTAATCCTATTAAATTAACACAGTTAAATAAAATTCCCCCCCAAATTTTTTTTTCTCAAATATTTAATTACATTTAATTTCAATTAATGTAAAATATGTGAGGTATTTTATTTGTTTATTATGCTGCATTTGGGTGTTTTAGGGAGTTATTCTCATTGATAGTAATGGGAGCCCGTACAAATGGAGCTCCCATTTTAATCAATGAGAATACTGCACAGTGATTGGTAGTCAGGCCCACATGACTCCAGCATGTACATACGTACCTGAAAGACCATGTTCCCATGCGCTGCGCGGTGAATCTCGGCCTCCGACTGGGATCCTACGTTCCTCCGGGACCACCAGGTACTTTTGTAGATGTTTTTTGGGTTGGAGGCGTTTGTAAGAAGCCCCCGACCGCAATTTTATCCCCATTATCTGGTCATTATCACATTGCTGGACTCAATTTTCCCCAATTATCTGCCGCTTATTTGTTGTGCACATTTTATTTTGGAGTAAATTAAAATCGGCAAGTTTCTCCAAAGTTTCTGTGCTAGCGTAATTCACTTGGGTGGGATTTTTTTAGGCTACGATTTTTTTTTTACTTCATTGGGGGCGTAAACTGCCGCCCGCGCCATTTCTGGCATCTTAAGCAAATTTGGCCAGCTCCGATTTACTCCAATTTTTCTTAGAACGCTGTATGTGACCGCTCTGGAAAAACCTTCTGGGCAGTTAACAAAATTGGCGCAGGTAAAAGAAGCAGAGAGGGAGAGAGAGGGGGAGAGGAGAGAAGGCAGGGGGAGAGGAGAGAGGAGAGAGGGGAGAGGGAGGGAGGCCTTTCGGCCGGGGTTCGGAGCGGCACTGGCACCGGGAGGAGGGAGGTCATTCGGCACCCTGCACCGAGAGGAGGGGGGGGCGCGGGGGGATAGACTTTTGGCATAAACACTTTAATAATTTAATGCCATTAATCTGCTGCAAGGTGCGTGTGCAGGTTGCTGTGAGCTGGCCAGAATGTGTTGTATGTGTCACTTTCCAGCCTCAGCCCGCAGTGTGTCCCTCGTTACCCTGGCAACCCAATCTTTTTGGCGCAGATCTTAGGCTCCACCCCCAAAGCTAAAGGACAGGCCACACGGTGCCAAAATCAACAATTCAAATGGGGAAAGTTGGATGATTTTTTTTTTAGCCGTAGTTGACCCCCCCCCCACCAAAAAATGGGTGTAACTCTTCAAGTACACCAAAAAATGGCATATGGGAAAATTGAGCCTGCTGTTTGTGGCAGCTTGCTGTGCGCAAGTTGGCTGCCGCATTTCCCACATTACAACAGTGATTACACTCCAAAAGTACTTCATTGGCTGTAAAGCGCTTTGAGACATCCAGTGGTGGTGAAAGGTGCTATATAAATCCATGTCTTTCTTTCTTTCAGCTTGGACTCTGGGGGAAACAACTTCCAATTAGCATATTGGCCACCTTTGCCTAACTTTGGATTCAGAACCCAGCATGTAGCTATACTGAGAAATGTCATTCTTTAAGCCAAGCTTCAACTCAAAACACATTTTAACTAATTCATACCTAGATCCTCTCTGTGGAAGAATTGCCAAACAATCCTGAAATCTAATACTAAAGGCTATTCTAAAAAAGAAAAAAAAGAAACATTTGCATTTATACAGAGCTTTTCATGACCTCAGGATGTCCCAACGTGCTTTACAGACAATGAAGTATTTTTTGAAGTGTAGTCGCTGTTGTACTGTTGGAAATCTGTCAGCCAATTTGTACACAGCAAGGTCCCACAAACAGCAATATTATATGACCAGATAATCTGTTTTAGGCATTGTTCGAGAGATAAACATTGGCCAGGAAGCCAAGAGAACTCACCTGGTCTTCTTTGAAATAGTGCCATGGGATCTTTTACGCCTACCCAAGAGAACACCTCTTCCGAAAGACGGTACCTCCCAACAGTGCAATGTTCTCTTAGTACTGCCACCAGGAGTGTCAGAGTGGAATCTGTGCTCAAGTCTCTGGGCTCAATTCCCCAGTTATCTGCGCCATTTTTTTGGTGTGCGGCGCTTTTTTTGGAGTAAATTAAAATATTCAAGTTTCTCCAAAGTTTCTGCGCCAGCGTAACTCAGTTAGTTACGATTTTTTTAGGTTTGTATTTTTTTGCATCACAGGGGATGTAACCTGATGTCTGTGCCAGTTTTTCAGATGTATGCAAGTTTGGCCAACTTACATTTCTCCAAGGATGGCGTATGTGACCACTCACAAAAAACCTTCTGGGCACTTAAGAAAAACCAGCGCATATTAAAAAATCGGTGCAGAAAGACGCCATTGTTTTGAAGTGAAGTTTTGGAGGGAGTGAAAAAGTCAAAGAATATGCATCGTGAAGCTTAATTTTTTGAAATTCAAAAGGGAGAAAATGGAAGTCTAATGCAATTCTTTAATTTTGGATATTTTTCAAAGCGCCACGCCACCACCAAATGTCTCCTCACCGGGCTCGAGGGTCGGAGCGTTGGCCGGCAGAATCACTCCCTCACCCAGACACAGGGGCTCGGGGCTCGGCTTCAAAAGAACCCCGGAGGGGGTGGGGGTAGGAAGCCAAACTGAAGGGATGAGAAGAAGCCTTACACTATACCGCAGCTTCAAAAGACGCCCATGGAGGTGTGGGGGGGTGGGGGCCGTGGTGGACGCCGAGCCCCTGTGTCCGGGCGAGGGAACGATTCTGCCGGCCGACCCTCGAGCCTGGTGAGGAGACATTCGGTCGGTAGTGAGGTGGTACTTTGAAAAAAAGCTAAAATTAAAGAATTGCGTTAGACTTCGTTGCCCCAAATGTCTTCATTGAATGCCTAACTTCCCGTTCTAAGCAAGCCTATTACGCATGCGCACACCAGGGTGTGGTCCATACTAGGGCGTCGATCTTGGGGAGAGAGAGAGGAGAGAAGCTTTAACTCCTTGTCCTACAGTTTTGAGCTTCTTGCAAAGGTACAATTTAATCATGGGGGCAATATTGACAATACCATACCTTGTGCAAGCCTTCTGCATAATGGTGCTGCGGAGACGATTGATTCAAAGTTATCGCATGAGGAACCTCAGAGCACGTAGGATGATGGGCAGGAGGTTTTACCCATGTCGGGTATATCGAGACAGGCATTCATACCTGCACCTGAGTGATGCAGACTGTGTGAGAAGGCTGCGTTTCTGCCAAGAAGTTGTAACCGAGATCTGGGAGTTAGTAAAAGCAGACCTGCACCCTAGAAGCATCAAGAGGACTGCTTTGTCAGTTGAAGTGAAGATTTCAGCTGCACTTTCATTTTATGCATCTGGATCATTCCAGGCCACAACTGGGGATGTGTGCGCCATTTCTTAACTTACAACACATGTCTGCATTCAGCAGGTGACTGCTGCACTATATGCCTGGAGGAATGACTACATAAAGTTCCCATGACCGCCCAGGCAATGCATGACAGGGCTGTGGGCTTCTCCAGGATTGCTGGCTTCCCAAAGGTACAGGGCTGCATTGATTTTACCCACATTGCCTTGCGAACATCTTTGGATGATTCTGAGATGAACAGGAACAGAAAAGGGTTACATTTCGTGAATGTGCAGCTCATATGTGACAAATGCATCACATCATGTCAGTTGATGCGAGATACCCTGGGAGCACCCATGATGTGTTCATCCTACGCGAGAACGTTATATCTGCCATGTTTCAGCAGCAGCCAGAAGGGCAGAGCTGGCTGCTGGGAGACAAAGGGTACGGCCTCTCCACCTGGCTCATGACGCCCCTACGCATAACCCAGATGGAAGCTGACCGGGAATACAACATGTCACACATTGCGACGCGCAGAATAATAGAGGGGACCATTGGCATCTTGAAACAGCATTTCCAATGGCTGTACCATTCAAGAAGCTACTTGCAATACTCCCCTGAGATTGTCGGTCAATTCACTGTTGTATGCTGCATGCTGCATAATTTAGCCATCATGAGGCAGCAGCAGCTGGTCGTAGAAGACCCACCTGCGGTCAGAGTGGCTGATGATGAGGAGGTTGATGCAGATGATGATGAGGAGGAGGAGGAGGAGGAGGAGGAGAAGGAGAAGGAGGAGGACGACGACAACGAGGATGCCATGCAAGTACCTGAACCCGGAGCATGGCGGCGGAGGAGGGTGGGCTGTCGTGCCCCTTTAACGATTGCTCGAGCCTTGCACCAGCAGCTCATCCGTGAACACTTTGCTGCCTGAAGGCTCAGTGGCATCGATTCCACATGGACCATGTTTACTGTTTGGACCTGTTCCGTAATGTTGTGTTGTGTTAATGGAACAAATAATGGAAATGATTCTTCTTCAGTTCAAAAAGTTGTGTTAATAATGGAACAAATAATGGAAATGATTCAGTTATAATTTAAAATATATTTTATTCAAAAGTTTAACACTTGTTTGTACTTAACTATAATAAAAATATTCTTGTATCAAACTTTTAAGTTTTCAGTTAAGATCACTTACAAACTTTAAGATCACTTACAAACTTTTAAACTTGTAAATTTACATAACTTACAAAAAACTTTTAATTTGAGAACAGTTACAACAGTAACAACAATAATAACAACAACAACAGCAAAGAAAGGTTGCACCCACCTCTCCTCCACCTTATTCTAAGACCGCCTGCTGTGCTTGGTCTTGGCGAGTCCACCCCTGCCCACAGGCGGTGGCACAGCATTTCTCGGGTTGGTACCAAGATTATTCTTTCAAGCAACTCAGGTAATGCGCACTTCTTGATGGGGGGGGGGTTTGGGGGGTTGGTGGGCAGGGGCCGGCAGGCGGTAATGTGGAAGGATCGACTTGGGCCTCTTCAGAGGCTGGTTTGGGGATTAGAGTGGGAGTGGCAGTTGGTTCTGTCAATGGACGCGGGGTCCGGACGTGTTCACTTATTGCAGCAGCTAACTCCGGCATTCCCTCCCTCACATGCCCTGACAGTGTCTCAATTACCTGCAACATTCCCTCCCTCATGTTCAACGACAGTGTCTCAACTACCTGCGACATTCCCTCCCTCATGTGCCTGGACAGTGTTCCCATTTCTCGTGAGAGTGTTGTTGCTTCTCCCGACAGTCCTGATACCTCATCACCCACCCCACTGATGGTGTCCAGGAGTGATTGGGTAAGGTCAATGCTCTCCGCACTCATTGCCAGTGAGGAGGAAAGGGTGTAAGAGAAAAGATAGCCATCCGTGGCTAACTCTATTATCTGAATGGTGACTATTATCTGAATGGTGACAGATTAGGAAAAGGAGAGGTGCAACGAGACCTGGGTGTCATGGTACATCAGTCATTGAAGGTTGGCATGCAGGTACAGCAGGCGGTGAAGGAAGCAAATGGCATGTTGGCCTTCATAGCGAGGGGATTTGAGTACAGGGGCAGGGAGGTGTTGCTACAGTTGTACAGGGCCTTGGTGAGGCCACACCTGGAGTATTGTGTACCGTTTTGGTCTCCTAACTTGAGGAAGGACATTCTTGTTATTGAGGGAGTGCAGCGAAGATTCATCAGACTGATTCCCGGGATGGTGGAACTGACCTATCAAGAAAGACTGGATCAACTGGGCTTGTATTCACTGGAGTTCAGAAGAATGAGAGGGGACCTCATAGAAACGTTTAAAATTCTGATGGGTTTAGACAGGTTGGATGCAGGAAGAATGTTCCCAATGTTGGGGAAGTCCAGAACCAGTGGTCACAGTCTAAGGATAAGGGGTAAGCCATTTAGGACCGAGATGAGGAGAAACTTCTTCACCCAGAGAGTGGTGAACCTGTGGAATTCTCTACCACAGAAAGTAGTTGAGGCCAATTCACTAAATATATTCAAAAGGGAGTTAGATGAAGTCCTTACTACTAGGGGGATCAAGGGGTATGGCGAGAAAGCAGGAATGGGGTACTGAAGTTGCATGTTCAGCCATGAACTCATTGAATGGTGGTGCAGGCTAGAAGGGCCGATAGGCCTACTCCTGCACCTATTTTCTATGTTTCTATGTTAAAGAAATAAAGGATGGTATCCAATCAAAAACAAGGGCATACAAAGTGGTCAAAACTAGTGGGAGGACAGAAGACTGGGAAACTTTTAAAAGCCAGCTAAGAATGACGAAAAAAATGATTAAGAAAGGGAAGATAGACTATGAAAGCAAACTAGCAAAAAATATAAAAACAGATAGCAAGAGTTTCTATAGGTATATAAAAAGGAAAAGGGTGGCTAAAGTAAATGTTGATCCCTTAGAGGACGAGACCAGGGAATTAGTAATGGAGAACATGGAGATGGCAGAAACTCTGAATATTTTGTATCAGTCTTTAAGGTAGAGGACACTAACAATATTCTGACAGTGGATTGCCTAGGGGCTATGGGGGGGAAGAACTGCTGTATATCTGTAAAGCATGCACTCCCATGTTCCGCCACCAGGGAGCGCATCACCTGAAGTCCCAGGGGATCACAGCATCCCTTGGGAGCACTGTATATAAGCCGGCCCTGAAGGCCTGTTCCTCACTCTGGAGTGTCTTATTAAAGACTGAGATCACTGTTACTTTAACCTCCCTGTGTGCAGCCTCATCTATGTTAGGAACATAACTGGCGACGAGAATACGAATCCAACGCAAAGATGCAGCAAACTGTGGGCATCCTGAAGAAGTTCTCGGCGGGTGAGGACTGGGAAGCCTATGTCGAACAGCTAGACCAGTACTTTGTAGCCAACGAGCTGGACGGAGAAGGAAGTGCTGCAAAAAGGAGAGCGGTCCTCCTCACGGTTTGCGGGGCACCGACCTACAGCCTCATGAAGAATCTTCTGGCTCTGGTGAAACCCACAGATAAGTCGTATGAGGAGCTGTGTACACTGGTTCGGGAGCATCTTAACCCGAGGGAGAGCGTGCTGATGGCGAGGTATCGGTTCTACACGTGCTAGCGATCTGAAGGTCAGGAAGTGGCGAGCTACGTCACAGAGCTAAGGCGACTTGCAAGACAATGTGAGTTTGATGGCTACCTGGAACAAATGCTCAGAGACTATTTTGTACTGGCCACTGGCCACAAGACCATCCTACGAAAACTTTTGACTGTAGAGACACCGACCCTCAGTAAGGCCATTGCGCTAGCACAGGCGTTTATGTCCACCAGTGATAACACCAAACAAATTTCTCAGCACACTAGTGCTAGCAATGTTCATAAATTAACTGGAACTGTGTTTGCGAGCAGAAATATACAGGGCAGAACCCACGAGTCTGCAACTGCCAGCAGGCCACAGTTGACCCAGATGATTCAGAGTCCCCAACAAAGGATGAATGCAAGTTAATTCACACCTTGTTGGCGTTGTGGAGGCTTCCATTCAGCCAATAAAATGCCGCTACAAAGGGTATGTTTGCAAGAGCTGTGGAACAATGGGGCACCTCCAACGAGCTTGCAAATGAGCTGCAAGCTCTGCAAAACCTGCTAACCACCACGTGGCAGAGGAAGATCGGTCCATGGTGGATCAAAGCAATTTCGATCCTCAAAAAGAGAAAACAGATGCTGAAGTACACTGGGTGCACATATTTTCGATGAAATGCCCACCTATAATGCTAAACGTAAAATTGAATGGCTTACCCGCAGCCATGGAACTGGACACTGATGCTAGCCAATCCATCATGAGTAAAAAGATGTTTGAGAGACTGTGGTGCAACAAGGCATTCAGACCAGCCCTGAGCCCCATCCACAACGAAACTGAGAACAAACACCAAAGAGCTTATCACTGTCCTGGGCAGTGCCATGGTCAAGGTCACCTACGAGGGCACGGTGCACGAACTGCCACTCTGGAATGTTCCGGGCAATGGCCCCATACTGCTTGGAAGGAGCTGTCGATGAGGCCTCATGTACCCAGGTTCTTAACAAATTTCCTTCCCTTTTTGAGCCAGACATTGGAAGCTTTTCTGGGGCGAAGGTGCGGATCCACTTGGTCCCAGAGGCACGACCCATTCACCACAAGGCGCGAGCAGTACCTCACATGATGAGAGAGAGAGTGGAAAGTGAGCTGGACAGGCTGCAACGCGAGGGCATCATCTCCCCAGTGGAATTCAGCGAGTGGGCCAGCCCGATTGTTTCAGTACTCAAAAGTGATGGCACGGTCAGGATTTGCGGCGATTATAAAGTAACTATTAATCGTTTCTCGCTACAGGACCAATACCCGCTACCTAAGGCAGACGACCTATTTGTGATGCTGGCAGGAGACAAGACGTTCCCCAAGCTCGACCTGACTTCGGCCTACATGATGCAGGAGCTGGAGGAGTCTTCGAAGGACCTCACCTGCATCAACACGCACAAGGGACTGTTCATCTACAACAGATGCCCGTTTGGAATTCGGTCGGCTGCAGCGATGTTTCAGGGAAACATGGAGAGCCTACTCAAGTCAGTACCACACACGGTGGTCTTTCAGGACGACATATTGGTCACGGGTCGGGGCACAACCGAGCACCTACAAAACCTGGAGGAGGTCCTCCAGCAACTGGATCGCGTAGGGCTGCCGCTGAAGAGGTCGAAATGTGTCTTCTTGGCAACAGAAGTGGAGTTTTTGGGGAGAAAGATCGCTGCGGACGGCATTCGGCCCACAGACGCCAAGACAGAGGCTATCAGGAACGCGCCCAGACCACAGAACGTCACAGAGCTGCGGTCGTTCCTGGGACTCCTCAACTATTTTGGTAACTTCCTACCGGGGTTAAGCACCCTCTTAAAGTCCCTACATGTGTTATTGCGCAAAGGTGAGGACTGGATATGGGGAAAAAAACAAGTAATTGCTTTTGAGAAAGCCAGAAACATTTTATGCTCCAACAAGTTGCTTGTATTGTATAAGCCATGTAAAAGACTTGTGCTCGCATGTGACGCGTCGTCGTACGGAGTCGGGTGTGTATTACAACAAGCTAACATTGCGGGGAAGTTGCAACCTGTCGCCTATGCCTCCAGGAGCTTGTCTAAGGCCAAGAGGGCCGACAGCATGATTGAGAAAGAGGCATTAGCGTGTGTGTTCGGGGTAAATGCATCAGTACCTGTTTGGCCTCAAATTTGAGCTGGAAACCGATCACAAGCCGCTCACATCCCTGTTCGCTGAAAACAAGGGGATAAATACTAATGCCTCAGCCCGCATACAAAGGTGGGCACTCGCGCTATCAGCATATAACTATACCATCCGCCACAGGCCAGGCACCGAGAACTGTGCGGATGCTCTCAGTTGGCTACCATTGCCCACCACGGGGGTGGAAATGGCGCAGCCTGCAAACTTGTTGATTGTGACGCAGCCCACAGACTTGTTGATGGTCATGGAAGCATTTGAAAATGATAAATCACCTGTCAAGGCCCGCTAGATTAGTACTTGGACCAGCCAAGATTCTCTGCTGTCCCTAGTAAAAAAATTGTGTACTGCATGGGAGCTGGGCCAGCATCCCCGTTGAAATGCAAGAGCTAATCAAGCCATTCCAGCAGCGAAAGGCGGAGCTGTCCATTCAGGCAGACTGCCTGTTGTGGGGTAACCGCGTAGTGCTTCCAAAAAAGGGCAGGTAGACGTTCATCTCGGATCGCCACAGCACACACCCGGGTATAGTAATGATGAAAGCGATAGCCAGATCCCACGTGTGGTGGCTCCGTATCGACTCTGACTTAGAGTGCTGTGTACGGCAATGCAGCGTATGTGCTCAGTTGAGCAACGCGCCCAGAGAGGCACCACTAATTTTGTGGTCCTGGCCCTCCAGAGCATGGTCGATGATCCATGTCCACTGTGCGGGCCCTTTTCTCGGTCAAATGTTCCTGGTGGTGGTGGATGCTTTTTCAAAATGGATTGAACGTGAAATAATGTTGGGAAGCACCGCCACCGCCACCATTGAAAGCCTGAGGGCCATGTTTGCCACCCACGGCCTGCCTGACATACTGGTCAGTGACAACGGGCCATGTTTCACCAGTGCCGAATTAAAAAAATTCATGACCCGCAATGGGATAAAACATGTCACCTCGGCCCCGTTTAAACCAGCCTCCAATGGGCAGGCAGAGTGGGCAGTACAAACCATCAAACAGAGCCTCAAACGAGTCACAGAAGGCTCACTCCAAACCCGCCTATCCCGAGTACTGCTCAGCTACCGCACGAGACCCCACTCACTCACAGGGGTGCCCCCGGCTGAGCTACTCATGAAAAGGACACGTAAAACCAGACTCTCGCTGGTTCACCCCAACCTGCATGATCAGGTAGAGAGCAGGCGGCAGCAACAAAATGTAAACGATGGTCGCGCCACTGTGTCACGGGAAATTGATCTGAATGACCCTGTGTATGTGCTCAATTAAGGACATGGTCCCAAGTGGATCGCGGGCACGGTGATAGCTAAAGAAGGAAGTAGGGTGATTGTAGTCAAACTAGACAATGGACAAATTTGCAGAAAGCACCTGGACTAAACGCGGCTGCGGTTCACAGACTGCCCTGAACAACCCACAGCAGACAGCATCTCTTTCGGGCCCACAACACACACCTAAAGGATTAACGACACCACACCGGACCAGGTAATCGAACCCATCACGCCCAACAGCCCAGCAAGGCCAGGCTCACCCAGCAGCCCTGCAGGGCCAACAACACACCAGCCCAGTGAGGGCACAGCGAACACACCAGAACAGACAGTTGTACCCTGGCAGTCCACCAGGGAAAGAAAGGCTCCCGACCGCCTCACCTTGTAAATAGTTTTCACTTTAACTTTGGGCGGGGGGGGGGAGTGATATTGTGTATCTGTAAAGCATGCACTCCCATGTTCCGCCACCATGGAGCTCATCCCCTGAAGTCCCAAGGGATCCCAGCATCCCTTGGGAGCACTGTATATAAGCCGGCCCCTAACGCCTGTTCCTCACTCTGGATTGTCTTATTAAAGACTGAGGTCACAGTTACTTTAACCTCCCTGTGTGCAGCCTCATCTGTGTTAGGAACACAATAATCACAATCCCTAAGGAGGTGGTACTCAGTAAGATAATGGGACTAAATCAGCTGGACCTGATGGCTTGCATCCTCGGGTCCTAAGAGAAGTAGCAGCAGGGATTGTGGATGCATTGATTGTAATTTATCAAAATTCCCAGGATTCTGGGGAGGTCCCAGCAGATTGGAAAACTGCAAATATAATGCCCCTGTTTAAAAAAGGAGGCAGACAAAAAGCAGGAAACTATAGACCAGTTAGCCTAACATCTGTCATTGGGAAAATGTTGGAGTCCATTATTAAAGAAGCAGTAGCAGGACATTTGGAAAAGCAAAATTCGGTCAGGCAGAGTCAGCATGGATTTATGAAGGGGAAGTCATGTTTGTCAAATTTGTTAGAGTTCTTTGAGGATGTAACAAACAGGATGGATAAAGGGGAACCAGTAGATGTGGTGTATTTGAACTTCCAGAAGGCATTTGACAAGGTGCCACATAAAGCGTTACTGCACAAGGTAAAAGTTCACGGGGTTGGTGGTAATATATTAGCATGGATAGAGGATTGGCTAACTAACAGAGAACAGAGAGTCAGGATAAATGGTTCATTCTCTGGTTGGCAACCAGTAACGAGTGGGGTGCCACAGGGATCAGTGCTGGGACCCCAACTATATACAAACTATATTAACGACTTGGAAGAAGGGACTGAGTGTAACGTAGCCAAGCTTGCTGATGATACATTGATGGGAGGACACAAGAAATCTGCAAAAGGACATAGGCAGGCTGAGTGAGTGGGCAAAAATTTGGCAAATGGAATATAATGTTGGAAAGTGTGAGGTCATGCACTTTGGGAGAAAAAAATCAAAGAGCAAGTTATTATTTAAATGGAGAAAGATTGCAAAGTGTCGCAGTACAGCGGGACCTGGGGGTACTTGTGTATAAAACACAAAAGGATAGTATGCATGTACAGCAAGTGATCAGGAATGCCAATGGAATCTTGGCCTTTATTGCAAAGGGGATGGAGTATAAAAGCAGGGAAGTCTTGCTGCAGCTATATAAGATATTCGTGAGGCCACACCTGGAATACTGCATGCAGTTTTGGTTTCCATATTTACGAAAGGACATACTTACTTTGGAGGCAGTTCAGAGAAGGTTCACTAGGTTGATTCTGGGGATGAGGGGGTTGACTTATGAGGAAAGGTTTAGTAGGTTGGGCCTCTACTCATTAGAGTTCAGAAGAATGAGAGGTGATCTTATCGAAACATATAAGATTATGAGGGGGCTTGACAAGGTGGATGCAGAGAGGATGTTTCCACTGATGGGGGAGACTAGAACTAGAGGGCACAATCTTAGAATAAGGGGCTGTCCATTTAAAACAGAGATGAGGAGAAATTTCTTCTCTCAGATGTTTGTAAATCTGTGGAATTTGCTGCCTCAGAGAGCTGCGGAAGCTGAGATATTGAATAAATTTAAGACAGAAATAGACAGTTTCTTAAATGATCAGGGAATAAGGGGTTATGGGGAGCGGGCGGGGAAGTGGAGCTGAGTCCATGATCAGATCAGCCATGATCTTATTGAACGGTGGAGCAGGCTCGAGGGGCCATATGGCCTACTCCTGCTCCTATTTCTTATGTTCTTATGTTCTTAACTGAACCACGTCTGTTAGATCCTGCACCTCAGGAGAGGGCTGTCGAGGTCTCCTTCCCCTTCTCACCCTGGGTGTGCCTTGCTGCATCCCACTGGGACCCGCAGCCTGGGACGGTGGGGCCCTGGGTGTGCCTTGCTGCTTCCCGCTGGAATCCCCAGCCTCGGACTGTGAGAAACCATGGAATGTCACAACACTCGCACCACTCAGGAAAAGGCCTGGCACCTCAATGGGTGGCACCTGCACCTCCTCCAGAGTGAGTACCACAGTGGGGGCTTCATTCTCCCCCTCTCCCTCACCCCCATGCTCTTGGTCTGGAAGGCGGTATTTGAAGATGTTCTCTTCAGGCTCATCCGTGTCTGAATCTTCTTCTGCATCAGCTTCAGCCTTGTCAGGGTTGTCCTCAAGTTCTGCAAAATATAACAGAACAGACAAATGGTTAGTAGCAGAGGAGGGGGCAGGGTGGGTGGCATGAGTAAGCTCACAGCGCAGGCAGCAGGCTCATTTGAAGGACCACAATGAGTGATAGCACATTGCATCAACCAAAGCGTAGCTCATGGAGACATCCCCATGAACTGAAGCATGACTAGCCCCCGCAGTACTTAACATTTAGCAAAACCTGACTGTGGAATTTGCAGGACTTACCCTCTCCCTCGAGTGTGGGCCCAATTGTGCAGTGGTGGTTGCTTTTCTCCAGGCAGGACCCATCAAAGCAGCGACCCTGTCTTCCAAGGGTGTCAGTGGGTGCAGATTTGCCGGGCCTCCTCCTGTTCGAGTTCTTTCCCTTTTGTTGTGTGCCACTTTCCTCTGCATAGATGAAAATACAACTTTTTAGCGAGAGTGTCTTTCTGCTGGGTGGGACATATGCAGATGGTCACATTTACAATTGCATTTCCAGTGAATAAATGAAAATATTACTTACACTAACTACTTGACCAAGGTCCTGTCACTTCTTTTTGCACTGGCCTCCAGACCTCAGGGTGGTCACCATTGCGCAGTAATCTTCTGCAAGTTGGTTCCAGCGTTTCTTCATTTGTTTTGGTAAAACTTTGACATGACCTCTGCCATCTGTTCTCAATCACAGTAACTAGTGCCTCCTGTGAGAAATTCTTGGTCCTTGAACCGCATTGCATCTTGTATTGCCGCTCCGATTTTTCCACTGATAAACAACTGGCTCTTTAAAAATGGCTGAATGCAGACCGGGAGGTGTAGTGGCCATGCACGCCCATAGCAGTCACGTCAAAAACTTCCTTTTTTTTCCGCGCATGCGCAGAAGGGCGGCATTGTTTTTTTGGCGCAGATATTAGGCTCCACCCCCCGAAGGTAAAGGACAGGCTGTGCGGCGCCAATTTCAAAAAATAGAACGGGAAAACTTGCAAGTTTTGTTTTTGGAGTAGTCGGGGCCAAAAAAACGGGCGTAACTCTTGCAATACGCCAAAAACGGCATTGGGTAAAATTGAGCCCTCTGAAGTGCGATGTGAACCCACGACCTTCTGACACAGAAGCAAGAGTAATACCACTGAGCCGCAGCTGACACAGCAAGCTACTGAAGTAGATAAAGATATTAAAAATGGTTCAGTAGGTCAAGTTGCCTGATGCAAGATCGCTGAGCAGTTTAACATGAGAAGAGAATTCAACATACTGGATGGGCTGATGTTCAAGGGAGGTGGAGTACTTATAACACTCTGCAGGAGAGAAGAGAATAAAAGCCAAGTTCACTCAGTGTTGGCTAGCAGAAGAGCGATTTACTGGTGTGCGATGAACAGGGCATAGAAATGTTCACATCAAGGCGTGACGCATTCCATCAATTTCAAGCCAAAAAGCAAAGAGAACTGTTTATTCGTCACAAGTACCAGAAAAGCCCTGGGAGAAAATAGGCAACGTAGATGGAAGAAATTGCCTCATATGTTCAGAATTAGATAGACCAGTAAAAAGGAAAAGTCGCAAAAGCTAAGTTGGAAGCTCATTTTGTAGGGTATGGTATTCAAATTGAGGTTTTGTTCGGCAATGGATATCAATTTCATTCAAAGGAATTTCAACAGATTGCGTAATGTATCCACCATCGAATAGCAAGGCAGAGACCATTGTTAAAGGCAGACCTAAAAAAATCACACAGGTCCATCAGTCTTACTCTCGACCCTTCTCGACCAGTACAGTTTATCAACAATAACTTTAATTTATATGTTGCCTTTAATATGGTAAAACATCCACAGGGACCTAATCAGACAAAATTTGGCATCGAGCTATTAGGACAGCTGACCAATAGCTAGTTGGAGAGAGAAATTCTCATCTTTATTTTTAAATCTCCTGCATGGCCTCGCCCCTCCCTATCTCTGTAACCTAATCCAGCCCGACAACCCTCCGAGGTACCTGCGCACCTCTAATTCTGGCCTCGTGCCCATCCACGATTTTCCTCGTGGCCGTGCCTTCAGCTGCCTAAGCCCCAAGCTCTAGAATTCCCTCACTAAACCTCTCCAACTCTAGTAAGATACTGGGCAAATACAGGGGCAAAGTTTCCAATCAGCCAAACATGACTATCAATGTCAGAGGGTGGCGGAGCTTGAGGCTGGGATTCTGAACGATGGCCAAGGCTTACCGGCCAACCAAATGTACAGAATTAGAGTCTTCCTGGGGATCCAGGCCAGGATCGGGATCTGTACCTTCAAAAGATAATAATAAAAAAACAGTTTCAGGCCAACTGAGCGTAATTGTAAATGTCTTTGTAAGGGGACCATGCGAGAACCTAAATTTTCCTTTAGTTGTGGGCGGGGGGAGTGGGGGGTGGGGGTGGCGGGGTGGAAGGTTGGGGTGGGAAGAGATGACCCAACACCCCCATCCAGCCAAACAATTTTCTGGCCTCTTTAGCGGGCAAGGCACCCCAGAGGTGCCCATCTAACCCCACAAACGTTGGCAGGGACAGTGTCTGACATCAGAGGTGGGCCAAGCTGCTCCAACCCACGGATTTTCAGAACCCACACGTTTTAAAACTCAAGGGCTAGATTTTCGAATTTCTGTGCTCCAATTGTTGCCCCAGAGCAGCGACAATGGTGGCGGTGAAGTGTTTTGGTCGGGCGGTCAGCCTCCAACGCCCCGCAGCGATCCTCAGATCCGGTTTTGCGGCAGTGCGGAGTAGCACCGCCTGGAAGAGCTGCGCCGGTGTGCAACGCCCCTGGTCGCAACACCGGCGCAAGTTTGAACTTCAGCCCGACTTGTCCACCCTGCAGCGCGCCTCGCACTGACTGCCTGGGAAATCAGGGCGGTCCAACCATCCCGACAACGAAGAGGTGAGTAATAGGTAAGTGTGATTGTTTTTTCTTATAATTTGTTTTGAGATTTTGGGTAATGTTTTGGGAATGTTTTTGTGGAATTTTTTTATAGGTTTTCCCCCCAGGTGTTTCTCGGAGCACTGCTGGCCTGGCTCTTCAGCTCGGGAGTTTCCCATCCTAACGCCCTAAGAGAGATGTACGATCGCCTCCCTTAGAGCTGCTCTCCCTGACACCAGCTCCAACTGCCCAAACTTACCTACTGAGGTGCAAACTGTTCCTGGGCGCAAAATTTCCCCCCCGCTGCCCTCAGAGGTCTCTATAATTATGAAGGGGTTCGATAGGGTAGATGTAGAAATGTTTCCACTTGTGAGGGAATCGAAAACTAGGGGTCATAAATATAAGATAGTCAGTCACCAATAAATCCAATAAGGAATTCTGGAGAAATGTATTTACCCAGAGAATGGTTCGAATTGTGAAACTTGCTACCACATGGAGTAGTTGAGGCAAATAGCAAGGATATATTTAAGGGGAAGCGAGATAAACACAAGAGGGAGAAAGGAATTGAAAAGTGGAGAAGTTATGTTAAACCTGTATCGATCCTTGGTTAGACCACACTTGGAATACTGCGCACAGTTCTGGTCACCATATTATAAAAAGGATAGAAACATAAAAACATAGAAAATAGGTGCAGGAGTAGGCCATTCGGCCCTTCGAGCCTGCACCGCCATTCAATAAGATCATGGCTGATCATTCCCTCAGTAACCCTTTCTTGCTTTCTCTCCATACCCCTTGATCCCTTTAGCCGTAAGGGCCATATCTAACTCCCTCTTGAATATATCCAATGAACTGGCATCAACAACTCTCTGCAGCAGGGAATTCCACAGGTTAACAACTCTCTGAGTGAAGAAGTTTCTCCTCATCTCAGTCCTAAGACTATGTCCTTTGGTTCTGGACTTCTCCAACATCGGGAACATTCTTCCCGCATCTAACCTGTCCAGTCCCGTCAGAATTTTATACGTTTCAAGAGATCCCCTCTCATCCTTCTAAACTGCAGTGAATAAAGGCCCAGTTGATCCAGTCTCTCCTCATAAGTCAGTCCAGCCATCCCTGGAATCAGTCTGGTGAACCTTCGCTGCACTCCCTCAATAGCAAGAACGTCCTTCCTCAGATTAGGAGACCAAAATTGAACGCAATATTCCAGGTGAGGCCTCACCAAGGCCCTGTACAACTGCAGTAAGACCTCCCTGCTCCTATACTCAAATCCCCGAGCTATGAAGGTCAACATACCGTTTGCCTTCTTCACTGCCTGCTGTACCTGCATGCCAACTTTCAATGACTGATGAACCATGACACCCAGGTCTCGTTGCACCTCCCCTTTTCCTAATCTGCCTCCATTCAGATAATATTCTGCCTTCGTGTTTTTGCCCCTAAAGTGGATAACCTCACATTTATCCACATTATACTGCATCTGCCATGCATATGCCCATTCACCTAACCTGTCCAAGTCACCCTGCAGCCTCTTAGCGTCCTCCTCACAGCTCACACCGCCACCCAGCTTAGTGTCAACTGCAAACTTGGAGATATTACACTCAATTCCTTCATCTAAATCGTTAATGTATATTGTAAAGAGCTGGGGTCCCAGCACTGAGCCCTGCAGCACTCCACTAGTCACTGCCTGCCATTCTGAAAAGAACCTGTTTATCCCGACAGTGGAGAGGGTACAGGGAAGATTAACAAGAAATGCGAGGGTATACATATCAGGAAAGGCTGAAAAGGCTGGGTCCCCTTTCTCTTGAAAAAAGAAGACTGAAGGGTGACCCAATAGAGGATTTTAAAATTATGAAACGTTTTGATAGAGTGGATACAGAAAGAATGTTTCCACTTGTGGGGAAGAGCATAACTAGAGGCCATCAATATAAGATAGTCACCAAGAAATCCACTCGGGAATTCAGAAGAAAATTCTTTACCCAAAGAGTGGTGAGAATGTGGAACTCACTACCACAGGGAGTGGTTGAAGTTAATAGTACAGATGCATTTCAGGGGAGGCTAGACAAGCACATGCGGGGAAAGAGAATAGAGGGGTATGCTGATAGATTTAGATGAGGAAAGACAGGAGGAGGCTCAACCGTGGCTATCAAGGGAAATCAGGGATAGTATTAAAGCCAAGGAAGTGGCATACAAATTGGCCAGAAATAGCAGCGAACCCGGATACTGGGAGAAATTTAGAACTCAGCAGAGGAGGACAAAGGGTTTGATTAGGGCAGGGAAAATGGAGTACGAGAAGAAGCTTGCAGGGAACATTAAGATGGATTGCAAAAGTTTCTATAGATATGTAAAGAGAAAAAGGTTAGTAAAGACAAATGTAGGTCCCCTGCAGTCAGAATCAGGGGAAGTCATAACGGGGAACAAAGATATGGCGGACCAATTGAACAAGTACTTTGGTTTGGTATTCACTAAGGAGGACACTAACAACATTCTGGGTATAAGAAGGGTCAGAGGGTCTAGTAAGGAGGAGGAAATGAGGGAAATCCTTATTAGTCGGGAAATTGTGTTGGGGAAATTGATGGGATTGAAGGCCGATAAATCTCCAGGGCCTGATGGACTGCATCCCAGAGTACTTAAGGAGGTGGCCTTGGAAATAGCGGATGCATTGACAGTCATTTTCCAACATTGCATTGACTCTGGATCAGTTCCTATCGAGTGGAGGGTAGCCAATGTAACCCCACTTTTTAAAAAAGGAGGGAGAGAGAAAACAGGGAATTATAGACCGGTCAGCCTGACATCGGTAGTGGGTAAGATGATGGAATCAATTATTAAGGATGTCATAGCAACGCATTTGGAAAGAGGTGACATGATAGGTCCAAGTCAGCATGGATTTGTGAAAGGGAAATCATGCTTGACAAATCTTCTGGAATTTTTTGAGGATGTTTCCAGTAGAGTGGACAAGGGAGAACCATTTGATGTGGTATATTTGGACTTTCAGAAGGCTTTCGACAAGGTTCCACACAAGAGATTAATGTGCAAAGTTAAAGCACATGGGATTGGGGTAGTGTGCTGACATGGATTGAGAAATGGTTGTCAGACAGGAAGCAAAGAGTAGGAGTAAATGGGTACTTTTCAGAATGGCAGGCGGTGACTAGTGGGGTACCGCAAGGTTCTGTGCTGGGGCCCCAGCTGTTTACACTGTACATTAATGATTTAGACGAAGGGATTAAATGTAGTATCTCCAAATTTGCGGATGACACTAAATTAGGTGGCAGTGTGAGCTGCGAGGAGGATGCTATGAGGCTGCAGAGCGACTTGGATAGGTTAGGTGAGTGGGCAAATGCATGGCAGATGAAGTATAATGTGGATAAATGTGAGGTTGTCCACTTTGGTGGTAAAAACAGAGAGACAGACTATTATCTGAATGGTGACAGATTCGGAAAAGGGGAGGTGCAACGAGACCTGGGTGTCATGGTACATCAGTCATTGAAGGTTGGCATGCAGGTACAGCAGCTGGTTAAGAAAGCAAATGGCATGTTGGCCTTCATAGCGAGGGGATTTGAGTACAGGGGCAGGGAGGTGTTGCTACAGTTGTACAGGGCCTTGGTGAGGCCACACCTGGAGTATTGTGTACAGTTTTGGTCTCCTAACCTGAGGAAGGACATTCTTGTTATTGAGGGAGTGCAGCGAAGGTTCACCAGACTGATTCCCGGGATGGCGGGACTGACCTATCAAGAAAGACTGAATCAACTGGGCTTGTATTCACTGGAGTTCAGAAGAATGAGATGGGACCTCATAGAAACGTTTAAAATTCTGATGGGTTTAGACAGGTTAGATGCAGGAAGAATGTTCCCAATGTTGGGGAAGTCCAGAACCAGGGGTCACAGTCTAAGGATAAGGGGTAAGCCATTTAGGACTGAGATGAGGAGAAACTTCTTCACCCAGAGAGTGGTGAACCTGTGGAATTCTCTACCACAGAAAGTTGTTGAGGCCAATTCACTAAATATATTCAAAAAGGAGTTAGATGTCGTCCTTACTACTTGGGGGATCAAGGGGTATGGCAAGAAAGCAGGAATAGGGTACTGAAGTTGCATGTTCAGCCATGAACTCATTGAATGGCGGTGCAGGCTAGAAGGGCCGAATGGCCTACTCCTGCACCTATTTTCTATGTTTCTATGTTTCTATGGACTGGTTGGGCTGAATGGCCTGTTTCTGTGCTGTATATCCCGTGTTTTCCTATGAATAGAAGGATGCAATGATAGGGTTAGATGAAGTGGAGTGGGAGGAGGCTTGTGTTAAGCATAGACCAATTGGGCCAAATGGCCTGTTACTCTGTTTTAATTTCTGTGTAATTCTATGTAATATTTGATGCTGCTGATGTAGTGTGTGCCAGTGAGTGAATGAGAGTAAGGGTATAAAGAATAAAAAGGAAAGGATGATACCAGTCCTGAGTTTTGCGAGAGGCCTCTAATCTCCCCTTCTCCAATCCTTTGCTGGGCTCTGGCCCCTGCCTCAGAATTGAGGGTTGACTACCTGTATTGAGTCATCTGAAATTTGGGCCTCTACGGTCCTCGGTTATGTGTGGCCTTTGCCTGTAAGCAGGTACAAAACATACTAGTTGGAAGAGCAGTGTCACCCAAGTCGCTAACTTAGGTGCTATCTTTGTAAGTTCGAGAACACGAAACATGCATGTAGCTTGTCACCTGTGCCCCTCTATCGAAATACTGGAGAAGTGTATGTGAGGGTCATTTACTAAAGATCGCAATACCCAACTCACGCAAGAAAGCAGTCGAAATGTCAGCTATGGCTCAGTGGATAGCACTCTCGCCTCTCACTCCCTTAAGTCCAAGGGATGCAGATTTGAACAGATTCGCTGCCAGATCAGGTCCTGCTCTTGTCTGACATAATTGCACACTACTCCAGAATCATTCTGAGTCAGATGATCATGGGTTCAAGCCCCACTCCAGAGACTTGAACCCAGAATTCAGGCTGGCACTCCAGTTTTGCACTGTTGGAGGTTCCGTCTTTTGGATGAGATGTTAAACTGAGACCCCAATCTGCCCCTCAGGTGCACATAAAATATCCTATGGCACTATTTCGAAGAAGAGCAGGTGAGTTATCCCTGGTGCATGGCCAATATATATTCCTCAACCAAGATCACTAAAACAGATTATCTGGTTGTTATCACATTGTGGTTTGTGCGGCCTTACTGTGTGCAAATTGATTGTTGCGTTTCCTACATTACAACAATGACTATACTTCAAGAAGTATCTAATTGGATGCAAAGTGCTTTGAAACATCCTGAGGTTGTGAAAGTTGTGATATAAACGCAAGTTCTTTCTTTTCTTTTTCTTTCATTGTTGCATTGCTCTTTCTTTGCCAAGGTTACATGGCCATATAACTAAATATGGGCAAACTCCAGAACATAAGAGATGCAGGGGTCTGCTTATGAGAGTGGCCAAAATCAAAACTTGTAACAAACGCCCTGCACAATTTCCAAATTGGCCGTGTAGAAATGGTTTGTGGGTTGAGTGGCACGCAGATGATTCATTCACAGTGCACATGTGCCAAGTTATGCTCAGTGTATTGTACCTGCCTTGAACCCATTTATCTTATACCCTCACACAAAACCATCACTGATGCATCATAATGACATTTTCAAATCAGCTGCCTCAGTGTTAGTGAAAACTTGCAGTACCAACATTTTATCCTAATATTTCAATATTTGCAATTTTAAATCTCTACCCAACTTTTCTGAAACATATATCATAGAATGATACAGCTCAGAAGGAAGCCATTCGACCTACTGTGCCTGTGCCAGCACTTTGAAAGAACTATCTGATTCGTCCCACTCCCCCGCTCTTTCCCAATAACCCTGCATTTTTTTCTTTATCAAGTATATATGCAATTCCTTTTAAAAAGTTACTATTGAAACTGCTTCCATTACCCTTTCAGGCCGTGCATTCCAGATCATAACTATTCGCTGTGTAAAACATAAGAATATAAGAAATAGGAGCAGGAGTAGGCCATACGGCCATGCGAGCTGTTCCGCCATTTAATACGATCATGGCTGATCTGATCATGGACTCAGGTCCACTTCCCTGTCCGCTTCCCATAACCCCTTATTCCCTTATCTGTTAAGAAACTATCTATCTCTGTCTTAAATGTATTTAATGTCCCAGCTTCCACAGCTTTCTGAGGCAGCGAATTCCACAGATTTACAACCCTCTGAGAGAAGAAATTTCTCCTCATCTCTGTTTTAAAAATGGGCGGCCCCTTTATGCCCCCTAGTTCTAATCTCCCCTATCAGCGGAAACATCCTCTTTGCATCCACCTTGTCAAGCCCCCTCATAATCTTATACATTTCGATAAGATCACCTATAAAAAATTCTCCTCATCTCCTCTCCGGTTCTTTTGCCAATTACCTTAAATTCGTGTCCTCTGATTACCTGACCCTCCTGCCAGGTACGACAGGTACTCTATCAAAACCCCTCATCATTTTGAGCATTTCTATTAAATCTCCCCTTAACCTAGCTCTAAGGAGAACAATCTCAGATAATCTAGTCTCTCCGCACATCTAAAGTCCCACATCCCTCATACCATTCTCGTAAATCTCACCTGCACCCTCTCCAAGGTCTTGACATCCTTCCTCAAGTGTGGTGCCCAGAAATGAACACACTACTCCAGCTGGGACCTGACCAATGACCAATGATTTATGAAAGTTTTGCATACTTTCTTTGCTCTTGCACTCTATGCCTCTATTTATAAAGCTCTAGTATGCTATTTTATAACAGCCGTATCAACTTGGCCATGCCACCTATAAAGTATAGAACTATTTCAAACCGAGACGTGAGACAGACCTTCAACCAATGTTCCCTTTAAGCTGTTTGGAGCTCCCACTTAGGTCCCTTGCTGGCCTTACAATAGGAAAAACTACAATAGGAGAAACTTCTTCACCCAGAGAGTGGTGAACCTGTGGAATTCTCTACCACAGAAAGTAGTTGAGGCCAATTCACTAAATATATTCAAAAGGGAGTTAGATGAAGTCCTTACTACTCGGGGGATCAAGGGTTATGGCGAGAAAGCAGGAAGGGGGTACTGAAGTTTCATGTTCAGCCATGAACTCATTGAATGGCGGTGCAGGCTAGAAGGGCTGAATGGCCTGCTCCTGCACCTATTTTCTATGTTTCTATGTTTCTATGCATGCGCGGGAATTTGAATGGGGCCACGCACCTAAAAAAATGAGAGGGAACATTGCGTACATCCTCTGGGATCTCTGTACTTCTCCAATTCTGGTCTCTTGTGCACTCCTGATTTTCATTGCTGCACTACTGGAAGACATCCCTTTAGCTGCCTAAGCCCCAAGCTCTGGAACTCTCCCTCTAAATCTCTCTACTACACTTACTCCTCCTTTAAGATGCTCTTTAAAACCTACTTCTTGACCAAGCTTATGGTCACCTGTCCTAATATTTGCTTATGTGGCTCAGTGTCAAATGTCATTTGATAATCTCTCCTGTAAAGTACCTTGGGATGTTTTGCTACATTAAAGACACTGTATAAATGCAAGCTGGTGTTTTTGATGATGGCCAATCACCCTTGTGAAACAGCCACAAGCCAGATGAAGCTAATTGGTAGCAGTACAGAAGTGCACCTTGTTGCCTATCAAAGCCATGCTTGTTGCAGCCATTTTGCCTCCAGCCACGACTGAGGCCCCCAGTCTAAAGGGTTAAATAGGCGTCCAATGGACTGATGTGTATTAAATGTATTTTTGGGATATAACGCATGCAGCAACAAAGCTTGACTTTGTCTTTTCGATGAGCAGCGGGTGAAAAGTATATCAACAAGTTTCATAGCTAGCTCTTTGAGAAGTACAATCAATCCCAAGAAGTAAGCAACAGAATGTTTCCAACTGTCAACATTCAAACAGCAACACTTTCAGGAAAGAAAACCTTCCATAATCTGCTGGGTCTATGTGTAACCTGAGGCAAGGGTGAAATATTAGGCTTGAAAAACAAAAGTGAAAATTATTTTTGAGGAATCAGTAACTCGTTGTACAATTTCCTTTTACAATTTTAATTTCCCTGCCCCTGGATTGGCTCCCGACAGGAGAACTTTACGAGATGGTCAGCTCAAAGTGTCATTCTTCGTGTGTGCCCAGCACCAGATTGGCAGCCGTGACTCAGTGGGTAGCACAATCGTGTCTGAGTCAGAAGGTCTTGGGTTCAAGTCCCACTCCAGAGGCTTGAGTACAAAACCAAGGCTGAGACTCCTGTGCAGTGCTGAGGGAGTGCTGCGCTGTTAGAGGTGCCGTCTTTCGGATGTGACTCTGCCCTCTCAGGTGGAAGTAAAAGATCTCACGGCACTATTTTGGGGAAGAGCAAGGGAGTTCACCCTGACCAACATTTAATCACTCAACCAACATCACTAAAAAATGTTGGTCATTAACTCATTGTATCATACAGATCAGAAGGAGGCCATTTGGCGCTTCTCATTGCTATTTGTTGGATCTTGCTGTGCGCCAATTGGGTGTCATGTTTCCTGCATTACAACAGTTCCTACACATCAAAAAGTACCTCATTGGCTGTAAAGTGCTTTTGGACATCCTAAAGTCATGAAAGGCTCAGGATGACTGCAATGCTTTCTGTCTTTCACCACTTACATCTGGATACTATCTTCAAATGGCGCAGGCAATCCAAGGAACTTCACACCAGACACAGATGCTGAGCAGTGGCTGCAGGGTCAAGAGAGATGACCGATAGTATATCAGAGCTTTTGCAGGTGGGGAGAGACATAGAAGGGCAGAGGTTTAGGAAGGGAGTTCCAGAGAGTAGGGTTAAGACTGGTGAGGGTTTTGTCTTTCAGAGAATCGTACAGCACTGATGGAGGCCATCATGAAAATGACGTCTCTTCATTCCACTTACTTTCCCCATAGCACTGCAAAATTTTCCAGTATGTATCCAATTCCGTTTTGCAAGTGGAGCACAGCGAGGGAGGAATGCACCAAGTTATCTATTTTAGTGATGTTGGTTGAGGGATAAAACTACTCAGTTGTATCAAACTGCTATAAAATGGAATAATAACATTTTGTTCCAATGCATGAGGGACGGGTTCCTTGAGCAGTATGTAACAGAACCAACTAGGGGGCAGGCTATCTTAGATCTGGTCCTGTGTAATGAGACAGGATTAATTAACAATCTCCTAGTAAAGGGTCCCCTTGGAATGAGTGATCATAGCATGATTGAATTTCAAATTCAGATGGAGGGTAAGAAAGTTGGATAGAAACATAGAAACATAGAAATTAGGTGCAGGAGCAGGCCATTCGGCCCCTTGAGCCTGCACCACCATTCAACAAGATCATGGCTGATCATTCAATCTCAGTACCCCTTTCCTGCTTTCTCTCCATATCCCTTGATCCCTTTGGCTGTAAGGGCCATATCTAACTCCCTTTTGAATATATCTAATGAACTGACTCAACAACTTTCTCCAGTGGAGAATTCCACAGGTTAACCACTCTCTGAGTGAAGAAGTTTCTCCTCATCTCGGTCCTAAATGGCTTACCTCTTATTCTTAGACTGTGACCTGTGGTTCTGTAATTCCGCAGCAATGGGAATATTCTTCCTGCCGCTAACCTGTCCAATCGCGTCAGAATTTTATATGTTTCTATGAGATTCCCTCTCATTCTTCTAAACTCCAGTAGATACAAGCCCAGTTGATCCAGTCTCTCCTCATATGTCAGTCCTGCCATCCCTGAATCAATCTGGTGAACCTTCGCTGTACTCCCTCAATAGCAAGAATGTCCTTCCTCAGATTAGGAGACCAAAACTGAACACAATATTCTAGGTGTGGCCTCACCAAGGCTCTGTACAACTGCAGTAAGACCTCCCTGCTCCTATACTCAAATCCTCTAGCTATGAAGGCTAACATGCCATTTGCCTTCTTCACCGCCTGCTGTACCTGCATGCCAAACTTCAATGACTGATGCACCATGACACCCAGGTCTCGTTGCACCTCCCATTTTCCTAATCTGTCACCATTCAAATAATGTTTTGTCTTCCTGTTTTTGCCACCAAAGTAGGTAGCCTCACATTTATCCACATTATACTGCATCTGCCATGCATTTGCCCACTCACCTAACCTATCCAAGTCACCCTGCAGCATCCTCCTCACAGCTCACACCACCACCCAGCTTAGTGTCATCTGCAAACTTAGAGATAGTACATTCAATTCCTTCATCTAAATCATTGATGTATATTGTAAATAGCGGGGGTCCCAGCACTGAACCCTGTGGCATCCCACTGGTCACTGCCTGCCATTCTGAAAAGGACCCGTTTATTCCAACTCGCTGCTTCCTGTCTGCCAACCAGCTCTCTATCCACGTCAATACATTACCCCCAATACCATGTGCTTTAATTTTGCACACTAATCTCTTGTGTGGGACCTTGTCAAAAACCTTTTGAAAATCCCAATACACCACATCCACTGGTTCTCCCTTGTCCACTCTACTAGTTACATACTCAAAAAATTCTAGAAGATTTGTCAAGCATGATTTCCCTTTCATAAATCCATGGATCTCTAACCAGCGTACTAAGCTCAAATAAAGGCGACTATGAAGATATGAGGGCGAGTTGGCTAAAGTGGACTGGGAAAATAGATTAAAATGTAGGATGGTTGATGAACAGTGGTGTACATTTAATGAGAATTTCACAACTCTCAAGAAAATTTATTCCAGTGAGGAGGAAAGGGCATAAGAGGAAAGTGGCTAACTAAAGAAATAAAGCACGGTATCAAATTAAAAACAAGGGCATACAATGTGGCCAAAACTAGTGGGAGGACAGAAGATTAGAAAGCGCTTAACAGCCAACAAAGAATAACTAAAAAAATGATTAAGAAAGGGAAGATAGACTATGAAAGTAAATTAGCATGAAAAATAAAAACAGATAGCAAGAGTTTCTACAGGTATATAAAAAGGAAAAGAGTGGCTAAAGTAAATGTTGGTCCCTTGGAGGACGAGACCGAGAAATTAGTAATGGGGAACATGAAGATGGCAGAAACTCTGAACAAATATTTTATATCAGACTTTACGGCAGAGGACTCTAAAAATATCCCAACAGTGGATAGTCAAGGGGCTATAGGGGGAGAGGAACTTAACACAATCACAATCACTAAGGAGGTGGTACTCAGTAAGATAATGGAACTGAAGGCAGATAAATCCCCTGGACCTGATGGCTTGCATCCTAGGGTCTTAACACAAGTAGCTGCAGGGATAGTGGATGCATTGATTGTAATTTACCAAAATTACCTGGATTCTGGGGAGGTCCCAGCAGATTGGAAAACTGCAAATATAACACTCCTATTTAAAAAAGGAGGCAGACAAAAAGCAGGAAACTATAGACCAGTTAGCCTAACATCCGTGGTTGGGAAGATAGAAACATAGAAACATAGAAAATAGGTGCAGGAGTAGGCCATTCAGCCATTTGAGCCTGCACCACCATTCAACAAGATCACAGCTGATCATTCCCTCAGTACCCCTTTCCCGCTTTCTCTCCATATCCCTTGATCACTTTAGCCATAAGGGCCATATCTAACTCCCTCTTGAATATATCCAATGAACTGGCATCAACAACGCTCTGCGGCAGAGAATTCTACAGGTTAACAACTCTCTGAGTGAAGAAGTTTCTCCTCATCTCAGTCTTAAATGGTTTACCCTTTATCCTTAGACTGTGTCCCCTGGTTCTGGACTTCCCCAACATCGGGAACATTCTTCCCGCATCTAACCTGTCTAGTCCCATCAGAATCTTATACGTTTCTATGCGATCTCCTCTCATCCTTCTAAACTCCAGTGTATAAAGGCCCAGTTGATCCAGTCTCTCCTCATATGTCAGTCCAGCCATCCCTGGAATCAGTCTGGTGAACATTCGCTGCACTCGCTCAATAGCAAGAACGTCCTTCCTCAGATTAGGAGACCAAAATTGAACAAAATATTCCAGGTGAGGTCTCACCAAGGCCTGCAGTAAGACCTCCATGCTCCAATACTCAAATCATCTAGCTATGAAGGCCAATATATCATTTGCCTTCTTCACCGCCTGCTGTACCTGCATGCCAACTTTCAATGATTGATGAACCATGACACCCAGGTATCGTTGCACCTCCCCTTTTCCGAATCTGCCGCCATTCCGATAATATTCAGCCTTTGTGTTTTTGCCCCCAAAGTGGATAACCTCACATTTATCCACATTATACTGCATCTGCCATGCATTTGCCCACTCACCTAACCTGTCCAAGTCACCCTGCAGCCTCTTAGCATCCTCCTCACAGCTCACACCACCACCCAGTTTAGTGTCATCTGCAAACTTGGAGATATTATACTCAATTCCTTCATCCAAATCATTAATGTATATTGTAAAGAGCTGGGGTCCCAGCACTGAGCCCTGCGGCACTCCACTAGTCACTGCCTGCCATTCTGAAAAGGACTCATTTATCCCGACCCTCTGCTTCCTATCTGCCAACCAGTTCTCTATCCATGTCAGTACATCACCCCCAATCTCAAGTGCTTTGATTTTGCACACCAATCTCTTGTGTGGGACCTTGTCAAAGTCCAAATACACCACGTCCACTGGTTCTCCCTTGTCCACTCTGTTAGTTACATCGTCAATAAATTCCAAAAGCTTCGTCAAGTATGATTTCCCTTTCATAAATCCATGCTGACTTGGTCCGATCCTGTCACTGCTTTCCAAATGCGCTGCTATTTCATCCTTAATGATTGATTCCAACATTTTCCCCACCATTGATGTCAGACTAACCGTTTCCTCTCTCCCTCCTTTTTTAAAAAGTGGTGTTACATTAGCTACCCTCCAGTCCATAGGAACTGATCCAGAGTTGATACTGTTGGAAAATGATCACCAATGCATCCACTATTTCTAGGGCCACTTCCTTAAGTACTCTGGGATGCAGACTATCAGGCCCCGGGGATTTATCGGTCTTCAATCCCATCAATTTCCCTAACACAATTTCCCGCCTAATAAGGATATCCTTCAGTTCCTCCTCATTAGATCCTCGGTCCCCTAGGACATTTGGAAGTTTATTTGTGTCTTCCTTCGTGAAGACAGGACCAAAGTATTTGTTCAATGGGTCTGCCATTTCTTTGTTCCCCATTATAAATTCACCTGAATCCGACTGCAAGTGACCTACGTTTGTCTTCACTAATCTTTTTCTCTTCACATATCTATAGAAGCTTTTGCAGTCAGTTTTTATGTTCCCGGCAAGCTTCCTCTCGTACTTTATTTCCCCCTCTTAATTAAACCCTTTGTGCACCTCTGCTGAATTCTAAATTTCTCCCAGTCCTCAGGTTTGCTGCTTTTTCTGGCCAATTTATGAGCCTCTTCCTTGGATTTAACACTATCCTTAATTTCCCTTGTTAGCCACGTTTGAGCCACCTTCCCCGTTTTATTTTTACTCCAGACAGAGATATACAATTGTTGAAGTTCATCCATGTGATCTTTAAATGTTTGCCATTGCCTATCCACCGTCAACCTTTTAAGTATCATTTGCCAGTCTATTCTAGCCAATTCACGCCTCATACCGTCGAAGTTACCTTTCCGTAAGTTCAGGACCCTAGTTTCTGAATTAACTGTGTCACTCTCCATCTTAATAAAGAATTCTACCATATTATGGTCACTCTTCCCCAAGGGGCCTTGCACAACAAGATTGCTGATTAGTCCCTTCTCATTACACATCACCCAGTCTAGGATGGCCAACTCTCTAGTTGGTTCCTCGACATATTGGTCTAGAAAACCATCCCTAATACACTCCAGGAAATCCTCCTCCACCGCATTTCTAGCAGTTTGGTTAGCCCAGTCAATATGTAGATTGAAGTCGCCCATGATAACTGCTGTACCTTTATTGCACACGTCCCTTATTTCTTGTTTGATGCTGTCCCCAACCTCACTACTACTGTTTGGTGATCTGTACACAACTCCCACTAGCGTTTTCTGCCCTTTGGTATACCGCAGCTCTACCCATACAGATTCCACATCATCCAAGCTAATGTCCATCCATACTATTGCATTAATTTCCTCTTTAACCAGCAACGCCATCCCGCCTCCTTTTCCTTTCTGTCTAACCTTCCTAAATGTTGAATACCCCTGGATGTTGAGTTCCTAGTCTTGGTCACCCTGGAGCCATGTCTCCGTGATGCCAATTACATCATATCCGTTAACTGCTATCTGCACAGTTAATTCGTCCACCTTATTCTGAATACTCCTCGCATTGAGGCACAGAGCCTTCAGGCTTGTCTTTTTAACACACTTTGCCCCTTTAGAATTTTGCCCTTTGTTTTTTGCCTTGGGTTTCTCTGCCCTCCACTTTTACTATTCTCCTTTCTATCTTTTGCTTCTGCCTCCATTTTATTTCCCTCTGTCTCCCTGCATAGGTTCCTATCCCTCTGCCATTTTAATTTAACACCTCCCCAACAGCACTAGCAAACACTCCCCCTGGGACATTGGTTCACCGCGGTCCTGCCTAGGTGCAGACCGTCCAGTTTGTACTGGTCCCACCTCCCCCAGAACCGGTTCCAATGTCCCACGAATTTGAATCCCTCCCTTCTGCACCACTCCTCAAGCCACGTATTCATCTGAGCTATCCTGCGATTCCTACTCTGACTAGCACGTGGCACTGGTAGCAATCCTGAGATTACTACTTTTGAGGTCCTACTTTTTAAATTTAGCTCCTAGCTCCCTAAATTCGTCTCAGAGGACCTCATCCCATTTTTTTAACCTATATCGTTGGTATCTCTATGCACCACGACAACTGGCTGTTCACCCTCCATTTTCAGAATGTCCTGCACCCGGTCCGAGACATCTTTGACCGTTGCACCAGGGACGCAACATACCATCCTGGAGTCTCGGTTGCGGCCGCAGAAACGCCTATCTATTCCCCTTACAATCGAATCCCCTATCACTATAGCTCTCCCATTCTTTTTCCTGCCCTGCTGTGCAGCAGAGCCACCCATGGTGCCATGAACTTGGCTGCTGCGGCTCTCCCCTGATGAGTCATCCCCCTCAACAGTACCCAAAGCGGTGTATCTGTTTTGCAGGGGGATGACTGCAGGGGACCCCTGCACTACCTTCCTTGCACTGCTCTTCCTGTTGGTCACCCATTCCCTATCTGGCTGTGTACCCTTTACCTGCGGTAAGACCAACTCGCTAAACGTGCTATTCACGTCATCCTCAGCATCATGGATGCTCCAGAGTGAATCCACCCGTAGTTCCAGTGCTGCAATGTGGTCTGTCAGGTGCTGCAGGCGGATGCACTTCCCACACACATAGTTGTCAGGGACACTGGAAATGTCCCTGACTTCCCACATATTACAGGAGGAGCATAATACATGTCCTGCCATGACTTAACCCTTAGATTAACTTAATTTGGCAACAACAATGCTAAAGGTTACTTACTGATAAAGGAAAAGAAAAAGAAAAACTACTCATCAATACCAGCCAATCACTTATCCTCTTGGCTGTGACGTCACCTTTTGATTTCTTTCTACCTCTTTTTTGCCTTCTCTCCCTGCTGCAGCTGCACCGGCTGGCCTTTCTAGACCTCTCGACGCTTCCCGGACTGCCCGAACTCCTCCGACTGCCACCTCTCCGAAGCGCTGGGCCTTTATAGGCCTCTCGACGCTCCCCGGACTGCCCGAACTCCTCCGACTACCGCCTCTCCGAAGCGCTGGGCCTTTATAGGCCTCTCGACGCTCCCCGGACTGCCCGAACTCCTCCGACTGCCACCTCTCCGAAGCGTTGGGCCTTTATAGGCCTCTCGACGCTCGCCGGACTGCTCGAATTCCTCCAACTGCCGCCTCACCGATGCGCTGGGCGTTTATAGGCCTCTCGACGCTCCCCAGACTGCCCGAACTCCTCCGACTGCCACCTCACCGATGCGCTGGGCGTTTATAGGGCTGTCGATGCTCCCCGGACTGCCCGAACTCCTCCGACTAGAAGGGGCGGCACTCGCCTTGCCGGTCACTGGCGCGAGGCAGATGGTTTCGGTTGCACCGCCAAGATGGAGCCCGAAAGCTTCCTGGAAGCCGTGGCAGGTCGGTGGCCGCCGGGCGGGTATTTGCAGGTGATGTGTGGCAGGCGGGCGGGAGGATGGGCCGAGGGAGACGCTCCCCCTGTACTAGGGGCTGTGAGGCTGCCGGCTTTCCTTCCTCCCCTCTGATAACTCACGCTCTCTCTCTCTCACTCTCTCTCTCCCCACCAGCAGACTTTGGAGTCCATTATTAAAGAAACAGTAGTAAGACATTTGGAAGAGCAAAATTTGGTCAGGCAGAGTCAGCATGGATTTATGAAGGGGAAGTCATGTTTGATAAATTTGCTTGAATTCTTTGAGAATGTAACAAACAGGTGGATAAAGGGGAACCAGTGGATGTGGTGTATTTGGACTTCCAGAAGGCATTTGGCAAGGTGCCACATAAAAGGTTACTGCACAAGATAAAAGATCAAGTGGTTGGGGGTAATATATTAGCATGGATGGAAGATTGGCTAATGAACAGAAAACGAAGAGTAGGGATAAATGATTCATTCTTGGATTTGCAATCAGTAACCAGTGGGGTGACGCAGGGATCAGTGCTGGGACCCCAACTATTTACAATCCATAATAATGACTTGGAGGAAGGGACTGAGTATAACGTAGATAAGTTTGCCAATGATACAAAGATGGGAGGAAAAGCAGTGTATGAGGAGGACACACAAAATCTGCAAAAGGACATGGACAGGCTAAGTGATTGGGCAAAAATTTGGCAGATGGAGTATAATGTTGGAAAGTGTGAGGTCATGCACCTTCACAGAAAAAATCAAAGAGTAAATTATTATTTAAATGGAGAAAGATTGCAAAGTACTGCAGGACAGCAAGACCTGGGGGTACTTGTGCATGAAACACAAAAGGTTAGTATGCAGGTAAAGCAAGTGGTCAGGAAGGTCAATGAAATCTTGGCCTTATTGCAAAGGGGATGGAGTATAAAAGCAGGGAAGTCTTGCTACAGTTGTACAAGTTATTGGTGAGGCCACTCCTGGAATACTGCGTGCAGTTTTGGGTTCCATATTTACGAAAGGATATACTTGCTTTGGAGGCAGTTCAGAGAAGGTTCACAAGGTTAAATCCAGAGATGAGAACGTTGACTTATGAGGAAAGGTTGAGTAGGTTGGGCCTCTACTCATTGGAATTCAGAAGAATGAGAGGTGATCTTATCGAAACGTAGAAGATTATGAGGAGGCTTGACAAGGTGGATGCAGAGAGGATGTTTCCGCTGAAAGAGGAGACTAGAACTAGAGGGCAAAATCTTAGAATAAGGCGTCGCCTATTTAAAACTGAGATAAGGAGAAATTTCTTCTCTCAGAGGGTTATGGATCTGTGGAATTCGCTGCTTTAGAGAACTGTGGAAGCTGGGACATTGAATAAATTTAAGACAGAAATAGACAGTTTCTTGAAAGATAAGGGAATAAGGGGTTATGGAGAGCGGGCAGGGAAGTGGACCTGAGTCTATGATCGGATCAGCCATGATTGTATTAAATGGCTGAGCAGGCTCGAGGGGCCATATGGCCTACTCCTGCTCCTATTTTTTTATGTCTTTATGTTCTTATGATATGAATAAAACCAGACGGACCACCCGGCATCGACCTAGGTATTGGATTCGGACACTAAAAAAGGGACACACAGCCCAGTTGACCCTGTAAAGTCCTCCTCACTAGCATCTGAGGATTTATGCCAAAATTGGGAAAGCTAGCCTGACATAGTCATACTTACAGAATTAAACCTTTCAACTAACATTCCAGACTCTTCCAACACCATCCTTGGGTATGTCCTGTCCCACAGACAGTTGGAGGGAGTGGCCCTGGAAGTCCTCAACATTGACTCCGGACTGCATGAAATGTCATGACATCAGATCAAACATGGGCAAGGAAATCTCCTACTGATTACCACCTACTGCCCTCCCTCAGCTGATTCCAAGTCATGTTCAATCAGCTGAGGGAGGGCAGTAGGTGGTAATCAGCAGGAGATTTCCTTGCCCATGTTTGATCTGATGTCATGACATTTCATGCAGTCCGGAGTCAATGTTGAGGACTTCCAGGGCCACTCCCTCCAACTGTCTGTGGGACAGGACATACCCAAGGATGGTGATGGAAGAGTCTGGAATGTTAGTTGAAAGGTTTAATTCTGTAAGTATGACTATGTCAGGCTAGCTTTCCCAATTTTGGCATAAATTCTCAGATGCTAGTGAGAAGGACTTTACAGGGTCAACTGGGCTGTGTGTCCCTTTTTTAGTGTCCGAATCCAATACCTAGGTCGATGCCGGGTGGTCCGTCCGGTTTTATTCATATCATAAGAACATAAAAACATTAAAAAATAGGAGCAGGAGTAGGCCATATGGCCCCTCGAGCCTGCTCCGCCATTTAATACAATCATGTGTTAGCGTTAGTGTTTTCTTAGAAGAATCACTCAACACTCAGAGTCGGTTCCAATGCCTGGCGGCATTTAATAACGCTCAGCGGGGAGGAAACACACAGGACCGTATCCAGGTTTCTCTCCACAGAACAAAGAGTTACATGTACCTTTATATGTTTCACAACAGTTACAAAACAGTTTACTACAGTTACACAGCCCATCACGGCTGGACACAAGCCAATCACAACGATTATAGATTACATATAGGTTCTTTTAACCCAATAGAATTCTCCTAGTATCCAGGGAACCATATGTTCGGTTATTGTCAGCTTGGGCTGATCGATGGCTTTATAGGTTCTCTCCCTAGTTCTTTCATCTGGGAGAAATAATTGGTATATAGCCTTGTTTACAGCAAATGGTTTCCCTCTTATCTTTCTTCCTGGGGAATTAATTGGTTTATGGCCTTGTTCACAGGAGATGGTTTCCTTCTTATCTCTGTCTTCCCAGGCATTCCTACAGTGGGCCTCACAGGGTTATTGCTCGGTCAGTGAACGTTCAACAGTTCACAGTTTGACTACCTGATTTCCCATAATGCCTGGGCAGCCATTTTATGTGTGTGTCCATTTAAGCTTATGTGAGTTTTAAATATCCAGCAGGTGCCTAATGCCTAAGTCTATATATATATTTCTACTCTCTACAACACATGGCTGATCCGATCATAGACTCAGGTCCACTTCCCTGCCCGCTCTCCATAACCCCTTATTCCCTTATCTTTCAAGAAACTGTCTATTTCTGTCTTAAATTTATTCAATGTCCCAGCTTCCACAGTTCTCTAAAGCAGCGAATTCCACAGATCCATAACCCTCTGAGAGAAGAAATTTGGTTCGGTATTCACGAAGGAGGACACGAACAACCTTCCGGTTATAAAAGGGGTCGGGGGGTCTAGTAAGGAGGAGGAACTGAGGGAAATCCTTATTAGCCGGGAAATTGTGTTGGGGAAATTGATGGGATTGAAGGCCGATAAATCCCCAGGGCCTGATGGACTGCATCCCAGAGTACTTAAGGAGGTGGCCTTGGAAATAGTGGATGCGTTGACAGTCATTTTCCAACATTCCATTGACTCTGGATCAGTTCCTATGAAGTGGAGGGTAGCCAATGTAACCCCACTTTTTAAAAAAGGAGGGAGAGAGAAAACAGGGAATTATAGACCGGTCAGCCTGACATCGGTAGTGGGTAAAATAATGGAATCAATTATTAAGGATGTCATAGCAGTGCATTTGGAAAGAGGTGACATGATAGGTCCAAGTCAGCATGGATTTGTGAAAGGGAAATCATGCTTGACAAATCTTCTGGAATTTTTTGAGGATGTTTCCAGTAGAGTGGATAAGGGAGAACCAGTTGATGTGGTATATTTGGACTTTCAGAAGGCTTTCGACAAGGTCCCACACAAGAGATTGATGTGCAAAGTTAGAGCACATGGGATTGGGGGTAGTGTACTGACATGGATTGAGAACTGGTTGTCAGACAGGAAGCAAAGAGTAGGAGTAAATGGGTACTTTTCAGAATGGCAGGCAGTGACTAGTGGGGTACCGCAAGGTTCTGTGCTGGGGCCCCAGCTGTTTACACTGTACATTAATGATTTAGATGAGGGGATTAAATGTAGTATCTCCAAATTTGCGGATGACACTAAGTTGGGTGGCAGTGTGAGCTGCGAGGAGGATGCTATGAGGCTGCAGAGCGACTTGGATAGGTTAGGTGAGTGGGCAAATGCATGGCAGATGAAGTATAATGTAGATAAATGTGAGTTTATCCACTTTGGTGGTAAAAACAGAGAGACAGATTATTATCTGAATGGTGACAGATTAGGAAAAGGGGAGGTGCAAAGAGACCTGGGTGTCATGGTACATCAGTCATTGAAGGTTGGCATGCAGGTGCAGCAGGCGGTTAAGAAAGCAAATGGCATGTTGGCCTTCATAGCAAGGGGATTTGAGTACAGGGGCAGGGAGGTGTTGCTACAGTTGTACAGGGCATTGGTGAGGCCACACCTGGAGTATTGTGTACAGTTTTGGTCTCCTAACCTGAGGAAGGACATTCTTGCTATTGAGGGAGTGCAGCGAAGGTTCACCAGACTGATTCCTGGGATGGCGGGACTGACCTATCAAGAAAGACTGGATCAACTGGGCTTGTATTCACTGGAGTTCAGAAGAATGAGAGGGGACCTCATAGAAACATTTAAAATTCTGACGGGGTTAGACAGGTTAGATGCAGGAAGAATGTTCCCAATGTTGGGGAAGTCCAGAACCAGAGGTCACAGTCTAAGGATAAGGGGTAAGCCATTTAGGACCGAGATGCGGAGGAACTTCTTCACCCAGAGAGTGGTGAACCTGTGGAATTCTCTACCACAGAAAGTTGTTGAGGCCAATTCACTAAATATATTCAAAAAGGAGTTAGATGAGGTCCTTACTACTAGGGGGATCAAGGGGTATGGCGAGAAAACAGGAATGGGGTACTGAAGTTGAATGTTCAGCCATGAACTCATTGAATGGCGGTGCAGGCTAGAAGGGCCAAATGGCCTACTCCTGCACCTATTTTCTATGTTTCTATGTTTCTATGTTAAATGGGCGATGCCTTATTCTAAGATTTTGCCCTCTAGTTCTAGTCTCCTCTTTCAGCGGAAACATCCTCTCTGCATCCACCTTGTCAAGCCTCCTCATAATCTTCTACGTTTCGATAAGATCACCTCTCATTCTTCTGAATTCCAATGAGTAGAGGCCCAACCTACTCAACCTTTCCTCATAAGTCAACGTTCTCATCTCTGGATTTAACCTTGTGAACCTTCTCTGAACTGCCTCCAAAGCAAGTATATCCTTTCGTAAATATGGAACCCAAAACTGCACGCAGTATTCCAGGAGTGGCCTCACCAATAACTTGTACAACTGTAGCAAGACTTCCCTGCTTTTATACTCCATCCCCTTTGCAATAAGGCCAAGATTTCATTGACCTTCCTGACCACTTGCTTTACCTGCATACTAACCTTTTGTGTTTCATGCACAAGTACCCCCAGGTCCTGCTGTCCTGCAGTACTTTGCAATCTTTCTCCATTTAAATAATAACTTACTCTTTGATTTTTTCTGTGAAGGTGCATGACCTCACACTTTCCAACATTATACTCCATCTGCCAAATTTTTGCCCAATCACTTAGCCTGTCTATGTCCTTTTGCAGATTTTGTGTGTCCTCCTCATACACTGCTTTTCCTCCCATCTTTGTATCATTGTAACGTAGATAAGTTTGCCACTCAGTCCCTTCCTCCAAGTCATTATAATGGATTGTAAATAGTTGGGGTCCCAGCACTGATCCCTGCGTCACCCCACTGGTTACTGATTGCAAACCCAAGAATGAACCATTTATCCCTACTCTCCGTTTTCTGTTCATTAGCCAATCTTCCATCCATGCTAATATATTACCCTCAACCACTTGATCTTTTATCTTGCGCAGTAACCTTTTATGTGGCACCTTGCCAAATGCCTTCTGGAAGTCCAAATACACCACATCCACTGGTTCCCCTTTATCCACCTGTTTGTTACATTCTCAAAGAATTCAAGCAAATTTATCAAACATGACTTCCCCTTCATAAATCCATGCTGACTCTGCCTGACCAAATTTTGCTCTTCCAAATGTCTTACTACTGTTTCTTTAATAATGGACTCCAAAGTCTGCTGGTGGGGAGAGAGAGAGTGAGAGAGAGAGAGCGTGAGTTATCAGAGGGGAGGAAGGAAAGCCGGCAGCCTCACAGCCCCTAGTACAGGGGGAGCGTATTCCTCGGCCCATCCTCCCGCCCGCCTGCCACACATCACCTGCAAATACCCGCCCGGCGGCCACAGACCTGCCACGGCTTCCAGGAAGCTTTCGGGCTCCATCTTGGCGGTGCAACTGAGACCACCTGCCCCGCGCCAGTGACCGGCAAGGCGAGTGCCGCCCCTTCTAGTCGGAGGAGTTCGGGCAGTCTGGGGAGCATCGACAGTCCTATAAACGCCCAGCGCATCGGTGAGGCGGCAGTTGGAGGAATTCGAGCAGTCCGGGGAGCGTCGAGAGGCCTATAAAGGCCCAACGCTTTGGAGAGGTGGCAGTCGGAGGAGTTCGGGCAGTCCGGGGAGCATCGACAGTCCTATAAACGCCCAGCGCATCGGTGAGGCGGCAGTTGGAGGAATTCGAGCAGTCCGGGGAGCGTCGAGAGGCCTATAAAGGCCCAACGCTTCGGAGAGGTGGCAGTCGGAGGAGTTCGGGCAGTCCGGGGAGCGTCGAGAGGCCTATAAAGGCCCAACGCTTCGGAGAGGTAGCAGTCGGAGGAGTTCGGGCAGTCCGGGGAGCGTCGAGAGGCCTATAAAGGCCCAACGCTTTGGAGAGGTGGCAGTCGGAGGAGTTCGGGCAGTCCGGGAAGCGTCGAGAGGTCTAGAAAGGCCCAGCGCTTCGGAGAGGCGGCAGTCAGAGGAGTTCGGGCAGTCCGGGAAGCGTCGAGAGGTCTAGAAAGGCCGGCCGGTGCAGCTGCAGCAGGGAGAGAAGGCAAAAAAGAGGTAGAAAGAAATCAAAAGGTGACGTCACAGCCAAGAGGATAAGTGATTGGCTGGTATTGATGAGTAGTTTTTCTTTTTCTTTTCCTTTATCAGTAAGTAACCTTTAGCATTGTTGTTGCCAAATTAAGTTAATCTAAGGGTTAAGTCATGGCAGGACATGTATTATGCTCCTCCTGTAATATGTGGGAAGTCAGGGACATTTCCAGTGTCCCTGACAACTATGTGTATGGGAAGTGCATCCGTCTGCAGCACCTGACAGACCACATTGCAGCACTAGAGCTACGGGTGGATTTACCCTGGAGCATCCATGATGCTGAGGATGACGTGAATAGCACGTTTTGCGAGTTGGTCTTACCGCAGGTAAAGGGTACACAGCCAGATAGGGAATGGGTGACCAACAGGAAGAGCAGTGCAAGGAAGGTAGTGCAGGGGTCCCCTGCAGTCATCCCCCTGCAAAACAGATACACCGCTTTGGGTACTGTTGAGGGGGATGACTCATCAGGGGAGAGCCGCAGCAGCCAAGTTCATGGCACCATGGGTGGCTCTGCTGCACAGCAGGGCAGGAAAAAGAGTGGGAGAGCTATAGTGATAGGGGTTTCGATTGTAAGGGGAATAGATAGGCGTTTCTGCGGCCGCAACCGAGACTCCAGGATGGTATGTTGCCTCTCTGGTGCAAGGGTCAAGGATGTCTCGGAGCGGGTGCAGGACATTCTGAAAATGGAGGGTGAACAGCCGGTTGTCGTGGTGCATAGAGATACCAACGATATAGGTAAAAAAATGGGATGAGGTCCTCTGAGACGAATTTAGGGAGCTAGGAGCTAAATTAAAAAGTAGGACCTCAAAAGTAGTAATCTCAGGATTGCTACCAGTGCCACGTGCTAGTCAGAGTAGGAATCGCAGGATAGCTCAGATGAATACGTGGCTTGAGGAGTGGTGCAGAAGGGAGGGATTCAAATTCGTGGGACATTGGAACCGGTTCTGGGGGAGGTGGGACCAGTACAAACTGGACGGTCTGCACCTAGGCAGGACCGCGGTGAACCAATGTCCCAGGGGGAGTGTTTGCTAGTGCTGTTGGGGAGGTGTTAAATTAAAATGGCAGAGGGATAGGAACCTATGCAGGGAGACAGAGGGAAATAAAATGGAGGCAGAAGCAAAAGATAGAAAGGAGAATAGTAAAAGTGGAGGGCAGAGAAACCCAAGGCAAAAAAAAAAAGGGCCACATTACAGCAAAATTCTAAAGGGGCAAAGTGTGTTAAAAAGACAAGCCTGAAGGCTCTGTGCCTCAATGCGAGGAGTATTCAGAATAAGGTGGACGAATTAACTGCGCAGATAGCAGTTAACGGATATGATGTAATTGGCATCACGGAGACATGGCTCCAGGGCGACCAAGACTAGGAACTCAACATCCAGGGGTATTCAACAGAAAGGAAGGATAGACAGAAAGGAAAAGGAGGCGGGGTGGCGTTGCTGGTTAAAGAGGAAATTAATGCAATTGTATGGAGGGACATTAACTTGGATGATGTGGAATCTGTATGGGTAGAGCTACGGAATACCAAAGGGCAGAAAACGCTAGTGGGAGTTGTGTACAGGTCACCAAACAGTAGTAGTGAGGTTGGGGACAGCATCAAACAAGAAATAAGGGACGTGTGCAATAAAGGTACAGCAGTTATCATGGGCGACTTCAATCTACATATTGACTGGGCTAACCAAACTGCTAGAAATGCGGTGGAGGAGGATTTCCTGGAGTGTATTAGGGATGGTTTTCTAGACCAATATGTCGAGGAACCAACTAGAGAGTTGGCCATCCTAGACTGGGTGATGTGTAATGAGAAGGGACTAATCAGCAATCTTGTTGTGCGAGGCCCCTTGGGGAAGAGTGACCATAATATGGTAGAATTCTTTATTAAGATGGAGAGTGACACAGTTAATTCAGAAACTAGGTTCCTGAATTAAGGAAAGGTAACTTCGACGGTATGAGGCGTGAATTGGCTAGGATAGACTGGCAAATGATACTTAAAAGGTTGACGGTGGATAGGCAATGGCAAACATTTAAAGATCACATGGATGAACTTCAACAATTGTATATCTCTGTCTGGAGTAAAAATAAAACGGGGAAGGTGGCTCAACCGTGGCTAACAAGGGAAATTAAGGATAGTGTTAAATCCAAGGAAGAGGCTTATAAATTGGCCAGAAAAAGCAGCAAACCTGAGGACTGGGAAAAATTTAGAATTCAGCAGAGGTGGACAAAGGGTTTAATTAAGAGGGGGAAATAAAGTACGAGAGGAAGCTTGCCGGGAACATAAAAACTGACTGCAAAAGCTTCTATAGATATGTGAAGAGAAAAAGATTAGTGAAGACAAACGTAGGTCACTTGCAGTCGGATTCAGGTGAATTTATAATGGGGAACAAAGAAATGGCAGACCCATTGAACAAATACTTTGGTCCTGTCTTCACGAAGGAAGACACAAATAAACTTCCGGATGTCCTAGGGGACCGAGGATCTAATGAGAAGGAGGAACTGAAGGATATCCTTATTAGGTGGGAAATTGTGTTAGGGAAATTGATGGGATTGAAGACCGATAAATCCCCGGGGCCTGATAGTCTGCATCCCAGAGTACTTAAGGAAGTGGTCCTAGAAATAGTGGATGCATTGGTGATCATTTTCCAACAGTATCGACTCTGGATCAGTTCCTATGGACTGGAGGGTAGCTAATGTAACACCACTTTTTAAAAAAGGAGGGAGAGAAAATGGTTAGCCTGACATCAGTAGTGGGGAAAATGTTGGAATCAATCATTAAGGATGAAATAGCAGCGCATTTGGAAAGCAGTGACAGGATCGGACCAAGTCAGCATGGATTTATGAAAGGGAAATCATGCTTGACGAAGCTTCTGGAATTTATTGACGATGTAACTAACAGAGTGGACAATGGAGAACCAGTGGACGTGGTGTATTTGGACTTTGACAAGGTCCCACACAAGAGATTGGTGTGCAAAATCAAAGCACTTGAGATTGGGGGTAATGTACTGACATGGATAGAGAACTGGTTGGCAGATAGGAAGCAGAGGGTCGGGATAAATGAGTCCTTTTCAGAATGGCAGGCAGTGACTAGTGGAGTGCCGCAGGGCTCAGTGCTGGGACCCCAGCTCTTTACAATATACATTAATGATTTAGATGAAGGAATTGAGTATAATATCTCCAAGTTTGCAGATGACACTAAACTGGGTGGCGGTGTGAGCTGTGAGGAGGATGCTAAGAGGCTGCAGGGTGACTTGGACAGGTTAGGTGAGTGGGCAAATGCATGGCAGATGCAGTATAATGTGGATAAATGTGAGGTTATCCACTTTGGGGGCAAAAACACAAAGGCTGAATATTATCGGAATGGCGGCAGATTAGGAAAAGGGGAGGTGCAACGAGACCTGGGTGTCATGGTTCATCAATCATTGAAAGTTGGAATGCAGGTACAGCAGGCGATGAAGAAGGTAAATGATATGTTGGCCTTCATAGCTAGGTGATTTGAGTATTGGAGCACGGAGATCTTACTGCAGGCCTTGGTGAGACCTCACCTGGAATATTATGTTCAGTTTTGGTCTCCTAATCTGAGGAAGGACGTTCTTGCTATTGAGCGAGTGCAGCGAATGTTCACCAGACTGATTCCAGGGATGGCTGGACTGACATATGTGGAGAGACTGGATCAACTGGGCCTTTATACACTGGAGTTTAGAAGGATGAGAGGAGGTCGCATAGAAACGAATAAGATTCTGATGGGACTAGACAGGTTAGATGCGGGAAGAATGTTCCCGATGTTGGGGCAGTCCAGAACCAGGGGACACAGTCTAAGGATAAGGGGTCGGCCATTTAAGACTGAGATGAGGAGAAACTTCTTCACTCAGAGAGTTGTTAACCTGTGGAATTCCCTACCACAGAGAGTTGTTGATGCCAGTTCATTGGATATATTCAAGAGGGAGCTAGATATGGCCGTTACGGCTAAAGGGATCAAGGAGTATGCAGAGAAAGCAGGAAAGGGGTACTGAGGTGAATGATCAGCCATGATCTTATTGAATGGTGGTGCAGGCTCGAAGGGCCGAATGGCCTGCTCCTGCACCTATTTTCTATGTTCTATGTTTCTATGTTTCAACAAGTGATGGGCAATAAATGCTTGCATCGCCAGTGACGCACACATACCATGAATACATTTAAAAAAAATATTGGCCAGGACATTGGGACGAGCTCCCCTCCTTTTCTTTAAATTGTGTCATGGCATCTTTTACGGCCATCTGAGAGGGCAGGCGAGGTCTCGGTTGATTTCCCTGCCTTGTGCTACTGGCACTGAGTACTCCAGGGATTGTATGGAGAGGAGTCGCAGCAGTCTCTGAGGCCGTGGCAGAAGACGTGCTGCTAACCTTTTTGGAGGGAGAGTGCCTCGAACTGGCCCTTCCCCTCAGATACCAAAAGCTCATTCTCCTGGGGCCTTGGCTCAGTCTGATGGAGAACGCAATGAACGGCAAGAGGATGGAAGGGAAGAAAAGTAGTGGGAAAAGCACGTATTTTAAATCGATACAACTCAGAAAACATAATTTTAGTGGATCAAAAAGACCTTTAAAAACGAGATCATTCAATCATTCAGTGGCTATGAGGAATTTGGTGTGGGGGCCGGGGGGGTAGGGAGTGTCGGGGAGGGGAGCAAGAAACATAACAGAGTACCTACTGGAAATGCACGGTGAGCACTTATACGATGGAACTGTGCATGGTTCTTTTATACTTGGGTTTGTCTACAACAATGTCCTGCATTACAACAGTCACTACACTTTAAAAGTACTTCATTGGCTGTAAAATGCTTTGGTAGTCATGAGAATCAATCTTTCGTTCTATTTTTATTTATTTCCTTCTCTCTTACCCTCTCTTCTGACGTCAATAAACAAGCACATCAAAGGTTAATCAGAGTTAATAAGGATATAGAAAATCAGATTCACATCGGAGTGTGTAATTCAATCATCCTATTATGTCATAATTGTTTTGTTGTCATAAACTAGTACTCTGGTCAAAATAAAATTGACTTGAAGATTTTTACGCGGAAAGATCAGGGGTGAAGAACGGCAGATAGTGTTAGATCATCTCTGCAGTGCAAGGGTGCCTCACGCAGCGTATCTGCTTATTATGAAGCTGTTTTCATCGTGTTACAATGAGAGAGTGAATGGCACATCAGAGAGTGTTATAGTGTATATATCAGTGTTAGAGTAAGGTGTGTGGGGTATATCAGTGTTACAGTGAGGGGTGTGGGGTATATCAGTGTTACAGTGCGGTGTGTGGGGTATATCAGTGTTACAGTGCGGTGTGTGGGGTATATCAGTGAGTTACAGTGTGGCGTGTGGGGTATATCAGTGTTACAGTGAGGGGTGTGGGATATATCAGTATTACAGTGAGGGGTGTGGGGTATATCAGTGTTACAGTGTGGTGTGTGGGGTATATCAGTGTTACAGTGAGGGGTGTGGGGTATATCAGTATTACAGTGAGGGGTGTGGGGTATATCAGTGTTATAGTGAGGGGTGTGGGATATATCAGTGTTACAGTGAGGGGTGTGGGATATATCAGTGTTACAGTGAGGTGTGTGGGGTATATCAGAGAGTTACTGTGAGGGGTGAGGGTATATCCATGTTACTGTGAGGGGTGAGGGTATATCAGAGTGTTACAATGAGGGGTGTTGGGTATATCCGTGTTACTCTGAGAGGTGTGGGGTATATCAGAGTGTTACAATGAGGGGTGTGGGGTATATCCGTGTTACTGTGAGGAGTGAGGGTATATCAGAGTGTTACAATGAGGGGTGTCGGGTATATCCGTGTTACTGTGAGGGGTGAGGGTATATCAGAGTGTTACAATGAGGGGTGTGGGGTATATCCGTGTTACTGTGAGGGGTGAGGGTATATCAGAGTGTTACAGTGAAGGTTTTTGGGCATGTTAGAGAGTGTTATAGGGAGGTGTTGGGGTTTATGCTGATTTTTTAGTCGCTTGCCGTTTTAATTTTGTGTTCAACTCCCACTCTGATATCTCCGTCCTCGGCCTCCTGCACTGTTCCAATGAAGCTCAACACAAGCTCGAGGAACAGCATCTCATCTTTCGTTTAGGCACTTTACAGCCTTCTGGACTCAACATCGAGTTCAACAATTTCAGATTATAACCACTGCTCCCATTTTTTCAGGCAGCACGTGCTGGTATAGATTCTGCTGTTGCTGTTTACAGCTCCTCTAGACCCATCTTTTGTTTCTTTACTTGTCTCTTTTGCCTTACACCATCATCCAATTGTCATTTAGTCACTTCTGCCTTCCACACTATCACAGACCTTCCCTTTTGTTCTTTCCTCGCCTCCCCATTTTCCCTGCCTCTGCATTTGCTTAAAACCTGTTACATCTGTAACATTTGCCACTTCCGATGAAAGACCTTCAACCTGAAATGTTAACTCTGTTTCTCTCTCCACAGAAGCTGCCTGACCTGCTGAATATTTCCAGTATTTTCTGTTTATAGATGGAGCAAAGATGCGGATCTTCCATGATCTAATTGAATAGCGGAACAGACTAGAAAGGCTGAATAGCCTCCTTCTGTTCCTATGTTCCTTCCTATTCATTGCCGCTCAATTAACCTTCCTTTTCCCTCATTTCCATCCAGTCCCCTTGCATGTATTTGCTTAAGAATTCATAGCAACACACTGCTATTAAGAACTAGTTGGTTTATTGGCAAAGGTTTAACAATCACACGATAGTTCATCCACCAGGCTCACAACCACCTGCCTCACGTGGACACCCTGAACCCAACTGGCTGGGGTTTTATTGAGTCTTGTGAACATCACATGACTGGCTAAGCCACTTACAACTCAACAGCTCTAACAGCCTGTGATCATACTCACAGGTGCATACTTTACTCCCCTCTCACAGCTATCCATTCTTTCTCTACCCCACTCCATCAATTCCCTCCTTGCTATTCTTTTTCTCCCTTCCCTTACCAACCATTGCTCCTCTTCTTTTCCCTACTTCCCCCACCTTGCTCCTATCTATGTTCAGTGGTTTATGCACTGGACAGGCCCACTCACCCCATCAGTGAAGCTTCTGCTCTAATGTCAGGGATCGCCACTTTCTGCCTACTGTACACAGGAACTCCCATCCTCGCAAAGGTATCCACTTGCAGCAATGAGAGGCAGCAAATCCAAGCCAGTGGCACTGCAAATGCCTGGAGCATTCGGACCTGCCCAGTTCTCTCAGAAGGAGCAGGTAGGTGAGACAGAAGTGGGCCTGGTTGCACTGATTTGTGCCACCAAGCGCTAAGCAACTTTCACCACTTAGAAGGACAAGGGCAGCAGATGCACGGGAAAACCATCACCTAGTTCCCCTCCAAGTCACACATCATCCCAACTTGGAGACATAGCGCCCATTCCTTCATCATCACTGTGTCAAAACCTTGGGACTCCCTACGCAACAGCATTTCAGGAGAACCTGCAACACTCGGACTACAGCGGTTCAAGAGGAGGCTCACCACCACCTTCTCAAAGGCAACTAGGAATGGACAATAAATGGCAGCCTTGCCAACTTCGCCCACATCCCAAGAATGAATAAAACATTTTTTTAAAGCTACTGGTTGGTATAGATGGGTGAATTGTGCACTCTTATAAAAGCCACTTCACGTCTGCTCTCTATTCACTTGTATGGAGGTATTGTTAATATAGAATTGAGAACTTAATAACTCGATTCAATGTGGTGAAAATTTCTGAAAGTGTGACGTGATGACGAACTGTATGACCAATAGTATAGGTTATCTTTAGGAGTTCCATTAGCTTTGCTCAAATTCAACACTCCATGGATATTAATAATAGGAGAGAAAGTATTCAGACTCCTAGCCATTGGTTAAGGCGGACATTATTGCAACTTGCAGCAGGTCAGAAATTTAATTTTAGATTGATTCTGAGTACAGAGGCCTCTAGATCATAGATTGAACAATAATCTGTATATATCAGCATGTGTACAGCACCAGCACTTAACAAACTTGCACTTATATAGTGACGTTCACAATCTCACAATGTCCCAAAGCAATGGAGTACTTTTGAGTACTCTGTTGCAATGTAGGAAACGCACCAGCCAATTTGGGCACAACAAGGTACCTCAAATACTAATGTAATAATAACCAGATAATCTGTTTCAGAGATGTTGGTTGAAGGAAAGATATTGGCCTGGACACCATGGAGAACTCCCCTACTCTTTTTCGAATAGTGTCATGGGATTTTATATGTCCAATTGAGAGAGCAGATGGTGCCTCGGTTTAACCACTCACTAGAAAGTAGCACCTCCGACAGTGCAGAACTCCCTCAGTACTGAGTACAGAGGCCTCTAGATCATAGATTGAACAATTATCTGTATATATCAGAGAGTCAGCCTAGATTATGTGCTCAAGTCTCTGGAGTGGGACTTCAACACATGACCTTGAGACTCAAATGCGACATTGCAACCACTGAGTCACAGCTGACACATGGAGGAAGTCATGCAGTGTTATTCAGGAGCAATGAATTAGTATCCATGTGTCCTCTGCATTGCCATGTTTTGAGTGCTATTTCAGAGAAGGATAGAGAAAATAAATTGATCCTTCATTATTGCTGGTAGTAATTTTTATTCCTAATTGGCATTCTCAAAAAGATTTAGTTTCTTGAACTGCAATTGTTCAAGAAATAACTGGAATATTTGAAGGTGGCAAGACAGTTGTGAAGAATATTGAAAAGCTTATGGGATCCTTGGCTTTATAAATAGAGGCATAGAGTACAAAAGCAAGGAAGCTATGATAAACCTTTATAAAACACAGGTTAGATTTTGAAATGTATCTGCTTCATGGGTTCTTTGCTTAAGAATTCATAGCCACACATTGCTATTAAGCACTAGTTGGTTTATTAACAAAGGTTTAACAATTACACTACATATTACCAGTTCATCCACTAGGCTCACAACTGCATACCTCATTGTGGATGACCTAGATCCAACTGACTGGGGTTTTATTGAGTCTTATGAACATCACAGGTCTGGTTAAGCCACTCACAATGCAACAGTTCTACAACTACTTTGGTAGAATGTTAATTCAAGCGCCCTCTTTTGTAAGGACACAAAAAAACACAAATTAACTAATAAACATTAAAGGGAACCTTGACAAATCAAGTTAAATTAAAATTTTGTTCCCTGTTAAAATGATGCACTCCAGTCCCTCCGGTGCCCACCTCTCGCGGAAGGCCGTGAGCGTACTGGTGGACACCACATGCTCCATCTCCAGGGACACCATGGCGCTAACATAGCCACGAGATAGAGGCAGGCAGCTGCCTGGACCGGTTGATGGCCCTCTCTTGGCCATGCCCAGGAGCAGTCCTACGAGGTGGCCTTCCAACCTGCCCGCTCCCTCTCTACAACTCTTTTTGTAGAAAACAAAAATAAACATTAAATCAAGTGCCCCCTGATTAAACGGGGGGGGGGGGGGCGGTGGCGGGGAACACTCCAAACACTTTTCAAGTGCCTTTTTTTTTCTCTTTTTTGGGGGGCATTGAAAAACACAAATTTTACAAGTGCCCCCTGGTTAAAAGGGGGGCGGGGCACTAAAACCCATCAATAAAGCAAATTAAACTTTAAAACAAATAAAATCAAATTAAAAATTGATTGCCGGGGGTGATGATGCACTCCAGCCCCTCCGGTGCCCACCTCTCGCGGAAGGCCGCGAGCGTACCGGTGGACACCGCGTGCTCCATCTCCAGGGACACCCTGGCTCGGATGTAACTGCGGAAGAGAGGCAGACAGTCAGGCTGAACGACCCCTTCGACTGCCCGCTGCCTGGACCGGCTGATGGCCACCTTGGCCATGCCCAGGAGCAGTCCTACGAGGAGGTTTTCCGACCTGCCCCCTCCCTCTCGACAACTCTTTTTGTAGAAACCAAAATTGAACAGTTAAATCAAGTGCCCACTGATCTGGGGGACACTCCAAACACTTATCAAGGCCCTTTTTTTTTTTGTGTGTGTTTTTTTGTGTTTATTTTTTATTTTTTGGGGCATTGAAATCATAAATTATACAAGTGCCCCTTATAAAAGGGGAGGGGGACACTAAAACCGGCAATAAAACAAGTTAAACTTTAAAACATATAAAACCAAATTAAAATTTGGTTGCCGGGGGTGATGATGCATTCCAGTCCCTCCGGTGCCCACCTCTCATGGAAGGCCGCGAGCGTACCGGTGGACACCGTGTTCTCCATCTCTAAGGACACCCTGGCTTGGATGTAAGCAAGGAAGAGAGGCAGGTAGTCAGGCTGAATGACCCCCTCAACCGCCCGCTGCCTGGACCGGCTGATGGCCCCCTTGGCCGTGCCCAGGAGCAGTCCTATGAGGTGGCCTTCGGATCTACCCGCTCCCTCTCTACAACTCTTTTAGTTGAAACAAAATGAACAGTTAGATCAAGTGCCCCCCAATCTGGGGGACACTCCAAACATTTTTCCAGGCCCTTTTTTTTTTTTGTTGCTTTTTTTTGGGCTCTAGAACCGTAAATTTACAAGTGCCCCCTATAAAAGGGGAGGGGGACACTAAAACCCAGCTGTTAAAACAAATTAAACTTTAAAACATATAAAATCAAATTAAAATTTGGTTGCCGGGGGTGACGATGCACTCCAGTCCCTCCGGTGCCCACCTCTCATGGAAGGCCGCGAGCGTACCGGTGGACACCGCGTGCTCCATCTCTAGGTACACCCTGGCTCGGATGTACGCGCGGAAGAGAGGCAGGCAGTTGGGCTGAACGACCCCCTCGACCGCCCGCTGCCCGGACTGGCTGATGGCCCCCTTGGCCGTGCCCAGGAGCAGTCCTACGAGGAGGCCTTCGGACCTACCCGCTCCCTCTCTACAACTCTTTTGGGAACAAAAACTTATGTGGAGGGACAAGAGAAGCTGGGACTGTTCTCCTTAGAGCAGAGAAGGTTAAGGGGAGATTTGATAGATGATTACACTTATGAGGGGTTTTGATAGAGTAGATAAGGAGAAACTGTTTCCAGACTTATGATAATTGGCAAAAAGAACTGGGGGAGATGAAGAGAATGTTTTTAGGTAAAGAGTGGTTATGATCTTAAATGCACTGCCTGAAAGGGTGGTGAAAGCACAGTCAATAGTAACTTTCGAAAGAGAATTGAAGAAATACTTGAAAAGGAAAAAACTGTTGGGCTACCGGGAAAGAGCATTGGGACTAATTGGTTAGCTGTTTCACAGAGCCAGCACAGATAGGTGCGAATGGTTAAAAACCTCTACCTACCCATAGTGCAAATAAAATGTGCAAAGAACATCTTAAAACTATGTACAGCAACTCGAATGTTATTATTTCAGTGGCTAATGAACCACATCGCACAGCTTCGCTCTTTAGTGAAATCCTAAATATGGGAATCTTGGTAACATTTATTGATGAAGGAAAATCATCAGTCACTATTCCTCATTTTATTTCCAAACCCAATCAATTCCATAGCTGCAGCGACAGTAATGCTTAAAGAATGGCAGTTAATGCATTCAAGGACGGAACATCCCTGTCTACTACCAAACTTGAAGGGAATAATCCTTCACATAAAACGATAGTTAGCCAGGCTCCACAAAGTTCCACCGCATAAAATCTTTCAAGTTTTTAAAAAGCCGCATTTCAGATTTCATTGTTATTTGGAACTTCTTTGAAGGCAAACTCTAAATAAACACATCTGTAATGGTGACCCTCAGAAACCATCAGTTCATCTTAAAACGGTTGTGTCTTGGGTTCATATCCAACTGACAGTGGGAGAAGACAATATCTGATTGGTTTATGCAGAGAGCCTCTGGTCCGACCCTCCGGTCTGATTAGTTCATATTGAGAGCTCCAATTCAATTTAAAATGCTGATTTCTCGCACAAAAAGCTATCAAACTGACATAAAGATTGAAACACTGGCTGTCAACTAAAATATTGTTGGTGGCAAGTATGAAAGAAAACAGTGCAGGAACCAGATCATTTAATTCCACACAAAGTGAGAACTTCTCCTAAGGGAACACAAAAAATCAAATCAATATGCCAAACAACTTGCATTTATATAGCGCCTTTAATGTAATGCGATGTCCCGAGATGCTTCATAGGAATATTAGCAGACAAAATTTGACAGCAACCCACATAAGGAGATATTAGGACAGGTGACCAAAAGCTTGGTCAAAGAGTTAGATTTTAAGGAACATCTTAAAAGGAGGAGAGAGCTAGAGAGGCAGAGCAGTTTAGAGAGGGAATCCCAGAGCTTGGGTCCTAAACAGCTGAAGGCATTGCTGCTAATGGTGGAGCGATGGAAATCTGAGGGTTGTAGGGCTGGAGTAGATTACAGACATAGGGAGAGGTGAGGCCACAGAGGGATTTGAAAACAAGGATCACACACTGGTGCTTTGCTACCATATTGTTCATATCAGACTGTAATGTATTTGCTGCATGGATCTTTGATTAAGAATTCATCACAACACGTTGCTATTAAGAATTAGTTGGTTTATTAACAAAGGTTTAACTGTCACACTACACATTACCAGTTCATCCACTAGGCTCACAACTGCATACCTCATCGTGGATGGCCTAGACCCAACTGACTGGGGTTTTATTGAGTCTTGTGAACATCAGGAGACTGACTAAGCCACTCACAATGCAACACTCTACAAACCTGTGAGCATCACAGGTGCATACATTACACCCACCTTTGCCATAACACTCTCTCTGATGTAACAGATGTAGAACTAGTTGTTCCTATCTCAGGATTTTACCATTCTGATATTTGAGTGGATCAGTAACTTAATCCATGTACCACCCTGGCATCCCTTTTATTGTATTCCTAACACAGATGAGACTGCACACAGGGAGGTTAAAGTAACAGTGACCTCAATCTTTATTAAGACACTCCAGAGTGAGGAACAGGCCTTAGGGGCCGGCTTATATACAGTGCTTCCCAAGGGATGCTGGGATCCCTTGGGACTTCAGGGGATGCGCTCCGTGGTGGCGGAACATGGGAGTGCATGCTTTACAGATACACAACATCACTCCCCCCCAAAGTCAAAGTGAAAACTATTTACAAGGTGAGGCGGTTGGGAGCCTTTCTTTCCCTGGTGGACCGCCTCGGTACAAATGTCTGTTCTGGTGTGTTGGCTGTGCCCTCGCTGGGCTGGAGTGTTGTTGGACCTGCAGGGCTACTGGGTGAACCTGGCCTTGCTGGGCTGTTGGGCGTGATAGGTTCAATTTCCTGGTCCGGGGTAGTATCGTTGATCCTTTGTGTGTTGTGGGCTCGAAAAAAGTGGTGTCTGCTGTGGGTTGTTCAGGGCAGTCTGTGAACCGCATCCTTGTTTGGTCCAGGTGCTTTCTGCAAATTTGTCTATTGTCTAGTTTGACTACAAACACCCTACTCCCTTCTTTAGCTATCACCGTGCCCGTGACCCACTTGGGACCATGTCCATAGTTTAGCTCATACACAGGGTCATTCAGATCAATTTCCCGTGACACAGTGGCGCGACCATCGTTTACATTTTGTTGCTGCCACCTGCTCTCTACCTGATCATGCAGGTTGGGGTGAACCAGCGAGAGTCTGCTTTTAAGTGTCCTTTTCATGAGTAGCTCAGCCAGGGGCACCCCTGTGAGCGAGTGGGGTCTTGTGCGGTAGCTGAGCAGTACTCGGGACTGGCGGGTTTGGAGTGAGCCTTCTGTGACTCATTTGAGGCTCTGTTTGATTATTTGTACTGCTCGCTCTGCCTGCCCATTGGAGGCTGGGATCAAACATGGCCGAGGTGACATGTTTGATCCCATTGCGGGTCATGAATTCTTTAAATTCAGCACTGGTGAAACATGGCCTGTTGTCACTGACCAGTATGTCAGGCAGGCCGTGGGTGGCAAACATGGCCCTCAGGCTTTCAATGGTGGCAGTGGTGGTGCTTCCCGACATTATTTCACATTCAATCCATTTTGAAAAAGCATCCACCACCATCAGGAACATTTTACCGAGAAACGGGCCCGCATAGTCGACATGGATCCTCGACCATGGTCTGGAGGGCCAGGACCACAAACTTAGTGGTGCCTCTCTGGATGCGTTGCTCAACTGAGCACATACACTGCATTGCCGTACACAGCACTCTAAGTCAGAGCCACCACACGTGGGATCTGACTATCCTTTCATCATTACTATACCCAGGTGTGTGCTGTGGAGATCGGAGATTAACATCTCCCTGCCCTTTTTGGGTAGCACTGCGCGGTTACCCCATAACAGGCAGTCTGCCTGAATGGACAGCTCGTCCTTTCGCCGCTGGAACAGCTTGATTACCTCTTGCATTTCAACGGGGATGCTGGCCCAGCTCCCATGCAGTACATAGTTTTTTACTAGGGACAACAGAGGATCTTGGCTGGTCCAAGTCCTAATCTGGCGGGCCGTGACAGGTGATTTATCATTTTCAAATGCTTCCATGACCATCAACAAGTCTGCAGGCTGCGCCACCATCAACAAGTTTGCAGGCTGTGCCATTTCCACCCTGGTGGTGGGCAATGGTAGCCGACTGAGAGCATCCACACAGTTCTCGGTGCCTGGCCTGTGGTGGATGGTATAGTTATATGCTGATAGCGCGAGTGCCCACCTTTGTATGCGGGCTGAGGCATTAGTATTTATCCCCTTGATTTCAGCGAATAGGGATATGAGGACTTGTGATCGGTTTCCAGCTCAAATTTGAGGCCAAACAGGTACTGATGCATTTTCTTTATCCCGAACACACACACCAATGCCTCTTTCTCAATCATGCTGTAGGCCCTCTTGGCCTTAGACAAGCTCCTGGAGGTATAGGCGACAGGTTGCAACTTGCCCGCAACTTAGCTTGTTGTAATACACACCCGACTCCGTACGACGACGCATCACATGCTAGCACAAGTCTTTTACATGGGTTATACAATACAAGCAGCTTGTTGGAGCATAAAATGTTTCTGGCTTTCTCAAAAGCAATTACTTGGTTTTTTCCCCATACCCAGTTCTCACCTTTGCGCAATAACACATGTACGGGCTCTAAGAGGGTACTTAACCCAGGTAGGAAGTTACCAAAATAGTTGAGGAGTCCCAGGAACGACCGCAGCTCCGTGATGTTCTGGGCGCGATACTGATAGCCTCTGTCTTGGCGTCTGTGGGCCGAATGCCGTCCGCCGCGATCTTTCTCCCCAAAAACTCCACTTCTGTTGCCATGAAGACGCATTTCAACCTCTTCAGCTGCAGCCTACGCGATCCAGTTGCTGGAGGACCTCCTCCAGGTTTTGTAGGTGCTCGATGGTGTCCCGACCTGTGACCAATATGTCGTCCTGAAAAACCACCGTGCGTGGTACCGACTTGAGTCGGCTCTCCATGTTTCTCTGGAAGATCGCTGCAGCCGACCGAATTCCAAACGGGCATCTGTCGTAGATGAACAGTCCCTTGTGCATGTTGATGCAGGTGAGGCCCTTCGAAGACTCCACCAGCTCCTGCTTCATGTAGGCTGAAGTCAGATCGAGCTTGGTGAACGTCTTGCCTCCTGCCAGCGTCGCAAATAGGTCGTCTGCCTTAGGTAGTGGATATTGGTCCTGTAGCGAGAAACGATTAATAGTTACTTTATAATCGCCGCAAATCCTGACCGTGACATCACTTTTCAGTACTGGAACAATCGGGCTGGCCCATTCGCTGAATTCCACTGGGGAGATGATGCCCTCATGTTGCAGCCTATCCAGCTCAATTTGCACTCTCTCCCTCAACATGTGAGGTGCCGCTCGCACCTTGTGGTGAATGAGTCGTGTCTCTGGGACCAAGTAGATCCGCACCTTCGCCCCGGAAAAGTTTCCAATGCCTGGCTCAAAAAGGGAAGGAAATTTGTTCAGAACCTGGGTACATGAGGCCTCATTCATATGTGATAGCGCTCGGATGTCATCCCAGTTCCAGCGGATTTTGCCCAGCCAGCTCCTTCCATGCAGTGTGGGGCCATCGCCCGGGACAATCCAGAGTGGCAGTTTGCGCACCGTGCCCTCGTAGGTGACCTTGACCATGGCGTTGCCCAGGACAGTGATGAGCTCTTTGGTGTACGTTCTCAGTTTCGCGTGGATGGGGCTCAGGGCTGGTCTGAGTGCCTTGTTGCACCACAGTCTCTCAAACATATTTTTACTCATGATGGATTGGCTAGCGCCAGTGTCCAGTTCCATAGCTACGGGTAAGACATTCGATTTTACATTTAGCATTGTAGGTGGACATTTCGTTGAAAATGTGTGCACCTTGTGTACTTCAGCATCTGCCTCCTCTCTTTGAGGCTCGAAATTGCTTTGATCCACCATGGACCGATCTTCCTCTGCCACGTGGTGGTTAGCAGGTTTTGCAGAGATTGCAGCTCATCTGCAAGCCCGTTGGAGGTGCCCCATTGTTCCATAGCTCTTGCAAACATACCCTTTGAAGCGGCATGAATAGGCTGAATGGAAGCCTCCACAATGCCAACAAGGTGTGAATTGCCTTGCATTCGTCCTTTATTGCGGACTCCGAGTCATCTGGGTCACCTGAGGCCTGCTGGCAGTTGCAGACTCGTGGGTTCTGCCCTGTACATTTCTGCTTGCAAACACAGTTCCAGTTAATTTATGAACATTGCTTGCACTTGTGTGCTGAGAGATTTGTTTGGTGTTATCACTGGTGGACATAAACACCTGTGCTATTGCAATGGCCTTACTGAGGGTCAGTGTCTCTGCAGTCAAAAGTTTTCGTAGGATGGTCTCGTGGCCAATGTCCAGTACAAAAAAGTCTCTGAGCATCTGCTCCAGGTAGCCATCAAACTCACATTGTCCTGCAAGTCACCTTAGCTCGGTGACGTAGCTCGCCACTTCCTGACCTTCAGATCGCTGGTACGTGTAGAACCGATACCTCGCCATCAGCAGGCTCTCCCTCGGGTTAAGATGCCCCCGAAGCAGTGTACACAGCTCCTCATACGACTTATCTGTGGGTTTCACCGGAGCCAGAAGATTCTTCATGAGGCTGTAGGTTGGTGCCCCGCAGACCGTGAGGAGGACCGCTCTCCTTTTTGCAGCGCTTCCTTTTCTGTCCAGCTCGTTGGCTACAAAGTACTGGTCTAGCCGTTTGACATAGACTTCCCAGTCCTCACCCTCCGAGAACTTCTCCAGGATGCCCACAGTTTGCTGCATCTTTACGTTGGATTCGTATACTCGTTGCCAGTTATTGTGTTCCTAACACAGATGAGAGTGCACACTGGGAGGTTAAACTAACAGTGACCTCAGTCTTTGTTAAGACACTCCCGAGTGAGGTACAGACCTTAGGGGCCGGCTTATATACAGTGCTGGGATCCCTTGGGACTTCAGGGGATGCGCTCCCTGGTGGTGGAACATGGGAGTGCATGTTTTACAGATACACGACACCTTTTCCCCAACCATACCATTTTACGGAAGCATTCTGTTGCAGCAGATTATTGTTAGCAGCAGAACAGGCACTAAAGGCACATGCAGAGTAGGTTTTGAAAGAAAGCCCTCCCAGTTCTTGCAACCCAGATGCCCCTTGCTGTTCGGGTTGAATCTTTATCCTTTGCTTACAGTCGGTAGTGAACGGGTTTCTGCTATAAATACCATAGGAATATTGCTAGGTTGTTCTGCCAAAAAGTCTATCGAGACTCTAAGTTTTGACTCCCTCACCATGTGAAACACCATTTCCACAACACACCCCTCAGTGAAACAGTAGCTCCGATTTTACCCCTAAAATCGGAGGGCCAAGGGTGGCGAGGGGGGAAGAGGGAACATTAAAAATGTAAGCATTCTATCTACTGGCTCCACCCGGCCAAATTCCCAACAGTTAAAATTTTTATTGTCCGAGATCAGGCTATCGACTATGCTCCCGCAAAAGGCACGCGGGTAGGCTAGTTAACTTTCAAACGTCATGGCTTGATGACATCGATGCCACAATGTAAAATTAGCTGACCTCTGAACTTCAGCAGGAGTTCCGCACTGTCGGCTGTGCGGCAGCAGATCCAATGCGCGAGGCACCCATTGCCAAGGTAAATATTATAGATCTGCTCCTTTTATACAGCCGTGTGAGCCTGGAGTGGCAGGAGAGCGCCTCCCCTTCCTGACCCCTCAAGGAATATTTTAGCCTCCCCAGCACCCCCCACAACCAACCCAACCCAAACACCCTGATGGCTGGAATCCCTAATTCTCGATCACCTGCAAAGTTCTCCTTCCACTGACTGCCGAGAACCCTTCCCATGCCTGCTGCTGCTAATCCTGCCCGCCGACCAGGCAATAAATCCAGCCAGGCAGTGTCAGCGAAGACATATTTAAATGAGGCCTTGCCATTAAGAACGGCAGAGCCTTTACGTCCCCGGTCTTGCCAGCTTCATTGCCCATTACCGAGCTCTCCTGAACCCTTCCCTCCTCCGCGTTAATTTCGAGGCCAATCTATCAGATGACATTTGCATCCTTTTTTTTAAAAGGGAAAATCTTTCATGAAGAAGTGTTTTGGCAAACCCTTGTGGAGGGGGTGGAGAAGGCAACCTGGTGACAATAATGGCACATGGTTTTCACGAGGAACCCAAGAAAATATCTCACCACACCACATGACCAGCACTACTCCACCTACCTCATTGTTTCTTTTCTTCCTTACAACCTTGCTGCGCCATAGAACTTCACTTTGGTTCCTCAGTATATTAAAAAAATACACTGGTGATTGCTTTGACTTCGGGCGATAGTGCAAAAACAGGCAATAGCGATTCAGCTGCCCATTATCCATCTTCCCCAGTGACTTGAATGGAAATTAAAAATCGGGAGCGACGTAATCGATATCGCTGCAATCTCATCCATTTTACACTGTCACACAAAGTCAAAAATTAACCCGACTGTTTGAAAAGCAAAAAAGAAGTTTGCCACATTTTTGTCATGAAAGTTATAGCGACACGGTCTCCTCTTTAAAAAAGGTGCTTACATTGCTAAGTAGCAGTCCTAATTTTCCGTGGTAAGTTTAATTGATAATTAATGTGCAACTGCAGTAATTCACGAAGAGGTGAGACTGCCAGCTGAGCGGCGCAAATCGTCTAGCAACTCGTGGCGATTTGCAATTCACGGGTTATCTCTTCCTGTCCACAAAAAGCAGGACAAATCCAATCTGTCCAATGACCGCTCCATCAGTCTATTCTCAATCATCAACAAAGTGATGGAAGGTGTTGTTGACAGTGCTATCAAGCGGCACTTACTCACCAATAACCAGCTCACCGATGCTCAGTTTGGGTTCCGCCAGGACCACTCGGCTCGAGACCTCATTACAGCCTTGGTCCAAACATGGACAAAAGAGCTGACTTCCAGAGATGAGGTGAGAGTGACTGCCCTTGACATCAAGGCAGCATTTGACCGAGTGTGGCATCAAGGAGCCCTAGTAAAATTGAAATCAATGGGAATCAGGGGGAAAACTCTCCACTGGCTGGAGTCATACCTAGCACATACCTGGCACCCCATTAACTACCTTTAACATTCACTCCCTCCACAACCAGTGCACTGTGGCTGCAACGTATACCATCTACAAGAGGCACTGTAGCAACTCGCCAAGGCTTCTTCGACAGTACCTCCCAAACTCACGACATCTACCAGCTTGAAGGACAAGGGCAGCAGGCGCATGGGAACACTGCCACCTGCAAGTTCCCCTCCAAGTCACACACCATCCCGTCTTGGAAATATATTGCCATTCCTTCATCGTCATTGGGTCAAAATCATGGAATTCCCTCCCTAACACACCAAGGGAGTAACTGCACCACACGGACTGTAGCAGTTCAAGAAGGCGGCTCACCACCACCTTCTCAAGGGCAATTAGGGATTCTTTACCCAGAGAGTGGTGAGGGAGTGGTTGAAACGAATAGTATAAATGCATTTAAGGGGGGGCTAGATAAGCATATGAGTGAGAAGGGAATAGAGGGTTATGCTGATAGGGTTAGATGAAGGAAGATGGGAGAAGGCTCGAGTGGAGCATAAATGCCGGCATGGATGAGTTGGGCTGAATGGCCTGTTACTGTGCCGTTCTATTTAATCCTATGTAAAAATGGCACTTTCTAGTTTGTATGGCATGGTTACAGCAACAACCAAAACACCTGAATTTACATAGGGGTAGAAATTTGTCTGAGGCGGAGGCACTAATTTGAGTCAATAAAACTAAATATCGGGCAGGGTGTGTAACGGCCAGCTGGTGTGATACTGCCCATTTTTACTACCGGCCAAGGTAAATTTCTATCCCACTGTAATTTGTGCACCTGTGAGTATACTCAAAGGTTCTGTTGAGTTGTGAGTGGCTTAGCTAGTCATGTGATGTTGACAAGACTCAATAAAACCCCAGCCAGTTGGGTTTAGGGGATCCACGTTGAGGCAGGTGGTTGTGAGCCTGGTGGATGAACTGCTAATCATAGAATCATAGACATTTACAGCACAGAAGGAGGCCATTTCAGCCCATCGTGTCCACGCCAGCCAACAAAGAGCTATCCATAGTAATGTGTAGTGTGATTGTTAAACCTTTGCTAATAAACCAACTAGTTCTTAATAGCAATATGTTGCTATGAATTCTTAAGCAAAGAACCCATGAAGCAAATACATTACATCCATAGTGTCTTTTATGTGGAAAAATATCTCTTCCTGCCTTTCCCAGTCTTTGGATGCTGATCTTGCCCAGCTGAGCTAAGCAGGAGGGCTTGGTTTCTGATGTTAACACAGAGGAACTTTAACCCAACACTCAACTCACTCAATGTTAACTTTGCAGACGTTAGCTCGAGCTCATCTGGAATTCAATGCAGCCTATTGTGCTTCATTAACCTAATCACAGGAATCCATTCAGATTCCACAGAACAACCTTTTAGAAAGAGCTTCAGTAACCTAAGGTTGCAGAAGGCCATGTAATTTAGACTGAAAGCATTTACAAAATGAAGGAATTTGTGATAAATTGATTTGAATGGATTTAGGCATATTGCTGGCTTGTGGAGGAGTTGTCTTTCAGAGAGCAAGATATTTATTCATGGGCTATTATTACTCAGAGATGTACCTCCATGAATATCAGCCAGAGAAGCTAACAAAACAACCTTGCAATACTGTGACTGGAGGAGTCTTACAATGGCTCACTGCTGAGCACAGCAAAGCAGTCTCTCATTGTGGGTGTGCCTTTGTTATGTGCAGACTCAACTATTACAATACACTCCTGGGAAACCCCCCACCTACCACCCTCCATAAATGTGAGCTCATCCAAAACTCTGCAGCCTGTATTCTTATGTGTACCAAGTCCCGTTCACCCATCACCCCTGTGCTCGCTGACCTACATTGGCTCCCGGTCCTGCAACGCCTCCATTTTGAAATGATCATCCTTGTGTTCAAATCCCACCATGGCCTCCTCCTCCCTATCTCTGTAGCCTCCTCCAACCCTCCAAGACCTCTGCGCTCCACGAACTCCTTCACCTCACTATTGCCGTTGTGTCTTCAGCAGTTTAGGCGACAAGCTATGGAATTCCATCCTTAAGCCTCTCCGCCTCCACTTCTCTCTCCTCCTTTAAGATGCTCCCTAAAGCGTACCTCTTTGACCAAGTTTCTGGTCACCTATCCTAATATCTCCTTATGTGGCTCGATGTCAGATTTTGTTTGTAATGCTCCTGTGAAGCGCTTTATGATATTTTACCTCATTAAAGCCGCTATATAAATGAAAGTTGTTATTGTCAACAAGTCATGCAGTGACAAGCGTAAATGCAGAGTGGACGTCAGGCACTTCTTGTGAGGAGAATGGGAAAATAAGTCAAAGAGTAAATCACTTCACGTTGCCTTCACGCACCTACTAAAAGTTGCCTCAAAGTGTTATTGTCAAAGTCCTGGGACTTGCCCTCAATTCAGCAATGGCCCAGGATGGATTTACAGAGAGATGGAGAAGACAACATTAAATATTATTCTTTTACCTCTGGGTCTCATTCCCTGGAATTCCTACCCTAAACCCCCCTGCATCTCCACTGTTTTGTCCTCTTCTGATAAACTCCACCTCTTCAAACGAACTTTGGGTCACCTCACCCAATCTGTCGTTTCCTGCCTTGGCTTCCATCTTTCTCACACCTATCTGGGAAGCTGCGTTTTCTATATCAAAGGCTTATATAAATGCGAAGTGTTATTGTTCACTGCCGGTATCTTTAGTTAATTTAACCCAGACTGAAGCGGCAAAGTTTTCTTTCTTTGGGATGGTACCAGGTTCAATCTCTGTGTCCTTGATTTAAAGAACGTACAGCACTGCACCATTCATAATCAGGAATCAATTGCGTAGTCTCCATTAGCGCTGGAGGACATAGGATGGCAAACGGAAGTGTCACGCCTGTCTATTCAAGTGGTTAAGAAAACAATTTGAAATGTTCCTCAAGGCCAGGAAGAGTAAGCAATAACAATGGGATGGGAAGGCCATGGCAGAGATAGGCCAGAGCGTGAACACTTGGCAATAGGAGAACAGACTGTGCGAGAGAGGAAGAGAGGAAAGGAGGAGAGATGTTGTCGGAATTTAACTCTTTATATTATTATAGTTCAAAAAGATCGCTGAGGACAATCAGCCCACTTGAACATGGAGAGAGGAGCGAGAGGCGAAAACGTAATAGGATTAAAAGGACTAACCCAGTAATGAACTAGGTAGGGTAGCACAGTGGTTATGTTACTGGATTATTAATCCTGAGGCCTGGGCTAATGATCTATGAGATATGTGTTCAAATCCCACCACAGAATTTAAATTCAGTTAATTATGTAAATCTGGAATTTAAAAGCTATAATCAGTAATGGTAACCATGAAACTATTGGGTTGTTGTAAAAACCCATCTGGCTCATTAATGCTCTCGAGGACAGGAAATCTGCTATCCTTACCTGGTTTGGCTCATCACCATCATAGGCAGTCCCTTGAAATGAGGATGACTTGCTTCCACACCAAATAAGAATAAGTTCACAGGTGTTTGAATGAAGGACCTAATATTCCTGAACTACATCCTGAAGGGTGGAAGATGCCTGTGCATGGATTTTTTTTTAACATATGGTGGCCGTTGCACACCAGCCACCACACGGGCTTGACAAAGCCAGGTCTTGGTCCAGTGGCAAGGGTTATCCAAGAAGACGACTGGAGACCAGCTCTGTTGCACGGACCTAGTGCGCACACTTATCGCAGTGTGGGCTGGCCCGTGCTGCCCCTGGGCCCGAACTCACGCCTCTCCTGGGTCCCGATCATGTTCCTCTGGCCTATATGTGACTCCAGACCCACAGCAATGTGATTGACTCTATACTGCCCTCTGAAATGGCCAAGCAAGCCACTCAGTACGAAACTGCTGCAACAAAGTCACTGTGGGAGAACCTGCCCCACACGGACTGCAGTGGTTCAAGGTGGTGGCTCACCACCACATTCTTGAGGGCAATTAGGGATGGGCAATAAAGGCTGGCCTTGCCAGCGATGCCCACATCAACAGACTGTAAATGTGCAACTCTCCTCCCAATAGAATAAGAGGATAATAGATTCTTCGTGTAATAAAATTTATTGGCTTAATTGGAAAGGAGTACATTCTCTTCACAGTGAAAAAAGAAAGACTTGTATTTACATAGCACCTTTCACAACCGCAGGATGTCCCAAAGCACTTTACAGCCAATGAAGTACTTTTGAGCTGTAGTTACTGTTGTCATGTAGGAATCGCAGCAGCCAATTTGAGCAAAGCAAGCTCCCACAAAGAGCAATGATATAATAGCCAATAATCTGTTTTAGTGATGTTGGTTGAGGAATTAATATTGGCCAGGTCACTGGGAGAGCGTCTCTGCTCTTCTTTCATTAGTGTTGTGGGATCTTTTCCTTCCATCGGAGGGGGCAGACGGTGCATTGGTTCAATGCCTCATCCAAAAGACGGCATCTCCGACAGTGCAGCACTCCTTCAGTATTGCATTGAACTGTCAGCCTGAATTATGTGCTCAAGTTTCTGGAGTGGTGTTAAAACACGCAACCTTCTGACTCAAAGGCATGAGTGCCAACACCGAGCCACACCTGCCACCTGTGCACCTGCACCATCGATATGACATTGTAAGCCAAGGGGAAATATCCTCTGATCCAAGTGCAACCCATGCTATGCCTCACCGAAAACTCTTTGATGGAACAGATGAACTGATGTTCAGAATTACAGTATAACTAACTTAGAAAGTAAGAAAGACTTGCATTTCTATAAAACCTTTCACAATCTTAGGGTGTCCCAAAGTACTTTACAGCCAACTAAGTACTTTCTGAAGTGTACTCACTGTTGTAATGTAGGAAAGGCAGCACCCAATTTGCAGACGCCCAATGGCAATCAGCAAGGTCTCAGAAACAGCAATGTGATAATGACCAAATCATCTGTTTCAGTGATGTTGGTTGAGGGATAAATATTGGCCAGGACACCGGGGAGAACTCTCCTGCTCTTCTTCGAAATAGTGCCGTGGAAGCTTTTACTTTAGCCATAATTGACATTGATAATGTGTAAAATTGTACCGTAGGAAACACTTTTGCAATGTCAGCTGTGGCTCAGTGGGTAGCACACTTGCCTCTAAGTCAGAAGGTTGTGGGTTCAAGTCCCACCCCATAAACACATAAATCAAGATTGATGCTCCAGCAAGGAAGTGCTGCCTTTTGGATGAGACGTTAAATCAAGGCCCCGTCTGCCCTCTCAGGTGGACGTAAAAGATCCCATGGCACTATTTTGAAGAAGAACAGGGGAGTTATTCCTGGTGTCTTGGCCAACATTTATCCCTCAATCAACATAACAAAAACTGATTATCTGGCCATTATCAAAATGGTGTTTGTGGGAGTTTGCTGTGTGCAAGTTGGCTGCTGTGTTTCCCACATTGCAACAGTGGCTTCACTCCAAAAGTAAAGCGCTTTGAGACGTCTGGTGGTTGTGAAAGGCGCTATATGAATGCAAGTCTTTCTTTTTTCTTTAAACATTTTCAAACTTTGACAACTGCTAAATTCATGATTACAACAATGTTCCCTGTAAGCCGTGAGACCACACACCGCTCCGCGGAACCCACGCAGCCGGCTTTTCAAAACAAACACTGCACATACGCGGTATTTTGAAGAAGCTGTGCAGGGCCAAACAAAATTAAAGGGAACATTGGTACCCACGCACATATACGATGCACTGGTACAGAAGTCCCTGAAGAATGCTGAATTGCTTTGCACAACCAGATGTTGTGGAGCAAACCCATTATTTCAGACATCAGGGCTTCTCGGCACATGAAATAACTGATGATCTCTGACTTCAAAACTTTGTGTCAAAAGTAAGGGAATTTGTCGGATGGAATATTGGATTTTAATTGATGAACGAGAGAAGCATAAACTTAGAGATGCAACACAGAAATGCAATTAATTCATTGAAATAATCCCAATATAAAGAGCTGAACTGTCCTGTTTTGTCTTATATCATCATTTAGGGTATTTTTTTTCTGTTTCCGTCAGTTTAACTGCTCTTCTGCCCTCATTTGTGTGATCTGTTAACAGTGACTGCTTTCGCAACTCATTCCAGATGCTCTCAGTGTGATTCATCTCATCTTCTCTCCTTATTTTTTCCAATCTTGGTGTTGCCCTTTACTGTGGGCCGTCCGTTTTAGTGGTGCTTGTAAATCTATTTTTCTTTACAAAATAAGCTTTTTTTTCTTTATTCATTCATAGGATGTGAGCATTGTTGGCAAGACCAACATTTATTGCCCATTCCTAATTGCCCTTAACTGAACGGCTTGCTCGGCCACTTCAGAGAGCAGTTAAGAGTCGACCACATTGCTGTGGGTCTGGAGTCGCACGTAAGGGCGGCAGATTTCCTTTCCTAAAGAGCATTAGTGAGCCAGATGGGTTTTTACGACAATCCGATAGTTACTTGTACTAGCTTTTTATTCCAGATTTATTTATTAAAACATTTAATTTCCCCATCTTCCTTGATGGGATTTGAATTTACATCTCCAGATGATTAGTCCAAGCTGCTGGATTACTAGTAAGTAACATAATCCCTATGCTACCTTTCTGATGTGCTAAAGTAGCAGAAGAATGCCATACAAATGCGTTAGCCACTCATTCTTAGCAATACATCTGTTTCTCCCCTATTTCAGCAACTGCCTGTGCCACTCTCGCAGTGAGTCCTTCACCACCTCCAGCCACTATCCTTCGATGTCGAGGCTACATCCTTCACCGTCTAGCAACTCCATTTTGTCATCTCTCAACTCTGAGGCCTGCAGCGATGTATCATAATGCACCAGCTGTGTCTTTCTCAGCTTTATCCCTGTAGTACTGGATAACCACATCAATTACAGACTTGCGTACATCTCTGGCATAAAACCATAGTAGGCCATCCTAGAGCTAATTGCATAGACATGGTATCGGATATGCATTCCCAAATATTTACATCTAAACATTGGACCCAATACCTAGAAATAAGGCTCAGGAAACATAAGCAGTCGTAGGGCTTAATACATGGATGTAGGGAACAATAGCTAGATCCAGAGCCCAAGACCCAAGTACAGAACCCAATTTACAGACATGGAACTCAATTCACAGACAGGATTCATTAGACAGATACAAAGCCCTTCAGACCCAGAGCCCAGTGCTCAGACAGAGGAGTCAATATACAGCGGTATTGGCCCAACAAACGTTGAACCCAGTTCACAGATATTGACGGCAATTTGTAGACACAGGGTTCAATACAGATGTAATGCCGCATATACAGAAGTAAAACCAATAGGCAGATACACCATTTAACGTGCAGGCATAGACCCTACAACAACTTGCATTTATGTATCTCCTTTAAAAATGTCCCAAAGCACATAGACACAACCGACGCAATATGACATGTGGATTCATTTAACTAATTAGATCGTTTCTGAGTATCCATTGTTTATCTTAAAATAACATTTGCCTCTGCTGCCCTTCAAATACCAAATCTCCAGATCACACACACTGAGATCTCCTGATCATTGCCCATCACACACAGTGAGATCTCCAGATCACTGCCCACCACACACAGTGAGATATCCTGATCACTGCCCATCACACACAGTGAGATCTCCAGATCACTGCTCACCACACACAGTGAGATCTCCCGATCACTGCCCATCACACACAGTGAGATCTCCTGATCACTGCCCATCACACACAGTGAGATCTCCAGATCACCGCCCATCACACACAGTGAGATCTCCTGACCACCACCCACACACACAGTGAGATCTCCTGATCACTGCCCACCACACACACTGAGATCTCCTGATCACTGCCCATCACACACAGTGAGATCTCCAGATCACTGCCCACCACACACAGTGAGATATCCTGATCACTGCCCATCACACACAGTGAGATCTCCTGATCACTGCCCATCACACACAGTGAGATCTCCTGATCACTGCCCATCACACGCAGTGAGATCTCCTGATCACTGCCCATCACACACAGTGAGATCTCCAGATCACTGCCCATCTCACACAGTGAGATCTCCTGATCACTACCCATCACACACAGTGAGATCTCCAGATCACCACCCATCACACACACAGAGATCTCCAGATCACTGCCCATCTCACACAGTGAGATATCGTAATCACCACCCATCACACACAGTGAGATCTCCAGGTCACCACCATCACACACAGTGAGATCTCCTGATCACTGCCCATCTCACACAGAGAGATCTCCAGATCACCACCCATCACACACAGTGAGATCTCCATATGAAAGAATGAGATCCCATGCATCACACTCACCCGAGTGCTCTATAGTTTTGGAAATCTCATACTATGTTTTCCACAGTTGTATCCATCTTAGATAGGGAGATCCTGTCAGCACTATGTATCTTACAACATTGTATCATATTAGTACTCAATACTCAACAAGATTGTGTTCCATGGTCCATTAAAGTATGAGTTTAAAACAACGTCTGGAATCTATAGAGAAAGATATGGATGAATCAGGATTATAATTTACTAGGAAACATGGTTATCTCTTGGGGTAGTCCTGCAGGCTCAGCCTTCGGACTCTGTAAACCTTGTGGCCCGAGTTGATATTGAAATTCCAGCAGCCACGTAATGGTTAAAATAGATTCTTTAAGTCACAAGGTACAAAATTGTGAGTTTAATTTTCCTTCTGTTCTGTTACAGACTCTATCCAACATAAATAATCATATTACCTTTGAACTGAAGTCTATTCCATGCTCGTAAACGATTTTTTAATATTTCTCATATGCCTCACGAAGTTATGTGCTTGTATCTGTTGATGAATCATGCTTTGGCATCGCTGGCGCCAGGATATTGGCCCAAAATTTATTGTAATAATAATAACTTGTATTTATACAGCGCCTTTAATGTAGTAAACTGTCCCAAGGCGCTTCACAAAAGTGTTAGATCCTTTTGGATTAGGTGTAACTGGGGTTTTAATCGTGTATTGACTGCGAAACAAAGATTATGGCCCCCGAAAAATGAATTTTAATTTTGTGAAGTGTTAAATTTATCCAATTTAACAAAAATTTAAAAAACATAAAAACAAAATTAAAAAAAAGTTTGTTCATCTTTATTTCAGGTTTACCTTGCCCCGCCCCCCCCCCATACGAGGGCCCCAATCTTTGTTTTGCTCTCTTTAACAGTTTTAAAAAGTTAGAATCGAAGGAGCTTACCCACTTCCTCGTTCCCGATCTGTGAGAATTCTGCACTGAGACTGACTGCCTAGGCAGCTTGCTGACATCACAGCAGCTCGCGCTATGTGATTCCCACTAACCTACGCTGATTTCAGCTGCACGTCAGAAAAGCCAAACTTCTTACCACAGAGATCACAAGATATTTGTGGGAAGCTTACTTCGGAGCCAGCGGCGAACGTCTTTGCGTCACCGCTGACTACAAATTACGGGCCTTTGCCTTCAACTCTAAGCCCAGACGATGAAAGCCTATAGATAGATCATTCAACTGTTGGAGCATCACAGCCAAGCCCAACCCTGTTCTCTCAACCAATACAAACACTTATCAACAGGGGTCACTGTGTAGCATGAATGCATATGCAGGTGCACACACACACGCACATCCACATGTACATACATGTACACACACACGTACAGACGCATGCATGTGTACACAACAACTACAACCTGCATTTATATAGTGCCTTTTAATGACATAAAATGTCTAAAGGTGCTTCACAACGGTGTTATCAAACAATATTTGACACCGAGCCGCAGAATGAGATACTAGGACAGGTGACCAAAAGCCTGGTCAAAGAGGTAGGTTTAAAGGAGCGTTTTAAGGTAGGAGAGAGAGATCGAGAGAGACAGAGGTGGAAAGGTTTAGGGAAGGAATTTTACAGCTTACGGCCTAGGCAGCTGAAGGTTGGTGGAGCGATGCAACTCAAGGATGCACAAGAGGCCAGAATTGGAGGAGCACAGAGATCTCGATTGGTTGTAGGGTTGGAGGAGATTACATATAAGGAGGGGAAATGCTAGGGTGGGATTTGAAAACAAGGATGAGAATTTTAAAATCGAGGCAATGCCGGACTGGGAGCCAATGTAGATCAGCAAGCACAGGGGTGATGGATGTACAGGACTTGATGCGAGTTAGAATATGGATAGTACGCACACATATATGTGCACACATACAAAAACACACAAGGTAGCAAGGACAAGTGTACATATACACACCACACACACTTTCCATTAGCGGTGATCAGAAAGCAACCAGAATATCTTCCCATCCCTCGTTGGAGGATACAGCCCAATTTTAGTTACTTTCCACTCTGACCCGAGATCAAGCTGGGGTATTTCTGTGATGTTCGGCTCATGGGCATTAGAGTAAAGGGAAATGCCATCCTTTAATTTCAATTTCAGTTGTAGAGTCTTTCCCCTAAATGCAATATCGACACAGGAAGGTGTCTATGCGGTTTCTGGCCAAGTTTGAAAGAACTGCTACACACAATGTCACTTGCAGTCCACCCTTCCTTTCCCGGGATGAGGAGGTATCTATTAACTATCAGGACAGACCGAACAGCCTGGAGCTCTTTTCACTAGAAAAGAGAAGGCTGAGAAGTGATCTGATAGAGGTCTTTAAAATTATAAAGGGGTTCAATGGTGGTGGTGAGGGGGCGGGGGGGGGAGTCCAGAATGAGGGGCCAAAAATATAAGATAGTCACCAATTCTGGAGAGTGGTCTTCGACATTATGAAGAGTTTCGATAGGATAGACGTAGAGAGTATGTTTCCACTTGTGGGGGGAATCCAAAACTAGAGGCCAAAAATATAAGATAGTCACCAATAGATCTAATAGGGAATTCTGGAGAGTATTCAGTATACTGCATCAGTATTTACAGTAGAGGAAGAGGATTACATAACTTTTTACTACGTTAAAGGCGCTATATAAATAAAAGTTGTTGTTGGTGCCAGAAATCCCAAAGAAACTAATACTGAATCATGGACAGGGACTCAATAAAATTAATGCAAGTAAAATAACAGGAATGAAGAAAATAATTACACTAAAGAATGATAAATCACCAGGGCCAGATGGTTTCCATCCCAGGGTTTAAAGGAAGTAGGTGAGCACATTGCAGAAGCCCTAACTATAATCTTCCAAAGTTTTCTCGATTCAGAAACCGTTCCTTTAGATTGGAAAATTGTGCATGCCACTCCGCTATTTAAAATGGCGAGAGCGGGAAACCAGGGACTTACAGACCAGTTTGCCCAACAATGGCTTGGGAGAAATTGCTAGAGTCTATAATTAAGGATATGGTGACTGAACACCTCTAAACTCTTCAGTTGACCAGAGAGAGCCAGGATAGATTTGTGAAAGGTCGGTCATGCCTGACAAACCTGATTGAATTTCTTGAGGAGGTGACTAAAATAGTGGGCAGAGGAATGTCTGTGAATGTTGTTTATATGGACTTCACGTAAGAAACTATTAACTAAGGTAGAAGCCCACGGAATTGAGGACAAATTATTGACCTGGTTAGGAAATTGGCTGAGCGGCAGGAGACAGAGAATAGAGATAATGGGCAGGCTACTCAAATTGGCAGGATGTGACTAGTGGTGTCCTGTCGGGATCTGTGTTGGGGCCTCAACTATTCACTGTTTTTATTAATGACTTTGATAATGGCATAGAAAACCAAATTTGCCGATGACACAAAGATAGACGATATTATAGGCAGTGTAGATGAAAGCATAAAATTACAAAGGGTTATCGACAGATTAAGTGAATGGGCAAAACTGTGGCAAATGGATTTCAATGTAGGCAAATGTGAGGTCATCCACTTTGGACCTAAAAAGGATAGAACAGGGTACTTTCTAAATGGTGAAAAGCTAAAAACAGTGGCGATCCAAATAGACTTGTGGGTCCAGATGCATAGATCATTAAAATGTCATGAACAGGTACAGAACATAATCAAAAAGATTAATGGGATGCTGGCCTTTATATTTAGAATACAAGGGGGTAGAAGTTATGCTGCAGCTGTACAAAGCCCTGGTTAGCCCCCACCTGGAGTGCTGGGCATCATACCTTAGGAAGGATATATTGGCCTTGGAGGGAGTGCAGCGTAGGTTTACCAGAATGATATCCAGATTTCAATGGTTAAGGTACGAGGAGAGATTACACAAATGAAGGTTGTATTCCCTAGAATTTAGACGGTTAAGGGGTGATCTGACCAACGTTTTCTGGATATTAAGGGGAACAGTTAGGGTAGATAGAGAGAAACTATTTCCACTGTTGGGAATTCTAGGATGAGGGGGCATAGTCTAAAAATTAGAGCCAGACCTTTCAGGAGTGAAATTAGGAAACACTTCTACACAAAGGGTGGTAATAATTTGGAACTCTCTTCCACAAATGACAATTGATGCTAGATCAATTGTTAATTTTAAATCGGAGATTGATAGCTTTCTGTTAACCAATGGTATTAAGGGATATGAGCCAAAGGCAGGTATATCGATTTAGGTCGCAGATCAGCTATGATATTATTGAGTGGTGAAGCTGGCTCGAGGGGCTTAATGGCCTGCCCCTGTTCCTGTGTTCCTATGAGCGTGGTTAGAATATGGAGTACCACAGGGAGTTGACCAGAGAGAGCCAGGATGGATTTGTGAAAGGTCGATCATGCCTGACAAACCTGATTGAATTTCTTGAGGAGGTGTCATGGAGGCAAATAACATAGATGCCTTTAAGGGGAAGCTGGATAAATACATGAGGAAGAAAGGAATAGAAGGTTATGCAGATAGGATGAGAAAGTAGGGCGAGAGGAGGCTCATGTGGACCATAAAGACCGGCACAGACCTTTTGGATCGAATTGTTTCTGTGCTGTATATTTGATGCAATTCTATGTAACTTATCAAGGACTTGCAGTGCTGCATTAATCATTATTTAACCTTAGGATCACAGCTAGAACTGGCAGTGATGTCACTTGCAATGACATGCTTCAATAAAAATCACATTACAGTATTTGCCCAATGCAGGAAAACACTTTCATCCAGCACTCCCTCCCTTTCCCTTTCCTGTATCTGACACCACATTAAACAATTCGAGGTCAAAAGTTTTTGTAATATTGTACTTGCATTTACAGAACACATCTCGAAAAGCTGCACACAATGAATTGCCTACATAATTACGGTTACTCTTGTTAACTAGACAGATTAGCATTAGTAATCACGATATATTGTACTTAAAACATCTACCTCCTTAAGAACCAGAGGGGAGATGAGCATTATTATTTTTAACGCAGTGAGTTGTGGTGATCTGGAATGCACTGCCTGAAAGGGTGCTGGAAGCAGATTCAATAGTAACTTTCAAAAGGGTGTATACTTAAAAATGAAAAAAATTGCAGAGCTATGGGAAAAGAGTAGGAGGAGTGAGACTAATTGGACAGCTCTTTCAAACATCTGGCACAGGCACAGTGGGCCAAATGGCCTCCTTCTGTGCTGTAAGATTCTACAGCTACTATAAGGAATTTAAATTGTATTGCATGCCTATCAAGTTTTTCCTTAAACCAATTTACCAATACTGGCAATCCCTTAAACAGGTATAAGGTACCCCTTTCTGATGCAGGAGGCATGGCAATGAGACTACCCATTCCTAAAGGCAATGTTGTTATGTTAAGATGAGGACAGGGAAGAAATGTAAAAGTACAAATCACTTACAGAGGAAACACATTTCACCTGAAATAAATTCCTTTGAATATAGAAGATTGAAGGTGACCTCTGGCATTTGTAATCTGACAAGATGATCTGACAAAGAATTGGAAAGATTGGCAACGAATAAATATATATAGAAGATTGAGTGATCTAATTGAGATGTTTAAAATGATTTAAAAAGCTGATAGAGTAGATAGACACTATTTCCTCTTGTGGGGAGTCCAGAACAAAGGGGCATAACCTTAAAATTAGAGCCAGGCCGTTCTGGGGTGATGTCAGGAAGCACTTCTTCACACAAACGGAAAATCTGGAACCCTCTTCCAAGAAGCTGTTGAAGCTGGGGGTCAGTTGAAAATTTCGACACTGAGACCGATAGATTTTTGTTAGGTAAGGGTATTAAGGGCTATGGAACCAAGGTGGTTAAATGCAGTTGTGATACAGATCAGCCATGATCTAATTGATCAAGGGGTTGGATGGCCTACTCCAGTTCCGATGTTCCTAAGATGCTGGAGAATGCTTACAGGAGAGACTACCCGTGTCTTTATTCATTTCAGAACTTGCTTATATCTGCAATGCACACTATCACTGCTACGGAAGTACTTTTGGAGTATAGTCATTGTTGTAAGGTAGGAAACGCGGCAGCCAATTTGCGCACAGCAAGCTCCCACAAATAGTAACGAAGTAAATAACCAGATAATCTTTTTTAATGATGTTGGTTGAGGGATAAATATTGTCCAGAAGCCGGAGAGAACTCTTCCTTGAAATATTGCCATGGGATTTTTTACACCACCTGAGAGGGCAGACTGGGCCTCATTTTATTGTCTCATCGAAAGACAGCACCTCTGACAATGGTGCACTGGAGTATTAGCCTAAGTTATGTGCTCAGTTCTCAGTGCTCAGTGGGACTTGAATCTGCAACCCACTCCAGAAACCTGAGCAAAAAAATCCAGGGTGATACCCCAGTGGAGTACTCAGAGAATGCTACATTGTCAGAGGTGGTGTCTTTCGGATGAGACGTTAAACCGAAGCCCTGTCTGCTCTCTGAGGTGGACGTAAAAGATCCCACGGCACTATTTCGAAGAAAAGCAGTGGAGTTATCTCATGTCCTGGCTGATAATCTCTCAATCAACATCACAAAAACAGATAATTTGATCAGTATCACATTGCTATATGTGGGACCTTGCTGAGCGCAAAATGGCTGCCGCGTTTCCTACATTATAACAGCGAGTACACTTTGAAAAAAAGTACTTCATTGGGTCTTCCTGAGGACATGAAAGGTGTGATATAAAGTCTTTCTATCTTTCTTTCTTACAGGTGAGAGTGCTACCAATTCAGCCACGGCTGGCTGACATACGTGTTTTTAAAAAACACATACGAGAGATAAAATGAAAAAGAAAATGCAAATGCTGGACTGCTGAAATAAAACAAGGACATACACACTGCAGGGCTAATTCCGCAATCTTAGCAGGGAACGCTAGTTGGAGAATTGGGGCTACAGTAATGTAACTTGACCCATGCTCCCTGTAACCATGACTCCTTGCTGGGAGCACAGGATTAAGGAATTACCCCCACCAGTTACAGGACCCCTCAGAGGAAACCTTTCATCAGAATCCACTTATTTGATGGTTTCTGTGTTTGTTCCTTAGAAGAAGTGTTTGTGATACTTTTTTGGGTGCTAGGGTGACTGAGGTGGAAATGAACTGGGCACCATGAGGAAGTCCATCCCCAGCAACCTTCAAATTGAGATTCATGCCTTCAACTGCCTCGGCCCTAAGCTCTGGATTCTCTCACTAAACCTCTCCTCCTCTCTCTCCTCCTTTAAGAAGCCCCCTAAAGCCTGTCTCATTGACCATGCTTTTGGTTATCTGCCCAATATCTCCTTATGTGGCTCAGTGTCAAATTTTGACTGACAATGCTCCTGTGAAACGCTAATCGTAGCCAGAGAATCACCCGCAACGGCTTCTCTTCCCACCCCCGCATCGTTACCTCTGATGTCCCCCAAGGATCTATCCTTGGCCCCCTCCTATTTCTCATCGACATGTTGCCCCTTGGCGACATCATCCAGAAACACAGCTTCAGTTTCTACATGTATGCTGATGATACCCAGCTCTACCTCACTACCACTTTTCTTGACTCCTCCATGGTCACTAAATTACCAAACTGCTTGTCTGGCATCCAGTTCTGGATTAGCAGAAATTTTCTCCAATTGATTATTGGGAAGACCAAAGCAATTGTTTTCGGTCCCTGTCACAAACTCCATTCCCTAGCCATTGACTCCATCCCTCTCCCCAACTTCTGTCCGAGGCTGAACCAGACTGTTCGCAACCTTGGTGTCATATTTGACCCTGAAATGAGCTTCCAACCACATATCTGCAGCATAACTAAGACCGCCTAATTCCACCTCAGTAACTTTGCCTGTCTCTGCCAATGCCTCAGCTCATCCGCTGCTGAAGCCCTCATCCATGCCTTTGTTACATCTGGACTTGACTATTCCAATACACTCCGGGCTGGCCTCCCATATTCTACTCTATGTAAACCAGAGGTTATCCAAAACCTGGCTGTCCGTGTCCTAACTCGCACCAAGTCCCGCTCACGCATCACCCCTGTGCTCACTGACCTACATTGCCTTCCAGTTAAGCAACGCCTCAAAATTCTCATCCTTTTTTTCAAATGCCTCCATAGCCTTGACCCTCCCTATATCTGTAATCTCCTCCAGCCTCACAATCTCCCCCCCCCCCCCCCCGCAAGATGTCTGTGCTCCTCTAATTCTGCCCTCTTGAGCATCCCTGATTGTAATCGCTCAACCATTGGTGGCCGTGCCTTCTGTTGCCTGTACCCCAAACTCTGGAACTCCCTGGCTAAATCTCTCCACCTCCCTCCCTCTCTTTTCTCCTTCAAGACGCTCCTTAAAACATGCCTCTTTGATCAAGCTTTTGGTCACCTGCGCTAATTTCTACTTATGTGACTCGATGTCAAATTTTTTATCTTATAATACTCCTGTGAAGTGCCTTGGCACAGTTCACTATGTTAAAGGCGTTTTATAAATACAAGTTGTAATGTATAAATGATGCAATCTTATATTTTGCTTGGAATTTACGTGTTGTACAGTGTGTGTATAAACAAAGGGTTTATAAAGTTTGCCAGACAATTATTCATGAACATCATGTGACCTTAAAGTGCCTTCATTAAGAAATTCCTTTCTCCATATTAACATTTCTGGTAAACAAGCTTTGAAAGCTGGAATGAGAGCTCTAAGTTAAAATAGGAACAAAAGTAATGCTTTAAAAGTCGTACTACGTTTTCCTCTTGCCTTCCCAATCCGTTGGCTCCAGTTACCTTCTGACATCTCACCACGTGCCCATCATTCTCTTACCAGCTATGTCGGGGAGTGCTGACTGGCTCTTCCACCATGAGGGCCATCGCACCCAAGCTTAAATCCGCCTTTTATCCGGTGTCAACATTTTTAGCAGGTCGGGTGTCTGGTTGGGGAGGGATCAGGAGCCCTTGATGCTGCACTGGGAGAGTAAGGCATCTCAGTACAAACTCCGGGGATGGTCGATGGGCCACTCGTTAAACAATGAAGAGCTTCTGAAGAGGAATTTCTTAATCAAAAGGCAAATGTCCCGACCATGAGAATGCCCCTCGCTCCACATTAACATGCACACTCCATGTATTCCCATTCCAACACACTAAAGCACATCCACCTTTTCAGATGAGTGTGGCACAGCTCTCACTTTGTGCATTCATTCCATTTCTGGAGCTATAGCCTCCGCTAAAGCTAGCAATTATTCTTCACCTAATTCTCAAACTGAACAGCGCGACTGCGATTCTGTCCCACGGCTGCACTTCTCTCAACTTGTCTGTCACTCGACAATCGCACTCCCCCAGTCACATAGATCCCGTTCAACTGTGATGCCCAGAATATACAGGTACCGCAGTCCATCACACCGTGCTGTCCGTTCAGACCCTACAACATATACTATCCCATCACACTGTGCTGTACCGTGCTGTCCGCTCAGAACCTATAACATATACTGTCCCATCAAACCCTGTGCTTAATACTTCCTAACCATCTGCTACTTACTACACTCACAAATCTGACAGTGACCCTTTCTCTGTCCAAGACATATTCATTCTATCACAAAACCCCAACATAAACCCCATTCTGACCCGAACATAAACCCTATTCTGACCCTAACATAAACCCCATTCTGACCCTAACATAAACCCTATTCTGACCCTAACATAACCCCCATTCTGACCCTAACATAAACCCTATTCTGACCCTAACATAAACCCTATTCTGACCCTAACATAACCCCCATTCTGACCCTAACATAACCCCCATTCTGACCCTAACATAAACCCTATTCTGACCCGAACATAAACCCCATTCTGACCCTAACATAAACCCTATTCTGACCCTAACATAAACCCCATTTTGACCCTAACATAAACCCTATTCTGACCCTAACATAAACCCTATTCTGACCCTAACATAAACACATAGAACACTGACACTGTCACACATTCCCAGCGCATCGATTCTGCCACAAAGCCTCATCTCTTCGCCATGCGAAACTGACCCTGCCCAGTCTCCCAATGCTTCGTGCATATTCTCCCAGCGGGACTCAGCTTGAGACCCACGGATCAAACACAGTTACAGGGACTTACCCAGGAAAGCGAGCAGGTAAAGCGAGCCTAGGTGGGATCGGGCTCCCAGCGGTATTAAACCCATGCCCCCGGCTGATCTGGGATGCCGAGTGCAGCCTCTTGCCTTCAGTCCGGCCGCAGTGTGTGTGTGACAGAGAGAGAGAGAGAGGTTGCTCTGTGCGGATAGAGAGACGCTCGCGATTGCAGCCACTGGTGGTGTTTCACAGACAGACTCTTTTCCCAACGCGAAATCATATGACCTGCTTAATTTAATCTGACCAAACAAAAGTAGAAGTCCTCAACCAGAGCTGCAATCATTCGCCTCCTTATTCCGTCCCAACCCTTGAGAGACATCAGCTGTGATTTAAAGTATTCGGCACTTTGCTAAACCTTCCTCTTGTATTCGAAACCCCAAATTCTGCCTGTACTTCACATGCTGACCAGTATTCCTTTCAAATTAGACCGAAGGACCAGGTATTATTCAGTACTCCAATTACGTTGTGTTAATGTTGCACACTCATATCAAGTGAATCAAATTCATCATATTTCATTAAAAATCTCAAGTTTAAACAACGCATTTGCTCTCGTTCTTATTTATACCGGTGTGAACAGTAATTCCGGGGTGGTCACTCGTTCCTTGAAACTGGTATTCAACAATACATCCGGACTGGACATTGACCCTTGATACCGGTGCTTGACAGTAACTCGGGTATGTTTGGGAAAAAATATGGTTTAATAACTTGAAGTCAGCGGGGATTTGTTAAAGGTAAATTGTGTTTGAATAACTTGATTGGGTTATTTGATGAAGTAAGGGAGAGGGCGGATGAGGTAGTTCAATTGATATGTCGATGGTCTTTCTACAAAAAAAGTTCCACATAATAGACTTGTTAGCAAAAATGAAGTCCAGGGGATTAAAGAGGCAAAACCGGTACCATACAAAATCGGCTAAGGGACAGAAAGCAAAGAATAGAGGTGAATTAAAAAAAGAACATGCTGGCAATACTCAGTAGGTCAGGCAGCATCCGTGGAGAGAGAAATAGAGTTAAGGTTTCAGGTCTGCGACCCTTGGTCAGACTGGGTGAATGGGTTGTTTTTCAGACTGGAGGGATGTGTGTAGTGGTGTCCCCCAGGGGTCAGTGTTGGGACCACTGCTATATATATATAAATGACTTGGGTGTACAGGGCATAATTTCAAAGTTTGCTGATGGCACAAAACTCGGAAATATAGTAAACAGTGAGGAGACTAGTAATATATTTCAGAAGGACATAGAGAGCCTGGTGAGATGATCAGATAGATGGCAGATGAACTTGAACCTACTAGTGTGAAGTGATTCATTCTGGTAGGAAGAATGAGGAGAGATAATATAAACAAAAGGAGGTGGGGCAGGTACAGAGAGATCGAGGGCTGCACGTACAAAAGTTTTTGAAGGTGGCAGGATCAGTTTTTTATATTCATTCCTGGATGTGGGCATTGCTGGCAAGGCTGGCATTTATTGCCCATCCCTAATTGCTGTTGAGAAGGTGGTGGTGAGCCACTTTCTTGAACCGCTGCAGTCTGTGTGGTGAAAGTGCTGCCACAGTACTGTTAGGGAGGATTTTGATCCAATGGCAAAGAAGGAACAGCGATATATTTCCAAGTCAGAATGGTGTATGACTTGGAGGGGAACTTGGAGGTGCTGGTGTTCCCATGCATCTGTTGTCCTTGTCCTTCTGGTGGTAGAGGCAGTTGGTTTGGGAGGTGCTGTCAAAGAAGCCTTGGCTGCAGTGCACCTTGTAGATGCACCAGTGGTGGAGGGAGTGAATGTTTAAGGTGGTGGATGGGGTGCTAATCAAGCAGACTGTTTTGTCCTGGATGGTGTCGAGCTTCTTGAGTGTTGTTGGAGCTGCACTCATCCAGGCAAATGGAGAGTATTCCATCACACTCCTGACTTGTGCCTTGTCGATGGTGGAATGGCTTTGGGGAGTCAGGAGGTGAGACACTCACCATAGAATACCCAGCTTCTGATCTGCTCTTGTCGCCACGTTATTTATGTGGCTGGTCCAGTTAAGTTACAGATCAATGATGACCCCCAGGATGTTGATAGTGGGGATTCGGCGATGGTAATGCGGTTGAAAATCAAGGGGCATTGGTTACACTCTCGCTTGTTGGAGATAGTCATTGCCTGGCACTTGTGTAGCGTGAACTGTTACTTGCCACTTCTCAGCTCAAGGCTGAATGTCATCCAGGTCTGACTGCATGTGGGCATGGACTGTTTCATTATCTGAGGAGTTACAAATGGAACTGAACACTGTGCAATGATCAGCTAACATCTCCACTTCTGACCTTATGATGGAGGGAAGGTCATTGATGAAGCAGCTGAAGATGGTTGGGCCGAGGAGACTGCCCTGAGGAACTCCTGCAGCGATGTCCTGGGGCTGTGATAATTGGTCTTCAACAACTACAACTATCTTCCTTTGTGCTAGGTATGACTCCAGCCAGTGAAGAGTTTTCCCCCTGATTCCCATTGACTTCAATTTTACTAGTGCTCCTTGATGCCACAGTTGAGAAGGCTGTTAAAAAGGGATATGGGATCCTTGGCTTTATAGAGACATAGGTGGGAATTTTCAAAGGTGGTTGCGGGGGCGATTGGGGAAAGGTTGGATGGGAATGTTGTTATTTTTAGCAGCGGGCCGGGAAGCCCCTGACATTCCGCCCCCTCACATCTTTCGCCTAGGTGTGTCTGTCATCATGGAGCCCACCTGACTGTCAGCAATGGGCAACCCAATTGAGATGATTATCAGGTAGTTTACAGACACTTAAGAACGCTTTCCCACTTACTTTTTAGATGTCCCTGCATGGCCACGGGATTCACACAGCTCGGGAACCACGTCTGTCAACCTGAGGCGGGAGTTCCATGGCCATTGCTGCAGCTGATTACTTGATAGCATTAAATGTACAGTTAAAGCTCCCACTTGACAGATGATCACTTTCCTCAGCCACAAGCTGTTGCTCAGTCCATTTCCAGCACAGATTCTGCAGGCTGCAAGAGTTTACAGCAAAGTCTCCATTCAGTCTCACCTCATTGGAAGAACCATCTCACCTTTGACGGAATGCTTCAGTCATCTGTAGAAACATAGAAACATAGAAAATAGGTGCAGGAGTAGGCCATTCGACCCTGCGAGCCTGCACCACCATTGAATAAGATCATGGCTGATCATTCCCTCAGTACCCCTTTCCTGCTTTCTCTCCATACCCCTTGATCCCTTTAGCCGTAAGGGCCATATCTAACTCCCTCTTGAATATATCCAATGAACTGGCATCAATAACTCTCTGCGGTAGGGAATTCCGCAGGTTAACAACTCTCGAGTGAAGAAGTTTCTCCTCATCTCAGTCCTGAATGGCTTACCACTTATCCTTAGACTGTGTCCCCAAGTTCTGGACTCCCCCTATTGTGTTCCGAACACAGATGAGACTGCACACAGGGAGGTTAAAGTAACATTGACCTCTGTCTTTATTAAGACACTCCAGAGTGAGGAACAGGCCTTCGGGGCCGACTTATATACAGTGCTCCCAAGGGATGCTGGGATCCCTTGGGACTTCAGGGGATGCACTCCCTGGTGGCGAAACATGGGAGTCCATGCTTTACAGATACAAAACATCACTCCCCCGCCAAAGTCAAAGTGAAAACTATTTACAAGGTGAGGTGGTCGGGTGCCTTTCTTTCCCTGGTGGACCGCCTCGGTACAAATGTCTGTTCTGGTGTGTTGGCTGTGCCCTCACTGGGCTGGCGTGTTGTTGGCCCTGCAGGGCTGCTGGTTGAGCCTGGCCTTGCTGGGCTGTTGGGCGTGATGGGTTTGATTTCCTGGTCCCGGATGGTGTCGTTGATCCTTCGGGTGTATATTGTGGGCTCGAAAAAGGTGGTGTCTGCTGTGGGTTGTTCAGGGCAGTCTGTGAACCGCAGCCTCGTTTGATCCAGGTGCTTTCTGCAAATTTGTCCATTGTCTAGTTTGACGACAAACACCCTACTCCCTTCTTTAGCTATCACCGTGCCCGCAATCCACTTGGGACCATGTCCATAGTTTAGCATATGCACAGGGTCATTCAAATCAATTTCCTGTGACACAGTGGCGCGACCATCGTTTACATTTTGTTGCTGCCGCCTGCTCTCTACCTGATCATGCAGGTTGAGGTGAACCAGCGAGAGTCTGGTTTTAAGTGTCCTTTTCATGAGTAGCTCAGCCGGGGGCACCCCTGTGAGCGAGTGGGGTCTCGTGCGGTAGGTGAGCAGTACTCTGGACAGGTGGGTTTGGAGTGAGCCTTCTGTGACTCATTTGAGGCTCTGTTTGATTGTTTGTACTGCCTGCTCTGCCTGCCCATTGGAGGCTGGTTAAAACGTGGCCGAGGTGACATGTTTGATCCCATTGCGGGTCATGAATTCTTTAAATTCGGCACTGGTGAAACATGGCCCGTTGTCACTGACCAGTATATCAGGCAGATCGTGGGTGGCAAACATGGCCCTCAGGCTTTCAATGGTGGTGGTGCTTCCCGACATTATTTCACATTCAATCCATTTTGAAAAAGCATCCACCACCACCAGGAACATTTTACCGAGAAACGGGCCCGCATTGTCGACATGGATCGTCGACCATGGTCTGGAGGGCCAGGCCCACAAACTTAGTAGTGCCTCTCTGGGTGCGTTGCTCAACTGAACACACACGCTGCATTGCCGTACACAGGACTCTAAGTCAGAGTCGATATCGGGCCAGAACACGTGGGATCTGGCTATCGCTTTCATCATTACTATACCCGGGATCCTATACAGGGATTATGAGGGGCTTGTGATCGGTTTCCAGCTCAGATTTGAGGCCAAACAGGTACTGATGCATTTTCTTTACCCCGAACACACACGCTAATGCCTCTTTCTCAATCATGCTGTAGGCCCTCTCGGCCTTAGACAAGCTCCAGGAGGCATCAGCGACAGGTTGCAACTTCCCCGCAACGTTAGCTTGTTGTAATACACACCCGACTCCATACGATGACGTGTCACATGCTAGCACAAGTCTTTTACACGGGTTATACAATACAAGCAGCTTGTTGGAGCATAAAATGTTTCTGGCTTTCTCAAAAGCAATTACTTGTTTTTTTTCCCCATACCCAGTCCTCACCTTTACGCAATAACACACGTAGGGGCTCTAAGAGGTGCTTAACCCCGGTAGGAAGTTACGAAAATAGCTCAGGAACAACCGCAGCTCCGTGACGTTCTGTGGCCTGGGCGCGTTCCTGATAGCCTCTGTCTTGACGTGTGTGGGCCGAATGCCGTCCGCTGCGATCTTTCTCCCCAAAAACTTCACTTCTGTTGCCATGAAGACACATTTTGACCTCTTCAGCCGCAGCCCTACGCGATCCAGTCGCTGGAGGACCTCCTCCAAGTTTTGTAGGTGCTCGACGGTGTTCCGACCCGTGACCAATATGTCATCCTGAAAAACCACCGTGCGTGGTACCGACTTGAGTCGGCTCTCCATGTTTCTCTGGAAGATCGCTGCAGCCGACCGAATTCCAAACAGGCATCTGTTATAGATGAACAGTCCCTTGTGCGTGTTGATGCAGATGAGGCCCTTCGAAGACTCCTCCAGCTCCTGCGTCATGTAGGCCGAAGTCAGGTCGAGCTTGGTGAACGTCTTGCCTCCTGCTAGCGTTGCAAATAGGTCGTCTGCCTTAGGTAGCGGGTATTGGTCCTGTAGCGAGAAACGATTAATAGTTACTTTATAATCACCGCAAATCCTGACTGTGCCATCATTTTTGAGTACTGGAACAATTGGGCTGGCCCACTCACTGAATTCCAGTGGGGAGATGATTCCCTCACGTTGCAGCCTGTCCAGCTCAATTTGCACTCTCTCCCTCATCAGGTGAGGCACCTTGTGGTGAATGAGTCGTGTCTCTGGGACCAAGTGGATCCGCACCTTCGCCCCAGAAAAGTTTCCAATGCCTGGCTCAAAAAGAAAAGGAAATTTGTTAAGAACCTGGGTACATGAGGCCTCATTGACATGTGATAGCGCTCAGATGTCATCTCAGTTCCAGTGGATTTTGCCCAGCTAGCTGCTTCCAATCAGTGTGGGGCCATCGCCCAGGATAATCCAGAGTGGCAGTTCATCCACCGTGCCCTCGTAGGTGACCTTGACCATGGCGCTGCCCAGGACAGTGATAAGCTCTTTGGTGTACGTTCTCAGTTTCCTATGGATGGGGCTCAGGGCTGGCCTGAGTGCCTTGTTGGACCACAGTCTCTCAAACACCTTTTACTCATGATGGATTGGCTAGCGCCAGTGTCTAGAAACATAGAAACATAGAAACATAGAAAATAGGTGCAGGAGTAGGCCATTTGGCCCTTCGAGCCTGCGCCGCCATTCAATGAGTTCATGGATGAACATGCAACTTCAGTACCCCATTCCTGCTTTCTCGCCATACCCCTTCATCCCCCTAATAGTAAGGACTACATCTAACTCCTTCTTGAATATATTTAGTGAATTGGCCTCAACAACTATCTGTGGTCGAGAATTCCATTGGTTCACCACTCTCTGGGTGAAGAAGTTTCTCCTCATCTCGGTCCTAAATGGCTTACCCCTTATCCTTAGGCTGTGACCCCTGGTTCTGGACTTCCCCAACATTGGGAACATTCTTCCTGCATCTACCCTGTCTAAACCCGTCAGAATTTTAAACGTTTCTATGAGATCCCCTCTCATTCGTCTGAACTCCAGTGAATACAAGCCCAGTTGATCCAGTCTTTCTTGATATGTCAGTCCCGCCATCCCGAGAATCAGTCTGGTGAATCTTCGCTGCACTCCCTCAATAGCAAGAACGTCCTTCCTCAAGTTAGGAGAACAAAACTGCACACAATACTCCAGGTGTGGCCTCACCAAGTCCCTGTACAACTGTAGTAACACCTCCCTGCCCCTGTACTCAAATGCCCTCGCTATGAAGGCCAACATGCCATTTGCTTTCTTAACCGCCTGCTGTACCTGCATGCCAACCTTCAATGACTGATGTACCATGACACCCAGGTCTCGTTGCACCTCCCCTTTTCCTAATCTGTCACCATTCAGATAATAGTCTGTCTCTCTGTTTTTCCCACCAAAGTGGATAACCTCACATTTATCCACGTTATACTTCATCTGCCATGCATTTGCCCACTCATCTAACCTATCCAAGTCACTCTGCAGCCTCATAGCATCCTCCTTGCAACTCACTGCCACCCAACTTAGTGTCATCCGCAAATTTGGAGATACTACATTTAATCCCCTCGTCTAAATCATCAATGTACAGTGTAAACAGCTGGGGCCCCAGCACAGAACCTTGCGGTACCCCGCTAGTCACTGTCTGCCATTCTGAAAAGTATCCATTTACTCCTACTATTTGCTTCCTGTCTGCCAACCAGTTCTCAATCCACGCCAGCACATTACCCTCAATCCCATGTGCTTTAACTTTGCACATTAATCTCTTGTGTGGGACCTTGTCGAAAGCCTTCTGAACGTCCAAATACGCCACATCAACTGGTTCTCCCTTGCCCACTCTACTGGAAATATCCTCAAAAAATTCCAGAAGATTTGTCAAGCATGATTTTCCTTTCACAAATTCATGCTGACTTGGACCTATCATTCACCTCTTTCCAAATGCGCTGCTATGACATCCTTAATAATTGATTCCATAATTTTACCCACTACCAATGTCAGGCTGACCGGTCTATAATTCCCTGTTTTCTCTCTCCCTCCTCTTTTAAAAAGTGGGGTTACATTGGCTACCCTTCACTCCATAGGAACTGATCCAGAGTCTATGGAATGTTGGAAAATGACTGTCAATGCATCTGCTATTTCCAAGGCCACCTCCTTAAGTACTCTGGGATGCAGACCATCAGGCCCTGGGGCTTTATCGGCCTTCAGTCCCATCAATTTCCACAACACAATTTCCCGACTAATAAGGATTTCCCTCAGTTCCTCCTTCTTACTCGACCCTCTGACCCCTTTTATATCCGGAAGGTTGTTTGTGTCCTCCTTAGAGAATACCGAACCAAAATACTTGTTCAATTGGTCTGTCATTTCTTGGTTCCCTGTTATGACTTCCCCTGATTCTGACTGCAGGGGACCTACGTTTGTCTTTATTAACCTTTTTCTCTTTACATATCTATAGAAACCTTTGCAGTCGATTTTAATGTCCCCTGCAAGCTTCCTCTCGTACTGTATTTTCCTTGCCCTAATCAATTCCTTTGTCCTCCTCTGCTGAGTTCTAAATTTCTCCCAGTCCCTGGGTTCATTGCTATTTCTGGCCAATTTGTATGCCACTTCCTTGGCTTTAATACTATCCCTGATTTCCCTTGATAGCCACGGTTGAGCCACCTTCCTTTTTTTATTTTTACGCCAGACAGGGATGTACAATTGTTATAGTTCATCCATGCGGTCTCTAAATGTCTGCCATTACCCATCCACTGTCAACCCCTTAAGTATCATTCACCAATCTATCCTAGCCAATTCACGCCTCATACCTTCAAAGTTACCCTTCTTTAAGTTCTGGACCATGGTCTCTGAATTAACTGTTTCATTCTCCATCCTAATGTAGAATTCCACCATATTATGGTCACTCTTCCCCAAGGGGCCTCGCACAAAGAGATTGCTAATTAATCCTCTCTCATTACACAATGCCCAGTCTAAGATGTCCTCGCCCCTAGTTGGTTCCTCGACATATTGGTCTAAAGAACCATCCCTTATGCATTCCAGGAAATCCTCCTCCACCGTATTGTTTCCAGTTTGGTTAGCCCAATCTATATGCATATTAAAGTCACCCATAATAACTACTGCACCTTTATTGCATGCTCCCCTAATTTCCTGTTTGATGCCCTCCCCAACATCACTACTACTGTTTGGAGGTCTGTACACAACTCCCACTAACGTTTTTTGCCCTTTGGTGTTCTGCAGCTCTACCCATATAGATTCCACATCATCCAAGCTAATGTCCTTCCTTACAATTGCATTAATTTCCTCTTTAACCAGCAATGCCACCCAGCCTCCTTTTCCTTTCTGTCTATCCTTCCTAAATGTTGAATACCCGTGGATGTTGAGTTCCCAGCCTTGGTCACCCTGGAGCCATGCCGCCGTGATGCCAACCACATCGTATCCGTTAACTGCTATCTGCACAGTTAATTCGTTCACCTTATTCCGAATACTCCTCGCATTGAGGCACAGAGCCTTCAGGCTTGCCTTTTTAACACACTTCGACACTTTTAGAATTTTGCAGCAAAGTGGCCTTTTTTGTTTTTTGCCTTGGGTTTCTCTGCCCTCCACTTTTACTCATCTCCTTTCTGTCTTTTGCTTCTGTCTCCAATTTGTTTCCCTCTGTCTCCCTGCATTGGTTCCCATCCCCCTGCCATATTAGTTTAACTCCTCACCAACAGCACTAGCAAACACTCCTCCTAGGACATTGGTTCCGGTCCTGTCTAGGTGCAGACCATCCGGTTTGTACTGGTCCCACCTCCCCCAGAACCGGATCCAATACCCCAGGAATTTGAATCCCTCCCTGCTGCACCACTGCTCAAGCCACGTATTCATCTGAGCTATCCTGCGATTCCTACTCTGACTAGCACGTGGCACTGGTAGCAATCCCGAGATTACTACTTTTGAGGTCCTACTTTTTAATTTAGCTCCTAGCTCCTTAAATTCGTCTCGTAGGACCTCATCCCGTTTTTTACCTATATCGTTGATACCAATGTGCACCATGACAACTGGCTGTTCACCCTCCCTTTTCAGAATGTCCTGCACCTGCTCCAAGACATCCATGACCCTCCCACCAGGGAGGCAACATACCATCCTGGAGTCTCGGTTGCGGCTGCAGAATCGCCTATCTACTCCCCTTACAATTGAATCCCCTATGACTATCACTCTCCCACTCTTTTTCCTGCCCTCCTGTGCAGCAGAGCCAGCCACGGTACAATTAACTTGGCTGCTGCTGCTCCCCCCTAGTTCCATGGCTACAGGTAAGCCATTCAATTTTACATTCAGCATTATAGGTGGACATTTCGTCAAAAAAGTGTGCACCCCGTGTACTTCAGCATCTGCCTCCTCTCTCTGAGACTCGAAATTGCTTTGATCCACCATGGACCGATCTTCCTCTGCCACGTGGTGGTTAGCAGGTTTTGCAGAGCTTACAGCTCATCTGCAAGCTCGTTGGAGGTGCCCCATTGTTCCACAGCTCTTGCAAACATACCCTTTGAAGTGGCATGAATAGGCTGAATGGAAGCCTCCTCAACGCCAACAAGGTGTGAATTGCCTTACATTCATCCTTTGTTGCGGACTCTGAGTCATCTGGGTCACCTGAGGCCTGCTGTCAGTTGCAGACTTGTGGGTTCTGCCCTGTACATTTCTGCTCACAAACACAGTTCCAGTTAATTTATGAACATTGCTAGTACTTGTGTGCTAAGAGATTTGTTTGGTGTTATTACTGGTGGATATAAACGCCTGTGCTATTGCAATGGCCTTGCTGAGGGTCGGTGTCTCTACAGTCAAACGTTTTTGTAGGGTGGTCTCGTGGCCAATGCCCAGTGCAAAAAAGTCTCTGAGCATTTGCTCCACGTAGCCATCAAAGTCACATTGTCCTGCAAGTCGCCTTAGCTTGGCGACGTAGCTCGCCACTTTCTGACCTTCAGATCGCTGGCTCGTATAGAACCGATACCTCGCCATCAGCACGCTCTCCCTCGGGTTAAGATGCTCCCGAACCAATGTATATAGCTCCTCATACGACTTATCTGTGGGTTTCACCGGAGCCAGAAGATTCTTCATGAGGCTGTAGGTCGGTGCCCCGCAGACTGTGACGAGGATCGCTCTCCTTTTTGCAGCGCTTCCTTCTCCGTCCAACTCGTTGACTACAAAGTACTGGTCTAACCATTTGACATAGGCTTCCCAGTCCTCACCCTCCGAGAACTTCCCCAGGATTCCCACAGTCTGCTGCATCTTTGCATTGTATTCGTATACACATTGCCAGTTATTGTGTTCCTAACACAATGAGACTGCACACAGGGAGGTTAAAGTAACAGTGACCTCAGTCTTTGTTAAGACACTCCAGAGTGAGGAACAGGCCTTAGGGACCGGCTTATATACAGTGCTCCCAACATCAGAAACATTCTTCCTGCATCTAACCTGTCCAGTCCCGTCAGAATGTTTCTATGAGATCCCCTCTCATCCTTCTAAACTCCAGTGAATACAGGTCCAGTTGATCCAGTCTCTCCTCATATGTCAGTCCAGCATCCCGGGAATCAGTCTGATGAACCTTAGCTGCACTCCCTCAATAGAAAGAACATCCTTCCTCAAATTAGGAGACCAAAACTGAACACAATATTCCAGGTGAGGCCTCACCAAGGCCCTGTACAACTGCAGTAAGACCTCCCTGCTCCTTAACTCAAATCCCCTAGCTATGATGGCCAACATACCATTTGGCTTCTTCACCGCCTGCTGCACCTGCATGCCAACCTTCAATGACTGATGTACCATGACACCCAGGTCTCATTGCACCTCCCCTTTTCCTAATCTGCCGCCATTCAGATAATATTCTGCCTTCGTGTTTTTGACCCCAAAATGGATACCCTCACATTTATCCACATTATACTGCATCTGCCATGCATTTGCTCATTCACCTAACCTGTCCAAGTCACCCTGCAGCCTCTTAACGTCCTCCTCACAGCTCACACCGCCACCTAGTTTAGTGTCATCTGCAAACTTGGAGATATTACACTCAATTCCTTCATCGAAATCATTAATGTATATTGTAAATAGCTGGGGTCCCAGCACTGAGCCCTGCCATCTATTCCATCAACATGGGTACCATTTATACTGTTTCACCTTGGTCCTCAGAATTGGACCACAATGAGCCCCAACACCAGCAGCACCAGGCACACCAGCAGCACCAACAACACCAACCTTCTTGCACAGGGCATCAGCACTCGAGCACATTGCTGCCTGGGAGGCCAGGAATGGCTTCATCATGGCCAGATTTAGTTAACTTTATACTGGACACCCTACCCTGGCTGCCACATGATGCACTATGTTAGCACCACCCTACACCACACCATTCCTTTCACACTCTTCACCATTGTGGGGGTTACCATTATGCCTCACTATTCATTAAAACTCACTCAGCCACTTCCAAAGATCTGTCACAAATCTGTCCAAGACCGTAAAGTGCTGGAAAAATTAGATTTTTATGTTTGACACCACATTAACAGAAACTTTACAAAACATTCGATAAAACACCCAAGTGTCTACCCTTGTGTGTTGTTAGTTGATATGATTGCACTAGGATGAGGGTGAGTGTGAGGGATGGCTAGTGAGATGGGGAGAGAGGGATGGGTGGACATGCAAGGTAAGTTGGTGTAAGGATGTTTAGGAGTAGGGTAGGGAAGGCAGAGTGATGGGGATGTGGTCAGAGTCACAGTAGAATGAAGTTGAGTGTGGCTTTGTACAAACATTTAAGATCTCATCGGAAGAGAAGAGGACCTCTCTGGTTGTTCTAACTCCCTCCATAAGCATATGGAGGGAGACATCGGAGAACCAGGGTACAGCCGCTGCCTCTGTACAGTCAGTCTCAGTGTTTGCAGCAGTCCAATGCTGTAGCGCTATGTTAACCATCAAATGTAATGTGGTCTGGGTCCCTTTTAAGTATCCCGGCTGAAAACGCTTCATGAATGATGTCACCAGACCCGCTCCATTTAATTGGATTGGGTAACGCGCAGGGCAGGCTAAGTAGTCCCCATTAAGGTAAGTTCATTTTCAACAGCGGGATGGAGCCAGCAGAGGTACCACGACCCCTGGGCCCCGCCCCCCCCTCACCATGGACACTGCCTGCACGGACCCACCGAGGTCGGCAAAATTCTGGCCAGGAAGTTATGTTAAACCTTAATAAATCACTGGTAAGGCCCCAGCTGGAGTATTGCGTTCAATTCTGGGCGCCACACTTTAGGAAGGATGTCAAGTTCTTAGAGAGGGTGCAGAGGAGATTTATGAAAATGGCACCAGGGATGAGGGACTTCAGTTACGTGGAGAGACTGGAGGAACTGGGATTGTTCGTCATACAGCAGAGAAAGTTAAGAGGAGATATGAAAGAGGTGTTCAAAATCTTCAATGGTTTTGACAGAGTAAATAAGGAGAAACGGTTTCCAGTGGCAGAAAGGTCAGTAACCAGAGGACACAGATTGAAGATGATTGGCAAAAAAGCCAGAATAGACATGCAGAAACATTGTTTTACACAGAGTGTTGCTGTGATCTGGAATGCACTGTCAAAAGAGAACTGGATAAATAAAAAGGAACAAAATGGTGGGCTATGGGGAAAGAGCGTGGGAGTGGGACTGATTGGAGAGCTGTTTCAAAGAGCCAACATAGGCACGATGGACCGAATGGCCTCCTTCTGTACTGTCTCATTCTATGATGTATGATTCTAACTCTGGACTTGACACTCTGGACATTCTCCTTTATACCGGGTGTTTAACAGAAAATCTGGACTGGACACTAAACCTTCATAGCGGTGATTAACGGCAGTGCCGGTTGGAGGCTGTTATGTGCCAGAATTATGAAACACGCACATTCACTTATGAAACCCGGTGAAACCCTTGCCTAAGATTTCCTTAGCTTTATCACTCCTTCTCTCCACCCCAACGCAAAAGTCCAGTTGACACCAAGGCGTGGAGTTTCCCCTTTGGGCTCCCAAAATGCCCTTGACATTGCGCTGTTATGTTGCAGTTCGGTGAGGGGTGGTTAGAGTTATTGCTTTGGACACAATCTGTGTGAAAATTGAGTTTGAAATTGGGCTAGTTTTCAGAAGTGAAGTTATTGTTCCAGTTGCCACTCAAACTGATTTATACGACACACACACTGTAAATTCTTGCATGAACCAGCATGGCGTTTTAGAAAGTAATTGTTTATTTTTCCCCTTGCATTAAAAAATATTCCTTGGTATATGTAAGATTATAACTTGGTGCAGTTTTATTAATACAGCTAAAAATGGGTAAACCTACGTTTAAAATTCCCCGACCTTTTGCTCGGTTTGGCCGGTTTTGCCCGTATTGCACTGCTATTACTGGCATAACCAAACGCCAACTCTACCCCCAGATTCCTAGCTTTACGCGAATAATGCGCTGGCATTCTTTAGCGCCCCAAATTTCGGCATAGCAGGGCCCAGACTCACCCGATGTCATTATTTCAAAGAGGAGCAGGGGAATTCTCATCGGAGTGCTGGTCAATATTTCATCCCTAAAACAGATCCTGTGGTCATGATCACCCTGCAGTTTGTGGGAGCTTGCTTTGGGCAAATTGGCTGCCGCGTTTCCCACATTACAACAGTGACTACACGTCAAAAGTATTTCATTGGCTGTATAGCGCTTTGGGAGATCCTGAGGTGGTGAAAGGCGCTATATAAATGCTGGTTCTTCTGTCTTTCTGTCCTACTGTCACCATCATTATCTCGACTAGACTTCCACTGGCGATGATGCTAAATAGTCCAGCACCTCATAGCCTGTTCGAGCATTATTCAAAATGGTATGAGAACCCACCAATAATACAATTCTTTCAGTTGTCCATTTAGTAAACAGCAGTGTGTTCAGTGTTTTAGTCCCTCCTCTCCTAAAGGGCTTTCGGAAAGTTTTAGAGGCGAAACAGTTTCATGAAGCCCGTTATACAAGAAAGACCAACAAATATAAAAAGCACTGAAGTTATTGTGCATCAACTGTAAGTCCCAGTCGTAAGTGTTGTCATCGTTTTAACAAGGAGATACAAGACAGAGGTCATTGAAGGACAGGTGCAGCGTCGAGAATCCAAAACCTCGGGACTGAGGCCATTCCGGATTCCGGGCTTTTCCGGACTTTCGATCGTCTTTCTGACGTCATGAATTCGGAAACACCCGAGCCCAGGTTCGGGTATTTCCGGATTTCGGAACGTCAGAAAGTGGGGTGGGTCCCCGGGGGGTGCCCACCGAGGAGGTGTTCGGGTGGGCCCCGTCACGGAGGAGGTGTTCGGGCGGGCCCCATCACGGAGGAGGTGTTCGGGTGGGCCACGTCACGGAGGAGGTGTTCGGGTGGGCCCCGTCACGGAGGAGGTGTTCGGGTGGGCCCCGTCACAGAGGAGGTGTTCGGGTGGGCCACGTCACAGAGGAGGTGTTCGGGTGGGCCCCGTCACGGAGGAGGTGTTCGGGTGGGCCCCGTCACGGAGGAGGTGTTCGGGTGGGCCCCGTCACGGAGGAGGTGTTCGGGTGGGCCCCGTCACGAGGAGGTGTTCGGGCGGACCCCGTCACGGAGGGGGTGTTCGGGCGGACCCCGTCACGGAGGTGGTGTTCGGGCGGACCGCGTCACGGAGGAGGTGTTCGGGTGGGCCACGTCACTGAGGAGGTGTTCGGGTGGGCCATGTCACAGAGGAGGTGTTCGGGTGGGCCCCGTCACGGAGGTGGTGTTCGGGTGGGCCCCGTTACGGAGGTGGTGTTCGGGTGGGCCACGTCACCGAGGAGGTGTTCGGGTGGGCCCCGTCACGGAGGTGGTGTTCGGGTGGGCCCCGTCATGGAGAAGGTGTTCGGGCGGGACCCGTCACGGAGGAGGTGTTCGGGCAGACCCCGTCACGAGGAGGTGTTCGGGTGGACCCCGTCACGGAGGAGGTGTTCGGGCGGACCCCGTCACGGAGGTGGTGTTCGGGCGGACCGCGTCACGGAGGAGGTGTTCGGGCGGACCGCGTCACGGAGGAGGTGTTCGGGCGGACCCCGTCACGGAGGTGGTGTTCGGGCGGACCCCGTCACGGAGGAGGTGTTCGGGCGGACCCCGTCACGGAGGAGGTGTTCGGGCGGACCGTGTCACGGAGGGGGTGTTCGGGCGGACCCCGTCACGGAGGTGGTGTTCGGGCGGACCCCGTCACGGAGGAGGTGTTCGGGCGGACCCCGTCACGGAGGTGGTGTTCGGGCGGACCCCGTCATGGAGAAGGTGTTCGGGCGGACCCCGCCCTGGAGGAGGTGTTTGGGTGGGCCCTTTTGTGCATTTGCTTAACTTACAGAGTCGTGTTCATCACTTTTGGGAGAGTTTTGAGGACTTTTAGCTCTGCCTGTTTAGTTGAGGCCTGTAGACCTCATTCACTTCCACAGAGACCTACGTGTCAGGGTGCAGCCTTCACACAGAATGGGCTCAGTGTTGGCAGGGGAACGTGCTGTGCACCGTGTCAGATACAGGGTGGCATGCAAGAGAGGGTAGCGCCGTCAGCAATGGGTAGAGAGGCAGCGGGCAAGGAGGCAGCAGCCATGGCTGCCCAACATCCAGGGGGGCCTGCAGATGGACGCAGACCTCCATGTCGAGAGGGTGGCCAGGAGGGAGATGGCGTGAGGAGGAGGGTCAGGTACGCTGACCCCCCCACACCACATACTGGGCCAGGAGCCTCGCCAGCAGCAGCCTGCAGAGGCTGAGGAACATCAGGAGGAAGAGGGAGAAGGCGATCATCCAGCTGCCATGGGAGGTGGCCAGCACAGACCTGGGGGAAGGAGGCCCTACCGTCAAAGGGTCTACAGACGTCAGTTCTCCTTCCTGGAGCTCAGTGATGAGCAATGCTTGCGAAGGCTCAGGTTTAGAAAGGATGTACTGAGGGAGCTCTGCAATGTCCTACGCCAAGATCGGGAGCCTCACACAAGGCTCAGGACTGCTCTGACCATTGAGACCAAGGCCACCATAACTCTGAATGTTTATGCTACGGGATCATTCCAGTCTGCGACTGCAGACATTTGCAATGTTTCACAATTCTCTGCCCATCGCTCCTTCCGGCAGGTCACCGATGCTCTTTATAGGAGAAGAGTGGAATATATCTCATTCCCGATGACCAGGGGGAAGCAGGTGGAGTGGCAGACCGGATTTGTCTGGATTGCAGGATTCCCCAGGGTGCAGGGTGCCATCGACTGCACACAAGTTGGCCTGAGTGCGCCACAACACCATCCCGAGATCTTTGTCAACTGCAAGGGAATCCACTCCCTCAATGTGCAGCTGGTGTGACCGCCAGCGCAGGATCCTGGCAGTTGATGATCGGTATCCAGGCAGCAGCCACGATTCCATCATCTTGCGCCAGACCAGTGTGCCCGCCCTCTTCACCGGCCCAAATCAGGATTGTGAATGGCTGCCTGGTGACAATGGATATCCCCTGTCCACTTGGCTGCTCACTTCACTACGGAACCCCAGGACAGCAGCCGAGCATGCTGACAACGATGCTCATTCTGGTACCAGGTGCATCATCGAGCACTGCATCGGGATCCTCAAACAGAGGTTATGTTGTCTGGACCTGTCTGCTGGCGCCTTGCAGTACTCTCCTCAATGGATGTCCATATTCGTGGTGGTCTGCTGCATGCTGCTCCACCTGGCCCTCATGAGGGGACAGCTGCTGGAGGTCGAGCCAGCAGTACCACCTGATGAGGAGGAGGTGCAGGAGGAGGAGGGAGAGGCACAGGAGGAGGAGGAGGAGGCGCAGGAGGAGGAGGAAGAGGAGGATCCCTGTCGTCGCCCAGCCAGGTGGCCTCGTTGCCATCGTAACCCTCCAAGGGAAGTGCAGATACATAGGGCTAGCATTTGCACTGGTTCACCACCCGGTTTCTCAGCGGGATTGGCTGTTTTGGACGAGAAACCGGTCAGCAAAAAATCCCCAGCTGAGGCACCGCGGCGGTTTTGAAGTCCTGCTGGGGAGTGGACCACCGGCGTGCGCCATCCACAGATCGCCCACATCGGCGTCAGCAGTACCCTGGCCCACAGGGAAGGCACCACATCTGCCCAGGAGTGCCTCACCCTCTCCTCTAAAAGTGTGAGGACCTCTCTGTCCTCCTTTGCTCCAATCTATTGTGAGCCAGTTTGGCCTGCAAAAAAAAGAATGGTTGGTGAGTACCACTGTGATGACACATCAGAAATGAGTGCACAAGTGTTTCTCCTGACATGCAGCTGTAAGTGTGAGATGAAAGGGAACCTCCATTGCGAGAACACACACATATATTTATGGAGTTGTCAACAGTGAAATGCTGCTTCAGTGACTAAACAGTGAGGAGGGGAAATAAGAGAAGGACGAAGGAGAGGCTCGCAGATGCAAGGTCAGCAGTTGGTGGAACAGGTACTCACTTTCATAAGATGGTTGATATCATTCAAGCGTTTTCTGCACTGCGTCGGAGTCATGTTATGAATGGAAGTGTGTGAGACTTCCCCTGCAATCTCCCTCCATGCATTGCTTAACACCTCATGACTTGGTCTCCCCACGTTGGGATAAATCAGTCCCCTCCTGCCCTCGAGACTCTGCATGAGGGTCTCCAGCTCGGGGTCAGTAAAGCAGCTTGCCCTCCTTGGTCCACAAGCACCAGCCATCCTGCATCTCAACTCCTTCCCTCCTCAGGGCTGAGCTGCAAACATAGAAACATAGAAACATAGAAAATAGGTGCAGGAGTAGGCCATGTGGCCCTTCGAGCCTGTACCACCATTCAATGAGTTCATGGCTGAATATGCAACTTCAGTATCCCATTCCTGCTTTCTCGCCATACCCCTTGATCCCCCTAGTAGTAAGGACAACATCTAACTCCTTTTTGAATATATTTAGTGAATTGGCCTCAACAACTTTCTGTGGTAGAGAATTCCACAGGTTCACCACTCTCTGGGTGAAGAAGTTTCTCCTCATCTCAGATCTAAATGGCTTACCCCTTATCCTTAGACTGTGACCCCTGGTTCTGGACTTCCCCAACATTGGGAACATTCTTCCTGCATCTAACCTGTCTAAACCCGTCAGAATTTTAAATGTTTCTATGAGATCCCCTCTCATTCTTCTGAACTCCAGTGAATACAAGCCCAGTTGATCCAGTCTTTCTTGATAGTCGGTCCCACCATCTCGGGAATGAGTCTGGTGAACCTTTGCTGCACTCCCTCAATAGCAAGAATGTCCTTCCTCAAGTTAGGAAACCAAAACGGTACACAATACTCCAGGTGTGGCCTCACCAAGGCCCTGTACAACTGTAGTAACACCTCCCTGCCCCTGTACTCAAATCTCCTCGCTATGAAGGCCAACATGCCATTTGCTTTCTTAACTGCCTGCTGTACTTGCATGCCAACCTTCAATGACTTGATGTATCATGACACCCAGGTCTCGTTGTACCTCCCCTTTTCCTAATCTGTCATCATTCAGATAATAGCCTGTCTCTCTGTTTTTACCACCAAAGTGGATAACCTCACATTTATCCACATTATACTTCATCTGCCATGCATTTGCCCACTCACCTAACCTATCCAAACTCGGCCGTTAAGAAGCCCAGGGAGCTGCTGGCTCGTTAGATCCACATTACCAAAATGCTGAATTTCTCCATGGTGATCCCACTTCAATCAGGATATCTACAATGCTGTAAACTGGTGGAACTGGCATTTGCAGCCGCTCCTTAACGCAGGGCGCCATTTTTTTTTGGCTGAATTTCGATCGGGGCCCGCTGCAAAAGTTTCGGCGGTGATGGCTCCAAAATGTCGGGAGGTGTGCCAGCTTTCTGGCGGACCAGCACCTCTGACACTGCAGCACTCCCCAGTACTGCACTGGGAGTGTCAGCCTAAATTATGTGCTCAAGTGTCAAACACACACTTGTCCCTATAATTTGTGCAAATAATAGGTGTAATATATTTGCTTCATGGGTTCTTTGCTTAAGAATTGATAGCCACACATTGCTAGTAAGAATTAGTTGGTTTATTAACAAAGGTTTAACAATCACACTACACATTACCAGATCATCCACTAGGCTCACAACTGCATACCTCATCGGGATGACCTAGACCCAACTGACTGGGGTTTTATTGAGTCTTGTAAACAGCATGTGACTGGCTGAGCCACTCACAATGTAACAGCTCTACAACTATTTTAAATAAAACTTATCAAGCCGAGTGCCCCCTTATTAAAGGAAAACTAGAACCAGCAAATTAACAAATAAAACGTTTTGAACATTAAACGGTCAAATTAAAATTTGTTGCCGGGGTGATGATGTACTCCAGTCTCTCTGGTGCCCACCTCTCATGGAAGGCCGCGAGTGTACCAGTGGACACCGCGTGCTCCATCTCCAGGGCCACTCTGGCGCCAATGTAGCCATGGAAGAGAGGTAGGCTGTTGGGCTGAACGACCCCCTCGACCGCCCGTTGCCTGAGCCCGTTAATGGCCACCTTAGCCAGAACATAAGAACATAAGAACATAAGAACATAAGAATTAGGAACAGGAGTAGGCCATCTAGCCCCTCGAGCCTGCTCCGCCATTCAACAAGATCATGGCTGATCTGGCCGTGGACTCAGCTCCACTTACCCGCCCGCTCCCCATAACCCTTAATTCCCTTATTGGTTAAAAATCTGTCTTTCTGTGACTTGAATACATTCAATGAGCTAGCCTCAACTGCTTCCTTGGGCAGAGAATTCCACAGATTCACAACCCTCTGTGAGAAGAAATTCCTTCTTAACTCGGTTTTAAATTGGCTCCCCGAGTTCTAGTCTCCCCGACCAGTGGAAACAACCTCTCTGCCTCTATCTTGTCTATCCCTTTCATTATTTTAAATGTTTCAATAAGATCACCCCTCATCCTTCTGAACTCCAACGAGTAAAGACCCAGTCTACTCAATCTATCATCATAAGGTAACCCCTTCATCTCCGGAATCAGCCTAGTGAATCGTCTCTGTACCCCCTCCAAAGCGAGTATATCCTTCCTTAAGTAAGGTGACCAAAACTGCATGCAGTACTCCAGGTGCGGCCTTACCAATACCCTGTACAGTTGCAGCAACACCTCCCTGCTTTTGTACTCCATCCCTCTCGCAATGAAGGCCAACATTCCATTCGCCTTCCTGATTATCTGCTGCACCTGCAAACTAACTCCACGCCCAGGCCCAGGAGCAGTCCTATGAGGAGGCCCTCCGATCTGCCCACTCCCGTCCACACAGGGTGCCCAAAGATCAGGAGCGTGGGACTGAAGTGCGGATAAAAATCGAGGAGCAGCCACTTCAAATAATGGAAGAGGTGCTGCAACCTCACACACTGTACAAACACATGGGCTTGAGTTGTTCTTGGATCAGCGTTACAAGCACCTCGTATGTCTTGGTCATTGTCTTCGCTGGTGCCAGCTAGTCCCTGATGAGACCATAGACAGTGGGCCCACAACTGGTTAGGAGGATAGCTCTGCGCTTATCAGCCAGTGTGGCCGGATTGTCGCCTGCAGGTCGTTTGCTGTGAAGAAATGGTTGAGCCTCTCCACAAAGGCGTCCCAATCATCACATTGGTGAACTACTGCAATGTACCAAGAGTAGCCATTTTCGCGTGAAGGTCCATAATCTCGTCGCCAATTTTTATGTCTTTAGATGCTCTGATAATGACGACGAGGCAATGTGTTGTACTTGAACTGTAGTGACCTTCGTCCTTTATTGATAACTCCAGAGTGAGGATCACACATGGTGGCCTGCCTTTTATACTAGGCCAGGCACACCTGTACAGGTAACCTACAAGTCTCCCACTGAGGTGCCCCCTGGTGGCACACCTTATAATAGTACAAGTAGGATACATGACACAAACTTACAGTTGATTTCTTTGTATGCTTCAAAGCGGTGTTTCAAGGTACTGATTAGTTGATCAATGATGACAAGGAACATTTCAGTTTTGAATTTCTCCTTGGGTGACAGCACAGTGTTTTCAGCACCTCCATCGTCATAGTGGCAGTTGCGTACCCGGACGTGCCTCTGAGCTGAATTGTACTCATTGTGGCCACACAGTTTAATCCCTCGGTCTTCGAAACGCTCAAACTCTGTCCGCTGGATCTGGACAAAATTGACAGAAGACTCGAGTAAGGACACCACGACATTCAGATTCAGGCCGGTCTCTTGAAGCGAGAGATTGGTCAGGTGAAAGCGTTTCAAGACTGTGTTCCAAATAACAGTGAGAACAGCTGAATCCAGTTCGCCCAGTTTGTCAAGGATCAACTGTGCTTCCTTTCGGCATTCAACTTTCTGTTCCACGTCAGTTGCCAGGGATTCCAACACTTCACATAAGGGAGTGTAACCTTTGAGCGGGGCTGACACTGCTTCATACCTTGCTGACCATTGAGAAGCAGAAAGCTGTTTTACAACAGGCAACCCTAAAGGCTTTAGTTTTTCATAAAGCAGTCGCCAGCGATACATCGATGCAGAGAGAAAAGTGTACAACTTTTGTACAATGTCAAAAAATCTGAGGATCACTGGGCTGCATTCGACACTGTTTTTCCCCACAAGGTTGAGTGAGTGCACTGCACATGGTATAAACGTCGCACATGGACATTGCTCTTTGATGATAGTGTGGACACCATTGTATTTCCCACTCATATTTGAAGCATTATCATAAGATTGTCCGCGACAATTTTGTAAATCGATCCTGTTCTTATCCAGAAAGGCAAGTATTATTTCTGCTATTTCTTGTCCAGTACGACCGATTATCGGCAAGAACTTTAGGAACCTTTCCTCAGGACCAGTCGGTAGGACATAGCAGACAACAAATGTCAGCTGATCTGAGTATGTGACATCTAGCGTTGAATCAACTGATGTTGAATAGAACTTCGCTGATTTCAATTCCTGGATAATCGTCTCAAGTACTTTGCCACCCATCAGACTATTGGCCCTGAAATCCCGTTCCTCTGCTTCCCACGGGCGCTCGACAGAAAAAGGTAAAAAAGATGCGCACCTACTTTTTCCTGCTGCGCCCACCAGTGATCCCAGTCCTGAGGCCTCCTCTCCCTGCACATCGGAGTGCATGCACGTCGGGACGGACATATGCTGGAGCTGAAGTCACATGGCACTGGGCAGCCAATCCAGGTCCAGTATTTTTACATTCATAATAAGGGGAACACTCTAAATAGGCGTTCTCATTATTATGATTGAGTTTAACCCCCCAAACACCCAAACACAAATAAAAAATAGAAAAATACATCACATATTTAAGATTAATTTAAATGAAAGTTAATAAATGTCTGAGGAAAAAAATATATTTTTCCAATTTTTAAAAAAGTTTTTTTATTATGGTTTAAAATAAACTTACCTTAGTGGGCAGGGTCTTTAACATTAAAATATGTTTTTAAAATTTTATTTTTATATGCTTTTGTATGTTTTAAAACTCTTACGCTGGTAAAAGTAGGCTATGCGCCTGCTTTTATCAGGCGCAAGAGTTTTCAGGACATTCGCTGGGCAAGAGATGGACAAATATTGCAATCTTGCCCATGTGAGTGTCCTGGCTGTGGGGATATGGAGGATCTGTCAAGCTAGAGCTCGACAGATCGGAAAAGCTGGTTTTCGGCACATGCACATTGCACACCGAAAACCAACTTTTGCGATGCCTTCCCGGGTCCGTACACACTCCATACTGACCCGGGGAGCCGGGATTTCTGCCCCAATAAGTACTTCACAAGTGGTGGAACACGCGTATGAAGTATGTCCCCTTGCCTTCGTTGGCGAACTGCTTGATGTGTTCAGCAAGAAATGCATCGTAGTTTGCGAAAACCTCCAGATAATTACCATTACTTGGAGACCCAACGATTTTGTCTCTGCCTCACAATGAAAGACCTCATTCACAGAGAAACATTATCACACAGACAACCCGCCCTAACACCTTGTGCCAGTACTGAGTTCATTTTCAAACTGGAAGACAATATGATCATCCACACAACCAGTGCCTGCTTGTCCAGTGCACATTATTACCATCGCTTCTCTATGCTGGTGGTTGTTTTCGTGAGATGAAATTCTCTCATCTCATGCTTCCAGTCATTAAATCCATGAGTTAAGTGGCTAATCGTTTGTGTTGTGACCTTGCAAGCAAAACAGTATACTCTACCGTTTGATGGTGAATAACAGAGACACGTTCGCTCCACACGTTCCCCTGTCAGCTGGTGCACACGTGCGAAGAAGGATTTCGAGCAGTATCGGCGACATCCTTCCTTGGCATGAATCATGCCGGAGTTTTGGAAGTCTTTATCTCAGTTTCGGCAGTCCTCACTACCTTTTGCAATCCAATGACTTTGCATGTCTTCTGAGATATTGTCTCCCCACAGCCCAGTGTCACTCGTAAGTTGCGCCTCTGTCAGCTCAGTATGCGTCAGTTGGTTTTCATCTTCTTCAACTTTTTGGACTTGGAGCTCCAACTCGGCCAACTCCGGGTCCGATGCCACTCGTGGGTTCGTTGTTAAAGTTGGCAGCACAGCGTCGTCTTAGCCTTCATCTTCATGAGCTTGAGATTTTAGTTGGAAAAAATTATCTCGTTTAAGCAGTTTAGTTACTTCTTGTCTCTTTTGCTCCTCGCGTAGCTGGTACTCTTTCCTTTTTTTTGCCCCCGATTTGTGTGTAGAATGCATCTCTAGAAAAAGGGCATCTAGAGTCTGTTTACATCAAGTGGAGAATAACATGCGCCTGAGCCTTCGCGGCTTCGCCCCGCTCTCGCTACGTCACTTACGTCAATACTGTTTACCCTTACCCTTAATCCGACCCTGTATGGGCCCACTCTAGGCTTGGGCCCCAGGCGACTGCCTCATCAGCCCCCCACCCCCCATTCCATCCCTGGGCTTGAAGCCATTAACCTCTGGTTCAGAAGTAATGGTGCTACCGACTGAGATATGCTGGCAGTATTCCAGGTGCCAGATGTCAATGGCAAATCTTCAAGTAATTGGTACTCCCAGTAACTATCAAGATAAAATTCCTGAGATATTTGCCCTTTACTAGTTGTCTCAGATGTAGTCTGTTGTTATGCAGCTACATTGGACAACAACATCTCCTACTGTTATTGGGTCAGTATCAAGAGAGATAACTGGGGGCCCAAAGAAATCTAAAAATAAATCATTTATTCTGAATGGATTTTGGACTCTGAAACCACCATTCTAGTTCTGAGGTGTTTAATATTGGGCTCAAGGGCTGATTTTCCTTTCCAATGTGCTTAGGAAATACTGACCTCCCAGGCAAAAAAAATGAGGAAAAATGGGTGGAAATCCATGTCACTGGGTCTTCACCCTCTGTCTATGAGCTTATTGTGGATGAGTGCATTGCCAAGATCATGGCATTGACGGAAACCTGGCTGAGGGGTGATGCCACCTTCCCCCTTAATGAAGCCTCCCAGTCTGGCTATACCATCCATCATCTGCCCCGCCCAGGCCATCGTGGTGGCGGTGTGGCTCTCAACACCAAATCACACGTTGGTCTGTTCCCCTACTCCTCTGGCACATTCTTCCTCCTTTGAGCATCTCACCTTGTTTCACCCCCTCACTTCTCATTTAAAATTCTCGTTCTCTAACGCCCACCCATTTTTCTCACCGAGATATCTTCACTGCTCTGCACTGAGGGACTTCCCATTCTTGGTGATTTCAACCTCCATCACAACTCATCATGCTCTTTCTCCTCTGAGTTCACTGCCATCCAATTATTGCTTAATCTCTCCCTCCATATAAACTCCGCTACCAATATTCTTGACCTTGCCATCCCACGTGGCCTCTCTATTGCCATTGTGTCAATCACAGATAAGGCCACCTCTGATCACTCTCCACCCACATCCCCCTTCCTCCTCACAGCCCCACTTTTCTTCCTGGCCCCCATGTTAGCTGATATTGTTAACGGGTCTCTCTCATCAGATATTTCCCCCCTCCCTTTCATATCTGCTATCATCGCCCCTCTCCTCAAAAAAAACATCCTTGACCCCTCTGTACTTGCAAACTACCGCCCCATCTCCAACCTCCCTTTCCTCTCCAAAGTTCTTCAATGTATGGTCACCTCCCAAATCCGTGCCCATCTTTCCCACAACTCCATGTTTGAATCTCTCAAATCAGGTTTCCGCCCTTGCCACAGTACTGAAATGGCACTTATCAAAGTCATAAAAGACATCCTATGTGATTGTGATTAAGGTAAACTCTCCCTCATCATCCTTCTCGACCTGTCTGCAGCCTTTGACACGGTTGACCACTCCATCCTCCTCCAACGCCTCTCCGCCATCCTCCAGCTGAGAGGGACTGCACGCGCCTGGTTCCATTCTTATCTATTTTCAGTCATAGCCAGAGAATCATCTGCACTGGCTTCTTTTCCCGCTTGCACACTTACCTCTGGTGTTCCCCAAGGATCAATCCTTGGCCCCCTCCCATTTCTTATTTACATGCTGCCCCTCAGCGAACTCATCTGAAACACAGCATCAGGTTCCACATGTACGCTGACGATATCCAGCTCTACCCTACCACCACTTCTCTCGACCCCTTCACCGTCTCTGATTTGTCACACTGTTTGGCTGACATCAAATACTGGCTGAGCAGCATTTTCCACCAACTAAATATTGGGAAGATTGAAACCATTTTTTAAATTCCCTGCCACTAACTCCGTTCCTGAACCAGTGACTCCATCCCTCTCCCTGACCTCTGTCTGAGGCTGAACCAGATCGTTTGCAACCTTGTATTTGACCTTGAGCCGAGCTTCCGGCCATATATCCACTCCATCACCAAGACCATCTATTTCCACCCCTGTAACATCGCCCGACTCTGCCCCTGCCTCAGATCATCAGCTGCCTTTGTTACCTCTGACATAACTATTCCAATGCTCTCCTGGCTGGTCTCCCTTTGTCCACCTTCCATAAACTTGAACTCATCCAAAATTCTGCTGCCTGTGTCCTAACTTGCACCAAATCCCATTCAATCATCACCTCTGTGCTCGCTGATCTGCACTGGCTCCTGGTCCGGCAATGCCTCGATTTTAAGATTCTCATCCTTGTTTTAAAATCCCTTCATTGCATCCCCCCTCCCTATCTCTGTAAACATCTCCAGACCTACGACCTTCCACGAGCTCTGCAATCCTACAATTCTGGTCTCTTATGGATCCCCAATTTTAATCGCTTCAGAGGCCGTGCCTTCAGCTGCCTCGGCCGTAAGCTCTGCAATTACCACCCTAAGAAGAAGAAAGAAAGAAAGACTTGCATTTATATAGCGCCTTTCATGACCACCGGACGTCTCAAAGTGCTTCACAACCAATGAAGTACTTTTGCAGTGTAGTCACTGTTGTAATGTCTGAAACGTGGCAGCCAATTTGCAGCAATATAATGACCAGATATCTGTTTTTGTTATGTTGATTGAGGGACAAATATTGGCCAAGACATTGGGAATAACTCTCCTGCTCTTCTTCGAAATACTACAATGGGATCTTTTACATCCACCTGAGAGGGCAGACGGGGCCTCGGCTTAACGTCTCATCTGAACGACGGCACCTCCCACAGTGCAGCACTGCACTGGGAGCATCAGCCTAGATTTATATGCCCAAGTCCCAGGAATGGGATTTGAACCCACAACCCTCTGACTCAAAGGCAAGTGCGCTAACCACTGAACCACAGCTGACATTGCATCGACACCGCTCTGCACCTGTACCTCTCTCTCCTCCTTTAAGATGCTCCTGAAAGCCTACCTCTTTGACCATGCTTTTGGTCATCTGTCCTATCTCCTTATATGGCTCAGTGTCAAATTTTGTTTAAGAAGGCTCCTGTGAAGCACCTTCGGATGTTTTACGTTAAAGGCGCAATATAAATGCAAGTTGTTGTTGTAGAGCGCGTTGGGACATCCTGAGGTTGTGAAAGGCGCTATATAAATGCAAGTCCTTTTCCTTTCCTATCTCTTTATTGAATCCTATTCTGACTATATATTTATCTAGCTCCTTGTTGTATATGTTTATTAATTAACTCAGCCTCAACTGCTTTTGCTGGCAGTTTATTCCAACTCTGTGAGGAAAACAGAAATTCTTTTCACTGTATCTCAGGCCAAGCTTGGAAATGTAATAGGCCAGGGGAAAAAAATCTCAGAGGCTTGAAAGAAGATCTTGGCAAGGAAGAAGATGCCTGAGACATGGCATGTGATGATGCTGGAGTCATAGAGTGGATGGGTCGGGCAATCTGAGAGGTATGGACTGAATGGAGCATTGAGTTAGTCAACGTGGAATAATGTCCCTGAAAGCAATTGAAATATGAGCCAATTTCACCAATCCCTCCTGCACAATTAAACTGATGAATTAGTACTCTTCCATGTTGAACACCACTTGAAAGAAGCAATTAATCCTGTGTGCATTGTCGGTTAGATTTTTGAGAGCAGGCTGACTGAAGAATTCTGTCGTGATTCAGAGACATTCTTTGTTCTGCAAAAACTGTTATTTGCATCTGTGCCTTTTCTTCCTCAATGATATTAATAAAGTGGAGAAGTTTTAGTTGAGCCCAGTATTGCCCTTAGGACAATGCTGGCAGAGCCTTTTCATATTTATTATCCTCTGCAGTATGGCACAACGCTAATCATTGCACAAGGGTAGGAGTTTAGAGTTTACATAACTCAATACTTTATTTCCCTGGCACGATGCAGGTTGCTAATATTTCACTTCACTGAATTTACAGGAAAGTAGAAACACTGCTGAGAATTTTTTTTAGGTGATCCGGTCCAATTGATCATCTGTATTACATTAGACTTAAGAATAGAATGCAATACAGAAATGGTTATGTTACTGGACTAGTAATCCAGAGACCTGGACTAATGATCCAGAAACAGGAGTTCAAATCTTACCATGGCAGCTGGGAAATTTAAATTCAGTTAATTAAATAAATCTGGAATAAAAAGCTAGTGTCAGTAATGGTGACCATGATACTATCGTTTTGTCGTAAAAACCTATCTGGTTCACTAATATCATTTAGGAAAGGAAATCTGCCGTCCTTACTTGGCCTGGCCTATATGTGACTCCAATATGGTTGAATCGTAACTGCCCTCTGAAACGGATAGCTACTCAGTTGTGAAAACACGCTACGAAAAACAATAATAAGAAAATAACCGGAAGGACCACTCAGCATCGATTTCAGCACCGGCTACAGACATGACAATGGCACACCCAGCCCAGTCGACCCTTCAAAGTCCTCCTCACTAACATTTGGGGACTTGTGCCAAAATTGGGAGAGCTGTCCCGCAGACTGGTCAAGCAACAGCCTGACATAGTCATACTCACAGAATCATACCTTTTAACCAATGTCCCAGACTCCTCCATCACCATCCCTGGGTATATTCTGTCCCAACGGCAGGACAGACCCACCTGAGGTGGCAGCACAGTGATATACAGTCGGGAGGGAGCGGCCCTTGGAAGTCATAGAAACATAGAAACATAGAAACATAGAAAATAGGTGCAGGAGTAGGCCATTCGGCCCTTCTAGCCTGCACTGCCATTCAATGAGTTCATTGCTGAACATGCAACTTCAGTACCCCATTCCTGCTTTCTCGCCATACCCCTTGATCCCCCTAGTAGTAAGGACTTCATCTAACTCCTTCTTGAATATATTTAGTGAATTGGCCTCAACAACTTTCTGTGGTAGAGAATTCCACAGGTTCACCACTCTCTGGGTGAAGAAGTTTCTCCTCATCTCGGTCCTAAATGGCTTACCCCTTATCCTTAGACTGTGACCCCTGGTTCTGGACTTCCCCAACATTGGGAACATTCTTCCTGCATCTAACCTGTCTGAATCCATCATAATTTTAAACGTTTCTATGAGGTCCCCTCTCATTCTTCTGAACTCCAGTGAATACAAGCCCAGTTGATCCAGTCTTTCTTGATAGGTCAGTCCCACCATCCTGGGAATCAGTCTTGTGAATCTTCGCTGCACTCCCTCAATAGCAAGAATGTCCTTCCTCAGGTTAGGAGACCAAAACTGTACACAATACTCCAGGTGTGGCCTCACCAAGGCCCTGTACAACTGTAGCAACACCTCCCTGCTCCTGTACTCAAATCCCCTCGCTATGAAGGCCAACATGCCATTTGCTTTCTTAACCGCCTGCTGTACCTGCATGCCAACCTTCAATGACTGATGTACCATGACACCCAGGTCTCGTTGCACCTTCCCTTTTCCGAATCTGTCACCATTCAGATAATAGTCTGTCTCTCTGTTTTTACACAAAGTGGATAACCTCACATTTATCCACATTATACTTCATCTGCCATGCATTTGCCCACTCACCTAACCTATCCAAGTCACTCTGCAGCCTCATAGCATCCTCCTCGCAGCTCACACTGCCACCCAACTTAGTGTCATCCGCAAATTTGGAGATACTACATTTAATCCCCTTGTCTAAATCATTAATGTACAGTGTAAACAGCTGGGGCCCCAGCACAGAACTTTGCGGTACCCCACTAGTCACTGCCTCCCATTCTGAAAAGTACCCATTTACTCCTACTCTTTGCTTCCTGTCTGACAACCAGTTCTCAATCCATGTCAGCACCCTACCCCCAATCCCATGTGCTTTAACTTTGCACATTAATCTCTTGTGTGGGACCTTGTCGAAAGCCTTCTGAAAGTCCAAATATACCACATCAACTGGTTCTCCCTTGTCCACTGTACTGGAAACATCCTCAAAAAATTCCAGAAGATTTGTCAAGCATGATTTCCCTTTCACAAATCCATGCTGGCTTGGACCTATCAAGTCACCTCTTTCCAAATGCGCTGCTATGACAACCTTAATAATTGATTCCATCATTTTACCCACTACTGAGGTCAGGCTGACCGGTCTATAATTCCCAGTTTTCTCTCTCCCTCCTTTTTTTAAAAGTGGGGTTACATTGGCTACCCTCCATTCCATAGGAACTGATCCAGAGTTAATGGAATGTTGGAAAATGACTGTCAATGCATCCGCTATTTCCAAGGCCATCTCCTTAAGTACTCTGGGATGCAGTCCATCAGGCCCTGGAGATTTATCGGCCTTCAATCCCATCAATTTCCCCAACACAATTTCCCGACTAATAAGGATTTCCCTCAGTTCCTCCTCCTTACTAGACCCTCTGACCCCTTTTATATCCGGAAGGTTGTTTGTGTCCTCCTTCGTGAATACCGAACCAAAGTACTTGTTCAATTGGTCTACCATTTCTTTGTTCCCCATTATGACTTCCCCTGATTCTGACTGCAGGGGACCTACGTTTGTCTTTACTAACCTTTTTCTTTTTACATATCTATTGAAACTTTTGCAATCCGTCTTAATGTTCCCTGCAAGCTTCTTCTCGTACTCCATTTACCCTGCCCTAATCAAACCCTTTGTCCTCCTCTGCTGAGTTCTAAGTTTCTCCCAGTCTCCGGGTTCGCTGCTATTTCTGGCCAATTTGTATGCCACTTCCTTGGCTTTAATACTATCCCTGATTTCCCTTGATAGCCACGGTTGAGCCACCTTCCCTTTTTTATTTTTACGCCAGACAGGAATGTACAATTGTTGTAGTTCATCCATGCGGTCTCTAAATGTCTGCCATTGCCCATCCACAGTCAACCCCTTAAGTATCATTCGCCAATCTATCCTAGCCAATTCACACCTCATACCTTCAAAGTTACCCTTCTTTAAGTTCTGGACCATGGTCTCTGAATTAACTGTTTCATTCTCCATCCTAATGTAGAATTCCACCATATTATGGTCACTCTTCCCCAAGGGGCCTCGCACAACGAGATTGCTAATTAATCCTCTCTCATTACACAACACCCAGTCTAAGATGGCCTCCCCTCTAGTTGCTTCCTCGACATATTGGTCTAGAAAACCATCCCTTATGCACTCCAGGAAATCCTCCTCCACCGTATTGCTTCCAGTTTGGTTAGCCCAATCTATGTGCATATTAAAGTCACCCATTATAACTGCTGCACCTTTATTGCATGCACCCCTAATTTCCTGTTTGATGCCCTCCCCAACATCACTACTACTGTTTGGAGGTCTGTACACAACTCCCACTAACGTTTTTTGCCCTTTGGTGTTCTGCAGCTCTACCCATATAGATTCCACATCATCCAAGCTAATGTTCTTCCTAACTATTGCATTAATCCCTTCTTTAACCAGCAATGCTACCCCACCTCCTTTTCCTTTTATTCTATCCTTCCTGAATGTTGAATACCCCTGGATGTTGAGTCCTCAACATTGACTCCGGACCCAATGAAGCCTCATGGCTGCAGGTCAAACAATGGCAAGGAAACCTCCTGCTGATTACCACCTACCGCCCTCCCTCAGATGATGAATCAGTACTCCTCCATGTTGAACACCACTTGGAAGAAGCACTGAGAGTAGCAAGGCCACAGAATGTACTCTGGGTGGGGGACTTCAATGTCCATCACCAAGAGTGGCTCCGTAGCACCACTGGAAGGATATAGCTGCCAGCCTGGGCCTGCGGCAGGTGGAGAGAACCAACATGAGGGAAAAACCTCGTCCTCACCAATCTACATGTTGCAGATGCATCTGTCCATGACAGTATTGGTAGCAATAACCACCGTACAGTCATCGTGGAGACGAAGTCCTTTCTTCACACTGAGGACACCTTCCATTGTGTTGTGTGGCACTATCATCGTGCTAAATGGGATAGATACAGAACAGATCTAGCAGCTCAAAACTGGGCATCCATGAAGCGCTGTGGGCCATCAGCAGCAGCAGAATTGTATTCCACCACAATCTGTAACCTCATAAAAATGATGTGCCAACTTGGGGAAGCTGCAACACAGGACTATATGCATGCTAAACAGTGGAAGCAGCATGCTTTAGATAGGGCTCAGCGATCCCACAATCAACGACCAGATCAAAGCTCTGCAGTCCTGCCACATCCAGTCATGAATGGTGGTGGACCATTAATCAACTAATGGGAGGATGAGGTGTCATGAATATCTCCATCCTCAATGATGGCAGAGCCCAGCACGTGAGTACAAAAGACAAGGCTGAAGTGTTTGTAACCATCTTCAGCCAGAAGTGCCAAGTGGATGATCCATATTGGCCTCCTGAGGTCCCCACTATCACAGAAGCCAGTCTTCAGCCAATTCGATTTACTCCACATGACATCAAGAAACAGCTGAGCGCATTGGATACAGAAAAGACTATGGGCCCTGAAAACAACCCGGCTATCGTGCTGAAGTCCTGTGCTTCAGAACTAGCCACGCCTCTAGACAAGTTGTTCTAGTACAGCTACAACACTGGCATCTATCAGACAATGTGGAAAACTGCCCAGGTGTATCCTGTCCACAAAAAGCAGGAAAAATCCAATCCAGCCAATTACTGCCCCATCAGTCTCCTCTCAATCATCAGCAAAGTGATGGAAGGTGTCGTTGACAGTGCTATCAAGCGGCACTTACTCACCAATAACCTGCTCACTGATGCTCAGTTCGGGTTCCGCAAGGACCACTCGGCTCCAAATCTCATTACAGCCTTGGTTTAAACATGGACAAAAGAGCTGAATTCCAGAGGTGAAGTGAGAGAGACTGTCCTTGACATCAAGGCAGCAATTGACTGAGTGTGGCATCAAGGAGCCCCAGTAAAATTGAAGTTAATGGGAATCAGGGGGAAAATTCTCCACTGGCTGGAGTCAAACCTAGCACAAAGGCAGATGGTTGTAGTTGTTGGAGGTCAATCATTTCAGCCCCAGGACATTGCTGCAGGAATTCCTCAGGACAGTGTCCTAGGCCCAACCATCTTCAGCTGCTTCATCAATGGCCTTCCCTCCATCATAAGGTCAAAAGTGGGGATATTCGCTGATAATTGGACAGTGTTCAGTTCCATCCGCAACTCCTCAGATAATGAAGCAGTCCATGCCCACAGCAAGACCTGGACTACATTCAGACTTGGGCTGATAAGTGGCAATAACATTCATGCCAGGCAAAGACCATCTCCAACAAGTGAGAATCTAACCACTGTCCCTTGACATTCACCGACATTACAATCGGCAAATCCCCCACCATCAGCATCCTGGGGGTCACCATTGACCAGAAACTTAACTAGACCAGCCACATAAATATTGTGCCACAAGAGCAGGTCAGAGGCTGGGTATTCTGTGGCGAGTGTCTCACCTCCTGACTCCCCAAAGCCTTTCCAACATCTACAAGGCACAAGACAGGAGTGTGATGGAACACTCTCCATTTGGCTGGATAAGTGCAGCTCCAACAACACTCAAGAAGCTCGACACCATCCAGGACAAAGCAGCCCATTTGATTGGCACCCCATCCACCACCTTAAACATTCACTCCCTCCCGCACTGGCGCAATGCAGCAACTCGCCAAGGCTTCTTCAGCAGCATCTCTCAAACCCGCGACCTCTACCACCTAGAAGGATAAGGGCAGCAGGTGCATGGGAACACCATCACCTGTAAGTTCCCCTAAGAGTTACATACCATCCTGACTTGGAAATATATCAAAATATTGCTTCATCGTCGCTGAGTCAAACTCCTGGAACTCCCTCCTTAACAGCGCTGGGGGAGTACCTTCACTACACGGATTGCAGCGGTTCAAGAAGGCGGCTCACCACCACCTCCTCAAGGGCGATTAGGGACTGGCAATAAATGCTGGCTCTGCCAGCCACATCCACATCCCATGAATGAATATAAAAATAATCTGTTCCAAGATGGAGCAACTACTGTGCTTTATTAGATAGGTGTCTGCTGCGGCTTATCCGTGTCATGAGGGTCATAGGTTCAAGTTCCAACCAAGAGACTTGAGCACAAAATCTAGGGTGACACTCCAGTGTAGTACTAAGGGAGTGCTTTTTTATTCATTCACAGGATGTGGGCGTCACTGGAAAGGCCAGCATTTACTGCCCATCGCTAATTGCCCTTGAGAAAGTGGTGGTGGGCCGCCATTTCAGAGGGCAATTAAGAGTCAACCACATTGCTGTGGGTCTGGAGTCACATATGGGCCAGACTGGGCAAAGACGGCAAATTTCCTTCCCTAAAGGGAATTAGTGAACCAGATGGGTTTTTACGTCAATCTGTTCGTTTCATGATCACTACTGCTGATAATAACTCTTTGTTTATTCCAGATTTATTTAATCAACTGAATTTAATTCCCCCAGCTGCCGTGCTAGGATTTGAACTCATGTTTCCAGATCATTAGTCCAGGCCTCTGGATTATTAGTGCAGTAATTTATCCACTAAATTACCGTACCTCCAATGTGGCACTGTCGCAGGTTTTTCAATTGCGACATTAAACGTCTGCCCTCTCAGGTGGACGTAAAGGGTTCTATGGCACTATTTTGAAGAAGAGCGGGAGATTTTTCCCTGCTGCCCTGGTCAATATTTATCCCTCAACCAACAGCTAAAAAGGATTATTTGCTCATTGTCACATTGTTGTTTGCAGGACCTTGCCTTGCACAAATTGGCTGTTGCGTTTCCCACATTAGAACAGCGATTGCACTCCAACAGCACTGCATTGGTCGTGAAAGGCACGATATAAATGTAACTTTACTTATTTACTCTGACCATGGTAACACTACAATGTACTGTTTAATATCTGTGAGTAGGGGCCACAGATGTCTATACTCAGTGCGCGTGTGCCTGTCTCTCTGAGAATGGGACATACTCAGGAAATTAGATAGAGAGAGAGAGAGGGAGACTGACAGAAATGCAGAGTCAACACAGTACAGTCAATTTCCTTTCTAATTATGAATAATATATATTTGCTGCATTGAGTTTCCGTGACTTTGACTCTTTTGAACCCTTTACTATGAGACGGAAGACAGAACAATCAAATGCTCTTTGAAAGGACGTGGTCCCCGTGGTGAGATATTTTACCAGACTTTGTTACCTTCATTGTGTTTAGGAACAGGGGTGGGGTGGGGGTTGGGGGCATTGCAATGAACTGACTAGTCACACAATGTGGCCATTATGTCCGTGCTAAAGCTTGTTTATGCCTCAACTAATTAAAATTTTTTTAAAAATGGTTCCTCTCCTACAAAAGCACATTTTCAAAGTTGCTGCTGTGATAGTTGCATCCTCAATCCAAGCAAGAATTCAGGAATCTGCGGCAAGTGTCTCACCTCCTGACTCCCCAAAGCCTTTCCACCATCGACAAGGCACAAGTCAGGAGTGTGATGGAATACTCTCCACTTGCCTGGATGAGTGCAGCTTCAACAACACTCCAGAAGCTCGATCCCATCCAGGACAAAGCAGTCCGCTTCATTGGCACCCCATCCACCACCTTCAACATTCACTCCCTCCACCACCAGCACACCTTGTATGCCATCTTCAAGATGCACTGCAGGAACTCACCAACGCTTCTTCGACAGCACCTCCCAAACTCATGACAGCAAGTACATGGGAACACCATCCAAGTTCCCCTCCAAGTTATACACCATCCTGACTTGGAAGTATATCACCATTCCTTCATCGTCACTGGGTCAAAATCCTGGAACTCCCTCCCTAACAGCACTGTGCGAGTACCTTCACCACACGGACTGCAGCGGTTCAAGAAGGCAGCTCACCACCACCTTCTCAAGGGGCAATTCGGGATGGGCAATAAATGTTGTCCTTGCCAGCAACACCCACATCCCATGAATGAATAAAAAAAAATGATGGGTCCTTTGAACTTTTGCATTTGATACCGTCAATTCATAAACTTCCTATAATATTGGAAGCTATTACGAAGGACTGGTACAAGAAATAAGGCTCCTCCAATACTCAGTTACATGAGACCAAAATTACAGTGCATGTAACACTCCTCTGTCTGCTACTGTTAGCTCCGGCAATATCCTGCTTAAGTAAAAAAGAGATTAACAAACTTGCATTTACATAGCACCATCTGCGACGTCAGGACGTTCCAAAGTGCTTTACAGGTAATGAAGTAATTTTGGAGTGTAGTCACAGTTATAATGTAGGAAACATGGCAGCTAATTTGCACAAAGCAAGGTCCCACAAACAGCAATGCTCTCATGACCAGATCATCTGCTGTTGTTGTCATGTATGTATGTTTGGAGTTACTAGCCACCAGGTGGCGCCACTGTCGGAGGTCATTGGGCTGTATGCACGTGTCTGCGGCCCTGGTATAAAAGGCAAGCCATCATGTAACGTAATCACTTTGGTCCCTAATAAAGCAGAGCCAGGTTTGTACCTGTGTTAGTTTACAGTATTCAGTCTATCGAGTTATTACATACATAACATTTGTGATGTTAGTTGAGAGATAAATATTGTCCTGAAAACGGGATAACTCTCCTGCTCTTTTTCAAAAGCATGCCATAGGATCTTTTACGTCCACCTGAGAGAGCAGAGGTTTAACGCCTCATCCGAAAGACGGCACCTCTGACAGTGCAGCATTCCCTCAGTACTGTACTCTGGATATTGGCAGATTTCGGTGCTGAGTTTTAGCACAACTTAGGGTTGAATGTGAGGTTTGGCTCTGTGGTGGATTCCTGATATCTAGGGGGAGGTGGGAAGGGTGAGGCCACAAATGGCGAGGGACACGGAGGTCCCGCCGATCTTAATAGCACGACCTCACTAACATCACGTAGCTCCATCTCCTACCCATAAGCCGGCCGAATGGACAGCTTGGCCAGCAGGCAGAAGGAAACGGCAGCAGCGGAAGGCTGCAACCAGAGACCCTTGGGGACAGTCCCTGGGAAAACGGGAGGGGGGTAAAGCCGGCAATTGGGAGTGGAGGAGGTCAGCTATTGGGAGAGGGAGGGAGATCGGCAATCAGGAGTGGGGACAATGTCAGCAATCGGGAATGGGACGAGGCCAACGATCGGAAGGGGGGAGAGTTTGGAGATTGGAACTGGGGGAGGTCGAAGATTTCCTCAAGGGGCCGAGGGGGAACACGCCTGCTCATCCTGGCCTGCAAAGCGTGTTGGAAGAGCCCCTTCCCTTGTAGAGCCAGCAGCTTCCACCGTTGTTTCACTGCCAAGCTCCCAGATCCCTGGGAAACCCGTGCAGTAGCAGTTAACTTCCAATTGGGCTCTCAAATCGGATTCTGATTTTAAATAGGTTAATAAGTGTCGCGCCTCTCCACGACGGGAGACTTGGATTGCCTGGATATCGGCCTCCAGGCGTATGCTGGGCTGGTTTGGGTCGCATTTCCCGAATTCACTTTTTAAAACCCCAGCCCCCTCTGACACTCTCCTGACGATCGGGGGTGATGGTAGCGGGGGAGTTAATATCGAGGAGCTCATGTCTGTCAGCAGTGAGGGAAGGGGCAAGGCATGGGCCTGGAGGTATTAGTTTGGAGGGGATGTCTTCTATAGCTGCTCTGTTTGCTACTTTTAAGAGATCTCCGTAAACATTGCATTTGAAGATTTGTGACCAGTTTGTGGATTTGTGACTGGTTTGTGGATAAGGATATTTCCAGTCATGACAAGATCATTTTATTATCCTACTGTGGAATGGTGGACATTGTGAAGAAGGATTTCAGCAGGACTCGGAATTATATAAATACAACAATAACAAAACTTGTATTTATATAGCGCCTTTAATGTAGTGCAATGTCCCAAGGCGCTTCACAGGAGTATTATGCGATAAAAATTTGACACAGAGCCACATAAGTAGAAATTAGTGCAGGTGACGGTCAAAGAGGTATAGAAACATAGAAACATAGAAAATAGGTGCAGGAGTAGGCCATTCAGCCCTTCTAGCCTGCACCGCCATTCAATGAGTTCATGGCTGAACATGAAACTTCAGTACCCCCTTCCTGCTTTCACGCCATACCCCTTGATCCCCCGAGTAGTAAGGACTTCATCTAACTCCCTTTTGAATATATTTAGTGAATTGGCCTCAACTACTTTCTGTGGTAGAGAATTCCACAGGTTCACCACTCTCTGGGTGAAGCAGTTTCTCCTTATCTCGGTCCTAAATGGCTTACCCCTTATCCTTAGACTGTGACCCCTGATTCTGGACTTCCCCAACATTGGGAACATTCTTCCTGCATCCAACCTGTCCAAACCCGTCAGAATTTTAAACGTTTCTATGAGGTCCCCTCTCACTCTTCTGAACTCCAGTGAATACAAGCCCAGTTGATCCAGTCTTTCTTGATAGGTCAGTCCCACCATCCCTGGAATCAGTCTGGTGAATCTTCGCTGCACTCCCTCAATAGCAAGAATGTCCTTCCTCAAGTTAGGAGACCAAAACTGTACACAATACTCCAGGTGTGGCCTCACCAAGGCCCTGTACAACTGTAGCAACACCTCCCTGCCCCTGTACTCAAATCCCCTTGCTATGAAGGCCAACATGCCATTTGCTTTCTTAACCGCCTGCTGTACCTGCATGCCAACCTTCAATGACTGATGTACCATGACACCCAGGTCTCGTTGCACCTTCCCTTTTCCGAATCTGTCACCATTCAGATAATAGTCTGTCTCTCTGTTTTTACCACCAAAGTGGATAACCTCACATTTATCCACATTATACTTCATCTGCCACGCATTTGCCCACTCACCTAACCTATCCAAGTCACTCTGCAGCCTCATAGCATCCTCCTCGCAGCTCACACTGCCACCCAACTTAGTGTCATCTGCAAATTTGGAGATACTACATTTAATCCCCTCGTCTAAATCATTAATGTACAATGTAAACAGCTGGGGCCCCAGCACAGAACCCTGCGGTACCCCACTAGTCACTGCCTGCCATTCTGAAAAGTACCCATTTACTTCTACTCTTTGCTTCCTGTCTGACAACCAGTTCTCAATCCACGTCAGCACACTACCCCCAATTCCATGTGCTTTAACTTTGCACATTAATCTCCTGTGTGGGACCTTGTCGAAAGCCTTCTGAAAGTCCAAATATACCACATCAACTGGTACTCCTTTGTCCACTTTATTGGAAACATCCTCAAAAAATTCCAGAAGATTTGTCAAGCATGATCTCCCTTTCACAAATCCATGCTGACTTGGACCTATCATGTCACCATTTTCCAAATGCGCTGCTATGACATCCTTAATAATTGATTCCATCATTTTACCCACTACTGAGGTCAGGCTGACCGGTCTATAATTCTCTGCTTTCTCTCTCCCTCCTTTTTTAAAAAGTGGGGTTACATTGGCTACCCTCCACTCGATAGGAACTGATCCAGAGTCAATGGAATATTGGAAAATGACTGTCAATGCATCCGCTATTTCCAAGGCCATCTCCTTAAGTACTCTGGGATGCAGTCCATCAGGCCCTGGGGATTTATCGGCCTTCAATCCCATCAATTTCCTCAACACAATTTCCCGACTAATAAAGATTTCCCTCAGTTCCTCCTCCTTACTAGACCCTCTGACCCCTTTTATATCCGAAAGGTTGTTTGTGTCCTCCTTAGTGAATACCGAACCAAAGTACTTGTTCAATTGGTCTGCCATTTCTTTGTTCCCCGTTATGACTTCCCCTGATTCTGACTGCAGGGGACCTACGTTTGTCTTTACTAACCTTTTTCTCTTTATATACCTATATGTTTTAAGGAGCGTCTTGAAGGAGGAGAGGTAGAGAAGCAGAGAGGTTTAGGCAGGGAGTTCCAGAGCTTGGGCCCAGGCAACAGAAGGCACGGCTACCAATAGTTGAGTGATTATAATCAGGGGTGCTCAGGAGGGCAGAATTAGAAAACGCAGACATCTCGTGGGGTTGTGGGGCTGGAGGAGATTACAGAGATAGGGAAGGGTGAGGCCATGGAGGGATTTGTAAACAATGATGAGAATTTGTGAAATCGAGGCGTTGCTTAACCGAAACCCAATGTAGGTCAGTGAGCACAGGGGTGATGGGTGAGCAGGACTTGGAGGGAGTCCTTTCTTGCTTCAACCATGGACTCTGATCAGCGCTCATCTGACTTCCACATACTTATAGAAACATTGGAATAGGAGTAGACTCTCGAGCCTGTTTCACCATTCAATCAGATCCTGGCTGATCTGTATCTTAACTCCATTTACCTGCCTTGGTTCCGTAACTCTTAATTGCCCTTACCTAACAGAAATCTCGGTCTAGAGATGTTCAATTTATCCCCCCAACCTCAGCAGCTTGTTGCGCGAGTGATTTCCAGTAAGTGCAACTAGCTCGGGAGCAACCAGTGACTCTGAACCTATGGTTCCCAAAGCTTTCCACCACTGGGGTTCTCCTCAGAAGTAGACTGATCCATAGAGATTGATCGCCATGACTCCATTATCATCGTATCCTGCCACTACCAGGTTGGTAGAAGGTTAACTAGATGGACCTTCAACTTTGTGTGAAGACCTGCTTCCTGACATCACCCCTGAACGGCCGAGCTCTAATTTTAAGATTATCCCCCTCTTTCTGGATTCCTCCACAAGAGGAAATAGTTTCTCTCCATCTACCCTATCAAATCCTTTAATCATCTTAAACACCTCAATTAGATCACCCCTTAATCTTCTATACTCGAGGGAATACAAGTCCAGTCTATGCATGCGTTCTTTAGCCCCGGTTTTATTCTGGTGAATCTGCGCTGCACCCACTCCGAGACCAATATACCCTCCCTGAGATGTGGTGCCCAGAACTGAACGCAGTGCTCCAGATGGGGTCTAACCAGAGCTTTATACAACTGTAGCATAACTTCTACCAATATATTTTCCAGCAGCAGTCAGTGGATAGTGATAATTTGGCTCATTTTCCCTTCCCTAGCACAAAGATTAGCCTTGTGACCTTTCGATCTGCTGGCAATTACCCATGAGACCCAGGGTGGAGGCAAATTAAGCATTTTTTTTTAAAGAGGCAGGAATATCCTTTTGAAAAGATCATTTCTTTGTAGCTCAGCTCGCCAGGCTGAGTTTACTAGCTGCTGTCACTTATTCTTACACAAAAGATCACATGACTGTCCTGAAGTGCAATCGTTCACTGCTGCGGAATGTAACAAAGTGGCTACGGTAAGACATTACAAAATGGCGTCGGTGTTAAGGGTGTAATGTAAGCACCTGTGAGAATGCTCACAGGTTTGAGAACTGTTGATGGAGGTGTCTGTGTTCCACGTTTATGTGCAGTGTATGAGGTTTCAGCCCCTTTTCCAATATTTGAAGGGGCTGTTCCTCAAATTCTGGTTGCACTTCAGTCCCACACTCCTGATCTTTGGGAATCCTGTGCAGAGGGGAGCGGGTAGGTCCGAGGGCCTCCTCGTAGGACTGCTCCTGGGCACGGCCAAGGGGGCCATCAGCCGGTCCAGGCAGCGGGCGGTCGAGGGGGTCGTTCAGCCCAACAGCCTGCCTCTCTTCCGCGGTTACACCCGAGCCAGGGTGTCCCTGGAGATGGAGCATGCGGTGTCCACCGGTACATTCGCGGCCTTCCACGAGAGGTGGGCGCCAGAGGGACTGGAGTGCATCATCACCCCCGGCAACCAAATTTTAATTTGATTTTATATGTTTTAAAGTTAATTTATTTAATTGCCGGTTTAAGTGTCCTCCTCCTTTTAGCCAGGGGGCACTTGTATAATTTGTGTTTATCCTGCCCTAAACCCCCCCCCCTCCAAAAAACACAAAAAAAACCCAAAAAAAACAAAAAAAACAAAAAAAGGGCACTTGAAAACTGTTTGGAGTGTCCCCCCCCTTTAATCAGGGGGCACTTGATTTAATGTTTGTTTTGTTTGCAACAAAATAGTTGTAGAACTGTTGATGGAGGTGTCCGTGTTCCACGTTTATGTGCAATGTGTGATGTTGCAGCCAATCTTCCAATATTTGAAGGGGCTGCTCCTCAAATTCTGGTTGCACTTCAGTCCCACACTCCTGATCTTTGGGCACCCTGTGCGGAGGGAAACGGGCAGGTCGGAAGGCCTCCTCATAGGACTGCTCCTGGGCATGGCCAAGGTGGCCATCAACCAGTCCAGGCAGCGGGCAGTCGAGGGGGTCGTTCAGCCCGACTGCTGTAAGCGGGGTGGTTGTTGTGGTCTCTATGAGGAGGTCAGGTTCCCTTCTGACCAACTTGAGCGGCTTCGAATCTCTCCCCCTCCCTTGGGTTCTGTACTCTGGATTTATTTGTGGGGGGGAGGGGTGACAAAAGTGCAGAGGACGCTGGTTTGATGCAAAGTAATACAGGCTTATTACTCTCGTAAGAAAATACACGGCCAAACTTACAATCACTCTAATAAAGAACAAGACAAGGAAAGGTACAAGGTCAAACATCTCATCACTCTAATAAAGTACCATACACTACACATTCAAAGGGGGTTGCAGTAAAATTATACCTCCCACCTCCCAATACCTAATTCTAGCTCGGTTAGACTCCAGGGCAGGGACTTACGCTGACCAATCCTTTTGATAGTTAATGGTCGATGGTGATGTTCTTCCTTCCTTCAGGACGTCAAGACTTTGAGGCTGAAGAAGTTAGTTTTACAACTGTTACGTTGGTTTCTCTCCTTATCTCTCTCACTTTGTCTCTTGTCTCTCCTCTGTTGAAAACAGGGGCAGTTATACGATTTCAGTGTTCTAATCTTGCCACCAAATCTCTTCACAAATCTTTGTATAATTTTGGCGGGCTTGGTTCTTCTTTGTAATATTTTGTCGGGCTCGTTAAAGTTGATATGTCTTGGGTGGGTTGATCTTTGAAAACTGTTTCCTGATGGATAAATTAGCTTGGTAATTGCAATGTCCTTTTGTGCTTAGTCTTTCGCATACAGGCTGGATTGGGCCTCTTTGTGATGTATATGCTGAAAATGGTTTGTCCAGACCCATGTTGATGGGGAGCTATCTCTGGGTGATACTGTGATGGTAATGTCTCTTGTGGAAGAAGATTTCCAAATACTCATTCTTCCAGACAGGTTACCTCATTCCTCACAACCAGATAGTTCCAATAATCAAGTGGGCTTCCTTTGTTCCCTAGGTCCGCCCACAGGCTTGAATTTGTCTTGTAAAAGTTCATAATTGTATTAAAGTTCGTAGTTTCTTCCATAAGCACTTTAGAGTTCCAAACTTTTCGGTAGATAGTCCCAAATTAAATTTCCTTTCGAATGAACCCAAACACAGCGGGGGGGGGGGGGGGAGCGGGTTCTGGTGAATTTTGCTCTCTGCAGTCCCCCTGCTGACACTCTACACTCCTTGAGTGTCAATCAAGGTAAGCAAAATTCCTGCTCCCGAGCATCAACCTTCCCTGCATTTATACTGGCTAAACATTACCCTGCATCCCCCGTTGAAATGCAATGCAATATACAGGTGAATACAGTCATTACAATTTGGTTAAAGCATAGAGGGGATATGATGTCCCTCTTTTACTCGGTTTTCACAGTAAAATGACGGTTATACAGTCATACACAACTTTAAGTAAAGTAAAATAAAAAACACATAGTAACACATTCTCATATCGCACAACGGTCCATAGTCAAACACGTTTTAAGTTCAGTAAAATAAAGGTACATAGTCAAAACATTTAAGTAACACTCTTACAGCATTCGTGATGTTGCAGTTTACAGCAGGTAAAATCAAACACAAATTAAACATGGAATATGGTGTCACCCCTCCCTGCGCGATTCCCAAGTTTGGTCAAGGAGCATATAACACCCTTTGGTGCCTGACTTGATGTTCTCTGCATTTCACTCAGCAAATGAGACACCATAAGTAAAGTATAATCGCGAGTTGACAAATAACTAAAGTGTGGGAAGCGATTCGGATCCAGACTGGGACTTCTATATTTCTGAAAAGGTCCCACCAAGGCGGAATGGTGATCTCAAGAATCATTTTCCCTATCTCAATGGTTTTCTGTTCTAGAGTATAGAAGTGTTTTTGTGAGATAATTACAGCTTTTAGCAGAGCGGTAAGATGTTCGGGTAGAGGGGGAATTGCATAGCCAAAATGTACAACATAATCCTGCAGGTTTGTAATGTTTTCCTTCACAGTGAGGTGGACAGTGGAGGGTTCAGGAATGGGGACAATCCGTTCCTGGGCCACTTGAACTGATGCCTCAGGTTTGAAGCAAAAACTGCTGTCCCTTACCGGACACCAGAAGTGTCCGTGTTGGTAGTGGGGTGCACTGGTGGTGACACAATATGTCCCACCCCCTATGTATGCTACCTGTGGAGGGACATGATCTTGTGCCATTACCTCCATGGTACAGTTAATAGGCTGTGTGCCAGCAGCTTTAAACCCACACTGTGACTTTGAATGGGCACTCAAGTACTGGAGACACAGTATTACGTGTGTACCCCAGCTCCGGCACCCGGAGAGGTCAGTATCCGCTACAGCGTGCTCCCACTTTATGACATAGGGTGGGACCGCTGCGAAACTAATGTGTGCACCTCCCTGAATAACTCCAATGTTCTCCACCCAGTATACCGGTGCGGGTCGGGCTGTCCCACCCATGACCGGCATCCTTAATACTATCCCCATAATGGTGTGGTTAGATTTCCCCACAGTCTACTGGGGCAGGGTAGGCTTCAAAGGCTAGGCGGAGCAGACACGGGCTTAGTGAATTGCTGTACAGGTGGAGGGCTGTGAGGTGCTTGTTCCTGATCCAAGAGGGGACTACACCTTGTTTTAAATCCTCCAGGTTGTTGCGGCCCTCGCCCAACAACCATGCCCCATACAATGCTCACACCTCGTTCTGTGCATTCTGGTCCAAAGTGTTTCTATCCTCCCGTATAAGTGCATTCACTGCCTGTGCATGTATTTCCAGCTCAGCCACTATTTCCTTTAAATGGACAGTCATAGCATGGTCCTCGTGTAGTTCTGATCCTACTACGGTATTCTCCTGTTTCAGGATTTTTCTCAATTGGGTCTTTAAACTGTTTATCTGTGTTTGCAGCTCTATGTCATCTAGACTATTTATTACAGAGGATGCTGTATTGTAGGTAGTGAAAACGTTGTTTATGATTCCCCTTCGAGGACTTCCTGAGCCTATGGTGTCCCTAGCGTTTAGGGTGTATAGGTCTGCTTTGTCCACATTTCCAAAGTCTAACTCATAAAATTTCTTGAACATGTCTCTAAGTCGGGCCTGGTATAGCAGCTCTGTTTCCTTCAGACACCATGCAGGCAGGTGTACCTGGTAAGGTTTAATATTACTGAAGCTACTGCATAATGTATCCCCTAATATAAAACCTTTTCGGTCGGTACCAATACTAATCCGTTCCCAGGTCCCTTGGTGGTGGTAGGACACCTTTCTATTACTGTGCGTATTGGCGGGGTTGTGGGCAGGGGTTTCTTAATGTGTGCTCTTAGTTCGGTGGCGTTAATTGGGAGTGGGGAATGTGGGACCACGCACCCGTGTAGGCTAGAATCCCACCCCATCCCTTCCCCTTCATCTTGCCATTGCCTGGCGAAGACGATCGATATGCCTGCGGGACAAATACTCTCTGATCCCCACATGCAAACATAAATTCCTTGTTCGGATTCCCACCTTTTGTCCCAACACACTTTTACTCCTCCCCGTGTCCCCGTGATGGTGCGGTACGTATCATTACCGAGTCTTTCCCAGTCCGATTCTTGGTCCCATGCGTCCTTGCTGAGTTTTCTGAGCCACCACCATCTTCCCAGGGGAATTTGTCCTTTGCAAGTCAAACACACACGTTTTCCCTCTGTTACACTGACTCGGGCAGCGATGATCCGTATCCGGGGGCATGGAAGTGAGGCCTCCCCGTAGATAAAGCCTTGCTGGCTGGAGTAGCGGGTAGAATTAGATCCCAGCCACCCTGGCCATCTTCCCTCGTGGGCGTAAACGGTGAGTTCTTCCACGTCTCGGGGGCCGCCCCCGGCGGTTACGATCGGTGCTCTCCCTCCTGAACACCCGTAAATGAGGGATTCTTCCACGTCTCCTCGGTCGCTGCTGCTCATCCCTATCAGGGTGAGCAGGAACAGGATCCTTTCCATACTGCTCTCTTTCCTGTAGGGCCACATGAAACAGATTGTCTAGCCCTGAGAAATCTCTCTAGCTTGACAAAGGTGACCGAGTTCCAAATTTGGGCTCATAGTCTTTAGTTGACTGACTGTCTTATTCAGTTCCTTGTGGACTGATTGCTTTTAACTTTATCTCACAGTCGTTCTGCTTGTTATCTTACCGGTGCTTCCTTAATAGCCATACCGGTAGATTCTTCTTACTCCCGGGTATTACTCTTTTAACAGCTGCACAGGTAGATTCTTTTCCTTAGCCCAGTTAACTAATACATATATACTTACCATTACACAGATAAATCTTCCACTATTCTAAACTTATTCACTAAACATACTTAAATTCATATTGCTAAACATCCTTAAATTCACAACGCTATATATGTACATCTCGTCTCCGAGTGGCCAGGTTAATTCCTGCCTTCTCTCTTTCTTCTTCTCCCCCTGGGTGTCCAGTGAGGTAGGTGATAGGTCGGTCTGCACCGTCCAACCCTAAGTACCCTGACCGGACGTGGGTTTGAGTCCCACACTATTGGGGGAACATCCCCTCCGGTGCTGCAGCACACCGCTCCTTTGGGGATGGCTGCCTGGTTCCTTTCCTCCCCTGGGGATTCTGCCTGGTCGAGGGCTACGGGCTGGGGACTCTCAGTTGGTGGCTGTTCCACCGCTATCCCTTCTGGGGGTCCCTCGTTGCCCAAGGCTACTGGCAAGGGTGTCCCTGCTCGTGGGCTGGTCTCTGACCTTAGGTGCCCTTTTGCGGCTGGTCCCTTTCCTGGGGCTGAACCATTCAAATTGGGGCGCTGGTGACCATGGTGTCTTTGGTCGTGGTGTGCAGGGAGTCCTTCTGAAGGCTCCGGCTGCGGGGGGTGCGTCCGAGTCCCAAATGATTGGGGGACAGCTCCTCCAGTAACACAGTCCACCGCCCCTCGAGGTACAGTCTGTGGGTCTGTCACGTCCCCTGTGGGACTTCCACAGTCGGGGGCTGTTGGCTGGGGGTCCCTATCTTTAATGCAGTTTACAGGTTTTGGCTATTCCTTACGTTTAGCTGCTGCCCCTGGGTTGAAAAGTTTGCACTGATTTATGTGGAACCACTTTGTTCGGCGGGGCATTTTTATGGCATAGACCATGGGGCTTGCCTTGTCGACAATGTGGTACGGTCCCATGTACAGTGCCTCAAAGACCCATACACTAACGTAGTTCCTTACCATGACCTGGTCCCCTATCTCCCACTCGTGGTGTTTGCGGGGTTCTAGCAGCAGTCGGTTGCTCCGATGCTGTTTTCCCATGTTGTTAGCAGCCTGCCAGTGAACCTGTTTAGGGTGTTCAAACACATTCCTGACAAAGCTGCCCCAGTTTGCTTCCCTAAGCTGACCTTCCGTGAGTACCGGGGCTAACACATGGGTGGGTGTTCGCATGGCTCTGCCGGTCATGAGCTCGTACGGTGAGTACCCCGTGCTCTTCGACTGGATGGCCCAGATCCCCATGAGGACCAGTGGCAGGACCTCTACCCACCCTTTGGGTGAGTCCCCTGTCTCTTTGCGCAGCCTTTCTTTGATGGTGCGGTTTAAATGCTCCACAGACCCGGATGACTGTGGGTTGTGGGCGACATGCCATTTCCCTTTGATGCCAATTACCTTAAGGGTCTCCTGCATCACCTGCCCGGTGAAGTGGCTCCCTTGGCCGGACTCCACGTATTGTGGTAGTCGCCATCGAGAGAACACTTCTCTGACCAGGATCCTAGCTGTTCCCAAGGAAGTGGCTATTCGGCATGGAAAGGCTTCCACCCATTTGGTGAATACATCCACCAATACTAGGCAGTACTTGTAACCTCCCTGGGCAGTAGGTAGGGGCCCGATGTAATCAATTTGGATCGACTGCCACTCTTGGTCCCTCTACCCTCCTGATATGTCCCATAGACACCTTTCTATCCTGGGGGTTAGGGTTGTTGGCCACGCACACCAGACAGCTAGCACAGAACTCGCGGATGTCTTCTCTGAGTCCTGGCCACCACCCTGCCTGTTCCACTCATTGCCAAGTGGTCTCAGGTCCGGGGTGTCCTGCTCCTGGACCCTCGTGGGCCAGCTGGAGGAATTCTCTCCGGTGTTGTTCCGGTACTACCCATTGCTCCCCTCCTGAACAGCATGCCTTCTTTAATGGCAATTGCAGCTGTGCCGTACGGGCTGTCTACCCTTTCCCCTTTTGCTAGCATGTTCAGGACAGTTTTGAGGACAGGGTCTTGTGTCTGGACCATTTTTAGGTCCGGGGGCAAAGCTATCCCTGCCTTCCCTGTCGTCCCTAACCTCCCCCTGACTGCTGCGATGGGCCCTGGGTTGTACGGATCCCAGAGCTTGCCCGTGCGGGCCCTCTGCTTGGCTAATATGTCAGCCTGCTGGTTTCCCTCACTACGGGGTTCTGTGGTGGAATGTGCCTTCGCCTTATGAATATAGATATTCCCTTCCTCCTCTACGGCTTTCATGATCTTTTCCAGTAGGGGCTTAATTGCCAGGGGTCTCCCATCTATGGATGTGTATCCGCTGTGGGACCAGATAGCCAGGTACTCCGTACACGAATTGCATGTGTACATACTGTCCGAGCAAATGGGGTAGGGAATTCTTCGGGGTGTGTGACTACATACACCACCGCAGACAGTTCAGCGTGCTGGGCGCTCATAGTACTGGGGAGATTAATCGTCAGGGCAATGCCTGCCTCGGGGTCATAAACTCCGCAGCCTGTGAGTCGTTCACCCGCAGATACCGTGCTTGAACCGTCCACATAGATCTCTCGGCCTGTGGGGTGTAACCCAGCCCGAAAGCCGATGTTAATTTCCCATACCCCTTCTACAGAGCACCGGTGGGCTGTCCCTGGATAAATCATGTTGGCTGCAAGTCTTGGCTCGCAGAGACCCTTTATCCTTAGGTCCATTTGAGAGAGGAGCAGGGTCCACCGAGCAATGCGGGCACTGCTCACTGTCCCGTCCTTGATTCTCCTGTTGAGGAGCATTTGTGTGGGCGTATGGTGGATAAGGAATGTGATAGGCGACCCGCCTGTGAAGATCAGTGACCTTTTCAGCGAGTGGCTAGGAGGTGCTCACAGTTGGAGTACCCCTTCTCCACGTCCATGAGTATCCTGGAGGAATAGACCACTGGTCTCAGCCGGCCATGATGCTCTTGGAGCACTTTTGCACTCAGGCTGTCCCCACTGGCTGCTACCTCCAGGAAAAACTCTTTACCCCCATCTATGGCCCCTAGAGCTGGCGCGGTCTGCAGGTCTTTCTTGAGTTGGATCAATGCTGCCTCGCAACCTTTGTCCCATTCCCACTCCACTCCCTTGTGTAGGAGTGGAAGCAGAGGGGCTGCTGTGTCTGCATAATCCTCAATGAAATCTCTGCAGTACCCGGTTAGCCCTAGAAAAGATCTTACTCCTGTTACTTGTGTTGGGGGCGGGTAACTTCTGCACTGCTTCCCTTCTAGCTTTGTCTATGGCTCTCTCCCCAGCGCGCACAGCCAGTCCCAGGAATTTTACTTCCTTCAGGCCGATCTGTGCCTTCTTGGGGTTTACTTTAAATCCCTCTTCTTTCAGCAATTCCAGCAGCTCAGCCAGCAGTGGGCCATGCTCCTCCCCCTCATCTGTGAACAGAAGCAGGTCATCTACATACTGTACTAATTGCTGGGGTCTGCTGAAACTCTTTAAACAGTTGGCCATACACTGATGGAAAATAGTGGGGCTGTTGTGGAAGCCCTGAGGGAGACAGTTCCAAGTGTATTGCTGTCCTTTAAAGGTAAAAGCAAACTTGTACTGATCTTCCTTTCTTAAAGGTATGGACCAGAACCCGTTGGAAATATCCAGCACTGTGAAGGTAGTCACGGAGGCTGGGATACTTCCAATGAGGTCGGTGACAGCAGCAACAGTGGGTGCACAGGCGATGATGTTACGGTTGAGTACTCGATAGTCCACCGTGGCTCTCCAGGAGTTGTCCGGTTTCCTAACCGGCCACAATGGAGAGTTCACATGGGTAGCTATTGGTCTCAATACCCCCTGTTTAACCAGAAAACCCAAGGCTGTTTCCATGTCTGCCTCCGCCTCCCTGGGGAAGTTGTACTGTTTCTGTGGTCGGGTCATGGGGTCCCCATTTATACTAACCTCGACCCCATTTATTCTCACAGTCGTGTTTGTGAGTGGCAAAAGCTGCAAGGTTTTTCCTCACATATTCTTGATATTCTACAGGGGTGTTACTGACCAGTGATTCAAGGTCGTAACCCTCCTTTGGTTTCATGGTGCACACCATCCCTTTTCCCTGTTTTCCCGGGATAACCATCACCTCACTCTCCTGTCCCATACAGACTGACCCCCAAAGACAGTGGTTTCTTAAATCCACTAGGATCCTGTGGCCTAGGATTAAGTCGGCCCCCAGGATCCCTCTCCCTTCCTGCTCCCACTTCATCAGGACACAAGTCCACTTAGTGTGGAGTGTACCTAAATGAATGGAGAGCGGAATGGAGAATGAGCCAGTCGGTTCAGTGCCTGTGAAACCCACCAAGCTGTAGGGGACCCCGTTAGACAGAGGTGAGGCGATGGGATTAGCTGTATAGACAAGGGTGCTTGAGGTACCGGTGTCCAGCAGGTAAGTCCCTTTCACCTTTTCCACTTCCATCTGTACGGTCGGTCTCCCCCACGCATCATACTCGAGGGCACACAGGTGGACAGGCTGTGTCTGTCCTCGTCACGGTTTTGGTTGGGAGGGGGCAGATGGGATTTCGGTACTGGTGGCGGTGGCTACCTTTCCAGGGCTATCTAACATGGCGCGGAGCACAGTTAAAAAGGTCTCAAACGAGTGGGGAGGGACTGGCTTATCTGTCTCGGTATTTTGGGCAGGGGCTGGAGAATTCTTTCCTGCGCGATTCTTCCAAGGATTTTTACAACCCCTTCTCCAGTGCCCACTCTTTCCGCACCCAAAGCAGGTACGTTTTGTATTGGAGGAGTTGCCCCCCTCATGGCGCCATTCACTCTTGTCTTGGTTAGGTCGGATTTCGTGAACCCTTCCCTGTTGTGGGTGCTCTTCTGTCCCTCTGCCGTTGCTGTAAGCTAGGGTCAGTTGCCTAAGCACTCCCTGTTCTGTGGCTTGGGGATCTCTGGGGTCGAACCAGGCCTCAGCCTTGGTTCTTATTCTGGGTAAACTGTTAGCTACTAGGCTTCGGAGCCAGTGTGCTAATTCATCCGGGTTTAAGTGATCTCTGTCTATGTCCCCTCGACAGGCGCTTTTGTACACTGGCCACAGTCGGTCTGCGAAAGCCTGTGGGGTTTCCCCTGTGAGCTACACCATTTTGTCTACTCTAGAGAAGGGACTCACGTCATTGCAGCCCATAGCTTCTAAAATGTCCTTTTGGATGACAGCAAGTGTTTTCTGTCCTCTTTTGCTCTCAGTAGAGAGGCACTGGTACAGTTTGCTGTCTAGAGATAGGAGAAGCATCTTTGCCATTTCTGCATCATCCACCCATTAAAATCCCCTGTCTGTTCCACTTCCACAAAGTGAACCAAGGTGTCTCCCTTTGGAGTTAGCTTTCCCAGGCTTATCATAGCCCTAAGCTGGTGGGGAGTGTGGGGGACCACAAACTGACTTTTCAGGGGCCCTGAACCCCCGTTAAGTGTTGGCGGGCCAAACTTCTGTTGCCAGACTGGGCACATTGACCCTGGTTCTGGCTCTCCCTGTTCTGGCTCGCCTCCCTCTCCTCCCTGCAGCCAAGCCGAGCTGAAACTCAGTGCTACAGGTGGTGGTGGTTCACTATCCCTGTCCGCCCCGCAACTGATTTGCCCCTCCTGCTGCTGAACCGGTGTAGTCACCGCTGCCACAGGTAGTGGCCAGGTAGTTTCCTCCTTCACTTCCAGGTTGACCTGGGGCGTACCCGGGCTTATTAGGCAAACCATGCCTTTTGCCTTGGACAGAGCAAGGTTTAAACTTTTAATTTGTTGCTGGCAGGGACCGTGGTCTCCCGATTCAAACCCATTAGTGCTAGCTACTTTATACACTGCTTGCACATCTTTTAATCTTTCCTGGAGCTCTTTTACTTGTCGGGTGAGGTGAGTGCTTTCCTCCCTCAGTAACTTTTCATTACTTTTGGCCTCGGTAACCTGACATTGAAAATAGTCCTGACTGTTTTTAAACCTTTCCATTATTTGGATCCTTTCCTGTTTTAGCTTACGGAGATCTCCTGATAATCTTTCTTCTGCCATAACCCTTTCCTGATAGTTCTCTGCGCATTCCCATAACTCTGCCCGGAATGTTTCATTCATTCTGTCTAGCTGTTGGACCTGTCGCTGTAGACAGACCAACCAAATTGCTTTCTCTACTGCTTCTTTGTGATCTTTACTTGCTGTCCACTGGGCTGCAGCATCAGCCGGACGCTCAACGCACAATAGACTAAGCACCCATTCCTTAGTTACATTCACTTTCTTATACACATAGGAGGAAATCCTCTCTTCCATTTTGGTTCTTTGCCCAAAACCAGCACTCTCTACATCACACCCCGTGTACAAGAGTCCTATCACCATTTTGTAAGGGGGGTGTGTGTTGTGGTCTCTATGAGGGGGTCAAGTTCCCTTCTGACCAACTTGAGCGGTTTCGAATCGCTCCCCCTCCCTTGGGTTCTGTACTCTGGATTGATTTGGGGGGTGTGACACAAGTGCAGAGTACGCTGGTTTGATGCAAAGAACTTTGGTTTTATTATAGTCAAAGTAATACAGGCTTATTACTCTAGTAAGAAAATACATGGCCAAACTTACAATCACTCTAATAAAGAACAAGACAAGGAAAGGTACAAGGTCAAACTTACAATCACTCTAATAAAGTATGATACACTACACATTCAAAGGGGGTTGCAGTAAAATTATACCTCCCACCTCCCAATACCTAATTCTAGCTCGGTTAGACTCCAGGGCAGGGACTTATGCTTACCAATCCTTTTGATAGTTAATGGTCGATGGTGATGTTCTTCCTTCCTTCAGGACTTCAAGACTTCGAGGCTGAAGAAGTTAGTTTACAACTGTTACGTTGGTTTCTCTCCTTATCTCTCTCACCTTGTCTCTTGTCTCTCCTCTGTTGAAAACTGGCCAGTTATACAATTTCAGAGTTCTAATCTTGCCACCAAATCTCTTCACAAACCTTTGTATAATTTTTGCAGGCTTCGTTCTTCTTTGTAATATTTTGTCGGGCTCGTTAAAGTTGATATGTCTTGGGTGGGTTGACCTTCGAAAAACTGTTTCCTGATGGATAAATTAGTTTGGTAATTGCAATGTCCTTTTGTGCTTAGTCTTTCGCATACAGGCTGGATTGGGCCTCTTTGTGATGTATATGCTAAAATGGTTTGTCCAGACCCATGTTGATAGGGAGCCACCTCTGGGTGATTTGTGATGGTAATGTCTCTTGTGGAGGAAGATTTCCAAATACTCATTCTTCCAGACAAGTTACCTCAGTCCTCACACCCAGACAGTTCCAATAATCAAGTGGGCTTCCTTTGTTCCCTAGATCCACCCACAGGCTTGAATTTGTCTTGTAAAAGTTCATAATTGTATTAAAGTTCGTAGTTTCTTCCATAAGCACTTTAGAGTTCCAAACTTTTCGGTAGATAGTCCCAAATTAAATTTCCTTTCGAATGAGCTCAAACACAGGGGGGGGCGGGGGGGGTGGAGTTCTGGTGAATTTTGCTCTCTGCACAGCCTGCCTCTCTTTTGCGGTTACATCCGAGCCAGGGTGTCCCTGGAGATGGAGCGCGCGGTATCCACCGGTACGCTCGTGGCCTTCCGCGAGAGGTGGGCACCGGAGGGACTGGAATGAATCATCACCCCCGGTAACCAAATTTTAATTTGATCCATTAACGCCAAAAGTTTAATTGGTTTATTTTGTCGGTTTTAGTGCCCCCCCTCCTCCTTTAATCAGGGGGCACTTGATTTAGGTTCTACCAAAATAGTTGCAGAACTGTTGAGTTGGGAGTGGCTTAGCCAGTCACGTGATGCTCAATAGGCTCATTAAAACTTCAGCCAATTGTGTTCGGGGGATCCACGATGAGGCAGGTGGTTGTGAGCCTAGTGGATGAACTGGTTATGTGTAGTGTGATTGTTTAACCTTTGCTAATCGATAAACTAGTTCTTAATAGCAACGTGTTGTTATGAATTCTTAAGCAAAGAACCCGTGAAGCAAATAAATTACAGAGGGCCACAGGTTGGTACAGCTGAGTGCCTCCCCCACCCTCCACAATTAACCTGCAGCTTTAGTTCCCGATCTTAAGCAACCCATACTAGGGAAGTCTCGATCAGGGGTGAGGGTGGGAGGGGAGGAAGAGGGGTGGGGAGGGGCTGGAGTGCAATCATCTGAAAGCAGTGCTTCTGTACATAAACCCAAGCCAGCGGTGAAATGTGGGAGACAGCAAGATGCACAAGTGCCCCGATAAATCAAAGTACAAAGAGCTAATAGGAAAGATAGAGAGAAAATAAGCAACGATCCATGCCAGCATTGTGGATTGGAGTTGGCATCTTACCACTGAGAACGAAACGATTAGATACAACCAGAATATTAAAACAAGCACCACTTCTCAAAAGCCACTATAACACTTGTCCCCTCCCCCTCTGCTCAGCCGCTGTAGGTCAAAGGCCAGGACTAGGAGGAGGCAGGCTGCTTAAATGTGGGTAGGACTGGTGATTAAATTAATGTTAGATCACATTCCCGGGCATAATTAGTTTATTTCCTTCATTGAAATGGATTCTTAAAGGAAATAATCAGTTCAGTCTTTAGAAAAGCTCTGACATCTCAAGGAGTCATGTGCTTCATCCAGAAGTCAAATGATTGTGAGGCTTTCCTATGATAGACAAACTAGTTTGGGACAATTATACTCGCTGCAATTCAGTGATTGTTCTGCAGAACCCCCCGTCTGGGAAGCAAGAAGGTATATCTTCTTTTCTTGGTGCTGGTGTAAGCCACGACTCAGTAGGTAGCACTCTCGGCTCTGAGTCAGAAGGTAGCGGTTTCAAGTCCCAAGCACAACATCTCGGCTGGCACTACAGTGCAGAACTGAGGGAGTGCTGCACTGTCGGAGGTGCAGAACTGAGGGAGCGCTGCACTGTCGGAGGTGCAGAACTGAGGGAGTGCTGCACTGTCGGAGGTGCAGAACTGAGGGAGTGCTACACTGTCAGAGGTGCAGAACTGAGGGAGTGCTGCACTGTCGGAGGTGCAGACCTGAGGGAGTGCTGCACTGTCGGGGGTGCAGAACTGAGGGAGTGCTGTACTGTCGGAGGTGCAGACCTGAGGGAGTGCTGCACTGTCGGGGGTGCAGAACTGAGGGAGTGCTGCACTGTCGGAGGTGCAGACCTGAGGGAGTGCTGCACTGTCGGGGGTGCAGAACTGAGGGAGTGCTGTACTGTCGGAGGTGCAGACCTGAGGGAGTGCTGCACTGTCGGGGGTGCAGAACTGAGGGAGTGCTGCACTGTCGGGGGTGCAGAACTGAAGGAGTGCTGCACTGTCGGAGGTGCAGACCTGAGGGAGTGCTGCACTGTCGGGGGTGTAGACCTGAGGGAGTGCTGCACTGTCGGGGGTGCAGAACTGAAGGAGTGCTGCACTGTCGGAGGTGCAGACCTGAGGGAGTGCTGCACTGTCGGGGGTGTAGACCTGAGGGAGTGCTGCACTGTCGGAGGTGCAGAACTGAAGGAGTGCTGCACTGTCGGAGGTGCAGAACTGAGGGAGTGCTGTACTGTCGGAGGTGCAGACCTGAGGGAGTGCTGCACTGTCGGGGGTGCAGAACTGAGGGAGTGCTGCACTGTCGGGGGTGCAGAACTGAGGGAGTGCTGTACTGTCGGAGGTGCAGACCTGAGGGAGTGCTGCACTGTCGAAGGTGCTGTCTTTCGGATGAGATGTTAAACGAAGCCCTCTCAGCTGGATGAAAAAGTTCCCATGACACTATTTCGTAGGAGTCCTTCATGATGTCCTGACTAATATTTAACCCTCTACCAACATAACTAAAACAGATAATCTAGCCATGATCACATTCCTGTTTTTGGGGTCTTGATGTATGCAGATTAGCATCTGTGTTTCCTACATTTCAACAGTGACAACACTTCAAAAGTACTTCATTGGCTGTAAAGCACTCTGGGACGTCCTGAGGTGGTGAAAGGCACGAAAGACGCAAGTCTTCTTTTCTTTGAAATGGCTGGACCGCAGCACAGCGAGAAATGTTTGCTCACATAGTCCGCTTGGGGAGCTCCCTTTCAGGTCCCCCAGAGTCGGCACACGTTGAGTACTTAAGGTGAGCTCCTGGCTTGAGGCTGGGGGCTCATCCATTAAGGGCAGGGATGAAACCAGCACAGCGTCTGCAACTTCGGGAGCTCCACGCCACAGTTAAAGGGGTGCGACCGCTTATAGGCAAGTGGCCACATATGGGGACAAATACTTTTCCAGCACCTCCTCAGGGTGTGCGAAGGACATCAACTGCTTTCTCAGACTTTCCAAAGGCTAAAAAAAGTGGCTGGCAAATAAAAAAAGGAACCAATGCAATCCAAAATGAATGAGGAAGCCTAAAATGGAATCTGTGGGCAAGAGATTGAGCAGAGGTCGGAGCCCAGGAGCAGAGGTCGGGACCCAGGAGCAGAGGTCGGGGCCCAGGAGCAGAGGTCGGGGCCCAGGGCAGAGGTCGGAGCCCAGGAGCAGAGGTCGGGGCCCAGGAGCAGAGGTCAAGGCCCAGGAGCAGAGGTCGGGGCCCAGGAGCAGAGGTCGGAGCCCAGGAGCAGAGGTCGGGGCCCAGGAGCAGAGGTCGGGGCCCAGGAGCAGACGTCGGGGCCCAGGAGCAGAGGTCGGGGCCTAGGAGCAGAGGTCGGGACCCAGGAGCAGAGGTCGGGGCCCAGGAGCAGAGGTCGGGGCCCAGGAGCAGAGGTCGGGGCCCAGGAGCAGAGGTCGGGGCCCAGGAGCAGAGGTCGGGGCCCAGGAGCAGACGTCGGGGCCCAGGAGCAGAGGTCGGGGCCTAGGAGCAGAGGTCGGGACCCAGGAGCAGAGGTCGGGGCCCAGGAGCAGAGGTCGGGGCCCAGGAGCAGAGGTCGGGGCCCAGGAGCAGAGGTTGGGGCCCAGGAGAGGAGCGAGGTCGGGACGCAGTAGCGGAGCGAGGTCGGGGCCCAGGAGCAGAGGTCGGGGCCCAGGAGCAGAGGTCGGGGCCCAGGAGCAGAGGTCGGGGCCCAGGAGAGGACGAGGTCGGGACACAGTAGCGGAGCGAGGTCGGGATCCAGGAGCAGAGGTCAGGGCCCAGGAGCAGAGCGAGGTCGGGGACCAGCAGTGGAGCGAGGTCGGGGCCCAGGAGCAGAGGTTGGGCCCAGGAGCAGAGCGAGGTCGGGGCCCAGGAGCAGAGGTCGGGGCCCAGGAGCAGAGGTCGGGGCCCAGGAGAGGAGCGAGGTCGGGACACAGTAGCGGAGCAAGGTCGGGATCCAGGAGCAGAGGTCAGGGCCCAGGAGCAGAGCGAGGTCGGGGTCCAGCAGTGGAGCGAGGCCGGGGCCCAGGAGCGAGGTCAAGGCCCAGGAGCAGCGAGGTTCAGGTCCAAGAGCTGAGCGAGTTCGGGCCCAGGAGCAGAGCGAATTCGGGGTCCAGGAGAGGCGAGGTCAGGGCCCAGGAGCAAGGTCAAGTCCCAAGAGCGAGGTCAAGGCCCAGGAGCAAGGTCAAGGCCCAGGAGTGGAGCGAGGTCAAGGCCCAGGAGCGAGGTCAAGGCCCAGGAGCGAGGTCAAGGCCCAGAAGTGGAGCGAGGTCAAGGCCCAGGTGCGAGGTCAAGGCCCAGGAATGGGGCGAGGTTGGTGCCCAGGAGCGGGACGAGGTTGGGGCCCAGAAGCGAGATCAAAGCACAGGAGCAGAGCGAGGTCAAGGCCCAGGAGCGGGGCGAGGTTGGGGCCCAGGAGCGAAATCAAGGCCCAGGAGCGGGGCGAGGTTGGGGCCCAGGAGCGAGACCAAGGCCCAGGAGCGGGGTGAGGTTGGGGCCCAGGAGCGAGATCAAGGCCCAGGAGCAGGGCGAGGTTGGGGCCCAGGAGCGAGATCAAGGCCCAGGAGCGGGGCGAGGTTGGGGCCCAGGAGTGAGATCAAGGCCCAGGAGCGGGGCGAGGTTGGAGCCCAGGAGCGAGATCAAGGCCCAGGAGCGGGGCGAGGTTGGGGCCCAGGAGCGAGATCAAGGCCCAGGAGAGGGGCGAGGTTGGGGCCCAGGAGCGAGATCAAGGCCCAGGAGCGGGGCGAGGTTGGGGCCCAGGAGCGAGATCAAGGCCCAGGAGCGGGGTGAGGTTGGGGCCCAGGAGCGAGATCAAGGCCCAGGAGCGGGGCGAGGTTGGGGCCCAGGAGCGAGATCAAGGCCCAGGAGCGGGGCGAGGTTGGAGCCCAGGAGCGAGATCAAGGCCCAGGAGCGGAGCGAGGTCAAGGCCCAGGAGCGGGGCGAGATTGGAGCCCAGGAGCGAGATCAAGGCCCAGGAGCGGGGCGAGGTTGGGGCCCAGGAGCGAGATCAAGGCCCAGGAGCGGAGCGAGGTTGGGCCCCAGGAGCGAGATCAAGGCCCAGGAGCGGGGTGAGGTTGGAGCCCAGGAGCGAGATCAAGGCCCAGGAGCGGGGCGAGGTTGGGGCCCAGGAGCGAGATCAAGGCCCAGGAGCGGGGTGAGGTTGGGGCCCAGGAGCGAGATCAAGGCCCAGTAGCGAGGTGAGGTTGGGGCCCAGGAGCGAGATCAAGGCCCAGGAGCGGGACGGGGTTGGGACCCAGGAGCGGCGAGGTTGGGGCCCAGGAGCGGAGCGAGGTCAATGCCCAGGAGCGAGGTCGGGGCACAGGAGCGAGGTTGGGACCCAGGAGCAGTGGGGTTGGCGCCCAGGAGCGGTGAGGTCGGGGCCCAGGAGCGAGTTCGGGACCGAGGATCAGTGGGGTCGGGGCCCAGGAGCGAGGTCGGGGCCCAGGAGCGAGGTCGGGACCGAGGATCAGTGGGTTCGGGGCACAGGAGCGAGGTCGGGACCGAGGAGCAGTGGGGTCGGGGCCCAGGAGCGAGGTCGGGGCCCGGGAGCGAGGTCGGGACCGAGGAGCAGTGGGGTCGGGGCACAGGAGCGAGGTCGGGACCGAAGAGCAGTGGGGTCGGGGCACAGGAGTGAGGTCGGGGCCCAGGAGTGAGGTCGGGACCGAGGAGCAGTGGGGTCGGGGCCCAGGAGCGAGGTCGGGACCGAGGAGCAGTGGGGTCGGGGCCCAGGAGTGAGGTCGGGGCCCAGGAGCGAGGTCGGGACCGAGGAGCAGTGGGGTCGGGGCCCAGGAGTGAGGTCGGGACCGAAGAGCAGTGGGGTCAGGGCACAGGAGCGAGGTCGGGGCCCAGGAGCGAGGTCGGGACCGAGGAGCAGTGGGGTCGGGGCACAGGAGCGAGGTCGGGGCCCAGGAGCGAGGTTGGGACCGAGGAACAGTGGGGTCGGGGCCCAGGAGCGAGGTCAGGACCGAAGAGCAGTGGGGTCGGGGCACAGGAGCGGTGAGGTCGGGGCCCAGGAGCGAAGTCGGGATCGAGGAGCAGTGGGGTCGGGGCCCAGGAACGAGGTCAAGGCCCAGGAGCGGTGAGGTCAGGGCCCAGGAGCGGACCGAGGTCAAGGCCCAGGAGCGGTGAGGTCGGGGCCCAGGAGCGGACCGAGGTCAAGGCCCAGGAGCGGTGAGGTCGGGGCCCAGGAGCGGACCGAGGTCAAAGCCCAGGAGCGGTGAGGTTGGGGCCCAGGAGCGAGATCAAGGCCCAGGAGCGGGACGGGGTTGGGGCGCAGGAGCGGTGAGGTCGGGGCCCAGGAGCGGAGCGAGGTCAATGCCCAGGAGCGAGGTCGGGGCCCAGGAGCGAGGTTGGGACCCAGGAGCAGTGGGGTTGGCGCCCAGGAGCGGTGAGGTCGGGGCCCAGGAGCGAGGTCGGGACCGAGGAGCAGTGGGGTCGGGGCCCAGGAGCGAGGTCGGGGCCCAGGAGCGAGGTCGGGACCGAGGAGCAGTGGGGTCGGGGCCCAGGAGCGAGGTCGGGGCCCAGGAGCGAGGTCGGGACCGAGGAGCAGTGGGGTCAGGGCCCAGGAGCGAGGTCGGGACCGAAGAGCAGTGGGGTCGGGGCACAGGAGCGGTGAGGTCGGGGCCCAGGAGCGAAGTCGGGACCGAGGAGCAGTGGGGTCGGGGCCCAGGAGCGGTGAGGTCGGGGCCCAGGAGCGAGGTCGGGGCCCAGGAGCGAGGTTGGGACCGAGGAGCAGTGGGGTCGGGGCCCAGGAGCGAGGTCGGGGCCCAGGAGCGAGGTTGGGACCGAAGAGCAGTGGGGTCGGGGCCCAGGAGCGAGGTCGGGACCGAAGAGCAGTGGGTCGGGGCACAGGAGCGGTGAGGTCGGGGCCCAGGAGCGAAGTCGGGATCGAGGAGCAGTGGGGTCGGGGCCCAGGAACGAGGTCAAGGCCCAGGAGCGGTGAGGTCAGGGCCCAGGAGCGGACCGAGGTCAAGGCCCAGGAGCGGTGAGGTTGGGGCCCAGGAGCGAGATCAAGGCCCAGGAGCGGGACGGGGTTGGGGCGCAGGAGCGGTGAGGTCGGGGCCCAGGAGCGGAGCGAGGTCAATGCCCAGGAGCGAGGTCGGGGCCCAGGAGCGAGGTTGGGACCCAGGAGCAGTGGGGTTGGCGCCCAGGAGCGGTGAGGTCGGGGCCCAGGAGCGAGGTCGGGACCGAGGAGCAGTGGGGTCGGGGCCCAGGAGCGAGGTCGGGGCCCAGGAGCGAGGTCGGGACCGAGGAGCAGTGGGGTCGGGGCCCAGGAGCGAGGTCGGGGCCCAGGAGCGAGGACGGGACCGAGGAGCAGTGGGGTCAGGGCCCAGGAGCGAGGTCGGGACCGAAGAGCAGTGGGGTCGGGGCACAGGAGCGGTGAGGTCGGGGCCCAGGAGCGAGGTTGGGACCGAAGAGCAGTGGGGTCGGGGCCCAGGAGCGAGGTCGGGACCGAAGAGCAGTGGGGTCGGGGCACAGGAGCGGTGAGGTCGGGGCCCAGGAGCAGTGGGGTCGGGGCCCAGGAGCGAGGTCGGGGCCCAGGAGCGAGGTCGGGACCGAAGAGCAGTGGGGTCGGGGCACAGGAGCGAGGTCGGGACCGAGGAGCAGTGGGGTCGGGGCACAGGAGCGGTGAGGTCGGGGCCCAGGAGCGAGGTCGGGGCCCAGGAGCGAGGTTGGGACCGAGGAGCAGTGGGGTCGGGGCCCAGGAGCGAGGTCGGGGCCCAGGAGCGAGGTTGGGACCGAAGAGCAGTGGGGTCGGGGCCCAGGAGCGAGGTCGGGACCGAGGAGCAGTGGGGTCGGGGCCCAGGAGCGAGGTCGGGACCGAAGAGCAGTGGGGTCGGGGCCCAGAAGCGGTGAGGTCGGGGCCCAGGAGCGAGGTTGGGACCGAGGAACAGTGGGGTCGGGGCCCAGGAGCGAGGTCGGGACCGAAGAGCAGTGGGTCGGGGCACAGGAGCGGTGAGGTCGGGGCCCAGGAGCGAAGTCGGGACCGAGGAGCAGTGGGGTCGGGGCCCAGGAATGAGGTCAAGGCCCAGGAGCGGTGAGGTCGGGGCCCAGGAGCGGACCGAGGTCAAGGCCCAGGAGCGGTGAGGTCGGGGCCCAGGAGCGGACCGAGGTCAAGGCCCAGGAGCGGTGAGGTCGGGGCCCAGGAACGAGGTCGGGACCGAGGAGCAGTGGGGTCGGGGCCCAGGAACGAGGTCAAGGCCCAGGAGCGGTGAGGTCGGGGCCCAGGAGCGAGGTCGGGACCGAGGAGCAGTGGGGTCAGGGCCCAGGAACGAGGTCAAGGCCCAGGAGCTGTGAGGTCGGGGCCCAGGAGCGGTGAGGTCAAGGCCCAGGAGCGGTGAGGTCGGGGCCCAGGAGCGGCGAGGTTGGGATCCAGGAGGAGCGGAGCGAGGTCGGGGCTCAGCAGCTAGGTCGAGGCCCAGGGGTAGTGCAGCATGGACCAGCAGTGGGGACGGGGCCCAGGGAAGGAGCGGAACGGGCCAACAGCGAGGCAATGAATCACAGGGAAAGAGGACCTGCAGGAAGGAGGAAGGGGACAGTAGGAATATGTTTGTGTGTATATACTAGGCCCATGCAGCGGAGCCTTGTCTTCAGCCATCTTGGATCCCCTTTGCCACTGGACCAAGACCTAGCTCTGCCAAACCCGTGTGGTAGCTGGTGTGCAATGGCCACTCCACGTTAAAACTCATGCACAGGCATCTTCCACCCTTTAAAATGGAGTTTGGGACCTGGAATGTCAGGACCCTAATGGACAACCCCAACAACGATAGACCGGAACGTCGCACTGCTATTGTTGCCTGGGAACTCAGATGTTTCTGTTATATATGTATATATGTATTTACTGTGTATAGAGGGCTCATCCCCTGGAGTCCCAAGGGATCCCATAATCCCTTGGAAGCACAGGTATTTAAGGAGGCTTCACAGGTTGGAGAGGCACTCTGGAGACCTGCAATAAAAGACTACGGTCACACTTTACTTTGAGCTCACAGTGTTCAGTCTGACTCTTTCTCCATACACAACAAATGGGACAAGATACAGATACCAAATCCAAAGATGCAGAGAACAGTGGGCATCCTGGAGAAATTCTCGGAGGAAAATGATTGGGAAACATTTGTGGAGCGACTCGACCAATACTTCGTGGCCAATGAGCTAGATGGGGAAGAGAACTCTGCCAAACAAAGGGCGATCCTCCTCCGTCTGTGGGGCACCACCGTATGGCCTCATGAAGAATCTGCTCACTCCAGCGAAACCCACGGAGAAATCGTACGACGATTTGTGCACACTGGTCCGAGAGCATTTGAACCCGAAGGAAAGCGTTCTGATGGCGAGGTATCGGTTCTACACCTACATAGGGTCTGAAGGCCAGGAAGTGGCGAGTTATGTCACTGAGCTAAGACGCCTTGCAGGACATTGCGAATTTGAAGGACAGTTGGAGCACATGCTCAGAGACTTTTTCGTACTTGGCATTAGCCACGAAACCATACTTCGCAAACTTTTGACTGTAGAGACCCCAACCTTGAGTAAGGCTTACTCGTTGGAGTTCAGAAGGATGAGGGGTGATCTTATAGAAACATTTAAAATAATGAAGGGGATAGACAGGATAGAAGCAGAGAGGTTGTTTTCACTGGTCGGAGAGACTAGAACGAGGGGGCACAGCCTCAAAATACGGGGGAGCCAATTTAAAACCGAGTTGAGAAGGAATTTATTCTCCCAGAGGGTTGTGAATCTGTGGAATTCTCTGCCCAAGGAAGCAGTTGAGGCTAGCTCATTGAATGTATTCAAGTCACAGATAGATAGATTTTTAAGCAATAAGGGAATTAAGGGTTATGGGTAGCGGGCGGGTAAGTGGAGCTGAGTCCACGACCAGATCAGTCGTGATCTTGTTGAATGGCGGAGTAGGCTCGAGGGGCTAGATGGCCTACTCCTGTTCCTAATTCTAATGTTCTTATGTTCTTATTAATGTTGGGGAAGTTCAGAACCAGGGGTCACAGTCTAAGGATGGGGGGTGGGCCATTTGGGACCGAGATGGGGAGAGACTTCTTCACCCGGGGAGTGGTGGGCCTGTGGAGTTCTCTGCCACAGAGAGTTGTTGAGGCCAGTTCACTGGATGTATTCAGGATGGAGTTAGATGTAGTCCTTACTACTAGGGGGATCAAGGGGTATGGCGAGAAAGCAGGAATGGGGTACTGAAGTTGCATGTTCAGCCATGAACTCATTGAATGGCGGTGCAGGCTCGAAGGGCTGAATGGCCTACTCCTGCACCTATTTTCTATGTTTCTATGTTTCTAAGGTCATAGCGATAGCCCAGGCATTTATTGCCACCAGTGACAATACGAAGCAAATCTCTCAGCACACAAGTGATGCTACAAGTACTGTGAACAAAGTCATGTTGTTTTCGAATCATAACGTCAGGGCAGGTCACACATATCTGCAGCTACACGTCCCAGAGTCCACCATCAAGGGTGATGAATGCAAGGCCATTAACACCTTGTTGGCGCTGCGGGGGTGATCATTGTTTCCATTCATGCCGATTCAAAGTGTATGTTTGCAAGGACTGTGGAACAATGGGATACCTCCAACGAGTGTGCAGGCGAGCTGCAAAGCCTGTTAAACCTGCAAACTACCATGTTGCAGAGGAGGACAGATCCATGGAGGATCACAACGAACCAGAGCCTCAGATCGAGGAGGCAGAGGTACATGGGGTGCATACATTCACCATGAATTGTCCCCCGATAATGCTGAATGTTGACCTAAATGGATTCCCGGTGTCAATAGATCTAGACATGGGCGCGAGCCAGTCCATCATGGGTAAAAAGACTTTTGAAAGGTTGTGGTGCAACAAGGCCTCAAGGCCAGTCTTAACTCCAGTTTACACGAAACTAAGAACTTACACAAAAGAACTGGTTCCTTTAATCGGCAGTGATACCGTAAAGGTCTCCTATGATGGAGCAGTGCACAAGCTACCACTCTGGGTGGTACCGGGCGATGGTCCCATGTTGCTTGGCAGGAACTGGCTGGGAAAGATATGCTGGAACTGAGACGATGTCCGAGCGCTATCGCCCGCTGACAACACTTTGTGTGCCCAGGTCTTAAACAAGTTTCCTTCACTGTTCGAACCAGGCATCGGGAAATTCCAAGGAGCAAAAGTGCAGATCCACCTAATTCCGGGGGCACGACCCATCCATCACAAGGCGAGAGCAGTACCGTACATGATGAGAGAAAGGTTAGAGATCGAGCTCGACCGGCTGCAAAGAGAGGGTATCATTTCCCCGATCGAGTTCAACTAATGAGCCAGTCCTATTGTCCCAGTCGTCAAGGGAGATGGCACCGTCAGAATTTGTGGCATTTACAAAGTACCTATCAATCGTCTCTCCCTGCAGGACCATTACCCACTACCAAAGGCCGACGACCTCTTTGCAACGCTGACGGGAGGAAAGACGTTGACGAAGCTGGATCCGACCTCAGCCTACATGACGCAGGAACTGGAGGAATCATCGAAGGCCCTCACCTGCATTAACACGCACAAAGGTCTTTTTGTTTATAACAGATGCCCGTTTGGAATCCGATCGGCGGCGGCGATATTCTAGAGAAACATGGAAAGCTTACTGAAGTCGGTCCCGCACACCGTGGTCGTCCAGGACGACATCTTGGTCACAGGTTGGAACACAGTCGAGCCTCTGCAGAACCTGGAGGAGGTTCTTAGTCAACTTAACTGCGTGTGGCTCAGATTAAAACACTCGAAGTGCGTTTTCCTGGTGCCTGAAGTGGAGTTCCTGGCAAGGAGGATTGCAGCGGACGGCATCAGGCCCACCAAGGTGAAGACGGAGGCAATTGAGAACACACCGAGGCCACAGGACGTGATGGAGCTGCGGTCGTTTCTGGGACTCCTGAACTTCTTTGGCAACTTCTTACCGGTCTCAGCAGACTGTTAGAACCACTACATGTCTTACTATGAAAAGGGGGCGAATGGGTTTGGGGCAAAAGCCAAGAAAATGCCATTGTAAAAGCGAGAAAATTGTTATGCTCAAACAAATTGCTTGTGTTGTATGATCCATGTAAGCGTTTGGTACTAGCATGTGATGCGTGGTCATATGGCGTCGGGTGTGTATTGCAACAAGCTAATGATTTCGGGAAACTGCAACCGGTTGCTTATGCATCCAAAAGTCTGTCTAAGGCCGAGAGAGCCTGCAGTATGATTGAGAAAGAAGCGTTAGCGTGTGTCTATGGGGTAAAGAAAATGCATCAATACCTGTTTGGGCCAAAATTTGAATTGGAAACTGCCCATAAGCCACTTATATCCCTGTTTTCCGAGAGTAAAGCGATAAATACCAACGCATCGGCCTGCATCCAGAGATGGGCGCTCACTTTGTCCACATACAACTACGCCATCCGCCGCAGGCCAGGCACAGAAAACTGGCCGATGCTCTCAGTAGGCTGCCATTGCCCATCACGGGGGAAATGGTGCAGCCCACAGATCGAGCCCTGGTTATGGAAGCATTTGAGAGTGAGCAATCACCCGTCACTGCCCGGCAGATCAAAACCTCGACAAGCCAGGACCCCTTAATATCTCTAGTCAAAAGCTGTGTGCTTCATGGCAGCTGGTCCAGTATCCCAATGGAAATGCAGGAAAAGATAAAGCCATTCCAGCGGCGCAAAGATGAAATGTCTACACAGGCAGACTGCCTTCTGTTGGGCAATCGAGAAGTGGTCCCCAAGAAGGGCAGAGACACCTTCATCAATGACCTCCACAGTACCCACCCAGGCATCGTAATGATGAGAGCGATAGCCAGATCTCACGTGTGGTGGCCCGGTATCGATGTGGACTTAGAGACCTGCGTTCACAGATGTAATACATGCTCGCAGTTAAGCAATGTACCCAGGGAGGCACCGCTAAGTTTATGGTCTTGGCCCTCCAAACCGTGGTCTAGGGTACACGTCGACTATGCAGGCCATTTTTGGATAAAATGTTCCTTGTGGTTGCAGACGCGTACTCCAAGTGGATTGAATGTGAGATAATGTCGGCTAGCACATCCGCTGCCACTACTGAAAGCCTGTGGGCCATCTTTGCCACACACGGCCTACCCGATGACCTGGTGAGCGACAACAGGCCATGTTTTACCAGTGCTAAGTTCAAAGAATTCATGACCCGCAATGGGATCAAACATGTCACATCTGCCCCGTTTAAACCGGCGTCCAATGGTCAGGCAGAGAGAGCAGTGCAAACCATCAAGCAAGGCTTGAAGAGGGTAACTGAAAGCTCACTGCAGAATCGCTGTTATGTATTGTCCATGTACATTAAATGTATAGTTACAATGGTGCTCCACAAGGGGCACTGTGGTGGGAGACCTGAAAGTACCTGCGAGACAGAGTATAAAAGGCTGCCCAACACATCTGAGGGGCACTCTGGAGTTACACAATAAAGGACCAAGGTCACAGCAGTTACTACAACACCACACTGTGTGGAGTCAGTGATTTGAATGCTACATACATCAGAAATTGGCAACGAGGACACGGACGAGCTCTTCACGCAACCATGGCTACTTTGGGCACGCTAAAGGATTTCACAGAGGGTAATGACTGGGATGCCTTTACGGAAAGGCTCGAGTATTATTTTATAGCAAACGACCTGACAGGGAACACGAACGCACTAATAGAGAAGCGTAAGGCGATATTGCTGTCCAGTTGTGGTGATGAGGTTTACCGTCTCGTCAGGGATTTGCTGGCACCCGCGAGCACCAAGGACATGTCATATGAGCAGCTGATTGAACTCATTCGTAACCAACTGAAACCGATGGAGAGCATCCTCACGGCCAGGCACAAATTCTACCACCAATGCAGACCTGAGGGCCAGGATGTCACAAAATATGCTGCGGACATCAGGAGACTTGCGGCGTCATGTGATTTTGGCATACACCTTAACGAGGCGTTGCGAGAAGTCTTTGTTATGGGGATTGGCCTTGAGGGCCTCTTCACAAGCTGCTATCTACTGAACCGACAGTTAGCCTGCAGCAAGCCATCATCATCAGCCGGGCATTTATGACCTCGACTTGCAGTACCAAGCAGATGATCCACACGGTGTCGAACCCGGCAGGTACTATTCACAGGATAGCGCCCGTCACGGACAAAAGTGCAGAACGTGGCTCTGCCCAGGTCAGAGAGCATGGACCTCAGAGTCCTGGAACTCAGAGTCCGCCGAGGGGGGCTAATCGAGTAGCACCATGCTGACGCTGCGGAGGAAGCCATGGGGCTCACCGGTGCAGGTTTGCGGCGTATACGTGCAATACTTGCCATACGAAAGGCCACCTTCAGCGTATGTGCAAAAGAAACACAACTCACCATGTGGCTGAGGAGATGGTAGATGATCTGCTATCCAGCGAGGAGCATTGCGGTTTGGTTCGACGGGCATTCCAGCCCCAGGTAGAAGATGATGCGTTTGGACTGTATACGTGTACCGACGATTCAGCCCCAGTGATTATGGAAGTCAAGATTAATGGAGTCCCAGTGACTATGGAAGTGGACACGGGGTCGGGTCAGTCGCTGATGAGTCAGGAAACTTTTGAGAAACTGTGGGACAACCCGGCTGCACGACCTAAGCTGGTCCCGGTCACGGCAAAGCTGCGCACCTACACCAAGGAACTGATACCTGTTCTTGGCAGAGCGGATGTGCAGGTATCTCATGGTGGCGAGACGCACGGCTTACCTTTGTGGATCATTGCAGGCGATGGGATGACGCTACTCGGCAGGAGATGGATGGGGAAGGTCTGTGGGAACTGGGAAGACTTCATTCCTCCACAGACCGCTGTCCCCCATGTTCACAGGCAGAGCAGGCCTCCACCTTCGGATTGGATGACAGCGAAGGAAGCATGTGTGAGAAAGAGGCGCTGGAACCAGCAGCAGCACCGACCAAGCTGGAGAAGAGAGAAGGGCTTCGACGGGTTGCTCCAGCAGGCACCGTCGACCCGCAGGCAGAGGCGGCCGTTCGCGGGGCTTGCAGCGGGAGGAGCGGTGAATCGGCAGTTTCGGGAGCGGGACTCGCTCGGTGATGTCGTGAGGGCCGGTGCTCTGAGGAACGGGGCTCATCCAGATCGGCTGCGGCAGTGAGGAGGTCGGCTCCGGAGGACATGTGTGTGTGTGGCGGCTCCCGGGCAAAAAGGTCAGCTGCGTGGGGTGCTCCGGAGGATGCGGCGGTGCGGGGGCCGGTGCATTGCAGCTCCCGGGTGCGTTCAGAGTGTGGCGGCTCGAGAGAGAGAGAGAGAGAGAAGGAAAGCAGGCAGCAGCACAGCGAGTTCAAGATGGTGGCGAGCCTCGTGGCAGCAGAGTTCTGCAGAGAGAGGCAGGTAGGCACCAGCAGAGCACCTAAAATGACGGCGCCCAGTAGAAACTTCGTGGGAAAAACAAAATGGCGTCTTAAAAGGGAAATGTACCCGGGAGTCTTAAAGGGGCCTTACACCGTTGGCGGTCCCCACAAAGAGACTTTTGTGAGGGCAAGTGTGAGTCAAAATAATTACTGTGATTTGTATGATGACGTGATTTATGACAAGAGTTAATATTTTGATGCTAAAATGATTACTGTGATTAAAATGATTGATATGATTGGTGAAAAAAGTTACTATCACAATGCACAAGTAAAAGGGTTAATGGATCTGTGACTAACATGACTAATGGATTAACGCGATTTCTCATTTTATGTGATTTATGCAATTGTTCAGCGGCTGCAGACAAGCCGCAAAGGCAACTATTTTGAGAACAGAGGTAACGCACTAGTTGCGATACCCTGTCTCAGCGCAGCCCATTACCTCGGGCAAAAAGGGGCAGTATGCCGTCACCATACCTCACCCAGTGGAGCTGGGATTTAATAACTGTTCAGTGAACCTGCAACCTTTTGATATAACTCTTCAACGCATCTATATGTATCATACAAATGTACTGTCTATGTGTACCTGCTTTCTACGGGAGATTATGTTTGTGTACTTGTATCACCCATGTAAGGACTGCAAATACCACATGCTTGCACCGGATGGGCGGTGGGGGGAAGAGGGAAGTGGATGGTCATGGACTCACACTCACAAATCAACCAGGACGAACAAGGCCGAGGTTACCGGCAATTTGCTTTTGGAACTGGGGGGGGCAGTGAGATGTTATGTATTGTCCATGTACATTAAATGTATAGTTACAATGGTGCGCCACAAGGGGCACTGCGGTGGGAGACCCGAAAGTACCTGCGAGACAGAGTATAAAAGGCTGCCCACCACACCTGAGAGGCACTCGGGAGTTACACAATAAAGGACCACAGCAGTTACTACAACACCAGTCTGTGTGGAGTCAGTGATTTGAGTGATACATACATCACACTCGCCTATCCCGAATCCCGCTTAGCTGCTGCATGAAACCTCACTCACTCACTGGGATCCCACCTGCTGAACTGCTCATGAAAAGAGCACTTAAGACAAGACTCTCATTAGTTCACCCTGATCTACATGAACAGGTAGAGAGCAGGCAGCTTCAACAAAGTGCATACCATGATAGCGTAAATGTGTCACGTGAGATTGAAATCAATGATCTTGTATTATTTGTATTAAACTATGGGCAAGGTCCCAAGTGGCTTCCCGGCACTGTCGTGGCCAAAGAGGGGAGCAGGGTGTTTCGGGTCAAACTTTCAAATATACTCATTCACCGGGAACACTTGGACCAAATCAAACTCAGATTCACGGACTACCCTGAGCAACCCACCTTGGACCCTACCTTTTTTGATCCCCCAAAATACACAGCAGAAGCAGAACCCATCATCCACAGCAGCCCAGCAGGGCCCAACACACCAGGCAGCCCAGCAAGGCCAGCTACACAGCAGCGCAGCGAGGGCCCATCAAATAATTCAACAACACCAGCTTTCACACTGAGACGATCAACCAGGGCAAGAAGGGCCCCAGATCGACTTACATTGTAAATAGTTACAGTATTGACTTTTGGGTGGGTGGGAGGGGGCGAGTGTTTTTATATATGTATGCTTGTATTTACTCTGTACAGACACCAGAGGGCTCATTCCCGAGAGTCCCAAGGGATTTCATAATCCCTTGGGAGCACAGGTATTTAAGGAGGCCTCACAGGTTGGAGAGGCACTCTGGAGACCTGCAATAAAAGACTAAGGTCACACTTTACTTTGCGCTCACAGTGTTCAGAGTGCCTCCTTAAATACCTTGGTCAAATGTTCGAGTAATGGCAGGATATCATATCCAAAACGCGATGGGCTAGAACCTCCACTTTTTTTACATACTTAACGCCCACTTAGTGCCCATTTTACCGCTGAAATGACATATAACTCCCACAAAATGGAAACTAATGGACATTTTTAGGAAACTTATCACCGAGCATTACTTTCCTCATGTGCTTAATGCCGGAAAAAAATATTACTACCCGCCCACTTTTTTTGGGTGGAATCATCAGAATGGGCAAAATCAACGCCCATAATATCGCCCAGTATTACTTTCTGCACTGATTTAACGCCGAGATTCAATATTAACACACGGCCACTTTTTTTGTCGTAAAGAGCATATTTACCGAAACTAGTGGCCATGAGATCGCCCTGCGTCAATTTAACCACCTCGCACATATATCGCCCACAATATCGCTCGCCCACAATATCGCTCGCCCAAAAAACCGCCCAGAAAAAGTGGAACTAACTGGAACTAATCACAGCGTTATGGACGGCATGTTATACATCACATATCGCAACCTTTAAAAGTCTGCTGTGCTTCAACCTCGGCGGAGTTCGGATGTACTCTGCAGGTTGTTGGAGTTGATGTGAACATCTCTAAAAACATCTTGACCATACTGTGGACAATTGGAATGGAATAGGTGCCTTCGTCGGGACATTCCTTGTTTGTGAGCAATCGGTGGAAAACAAAGAGCTACTGCAATGGGGCCTGTCCTTTCTCACCCTCTCTTGGTGACCAAATACATGCAGCAGACTCGACATCGCCGAAGGAACACCCCACTGCATTATGTGCCCAATGTAAGACGTGACAGACTGATGAGGAGGACCAGACATTACACCCCCCACAAATATAAGAAGAAGCATTCTTACCTCGACTTGCCTGACACCACCTGCCTTCGGAGACTGCGCTTCTACAAAGAGGTTATCACTGAGGTATGCCAGCTCATAAGGACAGATCTGCAGCCTGCCAGCACCATCAGTACTGCACTGTCCGTCGAGGTCAAAGTCACCTCGGCACTGTCATTCTATGCCTCAGGTTCTTTTCAGGCCACAGCTGGAGACATTTGCGGACTTTCTCAGCATGCCACACATTGCTGCATTAGACAGGTCATTGAAGCCCTGTACACATGCAGGAGGGACTTGATCAGCTTCCCTATGACCAGGGAGGCACAGAGTGAGAGGGCTCTAGGATTCTCTAGAATTGCAAAATTCCCCAAGGCGCAGGAAGCAATAGACTGTATGCACATTGCGATGCAGGCACCTTTTCAGGATTCAGATGTTTTCAGGAATCACAAGGGATTCCACTCCTTGAATATCCAACTGGTTGTCGACCACCAGCAAATTATACTGGCAGTGAATGCTCAATTTCCGGGCAGTATCCATGATGCTCACATCCTGCGTGAGAGCACTGTATCTAACTTGTTTAACAATCAGCCACAAGGTCAATGCTGGATGCTTGGTGACAAAGGATACGGGCTCGCCACCTGGCTGCGTAACACCCACACTGAAGCCAAGAGGCGATACGAGAGCCACAGAGCAACTCGCAATATTGTGGAGAAAACCATTGGAGTGCTGAAGCAGCACTTCAGATGCCTGGATCACTCAGGAGGCGAGCTCCAATACCACCCTGAGTAGGTAGCTCAATTCATGGTGGTATGCTCCATGCTGCACAACTTGGCTATCAGGAGGGGACAAGAATTGCCCGATGAGTCTGACAGTCCACCTCACCAGAAAGAGGAAGAGGAGGACGAGGAGGTGGACACTGACATAGGCCCAGACAATCAGGCTGATGCTGAAGCCATGCTCCCTCCCCCCTGTAGACCGCATGAAAGGGCCCATGGTGGCATGATAGCTGCAAGAGCCTTACGTCAGGAGCTCATCAATGATCGCTTTGCCTGAAAGAACGTTGGTGTTATTTACAAGGCTGACACACTTCTGGTTGATTGAAGTTAAGTGTAATTATACCCTTTGATGTTAAGGAATCACCAGCATGTAATGGTGCAACTATCTGAGCCAATGCGCTCCAAGATTTTGTTAAATAAAAAACATTTAAACCGAACATTAGTCTGAAATCATCAGTATTTCTGTACAAACCAACCCTCCTCCCCACTTCTCCTCCCCACCTCTACCCCTTCCCTCCTGAATCCAAGCCGCCTGGACGAGGAACTCCTCAGGCGATGCTTCGTTGGATCCGGGAGAAGACGGTCCTGAGGTGGGAATCTGCTCCATGCCAGAAGCAAGATGTTGCTCTCATGTGTGGTTGGCAATGGGGGTGCGGCACCTTGGGGTGCAGTGCCGTGCTCCGGGACCACTGGGAGCCCTCTGCCACCAGTGTTCCTGGCTACCAGCTCCAGGGCCTCCTCCATCCCTTCCATGTTATATCTTATTTGTTGGAGTAAAACTCGGTGCCTACTATGTTCTTGGTTCTTAGTAGGCTTTTTGCTGCTGGTGAATCTCCCTCGTGCCAGTATAGTACCGTTGACTGTAATACTTATGTGTTTATGGTCTGATATAGGAATTATTCTTTCTTGTGCTATGAGTGTCTCTACCTTGTGTGTGAAACAAAAAGGTGGAATCTGACACTGGACACCAAGTGTCCTGGTGTACTCTATACCGACTCTCGCTGGTGGTGACACGGTGTGTCCCGTTTCCCATGTACGCAACCTGTGGCGGGACATAGGCGGGAGCCGGCAATTCCATGATACAGTTTATAGACTGCCCATTCCCGTACATGAACCCACATACCGGCCGGTCGAAAGGATTCAGATGATAGGGGCACAATACACACGTGTACCTTCTCTCTAGCATCCCTCCAGACTAGCACCGGTTATTGAGTCTCCCAATTTTACCACATACTGGGGGGTTTTATGATGCCTCACATGTACCCCGTTCCGAATTACTACAATATTTTTCACACTGCATACTGGTACAGGTCATTGTGACTGATCCATCACCAGTATTTTAAGCACTATCCCCATTATCAATTGTTTACTCTGACCACAATTGACCGCGACTGGATATGCTTCGGAGGCTGACTGTAGCTGACACAAATTCAGGAGGTTGTTATAAACACTCAAAGCTTTTAGATGCTTATCACTGACCCACAACGGTACGTAACCCCTTGTTTTAAATCCTCTAAATTGAGAAAAATTAGATGGGATCTCATTGAAACGTATAAAATTCTGATTGGGTTGGATAGACTTGATGCGGGGAGGATGTTTCCCCTGGCTGGGAAGTCTAGAACAAGGGACTCAGAGTCTCAGGATACAGGGTAGGAAATTTAGGACCGAGATTGTTATGTATGCAACACCTTTTAACCAGCATTCTACCGCCATCAGTGGGCGCATCTGTTGGAGACCCAAGGAATCCCAGCATCCTTTGGGAGCACTGTATATAAACAGGCCTCCCATGCTGTGCCAGCACTCTGGAGTCAGAATAAAGAGACATAACAACTGGCAATGAGTAATAGAAAATGAACCATCACGCAAAAATGCAGAGAACTGTTGGTATCTTGGAGAAATTCTCAGAAGGTAACGATTGGGAAGCCTCCGTGGAGCGACTCGACCAATACTTCGTGGCCAACGAGCTGGAAGGGAATGAGAACACTGCCAAACGAAGGGCGATCCCCCTCACCATCTGCGGGGCAACAACCTACGGCCTCATGAAGAATCTTCTTGCTCCGGTGAAACCAACAACCAAATCGTATGAAGAACTGTGTACGCTGGTCCGGGAGCACCTAAATCTGAAGGAGAGCGTTCTGATGGCAAGGTATCGATTTTATACATGTCAGCGGTCTGAAGGCCAGGAAGTGGCGAGCTACGTCGCTGAACTAAGGCACCTTGCAGGACATTGCGAATTCGGTGGATTCCTGGAGCAAATGCTAAGAGACTTTTTTGTGCTTGACATTGGCCATGAGGTTATCCTTCGCAAACTGTTGACTGTTGAAACACCGAACCTGAGCAAAGCCATAACGATAGCCCAGGCATTTATGTCCACCAGCGATAACACCAAACAAATTTCACAGCAAAAGATGCATCGGCCAATACTGTACACAAAGTAACATCGTTTTCAGGCAGGAATGCATATGGCAGAACATACACGCCTGCAGCTGCACGACCTCAGATGACCCAGAGTCCGCCATCAAATGTTAATGCGAGGCAATTAACAACTTGTCAGCGCTGCAGAGGTGATCATCGAGCCCATCAATGCCGCTTCAAACACTATGCGTGCAAAGGCTGTGGAACAATGGGTCACCTCCAGCAAATGTGCAGACGAGCTGCAAACCCTGCAAACCACCACGTTGCAGAGGAAGACCGATCCATGGCGGATCAAACTGAACGAAAGACTCGAACCGAGGAGACAGAAGTGTACGGGGTACACACCTTCATCACGAAATGTCCACCGATCATGTTAAAAGTTGAACTGAACGGAATTCCAGTATCCATGGAATTGGAATTGGAAGAGGCTGTGGTGCAACAAGGCACAAAGGCCCAAGCTGAGCACTATTCATACCAAGCTGAAAACTTAACTAAAGAGCTGATCCCTGTAATTGGCAGTGCAGCAGTAAAAGTCTCCTATGCTGGAACGGTGCACGAACTACCACTATGGATTGTACCAGGAGATGGCCTCACACTGTTTGGCAGAAGCTGGCTGGGAAAAATCCGCTGGAACTGGGACGACATCCGAGCACTTTCGTCCGTCGATGACGCCTCATGTGCCCAGGGTTAGAGCAAGTTCCCATCTTTGTTTGAGCCAGGCATCGGAAATTTCTCTGGGGCGAAGGTGCAGATCCACTTAGTTCCCGGTACATGACCCATCCAGCACAAGGCACGTGCGGTGCCATACATGATGCGAGAGAAAGTGGAGATCGAGCTGGACAGGCTGCAACGAGAGGGCGTCATCGCGCCGGTGGAGTTCAACATGTGGGCCAGTCTGATTGTTCCGGTTCTCAAGGGCGATGGCATGGTCAGAATTTGTGGGGACTACAAAGTAACGATTAACCATTTTTTGCTGCAGGACCAATACCTGCTACCCAAGGCAGACGACCTATTTGCGATACTGGCAGAAGGGAAGACGTTCACCAAGTTGGACCTGACTTCGGCCTACATGACGCAGGAGTTGGCGGAATCTTCGAAAGGCCTCACCTGCATCAACACGCACAAAGATCTGTTCATCTACAATAGATGCCCGTTTGGAATTCGATCAGCCACGACTATTTTTCAAAGGAACATGGAGAGTCTGCTAAAGTCGGTTCTGCGCACCGTGGTTTTCCAGGACGACATATTGATCACAGGTCGGGACACCATCGAACACTTGCAGAATCTGGAAGAGGTTCTAAGTCGGCTAGATCGTGTGGGACTCAGGTTGAAATGCTCGAAGTGTGTTTTCCTGGTGCCAGAGGTCGAGTTCTTAGGGAGAAGAATCGCGGCAGACGGCATCAGACCCACTGATGCCAGGACAGAGGCTATCAAGAACTCGCCGAGACCACAGAACATGACGGAACTTGGTCGTTCCTGGGACTTCTCAATTATTGTAGTAATTTCCTACCCAGGTTAAGCACCTTGCTAGAACCTCTACATGTGTTGCTATGCAAGGGAGATGACTGGGTATGGGGCAAATCACAAGAGACTGCTTTTGAGAAAGCCAGAAATCTGTTATGTTCCAACAAACTGCTTGTTCTGTATGACCCATGTAAACATTTAGTGCTAGCTTGCGATGCGTCTTCGTGCGGGGTCGGGTGTGTGTTACAACAAGCAAACGAATCGGGAACATTGCAACCGGTCGCTTATGCGTCCAGGAGTTTGTCCAAGGCCGAAAGGGCCGACAGCATGGTTGAAAAAGAAGCTCTGGCATACGTTTACAGGGTGAAAAAAGTGCACCAGTTTCTGTTTGGGCTTAAGTTCAAGTTAGAAACTGACCATAAGCTGCTCATATCGCTATTCTCAGAGAGCAAAGGTATTAATACCAATGCCTCTGCTCGCATCCAAAGATGGGCACTCACGCTGTCTGCATATAACTATGTAATTCGCCACAGGCCAGGCACAGAGAACTGTGCTGATGCTCTCAGTCGGCTACCATTGCCCACCACCGGGGTGGAAATGGCACAGCCTGCAGACTTGCTCTTGGTGATGGATGTGTTTGACCAGCCAGGATCCTTTACTGCCCTTGTAAAAAACTATGTCCTCCATGGGAGCTGGTCCAGCGTCCCAGCAGAGTTGCATGAAGAGATCAAGCCGTTCCAGCGGCGCAAAGACGAAATGTCTATATAGGCGGACTGTCTTTTGTGGGGTATTCCCGTGGTTTTGCCTAAGAAAGGCAGGGAAACGTTTATACACGACCTACACAGTACCCACCCAGGCATTGTAATGATGAAAGCTATAGCCAGATCCCATGTGCGGTGGCCTGGCATTGACGCAGATTTGGGGTCTTGTGTGCGCCAATGCAACACTTGCTCTCAACTGAGCAATGCACCCAGGGAGGCACTGCTAAGTTTGTGGTCATGGTCCTCCAAACCGCGGTCTAGGATCCACGTTGACTTTGCAGGCCCGTTTCTAGGCAAAATGTTTTTGGTGGTTGTGGATGCTTATTCAAAATGGATTGTGTGTGTTATAATGTCTGTAAGCATGTCCACTGTCACCATCGAAAGCCTACGAGCCACGTTTGTCACGCACGGCCTACCTGATGTCCTTGTCAGCGACAATGGGCCGTGCTTCACCAGCGCTGAATTCAAGGAATTCATGACCCGCAGTGGGATCAAGCACGTCACATCTGCCCCATTCAAGCCCGCATCTAACGGCCAGGCAGAACGGGCAGTCCAAACCATCAAGCAAAGCTTGAAACACACGTCGGAAGGCTCCCTGCAGACTCGCCTGTCCCGAGTCCTGCTCAGCTACCACACAAGACCCCACTCGCTCACCGGGGTTCCCCCTGCCGAACTGCTCATGAAAAGGGCACTCAAATCAAGGCGCTCTCTAGTCCACCCTGATCTCCATGATCATGTCGAGGGCAGGCGGCATCAACAAAGCATGTACCATGATCGCACAAATTTGTCACACGATATTGAAGTCAATGACCCTGTATTTGTACTCAACTATTGACATGGTCCCAAATGGCTTGCTGGCACTGTCGTAACCAAAGAAGGGAGTAGGGTGTTTGAGGTCAAACTGGCAAATGGACTAACTTGCAGAAAGCATTTGGACCAAACCAAACTGCGATTCACAGACAGCTACGAGCAACCTGAAGAGGACACCACCAACTTCGACCCTCCGACACACACACAAGTGGCAACTGACATCACGGTTGACCAGGAAGCTGAACTCATCATCCCCAGCAGCCCAGCAAGGCCAGCTGCGCAGCAGCCCAGCGAAGGTCCAACCAATTCACCGGCACCTGTGTTTGTACCGAGACGATCGACTAGGCAGCGGAAAGCCCCAGATCATCTCACCCTGTAAATAAGTGTACTATTGACTTTGGGGGGAGTGATGTTATGTATGCAACACCTCGTAACCAGCATTCTACCACCACCAGAGGGCGCATCTGTTGGAGTCCCAAGGGATCCCAGCATCCCTTGGGAGCACTGCATACAAGCAAACCTCCCATGCTGTGCCAGCACTCTGGAGTCAGAATAAAGAGACTAAGATCACACTTACTCAAGTCTACAGTACTCAGTCACATTGCTGTATTTGAGACATAACAGAGATGAGGAGAAATGTTTTCACTCAGAGGGTGGTGACCCTGTGGAATTCTCTACCACAGAAGGCTGTGGAGGCCAAGTCACTGAATATATTCAAGAGGGACATAGATAGATTTCTAGAAACAAAAGGCATGGGGAAAAAGCAGGAATATGGTATTGAGATAGAGCATCAGCCATGATCATATTAAATGGCGGTGCAGACCCAAAGGGCCGAATGGCCTACTACTGCTTCTATTTTCTGTGTTTCTATGTTTCTATGTCCTTCATTTAACAACCAAACTCCGTACATGACACACACGTCATACTAGGCAGCTTGATCTGATTCATTTCTACCCTCCTTTATTAAAGCATTAATGGTCTGAGCGTGTGATTCCACCTCAGCTACCATCTCTTTCAAATGAATTGTCATTGCCTGGTCCTCCTGAAGTTCGTTATCCTCTATGTCACTACCCTCCTCCTGTATCTTCTTCAATTGGTCCCTTAAGGTAATCACTTGGACTTGCAACTGCGCGTTGTCCACACTATTTATCAGTGATGTCCCAGTATTAAATGCTGTAGCCACATCACTCATTAGCCCCCCTTTCCGTATCGGTTTCTACACTTCCTCCTGACTCTCGTCTCCATGATTCTTTTGATAGAATTGTTTAAACATTTCCTTTAACAATTTTTTGTATAACTTTTCCGTTTCTGGCAGGCACCACCGGGGCAATTGTAACTCTGTTAAATTTAGAATAACCGATGCTACTTCATAATACACAGAATGATACAACATTTTTCCTGTTGGGAAAGCAAGCGCCCCACTTGGAACTCCTTCACGGCAAATGAGCCATAGGTGGGCAGTGGAAACATTACAGGGACATCCTCAAAGCCTCCCTGAAAAAGTGCAACATCCCCACCGACACCTGGGAATCCCTGGCCAAAGACCGCCCTAAGTGGAGGAAGTGCATCCTGGAGGGCGCTGAGCACCTTGAGTCTCGTCGCCGAGAGCATGCAGAAAACAAGCACAGGCAGCGGAAGGAGTGTGCGGCAAATCTGTCCCACCCACCCCTTCCCTCAACGACTATCTGTCCCACCTGTGACAGAGACTGTGGTTCTCGTATTGGACTGTTCAGCCACCTAAGGACTCATTTTAAGAGTGGAAGCAAGTCTTCCCCGATTCTGTGGGACTGCCTATGATGATGATGACACCCGTATGTATGGAATGTCTCGGTGTCTCCCCGATCTCCCCATCCTTTAATAATCATGGTCATCCACAGGCCCATCCACAGCATCCACCTCATCTCATATCCCTGGCTCAATTTGCTCCTATGAAGACAAAATGAAAGAAATACTTTTGCACTGTGGGGCCTTCCCCTCACAGGTCCTTCTGCAGTTATTCACATATGTACATGCCCCCTTTTTTAAGATCACTGCTTCCCTCTCCTTTTATCCTGATGCTCGGGGGTGGAGATGGAGGAGACGTCCAGGGCACCCTTTGTCACAGTACCCGATCACTCCGTCTTACTGCTCCGTCCCTTACTTCTCCATCCTCAACATCCCACAGCATTGGTGGAAGGCTTACACTGATCAAACTCAGTATTGTTCCTTGGGCCTTGGCCCGCTTTTTACTTTTCTCTCTGAGGTTGTACAGCTTACACTGGTTTATATGGAACCATTTTATACATTTTGGCAGCTGGATCGCGTACACCACAGGGCTTGCCTTGTCTACAATGCTATACGGTCCTTTGTACAATGGTTCAAATGCCCTATTCTGGCATAATTCTTGACCATTACCTGATCCCCTATCCTCCATTCCTATGTAACCCGGGGTTTCAGCAGCTGTTTATTCTGATGGTGCTGTCTGCCCATATTGTTAGCTGCTTCCCAATGCATCACCTTCATAGTATCATACAGATCTCTGACAAACCTATCCCGTGTGACCTCTTTAACCTGCTTTTCGGTCAGGATTGGTGCTAGGATATAGGTCGAGGTCCTCATAAGTCTCTCTGTCAAGAGTGCATGCGGTGAGTGTCCCATACTCTTAGAGAGACTGGCTCGGTGGCTCATCAGTAGGATAGGATCACATCCCATTTCTTCGGGGTATCTCCTATTTCTTTTCTAAGCCTCTCTTTTAAGATCCGGTTTGTCCTCTCTACTGGACCTGACAATTGGGGGTTATATGCCACATGCCATTTCCACTGTATCCCCAACAGCTTTAGGGTGGCCTGCATTGCCGCTCCGGTGAAATAGAAACATAGAAACCTCGAAAATAGGTGCAGGAGCAGGCTTTTCGGCCCTTCGAGCCTGCACCACTATTCAATATGATCATGGCTAATCATGCAACTTCACTACCCCACTCCTGCCTTCTCTCCATACCCCTTGATCCCTTTAGCCGTAAGGGCCACATGTAACTCCCTTTTAAATATATCCAACGAACTGGACTCAATAACTTTCCATGGTAGAGAATTCCATAGGTTCACAATTTTCTGGGTGAAAAGGTTTCTCCTCATCTCGGTCCTAGATGGCTTAGCCCTTATCCTTAGACTGTGACCCCTGGTACTGGACTTCCCCAACATCGGGAACATTCTTCCTGCATCTAACCTGCTGAATCCCGTCAGAATTTTATATGCTTCTATGAAATCCTCTCTCAATCTTCTAAATTCCAGTGAATATTAGCCTAGTCGATCCAGTCTTTCTTTATATGTCAGTCCTGCCATCCCGGGAATCAGTTTGGTGAACCTTCGCTGCACTCCCTCAACAGCAAGAATGTCCTTCCTCAGATTAGGAGACCAAAACTGCACACAATACTCAAGGTGTGGTCTCACCAAGGCCCTGTACAACTGCAGTAAGAGCTCCCTGCTCCTATACTCAAATCTTCTCGCTACGAAGACCAACATGCCATTTGCTTTCTTAAGTGGCTGCTGTACCTGCATGCCAACTTTCAATGACTGATGTACCATGACACCCAGGTCTCGTTGTACCTCCCCTTTTACTAATCTGTCACCATTCAGATAACAATCTGCCTTCGTGTTTTTGCCCCCAAAGTGAATAACCTCACATTTATCCACATTATACTGCATTTGCCATGCATTTGCCCACTCCCCTAATCTGTCCGAGTCACCCTGCAGCCTCTTAGCATCCTCCTCACAGCTCAGACTGCCACCCAGCTTAGTGTCATCTGCAAACTTGGAGATATTACACTCAATTCCTTCATCTAAATCATTAATATATTTTGTAAATAGCTGGGGTTCAAGCACTGAACCTTGCGGTACCCCACTAGTCACTGCCTGCCATTCTGAAAAGGACCCGTTTATTCCCACTCTTTGCTTCCTGTCTGCCAACCAGTTCTCGATCCACGTCAGTACATTACCCCCAATACCATGTGCTTTAATTTTGCACATTTAATTTTGTGTGGGACCTTGTCAAAAGCCTTTTGAAAGTCCAAATACACCACATCCACTGGTTCTCCCTTATCAACTCTACTAGTTATCTCCTCAAACAATTCTAGAAGATTTGTCAAGCATGATTTCCCTTTCATAAATTGTAAGGGTTTCTCGGGGAGTGTTGTTGTGCCTTGGGTGTCTCTCTCTGGGCTTCTGCCCTCACAGCTTATGCCTGGCCTGTGAGGTACCCTGAGTGCTGCAAGAGCACCCCTGGAGAGACTGTGTGCACAGCTTATGAAGGGGGTTTTGAGACTCGTGCATCCCCACAGCTTATGCCTAGCCTGTGAGGCACCTGTGAGTGTCAAACACTCCTAACCCCTTCTTCCCTAGCCTGTGACACACAGTTGAGCATTTTCAAGGCGCTCCTAGCTTCCCTTGCACTATTCTGACATAAGACTCATGATCAGGAGATGTAATATAATAGAACTGAGACAAGGTGATTCCAAGAGGAACTTAGGCTTCCAATTTATTTGACAAGGTGTATCTCAACAAACAGCAATACACCAACAAAACAATCCCCCTAAATCCCACTAAACGGACACAACGAAAATTTTTACACAAGTTTAGCAGTACAATGCCCAACCTCCCACCTTTCCTGGCCTAACTGAGTTGGGAGTTCTGGGGACCAGAAGTTATACTCACTACTGTTCTTTCTGCAGTCTGGTGGTTTGTTTCTTCTATCTTCAGTGTCTTCGGACACTGGTTTTCCTTCAGTGTCGAGAGGCTTGCTGGTTGTTGGATCACGACAGCAGAACACACGCACACTGGGTCAGAAACCCCTTTTTTATAGCCAGATATCCAGTCCACCTCTCGTGCTGAAATCGGTCCTTCCCATTGGTGGGCTTTGTGATTTTGAAAAATGCAGCAGTTTTCGATTATTGCGGGTTTTTCCACTGATGGTAACCTACTCAAGGTTTAAGTAGGTGTTGATTGCGTTGACCTCCTGTAACCATTGTAGGCCCTTGGGTTGTTTTGGGTTCCGTAGTTTTCTGAAGATCTGCATAATTTCCCTCCATAGTGTAAACATGGGGAAGACAATAGCCCGATAATGGCGATGAGTCAGTCCCACAGTTTTCGAGCAAGTGCTCTCCCATTGGCTTGAAAGCCCCATGCTTCGGGCTGACTCTGTCCCACCATTGGCCCTCCGGTGTCCTCCCCCGTCCAATCACTGCTCTGCCAAGGTCAAACCGTCTCGGTTTCAATTCACATTGCAGCATAGACAGATCCCACAGCTCTTTTCCTTCTGAGTAAAATGAGGGAGTTTTTGTCCTACCCTACATAATCCCCCATCTGACACAGTCAGACACCACTCGAGTATGTCAAAGTTCAGGGTGGTGAGAAAACCCTAGGTCTCCCAAATTGCCCAACTTTCCCCAGTTTAATTCTAAACTGATCCCGTTGATATATATCGTAATTCATTTTTAACGTGGTATAAAGCACAGAATCCAACAGGTTACAATATACGACAGCAATATACAGATATGTACTTAAGGTTACAGCAGTAATTGTACATTGAGTCTCATTTCAGTCGTAACTGTAAAACAAAGAAACCTGCCCTGCAAACTCCCCAGGGGCCATGTATGAAAACGCAGTCATCCCTGGAAATAACAAAACCGCCTAAGTGTCACGGTCAAGCTTTGTTTACACGCCTTGAGTGTTTAGCAACGGCTCTCCTGTCTGTGTAGTAGCCTGAGGAACTGCTTTCTTTTTCTTTTTCTCCTGAGCTTACAGCTTGTAACTAGCAGATATGCTACAATCAGGAGTTGGCCAATTACTAAGGCATGCGATCCCACCCGGATCCACGCAGGTATGTCTGTCCGTATTCCCAAATCCCACCATGCTGGGGGTTTAATCTGGGCAATCTCCCCTGCTAGAATTTCAGTTTTCTGCTCCATGGTGTAAAAATGTTTTTGAGACAAATCCACTGCCTGGAGGAGGGCTGTAAGTTTCTCAGGTAGTGGGGCAATGGGATAGCCAAAATGGACGACATATTGTTGTAGGTGGCTGAGGTTGTTTTGTACCATGAGGTGAATCGTGGAAGGTTCAGGGATGGGTGTGATTCTGGTGTGTGCCACTTGAACCTCTGCCCTGGGTTTAAAGCAAAAGCTGCTGTACGGTATTGAACACCACTTTCCCGGTCCGTGTTCATACCGTTGGGCACTTGTGGTGACACAATATGTCCCACTGCCTACATATGCTACCTGTGGAGGCATGTGGTGAGGGTCCATTACCTCCATTGTGCAATTGATAGGCTCTGCCCCAGCAGTGCTGAACCCACATTGTGGCCTTGCAAAAGCGTTCAAGTGCTGGGGGCACAGGATTACCTGTGCTCCCCTGCTCCAACAACCCGAGAGGCCTGTACCTGTCACAGTGTGCTCCCACATTGTGACATAAGGTGGGACCTCTTGGAATCGAACATGCACCCTCCATGAATGACTCCCACGTTCTCCACTCGGTACAGGGGTGCTGGTCGTGGGGACGCCCCCATCACGGGCATCCTGACCACCAAACCCATGATGGTATGGTTTGACTTTCCACAGTCCACCGGTACCGGGTAGGCTTCTGACGCTACACGAAGTTAGCAAGGACTCAAAACATTATCATAAGGGTGCAGTGCTGCTAAGTGCTGGTTGCTGATCCAGGAGGGGACCTGTCCCTGTCTCAGATCCTCGAGGTTACTACGTCCCTCTCCCAGCAACCAGGCTCCATAGAGCACGCACACCTCATTTTGGGCGGCTTGATCGGAGGCGTTTCTATCCTCCCGAATCAAGGCGTTTACAGCCCTGGCCTGTGCCTCCAATTGAGAGATAATCTCCTTTAAGTGAACTGTCATTGCCACCTCTTCGTGGAGCGCGGATCCCACTACGGTATTCTCGTCCCCCAGGACTTTGCGCAGCTGATTCTTTAACCCATTTATCTGGAGGGCCAGCTGCATGTTATCCAAACTGTTTATGGCGGACGCCCCGGTGTTAAACCCGGTAAAAATGTCATTTAAAGTGCCACGCCTCTGCCTGCCCGGTTCGGCCCTATCCCACTGTTTATACAAGTCTGTCACTTTGACATCCCCGAAGTCCAGTTCATAGAACTTCCGGAACATCTCCCGCAGCAGAGCCTGGTATAACAGCTCGGTTTCCCGGGGACACCACGTAGGTAGGCGGACTTCTGTCAGATTTAGCACCACTGATGCCACTGCGTAGTGTACCCCCTGATAAAATAGTTTCTCGGTAGGGACCAACACTAAACCATTCCCCGGCCCCCTGGTTGTTGTCGGGCACTCGTGTGGGACGGTGGGCTTGGCCGTGGGTGGGGGTTTTCTTTCCCGAACTACAAGTTCGGTGGCATTTACTGGCACCCGGGGATTGGGGGGTCACACACGCCTCCCCGCTGCGATCCCATACCACCCCATCCCCGACATCCTGCCACCACCTATAGAAAGCAATGGAGACCCCCTCTGAACACACGCGAGTGGATCCCCACATACACAAATAAATTCCTTGGTCGTACGCCCACCATTTATCCCAGCACACCGTTACCCCGCCAGATGACCCCATGATGGTTCGGTAGGTATCATTATCCAGACGTTCCCAGTCCGAGTGTCAGTCTCTCACGTCCCTCTTGAGCTTTCTGAGCCACCACCACCGTCCCAGAGGTATGTCCCCTTGGCAAGTTAGGCATACCTTCCTGCCTTCTGTCACTCTCACTCTGGAAGTGGCCACAGTGATCTCCGGGCAGGGGATGGAGGCCTCTCCGTAGGTAAAGTCCTTATGGTTGGAGTATTTGGTGGAGTTAGATCCCAACCACCCAGGCCATCTCCCCTCATGGGAGTAGGTGACCCGGCCATCCACTGCCAGAGTCCCTTCTCCTGTGGTCACTGTCGGCGCTCTGCCCCTGGAGCATCCGAAAACCAGGGAGTCCTCGGTGTCCCCTCGGTGCCCGGTGCAGATCCTTAGCGATATCAGCATCATTAACGAGGTGTTGACATCTGAAAGGCAAGAAGAACATGGCCTTGCCTTGAGAGACCTCTCCAGGCTCGGCCCACTTAACATGTTCCAAACACAAAAATGCTGTACCCAACCGTCACTGCCTTACCTGAACACATATGCACACAACACAAAGCAACAAAACAGGAAGGAAAATATACACACCGCCACCCGTCCCCGGGTGGCCAGGCTACATCCTGTCACTGTACAGGCGTCGTCGACCACTCGGCTGACCGTACCCTGGGGACCAGGATGCCCTCCGCTGAGGGGCTCGTATGGTCCCCCTTAATGAGCCTTGTGCTGCCCTCCAAGGTCCTCCCGAGCCCCGGATAATCGGTGGGAGACCCTTGCTAGTGCACCCTCCCTGTTGTCTTTCGCCTTCTCGGTCTGGGGCGGGGAGCTAAGTAAACAGGGGACCACGGCGCCCTGGTCTGTGGCACTCTGTTACTCCTCCTTACTGTCGGTGCAGAGTCCCACGTTATGGGCTGCAATGCTATCTCCTCTACCTCTTGGGCTAGTCTCAGCTGATCCACCATGGGAGGTTCAGCTTCCCCTTGGACCTTGCTAATGGTAGAGCCTTTCTCCCTACTTCTGTTAGTGGGCTGGGAACCACTACCCAGTGGTGGGATAGCCTTACAGGAGCAGTGAACCAGCCCCGGCTGTAGCGCTTCGGGGCCCGTTGCCTCCTCCGGAGCCTCCAAATCCACCGGGGCCTGTTCTTCCCCCAGTCCCTGATTCCCTTCCCTTGCTCGTCCCCTCTGTTTTTTACCTCTTTTGGGGTCAAACAATTTACACTGATTAATGTGATACCACTTCACCCGGCGAGGCAATCAAACCGCATAGACCATAGGGCTAGCCTTGTCGACTATGCTGTATGGTCCCATATACAGTGGTTCAAATACCCCGACCCGGGCGAAGCTTCTCACCATCACCTGGTCGCTCACCTCCCAATCATGGTGACTGCGGGGTTCCAGCAGCAGCCGATTGGCACGGTGCTGTTTACCCATGTTGTTGGCCGCCTGCCAGTGAATCTGTTGAAGCTGTTCAAACAGATTCCTGACGAAGCGGTCCCGGTTCACCTCTCGGAGCTGCCCTTCGGTGAGAACCGGCGCCAACACATGCACTAGGGTTCTCATGATCCGGTCAGTCATCAGCTCATGGGGTGAGTACCCTGTGCTCTTTGACTGACTGGCCCGGATTCCCATGAGGACCAACGGTAAGACCTTCACCCAGTTGTTCGGTGAGTCTCCCATCTCCTTGCGCAGCCTTTCCTTTAGGGTCCGGTTAAGGCGTTCTACGGGGCCTGAGGACTGAGGGTTGTAGGCGACATGCCATTTGGCTCTTATCCCCAGCACCTTTAGGGTGGCCTGCATCACCTGGCCAGTGAAGTGGCTTCCCCGGTCGGACTCCATGATTTGAGGTGGACCCCACAGAGAGAACACCTCCCTCACCAGGATTTTTGCAGTGCCCACCGCGGTAGCTGTTCGGCAAGGGAAGGCTTCCACCCACTTGGAAAACACATCCACCAGGATGAGGCATTATTTATAACCTCCCTGGGCAGCCGGTAGGGGTCCGATGTAGTTGATCTGGATCGACTGCCATGGTCCCTCTACCCGCCTGACGTGTCCCATAGACACTTTCCTTTTCTGAGGGTTTGGGTTGTTTGCAGCGCAAACCAGACAGCCGCACAGAAGTCGCGGACGTCTTTCCGGAGGCCTGGCCACCACCCTGCCTTTTCTACCCGTTGCCAGGTAGATTCCGGCCCGGGGTGTCCCGCATCTGGACCCTCATGGGCCAGCTGAAGGAATTCCCTCCGGTGTTGTGGCGGTTCTACCCATTTGTCCCCTTAAACAACATGCCTTCCCGCACAGCAATATCTGCAGCACTGTATGGGCCCTCTGCCTTTTCCCCCTTTTTGATAGCAGCCAAGGCAGCCTTCAGGACTGAATCCTGCATCTGGACTACTTTAAGATCCGGGGCCACAGCTACCCCTACGCTCCCTTGTGTCCCTGGCTTGCTTCTTGCTGCTGCTATCCTGCCTGCCTCGTATGGGTCCCATGGGCGACCTGTACGAGCACCTTTCCTTGCCAGCAGGTCTGCCTGCTGGTTACCTTCCCCCCGTGGCTCAGTTTTGGAGTGGGCCTTTACCTTATGGATATATACATCCCCTGTTTCTCCCACTGCAGCCACGATCTTTTCTCGCAGGGGTTTGGTCAAAAGGGGCTTCCCATCCGCAGAGGTGTACCCCCGGCGTGACCAAATCGCCAGATACTCTGTACACGAATTGCAAGTGAACATGCTGTCCGAGCAAATCGTGTATGGGGTAGGGAATTCCTCGGGGTGTGTGACCACATACATCACCGCCGAGAGTTCCGCCTGCTGGGCGCTCAGGGTGTATGGGAGTTTAAGAGCCAAGGCAATTCCTGCCTTGGGATCCCAAACTCCGCAGCCCGTGAGTCTTGTACCCGCGGACACTGAACTGGAGCCATCAACGTAGATCTCGCGGCCTGTGGGGTGTATCCCTGCCCGAAATCCAAAGTTGATGTCCCATACCCCCTCCACAGAGCATCTATGCGGCTGTCCTGGATAGATTACCTTTGCTGCGAGCCTGGGCTCGCAGAGGCCCTTGACCTTTAAAGTCATTTGGGAGAGGAGGAGGGTCCAGCGAGTGATTCTAGCATTGCTCACTGTCCCGTCCTTAATCCTCCCGTCCTACAGCATCTGCGTCGGGGTATGATGGGTGAGGAGTGTATTGGAGGATACTCCGGTAAAGATCTGAGCTCTCTTTACTGCCCAATGGGTGGCAAGTAAGTGCCTCTCACAATTGGAGTATCCCTTTTCTACCTCCGTGAGGACCCTGGAGGAGTACACCACTGGTATCAGCTGACCGTGTCGCCCCTTGAGCAACACTGCACTTAAGCTGTCACCACTGGCTGCCACCTCCAGGAAGAATTCCTCCCCCCCCATCAATTGCCCCTAGGGCTGGTGCTACCTGCAGGTCTGTCTTAAGACGGACAAATGCTGCCTCACAACCCTCGTCCTATTCCCACTCGACCCCCTTGTGTAGGAGTCTGAGCAGAGGGGCGGCAGTGGCTGCATAGTCCTCGATGAAGTCCCTACAGTAGCCAGTGATTCCCAGGAAAGACCTTACTCCTGACACATCCCTAGGGACAGGGAGTTCCTGCACTGCCTTTCTTCTAGCCTCATCAATGGCCCTTTCTCCTGCCCTTATCGTCAGGCCCAGGAATTTTACCTCTCCTAGACCTATCTGGGCTTTCTTGGGGTTAACTTTAAAACTCCCTTCCTTCAGTAAGACCAGCAGTTCGGCCAGCAGTGGACCGTGTTCCTCACTGCTGTCTGTGAACAACAACAGGTCGTCCACATACTGGACCAGCTGGTGTGGTTGGCTGAAGCCTTTTAAGCAGTTCGCCATGCATTGGTGAAAGATGCTGGGACTATTATGAAAGCCCTGTGGGAGGCAGCTCCATGTATACTGCTGTTCCCGGAAGGTGAAGGCAAACTTGTACTGGTCTTCCCTCCGTACAGGGATAGACCAGAACCCGTTGGATATGTCCAACACTGTGAACATGGTTGCGGATGCAGGGATTTCCCCTATCAGATCCGCAACCACCGCTACTGTGGGAGCACAAGCTGGGATGTTTTTATTGAGCACCCTATAATCCACCGTAGCCCTCCAAGAATTGTCCGGTTTCCTAACCGGCCAAAGCGGGGAGTTGACATGGGTGGCTATGGGTCTCAAAACACCCTGCTCGACAAGCGAGCTTAAAGCTGTCTCCAAGTCTGCTTCTGCCTCTTGGGGAAAGCCATACTGCTTTTGTGAGCGGGACATGGGATCCCCATCTATTCTAACCTCCACTCCTGTGACTCTCCCACAATCGTGTTTATGGGTGGCAAATGCGGCAAGATTTGCTTGCACATAGGTCCAGTACTCGGCCGGGGTGTTACCGACCAGAACCTCCAGGTCGTAACCCCCTTTTGGCTTCATTGCACACAGAGTCCCTTTTCCCTGTTTCTTATCAATAACCATTACTTCTCCCTCTGCTCCTGTGCCCACTGTGCCCCATAGACAGTGATTCCTCAAGTCTACTAGGATCTGGCGAGCGATGATAAAATCAGCCCCCAAAATCCCTTTTCCCACCTGCTCCCAGTTCATCAGGACGCACTTCCATTGTGTTTGGAGTGCTCCTAAACGAACTGCGAGCGGGACTGAGACAAACCCAGCCTTTTCATTTCCTGTGAACCCAACTAGTTGATACGGCACCCCGTTTGATAGAGCTGAGGTTGCGGGGTCCTCCGAATGGACTATTGTGCTGGAAGCACCAGTGTCCAAAAGGGAAGTACCCAATACACCCTCAACCTCCATCTTGACCCAGGGTCATCCCCAGGGGTCATATTCTAGTGGGCACAGGAATGCAGGCTGGGTCTGGGCTAGTCACGGCCTCTGTAATGGCAGGATTGCTGGTGCTTCCCTGCCTGTTGCCGTGGCTACCTTCCCAGTCCCCTCCAGTGCTGTCCTCACTGCAGCTACTATCTCGTCAAGGGATGGTGAGGAGCTCCCTCCACTTCCCCCACTCTGGGCGGCTCCTGAAGGACTTCTCCCCCCATATCTCTTTACTGGGCTCCTGCAATCCCTTTTAAAATGCCCAGCTTTCCCGCACCCGTAGCACACTCCCTCCTTATCAATCGAGCGGCCACCCTCCTGGTGCCATTCCTGTTTGGGAATCATAAGAACATAAGAACATAAGAATTAGGAACAGGAGTAGGCCATCTAGCCCCTCGAGCCTGCACCGCCATTCAATAAGATCATGGCTGATCTGGTCGTGGACTCAGCTCCACTTACCCGCCCTCTCCCCGTAACCCTTAATTACCTTATTGCTTAAAAATCGATCTATCTTTGACTTGAAAACATTCAATGAGCTAGCCTCAACTGCTTCCTTGGGCAGAGAATTCCACAGATTCACAACCCTCTGGGAGAAGAAATTCTTTCTCAACTCGGTTTTAAATTGGCTCCTCCGTATTTTGAGGCTGTGTCCCCTCGTTCTAGTCTCCCCCACCAATGGAAACAACCTCTCTGCCTCTATCTTGTCTATCCCTTTCATGATTTTAAATGTTTCTATAAGATCACCCCTCATCCTTCTGAACTCCAAGGAGTAAAGACCCAGTCTACTCAATCTATCATCATAAGGTAACCCCCTCATTTCTCGAATCAGCCTAGTGAATCGTCTCTGTACCCCCTCCAAAGCTAGTATATCCTTCCTTAAGTAAGGTGACCAAAACTGCACGCAGTACTCCAGGTGCGGCCTTACCAATACCTTATACAGTTGCAGCAACACCTCCCTGCTTTTGTACTCCATCCCTTTTGCAATGAAGGCCAACATTCCATTTGCCTTCCTGATTACCTGCTGCACCTGCAAACTAACCTTTTGGGATTCATGCACAAGGACCCCCAGGTCCCTCTGTACCACAGCATGTTGTAATTTCTCCCCATTCAAATAATATTCCCTTTTACTGTTTTTTTTCCCAAGGTGGATGACCTCACACTTTCCGACATTGTATTCCATCTGCCAAATCTTAGCCCATTCGCTTAACCTATCTAAATCTCTTTGCAGCCTCTCGGTGTCCTCTACACAACCCGCTTTCCCACTAATCTTTGTGTCATCTGCAAATTTTGTTACACTACACTCTGTCCCCTCTTCTAGGTCATCTATGTATATTGTAAACAGTTGTGGTCCCAGCACCGATCCCTGTGGCACACCACTAACCACCGATTTCCAACCCAAAAAGGACCCATTTATCCCGACTCTCTGCTTTCTGTTCGCCAGCCAATTCTCTATCCATGCTAATACATTTCCTCTGACTCCGTGTACCTTTATCTTCTGCAGTAACCTTTTGTGTGGCACCTTATCGAATGCCTTTTGGAAATCTAAATACACCACATCCATCGGTACACCTCTATCCACCATGCTCGTTATATCCTCAAAGAATTCCAGTAAGTTAGTTAAACATGATTTCCCTTTCATGAATCCATGCTGCGTCTGCTTGATTGCACTATTCCTATCCAGATGTCTCGCTATTTCTTCCTTAATGATAGTTTCAAGCATTTTCCCCACTGCAGATGTTAAACTAACCGGCCTATAGTTACCTGCCTTTTGCCTGCCCCCTTTTTTAAACAGAGGCGTTACATTAGCTGCTCTCCAATCCACTGGTACCTCCCCAGAATCCAGAGAATTTTGGTAGATCTGCTATAACTTCCGCCATCTCTTTTAATACCCTGGGATGCATTTCATCAGGACCAGGGGACTTGTCTACCTTCAGTCCCATTAGTCTGTCCAGCACTACCTCCCTAGTGATAGTGATCATCTCAAGGTCCTCCCTTCCCACATTCCTATGACCAGCAATTTTTGGGTTGGGTTTTACTTCATTTACTCGACCTTTGGAGGTTTTCTCATCCTCCCCTCCTCCATTCTGTTGGACCAGTGCCAGTTGCCTGACCACTGCTTCCTCGGTGAGGTTGGGATCCCATGAATCGAACCACAGTTCTGCCCTGGCCTTGAGCCGGGGCAAGCAGTTTGCCACCAGCATCCTCAGCCAGCGGCCAGTCTGTACCGCGGAAAGATTCGCCAGGTCGAGGAGCTCCCCACAGGCTGCGTGGTATACCACCCACAGCCTGACCGCAAACGCCTGCGGGGTTTCCCCTACGAGCTGCCTTGTCCTTTCAACCCGTTCGAAAGGACTGCCATCATCGAAGCCCATAGCCTCAAAGACGGCCCTCTGGACCTCAGAAAATGTGCGCTGCCCCCTCCGGCATTCTGCCGGTAGGGCCTGGTACAATTTGCTGTCCAGAGAGAAGAGCAGCAGCTTGGCTGTCTCTTCCTCGTCGCACCCATTAATTTCCCCTGCCTGCGTCACCTCCATGAAGTGGATAGACGGGTCCCCGCTGCGAGTGAGTTTGGCCAAATGGGCCACCATGGCCCTGAGTGATTGAACTCCATGGGGAATAATAAAGTCGCTCTCCAGCGCTCCCTGACCTTGGCCACCTCCCTGTGGAGGACCGTACTTGCGCTGCCTGACCGGGCACATCCGTCTTGGTTCAGGATCTTTCTGCGCTGGTCCTCTACCTCTGGCTGTCCCACCATACCCGGTGCAGCAGACAGTGCCTGGTCGTCTGATCCAGCCCTTAACTGACCCTCGGCTGGAGCCTCACATCCCTGCTGCCGAGCGGGACACATTGGTCCTGCCCCCAGCCCTGGGTATGCTACTACCTGTGCGCCTCGCTCCTCCTGGTACCCCACCGGACAAACCACTGGTGCCTCAAGAGGTGGTCGGGCGTCTCTTGCCTTTGGATTCTCCTCTATCCCCCAATACTCTCCTTTGTCCCCTGTGGACCATCCAGGTCCTATTAGGGCGACCATCCTCTTTGCCTGGGATAGAGCGTGGGTGAGAGTTTTAATCCTCTCCTGGCAGGGACCGTGATCTGCAAACTCACTGCTACTGGCCACTTTATAGGCTGCCTGTACGTCTTTTAATTTATTCTCTAGTTCCCAAATTTTCTGGGTGTACCGAGAGTTCTGTTCCCGGAGGGACCCCTCACTACCCTTGGCCTCAGTGACCTGACACTGAAGATAGTCCCGGCTATTTTGGAAGGTCTCCTCCAACTGCCTCTTCCCTTGCTGCTCCTCAGCTAATTCGGCCAGCAGGTTGTCCCCAACCGCAGCCCAGATAGCAGAGAGCTCCTCTGATTTCTGAAGACTCTGTTCTAAGTCCTTCACCCGCTGGTCGAGCTTTCGGACTTGGCGGGTGAAGCAGATAAGCCATATGGCCTTTTCCACCCTGCGGTTGTGGTCCTTCCCTGCTGTCCACTGGGCAGCAGCATCCACTGGGCGCTCTGCCCATGTGAGGGCTTGTACCCAAGGTTTGGTGAGGTTCACCTTGCCAAAAATGTATGAAGAAATTCTCTCCTCCATTTTAGTTTCCTCTCTTATCACCTCATCTGTTATATTAACATCTCCTGTTTGCTTATGTCCTGCCGCGGTCACCATGTTCTGTAAGGGGTTCTCGGGGAGTGTTGTTGTGCCTTGGGTGTCTCTCTCTGGGCTTCTGCCCTCACACCTTATGCCTGGCTTGTGAAGTACCCTGAGTGCTGCAAGAGCACCCCTGGAGAGACTATGAAGGGGGTTTTGAGACTCGTGCGTCCCCACAGCTTATGCCTAGCCTGTGAGGCACCTGTGAGTGTCAAACACTCCTAACCCCTTCTTCCCTTTTTCGAGTTGCTCCTAGCTTCCCTTACACTGTTCTGACATAAGACTCACGATCAGGAGATGTAATACAATAGAACTGAGACAAGGTGATTCCAAGCAGAACTTAGGATTCCAATTTATTTGATAAGGTGTATCTCAACAATACACCAACAAAACAATCCCCCTAAATCCCACTAAACGGACACAACGAAAATTTTTACACAAGTTTAGCAGTACAATGCCCAATCTTTCCTGGCCTAACTGAGTTGGGAATTCTGGGGACCAGAGGTTATACTCACTACTGTGCCTTTTGCAGTCTGGTGGTTTGTTTCTTCTATCTTCGGTGTCTTCGGACACTGGTTTTCCTTCAGTGTCGAGAGACTTGCTGGTTGTTGGATCACGAGAGCAGAACACACACACTGGGTCAGAAACCCCTATTTTATAGCCAGATATCCAGTCCGCCTCTCGTGCTGAAATCGATCCTTCCCATTGGTGGGCTTTGAGATTTTGAAAAATGCAGCAGTTTTAGATTATTGCAGGTTTTTTTCCACTGATGGTAACCTACTCAAGGTTTGAGTAGGTGTTGATTGCGTTGGCCTCCTGTAGCCATTATGTAAGCCCTTGGGTTGTTTTGGGTTCCCTAGTTTTCTGAAGGTCTGCATAATTTCCCTCCATAGTGTAAACATGGGGAAGACAATAGCCCGATAGTGGCGATGAGTCAGTCCCACAATTTTCGAGCAAGTCCTTTCCCATTGGCTTGAAAGCCCCATGCTTCGGGCTGACTCTGTCCCACCATTGGCCCTCCGGTGTCCTCCCCCCGTCCAATCACTGCTCTGCCAAGGTCAAACGGTCTCAGTTTCAATTCACATTGCAGCACAGACAGATCCCACAGCTCTTTTCCTTCTGGGTAAAATGAGGGTTTTTTTGTCCTCCCCTACATAATCCATGCTGAATTGGACCAATCCTGTCACTGCTTTCCAAATGCGCTGCTACTACATCTTCAATAATTGACTCCAGCATTTTCCCAACTACCGATGTCAGGCTAACCGGTCTATAATTCCTTGTTTTCTCTCTCACTTCTTTTTTAAAAAGTGGTGTTACATTAGCTACCCTCCAATCCATAGGAACTGATCCAGAGTCCATGGAATGTTGGAAAATGACCACCAATGCATCTACTATTTCTAGGGCCACTTCCTTAAGTACTCTGGGATGCAGACTATCAGGCCCTGGGGATTTATCAGCCTTCAATCCCATCAATTTCCTGACTAATAAGGATTTCCCACAGTTCCCTCAGTTCCTCCTTCTCACTAGATTCTCGGTCCCCTAGTATTTCCGGAAGGTTATTTGTGTCTTCCTTAGTGAAGACAGAACCGAAGTATTTGCTCAACTGGTCTGCCATTTCTTTGTTCCCCATTATGAATTCACCTGATTCTGAGTGCAAGGGACCTATATTTGTCTTCACTAATCTTTTTCTCTTCACATATCTATAGAAGCTTTTGCAATCAGCTTTTATGTTCTTTGCAAGCTTACTCTTATACTGTATTTTCCCCCTCTTAATTAAACCCTTTGTCCTCCTTTGCTGAATTCTAAATTTCTCCCAGTCCTCAAGTTTGCTGCTTTTTCTGGCCAATTTATATGCCGCTTACTTGGATTTAACACTATCCCTAATTTCCCTTGTTAGCCACAGTTGAGCCACCTTCCCCGTTGTATTTTTATACCAGAAAGGGATGTACAATTCTTGTAGTGAATCCATGTGATTTTTAAATGCCTGCCATTGCCTATCTACCGTCAAGCCTTTAAGTATCATTCGTTGGTCTATCCTCGCCAATTCACATCTCATACCATCGAAGTTACCTTTCTTTCAGTTCAGGACCCTAGTCTCTGAATTAATTATGTCACTCTCCAGCTTAATGAAGAAGTCTACCATATTATGGTCACTCTTCCCCAAGGGACCTCGCACCACAAGATTGCTAATTAATCATCTCTCATTACACAAGACCCAGTCTAGGATAGCCTGCTCTCTCGTTGGTTCCTCAACATATTGGTCTAGAAAATCATCCCTTATACACTCCAGGAAATCCTCCTGCACCGTATTGCTACCAGTTTGGTTAGCCCAATCTATATGTAGATTAAAGTCACCCATGATAACTGCTGTACCTTTATTGCACGCATCCCTAATTTCCTGTTTGATGCCATCCCCAACCTCACTACTACTGTTTGGTGGTCTGTACACAACTCCCACTAATGTTTTCTGCCCTTTGGTGTTCCGCAGCTCTACCCATACAGATTCCACATCATCCAAGCTAATGTCCTTCCTTACTATTGCGTTAATCTCCTCTTTAACCAGTAACGCTACCCCACCTCCTTTTCCTTTCTGTCTATCCTTCCTGAATATTGAATACCCCTGGATGTTGAGTTCCCAGCCTTGGTTACCTTGGAGCCATGTCTCCGTAATCCCAATTACATCATATCCGTTAACAGCTATCTGCGCAGTTATCTGGAGAAATATCACCAACGATGCCTCCGCAAGATCCTGCAAATCCCCTGGGAGGACAGGTGCACCAACATCAGTGTCCTCATCCAGGCTAATATCCCCAGCATTGAAGCACTGACCACACTCGATCAGCTCCACTGGGCAGGCCACATAGTCCGCATGCCAGACACGAGACTCCAAAAGCAAGTGCTCTACTCGGAGCTCCTTCACGGCAAACGAGCCAAAGGTGGGCAGCGGAAATGTTACAAGGACACCCTCAAAGCCTCCCTGATAAAGTGCGACATCCCCACTGACATCTAGGAGACCCTGGCCAAAGACCGCCCTAACTGGAGAAAGTGCATCCGGGAGGGCGCTGAGCACCTTGAGTCTCAACGCTGAGAGCATGTAGAAATCAAGCGCAAGCAGCAGAAAGAGCGTGCGGCAAACCAGTCCCACCCACCCCTTCCCTCAACGACTATCTGTCCCACCTGCGACAGAGTCTGTGGCTCTCGTATTGGACTGTACAGTGACCAAAGAACTCACTTCAGGAGTGGAAGCAAATCATCCTCGATTCCGAGGGACTGCCTATGATGATGATGACCCTCCTTGTATGACCCAATGGAGCCTTTCTCCACTGGGGGTCTGGATTGTTTGTGGCACATACTAGACAACTCTGGCAATAATCCCTTACATCACTTCTAAGCCCGCGCCACCATCCCACAGCTTCTACTTTATTCCACGTTGTTTCTGGCCCTGGATGTCCAGCTCCTGGACCCCCATGCACCAGCTGCAAGAATTCTTCCCTGCACTGCCCTGGCACGATCCAACTATCTCCCTTAAATAACATTCTCTGCTTTACTGCTATGTCTGCAGCTCCCAAAGGTCCCGCTACATACTTGCCATCTATCTTGTCTCTAATCGCTGCCTGAAGGTCTGCATCCCGTAGCTGAGCCTGTTTTAAATCAGGTGGCAATGGTACTTCTTTGGGCCCCTCTCTGCCTGTTACAGCCATAATCTGTCCACAGTGATATGGATCCCAAGGTGTCCATTCTCCTGCCCCTGTTTTGGCCAGTGTGGCTGCTTTTTCATTCCCTTTCCACTTGGGCTCTGTCTTAGAGTGTGCTTTGACCTTTTGGATGTAGTAATCCTTCTGGTCCCTAACCTTAACGTCCAAAATGACTTAACAAAGGAGCCGTCACCAACGGTTTTCCATCTGAGGACTTAAACCCTCGCCTAGCCCATCAGGCTAAATAATCTGTACAGGAGTTACAAGTGAACATGGAGTCCGAACATATCGTATAGGAAGTTGGGAATTCGTTAGGGTGTGGGACTACGTAAGCTACAGCTGCCAGCTTAGCCTGCTGCGCTTAAAGTGTTGGGGAGCTTTATGGCTTTTTCTATCCCTGCCTCAGGATCGTAGATCCCACAGCCTGTTTTTCTCTCTCCTTTTATTACTGAACTAGACCCATCTACATAGATGTCCCTGCCTGTCAGATGTTCTCCTGCTTGAATCCCACCTCTACATCCCACACTCCTCCCACTGAACACACATGAGCTGCCCCCGGATAAACCAGGTTCGGGGCTAGCTTTGGTTCCCCTGGCCTTTCTACCTTCAGGTCTAACTGAGTAAGCAACAATGTCCAGCGGGCAATCCTGTTACTGCTCACTGTCCCATCTTTCACCCTACATCCAGTAACATTTTTGTCGTGGTGTGACAGGTCAGTAAAGTTACTATAGCTAACCCTGTGAGCGACCGAAAATGCTTTACTGCCCAAAAAGTTGTCTTTCGCAGTTTTAAAAGCTCTTTTCTACTTCAGTGGGAACCCGGGAGGCGTAGGCCACCGGTCTCAGCTTGCCGTGTCGCTCCTGGAGTAACACTGCACTCAAACTGTCCCCAGTCGCTGCTACCTCCAGACTAAAGTCTATGGGCTAGAACCTCCACTTTTAAGCTTATTGCCCAAAAATGGACGTTATTTCTGGCGTGGGCGGTAAAAAAGAGTTTTCAGATCGCCGGCTTCTTGCCCATTCTCAAAACACCTAGTTTACAGTTTTGAAAATGGGCGTTATCATGAGCAATATCAAATGGGCAGCAGCGTTAAATTTTTTTGACCTTCTGCTGTAAAGTGTGGCCGTCCTTAGCAACAGCATGGCAACACTCGATTCCCACGATTCTGGAGCTCAAGGGTCACCATACATACAGAGAGAGAGGGAGTTCAGAGGGACTGTGGGCACGGCTGGGTGTAGTGTTGCTGCTTTGGGAGAAAGGAGGAAGACTTTAGAGCTTCACAGCAAGTAGGCAAACAAAAAGTAGCTGTTAGCAGCCACATATTTGATCGAATTTGGCCTATAATGGAGGGAGAGGAGAAGGCATCATAGCACGCTGTGGAGACTGACGCTGGAGAGAGCAGTGAGGTGGGAGAGGAGCACATTGGAGGGCGCAAAAGAGCAGGAGGTTCTCGGACAAGGCAAATGCCTCCCTCCTGCGGGAGGTCGAGTCATGCTGGGGTGATTTGACACAGGGAGGGCGTGGGAAGCCCACCCCAAAGGCCTACCAGAAGATATGGACTGAGATAGCAGAGGTGGTCTTGTCAGCGACCAATGAGGTGCGTGAGTGCAACCAATGCCACAAACGATGGAACGACCTTGTAGGATCCGCAAGAGTAAGTATTACATTGATTTACATGTATTTATGTATATATATATAATTTGATTTGTAACAATCATGAGTGACTACCAGTAGATGTGAGGTCTTGCACTTTGACCGGGAATGTTTTACTCAAAGCCTGCGGTCACGGTGTACATCTTTAAGTAAAGAATGATAATTATCATAATAATCATGATTACATCTGTCGGTTATGTGTTGTATCAGTCTCTGTGACAGTACCTAGCAATGATATCACGCAATGATCTCATGCCATGTCGTCCTGTCACCTTTTACAGAAGAAGCTAGCGACGATGAGGTCCGTGCAGAGGCGAACGGGTGGGGGGGCCACTAATCCCCAGCGACATCACTGACATGGAGGAGCGAGTGCTAGAACTCGTGGGGAAGCACCTCACGGACGCATCTGCAGACCCTGAAGTGATGCCACGTGAGTAAAGCTTACACCATTGCATGATGTAAAGTCAATAGATGCCACAGCCACTCATATCCGACCAATCATAAACGATAGATGATTTCTAAAAGTGTCTTAGAAATAATACTGGCCTAATGAAAATCATTGCAATCCACAATGTGTTGATGGTCATGAAATGTGTTGTCTGCGATGATTTTGAGAGCGGTGATGCTTTTGTCGTGCATTTGCTGTGTGTAGCGCTGGGCTCACCTTGTGACCCTTCTCCTCTAATAACCTCATTTGTGTTTTGCAGCTCAGCCAGCAGCGCGGCCCCAGGAAAGACCACAGAGGTCAGAAGATGGGGGCACGGGGCCCGACTCTTCGGACGATCCTACATCTGGTGCTGAGGAGTTCCGATCCTCGCCCGTCAATCTGCTGGGTCTGTTCTCTACAGATGAGAGCGCAGACTTCGAGGAACCTGCATTGCCATGCTCTAGAAGCCATTCCACCCCAAAGCCATCCAGTGCTCCTTCGGTCATTCCCACCTCCACTCTGGAGGTACCGGCCCCAAGCACCTTGCCACAGGGCACCCCATTTGTCCCCAGGACAGCGCCGACCTCGCGGAGGCTTCGTGGACGTGGCAGGTGTGTTCCACGAGCACGACATGAGAGCGGAGAGATGGTACAGTTGTCCAGGAGGACTGTAGACATTGGTGACCAGCTCATCGAAGCATTGGGGGGCATATCACGACACCTGGCCACCGTGACTGAGTACATTCTGTGCATGGCGGAGTCCCTGGATATGATAGCAGGAAAACTGCTGGCACAGGCCTCCCAGTGGTCCCAGAGCATGGCGCTCCAACCCCAGGTTCCGCACCACCACTGCGAACGACAGATGAGAGGAAGGACCAAGATCCTGCTTTTGCATCAGAGAATGTTGCCCTCTTGGCATCCCCCCATGGGGGGATGCAACCACCGCCTCTGTCTTCATCCCCCCCCAATGAGGCACCGCCTGAGGAGCTCCTCAGCCAGGCGCCGTAGAGCAAGGAGGGGAAGGGTAGAGGTGGGGAGAAGAAGGGGAGGGGGGAAGGAAAGTGAGATGCATGTGCGCAGGTGATGGCTGTGTTATATCTCCATCTGGGTGTATGCAATTTGTTGCAATGTATGGGGGGAGGGGACCACGCTCCTGCTTTGCCTTTGTATTCTGTGTTGCTGGACATGTTGAATATGTGATTGATGTCAATGGTGGAAAAAGTGGGGTGTGGGCGGGGGTTGGGTGTTTTTGCCCGTGATACTTATGATTTCTGACCAATGTTGGTATAAAAGTTTTTTTATGGAACATAACCTTGTTGCGCATTGTCTCAGATAGCCTTAACATGAAAGGGTTAAATAAAACTTAACTTCAATCAACGTAAACTTTAACTGGCGCCAAGATGATGGGCACCATTGATGTCTAAGCTGCATACACACAGCAGCGTTGTCACTCACAGCAACGTTCTTTCAGATAAATCGTTGAGTTATCAGCTCCTGATGTAAGAGTCTTGCAGCTATGTAGCCACCACGGGCCCTTTCCTGCTGTCTGTAGTGGGGCATGGGCATGGTTGCATAGTCAGCCTGATTGTCTGGCCCTAGGTCAGCATCCAGCCCCTCGTCCTCCTCTTCCTCTCTCTCCTGCGGTGGAGCATCAGTCCCTTCTGGTAATTCTTGGCCCCTCCTGATAGCCAGGTTGTGCAGCATGGAACACATGACCACTAATTTACCTATGTGCTCAGGGTTGTATTGTAGCTCCCCTCCTGAGTGGTTCAGACATCTGAAGTGCTGCTTAAGCACAGTTAATGTTTTGTGGACCACATTGCATGTGTCTCTGTGGCTCTGGTTGTATCGCTTCTTGGCCTTGGTGTGGATGTAATGCAGGGGTTCATCAGCCAGGTGGCTAGGCCATATCGGTTATCACCAAGCATCCAGCATTGTCCTTGTAGCTGACTCTTAAAGATGTCAGAGACAGCGCTCTCACGCAGGATGTGAGCCTCATCAAAGCTGCCCGGACATTTGGCATTCACTGCCATGATGATTTGGTTGTGGTCGACAACTAATTGGACCTTCAGGGAGCGAAATCCTTTTCTGTTACGAAAACGCTCCGGGTCCTGAGAAGGTGGCCGTATGGTGATGTGAATGCACTGTATTGCTCCCTGCACCCTGGGGAACTTAGCAATGCGGTAGAATGCTCCAGCCCTGTCAGTCTGAGCCTTCATGGTCAGGGGGAAGCTGATAAAGTCCATCCTTCTCGCGTACAGGGCCTCCGTGACCTGTCTAATGCAGCGATGGGTGGCATGGTGAGACAGAGGACAAATCTCGACCGTGGAGGCTCGAAAGGAACCGGACGCGTAGAAAGACAATGCCACGGTGACCTTGACCTCGATTGACACTGATGTCCTGATGGCAGGCTGCATATGTGGCCTGATGAGCTCACATATTTAATTGATCATCATCTTGTGGAAGCGCAGTCTCCGAAGGCAGGTGTGTTCGGACACGTCGAGGTAAGACCTCTTTTCCCTGTACATGTGGGGTGTGTATTGTCTGGCTCTCCTCCTCATTTTTGCACGTCTTAAATTGGGGACACAATGATGTGCATCACACATTGAGCCATCTGCACTCTGCAGCATCTGCGTATTAATCGATGCAGGCCGAGAAATGGCTGGCCCCATGGCAATGAAAGTATAATAACAATTGATCAGAAGCAATTTCCTCACTAAAATACACCGAGAGTAAACCCCCAATAGTCCAGAGTCTGAAAATATATCTGTTGAGATGGTCACTTCACCTGAGAAGAACGCCAGAGACAATCCAAACTCCCCCGAAGTTGAAGCAGCCTTTTGAATGAAGTGACCTGCGATTTTAAAAATGGCAGCCACATGCTGGCTTTAGCTCAAAACAGTTCCACTTTTTCCGGGCGGTTTTTTGGACGAGCGATATTGTGGCCGATGTGTGTGCGAGGTGGTGAAAGTGATGGTGGGTGATCTCCTGGGCGTTAGTTTTGCCAAATGTGCTCTTTATGACATTATTGAATCTCGGCGTTAATTCCGTGTGGAACGTAACACTGGCCGATATTATGGGCGTTGATTTCGGCCATTCTGATGATTCCACACAAAAAAAGCGGGCAAGCAGTATTATCTTTTCCCGGCATTAAGCACATGGGGAAAGTAACGCTCAGCAATAAGTTTCCGAAAAATGCCTGCCAGTTTCCATTTTGTGGCTAAATGGGCGCTATATGGGCATTATAGGTCATTTCAACGGTAAAATGGACATTAAGTGGGTGTTAAGCATGCAAAAAACATGGAAAATGTAGCCCCATATCTTTTGTTATGTATAACCATGCAAGTTATATATGATGATTGTTTGTTATAATTACTTCTTCATTAAGGAGGGGGAAGCGTAATATATAGTTCCATCTAGTGGACTACTGCTCCATCTAGGGGACTACTGTGGTAATGCAGCCATTGCTGTAAATACAATAAAGGCATCAGATGACATATCACCTGAAAACTTCCTGTGTTAAGAGCCATCTTGGGGTGTTTGTGTTGTGAGGTTGTAAAGAATATACTACAGGTACTGCACCGGAGTGTCAGCCTGGATTATGTGCTCAAGTCTCTGGACTGGGGTCCACCATGGAAGACTGCAACTTCTTTGTCATCATCATCATCATAGGCAGTCCCTCGGAATCAAGGAAGACTTGCTTCTATTCTTAGCATGAGTTCTTAGGTGGCTGTACAGTCCAATACGAGAGCCACAGTCTCTGTCACAGGTGGGACAAACAGTGGTTGAGGGGAAGGGTAGATGGGAAACCTGGTTTGCCGCACGCTTCTTCCGCTGCCTGCACTTGATTTCTGCATGCTCTCGGCGACTCGATACTCGAGGAGCTCAGCGCCCTCCTGGATGCACTTCTTCCACTTAGGGCGATCTTTGGCCAGGGACTCCCAGGTGTCAGTGGGGATGTTGCACTTTATCAGGGAGGCTTTGAGGGTGTCCTTCTAACATTTCCTCTGCCCACCTTTGGCTTGTTTGCCTTGGGTGAGTTCCGAGTAGAGCGCTTGCTTTGGGAGTCTCGTGTCTGGCATGCGAACTTTGTGGCCTGCCCAGCGGAGCTGATCAAGTGTGGTCAGTACTTCAATGCTGGGGATATTGGCCTGGACGAGGATGCTAATGTTTGTGCATCTGTCCTCCCAGGGGATCTGTAGGATCTTGCGGAGACATCGCTGGTGATATTTCTCCAGCGACTTGAGGTGTCTACTGTACATGATCCACGTCTCTGAGCCATACAGGAGGGCGGGTATTACTACAGCCCTGTAGACTATGAGCTTGGTGACAGTTTTGAGGGCCTGGTCTTCAAACACTCTTTTCCTCAGCTGGCCGAAGGCTGGAGGTGGTGTTGGATCTCGTCGTCAATGCTTGCTCTTGTTGATAGGAGGCTCCCGAGATAAGGGAAGTGGTCCACATTGTCCAGGGCCGCGTAGTAGATCTTGATGTCTGAGGGACAGTGCTGTGCGGCGAGGACAGGCTGGTGAAGGACCTTTGTCTTACTGATGTTTAGCGTAAGTCCCATGCTTTCATATGCTTCGGCAAATACATCGACTAGATCCTGGAGTTCAGCCTCTGTATGTAAGAGTCATGTGTATTGGTGAGAGGTGGAGTTGGTATCTGAGAAGATGAGCCACCATTGTGTTGCCGCAACAAGCCCTCGCCATGAAACCACAGACTCATTCATATAAACAGGACACAGAGCAGCAAGAGCATTAAGTAATTGCTGTGGCATGAGCTTTGCAGCAGTTTACAGTCGTTACACTGGATATTTACCTGGGTGTTCGCGATGCAGTTTGTTGAGTTATGTGTACTTTAACTGGCTTTTAAAAAAATTCAGCTGGAGATTTCCTGTGACAATACTTCATTTAAAAAGGGAGAAAGGGATAGACCGAGTAATTACAAGCCAGTCAGCCTAGCCTCAGTGGTGGAAAAATTATTGGAAAAATCCTGAGGGACAGGATAAATCTTTATTTGGAAAGACATGGATTAATCAAGGATAGTCAGCATGGATTTGTTAAGCAAAGGTCGTGTCTGACTAACTTGATTGAATTTTTCGAGGAGGTAACCAGGAGGATCATTGAGGGCAATGCATATGATGTAATGTATATGGATTTTAGCAAAGCTTTTGATAAAGTCCCACATGGCAGACTGGTCACGAAAGTAAAAGCCCATGGGATTCAGGGCAAAGTGGCAAGTTGTATCCAAAATCTCAGAGGCAGGAAGCAAAGTGTAATGGTTGCTGGGTGTTTTTGTGACAGGAAGGATGTTTCCAGTGGGGTTCCGCAGGGCTCAGTGCTGGGTCCCTTGCTTTTTGTGGTATATATCAATAACTTGGACTTGAATGTTGGGGGCATGATTAAGAAGTTTGCAGATGACACTAAAATAGGTTGATAATGAAGAAGAAAGCTGCGGACTGCAGGAAGATATCAATGTACTGGTCAGGTGGGCAGAACAGTGACAAATGGAATTCAATCCGGATAAGTGTGAGGTAATGCATTTGGGTAGGTCCAACAAGACAAGGTAATACACATTAAATGGTACAACACTGAAAAGTGTAGAGGAACAAAGGGACATTGGAGTGCAGGCCCACAGATCCCGAAAGGTAGCAGGCCAGGGAGATAAGATGGTTAAGAAGGCATATGGAATACGTTCCTTTATTAGTTGAGGCATGGAATTAAAGAGCAAGGATGTTATGCTTGAACTGTATAAAACACTGGTTAGGCTGCAGCTGGAATACGGTGTGCAGTTCTGGTCACCATATTACAGGAAAGATGTGATTGCACTGGAAAGGGTGCAGAGGAGATCTACGAGAATGTTGCCTGGACTGGAGAATTTTGGCTATGAGGAAAGATTGGAGATGTTGGGTCAGTTTTCTTTGGGAGACCTGATTGAGGTGTGTAAAATTATGAGGGGCCTGGATAGAGTGGATAGGAAGGACCTGTTTCCCTTGGCAGAGAGGTCAACAACCAGGGGGCATAGATTTAAAGTAATTGGGGGAAGGTATAGAGAAGATATGAGGGGACATTTCTTTACCCAGAGGGTTGTGGGGGTCTGGAACTCACTGCCTGAAAGGGTGGTAGAGGCAGAAAGCCTCACCACATTTAAAAAATACTTGGACGTGCACATAAAGTGCCATAACCTACAGGGCTATGGACCAAGAGCTGGAAAATGGGATTAGACTGGATAACTCTTGGTCGGCCGGCACAGACATGATAGGCCGAAATGGCCTCCTTCCATGTTGTAAATTTCTATGATTCTATGAATACTGACAAATTAAAAAGTATTGGGTTTAGTGTTATGGGATGATTCTCCTTCTCTTACACTGCTGCCACAGCCCTCCCAGTGGTCCAAGAGCACGACACTCCACCCCTAGGTTCGGCATCACCACTGTGAACGACAGATGCAAGCAAGGACCAAGATCCTGCTTCTGCATCAAAGAATGTTGTCCCCTCGGCAACCCCGCTCCCATACCCGTGATGGTGCATGTGCGCAGGTGATGGCTGTGTTATATCTCCATCTGAGTGTATGCAATTTGTTGCAATGTATGGGGGCTGGGGACCACGCTCCTGCTTTGCCTTTGTATTCTGTGTTGCTGGACATTTGACCATGTGATTTATGTCAATGGTGGAAAAAGTGGAATGTGGGCGGTGGTTGGGTGTTATTGGCTGTGTTACTTATGATTTCAGACCAATGTTGGTATCAAACTTTTGTTATTGAACATAACCTTGTTGCGCATTATCTCAGATAGCTGGACCGTTACACACTGGTGATTCCTTACCGTGAAAGGGTTAAATACAACTTAACATCAATCAACGTAAACTTTAACTGGCACCAAGATGGTGGGCACCATTAATGTCTGGGCTGCACACACACAGCAGTGTGTCAGCGTTGTCACTTACATCAGCGCTCTTTCAGGCAAATCTTTCCGATATCAGCTCCTCATGTAAGAGTGTGACTTAACAAATGCCAATCACACCGCTGGCATCCATCCCGGTTAGTTCCACTTTTTGTGGACGGTTTTTTGAGCGGTCGATATTCTGGGCTATATGTATGGGAGGTGGTGAAATTGACGGTGGGCGATCTCCATGGCGGCTAGTTTGGGTAAATATGCTCTTTCTGATAAAAAACAGTTGCCGGGCATTATTATTGAATCTCGGCATTAATTCCGTGAGGAAATTAATGCTGGCCGATAATATGGGCATTGAAATTGTCCATTCTGCTGATTCCGCCCCCAAAAAGTGGGCGGGCGGTGATATTTTTTCTTGGCGTTAAGCCCATTTGGAAAATAACACTTGGCGATAAGTCTCTTAAAAAAGCCCGTCAGTTTCCATTTTGTGCCAAAATGGATGATATCTGGCCGTTATACGTCACTTCAGCGGTTAAATGGGCGTTAAGCAGGCAAAAAAAGTGGAGGTTCTAGCCCCTGAGCCCCATTTACTGCTCCCAACGCTGGTGCTGTCTATAACACCTCTTTTAACCAAACAAAAGTTTCTTGACAACTCTCACTCCATTCCCACTCTGCTCCTTTCCTAAGAAGCCTCAACAAAGGAGCTGCATATCCCTCCATGAATTCCCTGCAGTAACCCGTTATTCCCAGGAAAGACCTTACTCCAGACACGACCTTAGGAACAGGTAGTTCCTGGGATGTCTTTCGCTTAGCTCCATCTATGGCTCTCTCTCCTGCCCTAATGGGCAAACCTAGAAACTGTACCTCCTCTTTGCCTATTTGAGCTTTCTTGGGATTTACTTTAAAACCTGCTTCTTTCAACAAATGCAATAACTCACTCAATAATGGCCCTTGGTCCTCCGCACTTTCGGAGAATAACAATAGGTCATCCACATGTTGGACCAACTGATCTGGCTGACTAAAACTGTTATGTATGTAAACCTGTAAATACCATGTCTAACCATCAGAGGGCTCATTCCTTGGATTCCCAAGGGATCCCACAATCTCTTGGGAGCACCTGTATATAAGGAGGTCTCACAGGCTGGAGCGGCACTCTGAGATCTGCAATAAAGGACTATGGTCACACTTACCTTGAGCTTGCAGTATCTAGGCTGACTCTTTATTCAAGACATAACAACTGCCGTTGATATACAGATGACGAACCCCAGCGCAACAATGCAGAGAACTCTGGGCATCCGGGAGAAATTTTCAGAGGGAGATGAATGGGAAACCTTTGTGGAGCAACCTGACCAATACTTCGTGGCCAACGAGCTGGAAGGAGAAGCGAACGCTGCCAAACGAAGGGCGATCCTCCTCACCGTTTGCGGTGCATCAACCTATGGCCTCATGAAAAACCTGCTCGTTCCAGTGAAACCCACAGACAAGTCATATGATGAATTGTGCACACTGGTCCGGGAGCATCTAAACCCGAAGGAAAGCGTTCTGATGGCGAGGTATCGGTTCTACACGTACAAGAAATCTGAACGCCAGGAAGTGGCGAGCTACGTCGCCGAGCTAAGGCACCTTGCAGGACATTGCGAATTAGAAGGACACTTGGAGCTTATGCTCAGGGACTTCTTTCTACTTGGCATTGGCCATGAAGTAATACTTCGCAAACATTTGACTGTCGAGACCCCAACCTTGAGTAAAGCCATAGTGATAGCCCAGACGTTTATCACCACCAGTGACAATACCAAACAAATTTCCCAGCACACGAGTGCTACTGCAAGTACTGTGAACAAAGTAACGTTGTTTTCAAATCGAAATGTACAGGGCAGGACTCACATGCCTGCAGCTGCACGTCCACACATGTCTCAGAGTCCACCACCAAGGGTGGTGAATACAAGGCAATTAACGCCTTGTTGCCGCTGCTGGGGTGATCATCGTTTCCATTCATGCCGCTTCAAAGGATACGTTTGCAAGGGGTGTGGAACAAGGGGACACCTCCAACGCATGTGCAAGCGAACTGCAAACCCTGCTAATCCTGCAAACCACCATGTAGCAGGGGAGGACAGAGCCATGGTGGATCATGACGAACCAGAGTCTCAGACCTAGGAGGCAGAGGTATATGGGGTGCACACATTTACCACAAAGTGTCCCCCGATAATACTGAAAGTTGAATTAAATGGACTCCCGGTGTCCATGGAGCTGGACACATGCGCAAGCCAGTCCATAATGAGCAAAAAGACTTTCGATAAGTTGTGCTGCAACAAGGCTTCAAGGCCAGTCCTGACCCCCATTCGTAACAAACTTAGAACATACACAAAGGAACTGATTCCAAAATTGGCAGTGCTACAGAAAAGGTCTCCCATGATGGAGCAGTGCACGAGTTACCACTCTGGGTGGTACCGGGCGATGGCCCCACCCTGTTCGGCAGGAGCTGGCTGGAAAAGATACGCTGGAACTGTGACGACATCCGAGCACTTTTGCCCATCGACGACACCTCATGTGCCCAGGTCCTAAGCAAGTTCCCCTCGCTGTTCGAACCAGGCATTGGGAAGTTCCAAGGAGCAAAGTGCAGATCCATTTGATTCCGGGGGTGTGACCCATCCATCACAAGGCGTGAGCGGTACATTAGATGATGAGAGAGAGAGTGGAGATCGAGCTGGAGAGGCTGCAACAAGAGGGCATCATTTCGCTGATCGAATTCAACGAGTGGGTCAGTCCGATTGTTCCAGTCCTGAAGGGAGACAGCACCGTCAGAATCTGTGGTGATTACAAAGTAACTATCGATCACTGCAGGATCAATACCTGCTACCAAAAGTAGACGACCTATTCGCCACGCTGGCGGGAGGGAAAATGTTCACGAAGCTGGACTTGACCTCGGCCTACATGATGCAGGAGCTGGAGGAATCTTTGAAAGGCCTCACCTGCATCAACACGCACAAAGGTCTCTTCATTCACAACAGATGCCCATTTGGGATTCGATCGGCCGCGACGATATTCCAGAGAAACATGGAAAGCTTGCTGAAGTCGGTCCCACGCACCGTGGTCTTCCAGGATGACATCTTGGTTACAGGTCAGGACACTGTCGAGCACCTGCAGAACCTGGAGGAGGTTCTTAGTTGGCTCAATCATGTGGGACACAGGCTAAAACGCTCGAAGTGCATTTTCCTGGCGCCTGAAGTGGAGTTCTTGGGGAGAAGAATCATGGCGGATGGCATCAGGCCCACCGATTCGAAGATGGAGGCAATCAAGCTCGCACCGAGACCACAGAACATGACAGAGCTGCGGTCGTTTCTAGGACACCTGAACTATTTTGGTAACTTCTAACAGGATCTTAGCACACTGTTAGAACCCCTGCACTCTTTACTGCGTAAAGGAGATGAAAGGGTATGGGGTAAAATGCCTTTGAGAAAGCTAGGAAGCTGTTATGTTCAAACAAATTGCTTGTGTTGTATGATCAATATAAATGTTTGGCACTAGCATGTGATGCGTTGTCGTACGGGTTCGGGTGTGTATTGCAACAAGCTAATGAATTTGGGAAATTTCAACCGGTTGTTTATGCATTCAGAAGTCTGTCTAAGGCTGAGAGGGCTTGCAGTATGATCGAAAAAGAAGGGTTATCGTGTGCTTACGGTGTAAAGAAAATGCATCAATTTTGAATTGATGCATTTTCTTTACCCCGTAAGCACACGCAAATTTGAATTGGAAACCAACCATAAGCCGCTCTTTTCTGAAAATAAGGGGATAAATACGAATGCATCGGCCCGCATCCAGAGATGGGCGCTCATGTTGTCCACATACAACTATGCCATCCGCCACAGGTCAGGCACAGAAAACTGTGCCAATGCACTCAGTGGGCTGCCATTACCACCGGGGTGGTGATGGCACAGCCTGAAGACTTAGTCATGGTAATGGAAGCATTCGAGAATGTGCAATCACCTGTTACCACCCGACAGATTAGAACCTGGACGAGCCAGGACCCCTTACTGTCCTTAGTAAAAAGCTGTGTGCTCCACGGGAGTTGGTCTAGTGTCCCGTTAGAGAGGCAGGTAGAAATAAAGCCATACCAGCGGCGCAGAGATGAAAGGTCTATACAGGCAGACTGCCTCCTATGGGGTAATCGGGTAGTTGTGCCAAAAAAGTGCAGGGACACTTTAGTGATCTCCACAGTACCCACCCGGGCATCGTAATGATGAAAGCGATAGCCAGATCCCACGTGTGGTGGCCCGGTATCGATGCAGACTTAGAGTTCTGCGTGCACAAATGTAATACATGTTCACAGTTAAGCAATACACATAGAAACATAGAAGAAACATAGAAAAATAGGTGCAGGAGTAGGCCATTCAGCCCTTCTAGCCTGCACCGCCATTCAATGAGTTCATGGCTGAACATGCAACTTCAGTACCCCCTTCCTGCTTTCTCGCCATACCCCTTGATCCCCCTAGTAGTAAGGACTTCATCTAACTCCTTTTTGAATATATTTAGTGAATTGGCCTCAACAACTTTCTGTGGTAGAGAATTCCACAGGTTCACCACTCTCTGGGTGAAGAAGTTTCTCCTCATCTCGGTCTTAAATGGCTTACCCCTTATCCTTAGACTGTGACCCCTGGTTCTGGACTTCCCCAACATTGGGAACATTCTTCCTGCATCTAACCTGTCTAAACCCGTCAAAATTTTAAACGTTTCTATGAGGTCCCCTCTCATTCTTCTGAACTTCAGTGAATACAAGGCCAGTTGATCCAGTCTTTCTTGATAGGTCAGTCCCACCATCCCAGTCTGGTGAACCTTTGCTGCACTCCCTCAATAGCAAGAATGTCCTTCCTCAAGTTAGGAGACCAAAACTGTACACAATACTCCAAGTGTGGCCTCACCAAGGCCCTGTACAACTGTAGTAACACCTCCCTGCCCCTGTACTCAAATCCCCTCGCTATGAAGGCCAACATGACATTTGCTTTCTTAACCGCCTGCTGTACCTGCATGCCAACCTTCAATGACTGATGTACCATGACACCCAGGTCTCATTGCACATCTCCTTTTCCTAATCTGTCACCATTCAGATAATAGTCTGTCTCTCTGTTTTTTCCACCAAAGTGGATAACCTCACATTTATCCACATTATACTTCATCTGCCATGCATTTGCCCACTCACCTAACCTCACGAGGTCCACACCCAGGGAGGCGCCACTAAGTTTATGGTCCTGGCCCTCCAAATCGTGGTCCAGGATCGGTTTTGACTATGCAGGCCCATACTTGGGAAAAATGTTTTTAGTGGTTGTAGATGCATACTCCAAATGGATTGAATATGTGATAATGTCGGCAAGCACGTCCGCTGCCACTATTGAAAGACTAAGGGCCATGTTTGCCACGCACAGCCTGCCTGATGTCCTTGTAAGTGACAATGGGCCATGCTTTACCAGTGCCGAATCCAAGGAGTTCATGACCCGCAATGGGATCAAACATGTCACGTCTGCCCCGTTTAAGCTAGCGTCCAACGGTCAGGCAGAGCGAGCAGTTCAAACAATCAAGCAGAGCTTGAAAAGGGTAACTGAAGGCTCACTGCAGACTCGCCTATCCCGAATCCTGCTTAGTTACCGCACAAGACCCCACTTGCTCCCACTGAACTGCTCATGAAAATGGCACTTAAGACAAGGCTCTCACTAGTCCACCCTGATCTACACGAACAGGTAGTGAGTAGGCGGCTTCAACAGAATACATATCATGATCGCGCAAATGTGTCACACAAAATTGAGATAAATGATCCTGTATTTATGTTGAACTATGGACAAGGTCCCAAGTGGCTTCCTGGCACTGTTTTGGCCAAAGAGGGCGTAAAGTCCTGACCCTGCAGTACAGACTTAAATGAGGCACATGCTGAAGTCAAGGTCACTCTGGACCTGCACCTTTATTTCACAGCTCTCCAGTCCCACACTTGCCTGAGACCTGCCTTTATATACATGTGTGGAACAAGTATGCAGTGTCTCCTGCAAGTTCACCCCTGGGTAAAGTATGCTTCTGGTTACAGGTCATATCTAGTTACAGTCATGTATAGCATGGTAATATTCATGACATCACCCTCCCCCAAGGTCTTATTGTCTTTATAAATTCAGTCTCTCAGGTGGTCTACGCTCCCGCATGGAGTGTCTTAGTTGTGGTTCAGTTGTTTGCCTTGGTGCCTGTTTTTCTTTCGGTGTGATTGCTGGTATCTTGCCTGGGCTGTCTGTTTCGTTCAGTATGATTGCTGGTATCTCGCCTGGGCTGTCTGTTGAGATTGCCCTTTCCTCAGGTTGTTCCCTCTGTCTGTCCACCAGGTGTGGTGTGAGTTCCACATTGTAGTCTGCCTCTGGTTCTGTAGTGTTGTTGGTGAATCTACTTTTAACTTGGTCTACATGCCTCCGGATTGTTTGCCAATTGTCCATTTGTACAACCAGTAGCCTGTTTTCTTCCTTGCCTGTTACTGTCCCTGCAAGCCATTTGGAACCCCTGCCATAGTTTAGCACAAACACTTTGACCCCTATCTCATTCTACCTCCCCCTCGAATTTCGGTCATGGTACTCAGTCAGCTTCCTGCGCTTTGCCTCAACAATTTCATGCATGTCTGGGAGGATTAACGAGAGCCTAGTCTTTAAGGTTGGTTTCATCAACAGTTTCGCAGGGGGGACCCCAGTCAACGAATGCGGACGAGATCTGTATGCCAGCAGCAGTCGCGACAGGCGGCTCTGCAGCGTGGGACCTTGGATTTTTAGCATGCCTTGTTTAACGATTTGCACTGTTCACTCCACCTGACCTTTGGATGCCGGCTTGAACGGTGCCGTCTTAACGTGATTTATGCCGTGGTTAATTATAAAATCTTGAAATTCTGCGCTGGTGAAGCACGGACCATTATCACTGACCAATATGTCAGGAATTCCGTGCATTGCAAACATGGTTCTGAGGCTCTCCACAGTGGTGGAGGTGGTGCTCGAGTTTAAAATGGTGCACTCGATCCACTTTGAAAAGGCATCGAAGACTACGAGGAACATTTTGCCCATGAATGGGCCCGCATAGTCTACATGCACCCACGATCACGGTTTGGTGGGCCAGGGCCAGGGGCGTGGGGGCCAGCCTCCCTGGGGGCATTACTGAGTTGGGCACAAATGGTACACTGCCGGACACAGAGCTCCAAGTCCGCGTCAATGCCAGGCCACCAGACGTGGGATCTGGCTATGGCCTTCATAAGGACGATCCCAGGGTGTTCGCAATGGAGCTCCCGGACAAACGCTTCTCTGCCTTGCAAGGACAGAACTACTCGGCTGCCCCACATCAGGCAGTCTGCCTGTAGTGATAGTTCATGCATGCGCCTATGGAAAGGTTTGATCTCCTCGGGGCAGGCATCGCGAGCCTCTGCCCAGTCACCAGTTAAAACACATCTTTTGACTAAGGATAACATGGGGTCGCTGGTCGTCCAGGCTCTGATTTGGCGAGCCGTCATGGGCGAACCTGTGGATTCAAAGGCATTGATTGGCATGACCAGCTCACAGTCCTGTTCATCGGACCCTTCCGTGGTCGTCAGGGGTAGCCTGCTAAGCGCGTCGGCACAGTTGTCTGTGCCTGGTCTGTGCCTTATTGTGTAGTTGTAAGATGCCAGCATGAGTGCCCACTGCTGAATGCGCACCGAGGCATTGGCGTTTATTGCCTTGCACTCGGATAGCAGGGACATGAGGGGTTCGTGGTCGGTTTCTAACGCGAACTTGGCCCCGAAAAGGTATTGGTGCATCTTTTTGACACCATACACACACGCGAGCGCCTCCTTCTCAACCATACTGTACCCACGCTCCGCCCGCGAAAGTGACCTGGAGGCATAAGCAATGGGTTGTAATTTACCCGCATCATTGACATGCTGTAAAACGCACCTGACCCCGTACGCTGATGCATCACATGTAAGAACTAGCTTTTTACCTGGGACAAAAATAGCTAAAACACTGTTGGAACATAGAAGGTTGCGTGCCTTATTGAAGGGGCGTTCATGGGCGTCCCCCCAAAACCAATCGCACCCCTTTCTGAGTAACACGTGGAGCGGCTCCAGCAGCGTGCTCAAGTTCTGCATAAAGTTCCCAAAGTAATTGAGTAGCCCGAGAAAGGCGCGCAGTTACGAGACATTCCGGGGCCTGGGTGCCAGACAAATTGCTTCGGTTTTGGATTCTGTTGGGCGGATTCCATCAGCGGCAATCCTTCTGCCCAAAAATTCAACCTCAGGCGCGAGAAACAGACACTTGGATTTCTTAACTCTTCGGCCTACCCGATCCAATCGACTTAGTACTTCCTCCAAATTGCAGAGATGGGAGTCGGTGTCCCTGCCCATGATGAGTATGTCATCTTGAAACACAACCGTCCCCGGGATGGACTTGAGCAGACTCTCCATGTTGCGCTGGAATATAGCAGTTGCCGACTGATGCCGAATGGGCATTGATTGTACATAAAAAGGCCTCAATGTGTGTTGATGGTGGTGAGTAGCTTGGACTCTTCGGTCAGTTCTTGCGTCATATACGCAGATGTGAGGTCAAGTTTCGAGAAAAGTTTTCCTCCAGCCAATGTGGCAAATAGGTTCTCCGCTCTGGGCAACGGGTATTAGTCCTGTAGGGAGACTCTGTTTATGGTGGACTTGTAATCCCCACAGATTCGTACGGATCCATCAGGCTTCATGATGGGGACAATGGGACTTGCCCAGTCACTAAATTCCACGGGTGAGATAATGCCTTCCTGCAGAAGCCGGTCCAATTCATGTTCAATCTTTTCACTCATCACATAAGGAACAGCTCTAGCCTTGTGATGGACCGGTCTGTCATCCTGTGTGATGTAGATTTAAACTTTAGCCCCTTTGAAGGTGCCCACACCTGGCTGAAAGAGATGTTCAAAACGACTTAGAACTGTTGAGCAGGAGGTCCGTTCCTCTGACAACATGGCGTGAACATCATCCCATTTCCAATTTAGTTTTGCCAGCCAGCTTCTCCCCAACAGTGCTGGGAGATCTCCGGGGACAATCCACAGGGGAAGTCAGTTCACCATCCCTTTGTGTGTGACTGAGAGCATGGCGCTGCCAAGGACTGGGACGATTTCTTTGGTATAGGTCTTTAGTTTGGTGTCGATCCTTGTGAGTTTTGGTCTGTTGCTTTTATGTCGCCACAGCTCATCAAATTGTTGGACGCTCATGAGAGATTGACTAGCTCTCGTGTCCAGTTCCATGTTGACGGGTATCCTGTTAAGTAGGACCCTCATCATTATTGGAGGCGTCTTGTTGTAAGAATAGTGGACATTGATCGCGTTGACCCGCTGTACCTCGGTGTCCCGGGCACTGTCCCCACCATCTTCTGGTCCGCTTTCCGACCCTTCCGATTTGTATACTAGCCGAGCTGCTGTTTTTCTGCACATGCGAGCCAGATGCCCTGTATAGTTGCAGTTTCTGTAAAAAGCATGCTGAAATCGACACCCCCTTGTTGAGTGCCTTCCCCCACATCTCCAGCACAGGCCACTTCCATTGTTTCGGAAGGATGAGCTGCGTCTGGCTGATCTCTCTTGAGCTTCTCTCAGTCTGTAGTTGATTGCTCGCATTGTGGGTTGATGAGGTGTGAACGGCCGTTCATGTGGCCCTTGATGGCTTCTGGTGCCACTGCCTGCTGTTGAAAGCCTTGTTTCGATGTTTCGTTAGTTGTCGTACCCGCATTATAGATCAACCTCGTTTTTTCTTCTCCTGCCAAGAATGTCTGTGCGACCATCTGTAGTTGTAGAACCTGTGTCTGGCCATGTGTAGGCTGCTCGCTGACTTCAGGTGGTCTCTCACCAGCGTGCTCAACTCCTCAAACGACTTGCTTGCTGGTTTCTCGGGGGCCAGCAGGTCCTTCATTAAGGCGTATGTTTTCGAGCCACAGCTGGTCAAGAGATGGGCTCTTCTCTTGTCTGCCTTATCGTCGCCCAACCAGTCTTTGGTTACAAAGCTTTGGTGGAGCCTTTCTATAAAGTCCTCCCAATTGTCTCCAGCATTGTATTTCTCATCTGAGCCGTTGGTAGCCATTCTGTGGATTCTGTGATCCCGTAACTCATCGCCACTGTAAAGTTCTGACCCTGCAGTACAGACTTACATGAGGCACATGCTGAAGTCAAGGTCACTCTGGACCTGCACCTTTATTTTGCAGCTCCCGAGTGCCACACTTGCCTGAGACCTGCCTTTATATAACCTGTGTGGAACAGGTATGCAGTGTCTCCTGCAAGTGCACCCCTGGTGGTAAAGTATGCTTGTGGTTAGAGGTCATATCTAGTTACAGTCATGTATAGCATGGTAAGATACAGTAGTGTGAGATACATGACAGAGGGGAGAAGTGGTGTTTGTGGTCAAACTCGCAAATGGACTCATTTGCAGAAAACACTTGAACCAAACCAAACTCAGATTTACGAACTATCCAGAACAACCCACCATAGACTCTATCTTTTTTGACCCTGCAACACACACACATTGGCAACTGACCCAGCGGTTGACCACGAAGCAGAACTCATCACCCGCAGCAGCCCAGCAGGACTCACCACCCCGAGCAGCCCAGCAAGGGCCCAACAAATAATTCACCAACACCAGCATTTGCACCGAGACAATCAACCAGGGAAAGAAAGGCCCCAGATCGACTCACATTGTAAATAGTTACATTATTGACTTTACGGGGGCGGGGTGGGGGGCAGTGTTGTTATGTATGTAAACTTGTAAATACCATATCTAACCGCCAGAGGGCTTATCCCCTGGAGTCCCAAGAGATCCCACAATCCCTTGGGAGCACCTGTATATAAGGAGGCCTCACAGGCTGGAGAGGCACTCTGAGATCTGTAATAAAGGACTACGGTCATACTTTACTTTGAGCTTGCAGCATCGAGTCTGACTCTTTATTCAAGATATAACAGATAGTATGCAGGTACAGCAAGTGATCAGGAAGGCAATGGAATGTTGGCCTTTATTTCAAAGGGGATGGAGTATAAAAGCAGGGAAGTCTTGCTACAGTTACACAGGGTATTGGTGAGGCCACACCTGGAATACTGCGGTAGTTTTGGTTTCCATATTTACGAAAGGATATACTTGCTTTGGAGGCAGTTCAGAGAAGGTTCACTAGGTTGATTATGGAGATGAGGGGGTTGACCTATGAGGAAAGGTTGAGTAGGTTGGGCCTCTAATCATTGGAATTCAGAAGATTGAGAGGTGATCTTATCGAAACGTATAAGATTATGAGGGGGCTTGACAAGGTGGATGCAGAGAGAATGTTTCCACTGATGGGGAGACTAGAACTAGAGGGCAAAATCTTAGAATAAGGGGCTGCCCATTTAATACTGAGATGAGGAGAAATTTCTTTTCTCAGAGGGTTGTGGATCTGTGGAATTCGCTGCCTGAGAGAGCTGTGGAAGCTAGGACATTGAATAAATTTACTCAAAGATAGACAATTTCTTAACCACTATGGGAATAAAGGGTTATAGGGAACGGACAAGGAAGTGGACCTGAGTCCTGGATCGGATCAGCCAAAATCGTATAAAATAGCGGAGCAGGCTTGAGGTGTCATATGGCCTACTCCTGCTCCTATTTCTTATGTTCTCATTAAAATGCATTACCATTTTGTTATGTTAGGTCCTAACTCTATGGCTAAGAGTTTGACACTGCCCCAGCCTGCTCATTACCCGTAAAACCCGCAGTGTAAATGGAACTCCGCTTGACCACGGGGAAATGGTCGGATTCGATGAGTGGACAACCGTGCTAGAGACTCCTGTATCTACTAGATACCTTCCACTAACTCTTTTCACCTTCACATCCACACATGACCTGTCCCACTCATCATATATAAGCGGACACAGGTATTCTGGCTCGGCACAACGTCGAAGTGGGTGAACCGACGCATTGCGTCCCTTTTCTCCCACTGCTGCGTCCAGCCTTCCTCCCCTCTTGCCCATAACCTGCTATAATGCAGCCACTAAAATCTGTAATCTGTCATTGGCTACCTTCTTCTGGCCTTTTTCTGCCCCGGCACCCTCGTACCCTGGCTGCCCTCCTGTAGAAAGCCTACAATCCTTGCTCCAGTGTCCCAATTTCCCACAGTTAAAACACCCGCCTTTAGATTGACCCGCAGTACCTCCCGCTTGTCTCCATCCTTTCTTTTACCTAACCTCTCCTTTTACTTCGTGCACCTTCCCTTTTAGTTTTTCCTCCTCCCCTTGCCTGGACTTAAAAGCTAGCGTTAATCCTCTTAATACCCTTGCCTCTGTATTCCAGAGGTCGTATGGGTCAAACCATGCTTCGACCTTTGCTCTGAGCCGTGTTAAACTGTTGACCATTACCGTTCGCAGCCAATGGTTTCTGAGTTCCCCTATTAAGCCTGCCCGTTCCAGATTTCCTCCAGTGGCCCTTAAATAAATAGGCCACAGTCTATTTTCAAATGTATCGGGTGATTTGTTTACTTGCTGCCTGGTCTGTTCTACCTACCAGAATGGACTCCCCTGCCTGTACCTTAGCGCTGCCATAATTTCCTCCTTTAAGCCCTGTGGGGTTCCTCCACCTAACTTGGCAGCTGTCGACAAACTCTGATATAGCTTCCCTTCCAGGGGGAGCAGTGTTAACTTCACTTTTTCTTCCTCGCTGCAGTTATTGATACCCCCTATCTGCTCTATGTTGGCAAAATGAACGGAGGCATCTCCTCTTTGTTTTAACTTTACTACACGCGTCAGCATCTCCTGCAGCTGAAGCAGCAGCGTGTACAGGATCACATACTCGCTCTGTAATGGTGCCAGACCACCATTTGGTGGGAGTGGGCCGAATTTGTGCTGTCTCAAAGGACTGATCGGTTTCGGGGGTCCCGGTGCCTCGGGAGCCGGCCAATGCTCGCTGTACTCGGGCCCATCGTCTGACTCTTTCTCCCCTGGATCCCAACCTTCCTCGCCTGTTCCGGTTGCCATGAGACAAACCATCCCTTTGGCCCCATCTAACTCTGCCGTTTGCTTGCGGACCTTTTCCTTTCAAGGTCCGTGGTCTGCCCTCTTGTAACCCTGTTTCTGCGCTACCCGAGAGGCTATCTTGATTTTCCTGAGCTGTTCTTCTGCCTCTTTGGCTCTTTCTAAATGCCTTTCACTTTGTTCAATGTGGGTCTGCTGCTGCTTTTTGCACTCGGTCACCTGGCACGGCAAATACTTGAAGTGATTCCGCGCCGTTTCTTCCCTCATACCTTGGTCCTTCTCGAAGATGTTTATCTCACCCTTTAACTTCTTATTCTCCTCCTCCAGCTTTCCTACCCTTTCTCTTAACAGTTGTGCCTTTTGCAGGCACATGAGCCAAATCGTCTTCTATTTTGACCCTTTGTGGTTACTACTGACTGTGCACTCTGCTGCTTTTTCCTGCGGATCCCCAGAGTGCAGCATTTCCCGTGCCCATGGCTATGAAATGTCCAGTTTGTTGCATGTGCATGCAGCTACCTTAGCCTCCATGGACTTCCTACAACTGCTCTTAACCGCGGGCTCTACCGCGTTTTGCTGCGGTGAGTACATTTCCAGTGCCTCTGGCTGAGAAAGTTCCCCTGACTACCTTGGTCTCCCCTGAGACCACCTTGCAGTGACCTGCAGTTCCTATTACTCAGGTTTCTCTCTGTGGCTACACTAGTCGACCCGAGATTACTCCAGCCTGTCAGAGACTGTTTCTCTCCTGGTCCCCTAGTCGCCCTTGAGATCACCCTTGGTCTCCCTGAAACCTTTTTTTTTTCACAGACTACCTGCGACTACTTCTCCTGGTGGCTAACCTAGTCAGCTGGAGCTCTTCGGCTACCCTAGTCGCCCTTGAGAGTACTTTGGTCTCCCTGGGACCCCTTCGCAGACTACCTGCGACTTTCTTGGTGGCTACCCTAGTCAACCCGGGATTACTCCAGCCTATCAAAGACTGTTTCCTTCCTCTGCTGGTTGCCCTAGCCACCCTTGAGATACCTATGGTCTCCCTGAGACCCTGCGCAGACTACCTGTGACTTCTTCTCTCAGTGGCTACCCTAGTCGACCCGAGACTACTCCAGCCTGTCAGAGACTGTTTCTCTCCTGGCCCTTGAGAAGTACTTTTCAACTACCTTAGCCAACCTTAGACTTAACCAAGCCTCCCTCTGGGTTCTTGCCTTGGTTTTGTGTCGGTGATTCTATTCTAAACGCCGAGGTCCTGCTGCCAATCACCAATTCTGTACGGGGTGTTTGTTTTGCACTCTACCCTGATTCTTGGACCTCGGGACTTATAGGGGAAAGGACAACACATGGCACAAAATTTAGGCTTAACCCAGTGACAGTTTTATTACGCAAAATCTAACTAAAACTACAGAACTAGACTTCTGAGAGAAATCGACTGAAGACATACAATCACCCTTCCAGGTTGTAGCTATTGTCGGTTCGTGGTCATTGATTCCGTGACTGACTGGCCTTTCTTCTGGTCGTTCTCTGCAGTGCTGTTCCTTCTGTGTACGTTCTATACCTTGCTTTGCTTCGGTACCATTCTTCCGTTTCCCCGCCGAACAATGATGGACAACTGGTGGTGTTCTGAGCTGCTTCTAGCTCGCATATTTATATCCACATTATGACTGATCTCCCGCTGCTGCGGTTTCTGATTATGCATTTGCATCGATACGTTGGTTTGTGGTGATCTTTGTTGATTGACTGCAATAATGGACTCGACTGTTCCCAGTTTGCACACGGAGTCTACAAGGCACAAGATGACTCCTCAACTTAACACCTCGTTCACTAAAAATGTGCACCTGTTGTGATCCCTTTGTTGTCCGGTCTTCTTGCAGACTTGGAGCTTTGTTTTACGCCCCGCCCCCTCCCCCTCAGCCCTTGGCCAATCAAGTTCAGGGCCTCATCAGTTAACTTATGATAATGTAACAACTCCATTGTTGTTATGCATAAAGTCAGTCTGGTTCCTGACCACAGAGTGTCCTTAATTGGGGCGAGTCATCACCTGCCCCCAGGCTGGCACCCTTTTTGCTCCTTCTGTTCAGTTTATTCCAAAACTTGTATCAAATCAATCAACTTTTAATTCATGGTCTCGTTCTGTGCTCTTCTGAAGATTTGTAACCTTACAGCCCCTAATGAATGGCTCAGGCTCCTCGGGTCAAAATCCTGATGATGTGCTCTCTCAGGATCACACCATTCCTGGTCCCAGACCTGTCACTCTGCCAGTGCCTCCACGCATGGCCTCGCCCGAGCCAAGCCAGACTGAACCCTCCCAGGAGAGTGCTGACCAGTCTGCACCCGGCCCTTCCAGGCCCAAAGCTGGTCGAGGGCGACACAATAAGTACAACAGCCTTCCCAGACCCATGAGGAAGCCACACGGGACACACTTAGGCATAGTGGTAGAATAGGCATGTGTAAGATGTGTTATAAGGAGATGCACAAGGGTAAAAACTGATATTTTTGTGCTTGTTTCTGGCACTGTTTTGTTGTCTTTTTCCACTGACTTGCACCATGTCATAAATCTTTATTTTTTGCACATATATCTGGGCAGGTGTTTCATTTAACTGGGCTGGCCATGGAAAATAGGAGCTGGAGGGTCATGTGGGGATGAGATTTTGTGAATTTGGCAGCAATGAGACGTATCTGCACCTCCCTTGCAGGGTTGCGATGGCGACGATGCCTCCTGGCTGGGTGGCGACGGGGATCCTCCTCTTCCTCCTCCTCCTCAGGTGGTACTGCTGGCTCGACCTCCAGCGGCTGGCCGCTCATGAGGGCCAGGTTGTGCAGCACGAATATGAAGACCCGTTCAGGGGAGTACTGCAAGGTGCCACCAGACCAGTCTAGGCAACGGAACCTCTGTTTGATGATCCCGATGCAGTGCTCGATGATGCACCTGGTGCCAGAATGAGCGTCGTTGTCAGCATGCTCTAGCACTGTCCTGGGGTTCCGTAGTGAAGTGAGCAGCCAAGTGGACAGGGGATATCCATTGTCACCAGGCAGCCATCCACAATCCTGATTTGGGCCGGTGAAGAGGGCGGGCACACTGGTCTGGTGCAGGATGAAGGAATCGTGGCTGCTACCTGGATACCAGGCGTTGACTGCCAGGATCCTGCGCTGGTGGTCACACCAGCTGCACATTCAGGGAGTGGAATCCCTTTCTGTTAATAAAGATCTCGGGATGGTGTTGTGGTGCCCTTAGTCCGACGGGTGTGCAGTCGATGGCCCCCTGCACCCTGGGGAATCCTGCAATCTGGACAAATCCGGTCTGCCACTCCACCTGCTTCCCCCTGGTCATCGGGAATGAGATATATTCCACTCTTCTCTTATAAAGAGCATCGGTGACCTGCCGGATGGAGCGATGGGCAGAGAATTGTGAGATGTTGGAGATAATTGCAGTCGCAGAATGGAATGATCCTGTAGCATAAAAGTTCAAAGTTATGGTGGCCTTGGTCTCAATGGTCAGAGCAGTCCTGAGCCTTGTGTGAGGCTCCAGATCTTGGCGTAGGACATTGCAGAGCTCCCTCAGTACATCCTTTCTAAACCTGAGCCTTCGCAAGCATTGCTCATCACTGAGCTCCAGGAAGGAGAACTGACGTCTGTAGACCCTTTGACGATAGGGCCTCCTTCTCCCAGGTCTGTGCTGGCCACCTCCCATGGCAGCTGGATGATCACCTTCTCCCTCTTCCTGCTGATGTTCCTCAGCCTCTGCAGGCTGTTGCTGGCGAGGCTCCTGGCCCAGTATGTGGTGTGGGGGGGTCAGCGTACCTGACCCTCCTCCTCACGCCATCTCCCTCCTGGACACCCTCTCGATGTTGAGGTCTGCGTCCATCTGCAGGCCCCCCTGGATGTTGGGCAGCCATGGCTGCTGCCTCCTTTCCCGCTGCCTCTCTACCCATTGCTGACGGCGCCGCCTTCTCCTGCATGCCACCCTGCATCTGACAAGGTGCACAGCATGTTCCCCTGCCAACACTGAGCCCATTCTGTGTGAAGGCTGCACCCTGACACGTAGGCCTCTGTGGAACAGAGAATGAGGTCGACAGACCTGCACTAATCAGGCAGAACTAAAAGTCCTCAAAACTCTCCCAAAAGTGATGAACAACTCTGCAGGTTAACCAAAAGCACAAAATGAACAGAAAAAGCTGTCACCAAAAATACACGATTGCGTTAATCCTCTGTTCTCCTCCTCCAGCGTTGTCGAGTACCAAAGTCCTCTAACCAAAAAAGCTGGTGGGGGCACTGTCCAACAAAAAGCTCACTTTTTTAATTTAGGTGGCGTGGCCACGTAGCAGCGGTGCGCACCATGATGACGTCAGTACGGCCGTAAGTCCCTACCGTGGCAGAAGTCGTCGGCTTGCGACGGAAGTCCACATTGCAGAAAAAACTCCTGCGCTGAGGATACGTCGCAGGGACCAATCGGCCGGAATGCGGCAGCCACTCGATTTTGCCGAATGGCTGCTGAAAACCCACGGTAATGGTTCTTCCCGGGGCTCAGAATTTCAGCCCCGCTGTCTTTTGGATGAGACGTTAAACCGAGGCCCCATCTGTCCTTTCAGGTGGACGTAAAAGATCCCGTTGAAGAAGAGCAGGAGCGTCTTGCCAATGTTCTGGGTAACATTCGGCCCTCAGTCAGCATCACTAAAAACAGATTATCTGATATTCATCACATTTATTGTTTGTGACAGCTTGCTGCACACAAGCTGCCTGCCAGATTTGCCTGCAGAGCAACAGTGACTACGCCGCAATTTAAAGCGCTTTGGGACATCCTGAGTTCGTGACAGGTGCTGTGTCAATGCTAGTCTTTCTTTCATCTTGACAGACTGAACTTTCTTGAGGGTGACTTTTAAACGGATCATTTCTTTCCGATGTGATATCCTTAAATAACTAGTATCAGCTGAATCTGAACAGTCTGACAGGAAATTGCTTGCCGCTGAGCAAGCATAAGAGAGCAAGGCCATGACTCAGATCTGTCGAGATTGCTAGGAGCTATATAGGTCTGAGTGAGCAGAATAATGGCTCAGACACAGCATATTTATCCAGCCCAATTCCCTGAAGTCGCCTTGACTTACCCAGAGTCCTGTTAAAAATGCAACACCTTTCCAGCACAGCTGTCTGGGGAAGACGCAAGATGCTTGTGATCCTTAAAGTTGTCAACCATCGTTCAACAAATAGTTGTGATGTCCAAGGATTCGGTTCCACTGTGAATTTTATGTCTCCAATTTACCATTGTATCCCCCTCGATGTAACCTATCCTTTTCCAACTCGAACATTACCTCCTGCCTGCATTAAATGCAATTGTTATGAGCTGAAATGCAATGCCTGAGAGGCGGTTGAAACAGATTTAAGAATAATTTCCAAAAATAAATTGGATAAATACTTGAAAGGGACTAGTTAGATAGCTTCTTCAAAGAACCAGCACAGGCACGATGGGCCGAATGGCCTCATTCTGTGCTGTATCATTCTATGATTCTATGAAATTAAGCGTTAATATCAACCCTTAGCTACCATAAGAAAAACTCCATTGAAGCAAAGCATTTGCAGCAATTTAACTAGTTTCATTGAGTGCATTGCGTGGCTCAGGGCTATAGCAGTAATGTGGTTAGCTCTTGCAATAATATTGGTGAGTGGTGACCTAATTCCTACTCTAACACTTTCGTTCCTAGGAACGCTAACGTGTGGACTTTCTTAGCTTCCAGAACCTTTTGTTCCTTCAACTACAGCATTACCTGATCATTGTTCTCAATTTCTTTTGTTGTCCCTTTGAATCCTTTCCATGGTGGTGCCAGGGACTGTGGGCTTGGGAACTCCCTAGATTTCTCAATTTAACAGGAAAACAATATCCACTGGGACACAAACATCAGCAACAAAACAATAATTTCAGCTATGCTATCAATGAACCCTACTAAATCAGATAGTAACCCTACGAAATCAAACAGTAATCCTACTAAACCAGGGAGTACATAAGAACATAAAAATTAGGAACAGGAGTAGGCCATTTGGCCCCTCGAGCCTGCTCCGCCATTCAATAAGATCATGGCTGATCTGATCATGGACTCAGCTCCACTTCCCCGCCCACTCCCCATAACCCTTTACTCTCTTATCGCTCAAAAATCTGTCTATCTCCGCCTTAAATATATTCAATGACCCAACCTCCACAGCTCTCTGGGGCAGAGAATTCCACAGATTTGCAACCCTCTGAGAGAAGAAATTTCTCCTCGTCTCAGTTTTAAATGGGCAGCCCCTTATTCTGAGACTATGCCCCCTAGTTTTAGTTTCCCCTATAAGTGGAAATATCCTCTCTGCATCCACCTTGTCGAGCCCCCTTATTATCTTATATGTTTCAATAAGATCATCTCTCATTCTTCTGAATTCCAATGAATATAGTCCCAACCTACTCAACCTATCTTCATGACAACCTCCTCATCTCCAGAATTAACCTAGTGAACCTTCTCTGAACAGCCTCCAATGCAAGTATATCCTTCCTTAACTATGGAGACCAGTACTCTAGGTGTGGCCTTACCAATACCCTATACCGTTGTTGTAGGATTTCTCTGCTTTTATACTCTATCCCCCTTGCAATAAAGGCCAACATTCCATTTGCCTTCCTGATTACCTGCTGTACCTGCATACTAACTTTTTATGTTTCATGCACAAGGACCCCAAAGTCCCTCTGTACTGCAGCACTTTGCAATTTTTCTCCATTTAAATTATAATTTGCTTTTCTATTATTTCTACCAAAGTGAATAACCTCACAGTTTCCCACATTATACTCCATCTGCCAAATGTTTGCCCACTCACTTAGCCTGTCTATATCCCTGTTAGCGTTAGTGTTTTCTCAGAAGAATCACTCAACACTCAGAGTCGGTTCCAATGCTGATGCAGCTTTTATTACGCTCAGCGGGGAGGAAACACTCAGGACCGTATCCAGGTTTCTCTCCACAGAACAAAGGGTTACATGCACCTTTATATGTTTCACAACAGTTACAAAACAGTTTACTACAGCTACACAGCCCATCACGGCTGGACACAAGCCACTCACAACGATTATAGATTACATATAGGTTCTTTTAACCCAATAGAATTCCCCTAGTATCCAGGGAACCATATGTTCGGTTATTGTCAGCTTGGGCTGATCGATGACTTTATAGGTTCTCTCCCTAGTTCTTTCATCTGGGAGAAATAATTGGTTTATAACCTTGTTTACAGGAGATGGTTTCCCTCTTATCTTTCTTCCTGGGGAATTAATTGGTTTATGACCTTGTTCACAGGAGATGGTTTCCTTCTTATCTCTGTCTTCCCGCATCCCAGGCATTCCTACAGTGGGCCTCACAGGGTTATTGCTTGGTCATTGAACGTTCAACAGTTCACAGCTTGACTACCTAATTTCCCATCATGCCTGGGCAGCCATTTTATGTGTGTGTCCATTTTAAGCTTATGTGAGTTTTGATATATCTAGCAGGTGCCTAATGCCTAGTATTCTGCTATATTCTAAAGGGGCCTACCTCCTACAACAATCCCTTTGCAGATTTTGTGTGTCCTCACAATTTGCTTTCTCACCTATCTTTGTATCATCAGCAAACTTGGCTACATTACACTCAGTCCCTTCATCCAAGTCATTAATATAGATTGTAAATAGTTGAGGACCCAGCATCAATCCCTGCGGCATCCCACTAGTCACTGTTTGCCAACCGGAAAATGACCCATTTATCCTAACTCTCTGTTTTCTGTTAGTTAGCCAATGCTCTATCCATGCTAATATATTACCCCCAACCCTGTGAGCTTTTATGTGGCACCTTATCGAATGCCTTCTAGAAATCCAAATACACCACATCCACTGGTTCCCCTTTATCCACACTGCTCGTTACATCCTCAAAGAACTCCAGCAAATTTGTCAAACATGATTTCCCTTCCATAAAACCATGCTGACTGCTTGATTGAATTATGCTTTTCCAAATGTCCCGCTGCTGCTTCCTTAATAATGGACTCCAGCATTTTCCCAACGACAGATGTTAGGCTAACTAGTTTATAGTTTCCTGCTTTTTGCCTGTCTCCTTTTTAAAATATGGGTATTATATTTGCAGTTTTCCAATCTGCTGGAACCGCCCCAGACTCCAGGGAATTTTGGTAGATTACAACCAATGCATCCACTATCTCTGCAGCCACTTCTTTTAAGACCCTAGGATGCAAGCCATCAGGTCCAGGGGACTTGTCCACCTTTAGTCCCATTATCTTACTGAGTACCACCTCCTTAGTGATAGTGATTGTGTTAAGTTCCTCCCCTCCTATAGCCCCTTGACTATCCACTGTTGGAATATTATTAGTGTCCTCTACCGTGAAGACAGAGACAAAATATTTGTTCAACGTCTCTGCCATTTCCCGATTCTCCATTATTAATTCCCCAGTCTCATCCTCTAATGGATCAACATTTACTTTAGCCACTGTTTTCCTTTTTATCTACCTGTAGAAACTCTTGCTATTTGTTTTTATATTTTGTGCTAGTTTACTTTCATTATCTATCTTCCCTCGCTATCATTTTCATAGTCGTTCTTTGCTGGCTTTTAAAAATTTCCAAATCCTCTGGCCTCCCACTAGTCTTGGCCTCATTGTATGCCTTTGTTTTTAATTTGATACCATCCCTTATTTCCTTGTTAGCCACGGATGGTTATCCCTTCTCTTACTGTCTTTCCTTCTCAATGGGATATATTTTTGTTGCGAGTTATGAAATATCTCCTTAAATGTCTGTCACTGCACATCAACCGTCCCATACATTATTCTATTTTCCCAGTCCACTAACTCACTGAGTTCCCAGAGTAACCCTACTAAATCCGACAGTGACCCTATTAAATCAGACAGTAACCCGACTAAATCAGATAGTAATCTGATTAAATCAGACAGTGACCCGACTAAATCAGATAGTAATCTGATTAAATCAGACAGTAACCCGACTAAATCAGACAGTAATCTTGCTAAATCAGAGAGTAACCCTACTAAATAGAAACATAGAAACATAGAAAATAGGTGCAGGAGTAGGCCATTCGGCCCTTCGAGCCTGCACCACCATTCAATATGATCAGGCTGATCATGCAATTTCAGTACCCCATTCCTGCTTTCTCTCCATGCCCTTTGATTCCTTTAGCCCTAAGGGTCACATCTAACTCCCTTTTGAATATATATAACAAATTGGCCTCAACAACTTTCTGTGGTAGAGAATTCCACAGGTTCACAATTCTCTGAGTGAAGAAGTTTCTCCTCATCTCAGTCCTAAATGGCTTACCCCTGATCCTTAGACTGTGACTCCTAGTTCTGGACTTCCCCAACATCGGGAACTTTCTTTCTGCATCTAACCTGTCCAATCCCGTCAGAATTTTATATGTTTCGATGAGATCCCCTCTCATTCTTCTAAATTCCAGTGAATATAAGCCGAGTCGATCCGGTCTTTCTTCATATGTCAATCCTGCCATTCCGTGAATCAGTCTGGTGAACCTTTGCTGCACACCCTCAATAGCAAAAATGTCCTTCCTCAGATTAGGAGATCAAAACTGTACACAATATTCAAGGTGTGGCCTCACCAAGGCCCTGTACAACTGCAGTAAGACCTCCCTGTTCCTATACTCAAATCCTCTCGCTATGAAGGCCAACATGCCATTTGCCTTCTTCACCGCCTGCAGTACCTGTATGCCAACTTTCAATGACTGAATTACCATGACACCCAGGTCTCGTTGCACCTCCCCTTTTCCTAATCTGTCACCATTCAGATAATATTCTGCCTCTCTGTTTTTGCCACCAAAGTAGATAACCTCACATTTATCTACATTATACTGCATCTGCCATGCATTTGCCTACTCACCTAACCTGTCCAAGTCACCCTGCAGCCTCTTAGCATCCTCCTCACAGCTCACACCGCCACCCAGCTTAGTGTCATCTGCAAACTTGGAGATATTACATTCAATTCCTTCGTCCAAATCATTAATGTATATTGTAAATAGCTGGGGTCCCAGCACTGAACCTTGCGGTACCCCTCTCGTCACTGCCTGCCATTCTGAAAAGGACCCGTTTATTCCTACTATTTGCTTCCTGTCTGCCAACCAGTTCTCTATCCACGTCAATACATTATCCCCAGTACCATGCGCTTTAATTTTGCACATCAATCTCTTATGTGGGACCTTGTCAAAAGCCTTTTGAAAGTCCAAATACACCACATCCACTGATTCTCCCTTGTCCACTCTACTAGTTACATCCTCAAAAAATTCTAGAAGATTTGTCAAGCATGATTCCCCTTTCATAAATCCATGCTGACTTGGACCGATCCTGTTACTGCTTTCCAAATGAGCTGCAATTACGTCTTTAATAATTGATTCCAAAATTTTCCCCACTACCGATGTCAGGCTAACCGGTCTATAATTCTCTGTTTTCTCTCGCCCTCCTTTTTTAAAAAGTGGGGTTACATTAGCTACCCTCCAATCCATAGGTTCTGATCCAGAGTCTATAGAACATTGGAAAAGACCACCAATGCATCCACTATTTCTAGGGCCACTTCCTTAAGTACTCTGGGATGCAGACAATCAGGCCCTGGGGATTTATCGGCCTTCAATACCGTCAATTTCCCTAACACAATTTGCCGCCTAATAAGGATTTCCTTCAGTTCCTCCTTCTCGGTCCCCTAGTATTTCTGGAAGGTTATTTGTGTCTTCCTTCATGAAGACAGAACCAAAGTATTTGTTCAATTGGTCTGCCATTTCTTTATTCCCCATTATAAATTCACGTGATTCTGACTGCAAGGGACCTATATTTGTTTTCACTAATTATTTTCTCTTCACAAATCAGACAGTAATCCTACTAAATCAGAGTAAATCTACTAAATCAGACAGTATCCCTACTAGGTGTGAGAGTGTGTGGTGTGTGTGTATGCATTTGAGTTGATTTGCATGTTTGAGAGTGTGCGTATGTGTTTGAGTGTGTGTGTTTGAGTGTGTGTGTTTGAGAGTGAGTGTGTGTGTTTGAGAGTTTGTGTGAGTGCTTGAATGTGTGTGTTTGAGTTTGTGTGTTTGAGAGTGTGTGTGTGTTTGAGAGTGAATGTTTGAGAGTGTGTGTGAGTGTTTGAGTGCCTGTGTTTGAGAGTGTATGAGTGTTTGTGTGTGTGTGTTTGAGTGCATGTGTTTGAGTGTGTGCGTGAGTGTTTGAGTGACTGTGTTTGAGAGTGTTGAGTGTTTGTGTGTATGTGTTTGAGTGCCTATGTTTGAGAGTGTGTGAGTGTTTGAGTGTGTGTGTTTGAGAGTGTGTGTTTGAGAGTGTGTGTTTGAGAGTGTGTGTTTGAGAGTTTGCGTGAGTGTTTGAGTGTGTGTGTATGAGTGTGTGTGTTTGAGAGTGTGTGTTTGAGAGTGTGTGTGTGTGTTTGAGGGTGAATATTTGAGAGTGTGTGTGAGTGTTTGAGTGTGTGTGTTTGAGAGTGAGTGTGTGTGTTTGAGAGTTTGTGTGAGTGTTTGAGTGTGTGTGTTTGAGAGTGAGTGTGTGTGTTTGAGGGTGAATATTTGAGAGTGTGTGTGAGTGTTTGAGTGCCTGTGTTTGAGAGTGTTGAGTGTTTGTGTGTGTGTGTTTGAGTGCCTGTGTTTGAGACTGTGTGAATGTGTGAATGTGAGTGTGTGTGTTTGAGAGTTTGTGTGAGTGTTTGAGTGTGTGTGTATGAGTGTGTGTGTTTGAGAGTGTGTGTTTAAGAGTGAGTGTGTGTGTTTGAGAGTGAATGTTTGAGATGAGTGTGAGTATTTGAGTGCGCGTGTTTGAGAATGAGTGTGTGTATTTGAGAGTGAATGTTTGAGAGTGAGTGTGAGAGTTTGAGTGCGTGTGTTTGAGAGCGTGTGTTTGAGAGTGTGTGTTTGAGAGTGTGTGTTTGAGAGTATGTTTGACAGCATGTGTTTGAGAGTGTGAGTTTGGGAGCGTGTGTTAGAAAACATGTGTTTGAGAGCGTGTGTTTGAGAGCATGTGTTTGAGAGCGTGTGTTTGAAAACGTGTGTTTGAGAGTGTGTGTTTGAGAGTGTGTGTTTGAGAGCGTGTGTTTGAGAGCGTGTGTTTGAGAGTATGTGTTTGAGAGCGTGTGTTTGAGAGTGTGTGTTTGAGAGCGTGTGTTTCAGAGCGTGTGTTTGAAAGCGTGTATTTGAGAGTGTGTGTCTGAGAGTGTGTGTTTGAGAGAGTGTGTTTGAGACCGTGTGTTTGAGAGTGTGTGTTTGAGAGTGTGTGTTTGAGAGCATTTGTTTGAAAGCGTGTGTTTGAGAGCGTGTGTTTGAGAGCGTGTGTTTGAGAGCGTGTATTTGAGAGTGTGTGTTTGAGAGTGTGTGTTTGAGAGCGTGTGTTTGAGAGCGTGTCTTTGAGAGCGTGTGTTTGAGAGCGTGTGTTTGAGAGTGTGTGTTTGAGAGCGAGTGTTTGAGAGCGTGTGTTTGAGAGTGTGTGTTTGAGAGCGTGTGTTTGAGAGCATGTGTTTGAGAGCGTGTGTTTGAGACCGTGTTTGAAAACATGTGTTTGAGAGCGTGTGTTTGAGTGCTTGTGTTTGAGAGTGTTTAAGTGTTTGCATGTGTATGTTTGAGTGTGTGTGTTTGACTGTGTGTGTGTGTTTGAGTGCCTGTGTGTGGAAGTGTGTGAGAGTTTGTTTGTGTGTGCTTGAGTGCCTGTGTTTGAGAGTGTGTGTGTGTTTGAGAGTGAATGTTTGAGAGTGTGTGTGAGTGTTTGAGTGCCTGTGTTTGAGAGTGTTGAGTGTTTGTGTGTGTGTGTTTGAGTGCCTGTGTTTGAGACTGTGTGAATGTGCGTGTGTGTGTTTGAGAGTGAGTGTGTGTGTTTGAGAGTTTGTGTGAGTGTTTGAGTGTGTGTGTATGAGTGTGTGTGTTTGAGAGAGTGTGTTTAAGAGTGAGTGTGTGTGTTTGAGAGTGAATGTTTGAGATGAGTGTGAGTATTTGAGTGCGTATGTTTGAGAATGAGTGTGTGTATTTGAGAGTGAATGTTTGAGAGTCAGTGTGAGAGTTTGAGTGCATGTGTTTGAGAGCGTGTGTTTGAGAGCGTGTGTTTGAGAGTGTGTGTTTGAGAGTGTGTGTTTGAGAGTGTGTGTTTGAGAGTGTGTGTTTGAGGGCGTGTGTTTGAAAGCGTGTGTTTGAGAGCGTGTGTTTGAGACTGTGTGAATGTGAGTGTGTGTGTTTGAGAGTGAGTGTGTGTGTTTGAGAGTTTGTGTGAGTGTTTGAGTGTGTCTATATGAGTGTGTGTGTTTGAGAGTGTGTTTTTAAGAGTGAGTGTGTGTGTTTGAGAGTGAATGTTTGAGATGAGTGTGAGTGTTTGAATGCCTGTGTTTGAGAATGAGTGTGTGTATTTGAGAGTGAATGTTTGAGAGTGATTGTGAGTGTTTGAGTGCGTGTGTTTGAGAGCGTGTGTTTGAGAGCGTGTGTTTGACAGCATGTGTTTGAGAGTGTGTGTTTGAGAGTGTGTGTTTGGCAGTGTGTGTTTGAGAGAGTGTGTTTGAGAGCATGTGTTTATTTGAGAGCATGTGTTTGAGAGCATGTGTTTGACATCGTGTGTTTGAAAGTGTGCGTTTGAGAGTGTGTTTGACAGCATGTGTTTGAGAGTGTGTTTGAGAGCGTGTGTCTGAGAGTGTGCGTTAGAGAGCGTGTGTTTGAAAACGTGTGTTTGAGAGTGTGTGTTTGAGAGCGTGTGTTTGAGAGCGTGTGTTTGAGAGCGTGTGTTTGAGAGCGTGTGTTTGAGAGCGTGTGTTTGAGAGCGTGTGTTTGAAAACATGTGTTTGAGAACGTGTGTTTGAGAGCGTGTGTTTGAGAGTGTGTGTTTGAGAGCGTCTGTTTGAGAGTGTGTGTTTGAGAGAGAGTGTTTGAGAGCATGTGTTTGAGAGCGTGTGATTGAGAGCGTGTGTTTGAGAGCGTGTTTGAAAACATGTGTTTGAGAGCGTGTGTTTGAGTGCTTTTGTTTGAGAGTGTTTAAGTGTTTGCGTGTGTGTGTTTGAGTTTGTGTGTTTGACTGTATGTGTGTGTGTGTGTGTGTTTGAGTGCCTGTGTGTGAAAGTGTGTGAGAGTTTGTTTGTGTGCTTGAGTGCTTGTGTTTGAGAGTGTGTGTGTGTTTGAGAGTGAATGTTTGAGAGTGTGTGTGAGTGTTTGAGTGCCTGTGTTTGAGAGTGTTGAGTGTTTGTGTGTGTGTGTTTGAGTGCCTGTGTTTGAGACTGTGTGAATGTGAGTGTGTGTGTTTGAGAGTGAGTGTGTGTGTTTGAGAGTTTGTGTGAGTGTTTGAGTGTGTGTGTATGAGTGTGTGTGTTTGAGAGTGTGTGTTTAAGAGTGAGTGTGTGTGTTTGAGAGTGAATGTTTGAGATGAGTGTGAGTATTTGAGTGCATGTGTTTGAGAATGAGTGTGTGTATATGAGAGTGAATGTTTGAGAGTCAGTGTGAAAGTTTGAGTGCGTGTGTTTGAGAGCGTGTGTTTGAGAGCGTGTGTTTGAGAGTGTGTGTTTGAGAGCATGTGTTTGAGGGCGTGTGTTTGAAAACGTGTGTTTGAGAGCGTGTGTTTGAGACTGTGTGAATGTGAGTGTGTGTGTTTGAGAGTGAGTGTGTGTGTTTGAGAGTTTGTGTAAGTGTTTGAGTGTGTCTGTATGAGTGTGTGTGTTTGAGAGTGTGTTTTTAAGAGTGAGTGTGTGTGTTTGAGAGTGAATGTTTGAGATGAGTGTGAGTGTTTGAATGCCTGTGTTTGAGAATGAGTGTGTGTATTGGAGAGTGAATGTTTGAGAGTGATTGTGAGTGTTTGAGTGCGTGTGTTTGAGAGCGTGTGTTTGAGAGCGTGTGTTTGACAGCATGTGTTTGAGAGTGTGTGTTTGAGAGTGTGTGTTTGGCAGTGTGTGTTTGAGAGTGTGTGTTTGAGAGTATGTTTGACAGCATGTGTTTGAGAGTGTGTGTTTGAGAGCGTCTGTATGAGAGCGTGTGTTTGAGAGCGTGAGTTTGGGAGCGTGTGTTAGAAAACATGTGTTTGAGAGCGTGTGTTTGAGAGCATGTGTTTGAGAGCGTGTGTTTGAAAACGTGTGTTTGAGAGTGTGTGTTTGAGAGTGTGTGTTTGAGAGTGTGTGTTTGAGAGCGTGTGTTTGAGAGCGTGTGTTTGAGAGTATGTGTTTGAGAGCGTGTGTTTGAGAGTGTGTGTTTGAGAGCGTGTGTTTCAGAGCGTGTGTTTGAAAGCGTGTATTTGAGAGTGTGTGTCTGAGAGTGTGTGTTTGAGAGAGTGTGTTTGAGACCGTGTGTTTGAGAGTGTGTGTTTGAGAGTGTGTGTTTGAGAGAGTGTGTTTGAGAGTGTGTGTTTGAGAGCGTGTGTTTGAAAGCGTGTGTTTGAGAGTGTGTGTTGAGAGTGTGTGTTTGAGAGTGTTTGTTTGAGAGAGTGTGTGTTTGAGAGAGTGTGTTTGAGAGTGTGTGTTTGAGAGAGGGTGTTTGAGAGCGTGTGTTTGAGAGTGTTTATGACAGCATGTGTTTGAGAGTGTGTGTTGAGAGTGTGTGTTTGAGAGTGTTTGTTTGAGAGAGTGTTTGAGAGTGTGTGTTTGAGAGAGTGTGTTTGAGAGTGTGTGTTTGAGAGAGTGTGTTTGAGAGCGTGTGTTTGAGAGTGTGTTTGACAGCATGTGTTTGAGAGTGTGTGTTTGAGAGTGTGTGTTTGAGAGCGTGTGTTTGAGAGCGTGTGTTTAATAGCGTGTGTTTGAGAGAGTGTGTTTGAGAGCATGTGTTTGAGAGTGTGTGTTTGAGAGCGTGTGTTTGAGAGCGTGTGTTTGAGAGCGTGCGTTTGAGAGCATCTGTTTGAGAGCGTGTGTTTGAAAACATGTGTTTCAGAGTGTGTGCTTGAGAGTGTATGTTTGAAAGCATGTGTTTGAGAGTGTGTGTTTGAGAGCGTGTGTTTGAGAGTGTGTGTTTGAGAGTGTGTGTTTGAGAGTGTGTTTGAGAGTGTGTGTTTGAGAGTGTGTGTTTGAAAGCGTGTGTTTGAGAGTGTGTGTTTGAGAGTGTAAGTTTGAGAGTGTGTGTTTGAGAGTGTGTGTTTGAGAGCGTGTGTTTGAGAGTGTGTGTTTGAGAGAGTGTGATTGAGAGTGTGTGTTTGAGAGCGTTTGTTTGAAAGCGTGTGTTTGAGAGTGTGTGTTTGAGAGTGTTTATTTGAGAGCGTGCGTTTGAGAGCGTGTGTTTGAGAGCGTGTGTTTGAGAGTGTGTGTTTGAGAGCATGTGTTTAAAAGCGTCTGTTTGAGAGCGTGTGTTTGAGAGCGTGTGTTTGAGAGCGTGTGTTTGAGAGTGTGTGTTTGAGAACGTTTGTATAAGAGCGTGTGTTTGTAAACGTGTGTTTGAGAGTGTGTGTTTGAGAGTGTGTGTTTGAGAGTGTGTGTTTGAGAGAGTGTGTTTGAGAGCGTGTGTTTGAGAGCATGTGTTTGAGAGCGTGTGTTTGAGAGTGTGTGTTTGAGAGCGTGTCTTTGAGAGCATGTGTTTGAGAGCATGTGTTTGAGAGCGTGTGTATGAGAGCGTGTGTTTGGTAGTGTGTGTTTCGAGAGCGTGTGTTTGAGAGCGTGTATTTGAGAGCGTGTGTTTGAGAGCGTGTGTTTGAGAGCGTGTGTTTGGTAATGTGTGTTTGAGAGCGTGTGTTTGAGAGTGTGTGTTTGAGAGAGTGTGTTTGAGAGCGTGTGTTTGAGAGTGTGTGTTTGAGAGCGTGTGTTTGAGAGTGTGTGTTGAGAGTGTATGTTTGAGAGTGTGTGTTTGAAAACATGTGTTTGAGAGCGTGTGTTTGAGAGCGTGTGTTTGAGAGTGTGTGTTTGAGAGTGTGTGTTTAAGAGTGTTTGTTTGAGAGCATGTGTTTGAGAGTGTGTGTTCAATAGCGTGTGCTTGAGAGTGTGTGTTTAAGAGCGTGTGTTTGAGAGCGTGTGTTTGAGAGCGTGTGTTTGAGAGCGTGTGTTTGAGAGTGTGTGTTTGAGAGTGTGTGTTTGAGAGTGTGTGTTTGAGAGTGTGTGTTTGAAAGCATGTGTTTGAGAGCGTGTGTTTGAGAGTGTAAGTTTGAGAGTGTGTGTTTGAGAGTGTGTGTTTGAGAGCGTGTGTTTGAGAGTGTGTGTTTGAGAGAGTGTGATTGAGAGTGTGTGTTTGAGAGCGTTTGTTTGAAAGCGTGTGTTTGAGAGTGTGTGTTTGAGAGTGTTTATTTCAGAGCGTGCGTTTGAGAGCGTGTGTTTGAGAGCGTGTGTTTGAGAGCGTGTGTTTGAGAGCGTGTGTTTGAGAGTGTGTGTTTGAGAGCGTGTGTTTAAAAGCGTCTGTTTGAGAGCGTGTGTTTGAGAGCGTGTGTTTGAGAGTGTGTGTTTGAGAGTGTGTGTTTGAGAACGTTTGTATGAGAAGGTGTATTTGAGAGTGTGTGTTTGAGAGTGTGTGTTTGAGAGTGTGTTTTTGAAAACATGTGTTTGAAAGCGTGTGTTTGAGAGTGTGTGTTTGAGAGTGTGTGTTTGAGAGTGTGTGTTTGAGAGAGTGCGTTTGAGAGCGTGTGTTTGAGAGTGCGTGTTTGAGAGTGTGTGTTTGAGGGTGTGTGTTGAGGGTGTGTGTTTGAGAGTGTGTGTTTGAGAGTGTCTGTTTGAGAGCATGTGTTTGAGAGCGTGTGTTCAATAGCGTGTGTTTGAGAGTGTGTGTTTGAGAGCGTGTGTTTGAAAGTGTGTGTTTGAGAGTGTGTGTTTGAGAGTGTGTGTTTGAGAGCGTGCGTTTGAGAGCGTGTGTTTGAGAGCGTGTGTTTGAGAACGTTTGTTTGAGAGCGTGTGTTTGAGAGTGTGTGTTTGAGAGCATGTGTTTAAGAGCGTCTGTTTGAGAGCGTGTGTTTGAGAGCCTGTGTTTGAGAGTGTGTGTTAGAGAGTGTGTGTTTGAGAACGTGTGTATGAGAGCGTGTGTTTGTAAACGTGTGTTTGAGAGTGTGTGTTTGAGAGTGTGTGTTTGAGAGTGTGTGTTTGAGAATGTGTGTTTGAGAGAGTGTGTTTGAGAGCATGTGTTTGAGAGCGTGTGTTTGAGAGCGTGTGTTTGAGAGTGTGTGTTTGAGAGCATGTGGTTGAGAGCATGTGTTTGAGAGCGTGTGTTTGAGAGCGTGTGTATGAGAGCGTGTGTTTGGAAGTGTGTGTTTCGAGAGCATGCGTTTGAGAGCGTGTATTTGAGAGCATGTGTTTGAGAGCGTGTGTTTGAGAGCATGTGTTTGGTAATGTGTGTTTGAGAGCGTGTGTTTGAGAGTGTGTGTTTGAGAGAGTGTGTTTGAGAGCGTATGTTTGAGAGTGTGTGTTTGAGAGCGTGTGTTTGAGAGTGTGTGTTTGAAAACATTTGTTTGAGAGCGTGTGTTTGAGAGCGTGTGTTTGAGAGTGTGTGTTTGAGAGTGTGTGTTTGAGAGTGTGTGTTTCAGAGCGTGTGTTTGAGAACGTGTGTTTAAGAGCGTCTGTTTGAGAGCGTGTGTTTGAGAGCCTGTGTTTGAGAGTGTGTGTTTGAGAGTGTGTGTGTGAGAGAGTGTGTTTGAGAGTGTGTGTTTGAGAGAGTGTGTTTGAGAATGTGTGTTTGAGAGAGTGTGTTTGAGAGCATGTGTTTGAGAGTGTGTGTTTGAGAGCGTGTGTTTGAGAGTGTGTGTTTGAGAGCGTGTGTTTGAGAGTGTGTGTGTGAGAGAGTGTGTTTGAGAGTGTGTGTTTGAGAGCGTGTGTTTGAGAGCGTGTGTTTGAGAGCGTGTGTTTGAGAGCATCTGTTTGAGAGCGTTTGTTTGAAAACATGTGTTTCAGAGTGTGTGCTTGAGAGTGTATGTTTGAAAGCGTGTGTTTGAGAGTGTGTGTTTGAGAGCGTGTGTTTGAGAGTGTGCGTTTGAGAGTGTGTGTTTGAGAGTGTGTGTTTGAGAGTGTGTGTTTGAAAGCGTGTGTTTGATAGTGTGTGTTTGAGAGCGATTGTTTGAAAGCGTGTGTTTGAGAGTGTGTGTTTGAGAGTGTGTGTTTGAGAGCGTGCGTTTGAGAGCGTGTGTTTGAGAGCGTGTGTTTGAGAGCATGTGTTTAAGAGCGTCTGTTTGAGAGCGTGTGTTTGAGAGCGTGTGTTTGAGATTGTGTCTTTGAGCGTGTGTGTTTGAGAACGTGTGTATGAGAGCGTGTGTTTCAAAACGTGTGTTTGAGAGTGTGTGTTTGAGAGTGTATGTTTGAGAGTGTGTGTTTGAGAGTGTGTGTTTCAGAGAGTGTGTTTGAGAGCGTGTGTTTGAGAGCGTGTGTTTGAGAGCGTGTGTTTGAGAGTGTGTGTTTGAGAGCGTGTGTTTGAGTGCGTGTGTTTGAGAGCGTGTGTTTGAGAGCGTGTGTATGAGAGCGTGTGTTTGGTAGTGTGTGTTTCGAGAGCGTGTGTTTGAGAGCGTGTGTTTGAGAGCGTGTGTTTGAGAGCGTGTGTTTGGTAATGTGTGTTTGAGAGCGTGTGTTTGAGAGTGTGTGTTTGAGAGAGTGTGTTTGAGAGAGTGTGTTTGAGAGCGTGTGGTTGAGAGTGTGTGTTTGAGAGCGTGTGTTTGAGAGTGTGTGTTGAGAGTGTGTGTTTGAGAGTGTGTGTTTGATAACATGTGTTTGAAAGCATGTGTTTGAGAGCGTGTGTTTGAGAGTGTGTGTTTGAGAGTGTGTGTTTGAGAGTGTGTGTTTGAGAGAGTGTGTTTGAGAGCGTGTGTTTGAGAGTGTGTGTTTGAGAGTGTGTGTTTGAGAGTGTGTGTTTGAGAGTGTGTGTTTGAAAGCATGTGTTTGAGAGCGTGTGTTTGAGAGTGTAAGTTTGAGAGTGTGTGTTTGAGAGTGTGTGTTTGAGAGCGTGTGTTTGAGAGTGTGTGTTTGAGAGAGTGTGATTGAGAGTGTGTGTTTGAGAGCGTTTGTTTGAAAGCGTGTGTTTGAGAGTGTGTGTTTGAGAGTGTTTATTTCAGAGCGTGCGTTTGAGAGCGTGTGTTTGAGAGCGTGTGTTTGAGAGCGTGTGTTTGAGAGCGTGTGTTTGAGAGTGTGTGTTTGAGAGCGTGTGTTTAAAAGCGTCTGTTTGAGAGCGTGTGTTTGAGAGCGTGTGTTTGAGAGTGTGTGTTTGAGAGTGTGTGTTTGAGAACGTTTGTATGAGAAGGTGTATTTGAGAGTGTGTGTTTGAGAGTGTGTGTTTGAGAGTGTGTGTTTGAAAACATGTGTTTGAAAGCGTGTGTTTGAGAGTGTGTGTTTGAGAGTGTGTGTTTGAGAGTGTGTGTTTGAGAGAGTGCGTTTGAGAGCGTGTGTTTGAGAGTGCGTGTTTGAGAGTGTGTGTTTGAGGGTGTGTGTTGAGGGTGTGTGTTTGAGAGTGTGTGTTTGAGAGTGTCTGTTTGAGAGCATGTGTTTGAGAGCGTGTGTTCAATAGCGTGTGTTTGAGAGTGTGTGTTTGAGAGCGTGTGTTTGAAAGTGTGTGTTTGAGAGTGTGTGTTTGAGAGTGTGTGTTTGAGAGCGTGCGTTTGAGAGCGTGTGTTTGAGAGCGTGTGTTTGAGAACGTGTGTTTGAGAGCGTGTGTTTGAGAGTGTGTGTTTGAGAGCATGTGTTTAAGAGCGTCTGTTTGAGAGCGTGTGTTTGAGAGCCTGTGTTTGAGAGTGTGTGTTAGAGAGTGTGTGTTTGAGAACGTGTGTATGAGAGCGTGTGTTTGTAAACGTGTGTTTGAGAGTGTGTGTTTGAGAGTGTGTGTTTGAGAGTGTGTGTTTGAGAATGTGTGTTTGAGAGAGTGTGTTTGAGAGCATGTGTTTGAGAGCGTGTGTTTGAGAGCGTGTGTTTGAGAGTGTGTGTTTGAGAGCATGTGGTTGAGAGCATGTGTTTGAGAGCGTGTGTTTGAGAGCGTGTGTATGAGAGCGTGTGTTTGGAAGTGTGTGTTTCGAGAGCATGCGTTTGAGAGCGTGTATTTGAGAGCATGTGTTTGAGTGCGTGTGTTTGAGAGCATGTGTTTGGTAATGTGTGTTTGAGAGCGTGTGTTTGAGAGTGTGTGTTTGAGAGAGTGTGTTTGAGAGCGTATGTTTGAGAGTGTGTGTTTGAGAGCGTGTGTTTGAGAGTGTGTGTTTGAAAACATTTGTTTGAGAGCGTGTGTTTGAGAGCGTGTGTTTGAGAGTGTGTGTTTGAGAGTGTGTGTTTGAGAGTGTGTGTTTCAGAGCGTGTGTTCGAGAACGTGTGTTTAAGAGCGTCTGTTTGAGAGCGTGTGTTTGAGAGCCTGTGTTTGAGAGTGTGTGTTTGAGAGTGTGTGTGTGAGAGAGTGTGTTTGAGAGTGTGTGTTTGAGAGAGTGTGTTTGAGAATGTGTGTTTGAGAGAGTGTGTTTGAGAGCATGTGTTTGAGAGTGTGTGTTTGAGAGCGTGTGTTTGAGAGTGTGTGTTTGAGAGCGTGTGTTTGAGAGTGTGTGTGTGAGAGAGTGTGTTTGAGAGTGTGTGTTTGAGAGCGTGTGTATGAGAGCGTGTGTTTGAGAGCGTGTGTTTGAGAGCATCTGTTTGAGAGCGTTTGTTTGAAAACATGTGTTTCAGAGTGTGTGCTTGAGAGTGTATGTTTGAAAGCGTGTGTTTGAGAGTGTGTGTTTGAGAGCGTGTGTTTGAGAGTGTGCGTTTGAGAGTGTGTGTTTGAGAGTGTGTGTTTGAGAGTGTGTGTTTGAAAGCGTGTGTTTGATAGTGTGTGTTTGAGAGCGATTGTTTGAAAGCGTGTGTTTGAGAGTGTGTGTTTGAGAGTGTGTGTTTGAGAGCGTGCGTTTGAGAGCGTGTGTTTGAGAGCGTGTGTTTGAGAGCATGTGTTTAAGAGCGTCTGTTTGAGAGCGTGTGTTTGAGAGCGTGTGTTTGAGATTGTGTCTTTGAGCGTGTGTGTTTGAGAACGTGTGTATGAGAGCGTGTGTTTCAAAATGTGTGTTTGAGAGTGTGTGTTTGAGAGTGTATGTTTGAGAGTGTGTGTTTGAGAGTGTGTGTTTCAGAGAGTGTGTTTGAGAGCGTGTGTTTGAGAGCGTGTGTTTGAGAGCGTGTGTTTGAGAGTGTGTGTTTGAGAGCGTGTGTTTGAGTGCGTGTGTTTGAGAGCGTGTGTTTGAGAGCGTGTGTATGAGAGCGTGTGTTTGGTAGTGTGTGTTTCGAGAGCGTGTGTTTGAGAGCGTGTGTTTGAGAGCGTGTGTTTGAGAGCGTGTGTTTGGTAATGTGTGTTTGAGAGCGTGTGTTTGAGAGTGTGTGTTTGAGAGAGTGTGTTTGAGAGAGTGTGTTTGAGAGCGTGTGGTTGAGAGTGTGTGTTTGAGAGCGTGTGTTTGAGAGTGTGTGTTGAGAGTGTGTGTTTGAGAGTGTGTGTTTGATAACATGTGTTTGAAAGCATGTGTTTGAGAGCGTGTGTTTGAGAGTGTGTGTTTGAGAGTGTGTGTTTGAGAGTGTGTGTTTGAGAGAGTGTGTTTGAGAGCGTGTGTTTGAGAGTGCGTTTTTGAGAGTATGTGTTTGAGAGTGTGTGTTGAGGGAGTGTGTTTGAGAGTGTGTGTTTGAGAGTGTCTGTTTGAGAGCATGTGTTTGAGAGCGTGTGTTCAATAGCGTGTGTTTGAGAGTGTGTGTTTGAGAGCGTGTGTTTGAGAGCGTGTGTTTGAGAGCGTGTGTTTGAGAGCATGTGTTTGAGAGCGTGTGTTTGAGAGCGTGTGTTTGAGAGTGTGTGTTTGGGAGCGTGTGTTTGAGAGCATGTGTTTGAGAGCGTGTGTTTGAGAGCGTGTGTATGAGAGCGTGTGTTTGGCAGTGTGTGTTTCGAGAGCATGTGTTTGAGAGCGTGTATTTGAGAGCATGTGTTTGAGAGCGTGTGTTTGAGAGCATGTGTTTGGTAATGTGTGTTTGAGAGCGTGTGTTTGAGAGTGTGTGTTTGAGAGAGTGTGTTTGAGAGCGTATGTTTGAGAGTGTGTGTTTGAGAGCGTGTGTTTGAGAGTGTGTGTTTGAAAACATTTGTTTGAGAGCGTGTGTTTGAGAGCGTGTGTTTGAGAGTGTGTGTTTGAGAGTGTGTGTTTCAGAGCGTGTGTTTGAGAACGTGTGTTTGAGAGCGTGTGTTTGAGAGTGTGTGTTTGAGAGCATGTGTTTAAGAGCGTCTGTTTGAGAGCGTGTGTTTGAGAGCCTGTGTTTGAGAGTGTGTGTTTGAGAGTGTGTGTGTGAGAGAGTGTGTTTGAGAGTGTGTTTGAGAGAGTGTGTTTGAGAATGTGTGTTTGAGAGAGTGTGTTTGAGAGCATGTGTTTGAGAGCGTGTGTTTGATAGCGTGTGTTTGAGAGCATCTGTTTGAGAGCGTGTGTTTGAAAACATGTGTTTCAGAGTGTGTGCTTGAGAGTGTATGTTTGAAAGCGTGTGTTTGAGAGTTTGCGTTTGAGAGTGTGTGTTTGAGAGTGTGTGTTTGAGAGTGTGTGTTTGAAAGCGTGTGTTTGAGAGTGTGCGTTTGAGAGTGTGTGTTTGAGAGTGTGTGTATGAGAGAGTGTGTTTGAAAGCGTGTGTTTGAGAGTGTGCGTTTGAGAGTGTGTGTTTGAGAGTGTGTGTTTGAGAGTGTGTGTTTGAAAGCGTGTGTTTGATAGTGTGTGTTTGAGAGCGATTGTTTGAAAGCGTGTGTTTGAGAGTGTGTGTTTGAGAGCGTGCGTTTGAGAGCGTGTGTTTGAGAGCGTGTGTTTGAGAGCATGTGTTTAAGAGCGTCTGTTTGAGAGCGTGTGTTTGAGAGCGTGTGTTTGAGATTGTGTGTTTGAGAACGTGTGTATGAGAGCGTGTGTTTCAAAACGTGTGTTTGAGAGTGTGTGTTTGAGAGTGTATGTTTGAGAGTGTGTGTTTGAGAGTGTGTGTTTCAGAGAGTGTGTTTGAGAGCGTGTGTTTGAGAGCGTGTGTTTGAGAGCGTGTGTTTGAGAGTGTGTGTTTGAGAGCGTGTGTTTGAGTGCGTGTGTTTGAGAGCGTGTGTTTGAGAGCGTGTGTATGAGAGCGTGTGTTTGGTAGTGTGTGTTTCGAGAGCGTGTGTTTGAGAGCGTGTGTTTGAGAGCGTGTGTTTGAGAGCGTGTGTTTGGTAATGTGTGTTTGAGAGCGTGTGTTTGAGAGTGTGTGTTTGAGAGAGTGTGTTTGAGAGAGTGTGTTTGAGAGCGTGTGGTTGAGAGTGTGTGTTTGAGAGCGTGTGTTTGAGAGTGTGTGTTTGAAAACATTTGTTTGAGAGCGTGTGTTTGAGAGTGTGTGTTTGAGAGTGTGTGTTTGAGAGTGTGTGTTTGAGAGTGTGTGTTTCAGAGCGTGTGTTTGAGAACGTGTGTTTAAGAGCATCTGTTTGAGAGCGTGTGTTTGAGAGCCTGTGTTTGAGAGTGTGTGTTTGAGAGTGTGTGTGTGAGAGAGTGTGTTTGAGAGTGTGTGTTTGAGAGAGTGTGTTTGAGAATGTGTGTTTGAGAGAGTGTGTTTGAGAGCATGTGTTTGAGAGTGTGTGTTTGAGAGCGTGTGTTTGAGAGTGTGTGTTTGAGAGCGTGTGTTTGAGAGTGTGTGTGTGAGAGAGTGTGTTTGAGAGTGTGTGTTTGAGAGCGTGTGTTTGAGAGCGTGTGTTTGAGAGCGTGTGTTTGAGAGCATCTGTTTGAGAGCGTTTGTTTGAAAACATATGTTTCAGAGTGTGTGCTTGAGAGTGTATGTTTGAAAGCGTGTGTTTGAGAGTGTGTGTTTGAGAGCGTGTGTTTGAGAGTGTGCGTTTGAGAGTGTGTGTTTGAGAGTGTGTGTTTGAGAGTGTGTGTTTGAAAGCGTGTGTTTGATAGTGTGTGTTTGAGAGCGTGTGTTTGAAAGCGTGTGTTTGAGAGTGTGTGTTTGAGAGTGTGTGTTTGAGAGCGTGCGTTTGAGAGCGTGTGTTTGAGAGCGTGTGTTTGAGAGCATGTGTTTAAGAGCGTCTGTTTGAGAGCGTGTGTTTGAGAGCGTGTGTTTGAGATTGTGTCTTTGAGCGTGTGTGTTTGAGAACGTGTGTATGAGAGCATGTGTTTCAAAACGTGTGTTTGAGAGTGTGTGTTTGAGAGTGTATGTTTGAGAGTGTGTGTTTGAGAGTGTGTGTTTCAGAGAGTGTGTTTGAGAGCGTGTGTTTGAGAGCGTGTGTTTGAGAGCGTGTGTTTGAGAGTGTGTGTTTGACAGCGTGTGTTTGAGTGCGTGTGTTTGAGAGCGTGTGTTTGAGAGCGTGTGTATGAGAGCGTGTGTTTGGTAGTGTGTGTTTCGAGAGCGTGTGTTTGAGAGCGTGTGTTTGAGAGCGTGTGTTTGAGAGCGTGTGTTTGGTAATGTGTGTTTGAGAGCGTGTGTTTGAGAGTGTGTGTTTGAGAGAGTGTGTTTGAGAGAGTGTGTTTGAGAGCGTGTGGTTGAGAGTGTGTGTTTGAGAGCGTGTGTTTGAGAGTGTGTGTTGAGAGTGTGTGTTTGAGAGTGTGTGTTTGATAACATGTGTTTGAAAGCGTGTGTTTGAGAGCGTGTGTTTGAGAGTGAGTGTTTGAGAGTGTGTGTTGGGAGTGTGTGTTTGAGAGAGTGTGTTTGAGAGCGTGTGTTTGAGAGTGCATTTTTGAGAGTATGTGTTTGAGAGTGTGTGTTGAGGGTGTATTTGAGAGTGTGTGTTTGAGAGTGTCTGTTTGAGAGCATGTGTTTGAGAGCGTGTGTTCAATAGTGTGTGTTTGAGAGTGTGTGTTTGAGAGCGTGTGTTTGAGAGCGTGTGTTTGAGAGCGTGTGTTTGAGAGCGTGTGTTTGAAAACATGTGTTTCAGAGTGTGTGCTTGAGAGTGTATGTTTGAGAGAGTGTGTTTGAGAGCGTATGTTTGAGAGTGTGTGTTTGAGAGCGTGTGTTTGAGAGTGTGTGTTTGGAAACATTTGTTTGAGAGCGTGTGTTTGAGAGCGTGTGTTTGAAAACATGTGTTTCAGAGTGTGTGCTTGAGAGTGTATGTTTGAAAGCGTGTGTTTGAGAGTGTGTGTTTGAGAGCGTGTGTTTGAGAGCATGTGTTTGAGAGCGTGTGTTTGAGAGCGTGTGTTTGAGAGTGTGTGTTTGGGAGCGTGTGTTTGAGAGCATGTGTTTGAGAGCGTGTGTTTGAGAGCGTGTGTATGAGAGCGTGTGTTTGGTAGTGTGTGTTTCGAGAGCATGTGTTTGAGAGCGTGTATTTGAGAGCATGTGTTTGAGAGCGTGTGTTTGAGAGCATGTGTTTGGTAATGTGTGTTTGAGAGCGTGTGTTTGAGAGTGTCTGTTTGAGAGAGTGTGTTTGAGAGCGTATGTTTGAGAGTGTGTGTTTGAGAGCGTGTGTTTGAGAGTGTGTGTTTGGAAACATTTGTTTGAGAGCGTGTGTTTGAGAGCGTGTGTTTGAGAGAGTGTGTTTGAGAGCGTGTGTTTGAGAGTGCGTTTTTGAGAGTATGTGTTTGAGAGTGTGTGTTGAGGGTGTGTGTTTGAGAGTGTGTGTTTGAGAGTGTCTGTTTGAGAGCATGTGTTTGAGAGCGTGTGTTCAATAGCGTGTGTTTGAGAGCGTGTGTTTGAGAGCGTGTGTTTGAGAGCGTGTGTTTGAGAGCGTGTGTTTGAGAGCATGTGTTTGAGAGCGTGTGTTTGAGAGCGTGTGTTTGAGAGTGTGTGTTTGGGAGCGTGTGTTTGAGAGCATGTGTTTGAGAGCGTGTGTTTGAGAGCGTGTGTATGAGAGCGTGTGTTTGGCAGTGTGTGTTTCGAGAGCATGTGTTTGAGAGCGTGTATTTGAGAGCATGTGTTTGAGAGCGTGTGTTTGAGAGCATGTGTTTGGTAATGTGTGTTTGAGAGCGTGTGTTTGAGAGTGTGTGTTTGGGAGAGTGTGTTTGAGAGCGTATGTTTGAGAGTGTGTGTTTGAGAGCGTGTGTTTGAGAGTGTGTGTTTGGCAGTGTGTGTTTCGAGAGCATGTGTTTGAGAGCGTGTATTTGAGAGCATGTGTTTGAGAGCGTGTGTTTGAGAGCATGTGTTTGGTAATGTGTGTTTGAGAGCGTGTGTTTGAGAGTGTGTGTTTGGGAGAGTGTGTTTGAAAACATTTGTTTGAGAGCGTGTGTTTGAGAGCGTGTGTTTGAGAGTGTGTGTTTGAGAGTGTGTGTTTGAGAGTGTGTGTTTCAGAGCGTGTGTTTGAGAACGTGTGTTTGAGAGCGTGTGTTTGAGAGTGTGAGTTTGAGAGCATGTGTTTAAGAGCGTCTGTTTGAGAGTGTGTGTTTGAGAGCGTATGTTTGAGAGTGTGTGTTTGAGAGCGTGTGTTTGAGAGTGTGTGTTTGAAAACATTTGTTTGAGAGCGTGTGTTTGAGAGCGTGTGTTTGAGAGTGTGTGTTTGAGAGTGTGTGTTTGAGAGTGTGTGTTTCAGAGCGTGTGTTTGAGAACGTGTGTTTGAGAGCGTGTGTTTGAGAGTGTGTGTTTGAGAGCATGTGTTTAAGAGCGTCTGTTTGAGAGTGTGTGTTTGAGAGTGTGTGTTTGAGAACGTGTGTATGAGAGCGTGTGTTTCAAAACATGTGTTTGAGAGTGTGTGTTTGAGAGTGTATGTTTGAGAGTGTGTGTTTGAGAGCGTGTGTTTGAGAGTGTGTGTTGAGAGTGTGTGTTTGAGAGTGTGTGTTTGATAACATGTGTTTGAAAGCGTGTGTTTGAGAGCGTGTGTTTGAGAGTGTGTGTTTGAGAGTGTGTGTTTGAGAGTGTGTTTTTGAGAGAGTGTGTTTGAGAGCGTGTGTTTGAGAGTGCATTTTTGAGAGTATGTGTTTGAGAGTGTGTGTTGAGGGTGTGTGTTTGAGAGTGTGTGTTTGAGAGTGTCTGTTTGAGAGCATGTGTTTGAGAGCGTGTGTTCAATAGCGTGTGTTTGAGAGTGTGTGTTTGAGAGCGTGTGCTTGAGAGTGTATGTTTGAAAGCGTGTGTTTGAGAGTGTGTGTTTGAGAGCGTGTGTTTGAGAGCATGTGTTTGAGAGCGTGTGTTTGAGAGCGTGTGTTTGAGAGTGTGTGTTTGGGAGCGTGTGTTTGAGAGCATGTGTTTGAGAGCGTGTGTTTGAGAGCGTGTGTATGAGAGCGTGTGTTTGGTAGTGTGTGTTTCGAGAGCATGTGTTTGAGAGCGTGTATTTGAGAGCATGTGTTTGAGAGCGTGTGTTTGAGAGCATGTGTTTGGTAATGTGTGTTTGAGAGCGTGTGTTTGAGAGTGTCTGTTTGAGAGAGTGTGTTTGAGAGCGTATGTTTGAGAGTGTGTGTTTGAGAGCGTGTGTTTGAGAGTGTGTGTTTGAAAACATTTGTTTGAGAGCGTGTGTTTGAGAGCGTGTGTTTGAGAGTGTGTGTTTGAGAGTGTGTGTTTGAGAGTGGGTGTTTGAGAGTGTGTGTGTGAGAGCGTGTGTTTGAGAGTGTGTTTGAGAGAGTGTGTTTGAGAATGTGTGTTTGAGAGAGTGTGTTTGAGAGCATGTGCTTGAGAGCGTGTGTTTGAGAGCGTGTGTTTGAGAGTGTGTGTTTGAGAGCGTGTGTTTGAGAGTGTGTGTGTGAGAGAGTGTGATTGAGTGTGTGTGTTTGAGAGCGTGTGTTTGAGAGAGTGTGTTTGAGAGCGTGTGTTTGAGAGTGTGTGTTTGAGAGCGTGTGTTTGAGAGTGTGTGTGTGAGAGAGTGTGTTTGAGAGTGTGTGTTTGAGAGCGTGTGTTTGAGAGCGTGTGTTTGAGAGCGTGTGTTTGAGAGCATCTGTTTGAGAGCGTTTGTTTGAAAACATATGTTTCAGAGTGTGTGCTTGAGAGTGTATGTTTGAAAGCGTGTGTTTGAGAGTGTGTGTTTGAGAGCGTGTGTTTGAGAGTGTGCGTTTGAGAGTGTGTGTTTGAGAGTGTGTGTTTGAGAGTGTGTGTTTGAAAGCGTGTGTTTGATAGTGTGTGTTTGAGAGCGTGTGTTTGAAAGCGTGTGTTTGAGAGTGTGTGTTTGAGAGTGTGTGTTTGAGAGCGTGCGTTTGAGAGCGTGTGTTTGAGAGCGTGTGTTTGAGAGCATGTGTTTAAGAGCGTCTGTTTGAGAGCGTGTGTTTGAGAGCGTGTGTTTGAGATTGTGTCTTTGAGCGTGTGTGTTTGAGAACGTGTGTATGAGAGCATGTGTTTCAAAACGTGTGTTTGAGAGTGTGTGTTTGAGAGTGTATGTTTGAGAGTGTGTGTTTGAGAGTGTGTGTTTCAGAGAGTGTGTTTGAGAGCGTGTGTTTGAGAGCGTGTGTTTGAGAGCGTGTGTTTGAGAGTGTGTGTTTGACAGCGTGTGTTTGAGTGCGTGTGTTTGAGAGCGTGTGTTTGAGAGCGTGTGTATGAGAGCGTGTGTTTGGTAGTGTGTGTTTCGAGAGCGTGTGTTTGAGAGCGTGTGTTTGAGAGCGTGTGTTTGAGAGCGTGTGTTTGGTAATGTGTGTTTGAGAGCGTGTGTTTGAGAGTGTGTGTTTGAGAGAGTGTGTTTGAGAGAGTGTGTTTGAGAGCGTGTGGTTGAGAGTGTGTGTTTGAGAGCGTGTGTTTGAGAGTGTGTGTTGAGAGTGTGTGTTTGAGAGTGTGTGTTTGATAACATGTGTTTGAAAGCGTGTGTTTGAGAGCGTGTGTTTGAGAGTGAGTGTTTGAGAGTGTGTGTTGGGAGTGTGTGTTTGAGAGAGTGTGTTTGAGAGCGTGTGTTTGAGAGTGCATTTTTGAGAGTATGTGTTTGAGAGTGTGTGTTGAGGGTGTATTTGAGAGTGTGTGTTTGAGAGTGTCTGTTTGAGAGCATGTGTTTGAGAGCGTGTGTTCAATAGCGTGTGTTTGAGAGTGTGTGTTTGAGAGCGTGTGTTTGAGAGCGTGTGTTTGAGAGCGTGTGTTTGAGAGCGTGTGTTTGAAAACATGTGTTTCAGAGTGTGTGCTTGAGAGTGTATGTTTGAGAGAGTGTGTTTGAGAGCGTATGTTTGAGAGTGTGTGTTTGAGAGCGTGTGTTTGAGAGTGTGTGTTTGGAAACATTTGTTTGAGAGCGTGTGTTTGAGAGCGTGTGTTTGAAAACATGTGTTTCAGAGTGTGTGCTTGAGAGTGTATGTTTGAAAGCGTGTGTTTGAGAGTGTGTGTTTGAGAGCGTGTGTTTGAGAGCATGTGTTTGAGAGCGTGTGTTTGAGAGCGTGTGTTTGAGAGTGTGTGTTTGGGAGCGTGTGTTTGAGAGCATGTGTTTGAGAGCGTGTATTTGAGAGCATGTGTTTGAGAGCGTGTGTTTGAGAGCATGTGTTTGGTAATGTGTGTTTGAGAGCGTGTGTTTGAGAGTGTCTGTTTGAGAGAGTGTGTTTGAGAGCGTATGTTTGAGAGTGTGTGTTTGAGAGCGTGTGTTTGAGAGTGTGTGTTTGGAAACATTTGTTTGAGAGCGTGTGTTTGAGAGCGTGTGTTTGAGAGAGTGTGTTTGAGAGCGTGTGTTTGAGAGTGCGTTTTTGAGAGTATGTGTTTGAGAGTGTGTGTTGAGGGTGTGTGTTTGAGAGTGTGTGTTTGAGAGTGTCTGTTTGAGAGCATGTGTTTGAGAGCGTGTGTTCAATAGCGTGTGTTTGAGAGCGTGTGTTTGAGAGCGTGTGTTTGAGAGCGTGTGTTTGAGAGCATGTGTTTGAGAGCGTGTGTTTGAGAGCGTGTGTTTGAGAGTGTGTGTTTGGGAGCGTGTGTTTGAGAGCATGTGTTTGAGAGCGTGTGTTTGAGAGCGTGTGTATGAGAGCGTGTGTTTGGCAGTGTGTGTTTCGAGAGCATGTGTTTGAGAGCGTGTATTTGAGAGCATGTGTTTGAGAGCGTGTGTTTGAGAGCATGTGTTTGGTAATGTGTGTTTGAGAGCGTGTGTTTGAGAGTGTGTGTTTGGGAGAGTGTGTTTGAGAGCGTATGTTTGAGAGTGTGTGTTTGAGAGCGTGTGTTTGAGAGTGTGTGTTTGGCAGTGTGTGTTTCGAGAGCATGTGTTTGAGAGCGTGTATTTGAGAGCATGTGTTTGAGAGCGTGTGTTTGAGAGCATGTGTTTGGTAATGTGTGTTTGAGAGCGTGTGTTTGAGAGTGTGTGTTTGGGAGAGTGTGTTTGAAAACATTTGTTTGAGAGCGTGTGTTTGAGAGCGTGTGTTTGAGAGTGTGTGTTTGAGAGTGTGTGTTTGAGAGTGTGTGTTTCAGAGCGTGTGTTTGAGAACGTGTGTTTGAGAGCGTGTGTTTGAGAGTGTGAGTTTGAGAGCATGTGTTTAAGAGCGTCTGTTTGAGAGTGTGTGTTTGAGAGCGTATGTTTGAGAGTGTGTGTTTGAGAGCGTGTGTTTGAGAGTGTGTGTTTGAAAACATTTGTTTGAGAGCGTGTGTTTGAGAGCGTGTGTTTGAGAGTGTGTGTTTGAGAGTGTGTGTTTGAGAGTGTGTGTTTCAGAGCGTGTGTTTGAGAACGTGTGTTTGAGAGCGTGTGTTTGAGAGTGTGTGTTTGAGAGCATGTGTTTAAGAGCGTCTGTTTGAGAGTGTGTGTTTGAGAGTGTGTGTTTGAGAACGTGTGTATGAGAGCGTGTGTTTCAAAACATGTGTTTGAGAGTGTGTGTTTGAGAGTGTATGTTTGAGAGTGTGTGTTTGAGAGCGTGTGTTTGAGAGTGTGTGTTGAGAGTGTGTGTTTGAGAGTGTGTGTTTGATAACATGTGTTTGAAAGCGTGTGTTTGAGAGCGTGTGTTTGAGAGTGTGTGTTTGAGAGTGTGTGTTTGAGAGTGTGTGTTTGAGAGAGTGTGTTTGAGAGCGTGTGTTTGAGAGTGCATTTTTGAGAGTATGTGTTTGAGAGTGTGTGTTGAGGGTGTGTGTTTGAGAGTGTGTGTTTGAGAGTGTCTGTTTGAGAGCATGTGTTTGAGAGCGTGTGTTCAATAGCGTGTGTTTGAGAGTGTGTGTTTGAGAGCGTGTGCTTGAGAGTGTATGTTTGAAAGCGTGTGTTTGAGAGTGTGTGTTTGAGAGCGTGTGTTTGAGAGCATGTGTTTGAGAGCGTGTGTTTGAGAGCGTGTGTTTGAGAGTGTGTGTTTGGGAGCGTGTGTTTGAGAGCATGTGTTTGAGAGCGTGTGTTTGAGAGCGTGTGTATGAGAGCGTGTGTTTGGTAGTGTGTGTTTCGAGAGCATGTGTTTGAGAGCGTGTATTTGAGAGCATGTGTTTGAGAGCGTGTGTTTGAGAGCATGTGTTTGGTAATGTGTGTTTGAGAGCGTGTGTTTGAGAGTGTCTGTTTGAGAGAGTGTGTTTGAGAGCGTATGTTTGAGAGTGTGTGTTTGAGAGCGTGTGTTTGAGAGTGTGTGTTTGAAAACATTTGTTTGAGAGCGTGTGTTTGAGAGCGTGTGTTTGAGAGTGTGTGTTTGAGAGTGTGTGTTTGAGAGTGGGTGTTTGAGAGTGTGTGTGTGAGAGCGTGTGTTTGAGAGTGTGTTTGAGAGAGTGTGTTTGAGAATGTGTGTTTGAGAGAGTGTGTTTGAGAGCATGTGCTTGAGAGCGTGTGTTTGAGAGCGTGTGTTTGAGAGTGTGTGTTTGAGAGCGTGTGTTTGAGAGTGTGTGTGTGAGAGAGTGTGATTGAGTGTGTGTGTTTGAGAGCGTGTGTTTGAGAGAGTGTGTTTGAGAGCGTGTGTTTGAGAGCATCTGTTTGAGAGCGTGTGTTTGAAAACATGTGTTTCAGAGTGTGTGCTTGAGAGTGTATGTTTGAAAGCGTGTGTTTGAGAGTGTTCGTTTGAGAGTGTGTGTTTGAGAGTGTGTGTTTGAGAGTGTGTGTTTGAAAGCGTGTGTTTGAGAGTGTGCGTTTGAGAGTGTGTGTTTGAGAGCATGTGTTTGAGAGCGTGTGTTTGAGGGCATGTGTTTGGTAATGTGTGTTTGAGAGCGTGTGTTTGAGAGTGTCTGTTTGAGAGAGTGTGTTTGAGAGCGTATGTTTGAGAGTGTGTGTTTGAGAGCGTGTGTTTGAGAGTGTGTTTGAAAACATTTGTTTGAGAGCGTGTGTTTGAGAGCGTGTGTTTGAGAGAGTGTGTTTGAGAGCGTGTGTTTGAGAGTGCGTTTTTGAGAGTATGTGTTTGAGAGTGTGTGTTGAGGGTGTGTGTTTGAGAGTGTGTGTTTGAGAGTGTCTGTTTGAGAGCATGTGTTTGAGAGCGTGTGTTCAATAGCGTGTGTTTGAGAGTGTGTGTTTGAGAGCGTGTGTTTGAGAGCGTGTGTTTGAGAGCGTGTGTTTGAGAGCATGTGTTTGAGAGCGTGTGTTTGAGAGCGTGTGTTTGAGAGTGTGTGTTTGGGAGCGTGTGTTTGAGAGCATGTGTTTGAGAGCATGTGTTTGGTAATGTGTGTTTGAGAGCGTGTGTTTGAGAGCGTGTGTTTGAGAGTGTGTGTTTGGGAGCGTGTGTTTGAGAGCATGTGTTTGAGAGCGTGTGTTTGAGAGCGTGTGTATGAGAGCGTGTGTTTGGCAGTGTGTGTTTCGAGAGCATGTGTTTGAGAGCGTGTATTTGAGAGCATGTGTTTGAGAGCGTGTGTTTGAGAGCATGTGTTTGGTAATGTGTGTTTGAGAGCGTGTGTTTGAGAGTGTGTGTTTGGGAGAGTGTGTTTGAGAGCGTGTGTTTGAGAGTGTGTGTTTGAAAGCGTGTGTTTGAGAGTGTGTGTTTGAAAACATTTGTTTGAGAGCGTGTGTTTGAGAGCGTGTGTTTGAGAGTGTGTGTTTGAGAGTGTGTGTTTGAGAGTGTGTGTTTCAGAGCGTGTGTTTGAGAACGTGTGTTTGAGAGCGTGTGTTTGAGAGTGTGTGTTTGAGAGCATGTGTTTAAGAGCGTCTGTTTGAGAGCGTGTGTTTGAGAGCCTGTGTTTGAGAGTGTGTGTTTGAGAGTGTGTGTTTGAGAACGTGTGTATGAGAGCGTGTGTTTCAAAACATGTGTTTGAGAGTGTGTGTTTGAGAGTGTATGTTTGAGAGTGTGTGTTTGAGAGTGTGTGTTTCAGAGAGTGTGTTTGAGAGCGTGTGTTTGAGAGCGTGTGTTTGAAAGCGTGTGTTTGAGAGTGTGTGTTTGAGAGCGTGTGTTTGAGTGCGTGTGTTTGAGAGCGTGTGTTTGAGAGCGTGTGTATGAGAGCGTGTGTTTGGTAGTGTGTGTTTCGAGAGCGTGTGTTTGAGAGCGTGTGTTTGAGAGCGTGTGTTTGAGAGCGTGTGTTTGGTAATGTGTGTTTGAGAGCGTGTGTTTGAGAGCGTGTGTTTGAGATTGTGTCTTTGAGCGTGTGTGTTTGAGAACGTGTGTATGAGAGCATGTGTTTCAAAACGTGTGTTTGAGAGTGTGTGTTTGAGAGTGTATGTTTGAGAGTGTGTGTTTGAGAGTGTGTGTTTCAGAGAGTGTGTTTGAGAGCGTGTGTTTGAGAGCGTGTGTTTGAGAGCGTGTGTTTGAGAGTGTGTGTTTGACAGCGTGTGTTTGAGTGCGTGTGTTTGAGAGCGTGTGTTTGAGAGCGTGTGTATGAGAGCGTGTGTTTGGTAGTGTGTGTTTCGAGAGCGTGTGTTTGAGAGCGTGTGTTTGAGAGCGTGTGTTTGAGAGCGTGTGTTTGGTAATGTGTGTTTGAGAGCGTGTGTTTGAGAGTGTGTGTTTGAGAGAGTGTGTTTGAGAGAGTGTGTTTGAAAGCGTGTGGTTGAGAGTGTGTGTTTGAGAGCGTGTGTTTGAGAGTGTGTGTTGAGAGTGTGTGTTTGAGAGTGTGTGTTTGATAACATGTGTTTTAAAGCGTGTGTTTGAGAGCGTGTGTTTGAGAGTGTGTGTTTGAGAGTGTGTGTTTGAGAGTGTGTGTTTGAGAGAGTGTGTTTGAGAGCGTGTGTTTGAGAGTGCATTTTTGAGAGTATGTGTTTGAGAGTGTGTGTTGAGGGTGTGTGTTTGAGAGTGTGTGTTTGAGAGTGTCTGTTTGAGAGCATGTGTTTGAGAGCGTGTGTTCAATAGCGTGTGTTTGAGAGTGTGTGTTTGAGAGCGTGTGTTTGAGAGCGTGTGTTTGAGAGCGTGTGTTTGAGAGCGTGTGTTTGAGAGCGTGTGTTTGAAAACATGTGTTTCAGAGTGTGTGCTTGAGAGTGTATGTTTGAAAGCGTGTGTTTGAGAGTGTGTGTTTGAGAGCGTGTGTTTGAGAGCATGTGTTTGAGAGCGTGTGTTTGAGAGCGTGTGTTTGAGAGTGTGTGTTTGGGAGCGTGTGTTTGAGAGCATGTGTTTGAGAGCGTGTGTTTGAGAGCGTGTGTATGAGAGCGTGTGTTTGGTAGTGTGTGTTTCGAGAGCATGTGTTTGAGAGCGTGTATTTGAGAGCATGTGTTTGAGAGTGTGTGTTTGAGAGTGTCTGTTTGAGAGCATGTGTTTGAGAGCGTGTGTTCAATAGCGTGTGTTTGAGAGTGTGTGTTTGAGAGCGTGTGTTTGAGAGCGTGTGTTTGAGAGCGTGTGTTTGAGAGCATGTGTTTGAGAGCGTGTGTTTGAGAGCGTGTGTTTGAGAGTGTGTGTTTGGGAGCGTGTGTTTGAGAGCATGTGTTTGAGAGCATGTGTTTGGTAATGTGTGTTTGAGAGCGTGTGTTTGAGAGCGTGTGTTTGAGAGTGTGTGTTTGGGAGCGTGTGTTTGAGAGCATGTGTTTGAGAGCGTGTGTTTGAGAGCGTGTGTATGAGAGCGTGTGTTTGGCAGTGTGTGTTTCGAGAGCATGTGTTTGAGAGCGTGTATTTGAGAGCATGTGTTTGAGAGCGTGTGTTTGAGAGCATGTGTTTGGTAATGTGTGTTTGAGAGCGTGTGTTTGAGAGTGTGTGTTTGAGAGAGTGTGTTTGAGAGCGTATGTTTGAGAGTGTGTGTTTGAGAGCGTGTGTTTGAGAGTGTGTGTTTGAAAACATTTGTTTGAGAGCGTGTGTTTGAGAGCGTGTGTTTGAGAGTGTGTGTTTGAGAGTGTGTGTTTGAGAGTGTGTGTTTCAGAGCGTGTGTTTGAGAACGTGTGTTTGAGAGCGTGTGTTTGAGAGTGTGTGTTTGAGAGCATGTGTTTAAGAGCGTCTGTTTGAGAGCGTGTGTTTGAGAGCCTGTGTTTGAGAGTGTGTGTTTGAGAGTGTGTGTTTGAGAACGTGTGTATGAGAGCATGTGTTTCAAAACGTGTGTTTGAGAGTGTGTGTTTGAGAGTGTATGTTTGAGAGTGTGTGTTTGAGAGTGTGTGTTTCAGAGAGTGTGTTTGAGAGCGTGTGTTTGAGAGCGTGTGTTTGAGAGCGTGTGTTTGAGAGTGTGTGTTTGACAGCGTGTGTTTGAGTGCGTGTGTTTGAGAGCGTGTGTTTGAGAGCGTGTGTATGAGAGCGTGTGTTTGGTAGTGTGTGTTTCGAGAGCGTGTGTTTGAGAGCGTGTGTTTGAGAGCGTGTGTTTGAGAGCGTGTGTTTGGTAATGTGTGTTTGAGAGCGTGTGTTTGAGAGTGTGTGTTTGAGAGAGTGTGTTTGAGAGAGTGTGTTTGAGAGCGTGTGGTTGAGAGTGTGTGTTTGAGAGCGTGTGTTTGAGAGTGTGTGTTGAGAGTGTGTGTTTGAGAGTGTGTGTTTGATAACATGTGTTTTAAAGCGTGTGTTTGAGAGCGTGTGTTTGAGAGTGTGTGTTTGAGAGTGTGTGTTTGAGAGTGTGTGTTTGAGAGAGTGTGTTTGAGAGCATGTGTTTGAGAGTGCATTTTTGAGAGTATGTGTTTGAGAGTGTGTGTTGAGGGTGTGTGTTTGAGAGTGTGTGTTTGAGAGTGTCTGTTTGAGAGCATGTGTTTGAGAGCGTGTGTTCAATAGCGTGTGTTTGAGAGTGTGTGTTTGAGAGCGTGTGTTTGAGAGCGTGTGTTTGAGAGCGTGTGTTTGAGAGCGTGAGTTTGAGAGCGTGTGTTTGAAAACATGTGTTTCAGAGTGTGTGCTTGAGAGTGTATGTTTGAAAGCGTGTGTTTGAGAGTGTGTGTTTGAGAGCGTGTGTTTGAGAGCATGTGTTTGAGAGCATGTGTTTGAGAGCGTGTGTTTGAGAGTGTGTGTTTGGGAGCGTGTGTTTGAGAGCATGTGTTTGAGAGCGTGTGTTTGAGAGCGTGTGTATGAGAGCGTGTGTTTGGTAGTGTGTGTTTCGAGAGCATGTGTTTGAGAGCGTGTATTTGAGAGCATGTGTTTGAGAGCGTGTGTTTGAGAGCATGTGTTTGGTAATGTGTGTTTGAGAGCGTGTGTTTGAGAGTGTCTGTTTGAGAGAGTGTGTTTGAGAGCGTATGTTTGAGAGTGTGTGTTTGAGAGCGTGTGTTTGAGAGTGTGTGTTTGAAAACATTTGTTTGAGAGCGTGTGTTTGAGAGCGTGTGTTTGAGAGTGTGTGTTTGAGAGTGTGTGTTTGAGAGTGTGTGTTTCAGAGCGTGTGTTTGAGAACGTGTGTTTGAGAGCGTGTGTTTGAGAGTGTGTGTTTGAGAGCATGTGTTTCAGAGCGTCTGTTTGAGAGCGTGTGTTTGAGAGCCTGTGTTTGAGAGTGTGTGTTTGAGAGTGTGTGTGTGAGAGCGTGTGTTTGAGAGTGTGTTTGAGAGAGTGTGTTTGAGAATGTGTGTTTGAGAGAGTGTGTTTGAGAGCATGTGTTTGAGAGCGTGTGTTTGAGAGCGTGTGTTTGAGAGTGTGTGTTTGAGAGCGTGTGTTTGAGAGTGTGTGTGTGAGAGAGTGTGATTGAGTGTGTGTGTTTGAGAGCGTGTGTTTGAGAGAGTGTGTTTGAGAGCGTGTGTTTGAGAGCATCTGTTTGAGAGCGTGTGTTTGAAAACATGTGTTTCAGAGTGTGTGCTTGAGAGTGTATGTTTGAAAGCGTGTGTTTGAGAGTGTGCGTTTGAGAGTGTGTGTTTGAGAGTGTGTGTTTGAGAGTGTGTGTTTGAAAGCGTGTGTTTGAGAGTGTGCGTTTGAGAGTGTGTGTTTGAGAGCATGTGTTTGAGAGCGTGTGTTTGAGAGCATGTGTTTGGTAATGTGTGTTTGAGAGCGTGTGTTTGAGAGTGTCTGTTTGAGAGAGTGTGTTTGAGAGCGTATGTTTGAGAGTGTGTGTTTGAGAGCGTGTGTTTGAGAGTGTGTTTGAAAACATTTGTTTGAGAGCATGTGTTTGAGAGCGTGTGTTTGAGAGAGTGTGTTTGAGAGCGTGTGTTTGAGAGTGCGTTTTTGAGAGTATGTGTTTGAGAGTGTGTGTTGAGGGTGTGTGTTTGAGAGTGTGTGTTTGAGAGTGTCTGTTTGAGAGCATGTGTTTGAGAGCGTGTGTTCAATAGCGTGTGTTTGAGAGTGTGTGTTTGAGAGCGTGTGTTTGAGAGCGTGTGTTTGAGAGCGTGTGTTTGAGAGCATGTGTTTTAGAGCGTGTGTTTGAGAGCGTGTGTTGAGAGTGTGTGTTTGGGAGCGTGTGTTTGAGAGCATGTGTTTGAGAGCGTGTGTTTGAGAGCGTGTGTATGAGAGCGTGTGTTTGGCAGTGTGTGTTTCGAGAGCATGTGTTTGAGAGCGTGTATTTGAGAGCATGTGTTTGAGAGCGTGTGTTTGAGAGCATGTGTTTGGTAATGTGTGTTTGAGAGCGTGTGTTTGAGAGTGTGTGTTTGAGAGAGTGTGTTTGAGAGCGTATGTTTGAGAGTGTGTGTTTGAGAGCGTGTGTTTGAGAGTGTGTGTTTGAAAACATTTGTTTGAGAGCGTGTGTTTGAGAGCGTGTGTTTGAGAGTGTGTGTTTGAGAGTGTGTGTTTGAGAGTGTGTGTTTCAGAGCGTGTGTTTGAGAACGTGTGTTTCAGAGCGTGTGTTTGAGAGTGTGTGTTTGAGAGCATGTGTTTAAGAGCGTCTGTTTGAGAGTGTGTGTTTGAGAGTGTGTGTTTGAGAACGTGTGTATGAGAGCGTGTGTTGCAAAACGTGTGTTTGAGAGTGTGTGTTTGAGAGTGTATGTTTGAGAGTGTGTGTTTGAGAGTGTGTGTTTCAGAGAGTGTGTTTGAGAGCGTGTGTTTGAGAGTGTGTGTGTGAGAGAGTGTGATTGAGTGTGTGTGTTTGAGAGCGTGTGTTTGAGAGAGTGTGTTTGAGAGCGTGTGTTTGAGAGCATCTGTTTGAGAGCGTGTGTTTGAAAACATGTGTTTCAGAGTGTGTGCTTGAGAGTGTATGTTTGAAAGCGTGTGTTTGAGAGTGTGCGTTTGAGAGTGTGTGTTTGAGAGTGTGTGTTTGAGAGTGTGTGTTTGAAAGCGTGTGTTTGAGAGAGTGTGTGTGAGAGCGTGTGTTTGAGAGTGTGTTTGAGAGAGTGTGTTTGAGAATGTGTGTTTGAGAGAGTGTGTTTGAGAGCATGTGTTTGAGAGCGTGTGTTTGAGAGCGTGTGTTTGAGAGTGTGTGTTTGAGAGCGTGTGTTTGAGAGTGTGTGTGTGAGAGAGTGTGATTGAGTGTGTGTGTTTGAGAGCGTGTGTTTGAGAGAGTGTGTTTGAGAGCGTGTGTTTGAGAGCATCTGTTTGAGAGCGTGTGTTTGAAAACATGTGTTTCAGAGTGTGTGCTTGAGAGTGTATGTTTGAAAGCGTGTGTTTGAGAGTGTGCGTTTGAGAGTGTGTGTTTGAGAGTGTGTGTTTGAGAGTGTGTGTTTGAAAGCGTGTGTTTGAGAGTGTGCGTTTGAGAGTGTGTGTTTGAGAGCATGTGTTTGAGAGCGTGTGTTTGAGAGCATGTGTTTGGTAATGTGTGTTTGAGAGCGTGTGTTTGAGAGTGTCTGTTTGAGAGAGTGTGTTTGAGAGCGTATGTTTGAGAGTGTGTGTTTGAGAGCGTGTGTTTGAGAGTGTGTGTTTGAAAACATTTGTTTGAGAGCGTGTGTTTGAGAGCGTGTGTTTGAGAGAGTGTGTTTGAGAGCGTGTGTTTGAGAGTGCGTTTTTGAGAGTATGTGTTTGAGAGTGTGTGTTGAGGGTGTGTGTTTGAGAGTGTGTGTTTGAGAGTGTCTGTTTGAGAGCATGTGTTTGAGAGCGTGTGTTCAATAGCGTGTGTTTGAGAGTGTGTGTTTGAGAGCGTGTGTATGAGAGCGTGTGTTTGGCAGTTTGTGTTTCGAGAGCATGTGTTTGAGAGCGTGTATTTGAGAGCATGTGTTTGAGAGCGTGTGTTTGAGAGCATGTGTTTGGTAATGTGTGTTTGAGAGCGTGTGTTTGAGAGTGTGTGTTTGAGAGAGTGTGTTTGAGAGCGTATGTTTGAGAGTGTGTGTTTGAGAGCGTGTGTTTGAGAGTGTGTGTTTGAAAACATTTGTTTGAGAGCGTGTGTTTGAGAGCGTGTGTTTGAGAGTGTGTGTTTGAGAGTGTGTGTTTGAGAGTGTGTGTTTCAGAGCGTGTGTTTGAGAACGTGTGTTTGAGAGCGTGTGTTTGAGAGTGTGTGTTTGAGAGCATGTGTTTAAGAGCGTCTGTTTGAGAGCGTGTGTTTGAGAGCCTGTGTTTGAGAGTGTGTGTTTGAGAGTGTGTGTTTGAGAACGTGTGTATGAGAGCGTGTGTTTCAAAACGTGTGTTTGAGAGTGTGTGTTTGAGAGTGTATGTTTGAGAGTGTGTGTTTGAGAGTGTGTGTTTCAGATAGTGTGTTTGAGAGCGTGTGTTTGAGAGCGTGTGTTTGAGAGCGTGTGTTTGAGAGTGTGTGTTTGAGAGCGTGTGTTTGAGTGCGTGTGTTTGAGAGCGTGTGTTTGAGAGCGTGTGTATGAGAGCGTGTGTTTGGTAGTGTGTGTTTCGAGAGCGTGTGTTTGAGAGCGTGTGTTTGAGAGCGTGTGTTTGAGAGCGTGTGTTTGGTAATGTGTGTTTGAGAGCGTGTGTTTGAGAGTGTGTGTTTGAGATTGTGTCTTTGAGCGTGTGTGTTTGAGAACGTGTGTATGAGAGCATGTGTTTCAAAACGTGTGTTTGAGAGTGTGTGTTTGAGATTGTATGTTTGAGAGTGTGTGTTTGAGAGTGTGTGTTTCAGAGAGTGTGTTTGAGAGCGTGTGTTTGAGAGCGTGTGTTTGAGAGCGTGTGTTTGAGAGTGTGTGTTTGACAGCGTGTGTTTGAGTGCGTGTGTTTGAGAGCGTGTGTTTGAGAGCGTGTGTATGAGAGCGTGTGTTTGGTAGTGTGTGTTTCGAGAGCGTGTGTTTGAGAGCGTGTGTTTGAGAGCGTGTGTTTGAGAGCGTGTGTTTGGTAATGTGTGTTTGAGAGCGTGTGTTTGAGAGTGTGTGTTTGAGAGAGTGTGTTTGAGAGAGTGTGTTTGAGAGCGTGTGGTTGAGAGTGTGTGTTTGAGAGCGTGTGTTTGAGAGTGTGTGTTGAGAGTGTGTGTTTGAGAGTGTGTGTTTGATAACATGTGTTTGAAAGCGTGTGTTTGAGAGCGTGTGTTTGAGAGTGTGTGTTTGAGAGTGTGTGTTTGAGAGTGTGTGTTTGAGAGAGTGTGTTTGAGAGCGTGTGTTTGAGAGTGCATTTTTGAGAGTATGTGTTTGAGAGTGTGTGTTGAGGGTGTGTGTTTGAGAGTGTGTGTTTGAGAGTGTCTGTTTGAGAGCATGAGTTTGAGAGCGTGTGTTCAATAGCGTGTGTTTGAGAGTGTGTGTTTGAGAGCGTGTGTTTGAGAGCGTGTGTTTGAGAGCGTGTGTTTGAGAGCGTGTGTTTGAGAGCGTGTGTTTGAAAACATGTGTTTCAGAGTGTGTGCTTGAGAGTGTATGTTTGAAAGCGTGTGTTTGAGAGTGTGTGTTTGAGAGCGTGTGTTTGAGAGCATGTGTTTGAGAGCGTGTGTTTGAGAGCGTGTGTTTGAGAGTGTGTGTTTGGGAGCGTGTGTTTGAGAGCATGTGTTTGAGAGCGTGTGTTTGAGAGCGTGTGTATGAGAGCGTGTGTTTGGTAGTGTGTGTTTCGAGAGCATGTGTTTGAGAGCGTGTATTTGAGAGCATGTGTTTGAGAGCGTGTGTTTGAGAGCATGTGTTTGGTAATGTGTGTTTGAGAGCGTGTGTTTGAGAGTGTCTGTTTGAGAGAGTGTGTTTGAGAGCGTATGTTTGAGAGTGTGTGTTTGAGAGCGTGTGTTTGAGAGTGTGTGTTTGAAAACATTTGTTTGAGAGCGTGTGTTTGAGAGCGTGTGTTTGAGAGTGTGTGTTTGAGAGTGTGTGTTTGAGAGTGTGTGTTTCAGAGCGTGTGTTTGAGAACGTGTGTTTGAGAGCGTGTGTTTGAGAGTGTGTGTTTGAGAGCATGTGTTTAAGAGCGTCTGTTTGAGAGTGTGTGTTTGAGAGCCTGTGTTTGAGAGTGTGTGTTTGAGAGTGTGTGTGTGAGAGCGTGTGTTTGAGAGTGTGTTTGAGAGAGTGTGTTTGAGAATGTGTGTTTGAGAGAGTGTGTTTGAGAGCATGTGTTTGAGAGCGTGTGTTTGAGAGCGTGTGTTTGAGAGTGTGTGTTTGAGAGCGTGTGTTTGAGAGTGTTTGTGTGAGAGAGTGTGATTGAGTGTGTGTGTTTGAGAGCGTGTGTTTGAGAGAGTGTGTTTGAGAGCGTGTGTTTGAGAGCATCTGTTTGAGAGCGTGTGTTTGAAAACATGTGTTTCAGAGTGTGTGCTTGAGAGTGTATGTTTGAAAGCGTGTGTTTGAGAGTGTGCGTTTGAGAGTGTGTGTTTGAGAGTGTGTGTTTGAGAGTGTGTGTTTGAAAGTGTGTGTTTGAGAGTGTGCGTTTGAGAGTGTGTGTTTGAGAGTGTGTGTTTGAGAGTGTGTGTTTGAAAGCGTGTGTTTGAGAGTGTGCGTTTGAGAGTGTGTGTTTGAGAGTGTGTGTTTGAGAGTGTGTGTTTGAAAGCGTGTGTTTGATAGTGTGTGTTTGAGAGCGATTGTTTGAAAGCGTGTGTTTGAGAGTGTGTGTTTGAGAGCGTGCGTTTTAGAGCGTGTGTTTGAGAGCGTGTGTTTGAGAGCATGTGTTTAAGAGCGTCTGTTTGAGAGCGTGTGTTTGAGAGCGTGTGTTTGAGATTGTGTGTTTGAGAACGTGTGTATGAGAGCGTGTGTTTCAAAACGTGTGTTTGAGAGTGTGTGTTTGAGAGTGTATGTTTGAGAGTGTGTGTTTGAGAGTGTGTGTTTCAGAGAGTGTGTTTGAGAGCGTGTGTTTGAGAGCGTGTGTTTGAGAGCGTGTGTTTGAGAGTGTGTGTTTGAGAGCGTGTGTTTGACTGCGTGTGTTTGAGAGCGTGTGTTTGAGAGCGTGTGTATGAGAGCGTGTGTTTGGTAGTGTGTGTTTTGAGAGCGTGTGTTTGAGAGCGTGTGTTTGAGAGCGTGTGTTTGAGAGCGTGTGTTTGGTAATGTGTGTTTGAGAGCGTGTGTTTGAGAGTGTGTGTTTGAGAGAGTGTGTTTGAGAGAGTGTGTTTGAGAGCGTGTGGTTGAGAGTGTGTGTTTGAGAGCGTGTGTTTGAGAGTGTGTGTTGAGAGTGTGTGTTTGAGAGTGTGTGTTTGAAAACATGTGTTTGAAAGCGTGTGTTCGAGAGCGTGTGTTTGAGCGTGTGTGTTTGAGAGTGTGTGTTTGAGAGTGTGTGTTTGAGAGAGTGTGTTTGAGAGCGTGTATTTGAGAGTGCGTGTTTGAGAGTGTGTGTTTGAGAGTGTGTGTTGAGGGTGTGTGTTTGAGAGTGTGTGTTTGAGAGTGTCTGTTTGAGAGCATGTGTTTGAGAGCGTGTGTTCAATAGCGTGTGTTTGAGAGTGTGTGTTTGAGAACGTGTGTTTGAGAGCGTGTGTTTGAGAGCGTGTGTTTGAGAGCGTGTGTTTGAGAGCGTGTGTTTGAAAACATGTGTTTCAGAGTGTGTGCTTGAGAGTGTATGTTTGAAAGCGTGTGTTTGAGAGTGTGTGTTTGAGAGCGTGTGCTTGAGAGTGTGTGTTTGAGAGAGAGTGTTTGAGAGTGTGTGTTTGAGAGCGTGTCTTTGAGAGCGTGCGTTTGAGAGCATGTGTTTGAGAGCGTGTTTGAAAACATGTGTTTGAGAGCGTGTGTTTGAGTGCTTTTGTTTGAGAGTGTTTAAGTGTTTGCGTGTGTGTGTTTGATTGTGTGTGTTTGACTATGTGTGTGCGTGTGTGTGTATGTTTGAGTACCTGTGTGTGAAAGTGTGTGAGAGTTTGTTTATGTGTGCTTGAGTGCCTGTGTTTGAGAGTGTGTGTGTGTTTGAGAGTGAATGTTTGAGAGTGTGTGTGAGTGTTTGAGTGCCTGTGTTTGAGAGTGTTGAGTGTTTGTGTGTGTGTGTTTCAGTGCCTGTGTTTGAGACTGTGTGAATGTGAGTGTGTGTGTTTGAGAGTGAGTGTGTGTGTTTGAGAGTTTGTGTGAGTGTTTGAGTGTGTGTGTATGAGTGTGTGTGTTTGAGAGTGTGTGTTTAAGAGTGAGAGTGTGTGTTTGAGAGTGAATATTTGAGATGAGTGTGAGTATTTGAGTGCGTGTGTTTGAGAATGAGTGTGTGTATTTGAGAGTGAATGTTTGAGAGTCAGTGTGAGAGTTTGAGTGCATGTGTTTGAGAGCGTGTGTTTGAGAGCGTGTGTTTGAGAGCGTGTGTTTGAGAGTGTGTGTTTGAGAGCGTGTGTTTGAGAGCGTGTGTTTGAGAGCGTGTGTTTGAGAGTGTGTGTTTGAGAGTGAATGTTTGAGAGTCAGTGTGAGAGTTTGAGTGCATGTGTTTGAGAGCGTGTGTTTGAGAGTGTGTGTTTGAGAGTGTGTGTTTGAGAGCGGGTGTTTGAGAGCGTGTGTTTGAAAGCATGTGTTTGAGAGCGTGTGTTTCAGAGCGTGTGTTTGAGAGTGTGTGTTTGAGAGAGTGTGTTTGAGAGTGTGTGTTTGAGAGCGTGTGTTTGAAAGCGTGTGTTTGAGAGTGTGTGTTTGAGAGCGTGTGTTTGAGAGCGTGTGTTTGAAAACATGTGTTTCAGAGTGTGTGCTTGAGAGTGTATGTTTGAAAGCGTGTGTTTGAGAGTGTGTGTTTGAGAGCGTGTGTTTGAGAGTGTGTGTTTGAGAGAGAGTGTTTGGGAGTGTGTGTTTGAGAGCGTGTCTTTGAGAGCATGCGTTTGAGAGCATGTGTTTGAGAGCGTGTTTGAAAACATGTGTTTGAGAGCGTGTGTTTGAGTGCTTTTGTTTGAGAGTGTTTAAGTGTTTGCGTGTGTGTGTTTGATTGTGTGTGTTTGACTATGTGTGTGTGTGTGTGTGTGTGTGTTTGAGTACCTGTGTGAAAGTGTGTGAGAGTTTGTTTGTGTGTGCTTGAGTGCCTGTGTTTGAGAGTGTGTGTGTGTTTGAGAGTGAATGTTTGAGAGTGTGTGTGAGTGTTTGAGTGCCTGTGTTTGAGAGTGTTGAGTGTTTGTGTGTGTGTGTTTGAGTGCCTGTGTTTGAGACTGTGTGAATGTGAGTGTGTGTGTTTGAGAGTGAGTGTGTGTGTGTTTGAGAGTTTGTGTGAGTGTTTGAGTGTGTGTGTATGAGTGTGTGTGTTTGAGAGTGTGTGTTTAAGAATGAGTGTGTGTGTTTGAGAGTGAATATTTGAGATGAGTGTGAGTATTTGAGTGTGTGTGTTTGAGAATGAGTGTGTGTATTTGAGAGTGAATGTTTGAGAGTCAGTATGAGAGTTTGAGTGCGTGTGTTTGAGAGCGTGTGTTTGAGAGCGTGTGTTTGAGAGCGTGTGTTTGGTAATGTGTGTTTGAGAGTGTGTGTTTGAGAGTGTGTGTTTGAGAGTGTGTGTTTGAAAACATGTGTTTGAAAGCGTGTGTTTGAGAGCGTGTGTTTGAGAGTGTGTGTTTGAGAGTGTGTGTTTGAGAGTGTGTGTTTGAGAGAGTGTGTTTGAGAGCGTGTCTTTGAGAGTGCGTGTTTTAAGTGTGTGTTTGAGAGTGTGTGTTGAGGGTGTGTGTTTGAGAGTGTGTGTTTGAGAGTGTCTGTTTGAGAGCATGTGTTTGAGAGCGTGTGTTCAATAGCGTGTGTTTGAGAGCATGTGTTTGGTAATGTGTGTTTGAGAGCGTGTGTTTGAGAGTGTGTGTTTGAGAGCGTGTGTTTGACTGCGTGTGTTTGAGAGCGTGTGTTTGAGAGCGTGTGTATGAGAGCGTGTGTTTGGTAGTGTGTGTTTCGAGAGCGTGTGTTTGAGAGCGTGTGTTTGAGAGCGTGTGTTTGAGAGCGTGTGTTTGGTAATGTGTGTTTGAGAGCGTGTGTTTGAGAGTGTGTGTTTGAGAGAGTGTGTTTGAGAGAGTGTGTTTGAGAGCGTGTGGTTGAGAGTGTGTGTTTGAGAGCGTGTGTTTGAGAGTGTGTGTTGAGAGTGTGTGTTTGAGAGTGTGTGTTTGAAAACATGTGTTTGAAAGCGTGTGTTCGAGAGCGTGTGTTTGAGCGTGTGTGTTTGAGAGTGTGTGTTTGAGAGTGTGTGTTTGAGAGAGTGTGTTTGAGAGCGTGTATTTGAGAGTGCGTGTTTGAGAGTGTGTGTTTGAGAGTGTGTGTTGAGGGTGTGTGTTTGAGAGTGTGTGTTTGAGAGTGTCTGTTTGAGAGCATGTGTTTGAGAGCGTGTGTTCAATAGCGTGTGTTTGAGAGTGTGTGTTTGAGAGCGTGTGTTTGAGAGCGTGTGTTTGAGAGCGTGTGTTTGAGAGCGTGTGTTTGAAAACATGTGTTTCAGAGTGTGTGCTTGAGAGTGTATGTTTGAAAGCGTGTGTTTGAGAGTGTGTGTTTGAGAGCGTGTGCTTGAGAGTGTGTGTTTGAGAGAGAGTGTTTGAGAGTGTGTGTTTGAGAGCGTGTCTTTGAGAGCGTGCGTTTGAGAGCATGTGTTTGAGAGCGTGTTTGAAAACATGTGTTTGAGAGCGTGTGTTTGAGTGCTTTTGTTTGAGAGTGTTTAAGTGTTTGCGTGTGTGTGTTTGATTGTGTGTGTTTGACTATGTGTGTGTGTGTGTGTATGTTTGAGTACCTGTGTGTGAAAGTGTGTGAGAGTTTGTTTATGTGTGCTTGAGTGCCTGTGTTTGAGAGTGTGTGTGTGTTTGAGAGTGAATGTTTGAGAGTGTGTGTGAGTGTTTGAGTGCCTGTGTTTGAGAGTGTTGAGTGTTTGTGTGTGTGTGTTTGAGTGCCTGTGTTTGAGACTGTGTGAATGTGAGTGTGTGTGTTTGAGAGTGAGTGTGTGTGTTTGAGAGTTTGTGTGAGTGTTTGAGTGTGTGTGTATGAGTGTGTGTGTTTGAGAGTGTGTGTTTAAGAGTGAGTGTGTGTGTTTGAGAGTGAATATTTGAGATGAGTGTGAGTATTTGAGTGCGTGTGTTTGAGAATGAGTGTGTGTATTTGAGAGTGAATGTTTGAGAGTGAGTGTGAGAGTTTGAGTGCATGTGTTTGAGAGCGTGTGTTTGAGAGCGTGTGTTTGAGAGCGTGTGTTTGAGAGTGTGTGTTTGAGAGCGTGTGTTTGAGAGCGTGTGTTTGAGAGCGTGTGTTTGAGAGTGTGTGTTTGAGAGTGAATGTTTGAGAGTCAGTGTGAGAGTTTGAGTGCATGTGTTTGAGAGGGTGTGTTTGAGAGCGTGTGTTTGAGAGCGTGTGTTTGAGAGTGTGTGTTTGAGAGTGTGTGTTTGAGAGCGGGTGTTTGAGAGCGTGTGTTTGAAAGCATGTGTTTGAGAGCGTGTGTTTCAGAGCGTGTGTTTGAGAGTGTGTGTTTGAGAGAGTGTGTTTGAGAGTGTGTGTTTGAGAGCGTGTGTTTGAAAGCGTGTGTTTGAGAGTGTGTGTTTGAGAGCGTGTGTTTGAGAGCGTGTGTTTGAAAACATGTGTTTCAGAGTGTGTGCTTGAGAGTGTATGTTTGAAAGCGTGTGTTTGAGAGTGTGTGTTTGAGAGCGTGTGTTTGAGAGTGTGTGTTTGAGAGAGAGTGTTTGAGAGTGTGTGTTTGAGAGCGTGTCTTTGAGAGCGTGCGTTTGAGAGCATGTGTTTGAGAGCGTGTTTGAAAACATGTGTTTGAGAGCGTGTGTTTGAGTGCTTTTGTTTGAGAGTGTTTAAGTGTTTGCGTGTGTGTGTTTGATTGTGTGTGTTTGACTATGTGTGTGTGTGTGTGTGTGTGTGTTTGAGTACCTGTGTGAAAGTGTGTGAGAGTTTGTTTGTGTGTGCTTGAGTGCCTGTGTTTGAGAGTGTGTGTGTGTTTGAGAGTGAATATTTGAGATTGTGTGTGAGTGTTTGAGTGCCTGTGTTTGAGAGTGTTGAGTGTTTGTGTGTGTGTGTTTGAGTGCCTGTGTTTGAGACTGTGTGAATGTGAGTGTGTGTGTTTGAGAGTGAGTGTGTGTGTGTTTGAGAGTTTGTGTGAGTGTTTGAGTGTGTGTGTATGAGTGTGTGTGTTTGAGAGTGTGTGTTTAAGAGTGAGTGTGTGTGTTTGAGAGTGAATATTTGAGATGAGTGTGAGTATTTGAGTGTGTGTGTTTGAGAATGAGTGTGTGTATTTGAGAGTGAATGTTTGAGAGTCAGTATGAGAGTTTGAGTGCGTGTGTTTGAGAGCGTGTGTTTGAGAGCGTGTGTTTGAGAGCGTGTGTTTGAGAGCGTGTGTTTGGTAATGTGTGTTTGAGAGCGTGTGTTTGAGAGTGTGTGTTTGAGAGAGTGTGTTTGAGAGAGTGTGTTTGAGAGCGTGTGGTTGAGAGTGTGTGTTTGAGAGCGTGTGTTTGAGAGTGTGTGTTGAGAGTGTGTGTTTGAGAGTGTGTGTTTGAAAACATGTGTTTGAAAGCGTGTGTTTGAGAGCGTGTGTTTGAGAGTGTGTGTTTGAGAGTGTGTGTTTGAGAGTGTGTGTTTGAGAGAGTGTGTTTGAGAGCGTGTCTTTGAGAGTGCGTGTTTTAAGTGTGTGTTTGAGAGTGTGTGTTGAGGGTGTGTGTTTGAGAGTGTGTGTTTGAGAGTGTCTGTTTGAGAGCATGTGTTTGAGAGCGTGTGTTTAATAGCGTGTGTTTGAGAGTGTGTGTTTGAGAGCGTGTGTTTGAGAGCGTGTGTTTGAGAGCGTGTGTTTGAGAGCGTGTGTTTGAAAACATGTGTTTCAGAGTGTGTGCTTGAGAGTGTATGTTTGAAAGCGTGTGTTTGAGAGCGTGGGTTTGGTAGTGTGTGTTTCGAGAGCATGTGTTTGAGAGCGTGTATTTGAGAGCATGTGTTTGAGAGCGTGTGTTTGAGAGCATGTGTTTGGTAATGTGTGTTTGAGAGCATGTGTTTGAGAGTGTGTGTTTGAGAGAGTGTGTTTGAGAGCATATGTTTGAGAGTGTGTGTTTGAGAGCGTGTGTTTGAGAGTGTGTGTTTGAAAACATTTGTTTGAGAGCGTGTGTTTGAGAGCGTGTGTTTGAGAGTGTGTGTTTGAGAGCATGTGTTTAAGAGCGTCTGTTTGAGAGCGTGTGTTTGAGAGCCTGTGTTTGAGAGTGTGTGTTTGAGAGTGTGTGTGTGAGAGAGTGTGTTTGAGAGTGTGTGTTTGAGAGAGTGTGTTTGAGAATGTGTGTTTGAGAGCGTGTGTTTGAGAGTGTGTGTTTGAGAGCGTGTGTTTGAGAGTGTGTGTGTGAGAGAGTGTGTTTGAGAGTGTGTGTTTGAGAGCGTGTGTTTGAGAGCGTGTGTTTGAGAGCGTGTGTTTGAGAGCATCTGTTTGAGAGCGTGTGTTTGAAAACATGTGTTTCAGAGTGTGTCCTTGAGAGTGTATGTTTGAAAGCGTGTGTTTGAGAGTGTGTGTTTGAGAGCGTGTGTTTGAGAGTGTGCGTTTGAGAGTGTGTGTTTGAGTGTGTGTGTTTGAGAGTGTGTGTTTGAAAGCGTGTGTTTGATAGTGTGTGTTTGAGAGCGATTGTTTGAAAGCGTGTGTTTGAGAGTGTGTGTTTGAGAGTGTGTGTTTGAGAGCGTGCGTTTGAGAGCGTGTGTTTGAGAGCGTGTGTTTGAGAGCATGTGTTTAAGAGCGTCTGTTTGAGAGCGTGTGTTTGAGAGCGTGTGTTTGAGATTGTGTCTTTGAGGGTGTGTGTTTGAGAACGTGTGTATGAGAGCGTGTGTTTCAAAACGTGTGTTTGAGAGTGTGTGTTTGAGAGTGTGTGTTTCAGAGAGTGTGTTTGAGAGCGTGTGTTTGAGAGCGTGTGTTTGAGAGCGTGTGTTTGAGAGTGTGTATTTGAGAGCGTGTGTTTGAGTGCGTGTGTTTGAGAGCATGTGTTTGAGAGCGTGTGTATGAGAGCATGTGTTTGGTAGTGTGTGTTTCGAGAGCGTGTGTTTGAGAGCGTGTGTTTGAGAGCGTGTGTTTGAGAGCGTGTGTTTGGTAATGTGTGTTTGAGAGCGTGTGTTTGAGAGTGTGTGTTTGAGAGAGTGTGTTTGAGAGAGTGTGTTTGAGAGCGTGTGGTTGAGAGTGTGTGTTTGAGAGCGTGTGTTTGAGAGTGTGTGTTGAGAGTGTGTGTTTGAGAGTGTGTGTTTGAAAACATGTGTTTGAAAGCGTGTGTTTGAGAGCGTGTGTTTGAGAGTGTGTGTTTGAGAGCGTGTGTTTGAGAGTGCGTGTTTGAGAGTGTGTGTTTGAGAGTGTGTGTTGAGGGTGTGTGTTTGAGAGTGTGTGTTTGAGAGTGTCTGTTTGAGAGCATGTGTTTGAGAGCGTGTGTTCAATAGCGTGTGTTTGAGAGTGTGTGTTTGAGAGCGTGTGTTTGAGAGCGTGTGTTTGAGAGCGTGTGTTTGAGAGCGTGTGTTTGAAAACATGTGTTTCAGAGTGTGTGCTTGAGAGTGTATGTTTGAAAGCGTGTGTTTGAGAGTGTGTGTTTGAGAGCGTGTGTTTGAGAGTGTGTGTTTGAGAGAGAGTGTTTGAGAGTGTGTGTTTGAGAGCGTGTCTTTGAGAGCGTGCGTTTGAGAGCATGTGTTTGAGAGCATGTTTGAAAACATGTGTTTGAGAGCATGTGTTTGAGTGCTTTTGTTTGAGAGTGTTTAAGTGTTTGCGTGTGTGTGTTTGATTGTGTGTGTTTGACTATGTGTGTGTGTGTGTGTGTATGTTTGAGTACCTGTGTGTGAAAGTGTGTGAGAGTTTGTTTATGTGTGCTTGAGTGCCTGTGTTTGAGAGTGTGTGTGTGTTTGAGAGTGAATGTTTGAGAGTGTGTGTGAGTGTTTGAGTGCCTGTGTTTGAGAGTGTTGAGTGTTTGTGTGTGTGTGTTTGAGTGCCTGTGTTTGAGACTGTGTGAATGTGAGTGTGTGTGTTTGAGAGTGAGTGTGTGTGTTTGAGAGTTTGTGTGAGTGTTTGAGTGTGTGTGTATGAGTGTGTGTGTTTGAGAGTGTGTGTTTAAGAGTGAGTGTGTGTGTTTGAGAGTGAATATTTGAGATGAGTGTGAGTATTTGAGTGCGTGTGTTTGAGAATGAGTGTGTGAATTTGAGAGTGAATGTTTGAGAGTTAGTGTGAGAGTTTGAGTGCATGTGTTTGAGAGCGTGTGTTTGAGAGTGTGTGTTTGAGAGTGTGTGTTTGAGAGCGTGTGTTTGAGAGCGTGTGTTTGAGAGCGTGTGTTTGAGAGCGGGTGTTTGAAAACATGTGTTTCAGAGTGTGTGCTTGAGAGTGTATGTTTGAAAGCGTGTGTTTGAGAGTGTGTGTTTGAGAGTGTGTGTTTGAGAGTGTGTGTTTGAGAGAGAGTGTTTGAGAGTGTGTGTTTGAGAGCGTGTCTTTGAGAGCGTGCGTTTGAGAGCATGTGTTTGAGAGCGTGTTTGAAAACATGTTTTTGAGAGCGTGTGTTTGAGTGCTTTTGTTTGAGAGTGTTTAAGTGTTTGCGTGTGTGTGTTTGATTGTGTGTGTTTGACTATGTGTGTGTGTGTGTGTGTATGTTTGAGAGTGTGTGTGAAAGTGTGTGAGAGTATGTTTATGTGTGCTTGAGTGCCTGTGTTTGAGAGTATGTGTGTGTTTGAGAGTGAATGTTTGAGAGTGTGTGTGAGTGTTTGAGTGCCTGTGTTTGAGAGTGTTGAGTGTTTGTGTGTGTGTGTTTGAGTGCCTGTGTTTGAGACTGTGTGAATGTGAGTGTGTCTGTTTGAGAGTGAGTGTGTGTGTTTGAGAGTTTGTGTGAGTGTTTGAATGTGTGTGTATGAGTGTGTGTGTTTGAGAGTGTGTGTTTAAGAGTGAGTGTGTGTGTTTGAGAGCGAATATTTGAGATGAGTGTGAGTATTTGAGTGCGTGTGTTTGAGAATGAGTGTGTGTATTTGAGAGTGAATGTTTGAGAGTGAGTGTGAGAGTTTGAGTGCATGTGTTTGAGAGCGTGTGTTTGAGAGCGTGTGTTTGAGAGCGTGTGTTTGAAAGCATGTGTTTGAGAGCGTGTGTTTGAGAGCGTGTGTTTCAGAGTGTGTGCTTGAGAGTGTATGTTTGAAAGCGTGTGTTTGAGAGTGTGTGTTTGAGAGCGTGTGTTTGAGAGTGTGTGTTTGAGAGAGAGTGTTTGAGAGTGTGTGTTTGAGAGCGTGTCTTTGAGAGCGTGCGTTTGAGAGCATGTGTTTGAGAGCGTGTTTGAAAACATGTGTTTGAGAGCGTGTGTTTGAGTGCTTTTGTTTGAGAGTGTTTAAGTGTTTGCGTGTGTGTGTTTGATTGTGTGTGTTTGACTATGTGTGTGTGTGTGTGTGTATGTTTGAGAGTGTGTGTGAAAGTGTGTGAGAGTATGTTTATGTGTGCTTGAGTGCCTGTGTTTGAGAGTGTGTGTGTGTTTGAGAGTGAATGTTTGAGAGTGTGTGTGAGTGTTTGAGTGCCTGTGTTTGAGAGTGTTGAGTGTTTGTGTGTGTGTGTTTGAGTGCCTGTGTTTGAGACTGTGTGAATGTGAGTGTGTGTGTTTGAGAGTGAGTGTGTGTGTTTGAGAGTTTGTGTGAGTGTTTGAATGTGTGTGTATGAGTGTGTGTGTTTGAGAGTGTGTGTTTAAGAGTGAGTGTGTGTGTTTGAGAGTGAATATTTGAGATGAGTGTGAGTATTTGAGTGCGTGTGTTTGAGAATGAGTGTGTGTATTTGAGAGTGAATGTTTGAGAGTCAGTGTGAGAGTTTGAGTGCATGTGTTTGAGAGCGTGTGTTTGAGAGCGTGTGTTTGAGAGCGTGTGTTTGAAAGCATGTGTTTGAGAGCGTGTGTTTGAGAGCGTGTGTTTCAGAGTGTGTGCTTGAGAGTGTATGTTTGAAAGCGTGTGTTTGAGAGTGTGTGTTTGAGAGCGTGTGTTTGAGAGTGTGTGTTTGAGAGAGAGTGTTTGAGAGTGTGTGTTTGAGAGCGTGTCTTTGAGAGCGTGCGTTTGAGAGCATGTGTTTGAGAGCGTGTTTGAAAACATGTGTTTGAGAGCGTGTGTTTGAGTGCTTTTGTTTGAGAGTGTTTAAGTGTTTGCGTGTGTGTGTTTGATTGTGTGTGTTTGACTATGTGTGTGTGTGTGTGTGTATGTTTGAGAGTGTGTGTGAAAGTGTGTGAGAGTTTGTTTGTGTGTGCTTGAGTGCCTGTGTTTGAGAGTGTGTGTGTGTTTGAGAGTGAATGTTTGAGAGTGTGTGTGAGTGTTTGAGTGCCTGTGTTTGAGAGTGTTGAGTGTTTGTGTGTGTGTGTTTGAGTGCCTGTGTTTGAGACTGTGTGAATGTGAGTGTGTGTGTTTGAGAGTGAGTGTGTGTGTTTGAGAGTTTGTGTGAGTGTTTGAGTGTGTGTGTATGAGTGTGTGTGTTTGAGAGTGTGTGTTTAAGAGTGAGTGTGTGTGTTTGAGAGTGAATATTTGAGATGAGTGTGAGTATTTGAGTGCGTGTGTTTGAGAATGAGTGTGTGTATTTGAGAGTGAATGTTTGAGAGTCAGTGTGAGAGTTTGAGTGCATGTGTTTGAGAGCGTGTGTTTGAGAGCGTGTGTTTGAGAGCGTGTGTTTGAGAGTGTGTGTTTGAGAGTGTGTGTTTGAGAGCGTGTTTGAGAGCGTGTGTTTGAAAGCGTGTGTTTGAGAGCGTGTGTTTGAGAGCGTGTGTTTGAGAGCATGTGTTTGAGAGCGTGTGTTTGAGAGAGTGTGTTTGAGAGTGTGTGTTTGAGAGCATGTGTTTGAAAGCGTGTGTTTGAGAGTGTGTGTTTGAGAGCGTGTGTTTGAGAGCGTGTGTTTGAAAACATGTGTTTCAGAGTGTGTGCTTGAGAGTGTTTGTTTGAAAGCGTGTGTTTGAGAGTGTGTGTTTGAGAGCATGTGTTTGAGAGTGTGTGTTTGAGAGAGAGTGTTTGAGAGTGTGTGTTTAAGAGTGAGTGTGTGTGTTTGAGAGTGAATATTTGAGATGAGTGTGAGTATTTGAGTGCGTGTGTTTGAGAATGAGTGTGTGAATTTGAGAGTGAATGTTTGAGAGTCAGTGTGAGAGTTTGAGTGCATGTGTTTGAGAGCGTGTGTTTGAGAGTGTGTGTTTGAGAGTGTGTGTTTGAGAGCGTGTGTTTGAGAGCATGTGTTTGAGAGCGTGTGTTTGAGAGCGGGTGTTTGAAAACATGTGTTTCAGAGTGTGTGCTTGAGAGTGTATGTTTGAAAGCGTGTGTTTGAGAGTGTGTGTTTGAGAGTGTGTGTTTGAGAGTGTGTGTTTGAGAGAGAGTGTTTGAGAGTGTGTGTTTGAGAGCGTGTCTTTGAGAGCGTGCGTTTGAGAGCATGTGTTTGAGAGCGTGTTTGAAAACATGTGTTTGAGAGCGTGTGTTTGAGTGCTTTTGTTTGAGAGTGTTTAAGTGTTTGCGTGTGTGTGTTTGATTGTGTGTGTTTGACTATGTGTGTGTGTGTGTGTGTATGTTTGAGAGTGTGTGTGAAAGTGTGTGAGAGTATGTTTATGTGTGCTTGAGTGCCTGTGTTTGAGAGTGTGTGTGTGTTTGAGAGTGAATGTTTGAGAGTGTGTGTGAGTGTTTGAGTGCCTGTGTTTGAGAGTGTTGAGTGTTTGTGTGTGTGTGTTTGAGTGCCTGTGTTTGAGACTGTGTGAATGTGAGTGTGTGTGTTTGAGAGTGAGTGTGTGTGTTTGAGAGTTTGTGTGAGTGTTTGAATGTGTGTGTATGAGTGTGTGTGTTTGAGAGTGTGTGTTTAAGAGTGAGTGTGTGTGTTTGAGAGCGAATATTTGAGATGAGTGTGAGTATTTGAGTGCGTGTGTTTGAGAATGAGTGTGTGTATTTGAGAGTGAATGTTTGAGAGTGAGTGTGAGAGTTTGAGTGCATGTGTTTGAGAGCGTGTGTTTGAGAGCGTGTGTTTGAGAGCGTGTGTTTGAAAGCATGTGTTTGAGAGCGTGTGTTTGAGAGCGTGTGTTTCAGAGTGTGTGCTTGAGAGTGTATGTTTGAAAGTGTGTGTTTGAGAGTGTGTGTTTGAGAGCGTGTGTTTGAGAGTGTGTGTTTGAGAGAGAGTGTTTGAGAGTGTGTGTTTGAGAGCGTGTCTTTGAGAGCGTGCGTTTGAGAGCATGTGTTTGAGAGCGTGTTTGAAAACATGTGTTTGAGAGCGTGTGTTTGAGTGCTTTTGTTTGAGAGTGTTTAAGTGTTTGCGTGTGTGTGTTTGATTGTGTGTGTTTGACTATGTGTGTGTGTGTGTGTGTATGTTTGAGAGTGTGTGTGAAAGTGTGTGAGAGTATGTTTATGTGTGCTTGAGTGCCTGTGTTTGAGAGTGTGTGTGTGTTTGAGAGTGAATGTTTGAGAGTGTGTGTGAGTGTTTGAGTGCCTGTGTTTGAGAGTGTTGAGTGTTTGTGTGTGTGTGTTTGAGTGCCTGTGTTTGAGACTGTGTGAATGTGAGTGTGTGTGTTTGAGAGTGAGTGTGTGTGTTTGAGAGTTTGTGTGAGTGTTTGAATGTGTGTGTATGAGTGTGTGTGTTTGAGAGTGTGTGTTTAAGAGTGAGTGTGTGTGTTTGAGAGTGAATATTTGAGATGAGTGTGAGTATTTGAGTGCGTGTGTTTGAGAATGAGTGTGTGTATTTGAGAGTGAATGTTTGAGAGTCAGTGTGAGAGTTTGAGTGCATGTGTTTGAGAGCGTGTGTTTGAGAGCGTGTGTTTGAGAGCGTGTGTTTGAAAGCATGTGTTTGAGAGTGTGTGTTTGAGAGCGTGTGTTTGAGAGCGTGTGTTTGAAAGCGTGTGTTTGAGAGCGTGTGTTTGAGAGCGTGTGTTTGAGAGCATGTGTTTGAGAGCGTGTGTTTGAGAGAATGTGTTTGAGAGTGTGTGTTTGAGAGCATGTGTTTGAAAGCGTGTGTTTGAGAGTGTGTGTTTGAGAGCGTGTGTTTGAGAGCGTGTGTTTGAAAACATGTGTTTCAGAGTGTGTGCTTGAGAGTGTTTGTTTGAGAGCGTGTGTTTGAGAGTGTGTGTTTGAGAGCATGTGTTTGAGAGTGTGTGTTTGAGAGAGAGTGTTTGAGAGTGTGTTTTTGAGAGCGTGTCTTTGAGAGCGTGCGTTTGAGAGCATGTGTTTGAGAGCTTTTGTTTGAGAGTGTTTAAGTGTTTGCGTGTGTGTGTTTGATTGTGTGTGTTTGACTATGTGTGTGTGTGTGTGTGTGTTTGAGTAACTGTGTGAAAGTGTGTGAGAGTTTGTTTGTGTGTGCTTGAGTGCCTGTGTTTGAGAGTGTGTGTGTGTTTGAGAGTGAATGTTTGAGATTGTGTGTGAGTGTTTGAGTGCCTGTGTTTGAGAGTGTTGAGTGTTTGTGTGTGTGTGTTTGAGTGCCTGTGTTTGAGACTGTGTGAATGTGAGTGTGTGTGTTTGAGAGTGAGTGTGTGTGTGTTTGAGAGTTTGTGTGAGTGTTTGAGTGTGTGTGTATGAGTGTGTGTGTTTGAGAGTGTGTGTTTAAGAGTGAGTGTGTGTGTTTGAGAGTGAATATTTGAGATGAGTGTGAGTATTTGAGTGTGTGTGTTTGAGAATGAGTGTGTGTATTTGAGAGTGAATGTTTGAGAGTCAGTATGAGAGTTTGAGTGCGTGTGTTTGAGAGCGTGTGTTTGAGAGCGTGTGTTTGAGAGCGTGTGTTTGGTAATGTGTGTTTGAGAGCGTGTGTTTGAGAGTGTGTGTTTGAGAATGAGTGTGTGTATTTGAGAGTGAATGTTTGAGAGTCAGTGTGAGAGTTTGAGTGCATGTGTTTGAGAGCGTGTGTTTGAGAGTGTGTGTTTGAGAGTGTGTGTTTGAGAGCGTGTGTTTGAGAGCGTGTGTTTGAAAGCGTGTGTTTGAGAGCGTGTGTTTGAGAGCGTGTGTTTGAGAGCATGTGTTTGAGAGCGTGTGTTTGAGAGAGTGTGTTTGAGAGTGTGTGTTTGAGAGCATGTGTTTGAAAGCGTGTGTTTGAGAGTGTGTGTTTGAGAGCGTGTGTTTGAGAGCGTGTGTTTGAAAACATGTGTTTCAGAGTGTGTGCTTGAGAGTGTTTGTTTGAAAGCGTGTGTTTGAGAGTGTGTGTTTGAGAGCATGTGTTTGAGAGTGTGTGTTTGAGAGAGAGTGTTTGAGAGTGTGTTTTTGAGAGCGTGTCTTTGAGAGCGTGCGTTTGAGAGCATGTGTTTGAGAGCTTTTGTTTGAGAGTGTTTAAGTGTTTGCATGTGTGTGTTTGATTGTGTGTGTTTGACTATGTGTGTGTGTGTGTGTGTGTGTTTGAGTAACTGTGTGAAAGTGTGTGAGAGTTTGTTTGTGTGTGCTTGAGTGCCTGTGTTTGAGAGTGTGTGTGTGTTTGAGAGTGAATGTTTGAGATTGTGTGTGAGTGTTTGAGTGCCTGTGTTTGAGAGTGTTGAGTGTTTGTGTGTGTGTGTTTGAGTGCCTGTGTTTGAGACTGTGTGAATGTGAGTGTGTGTGTTTGAGAGTGAGTGTGTGTGTGTTTGAGAGTTTGTGTGAGTGTTTGAGTGTGTGTGTATGAGTGTGTGTGTTTGAGAGTGTGTGTTTAAGAGTGAGTGTGTGTGTTTGAGAGTGAATATTTGAGATGAGTGTGAGTATTTGAGTGTGTGTGTTTGAGAATGAGTGTGTGTATTTGAGAGTGAATGTTTGAGAGTCAGTATGAGAGTTTGAGTGCGTGTGTTTGAGAGCGTGTGTTTGAGAGCGTGTGTTTGAGAGCGTGTGTTTGGTAATGTGTGTTTGAGAGCGTGTGTTTGAGAGTGTGTGTTTGAGAGAGTGTGTTTGAGAGAGTGTGTTTGAGAGCGTGTGGTTGAGAGTGTGTGTTTGAGAGTGTGTGTTTGAGAGCGTGTGTTTGAGAGTGTGTGTTGAGAGTGTGTGTTTGAGAGTGTGTGTTTGAAAACATGTGTTTGAAAGCGTGTGTTTGAGAGCGTGTGTTTGAGAGTGTGTGTTTGAGAGTGTGTGTTTGAGAGTGTGTGTTTGAGAGAGTGTGTTTGAGAGCGTGTGTTTGAGAGTGCGTGTTTGAGAGTGTGTGTTTGAGAGTGTGTGTTGAGGGTGTGTGTTTGAGAGTGTGTGTTTGAGAGTGTCTGTTTGAGAGCATGTGTTTGATAGCGTGTGTTCAATAGCGTGTGTTTGAGAGTGTGTGTTTGAGAGCGTGTGTTTGAGAGTGTGTGTTTGAGAGCGTGTGTTTGAGAGCGTGTGTTTGAAAACATGTGTTTCAGAGTGTGTGCTTGAGAGTGTATGTTTGAAAGCGTGTGTTTGAGAGTGTGTGTTTGAGAGCGTGTGTTTGAGAGCATGTGTTTGAGAGCGTGTGTTTGAGAGCGTGTGTTTGAGAGTGTGTGTTTGAGAGCGTGTGTTTGAGAGCCTGTGTTTGAGAGCGTGTGTTTGAGAGCGTGTGTATGAGAGCGTGTGTTTGGTAGTGTGTGTTTCGAGAGCATGTCTTTGAGAGCGTGTATTTGAGAGCATGTGTTTGAGAGCGTGTGTTTGAGAGCGTGTGTTTGAGAGTGTGTGTTTGAGAGAGTGTGTTTGAGAGCGTATGTTTGAGAGTGTGTGTTTGAGAGCGTGTGTTTGAGAGTGTGTGTTTGAAAACATTTGTTTGAGAGCGTGTGTTTGAGAGCGTGTGTTTGAGAGTGTGTGTTTGAGAGCATGTGTTTAAGAGCGTCTGTTTGAGAGCGTGTGTTTGAGAGCCTGTGTTTGAGAGTGTGTATTTGAGAGTGTGTGTGTGAGAGAGTGTGTTTGAGAGTGTGTGTTTGAGAGAGTGTGTTTGAGAATGTGTGTTTGAGAGAGTGTGTTTGAGAGCATGGGTTTCAGAGCGTGTGTTTGAGAGCGTGTGTTTGAGAGTGTGTGTTTGAGAGCGTGTGTTTGAGAGTGTGTGTGTGAGAGAGTGTGTTTGAGAGTGTGTGTTTGAGAGCGTGTGTTTGAGAGCGTGTGTTTGAGAGCGTGTGTTTGATAGCATCTGTTTGAGAGCGTGTGTTTGAAAACATGTGTTTCAGAGTGTGTGCTTGAGAGTGTATGTTTTAAAGCGTGTGTTTGAGAGTGTGTGTTTGAGAGCGTGTGTTTGAGAGTGTGCGTTTGAGAGTGTGTGTTTGAGTGTGTGTGTTTGAGAGTGTGTGTTTGAAAGCGTGTGTTTGATAGTGTGCGTTTGAGAGCGATTGTTTGAAAGCGTGTGTTTGAGAGTGTGTGTTTGAGAGTGTGTGTTTGAGAGCGTGCGTTTGAGAGCGTGTGTTTGAGAGCGTGTGTTTGAGAGCATGTGTTTAAGAGCGTCTGTTTGAGAGCGTGTGTTTGAGAGCGTGTGTTTGAGATTGTGTCTTTGAGGGTGTGTGTTTGAGAACGTGTGTATGAGAGCGTGTGTTTCAAAATGTGTGTTTGAGAGTGTGTGTTTGAGAGTGTATGTTTGAGAGTGTGTGTTTGAGAGTGTGTGTTTCAGAGAGTGTGTTTGAGAGCGTGTGTTTGAGAGCGTGTGTTTGAGAGCGTGTGTTTGAGAGTGTGTGTTTGAGAGCGTGTGTTTGAGTGCGTGTGTTTGAGAGCGTGTGTTTGAGAGCGTGTGTATGAGAGCGTGTGTTTGGTAGTGTGTGTTTCGAGAGCGTGTGTTTGAGAGCGTGTGTTTGAGAGCGTGTGTTTGAGAGCGTGTGTTTGGTAATGTGTGTTTGAGAGCGTGTGTTTGAGAGTGTGTGTTTGAGAGAGTGTGTTTGAGAGAGTGTGTTTGAGAGCGTGTGGTTGAGAGTGTGTGTTTGAGAGCGTGTGTTTGAGAGTGTGTGTTGAGAGTGTGTGTTTGAGAGTGTGTGTTTGAAAACATGTGTTTGAAAGCGTGTGTTTGAGAGCGTGTGTTTGAGAGTGTGTGTTTGAGAGTGTGTGTTTGAGAGTGTGTGTTTGAGAGAGTGTGTTTGAGAGCGTGTGTTTGAGAGTGCGTGTTTGAGAGTGTGTGTTTGAGAGTGTGTGTTGAGGGTGTGTGTTTGAGAGTGTGTGTTTGAGAGTGTCTGTTTGAGAGCATGTGTTTGAGAGCGTGTGTTCAATAGCGTGTGTTTGAGAGTGTGTGTTTGAGAGCGTGTGTTTGAGAGCGTGTGTTTGAGAGCGTGTGTTTGAGAGCGTGTGTTTGAGAGCGTGTGTTTGAAAACATGTGTTTCAGAGTGTGTGCTTGAGAGTGTATGTTTGAAAGCGTGTGTTTGAGAGTGTGTGTTTGAGAGCGTGTGTTTGAGAGTGTGTGTTTGAGAGAGAGTGTTTGAGAGTGTGTGTTTGAGAGCGTGTCTTTGAGAGCGTGCGTTTGAGAGCATGTGTTTGAGAGCGTGTTTGAAAACATGTGTTTGAGAGCATGTGTTTGAGTGCTTTTGTTTGAGAGTGTTTAAGTGTTTGCGTGTGTGTGTTTGATTGTGTGTGTTTGACTATGTGTGTGTGTGTGTGTATGTTTGAGTACCTGTGTGTGAAAGTGTGTGAGAGTTTGTTTATGTGTGCTTGAGTGCCTGTGTTTGAGAGTGTGTGTGTGTTTGAGAGTGAATGTTTGAGAGTGTGTGTGAGTGTTTGAGTGCCTGTGTTTGAGAGTGTTGAGTGTTTGTGTGTGTGTGTTTGAGTGCCTGTGTTTGAGACTGTGTGAATGTGAGTGTGTGTGTATGAGAGTGAGTGTGTGTGTTTGAGAGTTTGTGTGAGTGTTTGAGTGTGTGTGTATGAGTGTGTGTGTTTGAGAGTGTGTGTTTAAGAGTGAGTGTGTGTGTTTGAGAGTGAATATTTGAGATGAGTGTGAGTATTTGAGTGCGTGTGTTTGAGAATGAGTGTGTGTATTTGAGAGTGAATGTTTGAGAGTCAGTGTGAGAGTTTGAGTGCATGTGTTTGAGAGCGTGTGTTTGAGAGCGTGTGTTTGAGAGCGTGTGTTTGAGAGTGTGTGTTTGAGAGTGTGTGTTTGAGAGCGTGTGTTTGAGAGCGTGTGTTTGAAAGCGTGTGTTTGAGAGCGTGTGTTTGAGAGCGTGTGTTTGAGAGCGTGTGTTTGAGAGCGTGTGTTTGAGAGAGTGTGTTTGAGAGTGTGTGTTTGAGAGCATGTGTTTGAAAGCGTGTGTTTGAGAGTGTGTGTTTGAGAGCGTGTGTTTGAGAGCGTGTGTTTGGAAACATGTGTTTCAGAGTGTGTGCTTGAGAGTGTTTGTTTGAAAGCGTGTGTTTGAGAGTGTGTGTTTGAGAGCGTGTGTTTGAGAGTGTGTGTTTGAGAGAGAGTGTTTGAGAGTGTGTTTTTGAGAGCGTGTCTTTGAGAGCGTGCGTTTGAGAGCATGTGTTTGAGAGCTTTTGTTTGAGAGTGTTTAAGTGTTTGCGTGTGTGTGTTTGATTGTGTGTGTTTGACTATGTGTGTGTGTGTGTGTGTGTGTTTGAGTAACTGTGTGAAAGTGTGTGAGAGTTTGTTTGTGTGTGCTTGAGTGCCTGTGTTTGAGAGTGTGTGTGTGTTTGAGAGTGAATGTTTGAGATTGTGTGTGAGTGTTTGAGTGCCTGTGTTTGAGAGTGTTGAGTGTTTGTGTGTGTGTGTTTGAGTGCCTGTGTTTGAGACTGTGTGAATGTGAGTGTGTGTGTTTGAGAGTGAGTGTGTGTGTGTTTGAGAGTTTGTGTGAGTGTTTGAGTGTGTGTGTATGAATGTGTGTGTTTGAGAGTGTGTGTTTAAGAGTGAGTGTGTGTGTTTGAGAGTGAATATTTGAGATGAGTGTGAGTATTTGAGTGTGTGTGTTTGAGAATGAGTGTGTGTATTTGAGAGTGAATGTTTGAGAGTCAGTATGAGAGTTTGAGTGCGTGTGTTTGAGAGCGTGTGTTTGAGAGCGTGTGTTTGGTAATGTGTGTTTGAGAGCGTGTGTTTGAGAGTGTGTGTTTGAGAGAGTGTGTTTGAGAGAGTGTGTTTGAGAGCGTGTGGTTGAGAGTGTGTGTTTGAGAGCGTGTGTTTGAGAGTGTGTGTTGAGAGTGTGTGTTTGAGAGTGTGTGTTTGAAAACATGTGTTTGAAAGCGTGTGTTTGAGAGCGTGTGTTTGAGAGTGTGTGTTTGAGAGTGTGTGTTTGAGAGAGTGTGTTTGAGAGTGTGTGTTTGAGAGTGCGTGTTTGAGAGTGTGTGTTTGAGAGTGTGTGTTGAGGGTGTGTGTTTGAGAGTGTGTGTTTGAGAGTGTCTGTTTGAGAGCATGTGTTTGAGAGCGTGTGTTCAATAGCGTGTGTTTGAGAGTGTGTGTTTGAGAGCGTGTGTTTGAGAGTGTGTGTTTGAGAGCGTGTGTTTGAGAGCGTGTGTTTGAAAACATGTGTTTCAGAGTGTGTGCTTGAGAGTGTATGTTTGAAAGCGTGTGTTTGAGAGTGTGTGTTTGAGAGCGTGTGTTTGAGAGCATGTGTTTGAGAGCGTGTGTTTGAGAGCGTGTGTTTGAGAGTGTGTGTTTGAGAGCGTGTGTTTGAGAGCCTGTGTTTGAGAGCGTGTGTTTGAGAGCGTGTGTATGAGAGCGTGTGTTTGGTAGTGTGTGTTTCGAGAGCATGTCTTTGAGAGCGTGTATTTGAGAGCATGTGTTTGAGAGCGTGTGTTTGAGAGCATGTGTTTGGTAATGTGTGTTTGAGAGCGTGTGTTTGAGAGTGTGTGTTTGAGAGAGTGTGTTTGAGAGCGTATGTTTGAGAGTGTGTGTTTGAGAGCGTGTGTTTGAGAGTGTGTGTTTGAAAACATTTGTTTGAGAGCGTGTGTTTGAGAGCGTGTGTTTGAGAGTGTGTGTTTGAGAGCATGTGTTTAAGAGCGTCTGTTTGAGAGCGTGTGTTTGAGAGCCTGTGTTTGAGAGTGTGTATTTGAGAGTGTGTGTGTGAGAGAGTGTGTTTGAGAGTGTGTGTTTGAGAGAGTGTGTTTGAGAATGTGTGTTTGAGAGAGTGTGTTTGAGAGCATGGTTTTGAGAGCGTGTGTTTGAGAGCGTGTGTTTGAGAGTGTGTGTTTGAGAGCGTGTGTTTGAGAGTGTGTGTGTGAGAGAGTGTGTTTGAGAGTGTGTGTTTGAGAGCGTGTGTTTGAGAGCGTGTGTTTGAGAGCGTGTGTTTGAGAGCATCTGTTTGAGAGCGTGTGTTTGAAAACATGTGTTTCAGAGTGTGTGCTTGAGAGTGTATGTTTGAAAGCGTGTGTTTGAGAGTGTGTGTTTGAGAGCGTGTGTTTGAGAGTGTGCGTTTGAGAGTGTGTGTTTGAGTGTGTGTGTTTGAGAGTGTGTGTTTGAAAGCGTGTGTTTGATAGTGTGCGTTTGAGAGCGATTGTTTGAAAGCGTGTGTTTGAGAGTGTGTGTTTGAGAGTGTGTGTTTGAGAGCGTGCGTTTGAGAGCGTGTGTTTGAGAGCGTGTGTTTGAGAGCATGTGTTTAAGAGCGTCTGTTTGAGAGCGTGTGTTTGAGAGCGTGTGTTTGAGATTGTGTCTTTGAGGGTGTGTGTTTGAGAACGTGTGTATGAGAGCGTGTGTTTCAAAACGTGTGTTTGAGAGTGTGTGTTTGAGAGTGTATGTTTGAGAGTGTGTGTTTGAGAGTGTGTGTTTCAGAGAGTGTGTTTGAGAGCGTGTGTTTGAGAGCGTGTGTTTGAGAGCGTGTGTTTGAGAGTGTGTGTTTGAGAGCGTGTGTTTGAGTGCGTGTGTTTGAGAGCGTGTGTTTGAGAGCGTGTGTATGAGAGCGTGTGTTTGGTAGTGTGTGTTTCGAGAGCGTGTGTTTGAGAGCGTGTGTTTGAGAGCGTGTGTTTGAGAGCGTGTGTTTGGTAATGTGTGTTTGAGAGCGTGTGTTTGAGAGTGTGTGTTTGAGAGAGTGTGTTTGAGAGAGTGTGTTTGAGAGCGTGTGGTTGAGAGTGTGTGTTTGAGAGCGTGTGTTTGAGAGTGTGTGTTGAGAGTGTGTGTTTGAGAGTGTGTGTTTGAAAACATGTGTTTGAAAGCGTGTGTTTGAGAGCGTGTGTTTGAGAGTGTGTGTTTGAGAGTGTGTGTTTGAGAGTGTGTGTTTGAGAGAGTGTGTTTGAGAGCGTGTGTTTGAGAGTGCGTGTTTGAGAGTGTGTGTTTGAGAGTGTGTGTTGAGGGTGTGTGTTTGAGAGTGTGTGTTTGAGAGTGTCTGTTTGAGAGCATGTGTTTGAGAGCGTGTGTTCAATAGCGTGTGTTTGAGAGTGTGTGTTTGAGAGCGTGTGTTTGAGAGCGTGTGTTTGAGAGCGTGTGTTTGAGAGCGTGTGTTTGAGAGCGTGTGTTTGAAAACATGTGTTTCAGAGTGTGTGCTTAAGAGTGTATGTTTGAAAGCGTGTGTTTGAGAGTGTGTGTTTGAGAGCGTGTGTTTGAGAGTGTGTGTTTGAGAGAGAGTGTTTGAGACTGTGTGTTTGAGAGCGTGTCTTTGAGAGCGTGCGTTTGAGAGCATGTGTTTGAGAGCGTGTTTGAAAACATGTGTTTGAGAGCATGTGTTTGAGTGCTTTTGTTTGAGAGTGTTTAAGTGTTTGCGTGTGTGTGTTTGATTGTGTGTGTTTGACTATGTGTGTGTGTGTGTGTGTATGTTTGAGTACATGTGTGTGAAAGTGTGTGAGAGTTTGTTTATGCGTGCTTGAGTGCCTGTGTTTGAGAGTGTGTGTGTGTTTGAGAGTGAATGTTTGAGAGTGTGTGTGAGTGTTTGAGTGCCTGTGTTTGAGAGTGTTGAGTGTTTGTGTGTGTGTGTTTGAGTGCCTGTGTTTGAGACTGTGTGAATGTGAGTGTGTGTGTTTGAGAGTGAGTGTGTGTGTTTGAGAGTTTGTGTGAGTGTTTGAGTGTGTGTGTATGAGTGTGTGTGTTTGAGAGTGTGTGTTTAAGAGTGAGTGTGTGTGTTTGAGAGTGAATATTTGAGATGAGTGTGAGTATTTGAGTGCGTGTGTTTGAGAATGAGTGTGTGAATTTGAGAGTGAATGTTTGAGAGTCAGTGTGAGAGTTTGAGTGCATGTGTTTGAGAGCGTGTGTTTGAGAGCGTGTGTTTGAGAGCGTGTGTTTGAGAGTGTGTGTTTGATAGTGTGTGTTTGAGAGCGTGTGTTTGAGAGCGTGTGTTTGAGAGCGTGTGTTTGAGAGCGTCTGTTTGAAAACATGTGTTTCAGAGTGTGTGCTTGAGAGTGTATGTTTGAAAGCGTGTGTTTGAGAGTGTGTGTTTGAGAGCGTGTGTTTGAGAGTGTGTGTTTGAGAGTGCGTGTTTGAGAGTGTGTGTTTGAGAGTGTGTGTTGAGGGTGTGTGTTTGAGAGTGTGTGTTTGAGAGTGTCTGTTTGAGAGCATGTGTTTGAGAGCGTGTGTTCAATAGCGTGTGTTTGAGAGTGTGTGTTTGAGAGCGTGTGTTTCAGAGCGTGTGTTTGAGAGTGTGTGTTGAGAGTGTGTGTTTGAGAGTGTGTGTTTGAAAACATGTGTTTGAAAGCGTGTGCTTGAGAGCGTGTGTTTGAGAGTGTGTGTTTGAGAGTGTGTGTTTGAGAGTGTGTGTTTGAGAGAGTGTGTTTGAGAGCGTGTATTTGAGAGTGCGTGTTTGAGAGTGTGTGTTTGAGAGTGTGTGTTGAGGGTGTGTGTTTGAGAGTGTGTGTTTGAGAGTGTCTGTTTGAGAGCATGTGTTTGAGAGCGTGTGTTCAATAGCGTGTGTTTGAGAGTGTGTGTTTGAGAACGTGTGTTTGAGAGCGTGTGTTTGAGAGCGTGTGTTTGAGAGCGTGTGTTTGAGAGCGTGTGTTTGAAAACATGTGTTTCAGAGTGTGTGCTTGAGAGTGTATGTTTGAAAGCGTGTGTTTGAGAGTGTGTGTTTGAGAGCGTGTGTTTGAGAGTGTGTGTTTGAGAGAGAGTGTTTGAGACTGTGTGTTTGAGAGCGTGTCTTTGAGAGCGTGCGTTTGAGAGCATGTGTTTGAGAGCGTGTTTGAAAACATGTGTTTGAGAGCGTGTGTTTGAGTGCTTTTGTTTGAGAGTGTTTAAGTGTTTGCGTGTGTGTGTTTGATTGTGTGTGTTTGCCTATGTGTGTGTGTGTGTGTGTATGTTTGAGAGTGTGTGTGAAAGTGTGTGAGAGTTTGTTTATGTGTGCTTGAGTGCCTGTGATTGAGAGTGTGTGTGTGTTTGAGAGTGAATGTTTGAGAGTGTGTGTGAGTGTTTGAGTGCCTGTGTTTGAGAGTGTTGAGTGTTTGTGTGTGTGTGTTTGAGTGCCTGTGTTTGAGACTGTGTGAATGTGAGTGTGTGTGTTTGAGAGTGAGTGTGTGTGTTTGAGAGTTTGTGTGAGTGTTTGAGTGTGTGTGTATGAGTGTGTGTGTTTGAGAGTGTGTGTTTAAGAGTGAGTGTGTGTGTTTGAGAGTGAATATTTGAGATGAGTGTGAGTATTTGAGTGCGTGTGTTTGAGAATGAGTGTGTGTATTTGAGAGTGAATGTTTGAGAGTCAGTGTGAGAGTTTGAGTGCATGTGTTTGAGAGCGTGTGTTTGAGAGCGTGTGTTTGAGAGCGTGTGTTTGAGAGTGTGTGTTTGAGAGTGTGTGTTTGAGAGCGTGTGTTTGAGAGCGTGTGTTTGAGAGCGTGTGTTTGAGAGCGTGTGTTTGAAAACATGTGTTTCAGAGTGTGTGCTTGAGAGTGTATGTTTGAAAGCGTGTGTTTGAGAGCGTGTGTTTGAGAGTGTGTGTTTGAGAGAGAGTGTTTGAGAGTGTGTGTTTGAGAGCGTGTCTTTGAGAGCGTGCGTTTGAGAGCATGTGTTTGAGAGCGTGTTTGAAAACATGTGTTTGATTGCGTGTGTTTGAGTGCTTTTGTTTGAGAGTGTTTTAGTGTTTGCGTGTGTGTGTTTGATTGTGTGTGTTTGACTATGTGTGTGTGTGTGTGTGTATGTTTGAGTACCTGTGTGTGAAAGTGTGTGAGAGTTTGTTTATGTGTGCTTGAGTGCCTGTGTTTGAGAGTGTGTGTGTGTTTGAGAGTGAATGTTTGAGAGTGTGTGTGAGTGTTTGAGTGCCTGTGTTTGAGAGTGTTGAGTGTTTGTGTGTGTGTGTTTGAGTGCCTGTGTTTGAGACTGTGTGAATGTGAGTGTGTGTGTTTGAGAGTGAGTGTGTGTGTTTGAGAGTTTGTGTGAGTGTTTGAGTGTGTGTGTATGAGTGTGTGTGTTTGAGAGTGTGTGTTTAAGAGTGAGTGTGTGTGTTTGAGAGTGAATATTTGAGATGAGTGTGAGTATTTGAGTGCGTGTGTTTGAGAATGAGTGTGTGTATTTGAGAGTGAATGTTTGAGAGTCAGTGTGAGAGTTTGAGTGCATGTGTTTGAGAGCGTGTGTTTGAGAGCGTGTGTTTGAGAGCGTGTGTTTGAGAGTGTGTGTTTGAGAGCGTGTGTTTGAGAGCGTGTGTTTGAGAGCGTGTGTTTGTGAGCGTGTGTTTGAAAACATGTGTTTCAGAGTGTGTGCTTGAGAGTGTATGTTTGAAAGCGTGTGTTTGAGAGTGTGTGTTTGAGAGCGTGTGTTTGAGAGTGTGTGTTTGAGAGAGAGTGTTTGAGAGTGTGTGTTTGAGAGCGTGTCTTTGAGAGCGTGCGTTTGAGAGCATGTGTTTGAGAGCGTGTTTGAAAACATGTGTTTGAGAGCGTGTGTTTGAGTGCTTTTGTTTGAGAGTGTTTAAGTGTTTGCGTGTGTGTGTTTGATTGTGTGTGTTTGACTATGTGTGTGTGTGTGTGTGTATGTTTGAGTACCTGTGTGTGAAAGTGTGTGAGAGTTTGTTTATGTGTGCTTGAGTGCCTGTGTTTGAGAGTGTGTGTGCGTTTGAGAGTGAATGTTTGAGAGTGTGTGTGAGTGTTTGAGTGCCTGTGTTTGAGAGTGTTGAGTGTTTGTGTGTGTGTGTTTGAGTGCCTGTGTTTGAGACTGTGTGAATGTGAGTGTGTGTGTTTGAGAGTGAGTGTGTGTGTTTGAGAGTTTGTGTGAGTGTTTGAGTGTGTGTGTATGAGTGTGTGTGTTTGAGAGTGTGTGTTTAAGAGTGAGTGTGTGTGTTTGAGAGTGAATATTTGAGATGAGTGTGAGTATTTGAGTGCGTGTGTTTGAGAATGAGTGTGTGTATTTGAGAGTGAATGTTTGAGAGTCAGTGTGAGAGTTTGAGTGCATGTGTTTGAGAGCGTGTGTTTGAGAGCGTGTGTTTGAGAGCATGTGTTTGAGAGTGTGTGTTTGAGAGTGTGTGTTTGAGAGCGTGTGTTTGAGAGCGTGTGTTTGAGAGCGTGTGTTTGAGAGCGTGTGTTTGAAAACATGTGTTTCAGAGTGTGTGCTTGAGAGTGTATGTTTGAAAGCGTGTGTTTGAGAGTGTGTGTTTGAGAGCGTGTGTTTGAGAGTGTGTGTTTGAGAGAGAGTGTTTGAGAGTGTGTGTTTGAGAGCGTGTCTTTGAGAGCGTGCGTTTGAGAGCATGTGTTTGAGAGCGTGTTTGAAAACATGTGTTTGAGAGCGTGTGTTTGAGTGCTTTTGTTTGAGAGTGTTTAAGTGTTTGCGTGTGTGTGTTTGATTGTGTGTGTTTGACTATGTGTGTGTGTGTGTGTGTGTATGTTTGAGAGTGTGTGTGAAAGTGTGTGAGAGTTTGTTTATGTGTGCTTGAGTGCCTGTGTTTGAGAGTGTGTGTGTGTTTGAGAGTGAATGTTTGAGAGTGTGTGTGAGTGTTTGAGTGCCTGTGTTTGAGAGTGTTGAGTGTTTGTGTGTGTGTGTTTGAGTGCCTGTGTTTGAGACTGTGTGAATATGAGTGTGTGTGTTTGAGAGTGAGTGTGTGTGTTTGAGAGTTTGTGTGAGTGTTTGAGTGTGTGTGTATGAGTGTGTGTGTTTGAGAGTGTGTGTTTAAGAGTGAGTGTGTGTGTTTGAGAGTGAATATTTGAGATGAGTGTGAGTATTTGAGTGCGTGTGTTTGAGAATGAGTGTGTGCATTTGAGAGTGAATGTTTGAGAGTCAGTGTGAGAGTTTGAGTGCATGTGTTTGAGAGCGTGTGTTTGAGAGCGTGTGTTTGAGAGCGTGTGTTTGAGAGTGTGTGTTTGAGAGTGTGTGTTTGAGAGCGTGTGTTTGAGAGCGTGTGTTTGAGAGCGTGTGTTTGAGAGCGTGTGTTTGAAAACATGTGTTTCAGAGTGTGTGCTTGAGAGTGTATGTTTGAAAGCGTGTGTTTGAGAGTGTGTGTTTGAGAGCGTGTGTTTGAGAGTGTGTGTTTGAGAGAGAGTGTTTGAGAGTGTGTGTTTGAGAGCGTGTTTGAGAGCGTGTTTGAAAACATGTGTTTGATTGCGTGTGTTTGAGTGCTTTTGTTTGAGAGTGTTTTAGTGTTTGCATGTGTGTGTTTGATTGTGTGTGTTTGACTATGTGTGTGTGTGTGTGTGTATGTTTGAGTACCTGTGTGTGAAAGTGTGTGAGAGTTTGTTTATGTGTGCTTGAGTGCCTGTGTTTGAGAGTGAATGTTTGAGAGTGTGTGTGAGTGTTTGAGTGCCTGTGTTTGAGAGTGTTGAGTGTTTGTGTGTGTGTGTTTGAGTGCCTGTGTTTGAGACTGTGTGAATGTGAGTGTGTGTGTTTGAGAGTGAGTGTGTGTGTTTGAGAGTTTGTGTGAGTGTTTGAGTGTGTGTGTATGAGTGTGTGTGTTTGAGAGAGTGTGTTTAAGAGTGAGTGTGTGTGTTTGAGAGTGAATATTTAAGATGAGTGTGAGTATTTGAGTGCGTGTGTTTGAGAATGAGTGTGTGTATTTGAGAGTGAATGTTTGAGAGTCAGTGTGAGAGTTTGAGTGCATGTGTTTGAGAGCGTGTGTTTGAGAGTGTGTGTTTGAGAGTGTGTGTTTGAGAGCGTGTGTTTGAGAGCGTGTGTTTGAGAGTGTGTGTTTGAGAGAGTGTGTTTGAGAGTGTGTGTTTGAGAGCGTGTGTTTGAAAGCGTGTGTTTGAGAGTGTGTGTTTGAGAGCGTGTGTTTGAGAGCGTGTGTTTGAAAACATGTGTTTCAGAGTGTGTGCTTGAGAGTGTATGTTTGAAAGCGTGTGTTTGAGAGTGTGTGTTTGAGAGCGTGTGTTTGAGAGTGTGTGTTTGAGAGAGAGTGTTTGAGAGTGTGTGTTTGAGAGCGTGTCTTTGAGAGCCTGCGTTTGAGAGCATGTGTTTGAGAGCGTGTTTGAAAACATGTGTTTGAGAGCGTGTGTTTGAGTGCTTTTGTTTGAGAGTGTTTAAGTGTTTGCGTGTGTGTGTTTGATTGTGTGTGTTTGACTATGTGTGTGTGTGTGTGTGTGTGTTTGAGTACCTGTGTGAAAGTGTGAGAGTTTGTTTGTGTGTGCTTGAGTGCCTGTGTTTGAGAGTGTGTGTGTGTTTGAGAGTAAATGTTTGAGATTGTGTGTGAGTGTTTGAGTGCCTGTGTTTGAGAGTGTTGAGTGTTTGTGTGTGTGTGTTTGAGTGCCTGTGTTTGAGACTGTGTGAATGTGAGTGTGTGTGTTTGAGAGTGAGTGTGTGTGTTTGAGAGTTTGTGTGAGTGTTTGAGTGTGTGTGTATGAGTGTGTGTGTTTGAGAGTGTGTGTTTAAGAGTGAGTGTGTGTGTTTGAGAGTGAATATTTGAGATGAGTGTGAGTATTTGAGTGCGTGTGTTTGAGAATGAGTGTGTGTATTTGAGAGTGAATGTTTGAGAGTCAGTATGAGAGTTTGAGTGCGTGTGTTTGAGAGTGTGTGTTTGAGAGTGTGTGTTTGAGAGTGTGTGTTTGAGAGCGTGTGTTTGAGAGCGTGTGTTTGAATGCATGTGTTTGAGAGCGTGTGTTTGTGAGCGTGTGTTTGAGAGTGTGTGTTTGAGAGAGTGTGTTTGAGAGTGTGTGTTTGAGAGCGTGTGTTTGAAAGCGTGTCTTTGAGAGTGTGTGTTTGAGAGTGTGTGTTTGAGAGCGTGCGTTTGAGAGCGTGTGTTTGAGAGCGTGTGTTTGAGAACGTGTGTTTGAGAGCGTGTGTTTGAGAGTGTGTGTTTGAGAGCATGTTTTTAAGAGCGTCTGTTTGAGAGCGTGTGTTTGAGAGCCTGTGTTTGAGAGTGTGTGTTTGAGAGTGTGTGATTGAGAACGTGTGTATGAGAGCGTGTGTTTGTAAACGTGTGTTTGAGAGTGTGTGTTTGAGAATGTGTGTTTGAGAGAGTGTGTTTGAGAGCGTGTGTTTGAAAGTGTGTGTTTGAGAGTGTGTGTTTGAGAGCGTGTGTTTGAGAGCGTGTGTTTGAAAACATGTGTTTCAGAGTGTGTGCTTGAGAGTGTGTGTTTGAAAGCGTGTGTTTGAGAGTGTGTGTTTGAGAGCGTGTGTTTGAGAGTGTGTGTTTGAGAGAGAGTGTTTGAGAGTGTGTGTTTGAGAGCGTGTCTTTGAGAGCGTGCGTTTGAGAGCATGTGTTTGAGAGCGTGTTTGAAAACATGTGTTTGAGAGCGTGTGTTTGAGTGCTTTTGTTTGAGAGTGTTTAAGTGTTTGCGTGTGTGTGTTTGATTGTGTGTGTTTGACTATGTGTGTGTGTGTGTGTTTGAGAGTGTGTGTTTGAGAGCGTGTGTTTGAGAGCGTGTGTTTGAAAACATGTGTTTCAGAGTGTGTGCTTGAGAGTGTGTGTTTGAAAGCGTGTGTTTGAGAGTGTGTGTTTGAGAGCGTGTGTTTGAGAACGTGAGTTTCAGAGCGTGTGTTTGAGAGTGTGTGTTTGAGAGCATGTGTTTAAGAGCGTCTGTTTGAGAGCGTGTGTTTGAGAGCCTGTGTTTGAGAGAGTGTGTTTGAGAGCATGTGTTTGAGAGCGTGTGTTTGAGAGCGTGTATTTGAGAGCATGTGTTTGAGAGCGTGTGTTTGAGAGCATGTGTTTGGTAATGTGTGTTTGAGAGCGTGTGTTTGAGAGTGTGTGTTTGAGAGAGTGTGTTTGAGAGCGTATGTTTGAGAGTGTGTGTTTGAGAGCGTGTGTTTGAGAGTGTGTGTTGAGAGTGTGTGTTTGAGAGTGTGTGTTTGAAAACATTTGTTTGAGAGCGTGTGTTTGAGAGCGTGTGTTTGAGAGTGTGTGTTTGAGAGTGTGTGTTTGAGAGTGTGTGTTTGAGAGAGTGTGTTTGAGAGCGTGTGTTTGAGAGTGCGTGTTTGAGAGCGCGTGTTTGAGAGTGTGTGTTGAGGGTGTGTGTTTGAGAGTGTTTGTTTGAGAGCGTGTGTTTGAGAGTGTGTGTTTGAGAGCATGTGTTTGAGAGCGTGTGTTTGAGAGCGTGTGTTTGAGAGCGTGTGTTTGAGAGCGTGTGTTTGAGAGTGTGTGTTGAGAGTGTGTGTTTGAGAGTGTGTGTTTGAAAACATGTGTTTGAGAGCGTGTGTTTGAGAGCGTGTGTTTGAGAGTGTGTGTTTGAGAGTGTGTGTTTGAGAGTGTGTGTTTGAGAGAGTGTGTTTGAGAGCGTGTGTTTGAGAGTGCGTGTTTGAGAGTGTGTGTTTGAGAGTGTGTGTTGAGGGTGTGTGTTTGAGAGTGTGTGTTTGAGAGTGTCTGTTTGAGAGCATGTGTTTGAGAGCGTGTGTTCAATAGCGTGTGTTTCAAAGTGTGTGTTTGAGAGCGTGTGTTTGAGAGCGTGTGTTTGAGAGCGTGTGTTTGAAAACTTGTGTTTCAGAGTGTGTGCTTGAGAGTGTATGTTTGAAAGCGTGTGTTTGAGAGTGTGTGTTTGAGAGCGTGTGTTTGAGAGTGTGCGTTTGAGAGTGTGTATTTGAGAGCGTGTGTTCAATAGCGTGTGTTTGAGAGCGTGTGTTCAATAGCGTGTGTTTGAGAGTGTGTGTTTGAGAGTGTGTGTTTGAGAGCGTGTGTTTGAGAGCGTGTGTTTGAATGCATGTGTTTGAGAGCGTGTGTTTGTGAGCGTGTGTTTGAGAGTGTGTGTTTGAGAGAGTGTGTTTGAGAGTGTGTGTTTGAGAGCGTGTGTTTGAAAGCGTGTCTTTGAGAGTGTGTGTTTGAGAGTGTGTGTTTGAGAGCGTGCGTTTGAGAGCGTGTGTTTGAGAGCGTGTGTTTGAGAACGTGTGTTTGAGAGCGTGTGTTTGAGAGTGTGTGTTTGAGAGCATGTTTTTAAGAGCGTCTGTTTGAGAGCGTGTGTTTGAGAGCCTGTGTTTGAGAGTGTGTGTTTGAGAGTGTGTGATTGAGAACGTGTGTATGAGAGCGTGTGTTTGTAAACGTGTGTTTGAGAGTGTGTGTTTGAGAATGTGTGTTTGAGAGAGTGTGTTTGAGAGCGTGTGTTTGAAAGTGTGTGTTTGAGAGTGTGTGTTTGAGAGCGTGTGTTTGAGAGCGTGTGTTTGAAAACATGTGTTTCAGAGTGTGTGCTTGAGAGTGTGTGTTTGAAAGCGTGTGTTTGAGAGTGTGTGTTTGAGAGCGTGTGTTTGAGAGTGTGTGTTTGAGAGAGAGTGTTTGAGAGTGTGTGTTTGAGAGCGTGTCTTTGAGAGCGTGCGTTTGAGAGCATGTGTTTGAGAGCGTGTTTGAAAACATGTGTTTGAGAGCGTGTGTTTGAGTGCTTTTGTTTGAGAGTGTTTAAGTGTTTGCGTGTGTGTGTTTGATTGTGTGTGTTTGACTATGTGTGTGTGTGTGTGTTTGAGAGTGTGTGTTTGAGAGCGTGTGTTTGAGAGCGTGTGTTTGAAAACATGTGTTTCAGAGTGTGTGCTTGAGAGTGTGTGTTTGAAAGCGTGTGTTTGAGAGTGTGTGTTTGAGAGCGTGTGTTTGAGAACGTGAGTTTCAGAGCGTGTGTTTGAGAGTGTGTGTTTGAGAGCATGTGTTTAAGAGCGTCTGTTTGAGAGCGTGTGTTTGAGAGCCTGTGTTTGAGAGTGTGTGTTTGAGAGTGTGTGTTTGAGAACGTGTGTATGAGAGCGTGTGTTTGTAAACGTGTGTTTGAGAGTGTGTGTTTGAGAATGTGTGTTTGAGAGAGTGTGTTTGAGAGCATGTGTTTGAGAGCGTGTGTTTGAGAGCGTGTATTTGAGAGCATGTGTTTGAGAGCGTGTGTTTGAGAGCATGTGTTTGGTAATGTGTGTTTGAGAGCGTGTGTTTGAGAGTGTGTGTTTGAGAGAGTGTGTTTGAGAGCGTATGTTTGAGAGTGTGTGTTTGAGAGCGTGTGTTTGAGAGTGTGTGTTGAGAGTGTGTGTTTGAGAGTGTGTGTTTGAAAACATTTGTTTGAGAGCGTGTGTTTGAGAGCGTGTGTTTGAGAGTGTGTGTTTGAGAGTGTGTGTTTGAGAGTGTGTGTTTGAGAGAGTGTGTTTGAGAGCGTGTGTTTGAGAGTGCGTGTTTGAGAGCGCGTGTTTGAGAGTGTGTGTTGAGGGTGTGTGTTTGAGAGTGTTTGTTTGAGAGCGTGTGTTTGAGAGTGTGTGTTTGAGAGCATGTGTTTGAGAGCGTGTATTTGAGAGCGTGTGTTTGAGAGCGTGTGTTTGAGAGCGTGTGTTTGAGAGTGTGTGTTGAGAGTGTGTGTTTGAGAGTGTGTGTTTGAAAACATGTGTTTGAGAGCGTGTGTTTGAGAGCGTGTGTTTGAGAGTGTGTGTTTGAGAGTGTGTGTTTGAGAGTGTGTGTTTGAGAGAGTGTGTTTGAGAGCGTGTGTTTGAGAGTGCGTGTTTGAGAGTGTGTGTTTGAGAGTGTGTGTTGAGGGTGTGTGTTTGAGAGTGTGTGTTTGAGAGTGTCTGTTTGAGAGCATGTGTTTGAGAGCGTGTGTTCAATAGCGTGTGTTTCAAAGTGTGTGTTTGAGAGCGTGTGTTTGAGAGCGTGTGTTTGAGAGCGTGTGTTTGAAAACTTGTGTTTCAGAGTGTGTGCTTGAGAGTGTATGTTTGAAAGCGTGTGTTTGAGAGTGTGTGTTTGAGAGCGTGTGTTTGAGAGTGTGCGTTTGAGAGTGTGTATTTGAGAGCGTGTGTTCAATAGCGTGTGTTTGAGAGCGTGTGTTCAATAGCGTGTGTTTGAGAGTGTGTGTTTGAGAGCGTGTGTTTGAGAGCGTGTGTTTGAGAGCGTGTGTTTGAAAACATGTGTTTCAGAGTGTGTGCTTGAGAGTGTATGTTTGAAAGCGTGTGTTTGAGAGTGTGTGTTTAAGAGCGTGTGTTTGAGAGCGTGTGTTTGAGAGCCTGTGTTTGAGAGTGTGTGTTTGAGAGTGTGTGTTTGAGAACGTGTGTATGAGAGTGTGTGTTTGTAAACGTGTGTTTGAGAGTGTGTGTTTGAGAATGTGTGTTTGAGAGAGTGTGTTTGAGAGCATGTGTTTGAGAGCGTGTGTTTGAGAGCGTGTATTTGAGAGCATGTGTTTGAGAGCGTGTGTTTGAAGCATGTGTTTGGTAATGTGTGTTTGAGAGCGTGTGTTTGAGAGTGTGTGTTTGAGAGAGTGTGTTTGAGAGCGTATGTTTGAGAGTGTGTGTTTGAGAGCGTGTGTTTGAGAGTGTGTGTTGAGAGTGTGTGTTTGAGAGTGTGTGTTTGAAAACATTTGTTTGAGAGCGTGTGTTTGAGAGCGTGTGTTTGAGAGTGTGTGTTTGAGAGTGTGTGTTTGAGAGTGTGTGTTTTAGAGAGTGTGTTTGAGAGCGTGTGTTTGAGAGTGCGTGTTTGAGAGCGCGTGTTTGAGAGTGTGTGTTGAGGGTGTGTGTTTGAGAGTGTTTGTTTGAGAGCGTGTGTTTGAGAGTATGTGTTTGAGAGCATGTGTTTGAGAGCGTGTGTTTGAGAGCGTGTGTTTGAGAGCGTGTGTTTGAGAGCGTGTGTTTGAGAGCGTGTGTTTGAGAGTGTGTGTTGAGAGTGTGTGTTTGAGAGTGTGTGTTTGAAAACATGTGTTTGAGAGCGTGTGTTTGAGAGCGTGTGTTTGAGAGTGTGTGTTTGAGAGTGTGTGTTTGAGAGTGTGTGTTTGAGAGAGTGTGTTTGAGAGCGTGTGTTTGAGAGTGCGTGTTTGAGAGTGTGTGTTTGAGAGTGTGTGTTGAGGGTGTGTGTTTGAGAGTGTGTGTTTGAGAGTGTCTGTTTGAGAGCATGTGTTTGAGAGCGTGTGTTCAATAGCGTGTGTTTGAGAGTGTGTGTTTGAGAGCGTGTGTTTGAGAGCGTGTGTTTGAGAGCGTGTGTTTGAAAACATGTGTTTCAGAGTGTGTGCTTGAGAGTGTATGTTTGAAAGCGTGTGTTTGAGAGTGTGTGTTTGAGAGCGTGTGTTTGAGAGTGTGCGTTTGAGAGTGTGTGTTTGAGAGCGTGTGTTCAATAGCGTGTGTTTGAGAGCGTGTGTTCAATAGCGTGTGTTTGAGAGTGTGTGTTTGAGAGCGTGTGTTTGAGAGCGTGTATTTGAGAGCGTGTGTTTGAAAACATGTGTTTCAGAGTGTGTGCTTGAGAGTGTATGTTTGAAAGCGTGTGTTTGAGAGTGTGTGTTTAAGAGCGTGTGTTTGAGAGCGTGCGTTTGAGAGCGTGTGTTTGAGAGTGTGTATTTGAGAGCATGTGTTTCAGAGCGTCTGTTTGAGAGCATGTGTTTGAGAGCGTGTGTTTGAGATTGTGTCTTTGAGGGTGTGTGTTTGAGAACGTGTGTATGAGAGCGTGTGTTTGAAAACGTGTGTTTGAGAGAGTGTGTTTGAGAGTGTATGTTTGAGAGTGTGTGTTTGAGAGTGTGTGTTTGAGAGAGTGTGTTTGAGAGTGTGTGTTTGAGAGCGTGTGTTTGAGAGCGTGTGTTTGAGAGTGTGTGTTTGAAAGCGTGTGTTTGAGAGTGTGTGTTTGAGAGTGTGTGTTTGAGAACGTGTGTATGAGAGCGTGTGTTTGTAAACGTGTGTTTGAGAGTGTGTGTTTGAGAGTGTGTTTGAGAGTGTGTGTTTGAGAATGTGTGTTTGAGAGAGTGTGTTTGAGAGCATGTGTTTGAGATCGTGTGTTTGAGAGCGTGTGTTTGAGAGTGTGTGTTTGAGAGCGTGTGTTTGAGAGCATGTGTTTGAGAGCGTGTGTTTGAGAGCGTGTGTATGAGAGCGTGTGTTTGGTAGTGTGTGTTTCGAGAGCATGTGTTTGAGAGCGTGTATTTGAGAGCATGTGTTTGAGAGCGTGTGTTTGAGAGCATGTGTTTGGTAATGTGTGTTTGAGAGCGTGTGTTTGAGAGTGTGTGTTTGAGAGAGTGTGTTTGAGAGCGTATGTTTGAGAGTGTGTGTTTGAGAGCGTGTGTTTGAGAGTGTGTGTTGAGAGTGTGTGTTTGAGAGTGTGTGTTTGAAAACATTTGTTTGAGAGCGTGTGTTTGAGAGCGTGTGTTTGAGAGTGTGTGTTTGAGAGTGTGTGTTTAAGAGTGTTTGTTTGAGAGCATGTGTTTGAGAGTGTGTGTTCAATAGCGTGTGCTTGAGAGTGTGTGTTTAAGAGCGTGTGTTTGAGAGCGTGTGTTTGAGAGCGTGTGTTTGAGAGCGTGTGTTTGAGAGTGTGTGTTTGAGAGTGTGTGTTTGAGAGTGTGTGTTTGAGAGTGTGTGTTTGAAAGCATGTGTTTGAGAGCGTGTGTTTGAGAGTGTAAGTTTGAGAGTGTGTGTTTGAGAGTGTGTGTTTGAGAGCGTGTGTTTGAGAGTGTGTGTTTGAGAGAGTGTGATTGAGAGTGTGTGTTTGAGAGCGTTTGTTTGAAAGCGTGTGTTTGAGAGTGTGTGTTTGAGAGTGTTTATTTCAGAGCGTGCGTTTGAGAGCGTGTGTTTGAGAGCGTGTGTTTGAGAGCGTGTGTTTGAGAGCGTGTGTTTGAGAGTGTGTGTTTGAGAGCGTGTGTTTAAAAGCGTCTGTTTGAGAGCGTGTGTTTGAGAGCGTGTGTTTGAGAGTGTGTGTTTGAGAGTGTGTGTTTGAGAACGTTTGTATGAGAAGGTGTATTTGAGAGTGTGTGTTTGAGAGTGTGTGTTTGAGAGTGTGTTTTTGAAAACATGTGTTTGAAAGCGTGTGTTTGAGAGTGTGTGTTTGAGAGTGTGTGTTTGAGAGTGTGTGTTTGAGAGTGTGTGTTTGAGAGAGTGTGTTTGAGAGCGTGTGTTTGAGAGTGCGTGTTTGAGAGTGTGTGTTTGAGAGTGTGTGTTGAGGGTGTGTGTTTGAGAGTGTGTGTTTGAGAGTGTCTGTTTGAGAGCATGTGTTTGAGAGCGTGTGTTCAATAGCGTGTGTTTCAAAGTGTGTGTTTGAGAGCGTGTGTTTGAGAGCGTGTGTTTGAGAGCGTGTGTTTGAAAACTTGTGTTTCAGAGTGTGTGCTTGAGAGTGTATGTTTGAAAGCGTGTGTTTGAGAGTGTGTGTTTGAGAGCGTGTGTTTGAGAGTGTGCGTTTGAGAGTGTGTATTTGAGAGCGTGTGTTCAATAGCGTGTGTTTGAGAGCGTGTGTTCAATAGCGTGTGTTTGAGAGTGTGTGTTTGAGAGCGTGTGTTTGAGAGCGTGTGTTTGAGAGCGTGTGTTTGAAAACATGTGTTTCAGAGTGTGTGCTTGAGAGTGTATGTTTGAAAGCGTGTGTTTGAGAGTGTGTGTTTAAGAGCGTGTGTTTGAGAGCGTGTGTTTGAGAGCCTGTGTTTGAGAGTGTGTGTTTGAGAGTGTGTGTTTGAGAACGTGTGTATGAGAGCGTGTGTTTGTAAACGTGTGTTTGAGAGTGTGTGTTTGAGAATGTGTGTTTGAGAGAGTGTGTTTGAGAGCATGTGTTTGAGAGTGTGTGTTTGAGAGCGTGTATTTGAGAGCATGTGTTTGAGAGCGTGTGTTTGAAGCATGTGTTTGGTAATGTGTGTTTGAGAGCGTGTGTTTGAGAGTGTGTGTTTGAGAGAGTGTGTTTGAGAGCGTATGTTTGAGAGTTTGTGTTTGAGAGCGTGTGTTTGAGAGTGTGTGTTGAGAGTGTGTGTTTGAGAGTGTGTGTTTGAAAACATTTGTTTGAGAGCGTGTGTTTGAGAGCGTGTGTTTGAGAGTGTGTGTTTGAGAGTGTGTGTTTGAGAGTGTGTGTTTGAGAGAGTGTGTTTGAGAGCGTGTGTTTGAGAGTGCGTGTTTGAGAGCGCGTGTTTGAGAGTGTGTGTTGAGGGTGTGTGTTTGAGAGTGTTTGTTTGAGAGCGTGTGTTTGAGAGTATGTGTTTGAGAGCATGTGTTTGAGAGCGTGTGTTTGAGAGCGTGTGTTTGAGAGCGTGTGTTTGAGAGCGTATGTTTGAGAGCGTGTGTTTGAGAGTGTGTGTTGAGAGTGTGTGTTTGAGAGTGTGTGCTTGAAAACATGTGTTTGAGAGCGTGTGTTTGAGAGCGTGTGTTTGAGAGTGTGTGTTTGAGAGTGTGTGTTTGAGAGTGTGTGTTTGAGAGAGTGTGTTTGAGAGCGTGTGTTTGAGAGTGCGTGTTTGAGAGTGTGTGTTTGAGAGTGTGTGTTGAGGGTGTGTGTTTGAGAGTGTGTGTTTGAGAGTGTCTGTTTGAGAGCATGTGTTTGAGAGCGTGTGTTCAATAGCGTGTGTTTGAGAGTGTGTGTTTGAGAGCGTGTGTTTGAGAGCGTGTGTTTGAGAGCGTGTGTTTGAAAACATGTGTTTCAGAGTGTGTGCTTGAGAGTGTATGTTTGAAAGCGTGTGTTTGAGAGTGTGTGTTTGAGAGCGTGTGTTTGAGAGTGTGCGTTTGAGAGTGTGTGTTTGAGAGCGTGTGTTCAATAGCGTGTGTTTGAGAGCGTGTGTTCAATAGCGTGTGTTTGAGAGTGTGTGTTTGAGAGCGTGTGTTTGAGAGCGTGTGTTTGAGAGCGTGTGTTTGAAAACATGTGTTTCAGAGTGTGTGCTTGAGAGTGTATGTTTGAAAGCGTGTGTTTGAGAGTGTGTGTTTAAGAGCGTGTGTTTGAGAGCGTGTGTTTGAGAGCGTGTGTTTGAGAGCGTGTATTTGAGAGCATGTGTTTCAGAGCGTCTGTTTGAGAGCATGTGTTTGAGAGCGTGTGTTTGAGATTGTGTCTTTGAGGGTGTGTGTTTGAGAACGTGTGTATGAGAGCGTGTGTTTGAAAACGTGTGTTTGAGAGAGTGTGTTTGAGAGTGTATGTTTGAGAGTGTGTGTTTGAGAGTGTGTGTTTGAGAGAGTGTGTTTGAGAGCGTGTGTTTGAGAGCGTGTGTTTGAGAGCGTGTGTTTGAGAGTGTGTGATTGAAAGCGTGTGTTTGAGAGTGTGTGTTTGAGAGTGTGTGTTTGAGAACGTGTGTATGAGAGCGTGTGTTTGTAAACGTGTGTTTGAGAGTGTGTGTTTGAGAGTGTGTTTGAGAGTGTGTGTTTGAGAATGTGTGTTTGAGAGAGTGTGTTTGAGAGCATGTGTTTGAGATCGTGTGTTTGAGAGCGTGTGTTTGAGAGTGTGTGTTTGAGAGCGTGTGTTTGAGAGCATGTGTTTGAGAGCGTGTGTTTGAGAGCGTGTGTATGAGAGCGTGTGTTTGGTAGTGTGTGTTTCGAGAGCATGTGTTTGAGAGCGTGTATTTGAGAGCATGTGTTTGAGAGCGTGTGTTTGAGAGCATGTGTTTGGTAATGTGTGTTTGAGAGCGTGTGTTTGAGAGTGTGTGTTTGAGAGAGTGTGTTTGAGAGCGTATGTTTGAGAGTGTGTGTTTGAGAGCGTGTGTTTGAGAGTGTGTGTTGAGAGTGTGTGTTTGATAATGTGTGTTTGAAAACATTTGTTTGAGAGCGTGTGTTTGAGAGCGTGTGTTTGAGAGTGTGTGTTTGAGAGCGCGTGTTTGAGAGTGTGTGTTGAGGGTGTGTGTTTGAGAGTGCGTGTTTGAGAGCGTGTGTTTGAGAGTGTGTGTTTGAGAGCATGTGTTTGAGAGCGTGTGTTCAATAGCGTATGTTTGAGAGTGTGTGTTTGAGAGCGTGTGTTTGAGAGTGTGTGTTGAGAGTGTGTGTTTGAGAGTGTGTGTTTGAAAACATTTGTTTCAGAGCGTGTGTTTGAGAGCGTGTGTTTGAGAGCATGTGTTTGAGAGCGTGTGTTCAATAGCGTGTATTTGAGAGTGTGTGTTTGAGAGCGTGTGTTTGAGAGCGTGTGTTTGAGAGCGTGTGTTTGAGAGCGTGTGTTTGAGAGTGTGTGTTTGAGAGTGTGTGTTTGAAAACATGTGTTTGAGAGTGTGTGTTTGAGAGCGTGTGTTTGAGAGTGTGTGTTTGAGAGTGTGTGTTTGAGAGTGTGTGTTTGAGAGAGTGTGTTTGAGAGCGTGTGTTTGAGAGTGCGTGTTTGAGAGTGTGTGTTTGAGAGTGTGTGTTGAGGGTGTGTGTTTGAGAGTGTGTGTTTGAGAGTGTCTGTTTGAGAGCATGTGTTTGAGAGCGTGTGTTCAATAGCGTGTGTTTGAGAGTGTGTGTTTGAGAGCGTGTGTTTGAGAGCGTGTGTTTGAGAGCGTGTGTTTGAAAACATGTGTTTCAGAGTGTGTGCTTGAGAGTGTATGTTTGAAAGCGTGTGTTTGAGAGTGTGTGTTTGAGAGCGTGTGTTTGAGAGTGTGCGTTTGAGAGTGTGCGTTTGAGAGCGTGTGTTTGAGGGCGTGTGTTTGAGAGTGTGTGTTTGAGAGCGTGTGTTTGAAAGCGTGTGTTTGAGAGTGTGTGTTTGAGAGTGTGTGTTTGAGAGCGTGCGTTTGAGAGCGTGTGTTTGAGAGCGTGTGTTTGAGATTGTGTCTTCGAGGGTGTGTGTTTGAGAACGTGTGTATGAGAGCGTGTGTTTGAAAACGTGTGTTTGAGAGAGTGTGTTTGAGAGTGTATGTTTGAGAGTGTGTGTTTGAGAGTGTTGTAGAGAGTAGAAATATATATATAGACTTAGGCATTAGGCACCTGCTGGATATTTAAAACTCACATAAGCTTAAATGGACACACACATAAAATGGCTGCCCAGGCATTATGGGAAATCAGGTAGTCAAACTGTGAACTGTTGAACGTTCACTGACCGAGCAATAACCCTGTGAGGCCCACTGTAGGAATGCCTGGGAAGACAGAGATAAGAAGGAAACCATCTCCTGTGAACAAGGCCATAAACCAATTAATTCCCCAGGAAGAAAGATAAGAGGGAAACCATTTGCTGTAAACAAGGCTATATACCAATTATTTCTCCCAGATGAAAGAACTAGGGAGAGAACCTATAAAGCCATCGATCAGCCCAAGCTGACAATAACCGAACATATGGTTCCCTGGATACTAGGAGAATTCTATTGGGTTAAAAGAACCTATATGTAATCTATAATCGTTGTGATTGGCTTGTGTCCAGCCGTGATGGGCTGTGTAACTGTAGTAAACTGTTTTGTAACTGTTGTGAAACATATAAAGGTACATGTAACTCTTTGTTCTGTGGAGAGAAACCTGGATACGGTCCTGTGTGTTTCCTCCCCGCTGAGCGTTATTAAATGCCGCCAGGCATTGGAACCGACTCTGAGTGTTGAGTGATTCTTCTAAGAAAACACTAACGCTAACAATGGCGTAGTCGACGGGATTTACCGGAGTCGCTGGACGCCCTTGGAAAAAACCCGGGTGAGTATAAAAAACAATTTTTAAGTATAAAGGGTGCGGAAGGTGGAAGCTGGTTGATCGACATGAGGAGACGGTCTAATATCTCAAACGCCTAGCCTGAGCCTGAATTAAGAGGACTTTTGTCCCACGTGACGGCCAGGAACCAAGTAGGCGTAGGGAACACACTTAGACCGTGGGATCGTGATACCGAGAGACATTTTCCGGACCCAGTAGTGTAATTTGAAATACCCCGGGGTAGAACCAAGCGGTGTACAGCGGCTAACGGAATCCAAACCTGTGAACAGGGTCGGACCAACGGGCTGAGCGGTGGTAGGTAGTCGTTAAGGATACGTAGAGCACTGCGGGAATTGCTTAAACGCATTTTTAAGAATTGTATAAGTTTGTGTAACAGCAGAACTTGTGACCTGACAGTAGCCAAGAGACAGTTTACTACAAGTCGCGCTAGAAAGAAAGCGGACCTCTGAGAGTAGATTCCTAACGGTACTAGTCCTACCCAGGAATGGCCATGAAAACAAGTAAACTCGAGTGGGGACCAGAAGGGTCGCTTACCCGCCACCTGGCGGAAAAACAAAAGAAGCTAATTGAAAAAATGATTAAAGCAGGGTGGAATCCTCAGGAACTAGTTATGTGAGGAATTATTTAGATAAAACTACGAATTCCCTGAAAGGTCATGGATCCAAAAATAGAGCCGGCCAAAACAAGAAGAGAGACTGTTGTAAATGTATGATCGTTGAGTGAGAAGTGTCTGTGTGATTTTTGACTGCAGAATGAATTTTTTATGTTTTCATGTTCCGAAAGCCTGGTTGGAAGAGGAATGCAAGTGTCTGTTTATTTTAGAAACAGAGTGAAAGTCTTTTTTTAACCCTTTGTAATGTTGTCCTGTATGTGGGAAGTTTTAAGAAATTTAAGTTCGAAACGCAGGTGTGGATTTATTCGGATGATAAGTTACGGAGCTAGGAAAATAAACAAATAAAGAATAGGTTTGTTGAGCAAAATATTTATTTGACATGCTCACTTACTTGCCGAAAGAAAACATGCAATGATTGATTGGGTTGAAAGACATAAATTTAGTCTCGGAATGAGATAAAGAATGCTTTAAAAAAAAAGAGCTTCTAAAAAAAAAAAGTTTTAAATAAAGATTGAAATTACAACGTTTGAATTGGGATTTTGAGATATTCAGAGAAGGCACAGGAAATACTGAGGTGGATTTAAAAAAAAAAAGAAAAAGATTAAATTAAATCTGATCAGGTCAAACCCCTGGGCAAGTGGCGAGCTGTCTGCGAAGGTGTAAAAGGAACTTTTGGAAAATGTTAAAAACAGCAAGCTTTAGTAACGACTTTGAAACTGGAGCATTTTGAGATAACGAAAGGCAGCACTCAAAAGCTGGACTCCATTCCAGTTATGGAGAAAAAGAAAAAGATAAAGACGCCACTTTGAAAGTAAACAAATGATTTTAAATTAACAACTTTATGGAGTTACGAACCCTCCGTGTAAAATACAAAACCTAATTTGAAGAAAGAAAAAAAAGATGTAACAGACTAAATGGAAAAAGACATAACTTACTAAATACTAGTTGATGTTTGCTGTGAAAAAGATATTGGTTTAATTAGAAGAGAAAAAAAATTGGAATAAGTAAAAAAACACTCTACATGGATTCGAATTTTCAATTCTGAAAAAGTTTCAATGCAGTTTGAAAAGATTTCCAAAATGTCCCGAACAGTCTAAACAAGCAGGAGGGTTTTGAAGATAACGAGGAGAAAGAGAGAAATAAAAAAAAAACAGAATTGAATTTCAGTAAACAAAATTGCTATTGTATGTGTGGTCTTGTTTTAAAACAATTTTTTAAAAAAATTCTTTGGCAAGTACTTGAATTAGAAGTTAAGAAAACATTGGAGTTTACTCTAATGATTTATGCTGTTTAACGGATTCCTAATTTCGAAGCCAGTTTTGAAGGCACAAAGACTTTTTTTTTCAGATGATTACGTGAAGTCACGTAATGACATCAGGTCTTCTTACAAACCTGGAAAGGAGTTAACCCTTTCCATTGACAGCCGTTTTATACTGAACATTATTAATTTGGATTTCTTAATAGGAAAAAAAAGACTCACCTAACAGAGGAAACAAAAAATAAAAACAGAACTAGCTTATGTAATAATACTTGCCTGATACAATAAAGAAATAGATACTCAATAAAACAAATTGAAGAGTTAAAAGCTAAGATAAACAGGCTGGAAGAGATAACGGGTCTAGACGGATAGTGCAGTGCGCAGCCATAGCACCATCACCTCTGGCAATAGAGCCAATGTACCCCACGGTGGGTAGGTGTAGTCCACAAACCCAACCTAACGGTAAAGCAGACAGCGATGTTTGGAGGAATAGCTTTGGCCTTGGTCATAATAGGAGTTTGGGTAATATTTAAGTGGGTAAAGACACGGGCGCACGCCCTACAGATTCAGCTCGAAATGGTTCGATTATAACCTTGTCCTTCTGATTTTGCAGGGTGACAGGGACACTCGTAGAGCAAAAAAACTTAACCCCTGGTGACGACCAGGCCGTCTGTTTAAAATTACAGATAATACTTACCGGAATGGGAATACGAAAGGCGCTACTCGTAATATGGATAGCCCTGCGACATGCACGTACCCTGGGCAACACCGACGGACAGCAGAGCACGCTGGAAATAAACAACTATATGAACTATGGAGTCTTGTTTAATTTAACGGACGGAATGTGCATCCCAGCAGCCAAGGACTGGAGCAAGGACAGGACTTATTTTAATAAGAATCCTAATAAGAATAAGAATATGTGTACAGTGCTCCACGGGTATAAGGAGCAGATGCATTAAACGGAGGGATGTCAAAGGGCCTGATGAATGTACTTTCGGCATAATTTGCGCGCCTCCGGGACAATCCCAGCAATCAGTCATCCGCAAGAAGGGAATGGGGCTGTGTGGGTATTACGAGGAGGCGGGGGCGGCTGCAATATAATTGTATGTATGTTTCTCACCCCCTCCGACACCGCGCCCCATAAGAATCATTACATTGCCCGAAGAACTGCCTTGTCCCATAACTACTAAGGGACCAGAAAATGGGATTGCAATGTACAACGAAGGGGAATTATTGTATGATAATGTTAAACATGAAATTGTGCCTGTTCTGATCAATATTTCAGGCATCCAGATGCCGGAATATTGTACCGAACAGTCAAGGAAGATGTACAATGTATTAAGTAAAGTCGTAATGCAGCAGGCTGCCGATGCCATGGGTGCCAGTAAGTTCCGGGGACAGGGGTTAGCACCCAGGGTGAAGAGGGAAATAGTAAATGATGTTGCTACCGTTTTCAATACAGGAACCTCCGTAGTGAACTCGATAGACATACAAGGGCTAAATGAGAGGGTAGAACAGCTTAAAGGGGTGATGAAGGGGTTATTGGAGAGGGTGGAGCAAAACCAGGAAGACCAGGCCAACCTAGGAAAGGAGGGTGCCGAAATCCAGTTGGATGGCATCTCAGTCCTGGAAGCTCACGCCAAAACCATCAATCACCTCATTGATAGAGAACAAGAAGATACAATAAAGCAAAGACAGGGGCAACTCTGTCATGCTTATGGTCTGTGGATGGTGGGACAGATCCGCCACAATCTCGACCAGATCCAACGCGGGGAAGTACCCGATTGGATAGACAGTTCACATTTAGCTCAGTTGGCGAACCAAAGGGGGACACTGGATAATTGTACTCTGAAGGACTGACCCGAGTATACCCCGCAATTCCAGATTGCCAGATGGGTAGGACTACCGGGATAGGGATAGTCCTGTTGATCCCCATAGCAACGCCGGACTCAGGGCCGTTCCCCTTATACCAACTAGAGAATATCGGAGTAATACGGGAAAATGTCTCCATACGCTACTACCTAACCACCACCTCTGCCGTTCGTCGAAACAACATACTTACTGGGATTTCCCTAGCAGATTGCAAGCAAAGGGGGGAAATCACAGTATGCCCTCACCCGGTGGGCCGAGGGGAACTAGACGAGTGCGGGTTTAACCGAACCAACGGGTGTGTACTAGAAATAGTGCCCGCACACATGCACTTCGCGAGGGCAGGCTACGGAGGGAGGGGAAGATACTGCGTCTCTACCACAGAGCGTTCATACCAGTATAATGACCTGCAGTGCCCTATACCGCAGCCAAACTTTTGCTTTACACCACTACGACCTGTCGCGATCGGGCAAGCACATATCACCCAGGTTAGGCGCCGGAAGTCCGAAGTTATAGAAGTAACTGATCAGCTCCATGATCATTTGCAGGATTATGATGAGCCAGAGCAGGTCCCTATCCCACATCTAACCGAGGTATTACGGGAGTTAAGGCTCAGAGTGGGGCAATCCGTAAAACTCTATCACCAGCTACAAACTAAAATCAAAGAACTGGAAGAAGATACCGAGGTAGACTTACAAAGTCAGAGTTGGTGGAGAAAGGTCTGGGACTGGGGAATAAATGTGAACATCCACCCATGGATCCGAATTATTTCACACACACTGGTCGGAATACAATTAATCTTAGCAATAACATGGGGCGTGATGGCCTGCCAGGTATGCAGGTGCCACAAACGGCGGAAACGGACGAATCACCGTTCCCTGGATATTAAACAAGTCTGTTTGATAAGGGGACGGGAGGAGCTAGCCTTTGTTAATTCGATTTAAGCAACCGGAACTCCTGAAACCGCGTGACTGGCCAGCACGTTGAGGCAAGGAGTACCGTGCCGTGCACAAATATCAGATAAAGGCAGTATTTCGGTTAAAAGGGGACTAGGACTAGTCCCTTTGCCGAAAGGGGGAATTGTTGTAGAGAGTAGAAATATATATATAGACTTAGGCATTAGGCACCTGCTGGATATTTAAAACTCACATAAGCTTAAATGGACACACACATAAAATGGCTGCCCAGGCATTATGGGAAATCAGGTAGTCAAACTGTGAACTGTTGAACGTTCACTGACCGAGCAATAACCCTGTGAGGCCCACTGTAGGAATGCCTGGGAAGACAGAGATAAGAAGGAAACCATCTCCTGTGAACAAGGCCATAAACCAATTAATTCCCCAGGAAGAAAGATAAGAGGGAAACCATTTGCTGTAAACAAGGCTATATACCAATTATTTCTCCCAGATGAAAGAACTAGGGAGAGAACCTATAAAGCCATCGATCAGCCCAAGCTGACAATAACCGAACATATGGTTCCCTGGATACTAGGAGAATTCTATTGGGTTAAAAGAACCTATATGTAATCTATAATCGTTGTGATTGGCTTGTGTCCAGCCGTGATGGGCTGTGTAACTGTAGTAAACTGTTTTGTAACTGTTGTGAAACATATAAAGGTACATGTAACTCTTTGTTCTGTGGAGAGAAACCTGGATACGGTACTGTGTGTTTCCTCCCCGCTGAGCGTTATTAAATGCCGCCAGGCATTGGAACCGACTCTGAGTGTTGAGTGATTCTTCTAAGAAAACACTAACGCTAACAAGAGTTTGTGTTTGACAGAGTGTGTTTGAGAGCGTGTGTTTGAGAGCGTGTGTTTGAGAGCGTGTGTTTGAGAGTGCGTGTTTGAAAGCGTGTGTTTGAGAGCGTGTGTTTGAGAGTGTGTGTTTGAGAGCGTGCGTTTGAGAGTGTGTGTTTGAGAGTGTGTGTTTGAGAGCGTGTGTTTGAGGGTGTGTGTTTGAGTGTGTGTGTTTGAGAGCGTGTGTTTGAAAGCGTGTGTTTGAGAGTGTGTGTTTGAGAGTGTGTGTTTGAGAGCGTGCGTTTGAGAGCGTGTGTTTGAGAGCGTGTGTTTGAGAGCATGTGTTTCAGAGCGTCTGTTTGAGAGCGTGTGTTTGAGAGCGTGTGTTTGAGATTGTGTCTTTGAGGGTGTGTGTTTGAGAACGTGTGTATGAGAGCGTGTATTTGAAAACGTGTGTTTGAGAGAGTGTGTTTGAGAGTGTATGTTTGAGAGTGTGTGTTTGAGAGTGTGTGTTTGAGAGAGTGTGTTTGAGAGCGTGTGTTTGAGAGCGTGTGTTTGAGAGCGTGTGTTTGAGAGTGTGTGTTTGAGAACGTGTGTTTGAGTGCGTGTGTTTGAGAGCGTGTGTTTGTGAGCGTGTGTATGAGAGCGTGTGTTTGGTAGTGTGTGTTTCGAGAGCGTATGTTTGAGAGCGTGTGTTTGAGAGCGTGTGTTTGGTAATGTGTGTTTGAGAGCGTGTGTTTGAGAGTGTGTGTTTGAGAGAGTGTGTTTGAGAGAGTGTGTTTGAGAGCGTGTGGTTGAGAGTGTGTGTATGAGAGCGTGTGTTTGAGAGTGTGTGATGAGAGTGTGTGTTTGAGAGTGTGTGTTTGAAAACATGTGTTTGAGAGCGTGTGTTTGAGAGTGTCTGTTTGAGAGCGTGTGTTTGAGAGTGCGTGTTTGAGAGTGTGTGTTTGAGAGTGTGTGTTGAGGGTGTGTGTTTGAGAGTGTGTGTTTGAGAGTGTCTGTTTGAGCGCATGTGTTTGAGAGCGTGTGTTCAATAGCGTGTGTTTGAGAGTGTGTGTTTGAGAGCGTGTGTTTGAGAGCGTGTGTTTGAGAGCATGTGTTTGAAAACATGTGTTTCAGAGTGTGTGCTTGAGAGTGTATGTTTGAAAGTGTTTGTTTGAGAGTGTGTTTTTGAGAGCGTGTGTTTGAGAGTGTGTGTTTGAGAGAGAGTGTTTGAGAGTGTGTGTTTGAGAGCGTGTCTTTGAGAGCGTGCGTTTGAGAGCATGTGTTTGAGAGCGTGTTTGAAAACATGTGTTTGAGAGCGTGTGTTTGAGTGCTTTTGTTTGAGAGTGTTTAAGTGTTTGCATGTGTGTGTTTGATTGTGTGTGTTTGACTATGTGTGTGTGTGTGTGTGTGTGTGTTTGAGTAACTGTGTGAAAGTGTGTGAGAGTTTGTTTGTGTGTGCTTGAGTGCCTGTGTTTGAGAGTGTGTGTGTGTTTGAGAGTGAATGTTTGAGAGTGTGTGTGAGTGTTTGAGTGCCTGTGTTTGAGAGTGTTGAGTGTTTGTGTGTGTGTGTTTGAGTGCCTGTGTTTGAGACTGTGTGAATGTGAGTGTGTGTGTTTGAGAGTGAGTGTGTGTGTTTGAGAGTTTGTGTGAGTGTTTGAGAGTGTGTGTTTGAGAGCGTGTGTTTGAGAGCGTGTGTTTGAAAGCATGTGTTTGAGAGCGTGTGTTTGAGAGCGAGTGTTTGAGAGTGTGTGTTTGAGAGAGTGTGTTTGAGCGTGTGTGTTTGAGAGCGTGTGTTTGAAAGCGTGTGTTTGAGAGTGTGTGTTTGAGAGTGTGTGTTTGAGACCGTGCGTTTGAGAGCGTGTGTTTGAGAGTGTGTGTTTGAGAGCATGTGTTTAAGAGCGTCTGTTTGAGAGCGTGTGTTTGAGAGCCTGTGTTTGAGAGTGTGTGTTTGAGAGTGTGTGTTTGATAACGTGTGTATGAGAGCGTGTGTTTGTAAACGTGTGTTTGAAAGTGTGTGTTTGAGAGTGTGTGTTTGAGAGTGTGTGTTTGAGAATGTGTGTTTGAGAGAGTGTGTTTGAGAGCATGTGTTTGAGAGCATGTGTTTGAGAGCATGTGTTTGAGAGCGTGTGTTTGAGAGCGTGTGTATGAGAGCGTGTGTTTGGTAGTGTGTGTTTCGAGAGCATGTGTTTGAGAGCGTGTATTTCAGAGCATGTGTTTGGGAGCGTGTGTTTGAGAGCATGTGTTTGGTAATGTGTGTTTGAGAGCGTGTGTTTGAGAGTGTGTGTTTGAGAGTGTGTGTTTGAGAGCGTATGTTTGAGAGTGTGTGTTTGAGAGCGTGTGTTTGAGAGTGTGTGTTGAGAGTGTGTGTTTGAGAGTGTGTGTTTGAAAACATTTGTTTGAGAGCGTGTGTTTGAGAGCGTGTGTTGAGAGTGTGTGTTTGAGAGCATGTGTTTGAGAGCGTGTGTTCAATAGCATGTGTTTGAGAGTGTGTGTGTGTGAGAGCGTGTGTTTGAGAGCGGGTGTTTGAGAGCGTGTGTTTGAGAGCGTGTGTTTGAGAGTGTGTGTTGAGAGTGTGTGTTTGAGAGTGTGTGTTTGAAAACATGTGTTTGAGAGCGTGTGTTTGAGAGCATGTGTTTGAGAGTGTGTGTTTGAGAGTGTGTGTTTGAGAGTGTGTGTTTGAGAGAGTGTGTTTGAGAGCGTGTGTTTGAGAGTGCGTGTTTGAGAGTGTGTGTTTGAGAGTGTGTGTTGAGGGTGTGTGTTTGAGAGTGTGTGTTTGAGAGTGTCTGTTTGAGAGCATGTGTTTGAGAGCGTGTATTCAATAGCGTGTGTTTGAGAGTGTGTGTTTGAGAGCGTGTGTTTGAGAGCGTGTGTTTCAGAGCGTGTGTTTGAGAGCGTGTGTTTGAGAGCGTGTGTTTGAAAACATGTGTTTCAGAGTGTGTGCTTGAGAGTGTATGTTTGAAAGCGTGTGTTTGAGAGTGTGTGTTTGAGAGCGTGTGTTTTAGAGTGTGTGTTTGAGAGAGAGTGTTTGAGAGTGTGTGTTTGAGAGCGTGTGTTTGAGAGCGTGCGTTTGAGAGCATGTGTTTGAGAGCGTGTTTGAAAACATGTGTTTGAGAGTGTGTGTTTGAGTGCTTTTGTTTGAGAGTGTTTAAGTGTTTGCGTGTGTGTGTTTGATTGTGTGTGTTTGACTATGTGTGTGTGTGTGTGTGTATGTTTGAGTACCTGTGTGTGAAAGTGTGTGAGAGTTTGTTTATGCGTGCTTGAGTGCCTGTGTTTGAGAGTGTGTGTGTGTTTGAGAGTGAATGTTTGAGAGTGTGTGTGAGTGTTTGAGTGCCTGTGTTTGAGAGTGTTGAGTGTTTTGTGTGTGTGTTTGAGTGCCTGTGTTTGAGACTGTGTGAATGTGAGTGTGTGTGTTTGAGAGTGAGTGTGTGTGTTTGAGAGTTTGTGTGAGTGTTTGAGTGTGTGTGTATGAGTGTGTGTGTTTGAGAGTGTGTGTTTAAGAGTGAGTGTGTGTGTTTGAGAGTGAATATTTGAGATGAGTATGAGTATTTGAGTGCGTGTGTTTGAGAATGAGTGTGTGTATTTGAGAGTGAATGTTTGAGAGTCAGTGTGAGAGTTTGAGTGCGTGTGTTTGAGAGCGTGCGTTTGAGAGGGTGTGTTTGAGAGCGTGTGTTTGAAAACATGTGTTTGAGAGCGTGTGTTTGACAGCATGTGTTTGAGAGTGTGTGTTTGAAAGCGTGTGTCTGAGAGTGTGTGTTTGAACACGTGTGTTTGAGAGTGTGTGTTTGAGAGTGTCTTTTTGAGAGTGTGTGTTAGAGAGCATGTGTTTGAGAGTGTGTGTTTGAGAGTGTGTGTTTGAGAGCGTGTGTTTCAGAGTGTGTGTTGAGAGTGTGTGTTTGAGAGTGTATGTTTGAAAACATTTGTTTGAGAGCATGTGTTTGAGAGCGTGTGTTTGAGATTGTGTGTTTGAGAGAGTGTGTTTGAGAGCGTGTGTTTGACAGTGCATGTTTGCGAGCGCGTGTTTGAGAGTGTGTGTTGAGGGTGTGTGTTTGAGAGTGTTTGTTTGAGAGCGTGTGTTTGAGAGTGTGTGTTTGAGAGCATGTGTTTGAGAGCGTGTGTTCAATAGCATGTGTTTGAGAGTGTGTGTTTGAGATCGTGTGTTTGAGAGCGTGTGTTTGAGAGCGTGTGTTTGAGAGCGTGTGTTTGAGAGTGTGTGTTGAGAGTGTGTGTTTGAGAGTGTGTGTTTGAAAACATGTGTTTGAGAGCATGTGTTTGAGAGCGTGTGTTTGAGAGTGCGTGTTTGAGAGTGTGTGTTTGAGAGTGTGTGTTTGAGAGTGCGTGTTTGAGAGTGTGTGTTTGAGAGTGTGTGTTGAGGGTGTGTGTTTGAGAGTGTGTGTTTGAGAGTGTCTGTTTGAGAGCATGTGTTTGAGAGCGTGTATTCAATAGCGTGTGTTTGAGAGTGTGTGGTTGAGAGCGTGTGTTTGAGAGCGTGTGTTTGAGAGCGTGTGTTTGAAAACATGTGTTTCAGAGTGTGTGCTTGAGAGTGTATGTTTGAAAGCGTGTGTTTGAGAGTGTGTGTTTGAGAGCATGTGTTTGAGAGTGTGTGTTTGAGAGAGAGTGTTTGAGAGTGTGTGTTTGAGAGCATGTGTTTGAGAGTGTGTTTGAAAACATGTGTTTGAGAGCGTGTGTTTGAGTGCTTTTGTTTGAGAGTGTTTAAGTGTTTGCGTGTGTGTGTTTGATTGTGTGTGTTTGACTATGTGTGTGTGTGTGTGTGTATGTTTGAGTACCTGTGTGTGAAAGTGTGTGAGAGTTTGTTTATGTGTGCTTGAGTGCCTGTGTTTGAGAGTGTGTGTGTGTTTGAGAGTGAATGTTTGAGAGTGTGTGTGAGTGTTTGAGTGCCTGTGTTTGAGATTGTTGAGTGTTTGTGTTTGTGCGTTTGAGTGCCTGTGTTTGAGACTGTGTGAATGTGAGTGTGTGTATTTGAGAGTGAGTGTGTGTGTTTGAGAGTTTGTGTGAGTGTTTGAGTGTGTGTGTATGAGTGTGTGTGTTTGAGAGTGTGTGTTTAAGAGCGTGTGTTTGAGAGTGTGTGTTTGAGAGTGAATATTTGAGATGAGTGTGAGTATTTGAGTGCATGTGTTTGAGAATGAGTGTGTGTAATTGAGAGTGAATGTTTGAGAGTCAGTGTGAGAGTTTGAGGGCATGAGTTTGAGAGCGTGTGTTTGAGAGCGTGTGTTTGAGAGCGTGTGTTTGAGAGTGTGTGTTTGAGGGTGTGTGTTTGAGAGCGTGTGTTTGAGAGCGTGTTTTTGAAAGCATGTATTTGAGAGCGTGTGTTTGAGAGCGTGTGTTTGAGAGTGTGTGTTTGAGAGAGTGTGTTTGAGAGTGTGTGTTTGAGAGCGTGTGTTTGAAAGTGTGTGTTTGAGAGTGTGTGTTTGAGAGTGTGTGTTTGAGAGCGTGCGTTTGAGAGCGTGTGTTTGAGAGCATGTGTTTGAGAACGTGTGTTTGAGAGCGTGTGTTTGAGAGTGTGTGTTTGAGAGCATGTGTTTAAGAGCGTCTGTTTGAGAGCGTGTGTTTGAGAGCCTGTGTTTGAGAGTGTGTGTTGGAGAGTGTGTGTTTGAGAACGTGTGTATGAGAGCGTGTGTTTGTAAACTTGTGTTTGAGAGTGTGTGTTTGAGAGTGTGTGTTTAAGAGTGAGTGTGTGTGTTTGAGAGTGAATATTTGAGATGAGTGTGAGTATTTGAGTGCGTGTGTTTGAGAATGAGTGTGTGTATTTGAGAGTGAATGTTTGAGAGTCAGTGTGAGAGTTTGAGTGCATGATTTTGAGAGCGTGTGTTTGAGAGCGTGTGTTTGAGAGTGTGTGTTTGAGAGTGTGTGTTTGAGAGTGTGTGTTTGAGAGCGTGTGTTTGAGAGCGTGTGTTTGAAAGCAAGTATTTGAGAGCGTGTGTTTGAGAGCGTGTGTTTGAGAGTGTGTGTTTGAGAGGGTGTGTTTGAGAGTGTGTGTTTGAGAGCGTGTGTTTGAAAGTGTGTGTTTGAGAGTGTGTGTTTGAGAGTGTGCGTTTGAGAGCGTGCGTATGAGAGCGTGCGTTTGAGAGCGTGTGTTTGAGAACGTGTGTTTGAGAGCGTGTGTTTGAGAGCGTGTGTTTGAGAGCGTGTGTTTGAGAGTTTGTGTTTGAGAGCATGTGTTTGAGAGCATGTGTTTGAGAGTGTGTGTTTGAGAGCGTGTGTTTGAAAGTGTGTGTTTGAGAGTGTGTGTTTGAGAGTGTTTGTTTGAGAGTGAGTCTGTGTGTTTGAGAGTGAATATTTGAGATGAGTGTGAGTATTTGAGTGCGTGTGTTTGAGAATGAGTGTGTGTATTTGAGAGTGAATGTTTGAGAGTCAGTGTGAGAGTTTGAGTGCATGAGTTTGAGAGCGTGTGTTTGAGAGCGTGTGTTTGAGAGTGTGTGTTTGAGAGTGTGTGTTTGAGAGTGTGTGTTTGAGAGCGTGTGTTTGAGAGCGTGTGTTTGAAAGCATGTATTTGAGAGCGTGTGTTTGAGAGCGTGTGTTTGAGAGTGTGTGTTTGAGAGAGTGTGTTTGAGAGTGTGTGTTTGAGAGCGTGTGTTTGAAAGTGTGTGTTTGAGAGTGTGTGTTTGAGAGTGTGTGTTTGAGAGCGTGCGTTTGAGAGCGTGTGTTTGAGAGCGTGTGTTTGAGAACGTGTGTTTGAGAGCGTGTGTTTGAGAGTGTGTGTTTGAGAGCATGTGTTTAAGAGCGTCTGTTTGAGAGCATGTGTTTGAGAGCCTGTGTTTGAGAGTGTGTGTTAGAGAGTGTGTGTTTGAGAACGTGTGTATGAGAGCGTGTGTTTGTAAACGTGTGTTTGAGAGTGTGTGTTTGAGAGTGTGTGTTTGAGAGTGTGTGTTTGAGAATGTGTGTTTGAGAGAGTGTGTTTGAGAGCATGTGTTTGAGAGCGTGTGTTTGAGAGCGTGTGTTTGAGAGTGTGTGTTTGAGAGCATGTGTTTGAGAGCATGTGTTTGAGAGCGTGTGTTTGAGAGCGTGTGTATGAGAGCGTGTGTTTGGTAGTGTGTGTTTCGAGAGCATGTGTTTGAGAGCGTGTATTTGAGAGCATGTGTTTGAGAGCGTGTGTTTGAGAGCATGTGTTTGGTAATGTGTGTTTGAGAGCATGTGTTTGAGAGTGTGTGTTTGGGAGAGTGTGTTTGAGAGCGTATGTTTGAGAGTGTGTGTTTGAGAGCGTGTGTTTGAGAGTGTGTGTTGAGAATGTGTGTTTGAGAGTGTGTGTTTGAAAACATTTGTTTGAGAGCATGTGTTTGAGAGCATGTGTTTGAGAGTGTGTGTTTGAGAGTGTGTGTTTGAGAGTGTTTGTTTGAGAGAGTGTGTTTGAGAGCGTGTGTTTGAGAGTGCGTGTTTGAGAGCGCGTGTTTGAGAGTGTGTGTTGAGGGTGTGTGTTTGAGAGTGCTTGTTTGAGAGCGTGTGTTTCAGAGTGTGTGTTTGAGAGCATGTGTTTGAGAGCGTGTGTTCAATAGCGTGTGTTTGAGAGTGTGTGTTTGAGAGCGTGTGTTTGAGAGCGTGTGTTTGAGAGCGTGTGTTTGAGAGCGTGTGTTTGAAAACATGTGTTTCAGAGTGTGTGCTTTAGAGTGTATGTTTGAAAGCGTGTGTTTGAGAGTGTGTGTTTGAGAGCGTGTGTTTGAGAGTGTATGTTTGAGTGTGTGTGTTTGAGAGTGTGTGTTTGAGAGCGTGTGTTTGAGAGCGTGTGTTTGAGGGCGTGTGTTTAAAAACGTGTGTTTGAGAGGGTGTGTTTGAGACTGTGTGAATGTGAGTGTGTGTGTTTTTGAGAGCGAGTGTGTGTGTTTGAGAGTTTGTGTGAGTGTTTGAGTGTGTCTGTATGAGTGTGTGTGTTTGAGAGTGTGTTTTTCAGAGTGAGTGTGTGTGTGTTTGAGAGTGAATGTTTGAGAGTGAGTGTGAGTGTTTGAGTGCATGTGTTTGAGAGCGTGTGTTTGAGAGCGTGTGTTTGACAGCATGTGTTTGAGAGTGTGTGTTTGAGAGTGTGTGTTTGGCAGTGTGTGTTTGAGAGATTGTGTTTGAGAGCATGTGTTTATTTGAGAGCATGTGTTTGAGAGCATGTGTTTGACATCATGTGTTTGAAAGTGTGCGTTTGAGAGTGTGTTTGACAGCATGTGTTTGAGAGTGTGTTTGAGAGCGTGTGTCTGAGAGTGTGTGTTTGAGAGCGTGTGTTTGAAAACGTGTGTTTGAGAGTGTGTGTTTGAGAGTGTGTGTTTGAGAGCGTGTGTTTGAGAGCGTGTGTTTGAAAGCATGTGTTTGAGAGCGTGTGTTTGAGAGCGTGTGTTTCAGAGTGTGTGCTTGAGAGTGTATGTTTGAAAGCGTGTGTTTGAGAGTGTGTGTTTGAGAGCGTGTGTTTAAGAGTGTGTGTTTGAGAGAGAGTGTTTGAGAGTGTGTGTTTGAGAGCGTGTCTTTGAGAGCGTGCGTTTGAGAGCATGTGTTTGAGAGCGTGTTTGAAAACATGTGTTTGAGAGCGTGTGTTTGAGTGCTTTTGTTTGAGAGTGTTTAAGTGTTTGCGTGTGTGTGTTTGATTGTGTGTGTTTGACTATGTGTGTGTGTGTGTGTGTATGTTTGAGTACCTGTGTGTGAAAGTGTGTGAGAGTTTGTTTATGCGTGCTTGAGTGCCTGTGTTTGAGAGTGTGTGTGTGTTTGAGAGTGAATGTTTGAGAGTGTGTGTGAGTGTTTGAGTGCCTGTGTTTGAGAGTGTTGAGTGTTTGTGTGTGTGTGTTTGAGTGCCTGTGTTTGAGACTGTGTGAATGTGAGTGTGTGTGTTTGAGAGTGAGTGTGTGTGTTTGAGAGTTTGTGTGAGTGTTTGAGTGTGTGTGTATGAGTGTGTGTGTTTGAGAGTGTGTGTTTAAGAGCGTGTGTTTGAGAGTGTGTGTTTGAGAGTGAATATTTGAGATGAGTGTGAGTATTTGAGTGCATGTGTTTGAGAATGAGTGTGTGTAATTGAGAGTGAATGTTTGAGAGTCAGTGTGAGAGTTTGAGGGCATGAGTTTGAGAGCGTGTGTTTGAGAGCGTGTGTTTGAGAGCGTGTGTTTGAGAGTGTGTGTTTGAGGGTGTGTGTTTGAGAGCGTGTGTTTGAGAGCGTGTTTTTGAAAGCATGTATTTGAGAGCGTGTGTTTGAGAGCGTGTGTTTGAGAGTGTGTGTTTGAGAGAGTGTGTTTGAGAGTGTGTGTTTGAGAGCGTGTGTTTGAAAGCGTGTGTTTGAGAGTGTGTGTTTGAGAGCGTGTGTTTGAGAGCGTGTGTTTGAGAGCGTGTGTTTGAGAGCGTGTGTTTGAAAACATGTGTTTCAGAGTGTGTGCTTTAGAGTGTATGTTTGAAAGCGTGTGTTTGAGAGTGTGTGTTTGAGAGCGTGTGTTTGAGAGTGTATGTTTGAGTGTGTGTGTTTGAGAGTGTGTGTTTGAGAGCGTGTGTTTGAGAGCGTGTGTTTGAGGGCGTGTGTTTAAAAACGTGTGTTTGAGAGGGTGTGTTTGAGACTGTGTGAATGTGAGTGTGTGTGTTTGAGAGCGAGTGTGTGTGTTTGAGAGTTTGTGTGAGTGTTTGAGTGTGTCTGTATGAGTGTGTGTGTTTGAGAGTGTGTTTTTCAGAGTGAGTGTGTGTGTGTTTGAGAGTGAATGTTTGAGAGTGAGTGTGAGTGTTTGAGTGCATGTGTTTGAGAGCGTGTGTTTGAGAGCGTGTGTTTGACAGCATGTGTTTGAGAGTGTGTGTTTGAGAGTGTGTGTTTGGCAGTGTGTGTTTGAGAGATTGTGTTTGAGAGCATGTGTTTATTTGAGAGCATGTGTTTGAGAGCATGTGTTTGACATCATGTGTTTGAAAGTGTGCGTTTGAAAGTGTGTTTGACAGCATGTGTTTGAGAGTGTGTTTGAGAGCGTGTGTCTGAGAGTGTGTGTTTGAGAGCGTGTGTTTGAAAACGTGTGTTTGAGAGTGTGTGTTTGAGAGTGTGTGTTTGAGAGCGTGTGTTTGAGAGCGTGTGTTTGAAAGCATGTGTTTGAGAGCGTGTGTTTGAGAGCGTGTGTTTCAGAGTGTGTGCTTGAGAGTGTATGTTTGAAAGCGTGTGTTTGAGAGTGTGTGTTTGAGAGCGTGTGTTTAAGAGTGTGTGTTTGAGAGAGAGTGTTTGAGAGTGTGTGTTTGAGAGCGTGTCTTTGAGAGCGTGCGTTTGAGAGCATGTGTTTGAGAGCGTGTTTGAAAACATGTGTTTGAGAGCGTGTGTTTGAGTGCTTTTGTTTGAGAGTGTTTAAGTGTTTGCGTGTGTGTGTTTGATTGTGTGTGTTTGACTATGTGTGTGTGTGTGTGTGTATGTTTGAGTACCTGTGTGTGAAAGTGTGTGAGAGTTTGTTTATGCGTGCTTGAGTGCCTGTGTTTGAGATTGTGTGTGTGTTTGAGAGTGAATGTTTGAGAGTGTGTGTGAGTGTTTGAGTGCCTGTGTTTGAGAGTGTTGAGTGTTTGTGTGTGTGTGTTTGAGTGCCTGTGTTTGAGACTGTGCGAATGTGAGTGTGTGTGTTTGAGAGTGAGTGTGTGTGTTTGAGAGTTTGTGTGAGTGTTTGAGTGTGTGTGTATGAGTGTGTGTGTTTGAGAGTGTGTGTTTAAGAGTGAGTGTGTGTGTTTGAGACTGAATATTTGAGATGAGTATGAGTATTTGAGTGCGTGTGTTTGAGAATGAGTGTGTGTATTTGAGAGTGAATGTTTGAGAGTCAGTGTGAGAGTTTGAGTGCGTGTGTTTGAGAGCGTGCGTTTGAGAGGGTGTGTTTGAGAGCGTGTGTTTGAAAACATGTGTTTGAGAGCGTGTGTTTGACAGCATGTGTTTGAGAGTGTGTGTTTGAAAGCGTGTGTCTGAGAGTGTGTGTTTGAACACGTGTGTTTGAGAGTGTGTGTTTGAGAGTGTCTTTTTGAGAGTGTGTGTTAGAGAGCATGTGTTTGAGAGTGTGTGTTTGAGAGTGTGTGTTTGAGAGCGTGTGTTTGAGAGTGTGTGTTGAGAGTGTGTGTTTGAGAGTGTATGTTTGAAAACATTTGTTTGAGAGCATGTGTTTGAGAGCGTGTGTTTGAGATTGTGTGTTTGAGAGAGTGTGTTTGAGAGCGTGTGTTTGACAGTGCATGTTTGCGAGCGCGTGTTTGGGAGTGTGTGTTGAGGGTGTGTGTTTGAGAGTGTTTGTTTGAGAGCGTGTGTTTGAGAGTGTGTGTTTGAGAGCATGTGTTTGAGAGCGTGTGTTCAATAGCATGTGTTTGAGAGTGTGTGTTTGAGATCGTGTGTTTGAGAGCGTGTGTTTGAGAGCGTGTGTTTGAGAGCGTGTGTTTGAGAGTGTGTGTTGAGAGTGTGTGTTTGAGAGTGTGTGTTTGAAAACATGTGTTTGAGAGCATGTGTTTGAGAGCGTGTGTTTGAGAGTGTGTGTTTGAGAGTGTGTGTTTGAGAGTGTGTGTTTGAGAGAGTGTGTTTGAGAGTGCGTGTTTGAGAGTGTGTGTTTGAGAGTGTGTGTTGAGGGTGTGTGTTTGAGAGTGTGTGTTTGAGAGTGTCTGTTTGAGAGCATGTGTTTGAGAGCGTGTATTCAATAGCGTGTGTTTGAGAGTGTGTGGTTGAGAGCGTGTGCTTGAGAGCGTGTGTTTGAGAGCGTGTGTTTGAAAACATGTGTTTCAGAGTGTGTGCTTGAGAGTGTATGTTTGAAAGCGTGTGTTTGAGAGTGTGTGTTTGAGAGCATGTGTTTGAGAGTGTGTGTTTGAGAGAGAGTGTTTGAGAGTGTGTGTTTGAGAGCATGTGTTTGAGAGTGTGTTTGAAAACATGTGTATGAGAGCGTGTGTTTGAGTGCTTTTGTTTGAGAGTGTTTAAGTGTATGCGTGTGTGTGTTTGATTGTGTGTGTTTGACTATGTGTGTGTGTGTGTGTGTATGTTTGAGTACCTGTGTGTGAAAGTGTGTGAGAGTTTGTTTATGTGTGCTTGAGTGCCTGTGTTTGAGAGTGTGTGTGTGTTTGAGAGTGAATGTTTGAGAGTGTGTGTGAGTGTTTGAGTGCCTGTGTTTGAGATTGTTGAGTGTTTGTGTTTGTGTGTTTGAGTGCCTGTGTTTGAGACTGTGTGAATGTGAGTGTGTGTATTTGAGAGTGAGTGTGTGTGTTTGAGAGTTTGTGTGAGTGTTTGAGTGTGTGTGTATGAGTGTGTGTGTTTGAGAGTGTGTGTTTAAGAGCGTGTGTTTGAGAGTGTGTGTTTGAGAGTGAATATTTGAGATGAGTGTGAGTATTTGAGTGCATGTGTTTGAGAATGAGTGTGTGTAATTGAGAGTGAATGTTTGAGAGTCAGTGTGAGAGTTTGAGGGCATGAGTTTGAGAGCGTGTGTTTGAGAGCGTGTGTTTGAGAGCATGTGTTTGAGAGTGTGTGTTTGAGGGTGTGTGTTTGAGAGCGTGTGTTTGAGAGCGTGTTTTTGAAAGCATGTATTTGAGAGCGTGTGTTTGAGAGCATGTGTTTGAGAGTGTGTGTTTGAGAGAGTGTGTTTGAGAGTGTGTGTTTGAGAGCGTGTGTTTGAAAGTGTGTGTTTGAGAGTTTGTGTTTGAGAGTGTGTGTTTGAGAGCGTGCGTTTGAGAGCGTGTGATTGAGAGCATGTGTTTGAGAACGTGTGTTTGAGAGCGTGTGTTTGAGAGTGTGTGTTTGAGAGCATGTGTTTAAGAGCGTCTGTTTGAGAGCGTGTGTTTGAGAGCCTGTGTTTGAGAGTGTGTGTTGGAGAGTGTGTGTTTGAGAACGTGTGTATGAGAGCGTGTGTTTGTAAACTTGTGTTTGAGAGTGTGTGTTTGAGAGTGTGTGTTTAAGAGTGAGTGTGTGTGTTTGAGAGTGAATATTTGAGATGAGTGTGAGTATTTGAGTGCGTGTGTTTGAGAATGAGTGTGTGTATTTGAGAGTGAATGTTTGAGAGTCAGTGTGAGAGTTTGAGTGCATGATTTTGAGAGCGTGTGTTTGAGAGCGTGTGTTTGAGAGTGTGTGTTTGAGAGTGTGTGTTTGAGAGTGTGTGTTTGAGAGCGTGTGTTTGAGAGCGTGTGTTTGAAAGCAAGTATTTGAGAGCGTGTGTTTGAGAGCGTGTGTTTGAGAGTGTGTGTTTGAGAGGGTGTGTTTGAGAGTGTGTGTTTGAGAGCGTGTGTTTGAAAGTGTGTGTTTGAGAGCGTGCGTTTGAGAGCGTGCGTTTGAGAGCGTGCGTTTGAGAGCGTGCGTTTGAGAGCGTGTGTTTGAGAACGTGTGTTTGAGAGCGTGTGTTTGAGAGCGTGTGTTTGAGAGCGTGTGTTTGAGAGTGTGTGTTTGAGAGCATGTGTTTGAGAGCATGTGTTTGAGAGTGTGTGTTTGAGAGCGTGTGTTTGAAAGTGTGTGTTTGAGAGTGTGTGTTTGAGAGTGTTTGTTTGAGAGTGAGTCTGTGTGTTTGAGAGTGAATATTTGAGATGAGTGTGAGTATTTGAGTGCGTGTGTTTGAGAATGAGTGTGTGTATTTGAGAGTGAATGTTTGAGAGTCAGTGTGAGAGTTTGAGTGCATGAGTTTGAGAGCGTGTGTTTGAGAGCGTGTGTTTGAGAGTGTGTGTTTGAGAGTGTGTGTTTGAGAGTGTGTGTTTGAGAGCGTGTGTTTGAGAGCGTGTGTTTGAAAGCATGTATTTGAGAGCGTGTGTTTGAGAGCGTGTGTTTGAGAGTGTGTGTTTGAGAGAGTGTGTTTGAGAGTGTGTGTTTGAGAGCGTGTGTTTGAAAGTGTGTGTTTGAGAGTGTGTGTTTGAGAGTGTGCGTTTGAGAGCGTGCGTTTGAGAGCGTGTGTTTGAGAGCGTGTGTTTGAGAACGTGTGTTTGAGAGCGTGTGTTTGAGAGTGTGTGTTTGAGAGCATGTGTTTAAGAGCGTCTGTTTGAGAGCATGTGTTTGAGAGCCTGTGTTTGAGAGTGTGTGTTAGAGAGTGTGTGTTTGAGAACGTGTGTATGAGAGCGTGTGTTTGTAAACGTGTGTTTGAGAGTGTGTGTTTGAGAGTGTGTGTTTGAGAGTGTGTGTTTGAGAATGTGTGTTTGAGAGAGTGTGTTTGAGAGCATGTGTTTGAGAACGTGTGTTTGAGAGCGTGTGTTTGAGAGTGTGTGTTTGAGAGCATGTGTTTGAGAGCATGTGTTTGAGAGCGTGTGTTTGAGAGCGTGTGTATGAGAGCATGTGTTTGGTAGTGTGTGTTTCGAGAGCATGTGTTTGAGAGCGTGTATTTGAGAGCATGTGTTTGAGAGCGTGTGTTTGAGAGCATGTGTTTGGTAATGTGTGTTTGAGAGCATGTGTTTGAGAGTGTGTGTTTGGGAGAGTGTGTTTGAGAGCGTATGTTTGAGAGTGTGTGTTTGAGAGCGTGTGTTTGAGAGTGTGTGTTGAGAATGTGTGTTTGAGAGTGTGTGTTTGAAAACATTTGTTTGAGAGCATGTGTTTGAGAGCATGTGTTTGAGAGTGTGTGTTTGAGAGTGTGTGTTTGAGAGTGTTTGTTTGAGAGAGTGTGTTTGAGAGCGTGTGTTTGAGAGTGCGTGTTTGAGAGCGCGTGTTTGAGAGTGTGTGTTGAGGGTGTGTGTTTGAGAGTGCTTGTTTGAGAGCGTGTGTTTCAGAGTGTGTGTTTGAGAGCATGTGTTTGAGAGCGTGTGTTCAATAGCGTGTGTTTGAGAGTGTGTGTTTGAGAGCGTGTGTTTGAGAGCGTGTGTTTGAGAGTGTGTGTTTGAGAGCGTGTGTTTGAAAACATGTGTTTCAGAGTGTGTGCTTTAGAGTGTATGTTTGAAAGCGTGTGTTTGAGAGCGTGTGTTTGAGAGCGTGTGTTTGAGAGTGTGTGTTTGAGAGCATGTGTTTGAGAGTGTGTGTTTGAGAGCGTGTGTTGAGAGTGTGTGTTTGAGAGTGTGTGTTTGAAAACATTTGTTTGAGAGTGTGTGTTTGACAGCATGTGTTTGAGAGTGTGTGTTTGAGAGCATGTTTTTGAGAGTGTGTGTTTGAGAGAGTGTGTTTGAGAGCATGTGTTTGAGAGTGCGTGTTTGAGACCGTGTGTTTGAGAGTGTGTGTTTGAGAGAGTGTGTTTGAGAGTGTGTGTTTGAGAGCGTGTGTTTGAGAGAGTGTGTTTGAGAGCGTGTGTTTGAGAGCGTGTGTTTGAGAACGTGTGTTTGAGAGTGTGTGTTGAGAGTGTGTGTTTGAGAGTGTGTGTTTGAAAACATGCGTTTGAGAGCGTGTGTTTGAGAGCATGTGTTTGAGAGTGTGTGTTTGAGAGCGTGTGTTTCAGAGTGTGTGCTTGAGAGTGTATGTTTGAAAGCGTGTGTTTGAGAGTGTTTGTTTGAGAGCGTGTGTTTGAGAGTGTGTGTTTGAGAGCGTGTGTTTGAGAGCGTGTGTTTAATAGCGTGTGTTTGAGAGTGTGTGTTTGAGAGCGTGCGTTTGAGAGCGTGTGTTTGAGAGCATGTGTTTGAGAGCGTGTGCTTGAGAGTGTGTGTTTGAGAGCATGTGTTTAAGAGCATCTGTTTGAGAGTGTGTGTTGAGAGTGTGTGTTTGAGAGTGTGTGTTTGAAAACATTTGTTTGAGAACGTGTGTTTGAGAGCGTGTGTTTGAGAGTGTGTGTTTGAGAGTGTGTGTTTGAGAGTGTGTGTTTGAGAGCGTGTGTTTGAGAGCGTGTGTTTGAGAGTGCGTGTTTGAGAGCGCGTGTTTGAGAGTGTATGTTTGAAAGTGTGTGTTTGAGAGTGTGTGTTTGAGAGCGTGTGTTTGAGAGTGTGTGTTTGAGAGTGTGTGTTTGAGAGTGTGTGTTTGAGAGCGTGTGTTTGAGAGCGTGTGTTTGAGGGCGTGTGTTTGAGAGCGTGTGTTTGAGAGCGTGTGTTTGAGAGCGTGTGTTTGAAAACATGTGTTTCAGAGTGTGTGCTTGAGAGTGTATGTTTGAAAATGTGTGTTTGAGAGTGTGTGTTTGAGAGTGTGTGTTTGAGAGTGTGTGTTTGAGAGTGTGTGTTTGAGAGCGTGTGTTTGCGAGCGTGTGTTTGAGGGCGTGTGTTTGAAAATGTGTGTTTGAGAGCGTGTGTTTGAGACTGTGTGAATTTGAGTGTGTGTGTTTGAGAGTGAGTGTGTGTGTTTGAGAGTTTGTGTGAGTGTTTGAGTGTGTCTGTATGAGTGTGTGTGTTTGAGAGTGTGTTTTTAAGAGTGAGTGTGTGATTTTGAGAGTGAATGTTTGAGATGAGTGTGAGTGTTTGAGTGCCTGTGTTTGAGAATGAGTGTGTGTATTTGAGAGTGAATGTTTGAGAGTGATTGTGAGTGTTTGAGTGCGTGTGTTTGAGAGCGTGTGTTTGAGAGCGTGTGTTTGACAGCATGTGTTTGAGAGTGTGTGTTTGAGAGTGTGTGTTTGGCAGAGTGTGTTTGACAGCGTGTGTTTGAGAGCGTGTGTTTGAGAGTGTGTGTTTGAGAGCATGTGTTTAAGAGCGTCTGTTTGAGAGTGTGTGTGTGTGTGTGTGTTTGAGTGCCTGTGTGTGAAAGTGTGTGAGAGTTTGTTTGTGTGTGCTTGAGTGCCTGTGTTTGAGAGTGTGTGTGTGTTTGAGAGTGAATGTTTGAGAGTGTGTGTGAGTGTTTGAGACTGTGTGAATGTGAGTGTGTGTGTTTGAGAGTGTGTGTTTAAGAGTGAGTGTGTGTGTTTGAAAATGAATATTTGAGATGAGTGTGAGTATTTGAGTGCATGTGTTTGAGAATGAGTGTGTGTATTTGAGAGTGAATCTTTGAGAGTCAGTGTGAGAGTTTGAGTGCATGTGTTTGAGAGTGTGTGTTTGAGAGTGTGTGTTTGAGAGTGTGTGTTTGAGAGAGTGTGTTTTAGAGCGTGTGTTTGAGAGTGCGTTTGACAGCGTCTGTTTGAGAGTGTGTGTTGAGGGTGTGTGTTTGAGAGTGTGTGTTTGAGAGTGTTTGTTTGAGAGCGTGTGTTTGAGAGTGTGTGTTTGAGAGCATGTGTTTGAGAGCATGTGTTCAATAGCGTGTGTTTGAGAGTGTGTGTTTGAGAGCGTGTGTTTGAGAGCGTGTGTTTGAGAGCGTGTGTTTGAGAGCCTGTGTTTGAGAGCGTGTGTTTGAGAGCGTGTGTATGAAAACATATGTTTCAGAGTGTGTGCTTGAGGGGGTATGTTTGAAAGCGTGTGTTTGAGAGTGTGTGTTTGAGAGCGTGTGTTTGAGAGTGTGTGTTTGAGAGTGTGTGTTTGAGAGCGTGTGTTTAATAGCGTGTGTTTGAGAGTGTGTGTTTGAGAGCGTGCGTTTGAGAGCGTGTGTTTGAGAGCGTGTGTTTGAGAGCGTGTGTTTGAGACCGTGTGTTTGAGAGTGTGTGTTGAGAGTGTGTGTTTGAGAGTGTTTGTTTGAGAGCGTGTGTTTGAGAGTGTGTGCTTGAGTGCCTGTGTTTGAGAGTGTGTGTGTGTTTGAGAGTGAATGTTTGAGAATGTGTGTGAGTGTTTGAGTGCCTGTGTTTGAGATTGTTGAGTGTTTGTGTGTGTGTGTGTTTGAGTGCCTGTGTTTGAGACTGTGTGAATGTGAGTGTGTGTATTTGAGAGTGAGTGTGTGTGTTTGAGAGTTTGTGTGAGTGTTTGAGTGTGTGTGTATGAGTGTGTGTGTTTGAGAGTGTGTGTTTAAGAGTGAGTGTGTGTGTTTGAGAGTGAATATTTGAGATGAGTGTGAGTATTTGAGTGCGTGTGTTTGAGAATGAGTGTGTGTATTTGAGAGTGAATGTTTGAGAGTCAGTGTGAGAGTTTGAGTGCATGAGTTTGAGAGCGTGTGTTTGAGAGCGTGTGTTTGAGAGCGTGTGTTTGAAAACATGTGTTTCAGAGTGTGTGCTTGAGAGTGTATGTTTGAAAGCGTGTGTTTGAGAGTGTGTGTTTGAGAGCATGTGTTTGAGAGTGTGTGTTTGAGAGAGAGTGTTTGAGAGTGTGTGTTTGAGAGCATGTGTTTGAGAGTGTGTTTGAAAACATGTGTTTGAGAGCGTGTGTTTGAGTGCTTTTGTTTGAGAGTGTTTAAGTGTTTGCGTGTGTGTGTTTGATTGTGTGTGTTTGACTATGTGTGTGTGTGTGTGTGTATGTTTGAGTACCTGTGTGTGAAAGTGTGTGAGAGTTTGTTTATGTGTGCTTGAGTGCCTGTGTTTGAGAGTGTGTGTGTGTTTGAGAGTGAATGTTTGAGAGTGTGTGTGAGTGTTTGAGTGCCTGTGTTTGAGATTGTTGAGTGTTTGTGTTTGTGCGTTTGAGTGCCTGTGTTTGAGACTGTGTGAATGTGAGTGTGTGTATTTGAGAGTGAGTGTGTGTGTTTGAGAGTTTGTGTGAGTGTTTGAGTGTGTGTGTATGAGTGTGTGTGTTTGAGAGTGTGTGTTTAAGAGCGTGTGTTTGAGAGTGTGTGTTTGAGAGTGAATATTTGAGATGAGTGTGAGTATTTGAGTGCATGTGTTTGAGAATGAGTGTGTGTAATTGAGAGTGAATGTTTGAGAGTCAGTGTGAGAGTTTGAGGGCATGAGTTTGAGAGCGTGTGTTTGAGAGCGTGTGTTTGAGAGCGTGTGTTTGAGAGTGTGTGTTTGAGGGTGTGTGTTTGAGAGCGTGTGTTTGAGAGCGTGTTTTTGAAAGCATGTATTTGAGAGCGTGTGTTTGAGAGCGTGTGTTTGAGAGTGTGTGTTTGAGAGAGTGTGTTTGAGAGTGTGTGTTTGAAAGCGTGTGTTTGAGAGTGTGTGTTTGAGAGCGTGTGTTTAAGAGTGTGTGTTTGAGAGAGAGTGTTTGAGAGTGTGTGTTTGAGAGCGTGTCTTTGAGAGCGTGCGTTTGAGAGCATGTGTTTGAGAGCGTGTTTGAAAACATGTGTTTGAGAGCGTGTGTTTGAGTGCTTTTGTTTGAGAGTGTTTAAGTGTTTGCGTGTGTGTGTTTGATTGTGTGTGTTTGACTATGTGTGTGTGTGTGTGTGTATGTTTGAGTACCTGTGTGTGAAAGTGTGTGAGAGTTTGTTTATGCGTGCTTGAGTGCCTGTGTTTGAGAGTGTGTGTGTGTTTGAGAGTGAATGTTTGAGAGTGTGTGTGAGTGTTTGAGTGCCTGTGTTTGAGAGTGTTGAGTGTTTGTGTGTGTGTGTTTGAGTGCCTGTGTTTGAGACTGTGTGAATGTGAGTGTGTGTGTTTGAGAGTGAGTGTGTGTGTTTGAGAGTTTGTGTGAGTGTTTGAGTGTGTGTGTATGAGTGTGTGTGTTTGAGAGTGTGTGTTTAAGAGCGTGTGTTTGAGAGTGTGTGTTTGAGAGTGAATATTTGAGATGAGTGTGAGTATTTGAGTGCATGTGTTTGAGAATGAGTGTGTGTAATTGAGAGTGAATGTTTGAGAGTCAGTGTGAGAGTTTGAGGGCATGAGTTTGAGAGCGTGTGTTTGAGAGCGTGTGTTTGAGAGCGTGTGTTTGAGAGTGTGTGTTTGAGGGTGTGTGTTTGAGAGCGTGTGTTTGAGAGCGTGTTTTTGAAAGCATGTATTTGAGAGCGTGTGTTTGAGAGCGTGTGTTTGAGAGTGTGTGTTTGAGAGAGTGTGTTTGAGAGTGTGTGTTTGAGAGCGTGTGTTTGAAAGCGTGTGTTTGAGAGTGTGTGTTTGAGAGCGTGTGTTTGAGAGCGTGTGTTTGAGAGCGTGTGTTTGAGAGCGTGTGTTTGAAAACATGTGTTTCAGAGTGTGTGCTTTAGAGTGTATGTTTGAAAGCGTGTGTTTGAGAGTGTGTGTTTGAGAGCGTGTGTTTGAGAGTGTATGTTTGAGTGTGTGTGTTTGAGAGTGTGTGTTTGAGAGCGTGTGTTTGAGAGCGTGTGTTTGAGGGCGTGTGTTTAAAAACGTGTGTTTGAGAGGGTGTGTTTGAGACTGTGTGAATGTGAGTGTGTGTGTTTGAGAGCGAGTGTGTGTGTTTGAGAGTTTGTGTGAGTGTTTGAGTGTGTCTGTATGAGTGTGTGTGTTTGAGAGTGTGTTTTTCAGAGTGAGTGTGTGTGTGTTTGAGAGTGAATGTTTGAGAGTGAGTGTGAGTGTTTGAGTGCATGTGTTTGAGAGCGTGTGTTTGAGAGCGTGTGTTTGACAGCATGTGTTTGAGAGTGTGTGTTTGAGAGTGTGTGTTTGGCAGTGTGTGTTTGAGAGATTGTGTTTGAGAGCATGTGTTTATTTGAGAGCATGTGTTTGAGAGCATGTGTTTGACATCATGTGTTTGAAAGTGTGCGTTTGAAAGTGTGTTTGACAGCATGTGTTTGAGAGTGTGTTTGAGAGCGTGTGTCTGAGAGTGTGTGTTTGAGAGCGTGTGTTTGAAAACGTGTGTTTGAGAGTGTGTGTTTGAGAGTGTGTGTTTGAGAGCGTGTGTTTGAGAGCGTGTGTTTGAAAGCATGTGTTTGAGAGCGTGTGTTTGAGAGCGTGTGTTTCAGAGTGTGTGCTTGAGAGTGTATGTTTGAAAGCGTGTGTTTGAGAGTGTGTGTTTGAGAGCGTGTGTTTAAGAGTGTGTGTTTGAGAGAGAGTGTTTGAGAGTGTGTGTTTGAGAGCGTGTCTTTGAGAGCGTGCGTTTGAGAGCATGTGTTTGAGAGCGTGTTTGAAAACATGTGTTTGAGAGCGTGTGTTTGAGTGCTTTTGTTTGAGAGTGTTTAAGTGTTTGCGTGTGTGTGTTTGATTGTGTGTGTTTGACTATGTGTGTGTGTGTGTGTGTATGTTTGAGTACCTGTGTGTGAAAGTGTGTGAGAGTTTGTTTATGCGTGCTTGAGTGCCTGTGTTTGAGATTGTGTGTGTGTTTGAGAGTGAATGTTTGAGAGTGTGTGTGAGTGTTTGAGTGCCTGTGTTTGAGAGTGTTGAGTGTTTGTGTGTGTGTGTTTGAGTGCCTGTGTTTGAGACTGTGCGAATGTGAGTGTGTGTGTTTGAGAGTGAGTGTGTGTGTTTGAGAGTTTGTGTGAGTGTTTGAGTGTGTGTGTATGAGTGTGTGTGTTTGAGAGTGTGTGTTTAAGAGTGAGTGTGTGTGTTTGAGACTGAATATTTGAGATGAGTATGAGTATTTGAGTGCGTGTGTTTGAGAATGAGTGTGTGTATTTGAGAGTGAATGTTTGAGAGTCAGTGTGAGAGTTTGAGTGCGTGTGTTTGAGAGCGTGCGTTTGAGAGGGTGTGTTTGAGAGCGTGTGTTTGAAAACATGTGTTTGAGAGCGTGTGTTTGACAGCATGTGTTTGAGAGTGTGTGTTTGAAAGCGTGTGTCTGAGAGTGTGTGTTTGAACACGTGTGTTTGAGAGTGTGTGTTTGAGAGTGTCTTTTTGAGAGTGTGTGTTAGAGAGCATGTGTTTGAGAGTGTGTGTTTGAGAGTGTGTGTTTGAGAGCGTGTGTTTGAGAGTGTGTGTTGAGAGTGTGTGTTTGAGAGTGTATGTTTGAAAACATTTGTTTGAGAGCATGTGTTTGAGAGCGTGTGTTTGAGATTGTGTGTTTGAGAGAGTGTGTTTGAGAGCGTGTGTTTGACAGTGCATGTTTGCGAGCGCGTGTTTGGGAGTGTGTGTTGAGGGTGTGTGTTTGAGAGTGTTTGTTTGAGAGCGTGTGTTTGAGAGTGTGTGTTTGAGAGCATGTGTTTGAGAGCGTGTGTTCAATAGCATGTGTTTGAGAGTGTGTGTTTGAGATCGTGTGTTTGAGAGCGTGTGTTTGAGAGCGTGTGTTTGAGAGCGTGTGTTTGAGAGTGTGTGTTGAGAGTGTGTGTTTGAGAGTGTGTGTTTGAAAACATGTGTTTGAGAGCATGTGTTTGAGAGCGTGTGTTTGAGAGTGTGTGTTTGAGAGTGTGTGTTTGAGAGTGTGTGTTTGAGAGAGTGTGTTTGAGAGTGCGTGTTTGAGAGTGTGTGTTTGAGAGTGTGTGTTGAGGGTGTGTGTTTGAGAGTGTGTGTTTGAGAGTGTCTGTTTGAGAGCATGTGTTTGAGAGCGTGTATTCAATAGCGTGTGTTTGAGAGTGTGTGGTTGAGAGCGTGTGTTTGAGAGCGTGTGTTTGAGAGCGTGTGTTTGAAAACATGTGTTTCAGAGTGTGTGCTTGAGAGTGTATGTTTGAAAGCGTGTGTTTGAGAGTGTGTGTTTGAGAGCATGTGTTTGAGAGTGTGTGTTTGAGAGAGAGTGTTTGAGAGTGTGTGTTTGAGAGCATGTGTTTGAGAGTGTGTTTGAAAACATGTGTATGAGAGCGTGTGTTTGAGTGCTTTTGTTTGAGAGTGTTTAAGTGTATGCGTGTGTGTGTTTGATTGTGTGTGTTTGACTATGTGTGTGTGTGTGTGTGTATGTTTGAGTACCTGTGTGTGAAAGTGTGTGAGAGTTTGTTTATGTGTGCTTGAGTGCCTGTGTTTGAGAGTGTGTGTGTGTTTGAGAGTGAATGTTTGAGAGTGTGTGTGAGTGTTTGAGTGCCTGTGTTTGAGATTGTTGAGTGTTTGTGTTTGTGTGTTTGAGTGCCTGTGTTTGAGACTGTGTGAATGTGAGTGTGTGTATTTGAGAGTGAGTGTGTGTGTTTGAGAGTTTGTGTGAGTGTTTGAGTGTGTGTGTATGAGTGTGTGTGTTTGAGAGTGTGTGTTTAAGAGCGTGTGTTTGAGAGTGTGTGTTTGAGAGTGAATATTTGAGATGAGTGTGAGTATTTGAGTGCATGTGTTTGAGAATGAGTGTGTGTAATTGAGAGTGAATGTTTGAGAGTCAGTGTGAGAGTTTGAGGGCATGAGTTTGAGAGCGTGTGTTTGAGAGCGTGTGTTTGAGAGCATGTGTTTGAGAGTGTGTGTTTGAGGGTGTGTGTTTGAGAGCGTGTGTTTGAGAGCGTGTTTTTGAAAGCATGTATTTGAGAGCGTGTGTTTGAGAGCATGTGTTTGAGAGTGTGTGTTTGAGAGAGTGTGTTTGAGAGTGTGTGTTTGAGAGCGTGTGTTTGAAAGTGTGTGTTTGAGAGTTTGTGTTTGAGAGTGTGTGTTTGAGAGCGTGCGTTTGAGAGCGTGTGATTGAGAGCATGTGTTTGAGAACGTGTGTTTGAGAGCGTGTGTTTGAGAGTGTGTGTTTGAGAGCATGTGTTTAAGAGCGTCTGTTTGAGAGCGTGTGTTTGAGAGCCTGTGTTTGAGAGTGTGTGTTGGAGAGTGTGTGTTTGAGAACGTGTGTATGAGAGCGTGTGTTTGTAAACTTGTGTTTGAGAGTGTGTGTTTGAGAGTGTGTGTTTAAGAGTGAGTGTGTGTGTTTGAGAGTGAATATTTGAGATGAGTGTGAGTATTTGAGTGCGTGTGTTTGAGAATGAGTGTGTGTATTTGAGAGTGAATGTTTGAGAGTCAGTGTGAGAGTTTGAGTGCATGATTTTGAGAGCGTGTGTTTGAGAGCGTGTGTTTGAGAGTGTGTGTTTGAGAGTGTGTGTTTGAGAGTGTGTGTTTGAGAGCGTGTGTTTGAGAGCGTGTGTTTGAAAGCAAGTATTTGAGAGCGTGTGTTTGAGAGCGTGTGTTTGAGAGTGTGTGTTTGAGAGGGTGTGTTTGAGAGTGTGTGTTTGAGAGCGTGTGTTTGAAAGTGTGTGTTTGAGAGCGTGCGTTTGAGAGCGTGCGTTTGAGAGCGTGCGTTTGAGAGCGTGCGTTTGAGAGCGTGTGTTTGAGAACGTGTGTTTGAGAGCGTGTGTTTGAGAGCGTGTGTTTGAGAGCGTGTGTTTGAGAGTGTGTGTTTGAGAGCATGTGTTTGAGAGCATGTGTTTGAGAGTGTGTGTTTGAGAGCGTGTGTTTGAAAGTGTGTGTTTGAGAGTGTGTGTTTGAGAGTGTTTGTTTGAGAGTGAGTCTGTGTGTTTGAGAGTGAATATTTGAGATGAGTGTGAGTATTTGAGTGCGTGTGTTTGAGAATGAGTGTGTGTATTTGAGAGTGAATGTTTGAGAGTCAGTGTGAGAGTTTGAGTGCATGAGTTTGAGAGCGTGTGTTTGAGAGCGTGTGTTTGAGAGTGTGTGTTTGAGAGTGTGTGTTTGAGAGTGTGTGTTTGAGAGCGTGTGTTTGAGAGCGTGTGTTTGAAAGCATGTATTTGAGAGCGTGTGTTTGAGAGCGTGTGTTTGAGAGTGTGTGTTTGAGAGAGTGTGTTTGAGAGTGTGTGTTTGAGAGCGTGTGTTTGAAAGTGTGTGTTTGAGAGTGTGTGTTTGAGAGTGTGCGTTTGAGAGCGTGCGTTTGAGAGCGTGTGTTTGAGAGCGTGTGTTTGAGAACGTGTGTTTGAGAGCGTGTGTTTGAGAGTGTGTGTTTGAGAGCATGTGTTTAAGAGCGTCTGTTTGAGAGCATGTGTTTGAGAGCCTGTGTTTGAGAGTGTGTGTTAGAGAGTGTGTGTTTGAGAACGTGTGTATGAGAGCGTGTGTTTGTAAACGTGTGTTTGAGAGTGTGTGTTTGAGAGTGTGTGTTTGAGAGTGTGTGTTTGAGAATGTGTGTTTGAGAGAGTGTGTTTGAGAGCATGTGTTTGAGAACGTGTGTTTGAGAGCGTGTGTTTGAGAGTGTGTGTTTGAGAGCATGTGTTTGAGAGCATGTGTTTGAGAGCGTGTGTTTGAGAGCGTGTGTATGAGAGCATGTGTTTGGTAGTGTGTGTTTCGAGAGCATGTGTTTGAGAGCGTGTATTTGAGAGCATGTGTTTGAGAGCGTGTGTTTGAGAGCATGTGTTTGGTAATGTGTGTTTGAGAGCATGTGTTTGAGAGTGTGTGTTTGGGAGAGTGTGTTTGAGAGCGTATGTTTGAGAGTGTGTGTTTGAGAGCGTGTGTTTGAGAGTGTGTGTTGAGAATGTGTGTTTGAGAGTGTGTGTTTGAAAACATTTGTTTGAGAGCATGTGTTTGAGAGCATGTGTTTGAGAGTGTGTGTTTGAGAGTGTGTGTTTGAGAGTGTTTGTTTGAGAGAGTGTGTTTGAGAGCGTGTGTTTGAGAGTGCGTGTTTGAGAGCGCGTGTTTGAGAGTGTGTGTTGAGGGTGTGTGTTTGAGAGTGCTTGTTTGAGAGCGTGTGTTTCAGAGTGTGTGTTTGAGAGCATGTGTTTGAGAGCGTGTGTTCAATAGCGTGTGTTTGAGAGTGTGTGTTTGAGAGCGTGTGTTTGAGAGCGTGTGTTTGAGAGTGTGTGTTTGAGAGCGTGTGTTTGAAAACATGTGTTTCAGAGTGTGTGCTTTAGAGTGTATGTTTGAAAGCGTGTGTTTGAGAGCGTGTGTTTGAGAGCGTGTGTTTGAGAGTGTGTGTTTGAGAGCATGTGTTTGAGAGTGTGTGTTTGAGAGCGTGTGTTGAGAGTGTGTGTTTGAGAGTGTGTGTTTGAAAACATTTGTTTGAGAGTGTGTGTTTGACAGCATGTGTTTGAGAGTGTGTGTTTGAGAGCATGTTTTTGAGAGTGTGTGTTTGAGAGAGTGTGTTTGAGAGCATGTGTTTGAGAGTGCGTGTTTGAGACCGTGTGTTTGAGAGTGTGTGTTTGAGAGAGTGTGTTTGAGAGTGTGTGTTTGAGAGCGTGTGTTTGAGAGAGTGTGTTTGAGAGCGTGTGTTTGAGAGCGTGTGTTTGAGAACGTGTGTTTGAGAGTGTGTGTTGAGAGTGTGTGTTTGAGAGTGTGTGTTTGAAAACATGCGTTTGAGAGCGTGTGTTTGAGAGCATGTGTTTGAGAGTGTGTGTTTGAGAGCGTGTGTTTCAGAGTGTGTGCTTGAGAGTGTATGTTTGAAAGCGTGTGTTTGAGAGTGTTTGTTTGAGAGCGTGTGTTTGAGAGTGTGTGTTTGAGAGCGTGTGTTTGAGAGCGTGTGTTTAATAGCGTGTGTTTGAGAGTGTGTGTTTGAGAGCGTGCGTTTGAGAGCGTGTGTTTGAGAGCATGTGTTTGAGAGCGTGTGCTTGAGAGTGTGTGTTTGAGAGCATGTGTTTAAGAGCATCTGTTTGAGAGTGTGTGTTGAGAGTGTGTGTTTGAGAGTGTGTGTTTGAAAACATTTGTTTGAGAACGTGTGTTTGAGAGCGTGTGTTTGAGAATGTGTGTTTGAGAGTGTGTGTTTGAGAGTGTGTGTTTGAGAGCGTGTGTTTGAGAGCGTGTGTTTGAGAGTGCGTGTTTGAGAGCGCGTGTTTGAGAGTGTATGTTTGAAAGTGTGTGTTTGAGAGTGTGTGTTTGAGAGCGTGTGTTTGAGAGTGTGTGTTTGAGAGTGTGTGTTTGAGAGTGTGTGTTTGAGAGCGTGTGTTTGAGAGCGTGTGTTTGAGGGCGTGTGTTTGAGAGCGTGTGTTTGAGAGCGTGTGTTTGAGAGCGTGTGTTTGAAAACATGTGTTTCAGAGTGTGTGCTTGAGAGTGTATGTTTGAAAATGTGTGTTTGAGAGTGTGTGTTTGAGAGTGTGTGTTTGAGAGTGTGTGTTTGAGAGTGTGTGTTTGAGAGCGTGTGTTTGCGAGCGTGTGTTTGAGGGCGTGTGTTTGAAAATGTGTGTTTGAGAGCGTGTGTTTGAGACTGTGTGAATTTGAGTGTGTGTGTTTGAGAGTGAGTGTGTGTGTTTGAGAGTTTGTGTGAGTGTTTGAGTGTGTCTGTATGAGTGTGTGTGTTTGAGAGTGTGTTTTTAAGAGTGAGTGTGTGATTTTGAGAGTGAATGTTTGAGATGAGTGTGAGTGTTTGAGTGCCTGTGTTTGAGAATGAGTGTGTGTATTTGAGAGTGAATGTTTGAGAGTGATTGTGAGTGTTTGAGTGCGTGTGTTTGAGAGCGTGTGTTTGAGAGCGTGTGTTTGACAGCATGTGTTTGAGAGTGTGTGTTTGAGAGTGTGTGTTTGGCAGAGTGTGTTTGACAGCGTGTGTTTGAGAGCGTGTGTTTGAGAGTGTGTGTTTGAGAGCATGTGTTTAAGAGCGTCTGTTTGAGAGTGTGTGTGTGTGTGTGTGTTTGAGTGCCTGTGTGTGAAGGTGTGTGAGAGTTTGTTTGTGTGTGCTTGAGTGCCTGTGTTTGAGAGTGTGTGTGTGTTTGAGAGTGAATGTTTGAGAGTGTGTGTGAGTGTTTGAGACTGTGTGAATGTGAGTGTGTGTGTTTGAGAGTGTGTGTTTAAGAGTGAGTGTGTGTGTTTGAAAATGAATATTTGAGATGAGTGTCAGTATTTGAGTGCATGTGTTTGAGAATGAGTGTGTGTATTTGAGAGTGAATCTTTGAGAGTCAGTGTGAGAGTTTGAGTGCATGTGTTTGAGAGTGTGTGTTTGAGAGTGTGTGTTTGAGAGTGTGTGTTTGAGAGCGTGTGTTTGAGAGCGTGTGTTTGAAAGCAAGTATTTGAGAGCGTGTGTTTGAGAGCGTGTGTTTGAGAGAGTGTGTTTTAGAGCGTGTGTTTGAGAGTGCGTTTGACAGCGTCTGTTTGAGAGTGTGTGTTGAGGGTGTGTGTTTGAGAGTGTGTGTTTGAGAGTGTTTGTTTGAGAGCGTGTGTTTGAGAGTGTGTGTTTGAGAGCATGTGTTTGAGAGCATGTGTTCAATAGCGTGTGTTTGAGAGTGTGTGTTTGAGAGCGTGTGTTTGAGAGCGTGTGTTTGAGAGCGTGTGTTTGAGAGTGTGTGTTTGAGAGAGTGTGTTTTAGAGCGTGTGTTTGAGAGTGCGTTTGACAGCGTCTGTTTGAGAGTGTGTGTTGAGGGTGTGTGTTTGAGAGTGTGTGTTTGAGAGTGTTTGTTTGAGAGCGTGTGTTTGAGAGTGTGTGTTTGAGAGCATGTGTTTGAGAGCATGTGTTCAATAGCGTGTGTTTGAGAGTGTGTGTTTGAGAGCGTGTGTTTGAGAGCGTGTGTTTGAGAGCGTGTGTTTGAGAGCCTGTGTTTGAGAGCGTGTGTTTGAGAGCGTGTGTATGAAAACATATGTTTCAGAGTGTGTGCTTGAGGGGGTATGTTTGAAAGCGTGTGTTTGAGAGTGTGTGTTTGAGAGCGTGTGTTTGAGAGTGTGTGTTTGAGAGTGTGTGTTTGAGAGCGTGTGTTTAATAGCGTGTGTTTGAGAGTGTGTGTTTGAGAGCGTGCGTTTGAGAGCGTGTGTTTGAGAGCGTGTGTTTGAGAGCGTGTGTTTGAGACCGTGTGTTTGAGAGTGTGTGTTGAGAGTGTGTGTTTGAGAGTGTTTGTTTGAGAGCGTGTGTTTGAGAGTGTGTGCTTGAGTGCCTGTGTTTGAGAGTGTGTGTGTGTTTGAGAGTGAATGTTTGAGAGTGTGTGTGAGTGTTTGAGTGCCTGTGTTTGAGATTGTTGAGTGTTTGTGTGTGTGTGTGTTTGAGTGCCTGTGTTTGAGACTGTGTGAATGTGAGTGTGTGTATTTGAGAGTGAGTGTGTGTGTTTGAGAGTTTGTGTGAGTGTTTGAGTGTGTGTGTATGAGTGTGTGTGTTTGAGAGTGTGTGTTTAAGAGTGAGTGTGTGTGTTTGAGAGTGAATATTTGAGATGAGTGTGAGTATTTGAGTGCGTGTGTTTGAGAATGAGTGTGTGTATTTGAGAGTGAATGTTTGAGAGTCAGTGTGAGAGTTTGAGTGCATGAGTTTGAGAGCGTGTGTTTGAGAGCGTGTGTTTGAGAGTGTGTGTTTGAGAGTGTGTGTTTGAGGGTGTGTGTTTGAGAGCGTGTTTGAGAGCGTGTGTTTGAAAGCATGTATTTGAGAGCGTGTGTTTGAGAGCGTGTGTTTGAGAGTGTGTGTTTGAGAGAGTATGTTTGAGAGTGTGTGTTTGAGAGCGTGTGTTTGAAAGTAAGTGTGTGTTTGAGAGTGTGTGTTTGAGAGTGTGTGTTTGAGAGCGTGCGTTTGAGAGCGTGTGTTTGAGAGTGTGTGTTTGAGAACGTGTGTTTGAGAGCGTGTGTTTGAGAGTATGTGTTTGAGAGTATGTGTTTAAGAGCGTCTGTTTGAGAGCGTGTGTTTGAGAGCCTGTGTTTGAGAGTGTGTGTTAGAGAGTGTGTGTTTGAGAACGTGTGTATGAGAGCGTGTGTTTGTAAACTTGTGTTTGAGAGTGTGTGTTTGAGAGTGTGTGTTTAAGAGTGAGTGTGTGTGTTTGAGAGTGAATATTTGAGATGAGTGTGAGTATTTGAGTGCGTGTGTTTGAGAATGAGTGTGTGTATTTGAGAGTGAATGTTTGAGAGTCAGTGTGAGAGTTTGAGTGCATGAGTTTGAGAGCGTGTGTTTGAGAGCGTGTGTTTGAGAGTGTGTGTTTGAGAGTGTGTGTTTGAGAGTGTGTGTTTGAGAGCGTGTGTTTGTGAGCGTGTGTTTGAAAACATGTATTTGAGAGCGTGTGTTTGAGAGCGTGTGTTTGAGAGTGTGTGTTTGAGAGAGTGTATTTGAGAGTATGTGTTTGAGAGCGTGTGTTTGAAAGTGTGTGTTTGAGAGTGTGTGTTTGAGAGTGTGTGCTTGAGAGTGTGCGTTTGAGAGCGTGTGTTTGAGAGCGTGTGTTTGAGAACGTGTGTTTGAGAGCGTGTGTTTGAGACTGTGTGATTGAGAGCATGTGTTTAAGAGCGTCTGTTTGAGAGCGTGTGTTTGAGAGCCTGTGTTTGAGAGTGTGTGTTTGAGAGTGTGTGTTTGAGAACGTGTGTATGAGAGCGTGTGTTTGTAAACGTGTGTTTGAGAGTGTGTGTTTGAGAGTGTGTGTTTGAGAGTGTGTGTTTGAGAATGTGTGTTTGAGAGAGTGTGTTTGAGAGCATGTGTTTGAGAGCGTGTGTTTGAGAGCGTGTGTTTGAGAGTGTGTGTTTGAGAGCATGTGTTTGAGAGCATGTGTTTGAGAGTGTGTGTTTGAGAGCGTGTGTTTGAAAGTGTGTGTTTGAGAGTGTGTGTTTGAGAGTGTTTGTTTGAGAGTGAGTGTGTGTGTTTGAGAGTGAATATTTGAGATGAGTGTGAGTATTTGAGTGCGTGTGTTTGAGAATGAGTGTGTGTATTTGAGAGTGAATGTTTGAGAGTCAGTGTGAGAGTTTGAGTGCATGAGTTTGAGAGCGTGTGTTTGAGAGCGTGTGTTTGAGAGTGTGTGTTTGAGAGTGTGTGTTTGAGAGTGTGTGTTTGAGAGCGTGTGTTTGAGAGCGTGTGTTTGAAAGCATGTATTTGAGAGCGTGTGTTTGAGAGCGTGTGTTTGAGAGTGTGTGTTTGAGAGAGTGTGTTTGAGAGTGTGTGTTTGAGAGCGTGTGTTTGAAAGTGTGTGTTTGAGAGTGTGTGTTTGAGAGTGTGTGTTTGAGAGCGTGCGTTTGAGAGCGTGTGTTTGAGAGCGTGTGTTTGAGAACGTGTGTTTGAGAGCGTGTGTTTGAGAGTGTGTGTTTGAGAGCATGTGTTTAAAAGCGTCTGTTTGAGAGCGTGTGTTTGAGAGCCTGTGTTTGAGAGTGTGTGTTAGAGAGTGTGTGTTTGAGAACGTGTGTATGGGAGCGTGTGTTTGTAAACGTGTGTTTGAGAGTGTGTGTTTGAGAGTGTGTGTTTGAGAGTGTGTGTTTGAGAATGTGTGTTTGAGAGAGTGTGTTTGAGAGCATGTGTTTGAGAGCGTGTGTTTGAGAGCGTGTGTTTGAGAGTGTGTGTTTGAGAGCATGTGTTTGAGAGCATGTGTTTGAGAGCGTGTGTTTGAGAGCGTGTGTATGAGAGCGTGTGTTTGGTAGTGTGTGTTTCGAGAGCATGTGTTTGAGAGCGTGTATTTGAGAGCATGTGTTTGAGAGCGTGTGTTTGAGAGCATGTGTTTGGTAATGTGTGTTTGAGAGCGTGTGTTTGAGAGTGTGTGTTTGAGAGAGTGTGTTTGAGAGCGTATGTTTGAGAGTGTGTGTTTGAAAGCGTGTGTTTGAGAGAGTGTGTTGAGAATGTGTGTTTGAGAGTGTGTGTTTGAAAACATTTGTTTGAGAGCATGTGTTTGAGAGCGTGTGTTTGAGAGTGTGTGTTTGAGAGTGTGTGTTTGAGAGTGTGTGTTTGAGAGAGTGTGTTTGAGAGCGTGTGTTTGAGAGTGCGTGTTTGAGAGCGCGTGTTTGAGAGTGTGTGTTGAGGGTGTGTGTTTGAGAGTGTTTGTTTGAGAGCGTGTGTTTCAGAGTGTGTGTTTGAGAGCATGTGTTTGAGAGCGTGTGTTCAATAGCGTGTGTTTGAGAGCGTGTGTTTGAGAGCGTGTGTTTGAGAGCGTGTGTTTGAGAGCTTGTGTTTGCAAACATGTGTTTCAGAGTGTGTGCTTGAGAGTGTATGTTTGAAAGCGTGTGTTTGAGAGTGTGTGTTTGAGAGCGTGTGTTTGAGAGTGTATGTTTGAGTGTGTGTGTTTGAGAGTGTGTGTTTGAGAGCGTGTGTTTGAGAGCGTGTGTTTGAGGGCGTGTGTTTGAAAACGTGTGTTTGAGAGCATGTGTTTGAGAGCGTGTGTTTGAGAGCGTGTGTTTGAGAGTGTGTGTTTGAGAGCATGTGTTTGAGAGCATGTGTTTGAGAGCGTGTGTTTGAGAGCGTGTGTATGAGAGCGTGTGTTTGGTAGTGTGTGTTTCGAGAGCATGTGTTTGAGAGCGTGTATTTGAGAGCATGTGTTTGAGAGCGTGTGTTTGAGAGCATGTGTTTGGTAATGTGTGTTTGAGAGCGTGTGTTTGAGAGTGTGTGTTTGAGAGAGTGTGTTTGAGAGCGTATGTTTGAGAGTGTGTGTTTGAGAGCGTGTGTTTGAGAGTGTGTGTTGAGAATGTGTGTTTGAGAGTGTGTGTTTGAAAACATTTGTTTGAGAGCATGTGTTTGAGAGCGTGTGTTTGAGAGTGTGTGTTTGAGAGTGTGTGTTTGAGAGTGTGTGTTTGAGAGAGTGTGTTTGAGAGCGTGTGTTTGAGAGTGCGTGTTTGAGAGCGCGTGTTTGAGAGTGTGTGTTGAGGGTGTGTGTTTGAGAGTGTTTGTTTGAGAGCGTGTGTTTGAGAGTGTGTGTTTGAGAGCATGTGTTTGAGAGCGTGTGTTCAATAGCGTGTGTTTGAGAGTGTGTGTTTGAGAGCGTGTGTTTGAGAGCGTGTGTTTGAGAGCGTGTGTTTGAGAGCGTGTGTTTGAGAGCGTGTGTTTGCAAACATGTGTTTCAGAGTGTGTGCTTGAGAGTGTATGTTTGAAAGCGTGTGTTTGAGAGTGTGTGTTTGAGAGCGTGTGTTTGAGAGTGTATGTTTGAGTGTGTGTGTTTGAGAGTGTGTGTTTGAGAGCGTGTGTTTGAGAGCATGTGTTTGAGGGCGTGTGTTTGAAAACGTGTGTTTGAGAGGGTGTGTTTGAGACTGTGTGAATGTGAGTGTGTGTGTTTGAGAGCGAGTGTGTGTGTTTGAGAGTTGTGTGAGTGTTTGAGTGTGTCTGTATGAGTGTGTGTGTTTGAGAGTGTGTTTTTAAGAGTGAGTGTGTGTGTTTGAGAGTGAATGTTTGAGAGTGAGTGTGAGTGTTTGAGAGCATGTGTTTATTTGAGAGCATGTGTTTGAGAGCATGTGTTTGACATCATGTGTTTGAAAGTGTGCGTTACAGAGTGTGTTTGACAGCATGTGTTTGAGAGTGTGTTTGAGAGCGTGTGTCTGAGAGTGTGTGTTTGAGAGCGTGTGTTTGAAAACGTGTGTTTGAGAGTGTGTGTTTGAGAGTGTGTGTTTGAGAGCGTGTGTTTGAGAGCGTGTGTTTGAGAGCTTGTGTTTGAGAGCGTGTGTTTGAGAGAGTGTGTTTGAGAGCGTGTGTTTGAGAGCGTGTGTTTGAGAACGTGTGTTTGAGAGTGTGTGTTGAGAGTGTGTGTTTGAGAGTGTGTGTTTGAAAACATGCGTTTGAGAGCGTGTGTTTGAGAGCATGTGTTTGAGAGTGTGTGTTTGAGAGCGTGTGTTTCAGAGTGTGTGCTTGAGAGTGTATGTTTGAAAGCGTGTGTTTGAGAGTGTGTGTTTGAGAGCGTGTGTTTGAAAGTGTGTGTTTGAGAGAGAGTGTTTGAGAGTGTGTGTTTGAGAGCGTGTGTTTGAGAGCGTGTGTTTAATAGCGTGTCTTTGAGAGTGTGTGTTTGAGAGCGTGCGTTTGAGAGCGTGTGTTTGAGAGCATGTGTTTGAGAGCGTGTGTTTGAGAGTGTGTGTTTGAGAGCATGTGTTTAAGAGCGTCTGTTTGAGAGTGTGTGTTGAGAGTGTGTGTTTGAGAGTGTGTGTTTGAAAACATTTGTTTGAGAACGTGTGTTTGAGAGCGTGTGTTTGAGAGTGTGTGTTTGAGAGTGTGTGTTTGAGAGTGTGTGTTTGAGAGAGTGTGTTTGAGAGCGTGTGTTTGAGAGTGCGTGTTTGAGAGCGCGTGTTTGAGAGTGTATGTTTGAAAGTGTGTGTTTGAGAGCGTGTGTTTGAGAGCGTGTGTTTGAGAGCGTGTGTTTGAGAGTGTGTGTTTGAGAGTGTGTGTTTGAGAGCGTGTGTTTGAGAGCGTGTGTTTGAGGGCGTGTGTTTGAGAGCGTGTGTTTGAGAGCGTGTGTTTGAGAGCGTGTGTTTGAAAACATGTGTTTCAGAGTGTGTGCTTGAGAGTGTATGTTTGAAAATGTGTGTTTGAGAGTGTGTGTTTGAGAGTGTGTGTTTGAGAGTGTGTGTTTGAGAGTGTGTGTTTGAGAGCGTGTGTTTGCGAGCGTGTGTTTGAGGGCGTGTGTTTGAAAACGTGTGTTTGAGAGCGTGTGTTTGAGACTGTGTGAATGTGAGTGTGTGTGTTTGAGAGTGAGTGTGTGTGTTTGAGAGTTTGTGTGAGTGTTTGAGTGTGTCTGTATGAGTGTGTGTGTTTGAGAGTGTGTTTTTAAGAGTGAGTGTGTGATTTTGAGAGTGAATGTTTGAGATGAGTGTGAGTGTTTGAGTGCCTGTGTTTGAGAATGAGTGTGTGTATTTGAGAGTGAATGTTTGAGAGTGATTGTGAGTGTTTGAGTGCGTGTGTTTGAGAGCGTGTGTTTGAGAGCGTGTGTTTGACAGCATGTGTTTGAGAGTGTGTGTTTGAGAGTGTGTGTTTGGCAGAGTGTGTTTGACAGCGTGTGTTTGAGAGCGTGTGTTTGAGAGTGTGTGTTTGAGAGCATGTGTTTAAGAGCGTCTGTTTGAGAGTGTGTGTGTGTGTGTGTGTTTGAGTGCCTGTGTGTGAAAGTGTGTGAGAGTTTGTTTGTGTGTGCTTGAGTGCCTGTGTTTGAGAGTGTGTGTGTGTTTGAGAGTGAATGTTAGAGAGTGTGTGTGAGTGTTTGAGTGCCTGTGTTTGAGAGTGTTGAGTGTTTGTGTGTGTGTGTTTGAGTGCCTGTGTTTGAGACTGTGTGAATGTGAGTGTGTGTGTTTGAGAGTTTGTGTGAGTGTTTGAGTGTGTGTGTGTGAGTGTGTGTGTTTGAGAGTGTGTGTTTAAGAGTGTGTGTTTGTGTTTGAGAGTGAATATTTGAGATGAGTGTGAGTATTTGAGTGCGTGTGTTTGAGAATGAGTGTGTGTATTTGAGAGTGAATGTTTGAGAGTCAGTGTGAGAGTTTGAGAGCATGTGTTTGAGAGCGTGTGTTTGAGAGCGTGTGTTTGAGAGTGTGTGTTTGAGAGTGTGTGTTTGAGAGCGTGTGTTTGAGAGTGTGTGTTTGAGAGCGTGTGTTTGAGAGCGTGTGTTTGAGAGTGTGTGTTTGGCAGAGTGTGTTTGAGAGCGTGTGTTTGAGAGCGTGTGTTTGAGACTGTGTGAATGTGAGTGTGTGTGTTTGAGAGTGAGTGTGTGTGTTTGAGAGTTTGTGTGAGTGTTTGAGTATGTGTGTATGAGTGTGTGTGTTTGAGAGTGTGTGTTTAAGAGCGTGTGTTTGAGAGTGTGTGTTTGAGAGTGAATATTTGAGATGAGTGTGAGTATTTGAGTGCATGTGTTTGAGAATGAGTGTGTGTAATTGAGAGTGAATGTTTGAGAGCGTGTGTTTGAGAGTGTGTGTTTGAGAGCGTGTGTTTGAGAGTGTGTGTTTGAGAGCGCGTGTTTGAGAGTGTGTGTTGAGGGTGTGTGTTTGAGAGTGCGTGTTTGAGAGCGTGTGTTTGAGAGTGTGTGTTTGAGAGCATGTGTTTGAGAGCGTGTGTTCAATAGCGTATGTTTGAGAGTGTGTGTTTGAGAGCGTGTGTTTGAGAGTGTGTGTTGAGAGTGTGTGTTTGAGAGTGTGTGTTTGAAAACATTTGTTTCAGAGCGTGTGTTTGAGAGCGTGTGTTTGAGAGCATGTGTTTGAGAGCGTGTGTTCAATAGCGTGTATTTGAGAGTGTGTGTTTGAGAGCGTGTGTTTGAGAGCGTGTGTTTGAGAGCGTGTGTTTGAGAGCGTGTGTTTGAGAGTGTGTGTTTGAGAGTGTGTGTTTGAAAACATGTGTTTGAGAGTGTGTGTTTGAGAGCGTGTGTTTGAGAGTGTGTGTTTGAGAGTGTGTGTTTGAGAGTGTGTGTTTGAGAGAGTGTGTTTGAGAGCGTGTGTTTGAGAGTGCGTGTTTGAGAGTGTGTGTTTGAGAGTGTGTGTTGAGGGTGTGTGTTTGAGAGTGTGTGTTTGAGAGTGTCTGTTTGAGAGCATGTGTTTGAGAGCGTGTGTTCAATAGCGTGTGTTTGAGAGTGTGTGTTTGAGAGCGTGTGTTTGAGAGCGTGTGTTTGAGAGCGTGTGTTTGAAAACATGTGTTTCAGAGTGTGTGCTTGAGAGTGTATGTTTGAAAGCGTGTGTTTGAGAGTGTGTGTTTGAGAGCGTGTGTTTGAGAGTGTGCGTTTGAGAGTGTGCGTTTGAGAGCGTGTGTTTGAGGGCGTGTGTTTGAGAGTGTGTGTTTGAGAGCGTGTGTTTGAAAGCGTGTGTTTTAGAGAGTGTGTTTGAGAGTGTGTGTTTGAGAGTGTGTGTTTTAGAGAGTGTGTTTGAGAGCGTGTGTTTGAGAGTGCGTGTTTGAGAGCGCGTGTTTGAGAGTGTGTGTTGAGGGTGTGTGTTTGAGAGTGTTTGTTTGAGAGCGTGTGTTTGAGAGTATGTGTTTGAGAGCATGTGTTTGAGAGCGTGTGTTTGAGAGCGTGTGTTTGAGAGCGTGTGTTTGAGAGCGTGTGTTTGAGAGCGTGTGTTTGAGAGTGTGTGTTGAGAGTGTGTGTTTGAGAGTGTGTGTTTGAAAACATGTGTTTGAGAGCGTGTGTTTGAGAGCGTGTGTTTGAGAGTGTGTGTTTGAGAGTGTGTGTTTGAGAGTGTGTGTTTGAGAGAGTGTGTTTGAGAGCGTGTGTTTGAGAGTGCGTGTTTGAGAGTGTGTGTTTGAGAGTGTGTGTTGAGGGTGTGTGTTTGAGAGTGTGTGTTTGAGAGTGTCTGTTTGAGAGCATGTGTTTGAGAGCGTGTGTTCAATAGCGTGTGTTTGAGAGTGTGTGTTTGAGAGCGTGTGTTTGAGAGCGTGTGTTTGAGAGCGTGTGTTTGAAAACATGTGTTTCAGAGTGTGTGCTTGAGAGTGTATGTTTGAAAGCGTGTGTTTGAGAGTGTGTGTTTGAGAGCGTGTGTTTGAGAGTGTGCGTTTGAGAGTGTGTGTTTGAGAGCGTGTGTTCAATAGCGTGTGTTTGAGAGCGTGTGTTCAATAGCGTGTGTTTGAGAGTGTGTGTTTGAGAGCGTGTGTTTGAGAGCGTGTATTTGAGAGCGTGTGTTTGAAAACATGTGTTTCAGAGTGTGTGCTTGAGAGTGTATGTTTGAAAGCGTGTGTTTGAGAGTGTGTGTTTAAGAGCGTGTGTTTGAGAGCGTGCGTTTGAGAGCGTGTGTTTGAGAGTGTGTATTTGAGAGCATGTGTTTCAGAGCGTCTGTTTGAGAGCATGTGTTTGAGAGCGTGTGTTTGAGATTGTGTCTTTGAGGGTGTGTGTTTGAGAACGTGTGTATGAGAGCGTGTGTTTGAAAACGTGTGTTTGAGAGAGTGTGTTTGAGAGTGTATGTTTGAGAGTGTGTGTTTGAGAGTGTGTGTTTGAGAGAGTGTGTTTGAGAGTGTGTGTTTGAGAGCGTGTGTTTGAGAGCGTGTGTTTGAGAGTGTGTGTTTGAAAGCGTGTGTTTGAGAGTGTGTGTTTGAGAGTGTGTGTTTGAGAACGTGTGTATGAGAGCGTGTGTTTGTAAACGTGTGTTTGAGAGTGTGTGTTTGAGAGTGTGTTTGAGAGTGTGTGTTTGAGAATGTGTGTTTGAGAGAGTGTGTTTGAGAGCATGTGTTTGAGATCGTGTGTTTGAGAGCGTGTGTTTGAGAGTGTGTGTTTGAGAGCGTGTGTTTGAGAGCATGTGTTTGAGAGCGTGTGTTTGAGAGCGTGTGTATGAGAGCGTGTGTTTGGTAGTGTGTGTTTCGAGAGCATGTGTTTGAGAGCGTGTATTTGAGAGCATGTGTTTGAGAGCGTGTGTTTGAGAGCATGTGTTTGGTAATGTGTGTTTGAGAGCGTGTGTTTGAGAGTGTGTGTTTGAGAGAGTGTGTTTGAGAGCGTATGTTTGAGAGTGTGTGTTTGAGAGCGTGTGTTTGAGAGTGTGTGTTGAGAGTGTGTGTTTGAGAGTGTGTGTTTGAAAACATTTGTTTGAGAGCGTGTGTTTGAGAGCGTGTGTTTGAGAGTGTGTGTTTGAGAGTGTGTGTTTAAGAGTGTTTGTTTGAGAGCATGTGTTTGAGAGTGTGTGTTCAATAGCGTGTGCTTCAGAGTGTGTGTTTAAGAGCGTGTGTTTGAGAGCGTGTGTTTGAGAGCGTGTGTTTGAGAGCGTGTGTTTGAGAGTGTGTGTTTGAGAGTGTGTGTTTGAGAGTGTGTGTTTGAGAGTGTGTGTTTGAAAGCATGTGTTTGAGAGCGTGTGTTTGAGAGTGTAAGTTTGAGAGTGTGTGTTTGAGAGTGTGTGTTTGAGAGCGTGTGTTTGAGAGTGTGTGTTTGAGAGAGTGTGATTGAGAGTGTGTGTTTGAGAGCGTTTGTTTGAAAGCGTGTGTTTGAGAGTGTGTGTTTGAGAGTGTTTATTTCAGAGCGTGCGTTTGAGAGCGTGTGTTTGAGAGCGTGTGTTTGAGAGCGTGTGTTTGAGAGCGTGTGTTTGAGAGTGTGTGTTTGAGAGCGTGTGTTTAAAAGCGTCTGTTTGAGAGCGTGTGTTTGAGAGCGTGTGTTTGAGAGTGTGTGTTTGAGAGTGTGTGTTTGAGAACGTTTGTATGAGAAGGTGTATTTGAGAGTGTGTGTTTGAGAGTGTGTGTTTGAGAGTGTGTTTTTGAAAACATGTGTTTGAAAGCGTGTGTTTGAGAGTGTGTGTTTGAGAGTGTGTGTTTGAGAGTGTGTGTTTGAGAGTGTGTGTTTGAGAGAGTGTGTTTGAGAGCGTGTGTTTGAGAGTGCGTGTTTGAGAGTGTGTGTTTGAGAGTGTGTGTTGAGGGTGTGTGTTTGAGAGTGTGTGTTTGAGAGTGTCTGTTTGAGAGCATGTGTTTGAGAGCGTGTGTTCAATAGCGTGTGTTTCAAAGTGTGTGTTTGAGAGCGTGTGTTTGAGAGCGTGTGTTTGAGAGCGTGTGTTTGAAAACTTGTGTTTCAGAGTGTGTGCTTGAGAGTGTATGTTTGAAAGCGTGTGTTTGAGAGTGTGTGTTTGAGAGCGTGTGTTTGAGAGTGTGCGTTTGAGAGTGTGTATTTGAGAGCGTGTGTTCAATAGCGTGTGTTTGAGAGCGTGTGTTCAATAGCGTGTGTTTGAGAGTGTGTGTTTGAGAGCGTGTGTTTGAGAGCGTGTGTTTGAGAGCGTGTGTTTGAAAACATGTGTTTCAGAGTGTGTGCTTGAGAGTGTATGTTTGAAAGCGTGTGTTTGAGAGTGTGTGTTTAAGAGCGTGTGTTTGAGAGCGTGTGTTTGAGAGCCTGTGTTTGAGAGTGTGTGTTTGAGAGTGTGTGTTTGAGAACGTGTGTATGAGAGCGTGTGTTTGTAAACGTGTGTTTGAGAGTGTGTGTTTGAGAATGTGTGTTTGAGAGAGTGTGTTTGAGAGCATGTGTTTGAGAGTGTGTGTTTGAGAGCGTGTATTTGAGAGCATGTGTTTGAGAGCGTGTGTTTGAAGCATGTGTTTGGTAATGTGTGTTTGAGAGCGTGTGTTTGAGAGTGTGTGTTTGAGAGAGTGTGTTTGAGAGCGTATGTTTGAGAGTTTGTGTTTGAGAGCGTGTGTTTGAGAGTGTGTGTTGAGAGTGTGTGTTTGAGAGTGTGTGTTTGAAAACATTTGTTTGAGAGCGTGTGTTTGAGAGCGTGTGTTTGAGAGTGTGTGTTTGAGAGTGTGTGTTTGAGAGTGTGTGTTTGAGAGAGTGTGTTTGAGAGCGTGTGTTTGAGAGTGCGTGTTTGAGAGCGCGTGTTTGAGAGTGTGTGTTGAGGGTGTGTGTTTGAGAGTGTTTGTTTGAGAGCGTGTGTTTGAGAGTATGTGTTTGAGAGCATGTGTTTGAGAGCGTGTGTTTGAGAGCGTGTGTTTGAGAGCGTGTGTTTGAGAGCGTATGTTTGAGAGCGTGTGTTTGAGAGTGTGTGTTGAGAGTGTGTGTTTGAGAGTGTGTGCTTGAAAACATGTGTTTGAGAGCGTGTGTTTGAGAGCGTGTGTTTGAGAGTGTGTGTTTGAGAGTGTGTGTTTGAGAGTGTGTGTTTGAGAGAGTGTGTTTGAGAGCGTGTGTTTGAGAGTGCGTGTTTGAGAGTGTGTGTTTGAGAGTGTGTGTTGAGGGTGTGTGTTTGAGAGTGTGTGTTTGAGAGTGTCTGTTTGAGAGCATGTGTTTGAGAGCGTGTGTTCAATAGCGTGTGTTTGAGAGTGTGTGTTTGAGAGCGTGTGTTTGAGAGCGTGTGTTTGAGAGCGTGTGTTTGAAAACATGTGTTTCAGAGTGTGTGCTTGAGAGTGTATGTTTGAAAGCGTGTGTTTGAGAGTGTGTGTTTGAGAGCGTGTGTTTGAGAGTGTGCGTTTGAGAGTGTGTGTTTGAGAGCGTGTGTTCAATAGCGTGTGTTTGAGAGCGTGTGTTCAATAGCGTGTGTTTGAGAGTGTGTGTTTGAGAGCGTGTGTTTGAGAGCGTGTGTTTGAGAGCGTGTGTTTGAAAACATGTGTTTCAGAGTGTGTGCTTGAGAGTGTATGTTTGAAAGCGTGTGTTTGAGAGTGTGTGTTTAAGAGCGTGTGTTTGAGAGCGTGTGTTTGAGAGCGTGTGTTTGAGAGCGTGTATTTGAGAGCATGTGTTTCAGAGCGTCTGTTTGAGAGCATGTGTTTGAGAGCGTGTGTTTGAGATTGTGTCTTTGAGGGTGTGTGTTTGAGAACGTGTGTATGAGAGCGTGTGTTTGAAAACGTGTGTTTGAGAGAGTGTGTTTGAGAGTGTATGTTTGAGAGTGTGTGTTTGAGAGTGTGTGTTTGAGAGAGTGTGTTTGAGAGCGTGTGTTTGAGAGCGTGTGTTTGAGAGCGTGTGTTTGAGAGTGTGTGATTGAAAGCGTGTGTTTGAGAGTGTGTGTTTGAGAGTGTGTGTTTGAGAACGTGTGTATGAGAGCGTGTGTTTGTAAACGTGTGTTTGAGAGTGTGTGTTTGAGAGTGTGTTTGAGAGTGTGTGTTTGAGAATGTGTGTTTGAGAGAGTGTGTTTGAGAGCATGTGTTTGAGATCGTGTGTTTGAGAGCGTGTGTTTGAGAGTGTGTGTTTGAGAGCGTGTGTTTGAGAGCATGTGTTTGAGAGCGTGTGTTTGAGAGCGTGTGTATGAGAGCGTGTGTTTGGTAGTGTGTGTTTCGAGAGCATGTGTTTGAGAGCGTGTATTTGAGAGCATGTGTTTGAGAGCGTGTGTTTGAGAGCATGTGTTTGGTAATGTGTGTTTGAGAGCGTGTGTTTGAGAGTGTGTGTTTGAGAGAGTGTGTTTGAGAGCGTATGTTTGAGAGTGTGTGTTTGAGAGCGTGTGTTTGAGAGTGTGTGTTGAGAGTGTGTGTTTGATAATGTGTGTTTGAAAACATTTGTTTGAGAGCGTGTGTTTGAGAGCGTGTGTTTGAGAGTGTGTGTTTGAGAGCGCGTGTTTGAGAGTGTGTGTTGAGGGTGTGTGTTTGAGAGTGCGTGTTTGAGAGCGTGTGTTTGAGAGTGTGTGTTTGAGAGCATGTGTTTGAGAGCGTGTGTTCAATAGCGTATGTTTGAGAGTGTGTGTTTGAGAGCGTGTGTTTGAGAGTGTGTGTTGAGAGTGTGTGTTTGAGAGTGTGTGTTTGAAAACATTTGTTTCAGAGCGTGTGTTTGAGAGCGTGTGTTTGAGAGCATGTGTTTGAGAGCGTGTGTTCAATAGCGTGTATTTGAGAGTGTGTGTTTGAGAGCGTGTGTTTGAGAGCGTGTGTTTGAGAGCGTGTGTTTGAGAGCGTGTGTTTGAGAGTGTGTGTTTGAGAGTGTGTGTTTGAAAACATGTGTTTGAGAGTGTGTGTTTGAGAGCGTGTGTTTGAGAGTGTGTGTTTGAGAGTGTGTGTTTGAGAGTGTGTGTTTGAGAGAGTGTGTTTGAGAGCGTGTGTTTGAGAGTGCGTGTTTGAGAGTGTGTGTTTGAGAGTGTGTGTTGAGGGTGTGTGTTTGAGAGTGTGTGTTTGAGAGTGTCTGTTTGAGAGCATGTGTTTGAGAGCGTGTGTTCAATAGCGTGTGTTTGAGAGTGTGTGTTTGAGAGCGTGTGTTTGAGAGCGTGTGTTTGAGAGCGTGTGTTTGAAAACATGTGTTTCAGAGTGTGTGCTTGAGAGTGTATGTTTGAAAGCGTGTGTTTGAGAGTGTGTGTTTGAGAGCGTGTGTTTGAGAGTGTGCGTTTGAGAGTGTGCGTTTGAGAGCGTGTGTTTGAGGGCGTGTGTTTGAGAGTGTGTGTTTGAGAGCGTGTGTTTGAAAGCGTGTGTTTGAGAGTGTGTGTTTGAGAGTGTGTGTTTGAGAGCGTGCGTTTGAGAGCGTGTGTTTGAGAGCGTGTGTTTGAGATTGTGTCTTCGAGGGTGTGTGTTTGAGAACGTGTGTATGAGAGCGTGTGTTTGAAAACGTGTGTTTGAGAGAGTGTGTTTGAGAGTGTATGTTTGAGAGTGTGTGTTTGAGAGTGTTGTAGAGAGTAGAAATATATATATAGACTTAGGCATTAGGCACCTGCTGGATATTTAAAACTCACATAAGCTTAAATGGACACACACATAAAATGGCTGCCCAGGCATTATGGGAAATCAGGTAGTCAAACTGTGAACTGTTGAACGTTCACTGACCGAGCAATAACCCTGTGAGGCCCACTGTAGGAATGCCTGGGAAGACAGAGATAAGAAGGAAACCATCTCCTGTGAACAAGGCCATAAACCAATTAATTCCCCAGGAAGAAAGATAAGAGGGAAACCATTTGCTGTAAACAAGGCTATATACCAATTATTTCTCCCAGATGAAAGAACTAGGGAGAGAACCTATAAAGCCATCGATCAGCCCAAGCTGACAATAACCGAACATATGGTTCCCTGGATACTAGGAGAATTCTATTGGGTTAAAAGAACCTATATGTAATCTATAATCGTTGTGATTGGCTTGTGTCCAGCCGTGATGGGCTGTGTAACTGTAGTAAACTGTTTTGTAACTGTTGTGAAACATATAAAGGTACATGTAACTCTTTGTTCTGTGGAGAGAAACCTGGATACGGTCCTGTGTGTTTCCTCCCCGCTGAGCGTTATTAAATGCCGCCAGGCATTGGAACCGACTCTGAGTGTTGAGTGATTCTTCTAAGAAAACACTAACGCTAACAATGGCGTAGTCGACGGGATTTACCGGAGTCGCTGGACGCCCTTGGAAAAAACCCGGGTGAGTATAAAAAACAATTTTTAAGTATAAAGGGTGCGGAAGGTGGAAGCTGGTTGATCGACATGAGGAGACGGTCTAATATCTCAAACGCCTAGCCTGAGCCTGAATTAAGAGGACTTTTGTCCCACGTGACGGCCAGGAACCAAGTAGGCGTAGGGAACACACTTAGACCGTGGGATCGTGATACCGAGAGACATTTTCCGGACCCAGTAGTGTAATTTGAAATACCCCGGGGTAGAACCAAGCGGTGTACAGCGGCTAACGGAATCCAAACCTGTGAACAGGGTCGGACCAACGGGCTGAGCGGTGGTAGGTAGTCGTTAAGGATACGTAGAGCACTGCGGGAATTGCTTAAACGCATTTTTAAGAATTGTATAAGTTTGTGTAACAGCAGAACTTGTGACCTGACAGTAGCCAAGAGACAGTTTACTACAAGTCGCGCTAGAAAGAAAGCGGACCTCTGAGAGTAGATTCCTAACGGTACTAGTCCTACCCAGGAATGGCCATGAAAACAAGTAAACTCGAGTGGGGACCAGAAGGGTCGCTTACCCGCCACCTGGCGGAAAAACAAAAGAAGCTAATTGAAAAAATGATTAAAGCAGGGTGGAATCCTCAGGAACTAGTTATGTGAGGAATTATTTAGATAAAACTACGAATTCCCTGAAAGGTCATGGATCCAAAAATAGAGCCGGCCAAAACAAGAAGAGAGACTGTTGTAAATGTATGATCGTTGAGTGAGAAGTGTCTGTGTGATTTTTGACTGCAGAATGAATTTTTTATGTTTTCATGTTCCGAAAGCCTGGTTGGAAGAGGAATGCAAGTGTCTGTTTATTTTAGAAACAGAGTGAAAGTCTTTTTTTAACCCTTTGTAATGTTGTCCTGTATGTGGGAAGTTTTAAGAAATTTAAGTTCGAAACGCAGGTGTGGATTTATTCGGATGATAAGTTACGGAGCTAGGAAAATAAACAAATAAAGAATAGGTTTGTTGAGCAAAATATTTATTTGACATGCTCACTTACTTGCCGAAAGAAAACATGCAATGATTGATTGGGTTGAAAGACATAAATTTAGTCTCGGAATGAGATAAAGAATGCTTTAAAAAAAAAGAGCTTCTAAAAAAAAAAAGTTTTAAATAAAGATTGAAATTACAACGTTTGAATTGGGATTTTGAGATATTCAGAGAAGGCACAGGAAATACTGAGGTGGATTTAAAAAAAAAAAGAAAAAGATTAAATTAAATCTGATCAGGTCAAACCCCTGGGCAAGTGGCGAGCTGTCTGCGAAGGTGTAAAAGGAACTTTTGGAAAATGTTAAAAACAGCAAGCTTTAGTAACGACTTTGAAACTGGAGCATTTTGAGATAACGAAAGGCAGCACTCAAAAGCTGGACTCCATTCCAGTTATGGAGAAAAAGAAAAAGATAAAGACGCCACTTTGAAAGTAAACAAATGATTTTAAATTAACAACTTTATGGAGTTACGAACCCTCCGTGTAAAATACAAAACCTAATTTGAAGAAAGAAAAAAAAGATGTAACAGACTAAATGGAAAAAGACATAACTTACTAAATACTAGTTGATGTTTGCTGTGAAAAAGATATTGGTTTAATTAGAAGAGAAAAAAAATTGGAATAAGTAAAAAAACACTCTACATGGATTCGAATTTTCAATTCTGAAAAAGTTTCAATGCAGTTTGAAAAGATTTCCAAAATGTCCCGAACAGTCTAAACAAGCAGGAGGGTTTTGAAGATAACGAGGAGAAAGAGAGAAATAAAAAAAAAACAGAATTGAATTTCAGTAAACAAAATTGCTATTGTATGTGTGGTCTTGTTTTAAAACAATTTTTTAAAAAAATTCTTTGGCAAGTACTTGAATTAGAAGTTAAGAAAACATTGGAGTTTACTCTAATGATTTATGCTGTTTAACGGATTCCTAATTTCGAAGCCAGTTTTGAAGGCACAAAGACTTTTTTTTTCAGATGATTACGTGAAGTCACGTAATGACATCAGGTCTTCTTACAAACCTGGAAAGGAGTTAACCCTTTCCATTGACAGCCGTTTTATACTGAACATTATTAATTTGGATTTCTTAATAGGAAAAAAAAGACTCACCTAACAGAGGAAACAAAAAATAAAAACAGAACTAGCTTATGTAATAATACTTGCCTGATACAATAAAGAAATAGATACTCAATAAAACAAATTGAAGAGTTAAAAGCTAAGATAAACAGGCTGGAAGAGATAACGGGTCTAGACGGATAGTGCAGTGCGCAGCCATAGCACCATCACCTCTGGCAATAGAGCCAATGTACCCCACGGTGGGTAGGTGTAGTCCACAAACCCAACCTAACGGTAAAGCAGACAGCGATGTTTGGAGGAATAGCTTTGGCCTTGGTCATAATAGGAGTTTGGGTAATATTTAAGTGGGTAAAGACACGGGCGCACGCCCTACAGATTCAGCTCGAAATGGTTCGATTATAACCTTGTCCTTCTGATTTTGCAGGGTGACAGGGACACTCGTAGAGCAAAAAAACTTAACCCCTGGTGACGACCAGGCCGTCTGTTTAAAATTACAGATAATACTTACCGGAATGGGAATACGAAAGGCGCTACTCGTAATATGGATAGCCCTGCGACATGCACGTACCCTGGGCAACACCGACGGACAGCAGAGCACGCTGGAAATAAACAACTATATGAACTATGGAGTCTTGTTTAATTTAACGGACGGAATGTGCATCCCAGCAGCCAAGGACTGGAGCAAGGACAGGACTTATTTTAATAAGAATCCTAATAAGAATAAGAATATGTGTACAGTGCTCCACGGGTATAAGGAGCAGATGCATTAAACGGAGGGATGTCAAAGGGCCTGATGAATGTACTTTCGGCATAATTTGCGCGCCTCCGGGACAATCCCAGCAATCAGTCATCCGCAAGAAGGGAATGGGGCTGTGTGGGTATTACGAGGAGGCGGGGGCGGCTGCAATATAATTGTATGTATGTTTCTCACCCCCTCCGACACCGCGCCCCATAAGAATCATTACATTGCCCGAAGAACTGCCTTGTCCCATAACTACTAAGGGACCAGAAAATGGGATTGCAATGTACAACGAAGGGGAATTATTGTATGATAATGTTAAACATGAAATTGTGCCTGTTCTGATCAATATTTCAGGCATCCAGATGCCGGAATATTGTACCGAACAGTCAAGGAAGATGTACAATGTATTAAGTAAAGTCGTAATGCAGCAGGCTGCCGATGCCATGGGTGCCAGTAAGTTCCGGGGACAGGGGTTAGCACCCAGGGTGAAGAGGGAAATAGTAAATGATGTTGCTACCGTTTTCAATACAGGAACCTCCGTAGTGAACTCGATAGACATACAAGGGCTAAATGAGAGGGTAGAACAGCTTAAAGGGGTGATGAAGGGGTTATTGGAGAGGGTGGAGCAAAACCAGGAAGACCAGGCCAACCTAGGAAAGGAGGGTGCCGAAATCCAGTTGGATGGCATCTCAGTCCTGGAAGCTCACGCCAAAACCATCAATCACCTCATTGATAGAGAACAAGAAGATACAATAAAGCAAAGACAGGGGCAACTCTGTCATGCTTATGGTCTGTGGATGGTGGGACAGATCCGCCACAATCTCGACCAGATCCAACGCGGGGAAGTACCCGATTGGATAGACAGTTCACATTTAGCTCAGTTGGCGAACCAAAGGGGGACACTGGATAATTGTACTCTGAAGGACTGACCCGAGTATACCCCGCAATTCCAGATTGCCAGATGGGTAGGACTACCGGGATAGGGATAGTCCTGTTGATCCCCATAGCAACGCCGGACTCAGGGCCGTTCCCCTTATACCAACTAGAGAATATCGGAGTAATACGGGAAAATGTCTCCATACGCTACTACCTAACCACCACCTCTGCCGTTCGTCGAAACAACATACTTACTGGGATTTCCCTAGCAGATTGCAAGCAAAGGGGGGAAATCACAGTATGCCCTCACCCGGTGGGCCGAGGGGAACTAGACGAGTGCGGGTTTAACCGAACCAACGGGTGTGTACTAGAAATAGTGCCCGCACACATGCACTTCGCGAGGGCAGGCTACGGAGGGAGGGGAAGATACTGCGTCTCTACCACAGAGCGTTCATACCAGTATAATGACCTGCAGTGCCCTATACCGCAGCCAAACTTTTGCTTTACACCACTACGACCTGTCGCGATCGGGCAAGCACATATCACCCAGGTTAGGCGCCGGAAGTCCGAAGTTATAGAAGTAACTGATCAGCTCCATGATCATTTGCAGGATTATGATGAGCCAGAGCAGGTCCCTATCCCACATCTAACCGAGGTATTACGGGAGTTAAGGCTCAGAGTGGGGCAATCCGTAAAACTCTATCACCAGCTACAAACTAAAATCAAAGAACTGGAAGAAGATACCGAGGTAGACTTACAAAGTCAGAGTTGGTGGAGAAAGGTCTGGGACTGGGGAATAAATGTGAACATCCACCCATGGATCCGAATTATTTCACACACACTGGTCGGAATACAATTAATCTTAGCAATAACATGGGGCGTGATGGCCTGCCAGGTATGCAGGTGCCACAAACGGCGGAAACGGACGAATCACCATTCCCTGGATATTAAACAAGTCTGTTTGATAAGGGGACGGGAGGAGCTAGCCTTTGTTAATTCGATTTAAGCAACCGGAACTCCTGAAACCGCGTGACTGGCCAGCACGTTGAGGCAAGGAGTACCGTGCCGTGCACAAATATCAGATAAAGGCAGTATTTCGGTTAAAAGGGGACTAGGACTAGTCCCTTTGCCGAAAGGGGGAATTGTTGTAGAGAGTAGAAATATATATATAGACTTAGGCATTAGGCACCTGCTGGATATTTAAAACTCACATAAGCTTAAATGGACACACACATAAAATGGCTGCCCAGGCATTATGGGAAATCAGGTAGTCAAACTGTGAACTGTTGAACGTTCACTGACCGAGCAATAACCCTGTGAGGCCCACTGTAGGAATGCCTGGGAAGACAGAGATAAGAAGGAAACCATCTCCTGTGAACAAGGCCATAAACCAATTAATTCCCCAGGAAGAAAGATAAGAGGGAAACCATTTGCTGTAAACAAGGCTATATACCAATTATTTCTCCCAGATGAAAGAACTAGGGAGAGAACCTATAAAGCCATCGATCAGCCCAAGCTGACAATAACCGAACATATGGTTCCCTGGATACTAGGAGAATTCTATTGGGTTAAAAGAACCTATATGTAATCTATAATCATTGTGATTGGCTTGTGTCCAGCCGTGATGGGCTGTGTAACTGTAGTAAACTGTTTTGTAACTGTTGTGAAACATATAAAGGTACATGTAACTCTTTGTTCTGTGGAGAGAAACCTGGATACGGTACTGTGTGTTTCCTCCCCGCTGAGCGTTATTAAATGCCGCCAGGCATTGGAACCGACTCTGAGTGTTGAGTGATTCTTCTAAGAAAACACTAACGCTAACAAGAGTTTGTGTTTGAGAGCGTGTGTTTGAGAGCGTGTGTTTGAGAGCGTGTGTTTGAGAGTGCGTGTTTGAAAGCGTGTGTTTGAGAGCGTGTGTTTGAGAGTGTGTGTTTGAGAGCGTGCGTTTGAGAGTGTGTGTTTGAGAGTGTGTGTTTGAGAGCGTGTGTTTGAGGGTGTGTGTTTGAGTGTGTGTGTTTGAGAGCGTGTGTTTGAAAGCGTGTGTTTGAGAGTGTGTGTTTGAGAGTGTGTGTTTGAGAGCGTGCGTTTGAGAGCGTGTGTTTGAGAGCGTGTGTTTGAGAGCATGTGTTTCAGAGCGTCTGTTTGAGAGCGTGTGTTTGAGAGCGTGTGTTTGAGATTGTGTCTTTGAGGGTGTGTGTTTGAGAACGTGTGTATGAGAGCGTGTATTTGAAAACGTGTGTTTGAGAGAGTGTGTTTGAGAGTGTATGTTTGAGAGTGTGTGTTTGAGAGTGTGTGTTTGAGAGAGTGTGTTTGAGAGCGTGTGTTTGAGAGCGTGTGTTTGAGAGCGTGTGTTTGAGAGTGTGTGTTTGAGAACGTGTGTTTGAGTGCGTGTGTTTGAGAGCGTGTGTTTGTGAGCGTGTGTATGAGAGCGTGTGTTTGGTAGTGTGTGTTTCGAGAGCGTATGTTTGAGAGCGTGTGTTTGAGAGCGTGTGTTTGGTAATGTGTGTTTGAGAGCGTGTGTTTGAGAGTGTGTGTTTGAGAGAGTGTGTTTGAGAGAGTGTGTTTGAGAGCGTGTGGTTGAGAGTGTGTGTATGAGAGCGTGTGTTTGAGAGTGTGTGATGAGAGTGTGTGTTTGAGAGTGTGTGTTTGAAAACATGTGTTTGAGAGCGTGTGTTTGAGAGTGTGTGTTTGAGAGCGTGTGTTTGAGAGTGCGTGTTTGAGAGTGTGTGTTTGAGAGTGTGTGTTGAGGGTGTGTGTTTGAGAGTGTGTGTTTGAGAGTGTCTGTTTGAGCGCATGTGTTTGAGAGCGTGTGTTCAATAGCGTGTGTTTGAGAGTGTGTGTTTGAGAGCGTGTGTTTGAGAGCGTGTGTTTGAGAGCATGTGTTTGAAAACATGTGTTTCAGAGTGTGTGCTTGAGAGTGTATGTTTGAAAGTGTTTGTTTGAGAGTGTGTTTTTGAGAGCGTGTGTTTGAGAGTGTGTGTTTGAGAGAGAGTGTTTGAGAGTGTGTGTTTGAGAGCGTGTCTTTGAGAGCGTGCGTTTGAGAGCATGTGTTTGAGAGCGTGTTTGAAAACATGTGTTTGAGAGCGTGTGTTTGAGTGCTTTTGTTTGAGAGTGTTTAAGTGTTTGCATGTGTGTGTTTGATTGTGTGTGTTTGACTATGTGTGTGTGTGTGTGTGTGTGTGTTTGAGTAACTGTGTGAAAGTGTGTGAGAGTTTGTTTGTGCGTGCTTGAGTGCCTGTGTTTGAGAGTGTGTGTGTGTTTGAGAGTGAATGTTTGAGAGTGTGTGTGAGTTTTTTGAGTGCCTGTGTTTGAGAGTGTTGAGTGTTTGTGTGTGTGTGTTTGAGTGCCTGTGTTTGAGACTGTGTGAATGTGAGTGTGTGTGTTTGAGAGTGAGTGTGTGTGTTTGAGAGTTTGTGTGAGTGTTTGAGAGTGTGTGTTTGAGAGCGTGTGTTTGAGAGCGTGTGTTTGAAAGCATGTGTTTGAGAGCGTGTGTTTGAGAGCGAGTGTTTGAGAGTGTGTGTTTGAGAGAGTGTGTTTGAGCGTGTGTGTTTGAGAGCGTGTGTTTGAAAGCGTGTGTTTGAGAGTGTGTGTTTGAGAGTGTGTGTTTGAGACCGTGCGTTTGAGAGCGTGTGTTTGAGAGTGTGTGTTTGAGAGCATGTGTTTAAGAGCGTCTGTTTGAGAGCGTGTGTTTGAGAGCCTGTGTTTGAGAGTGTGTGTTTGAGAGTGTGTGTTTGATAACGTGTGTATGAGAGCGTGTGTTTGTAAACGTGTGTTTGAAAGTGTGTGTTTGAGAGTGTGTGTTTGAGAGTGTGTGTTTGAGAATGTGTGTTTGAGAGAGTGTGTTTGAGAGCATGTGTTTGAGAGCATGTGTTTGAGAGCATGTGTTTGAGAGCGTGTGTTTGAGAGCGTGTGTATGAGAGCGTGTGTTTGGTAGTGTGTGTTTCGAGAGCATGTGTTTGAGAGCGTGTATTTCAGAGCATGTGTTTGGGAGCGTGTGTTTGAGAGCATGTGTTTGGTAATGTGTGTTTGAGAGCGTGTGTTTGAGAGTGTGTGTTTGAGAGTGTGTGTTTGAGAGCGTATGTTTGAGAGTGTGTGTTTGAGAGCGTGTGTTTGAGAGTGTGTGTTGAGAGTGTGTGTTTGAGAGTGTGTGTTTGAAAACATTTGTTTGAGAGCGTGTGTTTGAGAGCGTGTGTTGAGAGTGTGTGTTTGAGAGCATGTGTTTGAGAGCGTGTGTTCAATAGCATGTGTTTGAGAGTGTGTGTGTGTGAGAGCGTGTGTTTGAGAGCGGGTGTTTGAGAGCGTGTGTTTGAGAGCGTGTGTTTGAAAGTGTGTGTTGAGAGTGTGTGTTTGAGAGTGTGTGTTTGAAAACATGTGTTTGAGAGCGTGTGTTTGAGAGCATGTGTTTGAGAGTGTGTGTTTGAGAGTGTGTGTTTGAGAGTGTGTGTTTGAGAGAGTGTGTTTGAGAGCGTGTGTTTGAGAGTGCGTGTTTGAGAGTGTGTGTTTGAGAGTGTGTGTTGAGGGTGTGTGTTTGAGAGTGTGTGTTTGAGAGTGTCTGTTTGAGAGCATGTGTTTGAGAGCGTGTATTCAATAGCGTGTGTTTGAGAGTGTGTGTTTGAGAGCGTGTGTTTGAGAGCGTGTGTTTCAGAGCGTGTGTTTGAGAGCGTGTGTTTGAGAGCGTGTGTTTGAAAACATGTGTTTCAGAGTGTGTGCTTGAGAGTGTATGTTTGAAAGCGTGTGTTTGAGAGTGTGTGTTTGAGAGCGTGTGTTTTAGAGTGTGTGTTTGAGAGAGAGTGTTTGAGAGTGTGTGTTTGAGAGCGTGTGTTTGAGAGCGTGCGTTTGAGAGCATGTGTTTGAGAGCGTGTTTGAAAACATGTGTTTGAGAGTGTGTGTTTGAGTGCTTTTGTTTGAGAGTGTTTAAGTGTTTGCGTGTGTGTGTTTGATTGTGTGTGTTTGACTATGTGTGTGTGTGTGTGTGTATGTTTGAGTACCTGTGTGTGAAAGTGTGTGAGAGTTTGTTTATGCGTGCTTGAGTGCCTGTGTTTGAGAGTGTGTGTGTGTTTGAGAGTGAATGTTTGAGAGTGTGTGTGAGTGTTTGAGTGCCTGTGTTTGAGAGTGTTGAGTGTTTTGTGTGTGTGTTTGAGTGCCTGTGTTTGAGACTGTGTGAATGTGAGTGTGTGTGTTTGAGAGTGAGTGTGTGTGTTTGAGAGTTTGTGTGAGTGTTTGAGTGTGTGTGTATGAGTGTGTGTGTTTGAGAGTGTGTGTTTAAGAGTGAGTGTGTGTGTTTGAGAGTGAATATTTGAGATGAGTATGAGTATTTGAGTGCGTGTGTTTGAGAATGAGTGTGTGTATTTGAGAGTGAATGTTTGAGAGTCAGTGTGAGAGTTTGAGTGCGTGTGTTTGAGAGCGTGCGTTTGAGAGGGTGTGTTTGAGAGCGTGTGTTTGAAAACATGTGTTTGAGAGCGTGTGTTTGACAGCATGTGTTTGAGAGTGTGTGTTTGAAAGCGTGTGTCTGAGAGTGTGTGTTTGAACACGTGTGTTTGAGAGTGTGTGTTTGAGAGTGTCTTTTTGAGAGTGTGTGTTAGAGAGCATGTGTTTGAGAGTGTGTGTTTGAGAGTGTGTGTTTGAGAGCGTGTGTTTCAGAGTGTGTGTTGAGAGTGTGTGTTTGAGAGTGTATGTTTGAAAACATTTGTTTGAGAGCATGTGTTTGAGAGCGTGTGTTTGAGATTGTGTGTTTGAGAGAGTGTGTTTGAGAGCGTGTGTTTGACAGTGCATGTTTGCGAGCGCGTGTTTGAGAGTGTGTGTTGAGGGTGTGTGTTTGAGAGTGTTTGTTTGAGAGCGTGTGTTTGAGAGTGTGTGTTTGAGAGCATGTGTTTGAGAGCGTGTGTTCAATAGCATGTGTTTGAGAGTGTGTGTTTGAGATCGTGTGTTTGAGAGCGTGTGTTTGAGAGCGTGTGTTTGAGAGCGTGTGTTTGAGAGTGTGTGTTGAGAGTGTGTGTTTGAGAGTGTGTGTTTGAAAACATGTGTTTGAGAGCATGTGTTTGAGAGCGTGTGTTTGAGAGTGCGTGTTTGAGAGTGTGTGTTTGAGAGTGTGTGTTTGAGAGTGCGTGTTTGAGAGTGTGTGTTTGAGAGTGTGTGTTGAGGGTGTGTGTTTGAGAGTGTGTGTTTGAGAGTGTCTGTTTGAGAGCATGTGTTTGAGAGCGTGTATTCAATAGCGTGTGTTTGAGAGTGTGTGGTTGAGAGCGTGTGTTTGAGAGCGTGTGTTTGAGAGCGTGTGTTTGAAAACATGTGTTTCAGAGTGTGTGCTTGAGAGTGTATGTTTGAAAGCGTGTGTTTGAGAGTGTGTGTTTGAGAGCATGTGTTTGAGAGTGTGTGTTTGAGAGAGAGTGTTTGAGAGTGTGTGTTTGAGAGCATGTGTTTGAGAGTGTGTTTGAAAACATGTGTTTGAGAGCGTGTGTTTGAGTGCTTTTGTTTGAGAGTGTTTAAGTGTTTGCGTGTGTGTGTTTGATTGTGTGTGTTTGACTATGTGTGTGTGTGTGTGTGTATGTTTGAGTACCTGTGTGTGAAAGTGTGTGAGAGTTTGTTTATGTGTGCTTGAGTGCCTGTGTTTGAGAGTGTGTGTGTGTTTGAGAGTGAATGTTTGAGAGTGTGTGTGAGTGTTTGAGTGCCTGTGTTTGAGATTGTTGAGTGTTTGTGTTTGTGCGTTTGAGTGCCTGTGTTTGAGACTGTGTGAATGTGAGTGTGTGTATTTGAGAGTGAGTGTGTGTGTTTGAGAGTTTGTGTGAGTGTTTGAGTGTGTGTGTATGAGTGTGTGTGTTTGAGAGTGTGTGTTTAAGAGCGTGTGTTTGAGAGTGTGTGTTTGAGAGTGAATATTTGAGATGAGTGTGAGTATTTGAGTGCATGTGTTTGAGAATGAGTGTGTGTAATTGAGAGTGAATGTTTGAGAGTCAGTGTGAGAGTTTGAGGGCATGAGTTTGAGAGCGTGTGTTTGAGAGCGTGTGTTTGAGAGCGTGTGTTTGAGAGTGTGTGTTTGAGGGTGTGTGTTTGAGAGCGTGTGTTTGAGAGCGTGTTTTTGAAAGCATGTATTTGAGAGCGTGTGTTTGAGAGCGTGTGTTTGAGAGTGTGTGTTTGAGAGAGTGTGTTTGAGAGTGTGTGTTTGAGAGCGTGTGTTTGAAAGTGTGTGTTTGAGAGTGTGTGTTTGAGAGTGTGTGTTTGAGAGCGTGCGTTTGAGAGCGTGTGTTTGAGAGCATGTGTTTGAGAACGTGTGTTTGAGAGCGTGTGTTTGAGAGTGTGTGTTTGAGAGCATGTGTTTAAGAGCGTCTGTTTGAGAGCGTGTGTTTGAGAGCCTGTGTTTGAGAGTGTGTGTTGGAGAGTGTGTGTTTGAGAACGTGTGTATGAGAGCGTGTGTTTGTAAACTTGTGTTTGAGAGTGTGTGTTTGAGAGTGTGTGTTTAAGAGTGAGTGTGTGTGTTTGAGAGTGAATATTTGAGATGAGTGTGAGTATTTGAGTGCGTGTGTTTGAGAATGAGTGTGTGTATTTGAGAGTGAATGTTTGAGAGTCAGTGTGAGAGTTTGAGTGCATGATTTTGAGAGCGTGTGTTTGAGAGCGTGTGTTTGAGAGTGTGTGTTTGAGAGTGTGTGTTTGAGAGTGTGTGTTTGAGAGCGTGTGTTTGAGAGCGTGTGTTTGAAAGCAAGTATTTGAGAGCGTGTGTTTGAGAGCGTGTGTTTGAGAGTGTGTGTTTGAGAGGGTGTGTTTGAGAGTGTGTGTTTGAGAGCGTGTGTTTGAAAGTGTGTGTTTGAGAGTGTGTGTTTGAGAGTGTGCGTTTGAGAGCGTGCGTATGAGAGCGTGCGTTTGAGAGCGTGTGTTTGAGAACGTGTGTTTGAGAGCGTGTGTTTGAGAGCGTGTGTTTGAGAGCGTGTGTTTGAGAGTTTGTGTTTGAGAGCATGTGTTTGAGAGCATGTGTTTGAGAGTGTGTGTTTGAGAGCGTGTGTTTGAAAGTGTGTGTTTGAGAGTGTGTGTTTGAGAGTGTTTGTTTGAGAGTGAGTCTGTGTGTTTGAGAGTGAATATTTGAGATGAGTGTGAGTATTTGAGTGCGTGTGTTTGAGAATGAGTGTGTGTATTTGAGAGTGAATGTTTGAGAGTCAGTGTGAGAGTTTGAGTGCATGAGTTTGAGAGCGTGTGTTTGAGAGCGTGTGTTTGAGAGTGTGTGTTTGAGAGTGTGTGTTTGAGAGTGTGTGTTTGAGAGCGTGTGTTTGAGAGCGTGTGTTTGAAAGCATGTATTTGAGAGCGTGTGTTTGAGAGCGTGTGTTTGAGAGTGTGTGTTTGAGAGAGTGTGTTTGAGAGTGTGTGTTTGAGAGCGTGTGTTTGAAAGTGTGTGTTTGAGAGTGTGTGTTTGAGAGTGTGTGTTTGAGAGCGTGCGTTTGAGAGCGTGTGTTTGAGAGCGTGTGTTTGAGAACGTGTGTTTGAGAGCGTGTGTTTGAGAGTGTGTGTTTGAGAGCATGTGTTTAAGAGCGTCTGTTTGAGAGCATGTTTTTGAGAGCCTGTGTTTGAGAGTGTGTGTTAGAGAGTGTGTGTTTGAGAACGTGTGTATGAGAGCGTGTGTTTGTAAACGTGTGTTTGAGAGTGTGTGTTTGAGAGTGTGTGTTTGAGAGTGTGTGTTTGAGAATGTGTGTTTGAGAGAGTGTGTTTGAGAGCATGTGTTTGAGAGCGTGTGTTTGAGAGCGTGTGTTTGAGAGTGTGTGTTTGAGAGCATGTGTTTGAGAGCATGTGTTTGAGAGCGTGTGTTTGAGAGCGTGTGTATGAGAGCGTGTGTTTGGTAGTGTGTGTTTCGAGAGCATGTGTTTGAGAGCGTGTATTTGAGAGCATGTGTTTGAGAGCGTGTGTTTGAGAGCATGTGTTTGGTAATGTGTGTTTGAGAGCATGTGTTTGAGAGTGTGTGTTTGGGAGAGTGTGTTTGAGAGCGTATGTTTGAGAGTGTGTGTTTGAGAGCGTGTGTTTGAGAGTGTGTGTTGAGAATGTGTGTTTGAGAGTGTGTGTTTGAAAACATTTGTTTGAGAGCATGTGTTTGAGAGCATGTGTTTGAGAGTGTGTGTTTGAGAGTGTGTGTTTGAGAGTGTTTGTTTGAGAGAGTGTGTTTGAGAGCGTGTGTTTGAGAGTGCGTGTTTGAGAGCGCGTGTTTGAGAGTGTGTGTTGAGGGTGTGTGTTTGAGAGTGCTTGTTTGAGAGCGTGTGTTTCAGAGTGTGTGTTTGAGAGCATGTGTTTGAGAGCGTGTGTTCAATAGCGTGTGTTTGAGAGTGTGTGTTTGAGAGCGTGTGTTTGAGAGCGTGTGTTTGAGAGCGTGTGTTTGAGAGCGTGTGTTTGAAAACATGTGTTTCAGAGTGTGTGCTTTAGAGTGTATGTTTGAAAGCGTGTGTTTGAGAGTGTGTGTTTGAGAGCGTGTGTTTGAGAGTGTATGTTTGAGTGTGTGTGTTTGAGAGTGTGTGTTTGAGAGCGGGTGTTTGAGAGCGTGTGTTTGAGGGCGTGTGTTTAAAAACGTGTGTTTGAGAGGGTGTGTTTGAGACTGTGTGAATGTGAGTGTGTGTGTTTTTGAGAGCGAGTGTGTGTGTTTGAGAGTTTGTGTGAGTGTTTGAGTGTGTCTGTATGAGTGTGTGTGTTTGAGAGTGTGTTTTTCAGAGTGAGTGTGTGTGTTTGAGAGTGAATGTTTGAGAGTGAGTGTGAGTGTTTGAGTGCATGTGTTTGAGAGCGTGTGTTTGAGAGCGTGTGTTTGACAGCATGTGTTTGAGAGTGTGTGTTTGAGAGTGTGTGTTTGGCAGTGTGTGTTTGAGAGATTGTGTTTGAGAGCATGTGTTTATTTGAGAGCATGTGTTTGAGAGCATGTGTTTGACATCATGTGTTTGAAAGTGTGCGTTTGAGAGTGTGTTTGACAGCATGTGTTTGAGAGTGTGTTTGAGAGCGTGTGTCTGAGAGTGTGTGTTTGAGAGCGTGTGTTTGAAAACGTGTGTTTGAGAGTGTGTGTTTGAGAGTGTGTGTTTGAGAGCGTGTGTTTGAGAGCGTGTGTTTGAAAGCATGTGTTTGAGAGCGTGTGTTTGAGAGCGTGTGTTTCAGAGTGTGTGCTTGAGAGTGTATGTTTGAAAGCGTGTGTTTGAGAGTGTGTGTTTGAGAGCGTGTGTTTAAGAGTGTGTGTTTGAGAGAGAGTGTTTGAGAGTGTGTGTTTGAGAGCGTGTCTTTGAGAGCGTGCGTTTGAGAGCATGTGTTTGAGAGCGTGTTTGAAAACATGTGTTTGAGAGCGTGTGTTTGAGTGCTTTTGTTTGAGAGTGTTTAAGTGTTTGCGTGTGTGTGTTTGATTGTGTGTGTTTGACTATGTGTGTGTGTGTGTGTGTATGTTTGAGTACCTGTGTGTGAAAGTGTGTGAGAGTTTGTTTATGCGTGCTTGAGTGCCTGTGTTTGAGAGTGTGTGTGTGTTTGAGAGTGAATGTTTGAGAGTGTGTGTGAGTGTTTGAGTGCCTGTGTTTGAGAGTGTTGAGTGTTTGTGTGTGTGTGTTTGAGTGCCTGTGTTTGAGACTGTGTGAATGTGAGTGTGTGTGTTTGAGAGTGAGTGTGTGTGTTTGAGAGTTTGTGTGAGTGTTTGAGTGTGTGTGTATGAGTGTGTGTGTTTGAGAGTGTGTGTTTAAGAGCGTGTGTTTGAGAGTGTGTGTTTGAGAGTGAATATTTGAGATGAGTGTGAGTATTTGAGTGCATGTGTTTGAGAATGAGTGTGTGTAATTGAGAGTGAATGTTTGAGAGTCAGTGTGAGAGTTTGAGGGCATGAGTTTGAGAGCGTGTGTTTGAGAGCGTGTGTTTGAGAGCGTGTGTTTGAGAGTGTGTGTTTGAGGGTGTGTGTTTGAGAGCGTGTGTTTGAGAGCGTGTTTTTGAAAGCATGTATTTGAGAGCGTGTGTTTGAGAGCGTGTGTTTGAGAGTGTGTGTTTGAGAGAGTGTGTTTGAGAGTGTGTGTTTGAGAGCGTGTGTTTGAAAGCGTGTGTTTGAGAGTGTGTGTTTGAGAGCGTGTGTTTGAGAGCGTGTGTTTGAGAGCGTGTGTTTGAGAGCGTGTGTTTGAAAACATGTGTTTCAGAGTGTGTGCTTTAGAGTGTATGTTTGAAAGCGTGTGTTTGAGAGTGTGTGTTTGAGAGCGTGTGTTTGAGAGTGTATGTTTGAGTGTGTGTGTTTGAGAGTGTGTGTTTGAGAGCGTGTGTTTGAGAGCGTGTGTTTGAGGGCGTGTGTTTAAAAACGTGTGTTTGAGAGGGTGTGTTTGAGACTGTGTGAATGTGAGTGTGTGTGTTTGAGAGCGAGTGTGTGTGTTTGAGAGTTTGTGTGAGTGTTTGAGTGTGTCTGTATGAGTGTGTGTGTTTGAGAGTGTGTTTTTCAGAGTGAGTGTGTGTGTGTTTGAGAGTGAATGTTTGAGAGTGAGTGTGAGTGTTTGAGTGCATGTGTTTGAGAGCGTGTGTTTGAGAGCGTGTGTTTGACAGCATGTGTTTGAGAGTGTGTGTTTGAGAGTGTGTGTTTGGCAGTGTGTGTTTGAGAGATTGTGTTTGAGAGCATGTGTTTATTTGAGAGCATGTGTTTGAGAGCATGTGTTTGACATCATGTGTTTGAAAGTGTGCGTTTGAGAGTGTGTTTGACAGCATGTGTTTGAGAGTGTGTTTGAGAGCGTGTGTCTGAGAGTGTGTGTTTGAGAGCGTGTGTTTGAAAACGTGTGTTTGAGAGTGTGTGTTTGAGAGTGTGTGTTTGAGAGCGTGTGTTTGAGAGCGTGTGTTTGAAAGCATGTGTTTGAGAGCGTGTGTTTGAGAGCGTGTGTTTCAGAGTGTGTGCTTGAGAGTGTATGTTTGAAAGCGTGTGTTTGAGAGTGTGTGTTTGAGAGCGTGTGTTTAAGAGTGTGTGTTTGAGAGAGAGTGTTTGAGAGTGTGTGTTTGAGAGCGTGTCTTTGAGAGCGTGCGTTTGAGAGCATGTGTTTGAGAGCGTGTTTGAAAACATGTGTTTGAGAGCGTGTGTTTGAGTGCTTTTGTTTGAGAGTGTTTAAGTGTTTGCGTGTGTGTGTTTGATTGTGTGTGTTTGACTATGTGTGTGTGTGTGTGTGTATGTTTGAGTACCTGTGTGTGAAAGTGTGTGAGAGTTTGTTTATGCGTGCTTGAGTGCCTGTGTTTGAGATTGTGTGTGTGTTTGAGAGTGAATGTTTGAGAGTGTGTGTGAGTGTTTGAGTGCCTGTGTTTGAGAGTGTTGAGTGTTTGTGTGTGTGTGTTTGAGTGCCTGTGTTTGAGACTGTGCGAATGTGAGTGTGTGTGTTTGAGAGTGAGTGTGTGTGTTTGAGAGTTTGTGTGAGTGTTTGAGTGTGTGTGTATGAGTGTGTGTGTTTGAGAGTGTGTGTTTAAGAGTGAGTGTGTGTGTTTGAGACTGAATATTTGAGATGAGTATGAGTATTTGAGTGCGTGTGTTTGAGAATGAGTGTGTGTATTTGAGAGTGAATGTTTGAGAGTCAGTGTGAGAGTTTGAGTGCGTGTGTTTGAGAGCGTGCGTTTGAGAGGGTGTGTTTGAGAGCGTGTGTTTGAAAACATGTGTTTGAGAGCGTGTGTTTGACAGCATGTGTTTGAGAGTGTGTGTTTGAAAGCGTGTGTCTGAGAGTGTGTGTTTGAACACGTGTGTTTGAGAGTGTGTGTTTGAGAGTGTCTTTTTGAGAGTGTGTGTTAGAGAGCATGTGTTTGAGAGTGTGTGTTTGAGAGTGTGTGTTTGAGAGCGTGTGTTTGAGAGTGTGTGTTGAGAGTGTGTGTTTGAGAGTGTATGTTTGAAAACATTTGCTTGAGAGCATGTGTTTGAGAGCGTGTGTTTGAGATTGTGTGTTTGAGAGAGTGTGTTTGAGAGCGTGTGTTTGACAGTGCATGTTTGCGAGCGCGTGTTTGGGAGTGTGTGTTGAGGGTGTGTGTTTGAGAGTGTTTGTTTGAGAGCGTGTGTTTGAGAGTGTGTGTTTGAGAGCATGTGTTTGAGAGCGTGTGTTCAATAGCATGTGTTTGAGAGTGTGTGTTTGAGATCGTGTGTTTGAGAGCGTGTGTTTGAGAGCGTGTGTTTGAGAGCGTGTGTTTGAGAGTGTGTGTTGAGAGTGTGTGTTTGAGAGTGTGTGTTTGAAAACATGTGTTTGAGAGCATGTGTTTGAGAGCGTGTGTTTGAGAGTGTGTGTTTGAGAGTGTGTGTTTGAGAGTGTGTGTTTGAGAGAGTGTGTTTGAGAGTGCGTGTTTGAGAGTGTGTGTTTGAGAGTGTGTGTTGAGGGTGTGTGTTTGAGAGTGTGTGTTTGAGAGTGTCTGTTTGAGAGCATGTGTTTGAGAGCGTGTATTCAATAGCGTGTGTTTGAGAGTGTGTGGTTGAGAGCGTGTGTTTGAGAGCGTGTGTTTGAGAGCGTGTGTTTGAAAACATGTGTTTCAGAGTGTGTGCTTGAGAGTGTATGTTTGAAAGCGTGTGTTTGAGAGTGTGTGTTTGAGAGCATGTGTTTGAGAGTGTGTGTTTGAGAGAGAGTGTTTGAGAGTGTGTGTTTGAGAGCATGTGTTTGAGAGTGTGTTTGAAAACATGTGTATGAGAGCGTGTGTTTGAGTGCTTTTGTTTGAGAGTGTTTAAGTGTTTGCGTGTGTGTGTTTGATTGTGTGTGTTTGACTATGTGTGTGTGTGTGTGTGTATGTTTGAGTACCTGTGTGTGAAAGTGTGTGAGAGTTTGTTTATGTGTGCTTGAGTGCCTGTGTTTGAGAGTGTGTGTGTGTTTGAGAGTGAATGTTTGAGAGTGTGTGTGAGTGTTTGTGTTTGTGTGTTTGAGTGCCTGTGTTTGAGACTGTGTGAATGTGATTGTGTGTATTTGAGAGTGAGTGTGTGTGTTTGAGAGTTTGTGTGAGTGTTTGAGTGTGTGTGTATGAGTGTGTGTGTTTGAGAGTGTGTGTTTAAGAGCGTGTGTTTGAGAGTGTGTGTTTGAGAGTGAATATTTGAGATGAGTGTGAGTATTTGAGTGCATGTGTTTGAGAATGAGTGTGTGTAATTGAGAGTGAATGTTTGAGAGTCAGTGTGAGAGTTTGAGGGCATGAGTTTGAGAGCGTGTGTTTGAGAGCGTGTGTTTGAGAGCATGTGTTTGAGAGTGTGTGTTTGAGGGTGTGTGTTTGAGAGCGTGTGTTTGAGAGCGTGTTTTTGAAAGCATGTATTTGAGAGCGTGTGTTTGAGAGCATGTGTTTGAGAGTGTGTGTTTGAGAGAGTGTGTTTGAGAGTGTGTGTTTGAGAGCGTGTGTTTGAAAGTGTGTGTTTGAGAGTTTGTGTTTGAGAGTGTGTGTTTGAGAGCGTGCGTTTGAGAGCGTGTGATTGAGAGCATGTGTTTGAGAACGTGTGTTTGAGAGCGTGTGTTTGAGAGTGTGTGTTTGAGAGCATGTGTTTAAGAGCGTCTGTTTGAGAGCGTGTGTTTGAGAGCCTGTGTTTGAGAGTGTGTGTTGGAGAGTGTGTGTTTGAGAACGTGTGTATGAGAGCATGTGTTTGTAAACTTGTGTTTGAGAGTGTGTGTTTGAGAGTGTGTGTTTAAGAGTGAGTGTGTGTGTTTGAGAGTGAATATTTGAGATGAGTGTGAGTATTTGAGTGCGTGTGTTTGAGAATGAGTGTGTGTATTTGAGAGTGAATGTTTGAGAGTCAGTGTGAGAGTTTGAGTGCATGATTTTGAGAGCGTGTGTTTGAGAGCGTGTGTTTGAGAGTGTGTGTTTGAGAGTGTGTGTTTGAGAGTGTGTGTTTGAGAGCGTGTGTTTGAGAGCGTGTGTTTGAAAGCAAGTATTTGAGAGCGTGTGTTTGAGAGCGTGTGTTTGAGAGTGTGTGTTTGAGAGGGTGTGTTTGAGAGTGTGTGTTTGAGAGCGTGTGTTTGAAAGTGTGTGTTTGAGAGCGTGCGTTTGAGAGCGTGCGTTTGAGAGCGTGCGTTTGAGAGCGTGCGTTTGAGAGCGTGTGTTTGAGAACGTGTGTTTGAGAGCGTGTGTTTGAGAGCGTGTGTTTGAGAGCGTGTGTTTGAGAGTGTGTGTTTGAGAGCATGTGTTTGAGAGCATGTGTTTGAGAGTGTGTGTTTGAGAGCGTGTGTTTGAAAGTGTGTGTTTGAGAGTGTGTGTTTGAGAGTGTTTGTTTGAGAGTGAGTCTGTGTGTTTGAGAGTGAATATTTGAGATGAGTGTGAGTATTTGAGTGCGTGTGTTTGAGAATGAGTGTGTGTATTTGAGAGTGAATGTTTGAGAGTCAGTGTGAGAGTTTGAGTGCATGAGTTTGAGAGCGTGTGTTTGAGAGCGTGTGTTTGAGAGTGTGTGTTTGAGAGTGTGTGTTTGAGAGTGTGTGTTTGAGAGCGTGTGTTTGAGAGCGTGTGTTTGAAAGCATGTATTTGAGAGCGTGTGTTTGAGAGCGTGTGTTTGAGAGTGTGTGTTTGAGAGAGTGTGTTTGAGAGTGTGTGTTTGAGAGCGTGTGTTTGAAAGTGTGTGTTTGAGAGTGTGTGTTTGAGAGTGTGCGTTTGAGAGCGTGCGTTTGAGAGCGTGTGTTTGAGAGCGTGTGTTTGAGAACGTGTGTTTGAGAGCGTGTGTTTGAGAGTGTGTGTTTGAGAGCATGTGTTTAAGAGCGTCTGTTTGAGAGCATGTGTTTGAGAGCCTGTGTTTGAGAGTGTGTGTTAGAGAGTGTGTGTTTGAGAACGTGTGTATGAGAGCGTGTGTTTGTAAACGTGTGTTTGAGAGTGTGTGTTTGAGAGTGTGTGTTTGAGAGTGTGTGTTTGAGAATGTGTGTTTGAGAGAGTGTGTTTGAGAGCATGTGTTTGAGAACGTGTGTTTGAGAGCGTGTGTTTGAGAGTGTGTGTTTGAGAGCATGTGTTTGAGAGCATGTGTTTGAGAGCGTGTGTTTGAGAGCGTGTGTATGAGAGCATGTGTTTGGTAGTGTGTGTTTCGAGAGCATGTGTTTGAGAGCGTGTATTTGAGAGCATGTGTTTGAGAGCGTGTGTTTGAGAGCATGTGTTTGGTAATGTGTGTTTGAGAGCATGTGTTTGAGAGTGTGTGTTTGGGAGAGTGTGTTTGAGAGCGTATGTTTGAGAGTGTGTGTTTGAGAGCGTGTGTTTGAGAGTGTGTGTTGAGAATGTGTGTTTGAGAGTGTGTGTTTGAAAACATTTGTTTGAGAGCATGTGTTTGAGAGCATGTGTTTGAGAGTGTGTGTTTGAGAGTGTGTGTTTGAGAGTGTTTGTTTGAGAGAGTGTGTTTGAGAGCGTGTGTTTGAGAGTGCGTGTTTGAGAGCGCGTGTTTGAGAGTGTGTGTTGAGGGTGTGTGTTTGAGAGTGCTTGTTTGAGAGCGTGTGTTTCAGAGTGTGTGTTTGAGAGCATGTGTTTGAGAGCGTGTGTTCAATAGCGTGTGTTTGAGAGTGTGTGTTTGAGAGCGTGTGTTTGAGAGCGTGTGTTTGAGAGTGTGTGTTTGAGAGCGTGTGTTTGAAAACATGTGTTTCAGAGTGTGTGCTTTAGAGTGTATGTTTGAAAGCGTGTGTTTGAGAGCGTGTGTTTGAGAGCGTGTGTTTGAGAGTGTGTGTTTGAGAGCATGTGTTTGAGAGTGTGTGTTTGAGAGCGTGTGTTGAGAGTGTGTGTTTGAGAGTGTGTGTTTGAAAACATTTGTTTGAGAGTGTGTGTTTGACAGCATGTGTTTGAGAGTGTGTGTTTGAGAGCATGTTTTTGAGAGTGTGTGTTTGAGAGAGTGTGTTTGAGAGCATGTGTTTGAAAACATGTATTTCAGAGTGTGTGCTTGAGAGTGTATGTTTGAAAGCGTGTGTTTGAGAGTGTGTGTTTGAGAGCATGTGTTTGAGAGTGTGTGTTTGAGAGAGAGTGTTTGAGAGTGTGTGTTTGAGAGCATGTGTTTGAGAGTGTGTTTGAAAACATGTGTATGAGAGCGTGTGTTTGAGTGCTTTTGTTTGAGAGTGTTTAAGTGTTTGCGTGTGTGTGTTTGATTGTGTGTGTTTGACTATGTGTGTGTGTGTGTGTGTATGTTTGAGTACCTGTGTGTGAAAGTGTGTGAGAGTTTGTTTATGTGTGCTTGAGTGCCTGTGTTTGAGAGTGTGTGTGTGTTTGAGAGTGAATGTTTGAGAGTGTGTGTGAGTGTTTGTGTTTGTGTGTTTGAGTGCCTGTGTTTGAGACTGTGTGAATGTGATTGTGTGTATTTGAGAGTGAGTGTGTGTGTTTGAGAGTTTGTGTGAGTGTTTGAGTGTGTGTGTATGAGTGTGTGTGTTTGAGAGTGTGTGTTTAAGAGCGTGTGTTTGAGAGTGTGTGTTTGAGAGTGAATATTTGAGATGAGTGTGAGTATTTGAGTGCATGTGTTTGAGAATGAGTGTGTGTAATTGAGAGTGAATGTTTGAGAGTCAGTGTGAGAGTTTGAGGGCATGAGTTTGAGAGCGTGTGTTTGAGAGCGTGTGTTTGAGAGCATGTGTTTGAGAGTGTGTGTTTGAGGGTGTGTGTTTGAGAGCGTGTGTTTGAGAGCGTGTTTTTGAAAGCATGTATTTGAGAGCGTGTGTTTGAGAGCATGTGTTTGAGAGTGTGTGTTTGAGAGAGTGTGTTTGAGAGTGTGTGTTTGAGAGCGTGTGTTTGAAAGTGTGTGTTTGAGAGTTTGTGTTTGAGAGTGTGTGTTTGAGAGCGTGCGTTTGAGAGCGTGTGATTGAGAGCATGTGTTTGAGAACGTGTGTTTGAGAGCGTGTGTTTGAGAGTGTGTGTTTGAGAGCATGTGTTTAAGAGCGTCTGTTTGAGAGCGTGTGTTTGAGAGCCTGTGTTTGAGAGTGTGTGTTGGAGAGTGTGTGTTTGAGAACGTGTGTATGAGAGCGTGTGTTTGTAAACTTGTGTTTGAGAGTGTGTGTTTGAGAGTGTGTGTTTAAGAGTGAGTGTGTGTGTTTGAGAGTGAATATTTGAGATGAGTGTGAGTATTTGAGTGCGTGTGTTTGAGAATGAGTGTGTGTATTTGAGAGTGAATGTTTGAGAGTCAGTGTGAGAGTTTGAGTGCATGATTTTGAGAGCGTGTGTTTGAGAGCGTGTGTTTGAGAGTGTGTGTTTGAGAGTGTGTGTTTGAGAGTGTGTGTTTGAGAGCGTGTGTTTGAGAGCGTGTGTTTGAAAGCAAGTATTTGAGAGCGTGTGTTTGAGAGCGTGTGTTTGAGAGTGTGTGTTTGAGAGGGTGTGTTTGAGAGTGTGTGTTTGAGAGCGTGTGTTTGAAAGTGTGTGTTTGAGAGCGTGCGTTTGAGAGCGTGCGTTTGAGAGCGTGCGTTTGAGAGCGTGCGTTTGAGAGCGTGTGTTTGAGAACGTGTGTTTGAGAGCGTGTGTTTGAGAGCGTGTGTTTGAGAGCGTGTGTTTGAGAGTGTGTGTTTGAGAGCATGTGTTTGAGAGCATGTGTTTGAGAGTGTGTGTTTGAGAGCGTGTGTTTGAAAGTGTGTGTTTGAGAGTGTGTGTTTGAGAGTGTTTGTTTGAGAGTGAGTCTGTGTGTTTGAGAGTGAATATTTGAGATGAGTGTGAGTATTTGAGTGCGTGTGTTTGAGAATGAGTGTGTGTATTTGAGAGTGAATGTTTGAGAGTCAGTGTGAGAGTTTGAGTGCATGAGTTTGAGAGCGTGTGTTTGAGAGCGTGTGTTTGAGAGTGTGTGTTTGAGAGTGTGTGTTTGAGAGTGTGTGTTTGAGAGCGTGTGTTTGAGAGCGTGTGTTTGAAAGCATGTATTTGAGAGCGTGTGTTTGAGAGCGTGTGTTTGAGAGTGTGTGTTTGAGAGAGTGTGTTTGAGAGTGTGTGTTTGAGAGCGTGTGTTTGAAAGTGTGTGTTTGAGAGTGTGTGTTTGAGAGTGTGCGTTTGAGAGCGTGCGTTTGAGAGCGTGTGTTTGAGAGCGTGTGTTTGAGAACGTGTGTTTGAGAGCGTGTGTTTGAGAGTGTGTGTTTGAGAGCATGTGTTTAAGAGCGTCTGTTTGAGAGCATGTGTTTGAGAGCCTGTGTTTGAGAGTGTGTGTTAGAGAGTGTGTGTTTGAGAACGTGTGTATGAGAGCGTGTGTTTGTAAACGTGTGTTTGAGAGTGTGTGTTTGAGAGTGTGTGTTTGAGAGTGTGTGTTTGAGAATGTGTGTTTGAGAGAGTGTGTTTGAGAGCATGTGTTTGAGAACGTGTGTTTGAGAGCGTGTGTTTGAGAGTGTGTGTTTGAGAGCATGTGTTTGAGAGCATGTGTTTGAGAGCGTGTGTTTGAGAGCGTGTGTATGAGAGCATGTGTTTGGTAGTGTGTGTTTCGAGAGCATGTGTTTGAGAGCGTGTATTTGAGAGCATGTGTTTGAGAGCGTGTGTTTGAGAGCATGTGTTTGGTAATGTGTGTTTGAGAGCATGTGTTTGAGAGTGTGTGTTTGGGAGAGTGTGTTTGAGAGCGTATGTTTGAGAGTGTGTGTTTGAGAGCGTGTGTTTGAGAGTGTGTGTTGAGAATGTGTGTTTGAGAGTGTGTGTTTGAAAACATTTGTTTGAGAGCATGTGTTTGAGAGCATGTGTTTGAGAGTGTGTGTTTGAGAGTGTGTGTTTGAGAGTGTTTGTTTGAGAGAGTGTGTTTGAGAGCGTGTGTTTGAGAGTGCGTGTTTGAGAGCGCGTGTTTGAGAGTGTGTGTTGAGGGTGTGTGTTTGAGAATGCTTGTTTGAGAGCGTGTGTTTCAGAGTGTGTGTTTGAGAGCATGTGTTTGAGAGCGTGTGTTCAATAGCGTGTGTTTGAGAGTGTGTGTTTGAGAGCGTGTGTTTGAGAGCGTGTGTTTGAGAGTGTGTGTTTGAGAGCGTGTGTTTGAAAACATGTGTTTCAGAGTGTGTGCTTTAGAGTGTATGTTTGAAAGCGTGTGTTTGAGAGCGTGTGTTTGAGAGCGTGTGTTTGAGAGTGTGTGTTTGAGAGCATGTGTTTGAGAGTGTGTGTTTGAGAGCGTGTGTTGAGAGTGTGTGTTTGAGAGTGTGTGTTTGAAAACATTTGTTTGAGAGTGTGTGTTTGACAGCATGTGTTTGAGAGTGTGTGTTTGAGAGCATGTTTTTGAGAGTGTGTGTTTGAGAGAGTGTGTTTGAGAGCATGTGTTTGAGAGTGCGTGTTTGAGACCGTGTGTTTGAGAGTGTGTGTTTGAGAGAGTGTGTTTGAGAGTGTGTGTTTGAGAGCGTGTGTTTGAGAGAGTGTGTTTGAGAGCGTGTGTTTGAGAGCGTGTGTTTGAGAACGTGTGTTTGAGAGTGTGTGTTGAGAGTGTGTGTTTGAGAGTGTGTGTTTGAAAACATGCGTTTGAGAGCGTGTGTTTGAGAGCATGTGTTTGAGAGTGTGTGTTTGAGAGCGTGTGTTTCAGAGTGTGTGCTTGAGAGTGTATGTTTGAAAGCGTGTGTTTGAGAGTGTTTGTTTGAGAGCGTGTGTTTGAGAGTGTGTGTTTGAGAGCGTGTGTTTGAGAGCGTGTGTTTAATAGCGTGTGTTTGAGAGTGTGTGTTTGAGAGCGTGCGTTTGAGAGCGTGTGTTTGAGAGCATGTGTTTGAGAGCGTGTGCTTGAGAGTGTGTGTTTGAGAGCATGTGTTTAAGAGCATCTGTTTGAGAGTGTGTGTTGAGAGTGTGTGTTTGAGAGTGTGTGTTTGAAAACATTTGTTTGAGAACGTGTGTTTGAGAGCGTGTGTTTGAGAGTGTGTGTTTGAGAGTGTGTGTTTGAGAGCGTGTGTTTGAGGGCGTGTGTTTGAGAGCGTGTGTTTGAGAGCGTGTGTTTGAGAGCGTGTGTTTGAAAACATGTGTTTCAGAGTGTGTGCTTGAGAGTGTATGTTTGAAAATGTGTGTTTGAGAGTGTGTGTTTGAGAGTGTGTGTTTGAGAGTGTGTGTTTGAGAGTGTGTGTTTGAGAGCGTGTGTTTGCGAGCGTGTGTTTGAGGGCGTGTGTTTGAAAACGTGTGTTTGAGAGCGTGTGTTTGAGACTGTGTGAATGTGAGTGTGTGTGTTTGAGAGTGAGTGTGTGTGTTTGAGAGTTTGTGTGAGTGTTTGAGTGTGTCTGTATGAGTGTGTGTGTTTGAGAGTGTGTTTTTAAGAGTGAGTGTGTGATTTTGAGAGTGAATGTTTGAGATGAGTGTGAGTGTTTGAGTGCCTGTGTTTGAGAATGAGTGTGTGTATTTGAGAGTGAATGTTTGAGAGTGATTGTGAGTGTTTGAGTGCGTGTGTTTGAGAGCGTGTGTTTGAGAGCGTGTGTTTGACAGCATGTGTTTGAGAGTGTGTGTTTGAGAGTGTGTGTTTGGCAGAGTGTGTTTGACAGCGTGTGTTTGAGAGCGTGTGTTTGAGAGTGTGTGTTTGAGAGCATGTGTTTAAGAGCGTCTGTTTGAGAGTGTGTGTGTGTGTGTGTGTTTGAGTGCCTGTGTGTGAAAGTGTGTGAGAGTTTGTTTGTGTGTGCTTGAGTGCCTGTGTTTGAGAGTGTGTGTGTGTTTGAGAGTGAATGTTAGAGAGTGTGTGTGAGTGTTTGAGTGCCTGTGTTTGAGAGTGTTGAGTGTTTGTGTGTGTGTGTTTGAGTGCCTGTGTTTGAGACTGTGTGAATGTGAGTGTGTGTGTTTGAGAGTTTGTGTGAGTGTTTGAGTGTGTGTGTGTGAGTGTGTGTGTTTGAGAGTGTGTGTTTAAGAGTGTGTGTTTGTGTTTGAGAGTGAATATTTGAGATGAGTGTGAGTATTTGAGTGCGTGTGTTTGAGAATGAGTGTGTGTATTTGAGAGTGAATGTTTGAGAGTCAGTGTGAGAGTTTGAGAGCATGTGTTTGAGAGCGTGTGTTTGAGAGCGTGTGTTTGAGAGTGTGTGTTTGAGAGTGTGTGTTTGAGAGCGTGTGTTTGAGAGTGTGTGTTTGAGAGCGTGTGTTTGAGAGCGTGTGTTTGAGAGTGTGTGTTTGGCAGAGTGTGTTTGAGAGCGTGTGTTTGAGAGCGTGTGTTTGAGACTGTGTGAATGTGAGTGTGTGTGTTTGAGAGTGAGTGTGTGTGTTTGAGAGTTTGTGTGAGTGTTTGAGTGTGTCTGTATGAGTGTGTGTGTTTGAGAGTGTGTTTTTAAGAGTGAGTGTGTGATTTTGAGAGTGAATGTTTGAGATGAGTGTGAGTGTTTGAGTGCCTGTGTTTGAGAATGAGTTTGTGTATTTGAGAGTGAATGTTTGAGAGTGATTGTGAGTGTTTGAGTGCGTGTGTTTGAGAGCGTGTGTTTGAGAGCGTGTGTTTGACAGCATGTGTTTGAGAGTGTGTGTTTGAGAGTGTGTGTTTGGCAGAGTGTGTTTGAGAGCGTGTGTTTGAGAGCGTGTGTTTGAGAGTGTGTTTTTGAGAGCATGTGTTTAAGAGCGTCCGTTTGAGAGTGTGTGTGTGTGTGTGTGTTTGAGTGCCTGTGTGTGAAAGTGTGTGAGAGTTTGTTTGTGTGTGCTTGAGTGCCTGTGTTTGAGATTGTGTGTGTGTTTGAGAGTGAATGTTAGAGAGTGTGTGTGAGTGTTTGAGTGCCTGTGTTTGAGAGTGTTGAGTGTTTGTGTGTGTGTGTTTGAGTGCCTGTGTTTGAGACTGTGTGAATGTGAGTGTGTGTGTTTGAGAGTGAGTGTGTGTGTTTGAGAGTTTGTGTGAGTGTTTGTGTGTGTGTGTGTGAGTGTGTGTGTTTGAGAGTGTGTGTTTAAGAGTGTGTGTGTGTGTTTGAGAGTGAATATTTGAGATGAGTGTGAGTATTTGAGTGCGTGTGTTTGAGAATGAGTGTGTGTATTTGAGAGTGAATGTTTGAGAGTCAGTGTGAGAGTTTGAGTGCATGTGTTTGAGAGCGTGTGTTTGAGAGTGTGTGTTTGAGAGCGTGTGTTTGAGAGCGTGTGTTTGAGAGCGTGTGTTTGAGAGAGTGTGTTTGAGAGCGTGTGTTTGAGAGCGTGTGTTTGGTAATGTGTGTTTGAGAGCGTGTGTTTGAGAGTGTGTGTTTGAGAGAGTGTGTTTGAGAGAGTGTGTTTGAGAGTGTGTGTTTGAGAGTGTGTGTTTGAGAGCGTGTGTTTGAGAGTGTGTGTTGAGAGTGTGTGTTTGAGAGTGTGTGTTTGAAAACATGTGTTTGAGAGCATGTGTTCAATAGCGTGTGTTTGAGAGTGTGTGTTTGAGAGCGTGTGTTTGAGAGCGTGTGTTTGAGAGTGTGTGTTTGTGAGATTGTGTTTGAGAGCGTGTGTTTGAGAGCGTGTGTTTGAAAACATGTGTTTCAGAGTGTGTGCTTGAGAGTGTATGTTTGAAAGCGTGTGTTTGAGAGTGTGTGTTTGAGAGCGTGTGTTTGAGAGTGTGTGTTTGAGAGAGAGTGTTTGAGAGTGTGTTTGAGAGCGTGTGTTTGAGAGCGTGTGTTTGAGAGCGTGTTTGAAAACATGTGTTTGAGAGCGTGTGTTTGAGTGCTTTTGTTTGAGAGTGTTTAAGTGTTTGCGTGTGTGTGTTTGACTGTGTGTGTGTGTGTGCGTGTGTGTGTGTGTTTGAGTGCCTGTGTGTTTAAGTGTGTGAGAGTTTGTTTGTGTGTGCTTGAGTGCCTGTGTTTGAGAGTGTGTGTGTGTTTGAGAGTGAATGTTTGAGATTGTGTGTGTGTGTTTGAGTGCCTGTGTTTGAGACTGTGTGAATGTGAGTGTGTGTGTTTGAGAGTGAGTGTGTGTGTTTGAGAGTTTGTGTGAGTGTTTGAGTGTGTGTGTATGAGTGTGTGTGTTTGAGAGTGTGTGTTTAAGAGTGAGTGTGTGTGTTTGAGAGTGAATATTTGAGATGAGTGTGAGTATTTGAGTGCGTGTGTTTGAGAATGAGTGTGTGTATTTGAGAGTGAATGTTTGAGAGTCAGTGTGAGAGTTTGAGTGCGTGTGTTTGAGAGCGTGTGTTTGAGAGCGTGTGTTTGAGAGTGTGTGTTTGAGAGTGTGTGTTTGAGAGCGTGTGTTTGAGAGTGTGTGTTTGAGAGCGTGTGTTTGAGAGCGTGTGTTTGAGAGTGTGTGTTTGGCAGAGTGTGTTTGAGAGCGTGTGTTTGAGAGCGTGTGTTTGAGACTGTGTGAATGTGAGTGTGTGTGTTTGAGAGTGAGTGTGTGTGTTTGAGAGTTTGTGTGAGTGTTTGAGTGTGTCTGTATGAGTGTGTGTGTTTGAGAGTGTGTTTTTAAGAGTGAGTGTGTGATTTTGAGAGTGAATGTTTGAGATGAGTGTGAGTGTTTGAGTGCCTGTGTTTGAGAATGAGTTTGTGTATTTGAGAGTGAATGTTTGAGAGTGATTGTGAGTGTTTGAGTGCGTGTGTTTGAGAGCGTGTGTTTGAGAGCGTGTGTTTGACAGCATGTGTTTGAGAGTGTGTGTTTGAGAGTGTGTGTTTGGCAGAGTGTGTTTGAGAGCGTGTGTTTGAGAGCGTGTGTTTGAGAGTGTGTTTTTGAGAGCATGTGTTTAAGAGCGTCCGTTTGAGAGTGTGTGTGTGTGTGTGTGTTTGAGTGCCTGTGTGTGAAAGTGTGTGAGAGTTTGTTTGTGTGTGCTTGAGTGCCTGTGTTTGAGATTGTGTGTGTGTTTGAGAGTGAATGTTAGAGAGTGTGTGTGAGTGTTTGAGTGCCTGTGTTTGAGAGTGTTGAGTGTTTGTGTGTGTGTGTTTGAGTGCCTGTGTTTGAGACTGTGTGAATGTGAGTGTGTGTGTTTGAGAGTGAGTGTGTGTGTTTGAGAGTTTGTGTGAGTGTTTGTGTGTGTGTGTGTGAGTGTGTGTGTTTGAGAGTGTGTGTTTAAGAGTGTGTGTGTGTGTTTGAGAGTGAATATTTGAGATGAGTGTGAGTATTTGAGTGCGTGTGTTTGAGAATGAGTGTGTGTATTTGAGAGTGAATGTTTGAGAGTCAGTGTGAGAGTTTGAGTGCATGTGTTTGAGAGCGTGTGTTTGAGAGTGTGTGTTTGAGAGCGTGTGTTTGAGAGCGTGTGTTTGAGAGAGTGTGTTTGAGAGAGTGTGTTTGAGAGCGTGTGTTTGAGAGCGTGTGTTTGGTAATGTGTGTTTGAGAGCGTGTGTTTGAGAGTGTGTGTTTGAGAGAGTGTGTTTGAGAGAGTGTGTTTGAGAGTGTGTGTTTGAGAGTGTGTGTTTGAGAGCGTGTGTTTGAGAGTGTGTGTTGAGAGTGTGTGTTTGAGAGTGTGTGTTTGAAAACATGTGTTTGAGAGCATGTGTTCAATAGCGTGTGTTTGAGAGTGTGTGTTTGAGAGCGTGTGTTTGAGAGCGTGTGTTTGAGAGTGTGTGTTTGTGAGATTGTGTTTGAGAGCGTGTGTTTGAGAGCGTGTGTTTGAAAACATGTGTTTCAGAGTGTGTGCTTGAGAGTGTATGTTTGAAAGCGTGTGTTTGAGAGTGTGTGTTTGAGAGCGTGTGTTTGAGAGTGTGTGTTTGAGAGAGAGTGTTTGAGAGTGTGTTTGAGAGCGTGTGTTTGAGAGCGTGTGTTTGAGAGCGTGTTTGAAAACATGTGTTTGAGAGCGTGTGTTTGAGTGCTTTTGTTTGAGAGTGTTTAAGTGTTTGCGTGTGTGTGTTTGACTGTGTGTGTGTGTGTGCGTGTGTGTGTGTGTTTGAGTGCCTGTGTGTTTAAGTGTGTGAGAGTTTGTTTGTGTGTGCTTGAGTGCCTGTGTTTGAGAGTGTGTGTGTGTTTGAGAGTGAATGTTTGAGATTGTGTGTGTGTGTTTGAGTGCCTGTGTTTGAGACTGTGTGAATGTGAGTGTGTGTGTTTGAGAGTGAGTGTGTGTGTTTGAGAGTTTGTGTGAGTGTTTGAGTGTGTGTGTATGAGTGTGTGTGTTTGAGAGTGTGTGTTTAAGAGTGAGTGTGTGTGTTTGAGAGTGAATATTTGAGATGAGTGTGAGTATTTGAGTGCGTGTGTTTGAGAATGAGTGTGTGTATTTGAGAGTGAATGTTTGAGAGTCAGTGTGAGAGTTTGAGTGCGTGTGTTTGAGAGCGTGTGTTTGAGAGCATGTGTTTGAGAGTGTGTGTTTGAGAGCGTGTGTTTGAGAGTGTGTGTTTGAGAGCGTGTGTTTGAGAGAGTGTGTTTGAGAGTGTGTGTTTGAGAGCGTGTGTTTGAAAGCGTGTGTTTGAGAGTGTGTGTTTGAGAGCGTGATTTTGAGAGGGTGTGTTTGAGAGCGTGTGTTTGAGAACGTGTGTTTGAGAGCGTGTGTTTGACAGCATGTGTTTGAGAGTGTGTGTTTGAAAGCATGTGTCTGAGAGTGTGTGTTTGAACACGTGTGTTTGAGAGTGTGTGTTTGAGAGTGTGTGTTTGAGAGTGTGTGTTAGAGAGCGTGTGTTTGAGAGTGTGTGTTTGAGAGCGTGTGTTTGAGAGCGTGTGTTTGAGAGCGTGTGTTTGAGAGTGTGTGTTTGAAAACATGTGTTTGAGAGCGTGTGTTTGAGAGCGTGTGTTTGAGAGCGTGTGTTTGAGAGTGTGTGTTTGAGAGTGTGTGTTTGTGATAGTGTGTTTGCGAGCGTGTGTTTGAGAGTGCGTGTTTGAGAGTGTGTGTTTGAGAGCGTGTGTTTGAGAGTGTGTGTTTGAGAGAGAGTGTTTGAGAGTGTGTGTTTGAGAGCGTGTGTTTGAGAGCGTGCGTTTGAGAGCATGTGTTTGAGAGCGTGTTTGAAAACATGTGTTTGAGAGTGTGTGTTTGAGTGCTTTTGTTTGAGAGTGTTTAAGTGTTTGCGTGTGTGTGTTTGATTGTGTGTGTTTGACTATGTGTGTGTGTGTGTGTGTATGTTTGAGTACCTGTGTGTGAAAGTGTGTGAGAGTTTGTTTATGTGTGCTTGAGTGCCTGTGTTTGAGAGTGTGTGTGTGTTTGAGAGTGAATGTTTGAGAGTGTGTGTGAGTGTTTGAGTGCCTGTGTTTGAGAGTGTTGAGTGTTTGTGTGTGTGTGTTTGAGTGCCTGTGTTTGAGACTGTGTGAATGTGAGTGTGTGTGTTTGAGAGTGAGTGTGTGTGTTTGAGAGTTTGTGTGAGTGTTTGAGTGTGTGTGTATGAGTGTGTGTGTTTGAGAGTGTGTGTTTAAGAGTGAGTGTGTGTGTTTGAGAGTGAATATTTGAGATGAGTGTGAGTATTTGAGTGCGTGTGTTTGAGAATGAGTGTGTGTATTTGAGAGTGAATGTTTGAGAGTCAGTGTGAGAGTTTGAGTGCATGCGTTTGAGAGCGTGTGTTTGATAGCGTGTGTTTGAGAGTGTGTGTTTGAGAGTGTGTGTTTGAGAGTGTGTGTTTGAGAGCGTGTGTTTGAGAGCGTGTGTTTGAAAGCATGTATTTGAGAGCGTGTGTTTAAGAGCGTGTGTTTGAGAGTGTGTGTTTGAGAGAGTGTGTTTGAGAGTGTGTGTTTGAGAGCGTGTGTTTGAAAGTGTGTGTTTGAGAGTGTGTGTTTGAGAGTGTGTGTTTGAGAGCGTGCGTTTGAGAGCGTGTGTTTGAGAGCGTGTGTTTGAGAACGTGTGTTTGAGAGCGTGTGTTTGAGAGTGTGTGTTTGAGAGCATGTGTTTAAGAGCGTCTGTTTGAGAGCGTGTGTTTGAGAGCCTGTGTTTGAGAATGTGTGTTAGAGAGTGTGTGTTTGAGAACGTGTGTATGAGAGCGTGTGTTTGTAAACGTGTGTTTGAGAGTGTGTGTTTGAGAGTGTGTGTTTGAGAGTGTGTGTTTGAGAATGTGTGTTTGAGAGCATGTGTTTGAGAGCGTGTGTTTGAGAGCGTGTGTTTGAGAGTGTGTGTTTGAGAGCATGTATTTGAGAGCATGTGTTTGAGAGCGTGTGTTTGAGAGCGTGTGTATGAGAGCGTGTGTTTGGTAGTGTGTGTTTCGAGAGCATGTGTTTGAGAGCGTGTATTTGAGAGCATGTGTTTGAGAGCGTGTGTTTGAGAGCATGTGTTTGGTAATGTGTGTTTGAGAGCGTGTGTTTGAGAGTGTGTGTTTGAGAGAGTGTGTTTGAGAGCGTATGTTTGAGAGTGTGTGTTTGAGAGCGTGTGTTTGAGAGTGTGTGTTGAGAGTGTGTGTTTGAGAGTGTGTGTTTGAAAACATTTGTTTGAGAGCATGTGTTTGAGAGCGTATGTTTGAGAGTGTGTGTTTGAGAGTGTGTGTTTGAGAGTGTGTGTTTGAGAGAGTGTGTTTGAGAGCGTGTGTTTGAGAGTGCATGTTTGAGAGCGCGTGTTTGAGAGTGTGTGTTGAGGGTGTGTGTTTGAGAGTGTTTGTTTGAGAGCATGTGTTTCAGAGTGTGTGTTTGAGAGCATGTGTTTCAGAGCGTGTGTTCAATAGCGTGTGTTTGAGAGTGTGTGTTTGAGAGTGTGTGTTTGAGAGCGTGTGTTTGAGAGCGTGTGTTTGGGAGCATGTGTTTGAGAGCGTGTGTTTGAAAACATGTGTTTCAGAGTGTGTGCTTGAGAGTGTATGTTTGAAAGCGTGTGTTTGAGAGTGTGTGTTTGAGAGCGTGTGTTTGAGAGTGTATGTTTGAGTGTGTGTGTTTGAGAGTGTGTGTTTGAGAGCGTCTGTTTGAGAGCGTGTGTTTGAGGGCGTGTGCTTGAAAACGTGTGTTTGAGAGGGTGTGTTTGAGACTGTGTGAATGTGAGTGTGTGTGTTTGAGAGTGAGTGTGTGTGTTTGAGAGTTTGTGTGAGTGTTTGAGTGTGTCTGTATGAGTGTGTGTGTTTGAGAGTGTGTTTTTAAGAGTGAGTGTGTATGTTTGAGAGTGAATGTTTGAGAGTGATTGTGAGTGTTTGAGTGCGTGTGTTTGAGAGCGTGTGTTTGAGAGCGTGTGTTTGACAGCATGTGTTTGAGAGTGTGTGTTTGAGAGTGTGTGTTTGGCAGTGTGTGTTTGAGAGAGTGTGTTTGAGAGCATGTGTTTATTTGAGAGCATGTGTTTGAGAGCATGTGTTTGACATCATGTGTTTGAAAGTGTGCGTTTGAGAGTGTGTTTGACAGCATGTGTTTGAGAGTGTGTTTGAGAGCGTGTGTCTGAGAGTGTGTGTTTGAGAGCGTGTGTTTGAAAACGTGTGTTTGAGAGTGTGTGTTTGAGAGTGTGTGTTTGAGAGCGTGTGTTTGAGAGCGTGTGTTTGAGAGCTTGTGTTTGAGAGCGTGTGTTTGAGAGGGTGTGTTTGAGAGCGTGTGTTTGAGAGCGTGTGTTTGAGAACGTGTGTTTGAGAGTGTGTGTTGAGAGTGTGTGTTTGAGAGTGTGTGTTTGAAAACATGCGTTTGAGAGCGTGTGTTTGAGAGCATGTGTTTGAGAGTGTGTGTTTGAGAGCATGTGTTTCAGAGTGTGTGCTTGAGAGTGTATGTTTGAGAGCGTGTGTTTGAGAGTGTGTGTTTGAGAGCGTGTGTTTGCGAGTGTGTGTTTGAGAGAGAGTGTTTGAGAGTGTGTGTTTGAGAGCGTGTGTTTGAGAGCGTGTGTTTGAGAGCGTGTGTTTGAGAGCGTGTTTGAAAACATGTGTTTGAGAGAGTGTGTTTGAGTGCTTTTGTTTGAGAGTGTTTAAGTGTTTGCGTGTGTGTATTTGAGTGTGTGTGTTTGACTGTGTGTGTGTGTGTGTGTGTGTGTGTGTTTGAGTGCCTGTGTGTGAAAGTGTGTGAGAGTTTGTTTGTGTGTGCTTGAGTGCCTGTGTTTGAGAGTGTGTGTGTGTTTGAGAGTGAATGTTTGAGCGTGTGTGAGTGTTTGAGTGCCTGTGTTTGAGAGTGTTGAGTGTTTGTGTGTGTGTGTTTGAGTGCCTGTGTTTGAGACTGTGTGAATGTGAGTGTGTGTGTTTGAGAGTGAGTGTGTGTGTTTGAGAGTTTGTGTGAGTGTTTGAGTGTGTGTGTATGAGTGTGTGTGTTTGAGAGTGTGTGTTTAAGAGTGAGTGTGTGTGTTGGAGAGTGAATATTTGAGATGAGTGTGAGGATTTGAGTGCATGTGTTTGAGAATGAGTGTGTGTATTTGAGAGTGAATGTTTGAGAGTCAGTGTGAGAGTTTGAGTGCGTGTGTTTGAGAGCGTGTGTTTGAGAGAGTGTGTTTGAGAGTGTGTGTTTAAGAGTGAGTGTGTGTGTTGGAGAGTGAATATTTGAGATGAGTGTGAGGATTTGAGTGCATGTGTTTGAGAATGAGTGTGTGTATTTGAGAGTGAATGTTTGAGAGTCAGTGTGAGAGTTTGAGTGCGTGTGTTTGAGAGCGTGTGTTTGAGAGAGTGTGTTTGAGAGTGTGTGTTTGAGAGTGTGTGTTTGAGAGTGTGTGTTTGAGAGCGTGTGTTTGAGAGCGTGTGTTTGAAAGCATGTGTTTGAGAGCGTGTGTTTGAGAGCGTGTGTTTGAGAGTGTGTGTTTGAGAGAGTGTGTTTGAGAGTGTGTGTTTGAGAGCGTGTGTTTGAAAGCGTGTGTTTGAGAGTGTGTGTTTGAGAGTGTGTGTTTGAGAGCGTGCGTTTGAGAGCGTGTGTTTGAGAGCGTGTGTTTGAGTACGTGTGTTTGAGAGCGTGTGTTTGAGAGTGTGTGTTTGAGAGCATGTGTTTAAGAGCGTCTGTTTGAGAGCGTGTGTTTGAGAGCCTGTGTTTGAGAGTGTGTGTTTGAGAGTGTGTGTTTGAGAACGTGTGTATGAGAGCGTGTGTTTGTAAACGTGTGTTTGAGAGTGTGTGCTTGAGAGTGTGTGTTTGAGAGTGTGTGTTTGAGAATGTGTGTTTGAGAGAGTGTGTTTGAGAGAATGTGTTTGAGAGCGTGTGTTTGAGAGCGTGTATTTGAGAGTGTGTGTTTGAGAGAGTGTGTTTGAGAGCATGTGTTTGAGAGCGTGTGTTTGAGAGCGTGTGTTTGAGAGCGTGTGTTTGGTAGTGTGTGTTTCGAGAGCATGTGTTTGAAAGCGTGTATTTGAGAGCATGTGTTTGGTAATGTGTGTTTGAGAGCGTGTGTTTGAGAGTGTGTGTTTGAGAGAGTGTGTTTGAGAGCGTGTGTTTGAGAGTGTGTGTTTGAGAGCGTGTGTTTGAGAGTGTGTGTTGAGAGTGTGTGTTTGAGAGTGTGTATTTGAAAACATTTGTTTGAGAGCGTGTGTTTGAGAGCGTGTGTTTGAGAGTGTGTGTTTGAGAGTGTGTGTTTGAGAGTGTGTGTTTGAGAGAGTGTGTTTGAGAGCGTGTGTTTGAGAGTGCGTGTTTGAGAGCGCGTGTTTGAGAGTGTGTGTTGAGGGTGTGTGTATGAGAGTGTTTGTTTGAGAGCGTGTGTTTGAGAGTGTGTGTTTGAGAGCATGTGTTTGAGAGCGTGTGTTCAATAGCGTGTGTTTGAGAGTGTGTGTTTGAGAGCGTGTGTTTGAGAGAGTGTGTTTGAGAGCGTGTATTTGAGAGCGTGTGTTTCAGAGCGTGTGTTTGAAAACATGTGTTTCAGAGTGTGTGCTTGAGAGTGTGTGTTTGAAAGCATGTGTTTGAGAGTGTGTGTTTGAGAGCGTGTGTTTGAGTGTGTATGTTTGAGTGTGTGTGTTTGAGAGTGTGTGTTTGAGAGCGTGTGTTTGAGAGCGTGTGTTTGAGGGCGTGTGTTTGAAAACGTGTGTTTGAGAGTGTGTGCTTGAGAGTGTGTGTTTGAGAGTGTGTGTTTGAGAATGTGTGTTTGAGAGAGTGTGTTTGAGAGAATGTGTTTGAGAGCGTGTGTTTGAGAGCGTGTGTTTGAGAGTGTGTGTTTGAGAGAGTGTGTTTGAGAGCATGTGTTTGAGAGCGTGTGTTTGAGAGCGTGTGTTTGAGAGCGTGTGTTTGGTAGTGTGTGTTTCGAGAGCATGTGTTTGAAAGCGTGTATTTGAGAGCATGTGTTTGAGAGCGTGTGTTTGAGAGCATGTGTTTGGTAATGTGTGTTTGAGAGCGTGTGTTTGAGAGTGTGTGTTTGAGAGAGTGTGTTTGAGTGCGTGTGTTTGAGAGTGTGTGTTTGAGAGCGTGTGTTTGAGAGTGTGTGTTGAGAGTGTGTGTTTGAGAGTGTGTATTTGAAAACATTTGTTTGAGAGCGTGTGTTTGAGAGCGTGTGTTTGAGAGTGTGTGTTTGAGAGTGTGTGTTTGAGAGTGTGTGTTTGAGAGAGTGTGTTTGAGAGCGTGTGTTTGAGAGTGCGTGTTTGAGAGCGCGTGTTTGAGAGTGTGTGTTGAGGGTGTGTGTTTGAGAGTGTTTGTTTAAGAGCGTGTGTTTGAGAGTGTGTGTTTGAGAGCATGTGTTTGAGAGCGTGTGTTCAATAGCGTGTGTTTGAGAGTGTGTGTTTGAGAGCGTGTGTTTGAGAGAGTGTGTTTGAGAGCGTGTATTTGAGAGCGTGTGTTTCAGAGCGTGTGTTTGAAAACATGTGTTTCAGAGTGTGTACTTGAGAGTGTGTGTTTGAAAGCATGTGTTTGAGAGTGTGTGTTTGAGAGCGTGTGTTTGAGTGTGTATGTTTGAGTGTGTGTGTTTGAGAGTGTGTGTTTGAGAGCGTGTGTTTGAGAGCGTGTGTTTGAGGGCGTGTGTTTGAAAACGTGTGTTTGAGAGCGTGTGTTTGAGACTGTGTGAATGTGAGTGTGTGTGTTTGAGAGTGAGTGTGTGTGTTTGAGAGTTTGTGTGAGTGTTTGAGTGTGTCTGTATGAGTGTGTGTGTTTGAGAGTGTGTTTTTAAGAGTGAGTGTGTGTGTTTGAGAGTGAATGTTTGAGAGTGATTGTGAGTGTTTGAGTGCATGTGTTTGAGAGCGTGTGTTTGAGAGCATGTGTTTGACAGCATGTGTTTGAGAGTGTGTGTTTGAGAGTGTGTGTTTGGCAGTGTGTGTTTGAGAGAGTGTGTTTGAGAGCATGTGTTTATTTGAGAGCATGTGTTTGAGAGCATGTGCTTGACATCATGTGTTTGAAAGTGTGCGTTTGAGAGTGTGTTTGACAGATTGTGTTTGAGAGTGTGTTTGAGAGCGTGTGTCTGAGAGTGTGTGTTTGAGAGCGTGTGTTTGAAAATGTGTGTTTGAGAGTGTGTGTTTGAGAGTGTGTGTTGGAGAGCGTGTGTTTGAGAGTGTGTGTTTGAGAGTGTGTGTTTGAGAGTGTGTGTTTGAGAGTGTGTGTTTGAGAGCGTGTGTTTGAGAGCGTGTGTTTGAAAGCATGTATTTGAGAGCGTGTGTTTGAGAGCGTGTGTTTGAGAGCGTGTGTTTGAAAACATGTGTTTCAGAGTGTGTGCTTGAGAGTGTATGTTTGAAAGCGTGTGTTTGAGAGTGTGTGTTTGAGAGCGTGTGTTTGAGAGTGTGCGTTTGAGAGTGTGTGTTTGAGAGCGTGTGTTCAATAGCGTGTGTTTGAGAGTGTGTGTTTGAGAGCGTGTGTTTGAGAGAGTGTGTTTGAGAGCGTGTATTTGAGAGCGTGTGTTTCAGAGCGTGTGTTTGAAAACATGTGTTTCAGAGTGTGTGCTTGAGAGTGTGTGTTTGAAAGCATGTGTTTGAGAGTGTGTGTTTGAGAGCGTGTGTTTGAGTGTGTATGTTTGAGTGTGTGTGTTTGAGAGTGTGTGTTTGAGAGCGTGTGTTTGAGAGCGTGTGTTTGAGGGCGTGTGTTTGAAAACGTGTGTTTGAGAGCGTGTGTTTGAGACTGTGTGAATGTGAGTGTGTGTGTTTGAGAGTGAGTGTGTGTGTTTGAGAGTTTGTGTGAGTGTTTGAGTGTGTCTGTATGAGTGTGTGTGTTTGAGAGTGTGTTTTTAAGAGTGAGTGTGTGTGTTTGAGAGTGAATGTTTGAGAGTGATTGTGAGTGTTTGAGTGCATGTGTTTGAGAGCGTGTGTTTGAGAGCATGTGTTTGACAGCATGTGTTTGAGAGTGTGTGTTTGAGAGTGTGTGTTTGGCAGTGTGTGTTTGAGAGAGTGTGTTTGAGAGCATGTGTTTATTTGAGAGCATGTGTTTGAGAGCATGTGTTTGACATCATGTGTTTGAAAGTGTGCGTTTGAGAGTGTGTTTGACAGATTGTGTTTGAGAGTGTGTTTGAGAGCGTGTGTCTGAGAGTGTGTGTTTGAGAGCGTGTGTTTGAAAATGTGTGTTTGAGAGTGTGTGTTTGAGAGTGTGTGTTGGAGAGCGTGTGTTTGAGAGTGTGTGTTTGAGAGTGTGTGTTTGAGAGTGTGTGTTTGAGAGTGTGTGTTTGAGAGCGTGTGTTTGAGAGCGTGTGTTTGAAAGCATGTATTTGAGAGCGTGTGTTTGAGAGCGTGTGTTTGAGAGTGTGTGTTTGAGAGAGTGTGTTTGAGAGTGTGTGTTTGAGAGCGTGTGTTTGAAAGTGTGTGTTTGAGAGTGTGTGTTTGAGAGTGTGTGTTTGAGAGCGTGCGTTTGAGAGCGTGTGTTTGAGAGCGTGTGTTTGAGAACGTGTGTTTGAAAGTGTGTGTTTGAGAGCGTGCGTTTGAGAGCGTGTGTTTGAGAGCGTGCGTTTGAGAGCGTGTGTTTGAGAGCGTGTGTTTGAGAGTGTGTGTTTGAGAGCCTGTGTTTGAGAATGTGTGTTAGAGAGTGTGTGTTTGAGAACGTGTGTATGAGAGCGTGTGTTTGTAAACGTGTGTTTGAGAGTGTGTGTTTGAGAGTGTGTGTTTGAGAGTGTGTGTTTGAGAATGTGTGTTTGAGAGCATGTGTTTGAGAGCGTGTGTTTGAGAGCGTGTGTTTGAGAGTGTGTGTTTGAGAGCATGTATTTGAGAGCATGTGTTTGAGAGCGTGTGTTTGAGAGCGTGTGTATGAGAGCGTGTGTTTGGTAGTGTGTGTTTCGAGAGCATGTGTTTGAGAGCGTGTATTTGAGAGCATGTGTTTGAGAGCGTGTGTTTGAGAACATGTGTTTGGTAATGTGTGTTTGAGAGCGTGTGTTTGAGAGTGTGTGTTTGAGAGAGTGTGTTTGAGAGCGTATGTTTGAGAGTGTGTGTTTGAGAGCGTGTGTTTGAGAGTGTGTGTTGAGAGTGTGTGTTTGAGACTGTGTGAATGTGAGTGTGTGTGTTTGAGAGTGAGTGTGTGTGTTTGAGAGTTTGTGTGAGTGTTTGAGTGTGTCTGTATGAGTGTGTGTGTTTGAGAGTGTGTTTTTAAGAGTGAGTGTGTGTGTTTGAGAGTGAATGTTTGAGAGTGATTGTGAGTGTTTGAGTGCATGTGTTTGAGAGCGTGTGTTTGAGAGCATGTGTTTGACAGCATGTGTTTGAGAGTGTGTGTTTGAGAGTGTGTGTTTGGCAGTGTGTGTTTGAGAGAGTGTGTTTGAGAGCATGTGTTTATTTGAGAGCATGTGTTTGAGAGCATGTGTTTGACATCATGTGTTTGAAAGTGTGCGTTTGAGAGTGTGTTTGACAGATTGTGTTTGAAAGTGTGTTTGAGAGCGTGTGTCTGAGAGTGTGTTTGAGAGCGTGTGTTTGAAAATGTGTGTTTGAGAGTGTGTGTTTGAGAGTGTGTGTTGGAGAGCGTGTGTTTGAGAGTGTGTGTTTGAGAGTGTGTGTTTGAGAGTGTGTGTTTGAGAGTGTGTGTTTGAGAGCGTGTGTTTGAGAGCGTGTGTTTGAAAGCATGTATTTGAGAGCGTGTGTTTGAGAGCGTGTGTTTGAGAGTGTGTGTTTGAGAGAGTGTGTTTGAGAGTGTGTGTTTGAGAGCGTGTGTTTGAAAGTGTGTGTTTGAGAGTGTGTGTTTGAGAGTGTGTGTTTGAGAGCGTGCGTTTGAGAGCGTGTGTTTGAGAGCGTGTGTTTGAGAACGTGTGTTTGAAAGTGTGTGTTTGAGAGCGTGCGTTTGAGAGCGTGTGTTTGAGAGCGTGCGTTTGAGAGCGTGTGTTTGAGAGCGTGTGTTTGAGAGTGTGTGTTTGAGAGCCTGTGTTTGAGAATGTGTGTTAGAGAGTGTGTGTTTGAGAACGTGTGTATGAGAGCGTGTGTTTGTAAACGTGTGTTTGAGAGTGTGTGTTTGAGAGTGTGTGTTTGAGAGTGTGTGTTTGAGAATGTGTGTTTGAGAGCATGTGTTTGAGAGCGTGTGTTTGAGAGCGTGTGTTTGAGAGTGTGTGTTTGAGAGCATGTATTTGAGAGCATGTGTTTGAGAGCGTGTGTTTGAGAGCGTGTGTATGAGAGCGTGTGTTTGGTAGTGTGTGTTTCGAGAGCATGTGTTTGAGAGCGTGTATTTGAGAGCATGTGTTTGAGAGCGTGTGTTTGAGAGCATGTGTTTGGTAATGTGTGTTTGAGAGCGTGTGTTTGAGAGTGTGTGTTTGAGAGAGTGTGTTTGAGAGCGTATGTTTGAGAGTGTGTGTTTGAGAGCGTGTGTTTGAGAGTGTGTGTTGAGAGTGTGTGTTTGAGAGTGTGTGTTTGAAAACATTTGTTTGAGAGCATGTGTTTGAGAGCGTGTGTTTGAGAGTGTGTGTTTGAGAGTGTGTGTTTGAGAGTGTGTGTTTGAGAGATTGTGTTTGAGAGCGTGTGTTTGAGAGTGCGTGTTTGAGAGCGCGTGTTTGAGAGTGTGTGTTGAGGGTGTGTGTTTGAGAGTGTTTGTTTGAGAGCATGTGTTTCAGAGTGTGTGTTTGAGAGCATGTGTTTCAGAGCGTGTGTTCAATAGCGTGTGTTTGAGAGTGTGTGTTTGAGAGCGTGTGTTTGAGAGCGTGTGTTTGGGAGCGTGTGTTTGAGAGCGTGTGTTTGAAAACATGTGTTTCAGAGTGTGTGCTTGAGAGTGTATGTTTGAAAGCGTGTGTTTGAGAGTGTGTGTTTGAGAGCGTGTGTTTGAGAGTGTATGTTTGAGTGTGTGTGTTTGAGAGTGTGTGTTTGAGAGCGTGTGTTTGAGAGCGTGTGTTTGAGGGCGTGTGCTTGAAAACGTGTGTTTGAGAGGGTGTGTTTGAGACTGTGTGAATGTGAGTGTGTGTGTTTGAGAGTGAGTGTGTGTGTTTGAGAGTTTGTGTGAGTGTTTGAGTGTGTCTGTATGAGTGTGTGTGTTTGAGAGTGTGTTTTTAAGAGTGAGTGTGTGTGTTTGAGAGTGAATGTTTGAGAGTGATTGTGAGTGTTTGAGTGTGTGTGTTTGAGAGCGTGTGTTTGAGAGCGTGTGTTTGACAGCATGTGTTTGAGAGTGTGTGTTTGAGAGTGTGTGTTTGGCAGTGTGTGTTTGAGAGAGTGTGTTTGAGAGCATGTGTTTATTTGAGAGCATGTGTTTGAGAGCATGTGTTTGACATCATGTGTTTGAAAGTGTGCGTTTGAGAGTGTGTTTGACAGCATGTGTTTGAGAGTGTGTTTGAGAGCGTGTGTCTGAGAGTGTGTGTTTGAGAGCGTGTGTTTGAAAACGTGTGTTTGGGAGTGTGTGTTTGAGAGTGTGTGTTTGAGAGCGTGTGTTTGAGAGCGTGTGTTTGAGAGCTTGTGTTTGAGAGCGTGTGTTTGAGAGGGTGTGTTTGAGAGCGTGTGTTTGAGAGCGTGTGTTTGAGAACGTGTGTTTGAGAACGTGTGTGTTGAGAGTGTGTGTTTGAGAGTGTGTGTTTGAAAACATGCGTTTGAGAGCGTGTGTTTGAGAGCATGTGTTTGAGAGTCTGTGTTTGAGAGCATGTGTTTCAGAGTGTGTGCTTGAGAGTGTATGTTTGAGAGCGTGTGTTTGAGAGTGTGTGTTTGAGAGCGTGTGTTTGCGAGTGTGTGTTTGAGAGAGAGTGTTTGAGAGTGTGTGTTTGAGAGCGTGTGTTTGAGAGCGTGTGTTTGAGAGCGTGTGTTTCAGAGCGTGTTTGAAAACATGTGTTTGAGAGCATGTGTTTGAGTGCTTTTGTTTGAGAGTGTTTAAGTGTTTGCGTGTGTGTGTTTGATTGTGTGTGTTTGACTATGTGTGTGTGTGTGTGTGTATGTTTGAGTACATGTGTGTGAAAGTGTGTGAGAGTTTGTTTATGCGTGCTTGAGTGCCTGTGTTTGAGAGTGTGTGTGTGTTTGAGAGTGAATGTTTGAGAGTGTGTGTGAGTGTTTGAGTGCCTGTGTTTGAGAGTGTTGAGTGTTTGTGTGTGTGTGTTTGAGTGCCTGTGTTTGAGACTGTGTGAATGTGAGTGTGTGTGTTTGAGAGTGAGTGTGTGTGTTTGAGAGTTTGTGTGAGTGTTTGAGTGTGTGTGTATGAGTGTGTGTGTTTGAGAGTGTGTGTTTAAGAGTGAGTGTGTGTGTTGGAGAGTGAATATTTGAGATGAGTGTGAGGATTTGTGTGCATGTGTTTGAGAATGAGTGTGTGTATTTGAGAGTGAATGTTTGAGAGTCAGTGTGAGAGTTTGAGTGCGTGTGTTTGAGAGCGTGTGTTTGAGAGAGTGTGTTTGTGAGTGTGTGTTTGAGAGTGTGTGTTTGAGAGTGGGTGTTTGAGAGCGTGTGTTTGAGAGCGTGTGTTTGAAAGCATGTGTTTGAAAGCGTGTGTTTGAGAGTGTGTGTTTGAGAGTGTGTGTTTGAGAGCGTGCGTTTGAGAGCGTGTGTTTGAGAGCGTGTGTTTGAGAACGTGTGTTTGAGAGCGTGTGTTTGAGAGTGTGTGTTTGAGAGCATGTGTTTAAGAGCGTCTGTTTGAGAGCGTGTGTTTGAGAGCCTGTGTTTGAGAGTGTGTGTTTGAGAGTGTGTGTTTGAGAACGTGTGTATGAGAGCGTGTGTTTGTAAACGTGTGTTTGAGAGTGTGTGCTTGAGAGTGTGTGTTTGAGAGTGTGTGTTTGAGAATGTGTGTTTGAGAGAGTGTGTTTGAGAGAATGTGTTTGAGAGCGTGTGTTTGAGAGCGTGTGTTTGAGAGTGTGTGTTTGAGAGAGTGTGTTTGAGAGCATGTGTTTCAGAGCGTGTGTTTGAGAGCGTGTGTTTGAGAGCGTGTGTTTGGTAGTGTGTGTGTCGAGAGCATGTGTTTGAAAGCGTGTATTTGAGAGCATGTGTTTGAGAGCGTGTGTTTGAGAGCATGTGTTTGGTAATGTGTGTTTGAGAGCGTGTGTTTGAGAGTGTGTGTTTGAGAGAGTGTGTTTGAGAGCGTGTGTTTGAGAGTGTGTGTTTGAGAGCGTGTGTTTGAGAGTGTGTGTTGAGAGTGTGTGTTTGAGAGTGTGTATTTGAAAACATTTGTTTGAGAGCGTGTGTTTGAGAGCGTGTGTTTGAGAGTGTGTGTTTGAGAGTGTGTGTTTGAGAGTGTGTGTTTGAGAGAGTGTGTTTGAGAGCGTGTGTTTGAGAGTGCGTGTTTGAGAGCGCGTGTTTGAGAGTGTGTGTTGAGGGTGTGTGTATGAGAGTGTTTGTTTGAGAGCGTGTGTTTGAGAGTGTGTGTTTGAGAGCATGTGTTTGAGAGCGTGTGTTCAATAGCGTGTGTTTGAGAGTGTGTGTTTGAGAGCGTGTGTTTGAGAGAGTGTGTTTGAGAGCGTGTATTTGAGAGCGTGTGTTTCAGAGCGTGTGTTTGAAAACATGTGTTTCAGAGTGTGTGCTTGAGAGTGTGTGTTTGAAAGCATGTGTTTGAGAGTGTGTGTTTGAGAGCGTGTGTTTGAGTGTGTATGTTTGAGTGTGTGTGTTTGAGAGTGTGTGTTTGAAAGCGTGTGTTTGAGAGCGTGTGTTTGAGGGCGTGTGTTTGAAAACGTGTGTTTGAGAGTGTGTGCTTGAGAGTGTGTGTTTGAGAGTGTGTGTTTGAGAATGTGTGTTTGAGAGAGTGTGTTTGAGAGAATGTGTTTGAGAGCGTGTGTTTGAGAGCGTGTGTTTGAGAGTGTGTTTTTGAGAGAGTGTGTTTGAGAGCATGTGTTTGAGAGCGTGTGTTTGAGAGCGTGTGTTTGAGAGCGTGTGTTTGGTAGTGTGTGTTTCGAGAGCATGTGTTTGAAAGCGTGTATTTGAGAGCATGTGTTTGAGAGCGTGTGTTTGAGAGCATGTGTTTGGTAATGTGTGTTTGAGAGCGTGTGTTTGAGAGTGTGTGTTTGAGAGAGTGTGTTTGAGAGCGTGTGTTTGAGAGTGTATGTTTGAGAGCGTGTGTTTGAGAGTGTGTGTTGAGAGTGTGTGTTTGAGAGTGTGTATTTGAAAACATTTGTTTGAGAGCGTGTGTTTGAGAGTGTGTGTTTGAGAGAGTGTGTTTGAGAGCGTGTGTTTGAGAGTACGTGTTTGAGAGCGCGTGTTTGAGAGTGTGTGTTGAGGGTGTGTGTTTGAGAGTGTTTGTTTGAGAGCGTGTGTTTGAGAGTGTGTGTTTGAGAGCATGTGTTTGAGAGCGTGTGTTCAATAGCGTGTGTTTGAGAGTGTGTGTTTGAGAGCGTGTGTTTGAGAGAGTGTGTTTGAGAGCGTGTATTTGAGAGCGTGTGTTTCAGAGCGTGTGTTTGAAAACATGTGTTTCAGAGTGTGTGCTTGAGAGTGTGTGTTTGAAAGCATGTGTTTGAGAGTGTGTGTTTGAGAGCGTGTGTTTGAGTGTGTATGTTTGAGTGTGTGTGTTTGAGAGTGTGTGTTTGAGAGCGTGTGTTTGAGAGCGTGTGTTTGAGGGCGTGTGTTTGAAAACGTGTGTTTGAGAGCGTGTGTTTGAGACTGTGTGAATGTGAGTGTGTGTGTTTGAGAGTGAGTGTGTGTGCTTGAGAGTTTGTGTGAGTGTTTGAGTGTGTCTGTATGAGTGTGTGTGTTTGAGAGTGTGTTTTTAAGAGTGAGTGTGTGTGTTTGAGAGTGAATGTTTGAGAGTGATTGTGAGTGTTTGAGTGCATGTGTTTGAGAGCGTGTGTTTGAGAGCGTGTGTTTGACAGCATGTGTTTGAGAGTGTGTGTTTGAGAGTGTGTGTTTGGCAGTGTGTGTTTGAGAGAGTGTGTTTGAGAGCATGTGTTTATTTGAGAGCATGTGTTTGAGAGCATGTGTTTGACATCATGTGTTTGAAAGTGTGCGTTTGAGAGTGTGTTTGACAGATTGTGTTTGAGAGTGTGTTTGAGAGCGTGTGTCTGAGAGTGTGTGTTTGAGAGCGTGTGTTTGAAAATGTGTGTTTGAGAGTGTGTGTTTGAGAGTGTGTGTTTGAGAGAGTGTGTTTGAGAGAATGTGTTTGAGAGCGTGTGTTTGAGAGCGTGTGTTTGAGAGTGTGTGTTTGAGAGAGTGTGTTTGAGAGCATGTGTTTGAGAGCGTGTGTTTGAGAGCGTGTGTTTGAGAGCGTGTGTTTGGTAGTGTGTGTTTCGAGAGCATGTGTTTGAAAGCGTGTATTTGAGAGCATGTGTTTGAGAGCGTGTGTTTGAGAGCATGTGTTTGGTAATGTGTGTTTGAGAGCGTGTGTTTGAGAGTGTGTGTTTGAGAGAGTGTGTTTGAGAGCGTGTGTTTGAGAGTGTATGTTTGAGAGCGTGTGTTTGAGAGTGTGTGTTGAGAGTGTGTGTTTGAGAGTGTGTATTTGAAAACATTTGTTTGAGAGCGTGTGTTTGAGAGTGTGTGTTTGAGAGTGTGTGTTTGAGAGTGTGTGTTTGAGAGAGTGTGTTTGAGAGCGTGTGTTTGAGAGTACGTGTTTGAGAGCGCGTGTTTGAGAGTGTGTATTGAGGGTGTGTGTTTGAGAGTGTTTGTTTGAGAGCGTGTGTTTGAGAGTGTGTGTTTGAGAGCATGTGTTTGAGAGCGTGTGTTCAATAGCGTGTGTTTGAGAGTGTGTGTTTGAGAGCGTGTGTTTGAGAGAGTGTGTTTGAGAGCGTGTATTTGAGAGCGTGTGTTTCAGAGCGTGTGTTTGAAAACATGTGTTTCAGAGTGTGTGCTTGAGAGTGTGTGTTTGAAAGCATGTGTTTGAGAGTGTGTGTTTGAGAGCGTGTGTTTGAGTGTGTATGTTTGAGTGTGTGTGTTTGAGAGTGTGTGTTTGAGAGCGTGTGTTTGAGAGCGTGTGTTTGAGGGCGTGTGTTTGAGAGTGTGTGTTTGAGAGAGTGTGTTTGAGAGCATGTGTTTGAGAGCGTGTGTTTGAGAGCGTGTGTTTGAGAGCGTGTGTTTGGTAGTGTGTGTTTCGAGAGCATGTGTTTGAAAGCGTGTATTTGAGAGCATGTGTTTGAGAGCGTGTGTTTGAGAGCATGTGTTTGGTAATGTGTGTTTGAGAGCGTGTGTTTGAGAGTGTGTGTTTGAGAGAGTGTGTTTGAGAGCGTGTGTTTGAGAGCGTGTGTTTGAGAGTGTGTGTTTGAGAGAGTGTGTTTGAGAGCATGTGTTTGAGAGCGTGTGTTTGAGAGCGTGTGTTTGAGAGCGTGTGTTTCAGAGCGTGTGTTTGAAAACATGTGTTTCAGAGTGTGTGCTTGAGAGTGTGTGTTTGAAAGCATGTGTTTGAGAGTGTGTGCTTGAGAGTGTGTGTTTGAGAGTGTGTGTTTGAGAATGTGTGTTTGAGAGAGTGTGTTTGAGAGAATGTGTTTGAGAGCGTGTGTTTGAGAGCGTGTGTTTGAGAGTGTGTGTTTGAGAGAGTGTGTTTGAGAGCATGTGTTTGAGAGCGTGTGTTTGAGAGCGTGTGTTTGAGAGCGTGTGTTTGGTAGTGTGTGTTTCGAGAGCATGTGTTTGAAAGCGTGTATTTGAGAGCATGTGTTTGAGAGCGTGTGTTTGAGAGCATGTGTTTGGTAATGTGTGTTTGAGAGCGTGTGTTTGAGAGTGTGTGTTTGAGAGAGTGTGTTTGAGAGCGTGTGTTTGAGAGTGTATGTTTGAGAGCGTGTGTTTGAGAGTGTGTGTTGAGAGTGTTTGTTTGAGAGTGTGTATTTGAAAACATTTGTTTGAGAGCGTGTGTTTGAGAGTGTGTGTTTGAGAGTGTGTGTTTGAGAGTGTGTGTTTGAGAGAGTGTGTTTGAGAGCGTGTGTTTGAGAGTACGTGTTTGAGAGCGCGTGTTTGAGAGTGTGTGTTGAGGGTGTGTGTTTGAGAGTGTTTGTTTGAGAGCGTGTGTTTGAGAGTGTGTGTTTGAGAGCATGTGTTTGAGAGCGTGTGTTCAATAGCGTGTGTTTGAGAGTGTGTGTTTGAGAGCGTGTGTTTGAGAGAGTGTGTTTGAGAGCGTGTATTTGAGAGCGTGTGTTTCAGAGCGTGTGTTTGAAAACATGTGTTTCAGAGTGTGTGCTTGAGAGTGTGTGTTTGAAAGCATGTGTTTGAGAGTGTGTGTTTGAGAGCGTGTGTTTGAGTGTGTATGTTTGAGTGTGTGTGTTTGAGAGTGTGTGTTTGAGAGCGTGTGTTTGAGAGCGTGTGTTTGAGGGCGTGTGTTTGAAAACGTGTGTTTGAGAGCGTGTGTTTGAGACTGTGTGAATGTGAGTGTGTGTGTTTGAGAGTGAGTGTGTGTGTTTGAGAGTTTGTGTGAGTGTTTGAGTGTGTCTGTATGAGTGTGTGTGTTTGAGAGTGTGTTTTTAAGAGTGAGTGTGTGTGTTTGAGAGTGAATGTTTGAGAGTGATTGTGAGTGTTTGAGTGCATGTGTTTGAGAGCGTGTGTTTGAGAGCATGTGTTTGACAGCATGTGTTTGAGAGTGTGTGTTTGAGAGTGTGTGTTTGGCAGTGTGTGTTTGAGAGAGTGTGTTTGAGAGCATGTGTTTATTTGAGAGCATGTGTTTGAGAGCATGTGTTTGACATCATGTGTTTGAAAGTGTGCGTTTGAGAGTGTGTTTGACAGATTGTGTTTGAGAGTGTGTTTGAGAGCGTGTGTCTGAGAGTGTGTGTTTGAGAGCGTGTGTTTGAAAATGTGTGTTTGAGAGTGTGTGTTTGAGAGTGTGTGTTGGAGAGCGTGTGTTTGAGAGTGTGTGTTTGAGAGTGTGTGTTTGAGAGTGTGTGTTTGAGAGTGTGTGTTTGAGAGCGTGTGTTTGAGAGCGTGTGTTTGAAAGCATGTATTTGAGAGCGTGTGTTTGAGAGCGTGTGTTTGAGAGTGTGTGTTTGGCAGTGTGTGTTTGAGAGAGTGTGTTTGAGAGCATGTGTTTATTTGAGAGCATGTGTTTGAGAGCATGTGTTTGACATCATGTGTTTGAAAGTGTGCGTTTGAGAGTGTGTTTGACAGATTGTGTTTGAGAGTGTGTTTGAGAGCGTGTGTCTGAGAGTGTGTGTTTGAGAGCGTGTGTTTGAAAATGTGTGTTTGAGAGTGTGTGTTTGAGAGTGTGTGTTGGAGAGCGTGTGTTTGAGAGTGTGTGTTTGAGAGCGTGTGTTTGAGAGCGTGTGTTTGAGAGCGTGTGTTTGAGAACGTGTGTTTGAGAGCGTCTGTTTGAGAGTGTGTGTTTGAGAGCGTGTGTTTGAGAGCGTGTGTTTGAGAGCGTCTGTTTGAGAGCATGTGTTTGAGAGTGTGTGTTTGGCAGCGTGTGTTTGAGAGCATGTGTTTGGTAGTATGTGTTTGAGAGCGTGTGTTTGAGAGTGTGTGTTTGAGAGCGTGTGTTTGAGAGCGTGTGTTTGAGAGTGCGTGTTTGAGAGCGCGTCTTTGGGAGTGTGTGTTGAGGGTGTGTGTTTGAGAATGTTTGTTTGAGAGCGTGTGTTTGAGAGTGTGTGTTTGAGAGCATGTGTTTGAGAGCGTGTGTTCAATAGCATGTGTTTGAGAGTGTGTGTTTGAGAGCGTGTGTTTGAGAGCGTGTGTTTGAGGGCGTGTGTTTGAAAACGTGTGTTTGAGAGGGTGTGTTTGAGACTGTGTGAATGTGAGTGTGCGTGTTTGAGAGTGAGTGTGTGTGTTTGAGATTTTGTGTGAGTGTTTGAGTGTGTCTGTATGAGTGTGTGTGTTTGAGAGTGTGTTTTTAAGAGTGAGTGTGTGTGTTTGAGAGTGAATGTTTGAGAGTGATTGTGAGTGTTTGAGTGCGTGTGTTTGAGAGCGTGTGTTTGAGAGCGTGTGTTTGACAGCATGTGTTTGAGAGTGTGTGTTGAGAGTGTGTGTTTGGCAGTGTGTGTTTGAGAGAGTGTGTTTGAGAGCATGTGTTTATTTGAGAGCATGTGTTTGAGAGCATGTGTTTGACATCATGTATTTGAATGTGTGCGTTTGAGAGTGTGTTTGACAGCATGTGTTTGAGAGTGTGTTTGAGAGCGTGTGTTTGAAAACGTGTGTTTGAGAGTGTGTGTTTGAGAGTGTGTGTTTGAGAGTGTGTGTTTGAGAGCGTGTGTTTGAGAGCGTGTGTTTGAGAGCGTGTGTTTGAGAGCGTGTGTTTGAGAACGTGTGTTTGAGAGCGTGTGTTTGAGAGTGTGTGTTTGAGAGCGTGTGTTTCAGAGCATGTGTTTGAGAGCGTGTGTTTGAGAGCGTGTGTTTGAGAGCATGTTTTTGGTAGTGTGTGTTTGAGAGCGTGTGTTTGAGAGTGTGTGTCTGAGAGAGTTTGTTTGAGAGCGTGTGTTTGAGAGTGTGTGTTTGAGAGCGTGTGTTTGAGAGTGTGTGTTGAGAGTGTGTGTTTGAGAGTGTGTGTTTGAAAACATGCCTTTGAGAGCGTGTGTTTGAGAGCATGTGTTTGAGAGTGTGTGTTTGAGAATGTGTGTTTGAGAGTGTGTTTGAGAGCGTGTGTTTGAGAGTGCGTGTTTGAGACCGTGTGTTTGAGAGTGTGTGTTGAGAGTTTGTGTTTGAGAGTGTTTGTTTGAGAGCGTGTGTTTGAGAGTGTGTGTTTGAGAGCGTGTGTTTGAGAGCGTGTGTTTAATAGCGTGTGTTTGAGAGTGTGTGTTTGAGAGCGTGCGTTTGAGAGCATGCGTTTGAGAGCGTGTGTTTGAGAGCGTGTGTTTGAGAGCGTGTGTTTGAGAGCGTGTGTTTAATAGCGTGTGTTTGAGAGTGTGTGTTTGAGAGCGTGTGTTTGAGAGAGTGTGTTGAGGGTGTGTGTTTGAGAGTATTTGTTTGAGAGCGTGTGTTTGAGAGTGTGTGTTTGAGAGCATGTGTTTGAGAGCGTGTGTTCAATAGCGTGTGTTTGAGAGTGTGTGTTTGAGAGCGTGTGTTTGAGAGAGTGTGTTTGAGAGCGTGTATTTGAGAGCGTGTGTTTCAGAGCGTGTGTTTGAAAACATGTGTTTCAGAGTGTGTGCTTGAGAGTGTGTGTTTGAAAGCATGTGTTTGAGAGTGTGTGTTTGAGAGCGTGTGTTTGAGTGTGTATGTTTGAGTGTGTGTGTTTGAGAGTGTGTGTTTGAGAGCGTGTGTTTGAGAGCGTGTGTTTGAGGGCGTGTGTTTGAAAACGTGTGTTTGAGAGCGTGTGTTTGAGACTGTGTGAATGTGAGTGTGTGTGTTTGAGAGTGAGTGTGTGTTTGAGAGTTTGTGTGAGTGTTTGAGTGTGTCTGTATGAGTGTGTGTGTTTGAGAGTGTGTTTTTAAGAGTGAGTGTGTGTGTTTGAGAGTGAATGTTTGAGAGTGATTGTGATTGTTTGAGTGCATGTGTTTGAGAGCATGTGTTTTAGAGCGTGTGTTTGACAGCATGTGTTTGAGAGTGTGTGTTTGAGAGTGTGTGTTTGGCAGTGTGTGTTTGAGAGAGTGTGTTTGAGAGCATGTGTTTATTTGAGAGCATGTGTTTGAGAGCATGTGTTTGACATCATGTGTTTGAAAGTGTGCGTTTGAGAGTGTGTTTGACAGATTGTGTTTGAGAGTGTGTTTGAGAGCGTGTGTCTGAGAGTGTGTGTTTGAGAGCGTGTGTTTGAAAATGTGTGTTTGAGAGTGTGTGTTTGAGAGTGTGTGTTGGAGAGCGTGTGTTTGAGAGTGTGTGTTTGAGAGCGTGTGTTTGAGAGCGTGTGTTTGAGAGCGTGTGTTTGAGAATGTGTGTTTGAGAGCGTGTGTTTGAGAGTGTGTGTTTGAGAGCGTGTGTTTGAGAGTGTGTGTTTGAGTGTGTATGTTTGAGTGTGTGTGTTTGAGAGTGTGTGTTTGAGAGCGTGTGTTTGAGAGCGTGTTTTTGAGGGCGTGTGTTTGAAAACGTGTGTTTGAGAGCGTGTGTTTGAGACTGTGTGAATGTGAGTGTGTGTGTTTGAGAGTGAGTGTGTGTTTGAGAGTTTGTGTGAGTGTTTGAGTGTGTCTGTATGAGTGTGTATGTTTGAGAGTGTGTTTTTAAGAGTGAGTGTGTGTGTTTGAGAGTGAATGTTTGAGAGTGATTGTGATTGTTTGAGTGCATGTGTTTGAGAGCGTGTGTTTGAGAGCGTGTGTTTGACAGCATGTGTTTGAGAGTGTGTGTTTGAGAGTGTGTGTTTGGCAGTGTGTGTTTGAGAGAGTGTGTTTGAGAGCATGTGTTTATTTGAGAGCATGTGTTTGAGAGCATGTGTTTGACATCATGTGTTTGAAAGTGTGCGTTTGAGAGTGTGTTTGACAGATTGTGTTTGAGAGTGTGTTTGAGAGCGTGTGTCTGAGAGTGTGTGTTTGAGAGCGTGTGTTTGAAAATGTGTGTTTGAGAGTGTGTGTTTGAGAGTGTGTGTTGGAGAGCGTGTGTTTGAGAGTGTGTGTTTGAGAGCGTGTGTTTGAGAGCGTGTGTTTGAGAGCGTGTGTTTGAGAACGTGTGTTTGAGAGCGTGTGTTTGAGAGTGTGTGTTTGAGAGCGTGTGTTTGAGAGTGTGTGTTTGAGAGTGTGTGTTTGAGAGCGTGTGTTTGAGAGCGTGTGTTTGAGAGCGTGTGTTTGAGAACGTGTGTTTGAGAGCGTGTGTTTGAGAGCGTGTGTTTGAGAGCGTGTGTTTGACAGCATGTGTTTGAGAGTGTGTGTTGAGAGTGTGTGTTTGGCAGTGTGTGTTTGAGAGAGTGTGTTTGAGAGCATGTGTTTATTTGAGAGCATGTGTTTGAGAGCATGTGTTTGACATCATGTATTTGAATGTGTGCGTTTGAGAGTGTGTTTGACAGCATGTGTTTGAGAGTGTGTTTGAGAGCGTGTGTTTGAAAACATGTGTTTGAGAGTGTGTATTTGAGAGTGTGTGTTTGAGAGTGTGTGTTTGAGAGTGTGTGTTTGAGAGCGTGTGTTTGAGAGCGTGTGTTTGAGAGCGTGTGTTTGAGAACGTGTGTTTGAGAGCGTGTGTTTGAGAGTGTGTGTTTGAGAGCGTGTGTTTCAGAGCATGTGTTTGAGAGCGTGTGTTTGAGAGCGTGTGTTTGAGAGCATGTGTTTGAGAGTGTGTGTTTGAGAATGTGTGTTTGAGAGAGTGTGTTTGAGAGCGTGAGTTTGAGAGTGCGTGTTTGAGACCGTGTGTTTGAGAGTGTGTGTTGAGATTTTGTGTTTGAGAGTGTTTGTTTGAGAGCGTGTGTTTGAGAGTGTGTGTTTGAGAGCGTGTGTTTGAGAGCGTGTGTTTAATAGCGTGTGTTTGAGAGTGTGTGTTTGAGAGCGTGCGTTTGAGAGCATGTGTTTGAGAGCGTGTGTTTGAGAGCGTGTGTTTGAGAGCGTGTGTTTGAGAGCGTATGTTTAATAGCGTGTGTTTGAGAGTGTGTGTTTGAGAGCGTGCGTTTGAGAGCGTGTGTTTGAGAGCGTGTGTTTAATAGCGTGTGTTTGAGAGTGTGTGTTTGAGACCGTGTGTTTAATAGCGTGTGTTTGAGAGTGTGTGTTTGAGAGCGTGCGTTTGAGAGCGTGTGTTTGAGAGCGTGTGTTTGAGAGCGTGTGTTTGAGAGAGTGTGTTTGAGAGCGTGTATTTGAGAGCGTGTGTTTCAGAGCGTGTGTTTGAAAACATGTGTTTCAGAGTGTGTGCTTGAGAGTGTATGTTTGAAAGCGTGTGTTTGAGAGTGTGTGTTTGAGAGCGTGTGTTTGAGTGTGTATGTTTGAGTGTGTGTGTTTGAGAGTGTGTGTTTGAGAGCGTGTGTTTGAGAGCGTGTGTTTGAGGGCGTGTGTTTGAAAACGTGTGTTTGAGAGCGTGTGTTTGAGACTGTGTGAATGTGAGTGTGTGTGTTTGAGAGTGAGTGTGTGTGTTTGAGAGTTTGTGTGAGTGTTTGAGTGTGTCTGTATGAGTGTGTGTGTTTGAGAGTGTGTTTTTAAGAGTGAGTGTGTGTGTTTGAGAGTGAATGTTTGAGAGTGATTGTGAGTGTTTGAGTGCGTGTGTTTGAGAGCGTGTGTTTGAGAGCGTGTGTTTGACAGCATGTGTTTGAGAGTGTGTGTTGAGAGTGTGTGTTTGGCAGTGTGTGTTTGAGAGAGTGTGTTTGAGAGCATGTGTTTATTTGAGAGCATGTGTTTGAGAGCATGTGTTTGACATCATGTATTTGAATGTGTGCGTTTGAGAGTGTGTTTGACAGCATGTGTTTGAGAGTGTGTTTGAGAGCGTGTGTTTGAAAACGTGTGTTTGAGAGTGTGTGCTTGAGAGTGTGTGTTTGAGAGTGTGTGTTTGAGAGTGTGTGTTGGAGAGCGTGTGTTTGAGAGTGTGTGTTTGAGAGTGTGTGTTTGAGAGCGTGTGTTTGAGAGCGTGTGTTTGAAAGCATGTGTTTGAGAGCATGTGTTTGAGAGCGTGTGTTTGAGAGTGTGTGTTTGAGAGAGTGTGTTTGAGAGTGTGTGTTTGAGAGCGTGTGTTTGAAAGCGTGTGTTTGAGAGTGTGTGTTTGAGAGTGTGTGTTTGAGAGCGTGCGTTTGAGAGCGTGTGTTTGAGAGCGTGTGTTTGAGAACGTGTGTTTGAGAGCGTGTGTTTGAGAGTGTGTGTTTGAGAGCATGTGTTTAAGAGCGTCTGTTTGAGAGCGTGTGTTTGAAAGCGTGTGTTTGAGAGTGTGTGTTTGAGAGTGTGTGTTGGAGAGCGTGTGTTTGAGAGTGTGTGTTTGAGAGCGTGTGTTTGAGAGCGTGTGTTTGAGAGCGTGTGTTTGAGAACGTGTGTTTGAGAGCGTGTGTTTGAGAGTGTGTGTTTGAGAGCGTGTGTTTGAGAGTGTGTGTTTGAGAGTGTGTGTTTGAGAGCGTGTGTTTGAGAGCGTGTGTTTGAGAGCGTGTGTTTGAGAACGTGTGTTTGAGAGCGTGTGTTTGAGAGCGTGTGTTTGAGAGCGTGTGTTTGACAGCATGTGTTTGAGAGTGTGTGTTGAGAGTGTGTGTTTGGCAGTGTGTGTTTGAGAGAGTGTGTTTGAGAGCATGTGTTTATTTGAGAGCATGTGTTTGAGAGCATGTGTTTGACATCATGTATTTGAATGTGTGCGTTTGAGAGTGTGTTTGACAGCATGTGTTTGAGAGTGTGTTTGAGAGCGTGTGTTTGAAAACATGTGTTTGAGAGTGTGTATTTGAGAGTGTGTGTTTGAGAGTGTGTGTTTGAGAGTGTGTGTTTGAGAGCGTGTGTTTGAGAGCGTGTGTTTGAGAGCGTGTGTTTGAGAACGTGTGTTTGAGAGCGTGTGTTTGAGAGTGTGTGTTTGAGAGCGTGTGTTTCAGAGCATGTGTTTGAGAGCGTGTGTTTGAGAGCGTGTGTTTGAGAGCATGTGTTTGAGAGTGTGTGTTTGAGAATGTGTGTTTGAGAGAGTGTGTTTGAGAGCGTGAGTTTGAGAGTGCGTGTTTGAGACCGTGTGTTTGAGAGTGTGTGTTGAGATTTTGTGTTTGAGAGTGTTTGTTTGAGAGCGTGTGTTTGAGAGTGTGTGTTTGAGAGCGTGTGTTTGAGAGCGTGTGTTTAATAGCGTGTGTTTGAGAGTGTGTGTTTGAGAGCGTGCGTTTGAGAGCATGTGTTTGAGAGCGTGTGTTTGAGAGCGTGTGTTTGAGAGCGTGTGTTTGAGAGCGTATGTTTAATAGCGTGTGTTTGAGAGTGTGTGTTTGAGAGCGTGCGTTTGAGAGCGTGTGTTTGAGAGCGTGTGTTTAATAGCGTGTGTTTGAGAGTGTGTGTTTGAGACCGTGTGTTTAATAGCGTGTGTTTGAGAGTGTGTGTTTGAGAGCGTGCGTTTGAGAGCGTGTGTTTGAGAGCGTGTGTTTGAGAGCGTGTGTTTGAGAGAGTGTGTTTGAGAGCGTGTATTTGAGAGCGTGTGTTTCAGAGCGTGTGTTTGAAAACATGTGTTTCAGAGTGTGTGCTTGAGAGTGTATGTTTGAAAGCGTGTGTTTGAGAGTGTGTGTTTGAGAGCGTGTGTTTGAGTGTGTATGTTTGAGTGTGTGTGTTTGAGAGTGTGTGTTTGAGAGCGTGTGTTTGAGAGCGTGTGTTTGAGGGCGTGTGTTTGAAAACGTGTGTTTGAGAGCGTGTGTTTGAGACTGTATGAATGTGAGTGTGTGTGTTTGAGAGTGAGTGTGTGTGTTTGAGAGTTTGTGTGAGTGTTTGAGTGTGTCTGTATGAGTGTGTGTGTTTGAGAGTGTGTTTTTAAGAGTGAGTGTGTGTGTTTGAGAGTGAATGTTTGAGAGTGATTGTGAGTGTTTGAGTGCGTGTGTTTGAGAGCGTGTGTTTGAGAGCGTGTGTTTGACAGCATGTGTTTGAGAGTGTGTGTTGAGAGTGTGTGTTTGGCAGTGTGTGTTTGAGAGAGTGTGTTTGAGAGCATGTGTTTATTTGAGAGCATGTGTTTGAGAGCATGTGTTTGACATCATGTATTTGAATGTGTGCGTTTGAGAGTGTGTTTGACAGCATGTGTTTGAGAGTGTGTTTGAGAGCGTGTGTTTGAAAACGTGTGTTTGAGAGTGTGTGCTTGAGAGTGTGTGTTTGAGAGTGTGTGTTTGAGAGTGTGTGTTGGAGAGCGTGTGTTTGAGAGTGTGTGTTTGAGAGTGTGTGTTTGAGAGCGTGTGTTTGAGAGCGTGTGTTTGAAAGCATGTGTTTGAGAGCATGTGTTTGAGAGCGTGTGTTTGAGAGTGTGTGTTTGAGAGAGTGTGTTTGAGAGTGTGTGTTTGAGAGCGTGTGTTTGAAAGCGTGTGTTTGAGAGTGTGTGTTTGAGAGTGTGTGTTTGAGAGCGTGCGTTTGAGAGCGTGTGTTTGAGAGCGTGTGTTTGAGAACGTGTGTTTGAGAGCGTGTGTTTGAGAGTGTGTGTTTGAGAGCATGTGTTTAAGAGCGTCTGTTTGAGAGCGTGTGTTTGAGAGCCTGTGTTTGAGAGTGTGTGTTTGAGAGTGTGTGTTTGAGAACGTGTGTATGAGAGCGTGTGTTTGTAAACGTGTGTTTGAGAGTGTGTGCTTGAGAGTGTGTGTTTGAGAGTGTGTGTTTGAGAATGTGTGTTTGAGAGAGTGTGTTTGAGAGAATGTGTTTGAGAGCGTGTGTTTGAGAGCGTGTGTTTGACAGTGTGTGTTTGAGAGAGTGTGTTTGAGAGCATGTGTTTGAGAGCTTGTGTTTGAGAGCGTGTGTTTGAGAGCGTGTGTTTGGTAGTGTGTGTGTCGAGAGCATGTGTTTGAAAGCGTGTATTTGAGAGCATGTGTTTGAGAGCGTGTGTTTGAGAGCATGTGTTTGGTAATGTGTGTTTGAGAGCGTGTGTTTGAGAGTGTGTGTTTGAGAGAGTGTGTTTGAGAGCGTGTGTTTGAGAGTGTGTGTTTGAGAGCGTGTGTTTGAGAGTGTGTGTTGAGAGTGTGTGTTTGAGAGTGTGTATTTGAAAACATTTGTTTGAGAGCGTGTGTTTGAGAGCGTGTGTTTGAGAGTGTGTGTTTGAGAGTGTGTGTTTGAGAGTGTGTGTTTGAGAGAGTGTGTTTGAGAGCGTGTGTTTGAGAGTGCGTGTTTGAGAGCGCGTGTTTGAGAGTGTGTGTTGAGGGTGTGTGTATGAGAGTGTTTGTTTGAGAGCGTGTGTTTGAGAGTGTGTGTTTGAGAGCATGTGTTTGAGAGCGTGTGTTCAATAGCGTGTGTTTGAGAGTGTGTGTTTGAGAGCGTGTGTTTGAGAGAGTGTGTTTGAGAGCGTGTATTTGAGAGCGTGTGTTTCAGAGCGTGTGTTTGAAAACATGTGTTTCAGAGTGTGTGCTTGAGAGTGTGTGTTTGAAAGCATGTGTTTGAGAGTGTGTGTTTGAGAGCGTGTGTTTGAGTGTGTATGTTTGAGTGTGTGTGTTTGAGAGTGTGTGTTTGAGAGCGTGTGTTTGAGAGCGTGTGTTTGAGGGCGTGTGTTTGAAAACGTGTGTTTGAGAGTGTGTGCTTGAGAGTGTGTGTTTGAGAGTGTGTGTTTGAGAATGTGTGTTTGAGAGAGTGTGTTTGAGAGAATGTGTTTGAGAGCGTGTGTTTGAGAGCGTGTGTTTGAGAGTGTGTGTTTGAGAGAGTGTGTTTGAGAGCATGTGTTTGAGAGCGTGTGTTTGAGAGCGTGTGTTTGAGAGCGTGTGTTTGGTAGTGTGTGTTTCGAGAGCATGTGTTTGAAAGCGTGTATTTGAGAGCATGTGTTTGAGAGCGTGTGTTTGAGAGCATGTGTTTGGTAATGTGTGTTTGAGAGCGTGTGTTTGAGAGTGTGTGTTTGAGAGAGTGTGTTTGAGAGCGTGTGTTTGAGAGTGTATGTTTGAGAGCGTGTGTTTGAGAGTGTGTGTTGAGAGTGTGTGTTTGAGAGTGTGTATATGAAAACATTTGTTTGAGAGCGTGTGTTTGAGAGTGTGTGTTTGAGAGTGTGTGTTTGAGAGTGTGTGTTTGAGAGAGTGTGTTTGAGAGCGTGTGTTTGAGAGTGCGTGTTTGAGAGCGCGTGTTTGAGAGTGTGTGTTGAGGGTGTGTGTTTGAGAGTGTTTGTTTGAGAGCGTGTGTTTGAGAGTGTGTGTTTGAGAGCATGTGTTTGAGAGCGTGTGTTCAATAGCGTGTGTTTGAGAGTGTGTGTTTGAGAGCGTGTGTTTGAGAGAGTGTGTTTGAGAGCATGTATTTGAGAGCGTGTGTTTCAGAGCGTGTGTTTGAAAACATGTGTTTCAGAGTGTGTGCTTGAGAGTGTGTGTTTGAAAGCATGTGTTTGAGAGTGTGTGTTTGAGAGCGTGTGTTTGAGTGTGTATGTTTGAGTGTGTGTGTTTGAGAGTGTGTGTTTGAGAGCGTGTGTTTGAGAGCGTGTGTTTGAGGGCGTGTGTTTGAAAACGTGTGTTTGAGAGCGTGTGTTTGAGACTGTGTGAATGTGAGTGTGTGTGTTTGAGAGTGAGTGTGTGTGCTTGAGAGTTTGTGTGAGTGTTTGAGTGTGTCTGTATGAGTGTGTGTGTTTGAGAGTGTGTTTTTAAGAGTGAGTGTGTGTGTTTGAGAGTGAATGTTTGAGAGTGATTGTGAGTGTTTGAGTGCATGTGTTTGAGAGCGTGTGTTTGAGAGCGTGTGTTTGACAGCATGTGTTTGAGAGTGTGTGTTTGAGAGTGTGTGTTTGGCAGTGTGTGTTTGAGAGAGTGTGTTTGAGAGCATGTGTTTATTTGAGAGCATGTGTTTGAGAGCATGTGTTTGACATCATGTGTTTGAAAGTGTGCGTTTGAGAGTGTGTTTGACAGATTGTGTTTGAGAGTGTGTTTGAGAGCGTGTGTCTGAGAGTGTGTGTTTGAGAGCGTGTGTTTGAAAATGTGTGTTTGAGAGTGTGTGTTTGAGAGTGTGTGTTGGAGAGCGTGTGTTTGAGAGTGTGTGTTTGAGAGCGTGTGTTTGAGAGCGTGTGTTTGAGAGCGTGTGTTTGAGAACGTGTGTTTGAGAGCGTGTGTTTGAGAGTGTGTGTTTGAGAGCGTGTGTTTGAGAGTGTGTGTTTGAGAGCGTGTGTTTGAGAGTATGTGTTTGAGAGTGTGTGTTTGGCAGCGTGTGTTTGAGAGCATGTGTTTGGTAGTATGTGTTTGAGGGCGTGTGTTTGAAAACGTGTGTTTGAGAGGGTGTGTTTGAGACTGTGTGAATGTGAGTGTGTGTGTTTGAGAGTGAGTGTGTGTGTTTGAGAGTTTGTGTGAGTGTTTGAGTGTGTCTGTATGAGTGTGTGTGTTTGAGAGTGTGTTTTTAAGAGTGAGTGTGTGTGTTTGAGAGTGAATGTTTGAGAGTGATTGTGAGTGTTTGAGTGCGTGTGTTTGAGAGCGTGTGTTTGAGAGCGTGTGTTTGACAGCATGTGTTTGAGAGTGTGTGTTGAGAGTGTGTGTTTGGCAGTGTGTGTTTGAGAGAGTGTGTTTGAGAGCATGTGTTTATTTGAGAGCATGTGTTTGAGAGCATGTGTTTGACATCATGTATTTGAATGTGTGCGTTTGAGAGTGTGTTTGACAGCATGTGTTTGAGAGTGTGTTTGAGAGTGTGTGTTTGAAAACGTGTGTTTGAGAGTGTGTGTTTGAGAGTGTGTGTTTGAGAGTGTGTGTTTGAGAGTGTGTGTTTGAGAGCGTGTGTTTGAGAGCGTGTGTTTGAGAGCGTGTGTTTGAGAACGTGTGTTTGAGAGCGTGTGTTTGAGAGTGTGTGTTTGAGAGCGTGTGTTTCAGAGCATGTGTTTGAGAGCGTGTGTTTGAGAGCGTGTGTTTGAGAGCATGTTTTTGGTAGTGTGTGTTTGAGAGCGTGTGTTTGAGAGTGTGTGTCTGAGAGAGTGTGTTTGAGAGCGTGTGTTTGAGAGTGTGTGTTTGAGAGCGTGTGTTTGAGAGTGTGTGTCTGAGAGAGTGTGTTTGAGAGCGTGTGTTTGAGAGCGTGTGTTTGAGAGTGCGTGTTTGAGAGCGCGTCTTTGGGAGTGTGTGTTGAGGGTGTGTGTTTGAGAATGTTTGTTTGAGAGCGTGTGTTTGAGAGTGTGTGTTTGAGAGCATGTGTTTGAGAGCGTGTGTTCAATAGCATGTGTTTGAGAGTGTGTGTTTGAGAGCGTGTGTTTGAGAGCGTGTGTTTGAGGGCGTGTGTTTGAAAACGTGTGTTTGAGAGGGTGTGTTTGAGACTGTGTGAATGTGAGTGTGTGTGTTTGAGAGTGAGTGTGTGTGTTTGAGAGTTTGTGTGAGTGTTTGAGTGTGTCTGTATGAGTGTGTGTGTTTGAGAGTGTGTTTTTAAGAGTAAGTGTGTGTGTTTGAGAGTGAATGTTTGAGAGTGATTGTGAGTGTTTGAGTGCGTGTGTTTGAGAGCGTGTGTTTGAGAGCGTGTGTTTGACAGCATGTGTTTGAGAGTGTGTGTTGAGAGTGTGTGTTTGGCAGTGTGTGTTTGAGAGAGTGTGTTTGAGAGCATGTGTTTATTTGAGAGCATGTGTTTGAGAGCATGTGTTTGACATCATGTATTTGAATGTGTGCGTTTGAGAGTGTGTTTGACAGCATGTGTTTGAGAGTGTGTTTGAGAGCGTGTGTTTGAAAACGTGTGTTTGAGAGTGTGTGTTTGAGAGTGTGTGTTTGAGAGTGTGTGTTTGAGAGTGTGTGTTTGAGAGCGTGTGTTTGAGAGCGTGTGTTTGAGAGCGTGTGTTTGAGAACGTGTGTTTGAGAGCGTGTGTTTGAGAGTGTGTGTTTGAGAGCGTGTGTTTCAGAGCATGTGTTTGAGAGCGTGTGTTTGAGAGCGTGTGTTTGAGAGCATGTTTTTGGTAGTGTGTGTTTGAGAGCGTGTGTTTGAGAGTTTGTGTCTGAGAGAGTGTGTTTGAGAGCGTGTGTTTGAGAGTGTGTGTTTGAGAGCGTGTGTTTGAGAGTGTGTGTTGAGAGTGTGTGTTTGAGAGTGTGTGTTTGAAAACATGCGTTTGAGAGCGTGTGTTTGAGAGCATGTGTTTGAGAGTGTGTGTTTGAGAATGTGTGTTTGAGAGTGTGTTTGAGAGCGTGTGTTTGAGAGTGCGTGTTTGAGACCGTGTGTTTGAGAGTGTGTGTTGAGAGTTTGTGTTTGAGAGTGTTTGTTTGAGAGCGTGTGTTTGAGAGTGTGTGTTTGAGAGCGTGTGTTTGAGAGCGTGTGTTTAATAGCGTGTGTTTGAGAGTGTGTGTTTGAGAGCGTGCGTTTGAGAGCATGCGTTTGAGAGCGTGTGTTTGAGAGCGTGTGTTTGAGAGCGTGTGTTTGAGAGCGTGTGTTTAATAGCGTGTGTTTGAGAGTGTGTGTTTGAGAGCGTGTGTTTGAGAGAGTGTGTTGAGGGTGTGTGTTTGAGAGTGTTTGTTTGAGAGCGTGTGTTTGAGAGTGTGTGTTTGAGAGCATGTGTTTGAGAGCGTGTGTTCAATAGCGTGTGTTTGAGAGTGTGTGTTTGAGAGTGTGTGTTTGAGAGAGTGTGTTTGAGAGCGTGTATTTGAGAGCGTGTGTTTCAGAGCGTGTGTTTGAAAACATGTGTTTCAGAGTGTGTGCTTGAGAGTGTGTGTTTGAAAGCATGTGTTTGAGAGTGTGTGTTTGAGAGCGTATGTTTGAGTGTGTATGTTTGAGTGTGTGTGTTTGAGAGTGTGTGTTTGAGAGCGTGTGTTTGAGAGCGTGTGTTTGAGGGCGTGTGTTTGAAAACGTGTGTTTGAGAGCGTGTGTTTGAGACTGTGTGAATGTGAGTGTGTGTGTTTGAGAGTGAGTGTGTGTTTGAGAGTTTGTGTGAGTGTTTGAGTGTGTCTGTATGAGTGTGTGTTTGAGAGTGTGTTTTTAAGAGTGAGTGTGTGTGTTTGAGAGTGAATGTTTGAGAGTGATTGTGATTGTTTGAGTGCATGTGTTTGAGAGCGTGTGTTTGAGAGCGTGTGTTTGACAGCATGTGTTTGAGAGTGTGTGTTTGAGAGTGTGTGTTTGAGAGCGTGTGTTTGAGAGTGTGTGTTTGAGAGCGTGTGTTTGAGAGTGTGTGTTTGAGTGTGTATGTTTGAGTGTGTGTGTTTGAGAGTGTGTGTTTGAGAGCGTGTGTTTGAGAGCGTGTGTTTGAGGGCGTGTGTTTGAAAACGTGTGTTTGAGAGCGTGTGTTTGAGACTGTGTGAATGTGAGTGTGTGTGTTTGAGAGTGAGTGTGTGTTTGAGAGTTTGTGTGAGTGTTTGAGTGTGTCTGTATGAGTGTGTGTGTTTGAGAGTGTGTTTGAGAGCGTGTGTTTGAAAACGTGTGTTTGAGAGTGTGTGTTTGAGAGTGTGTGTTTGAGAGTGTGTGTTTGAGAGCGTGTGTTTGAGTGTGTATGTTTGAGTGTGTGTGTTGGAGAGCGTGTGTTTGAGAGTGTGTGTTTGAGAGCGTGTGTTTGAGAGCGTGTGTTTGAGAGCGCGTCTTTGAGAATGTGTGTTTGAGAGCGTGTGTTTGAGAGTGTGTGTTTGAGAGCGTGTGTTTGAGAGTGTGTGTTTGAGTGTGTATGTTTGAGTGTTTGTGTTTGAGAGTGTGTGTTTGAGAGCGTGTGTTTGAGAGCGTGTGTTTGAGGGCGTGTGTTTGAAAACGTGTGTTTGAGAGCGTGTGTTTGAGACTGTGTGAATGTGAGTGTGTGTGTTTGAGAGTGAGTGTGTGTTTGAGAGTTTGTGTGAGTGTTTGAGTGTGTCTGTATGAGTGTGTGTGTTTGAGAGTGTGTTTTTAAGAGTGAGTGTGTGTGTTTGAGAGTGAATGTTTGAGAGTGATTGTGATTGTTTGAGTGCATGTGTTTGAGAGCGTGTGTTTGAGAGCGTGTGTTTGACAGCATGTGTTTGAGAGTGTGTGTTTGAGAGTGTGTGTTTGGCAGTGTGTGTTTGAGAGAGTGTGTTTGAGAGCATGTGTTTTTTTGAGAGCATGTGTTTGAGAGCATGTGTTTGACATCATGTGTTTGAAAGTGTGCGTTTGAGAGTGTGTTTGACAGATTGTGTTTGAGAGTGTGTTTGAGAGCGTGTGTCTGAGAGTGTGTGTTTGAGAGCGTGTGTTTGAAAATGTGTGTTTGAGAGTGTGTGTTTGAGAGTGTGTGTTGGAGAGCGTGTGTTTGAGAGTGTGTGTTTGAGAGCGTGTGTTTGAGAGCGTGTGTTTGAGAACGTGTGTTTGAGAGCGTGTGTTTGAGAGTGTGTGTTTGAGAGCGTGTGTTTGAGAGTGTGTGTTTGAGAGTGTGTGTTTGAGAGCGTGTGTTTGAGAGCGTGTGTTTGAGAGCGTGTGTTTGAGAACGTGTGTTTGAGAGCGTGTGTTTGAGAGCGTGTGTTTGAGAGCGTGTGTTTGACAGCATGTGTTTGAGAGTGTGTGTTGAGAGTGTGTGTTTGGCAGTGTTTTTGAGAGAGTGTGTTTGAGAGCATGTGTTTATTTGAGAGCATGTGTTTGAGAGCATGTGTTTGACATCATGTATTTGAATGTGTGCGTTTGAGAGTGTGTTTGACAGCATGTGTTTGAGAGTGTGTTTGAGAGCGTGTGTTTGAAAACGTGTGTTTGAGAGTGTGTGTTTGAGAGCGTGTGTTTGAGAGTGTGTGTTTGAGAGTGTGTGTTTGAGAGCGTGTGTTTGAGAGCGTGTGTTTGAGAGCGTGTGTTTGAGAACGTGTGTTTGAGAGCGTGTGTTTGAGAGTGTGTGTTTGAGAGCGTGTGTTTCAGAGCATGTGTTTGAGAGCGTGTGTTTGAGAGCGTGTGTTTGAGAGCATGTTTTTGGTAGTGTGTGTTTGAGAGCGTGTGTTTGAGAGTGTGTGTCTGAGAGAGTGTGTTTGAGAGCGTGTGTTTGAGAGTGTGTGTTTGAGAGCGTGTGTTTGAGAGTGTGTGTTGAGAGTGTGTGTTTGAGAGTGTGTGTTTGAAAACATGCGTTTGAGAGCGTGTGTTTGAGAGCATGTGTTTGAGAGTGTGTGTTTGAGAATGTGTGTTTGAGAGAGTGTGTTTGAGAGCGTGAGTTTGAGAGTGCGTGTTTGAGACCGTGTGTTTGAGAGTGTGTGTTGAGATTTTGTGTTTGAGAGTGTTTGTTTGAGAGCGTGTGTTTGAGAGTGTGTGTTTGAGAGCGTGTGTTTGAGAGCGTGTGTTTAATAGCGTGTGTTTGAGAGTGTGTGTTTGAGAGCGTGCGTTTGAGAGCATGTGTTTGAGAGCGTGTGTTTGAGAGCGTGTGTTTGAGAGCGTGTGTTTGAGAGCGTGTGTTTAATAGCGTGTGTTTGAGAGTGTGTGTTTGAGAGTGTGCGTTTGAGAGCGTGTGTTTGAGAGCGTGTGTTTAATAGCGTGTGTTTGAGAGTGTGTGTTTGAGACCGTGTGTTTAATAGCGTGAGTTTGAGAGTGTGTGTATGAGAGCGTGCGTTTGAGAGCGTGTGTTTGAGAGCGTGTGTTTGAGAGCGTGTGTTTGAGAGAGTGTGTTTGAGAGCGTGTATTTGAGAGCGTGTGTTTCAGAGCGTGTGTTTGAAAACATGTGTTTCAGAGTGTGTGCTTGAGAGTGTATGTTTGAAAGCGTGTGTTTGAGAGTGTGTGTTTAAGAGCGTGTGTTTGAGTGTGTATGTTTGAGTGTGTGTGTTTGAGAGTGTGTGTTTGAGAGCGTGTGTTTGTGAGCGTGTGTTTGAGGGCGTGTGTTTGAAAACGTGTGTTTGAGAGCGTGTGTTTGAGACTGTGTGAATGTGAGTGTGTGTGTTTGAGAGTGAGTGTGTGTGTTTGAGAGTTTGTGTGAGTGTTTGAGTGTGTCTGTATGAGTGTGTGTGTTTGAGAGTGTGTTTTTAAGAGTGAGTGTGTGTGTTTGAGAGTGAATGTTTGAGAGTGATTGTGAGTGTTTGAGTGCATGTGTTTGAGAGTGTGTGTTTGAGTAGTGTGTGTTTGAGAGTGTGTGTTTGGCAGTGTGTGTTTGAGAGAGTGTGTTTGAGAGCATGTGTTTATTTGAGAGCATGTGTTTGAGAGCATGTGTTTGACATCATGTGTTTGAAAGTGTGCGTTTGAGAGTGTGTTTGACAGATTGTGTTTGAGAGTGTGTATTTGAGAGCGTGTGTTTCAGAGCGTGTGTTTGAAAACATGTGTTTCAGAGTGTGTGCTTGAGAGTGTATGTTTGAAAGCGTGTGTTTGAGAGTGTGTGTTTAAGAGCGTGTGTTTGAGTGTGTATGTTTGAGTGTGTGTGTTTGAGAGTGTGTGTTTGAGAGCGTGTGTTTGAGAGCGTGTGTTTGAGGGCGTGTGTTTGAAAACGTGTGTTTGAGAGCGTGTGTTTGAGACTGTGTGAATGTGAGTGTGTGTGTTTGAGAGTGAGTGTGTGTGCTTGAGAGTTTGTGTGAGTGTTTGAGTGTGTCTGTATGAGTGTGTGTGTTTGAGAGTGTGTTTTTAAGAGTGAGTGTGTGTGTTTGAGAGTGAATGTTTGAGAGTGATTGTGAGTGTTTGAGTGCATGTGTTTGAGAGTGTGTGTTTAAGTAGTGTGTGTTTGAGAGTGTGTGTTTGGCAGTGTGTGTTTGAGAGAGTGTGTTTGAGAGCATGTGTTTATTTGAGAGCATGTGTTTGAGAGCATGTGTTTGACATCATGTGTTTGAAAGTGTGCGTTTGAGAGTGTGTTTGACAGATTGTGTTTGAGAGTGTGTTTGAGAGCGTGTGTCTGAGAGTGTGTGTTTGAGAGCGTGTGTTTGAAAATGTGTGTTTGAGAGTGTGTGTTTGAGAGTGTGTGTTTGAGAGCATGTGTTTGAGAGTGTGTGTTGGAGAGCGTGTGTTTGAGAGCGTGTGTTTGAGAGCGTGTGTTTGAGGACGTGTGTTTGAGAGCGTGTGTTTGAGAGTGTGTGTTTGAGAGCGTGTGTTTGAGAGCATGTGTTTGAGAGCGTGTGTTTGAGAGCATGTGTTTGAGAGCATGTGTTTGAGAGCGTGTGTTTGAGAGCGTGTGTTTGAGAGCATGTGTTTGGTAGTGTGTGTTTGAGAGTGTGTGTTTGAGAGTGTGTGTTTGAGAGAGTGTGTTTGAGAGCGTGTGTTTGAGAGTGCGTGTTTGAGAGCGCATATTTGAGAGTGTGTGTTGAGGGTGTGTGTTTGAGAATGTTTGTTTGAGAGCGTGTGTTTGAGAGCGTGTGTTAGAGAGCATGTGTTTGAGAGCGTGTGTTCAATAGCGTGTGTTTAAGAGTGTGTGTTTGAGAGCGTGTGTTTGAGAGCGTGTGTTTGAGGGCGTGTGTTTGAAAACGTGTGTTTGAGAGGGTGTGTTTGAGACTGTGTGAATGTGAGTGTGTGTGTTTGAGAGTGAGTGTGTGTGTTTGAGAGTTTGTGTGAGTGTTTGAGTGTGTCTGTATGAGTGTGTGTGTTTGAGAGTGTGTTTTTAAGAGTGAGTGTGTGATTTTGAGAGTGAATGTTTGAGATGAGTGTGAGTGTTTGAGTGCCTGTGTTTGAGAATGAGTGTGTGTATTTGAGAGTGAATGTTTGAGAGTGATTGTGAGTGTCTGAGTGCGTGTGTTTGAGAGCATGTGTTTGAGAGCGTGTGTTTGAGAGTGTGTGTTTGAGAGTGTGTGTTTGAGAGCGTGTGTTTGAGAGCGTGTGTTTGAGAGCGTGTGTTTGAGAACGTGTGTTTGAGAGCGTGTGTTTGAGAGCGTGTGTTTCAGAGCATGTGTTTGAGAGCGTGTGTTTGAGAGCGTGTGTTTGAGAGTATGTGTTTGAGAGTGTGTGTTTGGCAGCGTGTGTTTGAGAGCATGTGTTTGGTAGTATGTGTTTGAGAGCGTGTGTTTGAGAGTGTGTGTTTGAGAGCGTGTGTTTGAGAGCGTGTGTTTGAGAGTGCGTGTTTGAGAGCGCGTCTTTGGGAGTGTGTGTTGAGGGTGTGTGTTTGAGAATGTTTGTTTGAGAGCGTGTGTTTGAGAGTGTGTGTTTGAGAGCATGTGTTTGAGAGCATGTGTTCAATAGCATGTGTTTGAGAGTGTATGTTTGAAAGCGTGTGTTTGAGAGTGTGTGTTTAAGAGCATGTGTTTGAGTGTGTATGTTTGAGTGTGTGTGTTTGAGAGTGTGTGTTTGAGAGCGTGTGTTTGAGAGCGTGTGTTTGAGGGCGTGTGTTTGAAAACGTGTGTTTGAGAGCGTGTGTTTGAGACTGTGTGAATGTGAGTGTGTGTGTTTGAGAGTGAGTGTGTGTGTTTGAGAGTTTGTGTGAGTGTTTGAGTGTGTCTGTATGAGTGTGTGTGTTTGAGAGTGTGTTTTTAAGAGTGAGTGTGTGTGTTTGAGAGTGAATGTTTGAGAGTGATTGTGAGTGTTTGAGTGCATGTGTTTGAGAGTGTGTGTTTGAGTAGTGTGTGTTTGAGAGTGTGTGTTTGGCAGTGTGTGTTTGAGAGAGTGTGTTTGAGAGCATGTGTTTATTTGAGAGCATGTGTTTGAGAGCATGTGTTTGACATCATGTGTTTGAAAGTGTGCGTTTGAGAGTGTGTTTGACAGATTGTGTTTGAGAGTGTGTATTTGAGAGCGTGTGTTTCAGAGCGTGTGTTTGAAAACATGTGTTTCAGAGTGTGTGCTTGAGAGTGTATGTTTGAAAGCGTGTGTTTGAGAGTGTGTGTTTAAGAGCGTGTGTTTGAGTGTGTATGTTTGAGTGTGTGTGTTTGAGAGTGTGTGTTTGAGAGCGTGTGTTTGAGAGCGTGTGTTTGAGGGCGTGTGTTTGAAAACGTGTGTTTGAGAGCGTGTGTTTGAGACTGTGTGAATGTGAGTGTGTGTGTTTGAGAGTGAGTGTGTGTGTTTGAGAGTTTGTGTGAGTGTTTGAGTGTGTCTGTATGAGTGTGTGTGTTTGAGAGTGTGTTTTTAAGAGTGAGTGTGTGTGTTTGAGAGTGAATGTTTGAGAGTGATTGTGAGTGTTTGAGTGCATGTGTTTGAGAGTGTGTGTTTGAGTAGTGTGTGTTTGAGAGTGTGTGTTTGGCAGTGTGTGTTTGAGAGAGTGTGTTTGAGAGCATGTGTTTATTTGAGAGCATGTGTTTGAGAGCATGTGTTTGACATCATGTGTTTGAAAGTGTGCGTTTGAGAGTGTGTTTGACAGATTGTGTTTGAGAGTGTGTTTGAGAGCGTGTGTCTGAGAGTGTGTGTTTGAGAGCGTGTGTTTGAAAATGTGTGTTTGAGAGTGTGTGTTTGAGAGTGTGTGTTTGAGAGCATGTGTTTGAGAGTGTGTGTTGGAGAGCGTGTGTTTGAGAGCGTGTGTTTGAGAGCGTGTGTTTGAGGACGTGTGTTTGAGAGCGTGTGTTTGAGAGTGTGTGTTTGAGAGCGTGTGTTTGAGAGCATGTGTTTGAGAGCGTGTGTTTGAGAGCATGTGTTTGAGAGCATGTGTTTGAGAGCGTGTGTTTGAGAGCGTGTGTTTGAGAGCATGTGTTTGGTAGTGTGTGTTTGAGAGTGTGTGTTTGAGAGTGTGTGTTTGAGAGAGTGTGTTTGAGAGCGTGTGTTTGAGAGTGCGTGTTTGAGAGCGCATATTTGAGAGTGTGTGTTGAGGGTGTGTGTTTGAGAATGTTTGTTTGAGAGCGTGTGTTTGAGAGCGTGTGTTTGAGAGCATGTGTTTGAGAGCGTGTGTTCAATAGCGTGTGTTTAAGAGTGTGTGTTTGAGAGCGTGTGTTTGAGAGCGTGTGTTTGAGGGCGTGTGTTTGAAAACGTGTGTTTGAGAGGGTGTGTTTGAGACTGTGTGAATGTGAGTGTGTGTGTTTGAGAGTGAGTGTGTGTGTTTGAGAGTTTGTGTGAGTGTTTGAGTGTGTCTGTATGAGTGTGTGTGTTTGAGAGTGTGTTTTTAAGAGTGAGTGTGTGATTTTGAGAGTGAATGTTTGAGATGAGTGTGAGTGTTTGAGTGCCTGTGTTTGAGAATGAGTGTGTGTATTTGAGAGTGAATGTTTGAGAGTGATTGTGAGTGTCTGAGTGCGTGTGTTTGAGAGCATGTGTTTGAGAGCGTGTGTTTGAGAGTGTGTGTTTGAGAGTGTGTGTTTGAGAGCGTGTGTTTGAGAGCGTGTGTTTGAGAGCGTGTGTTTGAGAACGTGTGTTTGAGAGCGTGTGTTTGAGAGCGTGTGTTTCAGAGCGTGTGTTTGAGAGCGTGTGTTTGAGAGCATGTGTTTGAGAGTATGTGTTTGAGAGTGTGTGTTTGGCAGCGTGTGTTTGAGAGCATGTGTTTGGTAGTATGTGTTTGAGAGCGTGTGTTTGAGAGTGTGTGTTTGAGAGCGTGTGTTTGAGAGCGTGTGTTTGAGAGTGCGTGTTTGAGAGCGCGTCTTTGGGAGTGTGTGTTGAGGGTGTGTGTTTGAGAATGTTTGTTTGAGAGCGTGTGTTTGAGAGTGTGTGTTTGAGAGCATGTGTTTGAGAGCATGTGTTCAATAGCATGTGTTTGAGAGTGTGTGTTTGAGAGCGTGTGTTTGAGAGCGTGTGTTTGAGGGCGTGTGTTTGAAAACGTGTGTTTGAGAGGGTGTGTTTGAGACTGTGTGAATGTGAGTGTGTGTGTTTGAGAGTGAGTGTGTGTGTTTGAGAGTTTGTGTGAGTGTTTGAGTGTGTCTGTATGAGTGTGTGTGTTTGAGAGTGTGTTTTAAGAGTGAGTGTGTGTGTTTGAGAGTGAATGTTTGAGAGTGATTGTGAGTGTTTGAGTGCGTGTGTTTGAGAGCGTGTGTTTGAGAGCGTGTGTTTGACAGCATGTGTTTGAGAGTGTGTGTTGAGAGTGTGTGTTTGGCAGTGTGTGTTTGAGAGAGTGTGTTTGAGAGCATGTGTTTATTTGAGAGCATGTGTTTGAGAGCATGTGTTTGACATCATGTATTTGAATGTGTGCGTTTGAGAGTGTGTTTGACAGCATGTGTTTGAGAGTGTGTTTGAGAGCGTGTGTTTGAAAACGTGTGTTTGAGAGTGTGTGTTTGAGAGTGTGTGTTTGAGAGTGTGTGTTTGAGAGTGTGTGTTTGAGAGCGTGTGTTTGAGAGCGTGTGTTTGAGAGCATGTGTTTGAGAACGTGTGTTTGAGAGCGTGTGTTTGAGAGTGTGTGTTTGAGAGCGTGTGTTTCAGAGCATGTGTTTGAGAGCGTGTGTTTGAGAGCGTGTGTTTGAGAGCATGTTTTTGGTAGTGTGTGTTTGAGAGCGTGTGTTTGAGAGTGTGTGTCTGAGAGAGTGTGTTTGAGAGCGTGTGTTTGAGAGTGTGTGTTTGAGAGCGTGTGTTTGAGAGTGTGTGTCTGAGAGAGTGTGTTTGAGAGCGTGTGTTTGAGAGCGTGTGTTTGAGAGTGCGTGTTTGAGAGCGCGTCTTTGGGAGTGTGTGTTGAGGGTGTGTGTTTGAGAATGTTTGTTTGAGAGCGTGTGTTTGAGAGTGTGTGTTTGAGAGCATGTGTTTGAGAGCGTGTGTTCAATAGCATGTGTTTGAGAGTGTGTGTTTGAGAGCGTGTGTTTGAGAGCGTGTGTTTGAGGGCGTGTGTTTGAAAACGTGTGTTTGAGAGGGTGTGTTTGAGACTGTGTGAATGTGAGTGTGTGTGTTTGAGAGTGAGTGTGTGTGTTTGAGAGTTTGTGTGAGTGTTTGAGTGTGTCTGTATGAGTGTGTGTGTTTGAGAGTGTGTTTTTAAGAGTAAGTGTGTGTGTTTGAGAGTGAATGTTTGAGAGTGATTGTGAGTGTTTGAGTGCGTGTGTTTGAGAGCGTGTGTTTGAGAGCGTGTGTTTGACAGCATGTGTTTGAGAGTGTGTGTTGAGAGTGTGTGTTTGGCAGTGTGTGTTTGAGAGAGTGTGTTTGAGAGCATGTGTTTATTTGAGAGCATGTGTTTGAGAGCATGTGTTTGACATCATGTATTTGAATGTGTGCGTTTGAGAGTGTGTTTGACAGCATGTGTTTGAGAGTGTGTTTGAGAGCGTGTGTTTGAAAACGAGTGTTTGAGAGTGTGTGTTTGAGAGTGTGTGTTTGAGAGTGTGTGTTTGAGAGTGTGTGTTTGAGAGCGTGTGTTTGAGAGCGTGTGTTTGAGAGCGTGTGTTTGAGAACGTGTGTTTGAGAGCGTGTGTTTGAGAGTGTGTGTTTGAGAGCGTGTGTTTCAGAGCATGTGTTTGAGAGCGTGTGTTTGAGAGCGTGTGTTTGAGAGCATGTTTTTGGTAGTGTGTGTTTGAGAGCGTGTGTTTGAGAGTGTGTGTCTGAGAGAGTGTGTTTGAGAGCGTGTGTTTGAGAGTGTGTGTTTGAGAGCGTGTGTTTGAGAGTGTGTGTTGAGAGTGTGTGTTTGAGAGTGTGTGTTTGAAAACATGCGTTTGAGAGCGTGTGTTTGAGAGCATGTGTTTGAGAGTGTGTGTTTGAGAATGTGTGTTTGAGAGTGTGTTTGAGAGCGTGTGTTTGAGAGTGCGTGTTTGAGACCGTGTGTTTGAGAGTGTGTGTTGAGAGTTTGTGTTTGAGAGTGTTTGTTTGAGAGCGTGTGTTTGAGAGTGTGTGTTTGAGAGCGTGTGTTTGAGAGCGTGTGTTTAATAGCGTGTGTTTGAGAGTGTGTGTTTGAGAGCGTGCGTTTGAGAGCATGCGTTTGAGAGCGTGTGTTTGAGAGCGTGTGTTTGAGAGCGTGTGTTTGAGAGCGTGTGTTTAATAGCGTGTGTTTGAGAGTGTGTGTTTGAGAGCGTGTGTTTGAGAGAGTGTGTTGAGGGTGTGTGTTTGAGAGTGTTTGTTTGAGAGCGTGTGTTTGAGAGTGTGTGTTTGAGAGCATGTGTTTGAGAGCGTGTGTTCAATAGCGTGTGTTTGAGAGTGTGTGTTTGAGAGCGTGTGTTTGAGAGAGTGTGTTTGAGAGCGTGTATTTGAGAGCGTGTGTTTCAGAGCGTGTGTTTGAAAACATGTGTTTCAGAGTGTGTGCTTGAGAGTGTGTGTTTGAAAGCATGTGTTTGAGAGTGTGTGTTTGAGAGCGTGTGTTTGAGTGTGTGTGTTTGAGAGTGTGTGTTTGAGAGCGTGTGTTTGAGAGCGTGTGTTTGAGGGCGTGTGTTTGAAAACGTGTGTTTGAGAGCGTGTGTTTGAGACTGTGTGAATGTGAGTGTGTGTGTTTGAGAGTGAGTGTGTGTTTGAGAGTTTGTGTGAGTGTTTGAGTGTGTCTGTATGAGTGTGTGTTTGAGAGTGTGTTTTTAAGAGTGAGTGTGTGTGTTTGAGAGTGAATGTTTGAGAGTGATTGTGATTGTTTGAGTGCATGTGTTTGAGAGCGTGTGTTTGAGAGCGTGTGTTTGACAGCATGTGTTTGAGAGTGTGTGTCTGAGAGTGTGTGTTTGAGAGCGTGTGTTTGAGAGTGTGTGTTTTAGAGCGTGTGTTTGAGAGTGTGTGTTTGAGTGTGTATGTTTGAGTGTGTGTGTTTGAGAGTGTGTGTTTGAGAGCGTGTGTTTGAGAGCGTGTGTTTGAGGGCGTGTGTTTGAAAACGTGTGTTTGAGAGCGTGTGTTTGAGACTGTGTGAATGTGAGTGTGTGTGTTTGAGAGTGAGTGTGTGTTTGAGAGTTTGTGTGAGTGTTTGAGTGTGTCTGTATGAGTGTGTGTGTTTGAGAGTGTGTTTGAGAGCGTGTGTTTGAAAATGTGTGTTTGAGAGTGTGTGTTTGAGAGTGTGTGTTTGAGAGTGTGTGTTTGAGAGCGTGTGTTTGAGTGTGTATGTTTGAGTGTGTGTGTTGGAGAGCGTGTGTTTGAGAGTGTGTGTTTGAGAGCGTGTGTTTGAGAGCGTGTGTTTGAGAGCGCGTCTTTGAGAATGTGTGTTTGAGAGCGTGTGTTTGAGAGTGTGTGTTTGAGAGTGTGTGTTTGAGAGTGTGTGTTTGAGTGTGTATGTTTGAGTGTGTGTGTTTGAGAGTGTGTGTTTGAGAGCGTGTGTTTGAGAGCGTGTGTTTGAGGGCGTGTGTTTGAAAACGTGTGTTTGAGAGCGTGTGTTTGAGACTGTGTGAATGTGAGTGTGTGTGTTTGAGAGTGAGTGTGTGTTTGAGAGTTTGTGTGAGTGTTTGAGTGTGTCTGTATGAGTGTGTGTGTTTGAGAGTGTGTTTTTAAGAGTGAGTGTGTGTGTTTGAGAGTGAATGTTTGAGAGTGATTGTGATTGTTTGAGTGCATGTGTTTGAGAGCGTGTGTTTGAGAGCGTGTGTTTGACAGCATGTGTTTGAGAGTGTGTGTTTGAGAGTGTGTGTTTGGCAGTGTGTGTTTGAGAGAGTGTGTTTGAGAGCATGTGTTTATTTGAGAGCATGTGTTTGAGAGCATGTGTTTGACATCATGTGTTTGAAAGTGTGCGTTTGAGAGTGTGTTTGACAGATTGTGTTTGAGAGTGTGTTTGAGAGCGTGTTTCTGAGAGTGTGTGTTTGAGAGCGTGTGTTTGAAAATGTGTGTTTGAGAGTGTGTGTTTGAGAGTGTGTGTTGGGAGAGCGTGTGTTTGAGAGTGTGTGTTTGAGAGCGTGTGTTTGAGAGCGTGTGTTTGAGAACGTGTGTTTGAGAGCGTGTGTTTGAGAGTGTGTGTTTGAGAGCATGTGTTTGAGAGTGTGTGTTTGAGAGTGTGTGTTTGAGAGCGTGTGTTTGAGAGCGTGTGTTTGAGAGCGTGTGTTTGAGAACGTGTGTTTGAGAGCGTGTGTTTGAGAGCGTGTGTTTGAGAGCGTGTGTTTGACAGCATGTGTTTGAGAGTGTGTGTTGAGAGTGTGTGTTTGGCAGTGTTTTTGAGAGAGTGTGTTTGAGAGCATGTGTTTATTTGAGAGCATGTGTTTGAGAGCATGTGTTTGACATCATGTATTTGAATGTGTGCGTTTGAGAGTGTGTTTGACAGCATGTGTTTGAGAGTGTGTTTGAGAGCGTGTGTTTGAAAACGTGTGTTTGAGAGTGTGTGTTTGAGAGCGTGTGTTTGAGAGTGTGTGTTTGAGAGTGTGTGTTTGAGAGCGTGTGTTTGAGAGCGTGTGTTTGAGAGCGTGTGTTTGAGAACGTGTGTTTGAGAGCGTGTGTTTGAGAGTGTGTGTTTGAGAGCGTGTGTTTCAGAGCATGTGTTTGAGAGCGTGTGTTTGAGAGCGTGTGTTTGAGAGCATGTTTTTGGTAGTGTGTGTTTGAGAGCGTGTGTTTGAGAGTGTGTGTCTGAGAGAGTGTGTTTGAGAGCGTGTGTTTGAGAGTGTGTGTTTGAGAGCGTGTGTTTGAGAGTGTGTGTTGAGAGTGTGTGTTTGAGAGTGTGTGTTTGAAAACATGCGTTTGAGAGCGTGTGTTTGAGAGCATGTGTTTGAGAGTGTGTGTTTGAGAATGTGTGTTTGAGAGAGTGTGTTTGAGAGCGTGAGTTTGAGAGTGCGTGTTTGAGACCGTGTGTTTGAGAGTGTGTGTTGAGATTTTGTGTTTGAGAGTGTTTGTTTGAGAGCGTGTGTTTGAGAGTGTGTGTTTGAGAGCGTGTGTTTGAGAGCGTGTGTTTAATAGCGTGTGTTTGAGAGTGTGTGTTTGAGAGCGTGCGTTTGAGAGCATGTGTTTGAGAGCGTGTGTTTGAGAGCGTGTGTTTGAGAGCGTGTGTTTGAGAGCGTGTGTTTAATAGCGTGTGTTTGAGAGTGTGTGTTTGAGAGCGTGCGTTTGAGAGCGTGTGTTTGAGAGCGTGTGTTTAATAGCGTGTGTTTGAGAGTGTGTGTTTGAGACCGTGTGTTTAATAGCGTGTGTTTGAGAGTGTGTGTTTGAGAGCGTGCGTTTGAGAGCGTGTGTTTGAGAGCGTGTGTTTGAGAGCGTGTGTTTGAGAGAGTGTGTTTGAGAGCGTGTATTTGAGAGCGTGTGTTTCAGAGCGTGTGTTTGAAAACATGTGTTTCAGAGTGTGTGCTTGAGAGTGTATGTTTGAAAGCGTGTGTTTGAGAGTGTGTGTTTAAGAGCGTGTGTTTGAGTGTGTATGTTTGAGTGTGTGTGTTTGAGAGTGTGTGTTTGAGAGCGTGTGTTTGAGAGCGTGTGTTTGAGGGCGTGTGTTTGAAAACGTGTGTTTGAGAGCGTGTGTTTGAGACTGTGTGAATGTGAGTGTGTGTGTTTGAGAGTGAGTGTGTGTGTTTGAGAGTTTGTGTGAGTGTTTGAGTGTGTCTGTATGAGTGTGTGTGTTTGAGAGTGTGTTTTTAAGAGTGAGTGTGTGTGTTTGAGAGTGAATGTTTGAGAGTGATTGTGAGTGTTTGAGTGCATGTGTTTGAGAGTGTGTGTTTGAGTAGTGTGTGTTTGAGAGTGTGTGTTTGGCAGTGTGTGTTTGAGAGAGTGTGTTTGAGAGCATGTGTTTATTTGAGAGCATGTGTTTGAGAGCATGTGTTTGACATCATGTGTTTGAAAGTGTGCGTTTGAGAGTGTGTTTGACAGATTGTGTTTGAGAGTGTGTATTTGAGAGCGTGTGTTTCAGAGCGTGTGTTTGAAAACATGTGTTTCAGAGTGTGTGCTTGAGAGTGTATGTTTGAAAGCGTGTGTTTGAGAGTGTGTGTTTAAGAGCGTGTGTTTGAGTGTGTATGTTTGAGTGTGTGTGTTTGAGAGTGTGTGTTTGAGAGCGTGTGTTTGAGAGCGTGTGTTTGAGGGCGTGTGTTTGAAAACGTGTGTTTGAGAGCGTGTGTTTGAGACTGTGTGAATGTGAGTGTGTGTGTTTGAGAGTGAGTGTGTGTGTTTGAGAGTTTGTGTGAGTGTTTGAGTGTGTCTGTATGAGTGTGTGTGTTTGAGAGTGTGTTTTTAAGAGTGAGTGTGTGTGTTTGAGAGTGAATGTTTGAGAGTGATTGTGAGTGTTTGAGTGCATGTGTTTGAGAGTGTGTGTTTGAGTAGTGTGTGTTTGAGAGTGTGTGTTTGGCAGTGTGTGTTTGAGAGAGTGTGTTTGAGAGCATGTGTTTATTTGAGAGCATGTGTTTGAGAGCATGTGTTTGACATCATGTGTTTGAAAGTGTGCGTTTGAGAGTGTGTTTGACAGATTGTGTTTGAGAGTGTGTTTGAGAGCGTGTGTCTGAGAGTGTGTGTTTGAGAGCGTGTGTTTGAAAATGTGTGTTTGAGAGTGTGTGTTTGAGAGTGTGTGTTTGAGAGCATGTGTTTGAGAGTGTGTGTTGGAGAGCGTGTGTTTGAGAGCGTGTGTTTGAGAGCGTGTGTTTGAGGACGTGTGTTTGAGAGCGTGTGTTTGAGAGTGTGTGTTTGAGAGCGTGTGTTTGAGAGCATGTGTTTGAGAGCGTGTGTTTGAGAGCATGTGTTTGAGAGCATGTGTTTGAGAGCGTGTGTTTGAGAGCGTGTGTTTGAGAGCATGTGTTTGGTAGTGTGTGTTTGAGAGTGTGTGTTTGAGAGTGTGTGTTTGAGAGAGTGTGTTTGAGAGCGTGTGTTTGAGAGTGCGTGTTTGAGAGCGCATATTTGAGAGTGTGTGTTGAGGGTGTGTGTTTGAGAATGTTTGTTTGAGAGCGTGTGTTTGAGAGCGTGTGTTTGAGAGCATGTGTTTGAGAGCGTGTGTTCAATAGCGTGTGTTTAAGAGTGTGTGTTTGAGAGCGTGTGTTTGAGAGCGTGTGTTTGAGGGCGTGTGTTTGAAAACGTGTGTTTGAGAAGGTGTGTTTGAGACTGTGTGAATGTGAGTGTGTGTGTTTGAGAGTGAGTGTGTGTGTTTGAGAGTTTGTGTGAGTGTTTGAGTGTGTCTGTATGAGTGTGTGTGTTTGAGAGTGTGTTTTTAAGAGTGAGTGTGTGATTTTGAGAGTGAATGTTTGAGATGAGTGTGAGTGTTTGAGTGCCTGTGTTTGAGAATGAGTGTGTGTATTTGAGAGTGAATGTTTGAGAGTGATTGTGAGTGTCTGAGTGCGTGTGTTTGAGAGCATGTGTTTGAGAGCGTGTGTTTGAGAGTGTGTGTTTGAGAGTGTGTGTTTGAGAGCGTGTGTTTGAGAGCGTGTGTTTGAGAGCGTGTGTTTGAGAACGTGTGTTTGAGAGCGTGTGTTTGAGAGCGTGTGTTTCAGAGCATGTGTTTGAGAGCGTGTGTTTGAGAGCGTGTGTTTGAGAGCATGTGTTTGGTAGTGTGTGTTTGAGAGCGTGTGTTTGAGAGTGTGTGTTTGAGAGCGTGTGTTTGAGAGCGTGTGTTTGAGAGTGTGTGTTTGAGAGCGTGTGTTTGAGAGTGTGTGTCGAGAGTGTGTGTTTGAGAGCGTGTGTTTGAAAACATGCGTTTGAGAGCGTGTGTTTGAGAGCATGTGTTTGAGAGTGTGTGTTTGAGAGTGTGTGTTTGAGAGAGTGTGTTTGAGAGCGTGTGTTTGAGAGTGCGTGTTTGAGACCGTGTGTTTGAGAGTGTGTGTTGAGAGTTTGTGTTTGAGAGTGTTTGTTTGAGAGCGTGTGTTTGAGAGTGTGTGTTTGAGAGAGTGTGTTTGAGAGCGTGTGTTTGAGAGTGTGTGTTTGAGAGCGTGTGTTTGAGAGTGTGTGTTGAGAGTGTGTGTTTGAGAGTGTGTGTTTGAAAACATGCATTTGAGAGCGTGTGTTTGAGAGTGTGTGTTTGAGAATGTGTGTTTGAGAGCGTGTGTTTGAGAGCGTGTGTTTGAGAGCGTGTGTTTGACAGCATGTGTTTGAGAGTGTGTGTTGAGAGTGTGTGTTTGGCAGTGTTTTTGAGAGAGTGTGTTTGAGAGCATGTGTTTATTTGAGAGCATGTGTTTGAGAGCATGTGTTTGACATCATGTATTTGAATGTGTGCGTTTGAGAGTGTGTTTGACAGCATGTGTTTGAGAGTGTGTTTGAGAGCGTGTGTTTGAAAACGTGTGTTTGAGAGTGTGTGTTTGAGAGCGTGTGTTTGAGAGTGTGTGTTTGAGAGTGTGTGTTTGAGAGCGTGTGTTTGAGAGCGTGTGTTTGAGAGCATGTGTTTGAGAACGTGTGTTTGAGAGCGTGTGTTTGAGAGTGTGTGTTTGAGAGCGTGTGTTTCAGAGCATGTGTTTGAGAGCGTGTGTTTGAGAGCGTGTGTTTGAGAGCATGTTTTTGGTAGTGTGTGTTTGAGAGCGTGTGTTTGAGAGTGTGTGTCTGAGAGAGTGTGTTTGAGAGCGTGTGTTTGAGAGTGTGTGTTTGAGAGCGTGTGTTTGAGAGTGTGTGTTGAGAGTGTGTGTTTGAGAGTGTGTGTTTGAAAACATGCGTTTGAGAGCGTGTGTTTGAGAGCATGTGTTTGAGAGTGTGTGTTTGAGAATGTGTGTTTGAGAGAGTGTGTTTGAGAGCGTGAGTTTGAGAGTGCGTGTTTGAGACCGTGTGTTTGAGAGTGTGTGTTGAGATTTTGTGTTTGAGAGTGTTTGTTTGAGAGCGTGTGTTTGAGAGTGTGTGTTTGAGAGCGTGTGTTTGAGAGCGTGTGTTTAATAGCGTGTGTTTGAGAGTGTGTGTTTGAGAGCGTGCGTTTGAGAGCGTGTGTTTGAGAGCGTGTGTTTGAGAGCGTGTGTTTGAGAGCGTGTGTTTGAGAGCGTGTGTTTAATAGCGTGTGTTTGAGAGTGTGTGTTTGAGAGCGTGCGTTTGAGAGCGTGTGTTTGAGAGCGTGTGTTTAATAGCGTGTGTTTGAGAGTGTGTGTTTGAGACCGTGTGTTTAATAGCGTGTGTTTGAGAGTGTGTGTTTGAGAGCGTGCGTTTGAGAGCGTGTGTTTGAGAGCATGTGTTTGAGAGCGTGTGTTTGAGAGAGTGTGTTTGAGAGCGTGTATTTGAGAGCGTGTGTTTCAGAGCGTGTGTTTGAAAACATGTGTTTCAGAGTGTGTGCTTGAGAGTGTATGTTTGAAAGCGTGTGTTTGAGAGTGTGTGTTTAAGAGCGTGTGTTTGAGTGTGTATGTTTGAGTGTGTGTGTTTGAGAGTGTGTGTTTGAGAGCGTGTGTTTGAGAGCGTGTGTTTGAGGGCGTGTGTTTGAAAACGTGTGTTTGAGAGCGTGTGTTTGAGACTGTGTGAATGTGAGTGTGTGTGTTTGAGAGTGAGTGTGTGTGTTTGAGAGTTTGTGTGAGTGTTTGAGTGTGTCTGTATGAGTGTGTGTGTTTGAGAGTGTGTTTTTAAGAGTGAGTGTGTGTGTTTGAGAGTGAATGTTTGAGAGTGATTGTGAGTGTTTGAGTGCATGTGTTTGAGAGTGTGTGTTTGAGTAGTGTGTGTTTGAGAGTGTGTGTTTGGCAGTGTGTGTTTGAGAGAGTGTGTTTGAGAGCATGTGTTTATTTGAGAGCATGTGTTTGAGAGCATGTGTTTGACATCATGTGTTTGAAAGTGTGCGTTTGAGAGTGTGTTTGACAGATTGTGTTTGAGAGTGTGTTTGAGAGCGTGTGTCTGAGAGTGTGTGTTTGAGAGCGTGTGTTTGAAAATGTGTGTTTGAGAGTGTGTGTTTGAGAGTGTGTGTTTGAGAGCATGTGTTTGAGAGTGTGTGTTTGAGAGCGTGTGTTTGAGAGCGTGTGTTTGAGAGCGTGTGTTTGAGGACGTGTGTTTGAGAGCGTGTGTTTGAGAGTGTGTGTTTGAGAGCGTGTGTTTGAGAGCGTGTGTTTGAGAGCGTGTGTTTGAGAGCGTGTGTTTGAGAGCATGTGTTTGAGAGCGTGTATTTGAGAGCGTGTGTTTGAGAGCATGTGTTTGGTTGTGTGTGTTTGAGAGCGTGTGTTTGAGAGAGTGTGTTTGAGAGCGTGTGTTTGAGAGTGCGTGTTTGAGAGCGCATATTTGAGAGTGTGTGTTGAGGGTGTGTGTTTGAGAATGTTTGTTTGAGAGCGTGTGTTTGAGAGTGTGTGTTTGAGAGCATGTGTTTGAGAGCGTGTGTTCAATAGCGTGTGTTTAAGAGTGTGTGTTTGAGAGCGTGTGTTTGAGAGCGTGTGTTTGAGGGCGTGTGTTTGAAAACGTGTGTTTGAGAGGGTGTGTTTGAGACTGTGTGAATGTGAGTGTGTGTGTTTGAGAGTGAGTGTGTGTGTTTGAGAGTTTGTGTGAGTGTTTGAGTGTGTCTGTATGAGTGTGTGTGTTTGAGAGTGTGTTTTTAAGAGTGAGTGTGTGATTTTGAGAGTGAATGTTTGAGATGAGTGTGAGTGTTTGAGTGCCTGTGTTTGAGAATGAGTGTGTGTATTTGAGAGTGAATGTTTGAGAGTGATTGTGAGTGTCTGAGTGCGTGTGTTTGAGAGCATGTGTTTGAGAGCGTGTGTTTGAGAGTGTGTGTTTGAGAGTGTGTGTTTGAGAGCGTGTGTTTGAGAGCGTGTGTTTGAGAGCGTGTGTTTGAGAACGTGTGTTTGAGAGCGTGTGTTTGAGAGCGTGTGTTTCAGAGCATGTGTTTGAGAGCGTGTGTTTGAGAGCGTGTGTTTGAGAGCATGTGTTTGGTAGTGTGTGTTTGAGAGCGTGTGTTTGAGAGTGTGTGTTTGAGAGCGTGTGTTTGAGAGCGTGTGTTTGAGAGTGTGTGTTTGAGAGCGTGTGTTTGAGAGTGTGTGTCGAGAGTGTGTGTTTGAGAGTGTGTGTTTGAAAACATGCGTTTGAGAGCGTGTGTTTGAGAGCATGTGTTTGAGAGTGTGTGTTTGAGAGTGTGTGTTTGAGAGAGTGTGTTTGAGAGCGTGTGTTTGAGAGTGCGTGTTTGAGACCGTGTGTTTGAGAGTGTGTGTTGAGAGTTTGTGTTTGAGAGTGTTTGTTTGAGAGCGTGTGTTTGAGAGTGTGTGTTTGAGAGAGTGTGTTTGAGAGCGTGTGTTTGAGAGTGTGTGTTTGAGAGCGTGTGTTTGAGAGTGTGTGTTGAGAGTGTGTGTTTGAGAGTGTGTGTTTGAAAACATGCATTTGAGAGCGTGTGTTTGAGAGCATGTGTTTGAGAGTGTGTGTTTGAGAGTGTGTGTTTGAGAGCGTGTGTTTGAGAGCGCGTGTTTGAGAGTGCGTGTTTGAGAGTGTGTGTTGAGAGTTTGTGTTTGAGAGCGTGTGTTTAATAGCGTGTGTTTGAGAGTGTGTGTTTGAGAGCGTTTGTTTGAGAGCGTGTGTTTAATAGCGTGTGTTTGAGAGTGTGTGTTTGAGAGTGTGTGTTTGAGAGCGTGTGTTTGAGAGTGTGTGTTTGAGAGCGTGTGTTTAATAGCGTGTGTTTGAGAGTGTGTGTTTGAGAGCGTGCGTTTGAGAGCGTGTGTTTGAGAGCTTGTGTTTAATAGCGTGTGTTTGAGAGTGTGTGTTTGAGACCGTGTGTTTAATAGCGTGTGTTTGAGAGTGTGTGTTTGAGAGCGTGCATTTGAGAGCGTGTGTTTGAGAGCGTGTGTTTGAGAGCGTGTGTTTGAGAGAGTGTGTTTGAGAGCGTGTATTTGAGAGCGTGTGTTTCAGAGCGTGTGTTTGAAAACATGTGTTTCAGAGTGTGTGCTTGAGAGTGTATGTTTGAAAGCGTGTGTTTGAGAGTGTGTGTTTAAGAGCGTGTGTTTGAGTGTGTATGTTTGAGTGTGTGTGTTTGAGAGTGTGTGTTTGAGAGCGTGTGTTTGAGAGCGTGTGTTTGAGGGCGTGTGTTTGAAAACGTGTGTTTGAGAGCGTGTGTTTGAGACTGTGTGAATGTGAGTGTGTGTGTTTGAGAGTGAGTGTGTGTGTTTGAGAGTTTGTGTGAGTGTTTGAGTGTGTCTGTATGAGTGTGTGTGTTTGAGAGTGTGTTTTTAAGAGTGAGTGTGTGTGTTTGAGAGTGAATGTTTGAGAGTGATTGTGAGTGTTTGAGTGCATGTGTTTGAGAGTGTGTGTTTGAGTAGTGTGTGTTTGAGAGTATGTGTTTGGCAGTGTGTGTTTGAGAGAGTGTGTTTGAGAGCATGTGTTTATTTGAGAGCATGTGTTTGAGAGCATGTGTTTGACATCATGTGTTTGAAAGTGTGCGTTTGAGAGTGTTTGACAGATTGTGTTTGAGAGTGTGTTTGAGAGCGTGTGTCTGAGAGTGTGTGTTTGAGAGCGTGTGTTTGAAAATGTGTGTTTGAGAGTGTGTGTTTGAGAGTGTGTGTTTGAGAGCATGTGTTTGAGAGTGTGTGTTTGAGAGCGTGTGTTTGAGAGCGTGTGTTTGAGAGCGTGTGTTTGAGGACGTGTGTTTGAGAGCGTGTGTTTGAGAGTGTGTGTTTGAGAGCGTGTGTTTGAGAGCGTGTGTTTGAGAGCGTGTGTTTGAGAGCGTGTGTTTGAGAGCATGTGTTTGAGAGCGTGTGTTTGAGAGCGTGTGTTTGAGAGCATGTGTTTGGTAGTGTGTGTTTGAGAGCGTGTGTTTGAGAGTGTGTGTTTGAGAGAGTGTGTTTGAGAGCGTGTGTTTGAGAGTGCGTGTTTGAGAGCGCATATTTGAGAGTGTGTGTTGAGGGTGTGTGTTTGAGAATGTTTGTTTGAGAGCGTGTGTTTGAGAGTGTGTGTTTGAGAGCATGTGTTTGAGAGCGTGTGTTCAATAGCGTGTGTTTAAGAGTGTGTGTTTGAGAGCGTGTGTTTGAGAGCGTGTGTTTGAGAGTGTGTGTTTGAGAGCGTGTGTTTGAGAGCGTGTGTTTGAGAGCGTGTGTTTGAGAGCATGTGTTTGAAAACATGTGTTTCAGAGTGTGTGCTTGAGAGTGTATGTTTGAAAGCGTGTGTTTGAGAGTGTGTGTTTGAGAGCGTGTGTTTGAGAGTGTGTGTTTGAGAGAGAGTGTTTGAGAGTGTGTGTTTGAGAGCGTGTTTTTGAGAGCGTGTGTTTGAGAGCGTGTTTGAAAACATGTGTTTGAGAGCGTGTGTTTGAGTGCTTTTGTTTGAGAGTGTTTAAGTGTTTGCGTGTGTGTGTTTGAGTGTGTGTGTTTGACTGTGTGTGTGTGTGTTTGAGTGCCTGTGTTTGAGAGTGTGTGTGTGTTTGAGAGTGAATGTTAGAGAGTGTGTGTGAGTGTTTGAGTGCCTGTGTTTGAGAGTGTTGAGTGTTTGTGTGTGTGTGTTTGAGTGCCTGTGTTTGAGACTGTGTGAATGTGAGTGTGTGTGTTTGAGAGTGAGTGTTTAAGAGTGTGTGTGTGTGTTTGAGAGTGAATATTTGAGATGAGTGTGAGTATTTGAGTGCGTGTGTTTGAGAATGAGTGTGTGTATTTGAGAGTGAATGTTTGAGAATCAGTGTGAGAGTTTGAGTGCATGTGTTTGAGAGCGTGTGTTTGAGAGCGTGTGTTTGAGAGTGTGTGTTTGAGAGCGTGTGTTTGAGAGCGTGTGTTTGAGAGTGTGTGTTTGAAAGCGTGTGTTTGAGAGCATGTGTTTGAGAGCATGTGTTTGAGAGAGTGTGTTTGAGAGCGTGTGTTTGAGAGCGTGTGTTTGGTAATGTGTGTTTGAGAGCGTGTGTTTGAGTGTGTGTGTTTGAGAGAGTGTGTTTGAGAGAGTGTGTTTGAGAGTGTGTGTTTGAGAGTGTGTGTTTGAGAGCCTGTGTTTGAGAGCGTGTGTTTGAGTGTGTGTGTTTGAGAGAGTGTGTTTGAGAGCGTGTGTTCAATAGCGTGTGTTTGAGAGTGTGTGTTTGAGAGCATGTGTTTGAGAGCGTGTGTTTGAGAGCATGTGTTTGAAAGCGTGTGTTTGAGAGCGTGTGTTTGAGAGCGTGTGTTTGAAAACATGTGTTTCAGAGTGTGTGCTTGAGAGTGTATGTTTGAAAGCGTGTGTTTGAGAGTGTGTGTTTGAGAGCGTGTGTTTGAGAGTGTGTGTTTGAGAGAGAGTGTTTGAGAGTGTGTTTGAGAGCGTGTGTTTGAGACCGTGTGTTTGAGAGCGTTTGTTTGAGAGCGTGTGTTTAATAGCGTGTGTTTGAGAGTGTGTGTTTGAGAGCGTGCATTTGAGAGCGTGTGTTTGAGAGCGTGTGTTTGAGAGCGTGTGTTTGAGAGCGTGTGTTTGAGAGCGTGTGTTTGAGAGCGTGTGTTTGAGAACGTGTGTTTGAGAGCATGTGTTTGAGAGCGTGTGTTTCAGAGCATGTGTTTGAGAGCGTGTGTTTGAGAGCGTGTGTTTGAGAGCATGTGTTTGGTAGTGTGTGTTTGAGAGCGTGTGTTTGAGAGTGTGTGTTTGAGAGCGTGTGTTTGAGAGCGTGTGTTTGAGAGTGTGTGTTTGAGAGCGTGTGTTTGAGAGTGTGTGTCGAGAGTGTGTGTTTGAGAGTGTGTGTTTGAAAACATGCGTTTGAGAGCGTGTGTTTGAGAGCATGTGTTTGAGAGTGTGTGTTTGAGAGTGTGTGTTTGAGAGAGTGTGTTTGAGAGCGTGTGTTTGAGAGTGCGTGTTTGAGACCGTGTGTTTGAGAGTGTGTGTTGAGAGTTTGTGTTTGAGAGTGTTTGTTTGAGAGCGTGTGTTTGAGAGTGTGTGTTTGAGAGAGTGTGTTTGAGAGCGTGTGTTTGAGAGTGTGTGTTTGAGAGCGTGTGTTTGAGAGTGTGTGTTGAGAGTGTGTGTTTGAGAGTGTGTGTTTGAAAACATGCATTTGAGAGCGTGTGTTTGAGAGCATGTGTTTGAGAGTGTGTGTTTGAGAGTGTGTGTTTGAGAGCGTGTGTTTGAGAGCGCGTGTTTGAGAGTGCGTGTTTGAGAGTGTGTGTTGAGAGTTTGTGTTTGAGAGCGTGTGTTTAATAGCGTGTGTTTGAGAGTGTGTGTTTGAGAGCGTTTGTTTGAGAGCGTGTGTTTAATAGCGTGTGTTTGAGAGTGTGTGTTTGAGAGCGTGCATTTGAGAGCGTGTGTTTGAGAGCGTGTGTTTGAGAGTGTGTGTTTGAGAGCGTGTGTTTGAGAGTGTGTGTTTGAGAGCATGTGTTTAAGAGCGTCTGTTTGAGAGAGTGTGTTGAGAGTGTGTGTTTGAGAGTGTGTGTTTGAAAACATTTGTTTGAGAGCGTGTGTTTGACAGCATGTGTTTGAGAGTGTGTGTTTGAGAGCGTGTGTTTGAGAGTGTGTGTTTGAGAGCGTGTGTTTGAGAGTGTGTGTTGAGAGTGTGTGTTTGAGAGTGTGTGTTTGAAAACATGTGTTTGTGAGCGTGTGTTTGCGAGCGTTTGTTTGAGAGTGTGTGTTTGAGAGCGTGTGTTTGCGAGCGTGTGTTTGAGAGTGTGTGTTTGAGAGCGTGTGTTTGAGAGCGTGTGTTTGAGAGTGTGTGTTTGAGAGCGTGTGTTTGAGAGCGTGTGTTTGAGAGCGTGTGTTTGAGAGCATGTGTTTGAAAACATGTGTTTCAGAGTGTGTGCTTGAGAGTGTATGTTTGAAAGCGTGTGTTTGAGAGTGTGTGTTTGAGAGCATGTGTTTGAGAGTGTGTGTTTGAGAGAGAGTGTTTGAGAGTGTGTGTTTGAGAGCGTGTTTTTGAGAGCGTGTGTTTGAGAGCGTGTTTGAAAACATGTGTTTGAGAGCGTGTGTTTGAGTGCTTTTGTTTGAGAGTGTTTAAGTGTTTGCGTGTGTGTGTTTGAGTGTGTGTGTTTGACTGTGTGTGTGTGTGTTTGAGTGCCTGTGTTTGAGAGTGTGTGTGTGTTTGAGAGTGAATGTTAGAGAGTGTGTGTGAGTGTTTGAGTGCCTGTGTTTGAGAGTGTTGAGTGTCTGTGTGTGTGTGTTTGAGTGCCTGTGTTTGAGACTGTGTGAATGTGAGTGTGTGTGTTTGAGAGTGAGTGTTTAAGAGTGTGTGTGTGTGTTTGAGAGTGAATATTTGAGATGAGTGTGAGTATTTGAGTGCGTGTGTTTGAGAATGAGTGTGTGTATTTGAGAGTGAATGTTTGAGAATCAGTGTGAGAGTTTGAGTGCATGTGTTTGAGAGCGTGTGTTTGAGAGCGTGTGTTTGAGAGTGTGTGTTTGAGAGCGTGTGTTTGAGAGCGTGTGTTTGAGAGTGTGTGTTTGAAAGCGTGTGTTTGAGAGCATGTGTTTGAGAGCATGTGTTTGAGAGAGTGTGTTTGAGAGCGTGTGTTTGAGAGCGTGTGTTTGGTAATGTGTGTTTGAGAGCGTGTGTTTGAGTGTGTGTGTTTGAGAGAGTGTGTTTGAGAGAGTGTGTTTGAGAGTGTGTGTTTGAGAGTGTGTGTTTGAGAGCCTGTGTTTGAGAGCGTGTGTTTGAGTGTGTGTGTTTGAGAGAGTGTGTTTGAGAGCGTGTGTTCAATAGCGTGTGTTTGAGAGTGTGTGTTTGAGAGCGTGTGTTTGAGAGCGTGTGTTTGAGAGCATGTGTTTGAAAGCGTGTGTTTGAGAGCGTGTGTTTGAGAGCGTGTGTTTGAAAACATGTGTTTCAGAGTGTGTGCTTGAGAGTGTATGTTTGAAAGCGTGTGTTTGAGAGTGTGTGTTTGAGAGCGTGTGTTTGAGAGTGTGTGTTTGAGAGAGAGTGTTTGAGAGTGTGTTTGAGAGCATGTGTTTGAGACCGTGTGTTTGAGAGCGTGTTTGAAAACATGTGTTTGAGAGCGTGTGTTTGAGTGCTTTTGTTTGAGAGTGTTTAAGTGTTTGCGTGTGTGTGTTTGACTGTGTGTGTGTGTGTGTGTGTGTTTGAGTGCCTGTGTGTGAAAGTGTGTGAGAGTTTGTTTGTGTGTGCTTGAGTGCCTGTGTTTGAGAGTGTGTGTGTGTTTGAGAGTGAATGTTTGAGATTGTGTGTGTCTGATTGAGTGCCTGTGTTTGAGACTGTGTGAATGTGAGTGTGTGTGTTTGCGAGTGAGTGTGTGTGTTTGAGAGTTTGTGTGAGTGTTTGAGTGTGTGTGTATGAGTGTGTGTGTTTGAGAGTGTGTGTTTAAGAGTGAGTGTGTGTGTTTGAGAGTGAATATTTGAGATGAGTGTGAGTAGTTGAGTGCGTGTGTTTGAGAATGAGTGTGTGTATTTGAGAGTGAATGTTTGAGAGTCAGTGTGAGAGTTTGAGTGCGTGTGTTTGAGAGCGTGTGTTTGAGAGCATGTGTTTGAGAGTGTGTGTTTGAGAGCGTGTGTTTGAGAGTGTGTGTTTGAGAGCGTGTGTTTGAGAGAGTGTGTTTGAGAGTGTGTGTTTGAGAGCGTGTGTTTGAAAGCGTGTGTTTGAGAGTGTGTGTTTGAGAGCGTGCTTTTGAGAGGGTGTGTTTGAGAGCGTGTGTTTGAGAACGTGTGTTTGAGAGCGTGTGTTTGACAGCATGTGTTTGAGAGTGTGTGTTTGAAAGCGTGTGTCTGAGAGTGTGTGTTTGAACACGTGTGTTTGAGAGTGTGTGTTTGAGAGTGTGTGTTTGAGAGTGTGTGTTAGAGAGCGTGTGTTTGAGAGTGTGTGTTTGAGAGCGTGTGTTTGAGAGCGTGTGTTTGAGAGCGTGTGTTTGAGAGTGTGTGTTTGAAAACATGTGTTTGAGAGCGTGTGTTTGAGAGCGTGTGTTTGAGAGTGTGTGTTTGAGAGTGTGTGTTTGAGAGTCTGTGTTTGAGAGCGAGTGTTTGAGAGCATGTGTTTAAGAGCGTCTGTTTGAGAGCGTGTGTTTGAGAGCGTGTGTTTGAGAGTGTGTGTTTGAGAGAGTGTGTTTGAGAGCGTGTGTTTGTGAGTGTGTGTTTGAGAGCGTGTGTTTGAGAGTGTGGTTTGAGAGTGTGTGTTTGAAAACATGTGTTTGAGAGCATGTGTTTGAGAGCGTGTGTTTGAGAGTGTGTGTTTGAGAGCGTGTGTTTGAGAGCGTGTGTTTGTGAGTGTGTGTTTGAGAGCGTGTGTTTGAGAGTGTGTGTTGAGAGTGTGTGTTTGAAAACATGTGTTTGAGAGCGTGTGTTTGAGAGCGTGTGTTTGAGAGTGTGTGTTTGAGAGCGTGTGTTTGAGAGTGTGTGTTTGGGAGCGTGCTTTTGAGAGGGTGTGTTTGAGAGCGTGTGTTTGAGAACGTGTGTTTGAGAGCGTGTGTTTGACAGCATGTGTTTGAGAGTGTGTGTTTGAAAGCGTGTGTCTGAGAGTGTGTGTTTGAACACGTGTGTTTGAGAGTGTGTGTTTGAGAGTGTGTGTTTGAGAGTGTGTGTTAGAGAGCGTGTGTTTGAGAGTGTGTGTTTGAGAGCGTGTGTTTGAGAGCGTGTGTTTGAGAGCGTGTGTTTGAGAGTGTGTGTTTGAAAACATGTGTTTGAGAGCGTGTGTTTGAGAGCGTGTGTTTGAGAGTGTGTGTTTGAGAGTGTGTGTTTGAGAGTCTGTGTTTGAGAGCGAGTGTTTGAGAGCATGTGTTTAAGAGCGTCTGTTTGAGAGCGTGTGTTTGAGAGCGTGTGTTTGAGAGTGTGTGTTTGAGAGAGTGTGTTTGAGAGCGTGTGTTTGTGAGTGTGTGTTTGAGAGCGTGTGTTTGAGAGTGTGGGTTGAGAGTGTGTGTTTGAAAACATGTGTTTGAGAGCATGTGTTTGAGAGCGTGTGTTTGAGAGTGTGTGTTTGAGAGCGTGTGTTTGAGAGCGTGTGTTTGTGAGTGTGTGTTTGAGAGCGTGTGTTTGAGAGTGTGTGTTGAGAGTGTGTGTTTGAAAACATGTGTTTGAGAGCGTGTGTTTGAGAGCGTGTGTTTGAGAGTGTGTGTTTGAGAGCGTGTGTTTGAGAGTGTGTGTTTGAGAGCGTGTGTTTGAGCGTGTGTGTTTGAGAGAGTGTGTGTAATAGCGTGTGTTTGAGAGTGTGTGTTTGAGAGTGTGTGTTTGAGAGCATGTGTGTGAGAGCGTGTGTTTGAGAGCTTGTTTTTGAGAGCGTGTGTTTGAGAGCGTGTGTTTGAGAGCGTGTGTTTGAAAACATGTGTTTGAGAGTGTGTGCTTGAGAGTGTATGTTTGAAAGCGTGTGTTTGAGATTTTGTGTTTGAGAGAGTATGTTTGAGAGTGTTTGTTTGAGAGTGTGTGTTTGAGAGTGTGTGTTGAGAGTGTGTGTTTGAAAACATGTGTTTGAGAGCGTGTGTTTGAGAGCGTGTGTTTGAGAGTGTGTGTTTGAGAGCGTGTGTTTGAGAGTGTGTGTTTGAGAGCGTGTGTTTGAGAGTGTGTGTTTGAGAGAGTGTGTTTAATAGCGTGTGTTTGAGAGTGTGTGTTTGAGAGTGTGTGTTTGAGAGCATGTGTGTGAGAGCGTGTGTTTGAGAGCTTGTTTTTGAGAGCGTGTGTTTGAGAGTGTGTGCTTGAGAGTGTATGTTTGAAAGCGTGTGTTTGAGATTTTGTGTTTGAGAGAGTATGTTTGAGAGTGTTTGTTTGAGAGTGTGTGTTTTTGAGTGTGTGTTTGAGAGCGTGTGTTTGAAAGCGTGTTTTTGAGAGCGTGTGTTTGAGAGTGTGTGTTTGAGAGCGTGCGTTTGAGAGCATGTGTTTGAGAGTGTGTGTTTGAGAGTGTGTGTTTGAGAACGTGTGTTTGAGAGCGTGTGTTTGAAAGCGTGTGTTTGAGAGTGAGTCTTTGAAAGCATGTGTTTGAGAGTGTGTGTTTGAGATCGTGTGTTTCAGAGCGTGTGTTTCAGAGCGTGTGTTTGAGAGCGTCTGTTGGAGAGTGTGTGTTTGGGAGCGTGTATTTGAAAATATGTGTTTGAGAGTGTGTGTTTGAGAGCGTGTGTTTCAAAGTGTGTTTGAGAGAGTATGTGTGAAAGCATGTGTTTGAGTGCGTGTGTTTGAGAGCGTGTGTTTGAGAGCGTGTGTTTGAGAGCTTGTGTTTGAGAGCGTGTATTTGAAAACATGTGTTTGAGAGTGTGTGTTTGAGAGTGTCTGTTTGAGAGCATGTGTTTGAAAGTGTGTTTGAGAGGGTGTGTGTGAAAGCGTGTTTTGAGAGGGTCTGCTTGAGAGCGTGCTTTTGAGAACATGATGATAGATTGAGTAGACTGGGTCTTTACTCGTTGGAGTTCAGAAGGATGAGGAGTGATCTTTTCTAGAAACATTTAAAATAATGAAAGGGATAGACACGATAGAGGCAGAGAGGTTGTTTCCACTGGTCGGGGAGACTAGAACTAGGGGGCACAGCCTCAAAATACGGGGGAGACAATTTAAAACCGAGTTGAGAAGGAATTTCTTTACCCAGAGGGTTGTGAATCTGTGGAATTCTCTGCCCAAGGAAGCAGTTGAGGCTAGCTCATTGAATGTATTCAAATCACAGATAGATAGATTTTTAACCAATAAGGGAATTAAGGGTTATGGGGAGCGGGCGGGTAAGTGGAGCTGAGTCCACAGCCAGATCAGCCATGATCTTGTTGAATGGCGGAGCAGGCTCGAGGGGCTAGATGGCCTACTTCTGTTCCTAATTCTTATGTTCTTATGTAAAGGCCCAGTCGATCCAGTCTCTCCTCATATGACAGTCCAGCCATCCCTGGAATTAATCTGGTGAACCCTCGCCGCACTCCCTCAATAGCAAGAACGTCCTTCCTCAGATTAGGAGACCAAAACTGAACACAATATTCCAGGTGAGGCCTCACTAAGGCCCTGTATAACTGTTGTAAGACCTCCCTGCTCCTATACTCAAATTCCCTAGCTATGAAGGCCAACATACCATTTGCCTTCTTCACCACCTGCTATACCTGCATGCCAACCTTCAATGACTGATGAACCATGACACCCAGGTCTCGTTGCACCTCCCCTTTTCCTAATCTGCCACAATTCAGATAATATTCTGCCTTCGTGTTTTTGGCCCCAAAATGGATAACCTCACATTTATCCACATTATACTGCATCTGCCATGCATTTGCCTACTCACCTAACCTGTCCAAGTCACCCTGTCGCCTCTTAGCGTCCCCCTCACAGCTCACACCACCACCCAGTTTAGTGTCATCTGCAAACTTGGTGATATTACACTCAATTCCTTCATTGAAATCGTTAAAGTATATTGTAAAGAGCTGGGAACCCAGCACTGAGCCCTGCGGCACCCCACTAGTCACTGCCTGCCATTCTGAAAAGGACCCGTTTATTCCGACTCTCTGCTTCCTGTCTGCCAACCAGTTCTCTATCCACATCAATACATTACCTCCAATACCATGCGCTTTGATTTTGCACACCAATCTCTTGTGCGGGACCTTGTCAAAAGCCTTTTGAAAGTCCAAATACACCACATCCACTGGTTCTCCTTTGTCTACTCTACTAGTTACATCCTCAAAAAATTCCAGAAGATTCGTCAAACATGATTTCCCTTGCATAAATCCATGTTGACTTGGACCGATCCTGTCACTACTTTCCAAATGCGTTGCTATTTCATCTTTAATGAAACATTATCTACCCCACCCACAGGAGCCAAATATTCCAACACCTTTTCGACATGCATAGAAACATCTGGCTCAGTCCAGACTTCCCGACACACACATCATTTTGGGCAGCCCGATCCGACGCATTCCGACACTCCTTTATTAATACATTGATAGTCTGAGCGTGAGTCTCCACCTCAGCCACCATCTCCTTTAGATGGATTGTCATGAACTGGTCTTCCTGTAATTCGTGACTCTCACTGTCACTACCCTCCCCCAGTATTTTCCTTAGCTGGTCCCGTAGAGTATTTACTTGCCATTGCAACTGCGCGTTGTCCATGCTATTGACCAGTGACGTCCTGTATTAAATGCTGTAGCCACATCATTAATCAGTCCCCTTTTTTGTCTCCCCCAGCCCGTGTGGCTTTTGTTTATTGATTTGTACGCTTCCACCCGACTTTCGTCCCTGTAATTCTTCTGCTAAAATTGTTTGAACATTTCTTTTAACAACGGCTCATATAGCTTTTCCATCTCTGGCGGACACCACCGTTAGATTAAGAAAAAACGACGTTACTTCATAATACACGGTATGATACAGCATTTTCCCTGTTGGAATTAACATCAGGGGGAACAAAGAAATGGCAGACCAATTGAGCAAATATTTCGGTTCTGTCTTCACGAAAGAAGACACAAATAACCTTCCGAATGTACTAGGGGACAGTGGGTTTAGTGAGAGTCGATAGACTGTTGGAAAATGATCACCAATGCATCCACTATTTCTAGGGCCACTTCCTTAAGTACTCTGGATGCAGACTATCAGACCCCAGGGATTTATCGGCCTTCAATCCGCTCAATTTCCCGAACACAATTTCCCGCCTAATAAGGATATCCTTCAGTTCCTCCTTCTCACTCGACCCTCGGTCCCCTAGTACTTCCGGAAGATTATTTGTGTCTTCCTTCGTGAAGACAGAACCAAAGTATTTGTTCAACTGGTCTGCCATTTCTTTGTTCTCCATTATAAATTCACCTGAATCTGACTGCAAGGGACCTACCTTTGTCTTCACTAATCTTTTTCTCTTTACATATCTATAGAAGCTTTTGCAGTCAGGTTTTATGTTCCCAGCAAGCTTCCTCTCATACTCTATTTTCCCCCTCCTAATTAAACCCTTTGTTTTCCTCTGCTGAATTATAAATTTCTCCCAGTTCTCAGGTTTGCTGCTTTTTCTGGCCAATTTATATGCCTCTTCCTTGGATTTAATACTATCCTTAATTTCCCTTATTAGCTACAGTTGAGCCACCTTCCCCGTTTTATTTTTACTCCAGACAGGGATGTACAATTGCAGAAGTTCATCCATGTGATCTTTAAATGTTTGCCATTGCCTATCCACCATCAACCCTTTAAGTATCATTTGCCAGTCTATTCTAGCCAATTCACGCCTCATACCATCGAAGTTACCTTTCCTTAAGTTCAGGACCCTAGTCTCTGAATTAACTGCGTCACTCTCCATCTTAATAAAGAATTCTACCATATTATATTCACTCTTCGCAAAGGGGCCTCGCACAACAAGATTGATAATTAGTCCTTTCTCATTACACATCACTCAGTCTAGGATGGCCAGCCCTTTAGTTGGTTCCTCGACATATTGGTCTAGAAAACCATCCCTAGTACACTCCACGAAATCCTCCTCCACCACATTGCTACAGTTTGGTTATCCCAATCTATATGTAGATTAAAGTCGCCCATGATAACTGCTGTATCTTTATTGCACGCGTCCCTAATTTCTTGTTTGATGCTGCCCCCAACCTCACTACTACTATTTGGTGGGCTGTACACAATTCCCGTTTTCTGCCCTTTGGCATTCCGTAGCTCCACCCATATCGATTCCACATCATCCAAGCAAATGTCCTTCCTTACTATTGCGTTAATTTCCTCTTTAACCAGCAACGCTACCCCACCTCCTTTTTCTTTCTGTCTGTCCTTCCTAAATGTTGAATACCCCTGGATGTTGAGTTCCCAGCCCTGATCACCCCGGAGCCATGTCTCCGTGATGCCAATTATATCATATTCATTAATTGCTGCCTGTGCAGTTAATTCATCCACCTTATTATGAATACTCCTTGCATTGAGGCACAGAGCTTTCAGGCTTGTCATTTTAACACATTTTACCCTTTTGGAATTTTGCTTTAATGTGGCCCATTTTGATTTTTGCCTTGGGTTTCTCTGCCCTTCACTTTAACTTTTCTTCTTTCTATCTTTTGCTTCTGCCCCCATTCTACTTCCCTCTGCCTCTCTGCATAGGTTCCCATCCCCCTGCCATATTAGTTTAACTCCTTCCCAACAGCACTAGCAAACACTCCCCCGAGGATATTGGTTCCGGTCCTGCCCAGCTGCAGACCATCCGGTTTGTACTGGTCCCACCACCCCCAGAACCGGTTCCAATGTCCCAGGAATTTGAATCCCTCCCTTCTGCACCACTCCTCAAGCCATGTATTCATCTGAGCTATCCTGCGATTCCTACTTTGACTAGCACGTGGCACTGGTAGCAACCCTGAGATTACTACCTTTGAGGTCCTACTTTTTAATTTAACTCCTAGCTCCATAAATTCATCTTGTAGGACCTCATCCCATTTTTTACCTATATTGTTGGTACCTATATGCACCACGACAACTGGCTGTTCACCCTCCCGCTCCAAAATGTCCTGCAACCGCTCCAAGACATCCTTGACCCTTGCACCAGGGAGGCAACATACCATCCTGGAGTCTCGATTGCGGCAGCAGAAACGTCTATCTATTCCCCTTACAAAAGAATCCCCTACCACTATAGCTCTCCCACTCTTTTTCTTGCCCTCCTGTGCAGCAGAGCCACCCACGGTGCCATGGACTTGGCAGCTGCTGCTTTCCCCTGATGAGTCATCCCCCCGAACAATACCCAAAATGGTGTATCAGCACAAGTTGCATGAATGCAACACAAAGATCTGGATGGCTGGTCATGGAAACTGGTAGCATTCAACACAGTAGGAGGATCTGCTTTGGAGTTTGGGTTAAGAAGTGTCAGCCATTGTTGGGTAGCACACTCGCCTCTGAGTCAAGTCCCATACCAGAGACTTGAGCACATACACTAGTCTGGCACTGAAGTGCAGTACTGATGGAGTGCTGCACTGTCAGAGGTGCCGTTGTTTTGAGACATTAGACCCAGACCTCGTCTGCCTTCTCAGGTGGACATAAAGGATCATATGGCACTTCGAAGAAGAACAGCGGGGTTCTCACAGTATCTTGGCCAACATTTATCCCCCAACCAACAACTAAAACAGACTATCTGGTCATTTATTTAATTCTTGTTTGTGGGAGCTTGATGTGCGCCAATTGGCTGCTGCATTTCCTACATTACAATAGTGACTACACTTGAAAACTACATCATTGACTGTAAAAAGTTTCAGGACATTCTGAGTTTGTGAAAGGTGCTATGTAAATGTAAGTCAGACTTTTATTGATCAGGCATTGCAGTAAGAACTTTGCACTCCGTTTATCCCTTACTTTAGTTGTCTGGGAGTGCATGATGGGCACTGTCCAGATAGTTTGATTGTATATTATGGCCCCTTACAGATTTATGCCCCATTAGACCTGGGAAAGCTTAATGAGGACTTTGGGAGTTAAATGTTTCGGTTTGGTTTTCTTGTTTTATTTTCACAATGCAACAGTTTATAATCATTAAAATGATCATGAAACCAATTCCATATGAGCTTTCAGGTCCAAACACAATGGGAATTTGGTATTAAATATACAAAAATGCTTTTTTAATATTAAACTCAGCTATTATAAGCCTCTGATGAAATAAAAGGATACTAATAAAACTATTTTGAAATAATCACTGCCGCTGGAATTATAAACATCCTTACATCTGGCCTGAATATAGTAAACTTGGAAACTCTGATTCTTGGTCTCTGGCTCTCTCCTCGACTGGTCTCGAATTCACTTCTTCCCTGGTCTTTGCTCTCTGGATCCCTTCTCTATAGGCCCTCTAGGTTCCTCTGTAGCCCTGCTCAATAATCCATGGGTTTGAATCATATAGAATGATAGAAATTTACATCCCGGGTGAAGGTCACTTTGGCCCATCGCTGGCCAACAAAGAGCTATCCAGCCTAATCCCACTTTAGTACTGCGTGCAGTTCTGGTCACCACATTGCAGGAAAGATGTGATTGCATTGGAAAGGGTGCAGAGGAGATTTACAAGAAGGTTGCCTGGACTGGAGAATTTTGGCCATGAGGAAAGATTGGAGATGCTGGGTCTGTTTTCTATGGAACAGAGGAGGCTGAGGGGAGACCTGATTGAGGTGTATAAAATTACAATGTGACTATTTGTACTGCGCTTTTTCGGTCCCGATCCCCTCAAGACTCCGTCCCCGATGCCCTCCACCCGAAACTGGAACCGGAACCAGAAGTGGGCCCAGCACTAAGTCCGACCACATTCCCCGTCCTCCGACCGACCGCTGATTGGGCCTTCTGATCCTCCGCCAATGGGGAGAGAGAGGGCTGAGCTGCTGCGGTGGGCGGCTGGCGGGGGAGGGGGAGAAAGAGCTTGGGGAGGGGAGGGGGAGAGAGAGCTTGGGAGGGGATGGGGGGAGAGAGAGAGCTTGGGGAGGGAAAGAGGTCGGGGAGAGAGAGATGTGGATGTGATGTATTTGGATTTCCAGAAAGCTTTTGACAAGGTGCCACATAAAAGGTTACTGCGCAAGCTAAGAGCTCACAGGGGGTAATATATTAGCATGGATAGAGGATGGGCTAACTAACAGAAAACAGAGAGTTGGGATAAATGGGCCATTTTCCAGTTGGCAAACAGTAACTAAGGATTGGTGCTGGGGCCTCAACTATTTACAATCTATATTAATGACTTGAATGAAGGGACTGAGTGTAATGTAACCAACTTTGTGGTTGATACAAAGCTGGACGGGAAAGCAAATTGTGAGGAGGACACAACAAATCTGCAAAGGGATATAGACAGGCTAAGTGAGTGGGCAAAAATTTGGCAGATGGAGTATAATGTGGGAAAATGTGAGGTCATCCACTTTAACAGAAAAAATAGAAAAGCAAATTATAATTTAAATGGAGAAAAATTGCAAAGTACTGCAGTACAGAGGGACCTGGAGGTCCTTGTGCATGAAACACAAAAAGTGAGTATGCAGGTACAGCAAGTAATCAGGAAGGTAAATGGGATGTTGGCCTTTATTGCAAGGGGGATGGAGTATAAAAGCAAAGAAGTCCTGCTACAACTATACAGGGTATTGGTGATGCCACACCTGAAGTACTGTGCACAGTTTTGGTCTCCGTATTTAAGGAAGGATATACTTGCATTGGAGGCTATTCAGAGAAGGTTCACTAGGTTGATTCCGGAGTTGAGAGGCTTGACTTAGGAAGATAGGTTGAGTAGGTTGGGCCTATACACATTGGAGTTCAGAGAAATGAAAGGTGATCTTATTGAAACATACAAGATAATGAGGGGGCTTGACAAGCTGGATGCAAGAGAGGATATTTCCACTCATAGGGGAAACTAAAGCTAGGGGACATAGTCTCAGAATAAGGAGCCGCCCATTTAAAACTGAGATGAGGAGGAATTTCTTCTCTCAGAGGGTTATAAATCTATGGAATTCTCTGTCCCAGAGAGCTGTGGAGGCTGGGTCATTGAATATATTTAAGGCGGAGATAGACAGATTTTTGAGCAATAGGGAATAAAGGGCTATGGGGAGCAGGCAGGGAAGTGGAGCTGAGTCTATGATCAGATCAGCCATGGTCTTATTAAATGGCGGAGCAGGCTCGAGGGGCAAGGTGGCCTACTCCTGTTCCTATTTCTTATGTTCTTATGTTAGAGCCTAGGGGGGAGAGGAGGAGTCTGGGGGGGTAAAAGAGAGCTGTGGAGGGGGGGGCGCTGGGGGGCAGAAAGAGAAATCGTGAGGCGGAGAGCGAGAGAGCTTGTGGGGGGGAGAGAGCTTGGGTGGAGGGGGGGGGAGAGGTAGAGCATGGGCCAGGGAGGGGGGGGAGAGAGAGAGTGCCTGAATGGGGGAGAAAGAGAGACCTGTGTGTGGTGGGGGGGGGGGAGAGCTTGGAGGAGAGAGAGAGTGCTTGGGGGGGGAAGAGAGAGCTTGGGGAGAGGAGAGAGAGCTTTGGGGGGAGGGTTGGAGGAGATGGAGAGCCTGGGGCGGAGAGAGAGTGAGCTTGGGATGGCGTTGGAGGGGGGGCGGTGGGGGGGAGAGAGAGCTTGGAGGGGGGGGAGCGAGTTTGGGGGGAAGAGGGGAGAGAGAGCTTGGGGGGGCAGAGAGATTGGGGGAGAGAGAGAGAGAGACTGGTGGAGGGGGAGAGAGAGAGTGCTTGATGGGGAGGGGAGAGAGAGCCTGAGGGGGCGAGGGGAAAGAGAGAGAGCTTGGTGGGGTGGAGAGAGAGCCTGGGGGTGGGGGGTGGTGTGGAGAGAGAGAGAGAGCTTGGTGGGGAGTGGGGGAGAGAGAGCTTGGGGGGTGGTGAAGAGACAGCTTAGGAGGGACAGAGAGCTTGGGGGAGGGGTGAAGGGGACGGGGAGAGAGACAGTCTGAGGGGGTGAGAGGGAGAGCCTGGGGGGGGGTGGTGGAGAGAGAGAGCCTGGGATGGGGGGGAAGACAAAGCTTGGGGGCGGAGAGAGAGAGCTTGGTGGGGTAGGGGAGACAGAGAGCCTGGGGTGGAGAGGGAGAGAGAGCTTGCGGGGGGGGGGAAGAGAGAGAGCCTGGGCGGTGGGGGGAGGGGGGAGAAAGCTTGGGGGGGAGAGACAGCTTAGAGGGGAGCAAGAGAGCTGGGGGGTTGGGGGGGGTAGAGAGAGCTTTGGGGGGGAGAGGGGAGAGAGCGCTTGGGGAGGGGAGAGGGAGTGCCTGCGGGGGAGGAGGGGGGAGCGAGCAAACTGGGGGAGGTTGGTGGAGAGAGCTTGGTGGGGGGGGCGAGTGAGAGTCTGCGGGGGATGGGGAGCGAGGGAGAGAGCCTGGCGGCGGGGGGGGGGGGGGGTGTGGCAATAAGAGAGACTTGGGCGGGGAGAGAACCTGGGGGAGGAAAGAGAGAAAGTGCCTGGGGGAGTGAGAGAAAGCGTGGGGGGTGAGAGAGAGAGAGCTTACGGGGGGCAATCGAGAGAGAGCCTCGGGGGAGGGGAAAGAGAGCCTGGGGGCAGGCAGAAAAAGAGCCTGGGGGGGGCGAACAGGGACACACATATTTGGGAACATAGATTGTAAACAGCATCTGAATCTCATCGCAAACCCTGGGAAGCAAGGTCGATTGACACGCCATGAGAAACTGAGGCAAAGTTGAACACATTCCAGAAGGAGATCATGTGATGAGAGATGAACAGGTAGGGGATAACCACTCAGAGCCAGTCTGAGCAGTAGGCCAATCGGTGGTTTTGTAGGAGGGTCACACACATCGATAAATCATATAACTGTGCTTGTAGAACTCTTGTACTTTGAAGTGTTCATCGAAACATCCCGAGCATGTTCGAATAAAAACCAGTTAACGGAGGTTTCGTCTGCATGATTCCGTGGTCGCTATACAAAAAAGGCAGGTGTCGATTCCTTATATCAGAGAGTCCACCTTGAGTCTTATTTTTACCCCAACATTTCCCTTCGTGGTCATTGTTCCTTTGACCCGTTGTTCTGAGGTGTTTTACTTCTGTGAGCTCCTTCATAGATATCCATTCGATTATACAAGTCTCTTGCTGGGCTGCTTTCAGTTGATGCGTCTGGATGAATCCCGATGGCTGTGATGATGGATTTGGATCTGTTTGGATGGCACAATTCGCACCTCGTTAACTGTTGCTTCCACTACTCGTCTGTGCACGGAATCGGCAGGGCCAAAGATAACTCCTTATCATTTATGCCTCGCTATCCAAAAATGCACACCTTGTGGTCCTGGATTTTTGCAGACTTGCAGTCTCCATAGGGAACTGGTTTTTCCCCTCCAGCCAATGAATCCATGGGCTTCTCTGCTTGACTGTGTCAAAACCCTTTGTCTCGATGTTAATTGCATTAATCAGTTATGAGTCACCACCTGCCCCAGGCTGGTGCTTTTTCTCCCGCCCAACAGTCCTACAGGTTTTTGTTTAAACCATTTCGGTCCGTGGCCTCTTGTTGTACCCTGATCACGAAACATGTAAACCCTTATACATTCCCTTTTAATTTCTCTTGTTATAAACTCAGAGACATTACTCTCGGTGGCTTCTGCTTCTTTTTCATGAGCCTTTTTGGGTGTATTGCAGTTTTCAGTCAAATCTCCACATTACATACTTTTTACAATAAAACAACGTTTGGCCCTAATCCATCTGACTTCAGTTTATACTTTTACAAACACTTTGGCCGTGGTTCATTTTAATAACCCTTCAAGATTCCCTTCCCTCGTCTTTAATTTACAGGACGAGATGAATAGATACAACACTATTACTAACTGTACAATTACTAACAAGTGTGATACGATTCGCACCCAGGGGGGATCTCAATATTGAGTCCCACATCCCACGGTGCAGGAACAATCATTTCCTTGATTTCCTCCCTTACTTTTTCGTTCTTTTGATGTAACGTGTAATAATGTTTGTGGGACAGCTCAATGCTCTTTGAATAGTTCAGTCAAATGTTTGGGTAACGGCGGGATATCGTATCCAAAACGTGATATGTATCCCTGGAGGTTCAGTAAAGTATCGTTGTCTATAATACGGATATGTTTGTGATCTGAGATAGGAATTATTCTTTCTTGTGGTACTTATGTCTCTCCCTGGGGTTTGAGACAAAAGGTAGAAGCTTTCACTGGGCACCAAGTCATGCTGTATTCTATACCAACTTTCGCTGGTGGTGACACAATATGTCCCGTTCCCCTTGTACGCAACCTGTGGCAGGACATGGGCATGAGCCGTCACTTCCATGATTCAGCTTATAGGCTTACAATATACCGGCCGGTCGAAAGGATTCAGATGATAGGGGCACAATACACATGTGTACCTCCTCTCTGACATCCCTCCAGACTAGCATCGGTTATTGAGTCTCCCAATTTCACCACATACTGAGGGGTTTTATGATGTTTCACATGTACCCCGTTCCAAATTACCCCAATGTTTTCAACCTGTACCTGTATACCTGTATGGGTCATTGTGACTGATCCATCACTGGTATTCTAAGTACTATCCCTATTATAGACTGTTTAATCTGACCACAGTTAATCGGGACTATGCTTCGGAGGATGACCGTAGCTGGCACGAATTCAGGAGGTTATTGTAGACACTTGAAGCTTTTAGGAGCTTGTTACTGACCCACGATGGTATGTGGCCTTGTTTTAAATCCTTTAAATTACTGCATCCTTCATTTAACAGCCAAGCCCCAAACATGACACACGCATCATTCTACTCTCCTTTATTAAAGCATTGATGGTCTGAGTGTGTGTCTCCACCTCAGCTATCATCTCCTTCAAATGGATTGTCATTACCTGGCCTTCCTGTAGTTCGTGACCCTCTATGTCGCTACCCTCCCCCAGTATTTTCTTTAACTGGCCCCTTAAGGTATTTACTTGGACTTCCAACTGCACGTTGTCTACACTATTGACTAGTGATGTCCCTGTATTAAACGCCGTAGACACATCATTCATCAGTCCCCTTTTTCATCTCCCCCAGCCCGTCTGGCTGTTGCTTATCAGTTTGTATGCTTCCCCCTGACTTTCATCCCCGTAATTCTTCTGATAGAATTGCTTAAACATTTCTCTTAACAATCACTCATATAACTTTTCCGTTTCTGGCAGGCACCACCGGGGTAATTGCAACTGTTAAATTCAGAATAACCGACACTACTTTGTAATACATGGTATGATACAACATTTTCCCTGTTGGGATTAACACCAGTCCATTCTTAGGCCCGTGTGTTAGGACAGGACATGGAATTTCTTGGTTTGGAATCTCCAGCATTTTAGGGAGAGGTTTTAATTTGCTCGCGATCAGCTCGGTTGCATTGACTGCTTTTGACTGAAGGTTCAAGGTCATACAAGAATCAAACCCCTGCGTCCAATTCATACCCGACCCAGAATCCTGCCATTGTCGTTTAAAACAATCGCCACACCTCCTCTGCACTTGTGGCTTGATCCAACCACACAGACATAAATCCCTTGTTCCTCCTTCCACCATTTCTCCCAACACAATTTTGCCCCTTCGTTTGTTCCTGTGGTCCGCCTGTTGGAACTATTACCCAATTTCTCCCATTCTGTGGATGCATTAATTTTCCTCCTGTCTAGTTTCCGTAACCACCACCATCCTCCCATGGGGGTATTTCCTTTATATTCCAGACAAACTCATCTACTCTCTTTCACCCGTACCTTTCTGGTTGTGATGTTTACCATTGGGCAGGACACTGAAACCTCCCCAAGTTTATCCTTGGTTTGTCTGGCATACTTGGTCGAATTTGACCCGAACCACTCTGGCCAACTCCCAGTGTGTGCATAGGTGTTTGTATCCTTGTTGTTCTGCATTGCTCCCCCTTGAGTTACACTGGGGCCAGTTCCTCCCATACACCCATATGTAAGGAATGTTTTGGTGTCTCCTCAATCTCCCCATCCTGCTATAATCAGGGCCATCCACAGGCCTAGCCACAGCATCCACCTCATCCCGTATCCTTAGCTCAATTCGCTTCTATAAAGACAAAATGATAGAAATAACCCTGCTCTGTGAAGGGGCTCCCCCTCACAGGTCCTCCTTCAGTTACACACCTTTACATGATTTAGATCACTGCTTTCCTCATCCTTTATCCCAATGCTTGGGCTTTCGGAGACTCGGGGGTGGAGATGGAGGAAGCGTCCAGGGCATCCTAGGTCGCGGCACCCGAGCACTCCGTCTTAATGCTCCGTCCCTTACGTCTCCATCATCATCATCCCACAGCATGGGTGGAAGGTTTACATTAATCAAACTCATCACAGTTCCTTGGGCCTTGACCCACTTTTTACTTTTCTCTCCGGGGTTGTACAGCTTACACTGGTTTATATGGAACCACTTTATTCGTTTTGGCAGCTGGATCGCAGAGACCATAGGGCTTGCCTTGTCTACTATGTTATATGGTCCTTTGTACAATGGTTCAAATGCCCCTATTCTGGCATAATTCCTGACCATCACCTGATCCCCTACCCTCCATTCCTGTGTAACCCAGTGTTCCAGCAGCAGTTTATTCTGCTGGTGTTATCTGCCCATATTGTTAGCTGCTTCCCAATGCAGCCCTTTCAGAGTATCATACAGATCTCTGACAAACCTATCCCGTGTGACCTCTTTAACCTGTGTTTCGGTCGGGACTGCTGCTTGGATATGTCGGAAGAGAAACTGGCTCGATGATTCATCAGTACTAGGGGTAGGATCTCATCCCATTTTTTCGGGGTATCTCCTATCTCCTTCCTGAGCCTCTCTTTTAAGGTCTGCTTTGTCCTCTCTGCTGGACCTGATGACTGGGGGTTATGCACCACATGCAATTTTCCCTGTATTCCTAACAGCTTTAGGGTGGCCTGCATTACCACTCCAGTGAAATGAGTCCCTTGATCTGATTCCACTAATTCCACTATCAGGGGCAGCCCCCATTGAGAAAATACTTCTCGCACTAGAATCTTTGCATGACGAATGCGGTGGCCGCCCTACAAGGAAAAGCTTCTCCCCATTTTGTGAAAAGATCGACGAACACCAATATTTATTGCCTCTGCCTGAGGTGGGCAGTGGCCCAATTAAATCTATCTGTATAGACTGCCATGGCCCCTCGACCCTCCTTCTTCCAGTGGTGGGTCTGGATTGTTTGTGGCACATACTAGACAATTCTGACAATAATCCTTTACGTCGTTTCTAAACCCAGGCCACCATCCCATGGCCTCTACTTTATTCCACGTTGTTTCTGGCCTTGAATGTCCAGCTCCTGGACCCCCATGAGCTAGCTGCAAGAATTCTTCCCTGCACTGCCCAGGCACGATCCAACTGTCCTACTGCTACGTCTGTAACTCCTAATGGTCCCGTTACAGACTTCCTGTCTGCCTTGTCTCTAATCATTGCTCTAAGGTCTGCATCCCCAAGCTGAGCCTGTTTTAAATCAGGTAGCAATGGGACTTCTTTGGGTCCCTCGCTGCCTGTTACGGCCATGGTCTGTCCACAGTGATACAGGTCCCAAGGTGTCCCTTCTCCTGCTCCTGTTTTGGCCAATGTGTCAGCTTTGTCATTCCCTTTCCACTTGGGCTTTGTCTTAGGGTGTACTTTGACCTTTTTGATGTAGTAATCCTTCTGGTCCCTACCGGTAACGTCCAGAATGACTTTTAACAAGGGAACCATCACCAACGGCTTCCCGTCTGATGACTTAAACCCTCGCCTAGCCCATATTGCTAAATACTCTGTACAGGAGTTACAAGTGAACATGGAGTTCAAACATATCGTATAGGGAGTTGGGAATTCGTTAGGGTGAGTGACCACATACGCTACAGCTGCCAGTTCGGCCTGCTGTACACTAAAGGCTTTATGGCCTTTTCTGTCCCTGCCTCTAGGTTGTAAATCCCACAGCCTGTTTTGACCTCTCCATTCGTCACTGAACTAGACCCATCTACATAGATGTCCCTGCCTGTCGGATATTCCCCTGCTCGGAATCCCACATCTACATCCCACACTCCTTCCACTGAACACACATGAGCTGCCCCCGGATAAACCAGGTTCGGGGCTAGCTTTGGTTCCCCTAGCCTTTCTACCTTCAGGTCTAACTGAGTAAGCAACAATGTCCAGCGGGCAATCCTGTTACTGCTCACTGTCCCATCTTTCATTCTACCGTCCAGTAACCTTTATGTCGTGGTGTAACAGGTCAGTAAAGTTACCGTAGCTAACCCTGTGAGCGACCGAAAATGTTTTACTGTCCAAAAAGTTGCTAACAGATGACGCTCGCAATTCGAAAAGCTCTTTTCTACTTCTGTGAGAACTCGTGAGGCATAGGCCACCGGTCTCAGCTTGCCGTGTCGCTCCTGGAGTAACACTGCACTCAAGCTGTCCCCAGTAGCTGCTACCTCCAGACTAAAGCCCTGGTCCCCATTTACTGGTCCCAACGCTGGTGCCGTTTGTAACACCTCCTTTAAATGAATGAAAGTTTCCTGACAACTCTCATTCCATTCCCACTCTACTCCTTTCCTAAGAAGCTTCAACAAAGGAGTTGCCATGGCTGCGTATCCTTCAAAAAACTCCCTGCTATAACCCGTTATTCCCAGGAAAGAACTTACCCCAGACACGTCCTTAGGAACGGGTAGCTCAGGGACTGCCTTTCTCTTAGCTCCATCTATAGCTCTCTCTCCTGCTCTAATGGCCAATCCTAGAAACTACACCTCCTCTTGGCCGACTTGAGCTTTCTTCGGATTCACTCGAAGACCTGCTTCTTTTAACAAATTCAACAATTCACTCAATACTGGACCGTGATCTCCGCACTTTTAGAGAATAATAACAGGGCGTCCACATATTGAAACAACCGATCTGGCTGACTAAAACCTTTTAGTGCCTCGGCCATACTTTGGTGGAAGATCGAGGGACAATTGTGAAACCCTTGTGGAAGATATGTCCACGTATACTGCTGACCCTTAACGGTAAAGGCAAATTTATACCGGTCCTCCTGCCTCATGGGAATGGACCAAAGTCCGCTTGAAGTGTCCAGCATGGTAAAAGTTGTTGCAGCCGCAGGGATACTCACTATCAAATCTGCTACTGTGGATGCACAGGCTGGAATATTTTTATTCAGGACTCGGTAATCTACCATGGCTCTCCATGAGTTATCAGGTTTCTTTACTGGCCATAAGGGTGAGTTTACGTGTGTGGCTATGGTTCTTAACACACCTTGATCCTCCAGGGAATTTATAGCAGTTTCGAAATCCTTTTCTGCTTCCCGGGGAAAATTATATTGTTTCCGGGGCCATGTCATCAGGTCCCCATCTATCTTCACCTCTACCTCAGTTACTCTCCCGCAATCATGCTTGTGCATTGCAAATGCATCTATATTCTCCCATACATGCCATTGATACCTGGCCGGAACATTATCGACTAATCTTTCTAAGCCATAACTCCCTTTCGGCTTCATTATACAGGTGCTGCCTTTATCAGTACTTTCCTGGGAATCACTACAATCTCTCCCATCCTATCTGCATCAACTGCCCCCCATAGACAATTGTTCTTCATATCCACTATGGTGTGGTGTGCCAACATGTAGTTGGCCCGAGAACTCCTGAACCGGGCTGTTCCCACTTCATTAAAATGCATTCCCACTTTGTTGTGTTAGGTCCTAATTCTATAGTGGGATATATTCACAGAGCACAGCACACACAGCTTCGTAACATGGCAGGCAGCTTTCTCAGAAGTCTCCGGAAATCTGCCTGGTTCTGTTTATTATTAATCCTGCACTTGCAGTACACAATACATCCACATTCACAGTGTGGAACTACAAACATTACAAGCTTACAGACATTCCACTTCTCCCTCCTTAATGAAGAAGTTATTATCACAAACATCATTCATAATTTTCATGTTTATACATAACACAGGATATAAACTTTTTTTTTCCATTTTTACAAATTTAACTTTACCACTTGTTTTCTGTTTTGAAGAGGATACCTTCGCTCTCAAACAGAATCTTCCAAACATGGTCTCGAATCTAAACTAATTCAAGGTTCATCCTGATTCTTCATGGAATTTCCTTGATTTTTATTTGAACTCACTCTAACTTCAGGCTCTTTGTTTTCCTGACTCAGACTCAGACTTTCATTCTGATTCTCTCCTGGATTTGTTTCTAGTACATTGTATTTAGGATTTACTACTGGTGTATGAAAACTATCTGATGAGTCAGAAATAATTGAATCATTCCCACCTTCAACTCCTTCCATGCCTGTAGGTAAAATATGATCAATATGAACAAACCTAACCTGTCCATTATCAAACATCTTTACCATATACGTGCGAGGACCACATATCTTCACGACTCTTTCTGGTAACCACTTTAACCATTTATGGTGATGGTTCTTCACTCTCACCTCTGGTTTAATTTCACACTTCTCTCTTTTACGCTACCTTTATCATGATTCTCTATTTCTGTCTTAATTGTGTCTCTTCTACGGACTGTGCCAAATTTGGCTTTAACAACAAGAATCTGGTTCATGGCTGTCGTTTGAGAAACAACTCTGCTGGTGTTCTACCAGGAGCTGTATGAGGAGTATTTTGATATGTAATCAAAAAATTAGCCAATTTGTGATCCAATGACAACTGTCATTTCCTTGGATTTGGATCTAACATTTGTTTTATGAGGGCACGTTTTACAATTTGTACAGTGCGCTCTGCTGCACCATTCGAAGCAGGGTAGTATGGTGGCACCTTGGTATGTTTCACACCATTTTTGCTCGTGAATTGTACAAATTCTTCTGAACAAAATTGTGGTCCATTATCCGAAACAATTTCTTCAGGGAGGCCAAATGAAGAAAATAATTTTCGCAAAATGTCCAATGTTTTATTTGTTGTTATTTTCCACATTGGAAACACCTCAACCCACTTCGAATGGCTATCAATCACAATGAACAATTGTTGTCCTTCTAACTCAGCAAAATCAATATGTAGCCTTTGTCACACCTGGGAGGCCATTTCCATGGCTGTAATGGTACTGGTGGTGGTTGCTTGCTTACCGATTGACGTGTCGTACACTGACTCACGATGTACTCCATATCTTATTCAAGACCTGGCCACCATAAATAACTGCGTGCAAAACTCTTGGTCAAGCACATTCCCAGGTGCTGGTCATGGAGGTCTCCTAATAATTTGGACCTGAATTTATTTGGTATAACCACTCTTGCACCCCACATGATACAATATTTATCGACTGATAATTCATTCCTACGAATGAAGAATGGATGTGTATCTTTGTCTGTTACCTGGTTTGGCCATCCATTTGCAATATAATCATACACCTTTGACATCACTGGGTCACGTTTGGTTGCTCTACCAATCTCTTCAGCTGTGACTGGTAGTTCATCAATATATGAAAAATAAAGCACTTCTTCCCTATAAGGTGTAACTTGTGATGGGGAAGGCAATCTAGACATTGCATTAGCATTACTGTAATCAGCTGATTGTCTGTATTCAATATCATATGTATATGCTGACAAAATCAGAGCCCAACTCTGCATTCGGGCTGCAGCTAATCTTAGAACTGGGGACTTTGGATGGAGGATTGCTGTTAGGGGCTTATGGTCCGCAACGATGGTAAACTTACGACCAAACATCTTGACCCCAAAAATTAATGCCAAAGCTTCCCTTTCAATTTGTGCATAATTACTCTCACTGGCACTGAGAGTGCGTGAAGCAAAAGCAATTGGTCTCTCCTCTCCACTACTTAATACATGAGAGATTACTGCCCCAACTGCATATGGAAAGGCATCACATGCTAGCTTAATCTCCTTAGATATGTCATAGTGAACTAACATGGTGCTCCCTACTAATTTGCTTTTACACTCCTTGACTGCTGTATCGCATTCTTTTGATCACTTCCAATGGACCTGTTTTTTCAAAAGTTAATTCAGTGAATGTAATACTGTAGCCAAATTTGGTAGGAACTTCCCATAACAGTTCAAAAGATCCAAGAATGAATGAAGTTCAGTGACATTCCTGGGAGTGGGTGCATTTCTAATTGTATCCAATTTTTCCATGGTCGGGTGTAAATCATCTTTGTGTACTCTGTACCCTAAGTACTCTACTGAGTTTTTAAATAACTCACACTTACGAGCAGATACTCGTACTCAGTGCTTCTCTAGCCGTTTGAGGACTTCATTCAATATCTTATTATGAATTTGACAATTTGGTGCTGAAATTAGTATGTCATCCAAATAACATACTACCCCTTCAACACCTTGCAAAATCTGGTTCATCACCCCTTGGAATATGGCAGAGGCAGAAGACACTCCAAATGGTAGCTTATTAAATTGATATAGGCCTAGATGAGTATTTATAGTCAAACATGACTTGGACTCCTCATCTAGTTCAAGCTGTAAGTAGGCATTCGTAAGATCCAGTTTTGAGAAAATCTTACCACCTGTCAGTGTTGTGAACAAATCTTCGATATTCAGCAATGTATTGGGGTCATTACCCTCTCGAACTTGGTTTACGGTTACTTTATAATCACCACACAATCTTACCTTACATCAGACTTAGGTACAACAACAATGAGTGTAGCCCAATTAAATCGATCCATCTTACAAATAATGTTTTCAGTCTCTAGTCTTTTGAGTTCTTGCTCAACTTTCTCCTTGAGTGCATATGGTATGGAACGTGGCTTGTAGTAAACCGATCTAGCGTCCTTCTGTACCCTGACACTCGCCTTGAAGCCTTGGATCGGAATGCCCGTTTCACAGAACACCTTCGGATACTTCTTGATAACCTCATCCGTTGATGAAAATCTCGCTTCCACACAGAAAATCTTACTCCAATCCAGCTTCAGTGATCTCAACCAATTTCTTCCCAGTAATGCAGGCTTGTCACCTTTCACTACTATTAGAGGCAAGTTCTGAAATTGATCTTTATATTTCACCGGTACGGTGATTCGACCTACCACAGGAATTTTCTCTCCCGAGTAGCCTCGCAGCTCTTGCTTGGATTTCTGCAGTTGGAAATCACGCAATTTGTCGCGATATAGTGACTCCGGTACTACACTCATGGATGCACCCGTGTCAATTTCCATTGGTATCTTGAACCCCGCAACATCTATGTGGATTTTGATGCTTTCCGAATCGCTGTCCGTTAACCTCATGCTCCTGATGACGTGTAACTCTAACATCTCCTCATCCTGTTGTTGTTCTTCAATACTATGTAGTCTCTTGGGATTTCTACTCATTGCTTTGAACGCTGAACTCATAGCTTTACCCTTCAGTCGGCATGCCTTCGCAAGATGCCCAGTCTTTCTGTAGAAGAAACACTCTGCCTTCATGTATGGACAACTTTGAGCAATGTGTTGTCCCAGGTACCTATAGCACGACTTCGGCGCTCTGTTAGAATTTCCAGTTTCTGAGACTTTCGGCCATGCCTGTCTTTTACTTTGAACCTGCAGGTGATTTACCTCGGTTGACTGATGACTGTAATCATTATTTAATTCTCGGGAATATTGTTCGGCCATGCTCATTGACCTCGCTGTCTGACAAGCAATCTCAAAAGTCAAGTCATCCGTCGTCAATAACTTCCTTCTGATCGCATAATTTTTCACCCCACAAACAAAATGATCCCGTAATGTTCGGTTTTGAAAGTTTCCAAAAATTACAGTGCATCGATAGCTTTTTTAATGCTATGATGTAATCACTGATACTTTCATCAGCCTTTTGATTCTGAATCCCGAAACGATAGCTTTCAGCAATTTCTAACGGTTTGGGGTTATAGTGCTGCTCCAGCTTCGTTAAAATCTCTTTAAGCGTTGTGTCCTTTGGCTCGTCAGGCACAAGCAGATTTACAAGAGTATCATATAATGTCGGACCTGCCCCCAATAAGAAGATTGATCTCTTACGTTCCAACATAGCCCGGTTCTGGACTGCATTGTCTAGAACTTCGAATATGTTATTTGCAATGAAATACAATTCTAGTCGATCCACATACGCTTTAAAACATTCCTGGTAGTGTCTATATTCCCCCAAATGTCCCAAAACACCTGCCTTTTTAATCTTTAGCTATTCACACCGTGTGCTGTATTTTACCTCGGATTTTTGTAGCTTTTTCCAAAGACAGAAATTTCCAAAGTCTCTCTGTCGGCTGGCTAGATCCTTCACCAACAAAATTTAAGCTTTAAATCATCCGAAAAATCCCATCTTCCATCGCCAAATGTGATATATTCACAGAGCACAGCACACACAGCTTCGTAACATGGCAGGCAGCTCTCTCGGAAGTCTCCGGAAGTCTGCCGGTTCTGTTTATTATTAACCCTGCACTTGCAGTGCACAATACGTCCACATCCACAGTGTGGAGCTACAAACATTACAAGCTTACAGACATTACATATAGTTAAGGGTTTCGACACTCCCCCAGCCTGCTCATTACCTATAATGCCTGCCAGTGTAATTGGGACTCCGCTCGACCACAGGGAAATGGTCAGATTCGGTGAGTGGACAACTGTGCTAGAGGCTCCTGTATCTACCAGACACCTTCCCCGAACAGTTTCCACCTTTCTATCTACACATGGCTTGCCCCACTCATCGTAGATGAGTGGACACAAGTATTCTGGCTGGGCGCAACGTCAAAGTGGGGGTGCCGACGCATTGGGTCCCTTTTCACCCACTGCAGCGTCCAGCTTTCCTCCACCCATGCCCATAACCTGCTGTAATGCAGCCACGAAAACCTGCACTGAGTCATCAGCTATCTTCCTTTGGCCCTTCTCTACCTCAGCACCCTCGTAACCTGCCTTCCCTCCTCTCGAGAGCCTACAATCCTTGCTCTAGTGTCCCAGCTTCCCACAGTTAAAACACCCTCTGGATCGACCCGCACTACCTCCCTCTTGACTCCATTCTTTCTTTGCCCTAACATCTCCTTTTACTTCTTACACTTTATCCTTTTGTTTCTCCTCATCCCCTGGTCTGGACTTAAATGCTAGAGTCAATCCTCTCAATACCCCTGCCTCTGTATTCTGGAGATCATCAGGGTCAAACCATGCTTCGACCTTTGCTCTGAGCCATGGTAAACTGTTAGCCATTATGGTTCTCAGCCAATGGTTTCTGGGTTCCTCTATTACGTCTGCCCATATCAGATTTCCTCCAATGGCCCTTAAATAAATAGTCTATCTGCAAACGTATCAGGTGATTTGTCTACCTGCCAGAACAGACTACTCTGACTGTACACTAGTGCTGCCAAGATTTCTTCCTTTCGGCCCTGAGGGGTTCTTCCACCTAACTTGGTAGCTGTTAGTGTTAACTTCACTGTCTCCTCCTCGTTGCAGTTATTTATACCCCCTATCTGCTCTATGTTGGCAAAATGAACGGAGGCATCTCCTCCTTGTTTTAACTTTATTGCACCTGTCAGCATCTCCTGCAGCTGAATCAGCGTGTATGGGATCACATACTCGCTCTGTAATGGTGCCAGACCACCATTTGGTGGGAGTGGACTGAACTTCTGCTATCTTAAGGGACACATCGGTTTTGGGGGTCCCGCTGCCTCGGGACCCGGCCGATGCTCGCTATACTAAGGCCCATTGTCTGACTCCTTCCCCTCTGGGCCCCAAACTTCCTCGCCTGTTCCGGATGCCATGAGACAAACCATCCCTTTGGCCCCATTTAACTCTGCCATTAACTTTTCTTTACAAGGTCCGTGATCTGCCTTCGTAACCCTGTTTCTGCACGACCTGTTATGCTATTTCTATCTTTATTAGCTGTTCTTCGACTCCATTGGCTCTCTCTATGTGCCTTTCACTTTGTTTGATGTAAGCCTGCTGCTGCCTTTTGCACTCGGTCACCTGACACTACAAATATTCGAGGTGATTATGCGCCATTTCTTCTTTAAAACTTCGGTCCTGCCTTTCTCTATTCAAATTGTTTATCTCACCTTTTAATTCCCTACTCTCATCCTCTAGCTGTCCTACATTTTCTCTTAACAGTTGCGTTTGCTTCTGCAGGCACATGAGCCAAACCACCTTCTCGTTTGACCCTTTGTGGTCACCACTAACTGTCCACTCTGCCGCTTTTTCCTGCAGATCCCAAGAGCGTAGCATTTCTTGTGCCCATGGCTCCGAAATGTCCAGTTTGCTGCATAGGTATGCAGCTACCTTATCCTCCATGGAGTTCCTATGACTACTCTCTCTTAGCCGCGGGCTCTATCACGTTTCACTGCGGTGAGTCCATTTGCAGTGCCTCTGGCTGAGAAATTATTGCTGACTACTTTGGTCTCTCCTGAGACCACCTCGCAGTGACCTGCGGTTACTGTTACTCTGGCTTCTCTCTCTGGCTACCCTAGTCGACCCGAGACTACTCCAGCCTATCTGAGACTGTTTCTCTCCTCCGGTTGCCCTGGTCGTCCTTGAGATTACTTCTGGCCTCTTTGAGACCCCTTCGCAGACTACCCGCGATGCCTTTTCTCCGTTGCTACCCTCGTCAACCCGGGATTACTCCAGCCTACCCAAGACTGTTTCCCTCCTCTGGTTGCCGTAGACGCCCTTGAGATTATTACTTCATTCAACTACCTTAGCCGACCTGAGACTTAACCAAACCTCCCCAGGGTTTCTTGCCCTTGATTATATTCCAAACTCCGAGTCCTGCCACGGTCACCATTTTATATCGGGTGTTCGTTTTCCACTCTACTTTGATTCATAGACCTTGGGAATTACAGGAAGGACCCCACGTAATGCAAAGTTTAAACCCAACTGTTAGTTTATTACACAAAAAACAACTAAAAATTACAGAAGAAGACTTCTTAGAGATTGATCGAAGACATACAATCACCCATCCAGTCAGTTGCTGCTGTTGTCGATTGTCGGCTCGTGGAGCTAGGGAAGATGTTGGGTCTCAGCTGCTTGTTTCTCCGCTTGTCTCTCCTCCTGCTTGTATTTCCTTCTCATCGTCTCTCTCGTCTTGTTCTTCTTTCCCTTGTTCTCCTTCTTGGTCATTGTTCCTTTGACCTGTTGTTCTGAGGTGTTTTACTTCTGTGAGCTCCTTCATAGATATCCATTCGATTATACAAGTCTCTTGCTGGGCTGCTTTCACTTGATGCGTCTGGATGAATCCCGATGCCTGTGATGATGGATTTGGATCTGTTTGGATGGCACAATTCGCACCTCGTTAACTGTTGTTTCCACTACTCGTCTGTGCACGGAATCGGCAGGGCCAAAGATAACTCCTTATCATTTATGCCTCGCTATCCAAAAATGCACACCTTGTGGGATCCTTTGTGGTCCTGGATTTTCGCAGACTTTTAGTCTTCATAGGGAACTGGTTTTTCCCCTCTGGCCAATGAATCCATGGGCTTCTCTGCTTGACTGTGTCAAAACCCTTTGTCTCGATGTTAATCAGGTATCGCACCTGACTGCAGAAATTGCATTAATCAGTTATGAGTCACAACCTGCCCCAGGCTGGCGCTCTTTCTCCCGCCCAACAGTCCCACATGTTTTTGTTTAAACCATTTCAGTCTGTGGCCTCTTGCTGTGTCCTGATCACGAAACGTGTAAACCCTTACAAGGCTGACACTCCAGTGCAGTTCTGAGGGAGGGCTGCACTATCGGAGGTGACATTTTTGGATGGGACGATAAACCAAGGCCCCGTCTGCTCTCTCAAGTGGACATAAAAGATCCCATGGAACTATTTCGAAGAAGAGCAAGAGAGTTATCCCTGGTGTCCTGGCCAATATTTAGTCCTCAATCAACATAACAAAAAAAACAGATTTGCTGATCATTATCACGTTGCGGTTTGTGGGAGCTTGCTGTGCGCAAATTTGCTGCCGCGTCTCCCACATTACAACAGTGACTACACTCCAAAAGTACTTCATTGGCTGTAAAGTGCTTTGAGACATCCAGTGGTCATGAAGGGCACTATATTAATCTAAGTCTTTCTTGCTTTAACTCTGCTCAATAATCCATGGGCCTGAATCCTTGGTCCTGTTGTTCACCAAGGTCCCAGATGCCCCGTTGATCATGTGATGATCAGCTCGCACTCCCGGCAATTTGCGGTTCAAAAACAATACGACCTGAAGGGCGAGCAAAAGTATTGAACTACAGCAATACTGGGCCCACGTTGCCACATACGGTGACTAGCCCATTGATGCCTGGGTGGGAGTGGGATGGACAGTGGATTGGAATCACTAACTTTGAGCAATTTCTTAAATGTTAACATATATAAGTAGCTTGGGAGTGGTGACACGTTTAAAAATAATTGAAGTGATAGCTCGGCCAGACTTGCATGACCTAAATTGTGTCAGCTGAGACGCAGCGGTCACACTCTGGCCTCTGAGTCAGAAGGTTGTGGATTCAAGGTTTTTGGTATAAAGAAGACCCACTTTTGAAGGCAAGCAGCAGCAGAACACACCAGTACAGCAAAAGAAGGCAGCCAGTCGTCAGGACACAAGCTTTAATCAAGGAAAGGGCCTACAGTCAACCTCAGAAGACAGCCGACGAATTGGTGATTGTATGTTTGTTCCAGCCAAATCATAGAAGGGTTTTGTGTGTGGGTCTGGGTAACTTTATATGTAACAGCCAAACCGCATACGAGTTTAACTGTGTCATGTTGTGCCAATGCAAATGACCTTCTTGTAGGGGTTTGTATTCTGGATTTGTTAGTCCCACATAGATCGTAGTAATTTACACTTGGGAGATAGTTGAGTACATATGTTCAATAAAACGTACAAATCTTAGTTGAGCCAAAACCCTGTGCTGTGTGTATTTTGTTTTTATAAAACCTGACGTCAAGAACTGTGCAACGGGGGACTAGGTATATAGTAACCTCACAGCTTTGGTTAGCTCTGTTCCTTCACAAACCTAATCAGCCAGAATCATACGGTCTTTACAAAGTTATGATCTGCAGGCTCGCTGTGGGCTGTTGGATTTCATGTTGGCTACGAGACAGGAAAGTAGCAGGAGTGAGCATGAATTGCTTGAGCTCCACCATCTACTCCTGACATCAAATACACAAAGAAAAATGCACGATCCCATAGGTGCATCCAGCAACAGAGCAACTTGCGAATGTGACCTTTCAAAAAAAGAGAATTCTCCAATTAATCTGAATTAAGCAACAGAAATAAAACAGCAATATGGGAATAATAGAAATTTACAGCGTGGAAGGAGGCCATTTCAGCCCATCGTATGCGCACCGGCCAACAAAGAGTCTCATCCGAAAGACGGCCCCTCCGACAGTGCAGCGTTCCCTCAGCACTGCACTGGAGTGTCAGCCTAGATGTTTTGTGCTCAAGTCCCTAGAGTGGGACTTGAACCCACAACCCTCTGACTCAGCGATGAGTGTGCGGCCCATTGAGCCCAGCTGACACTATAAAAATTATAGAATCTATAGGGTCCAAAAACGTACTTGGATGTGACTTGAAGTGCTGTAACCTTCCAAGAGCTGGAAAATCATAGAATCATAGAAATTTGCAGCATGGCAGGAGGTCATTTCGGCCCATTGTGTCGGCACTGGCCGACCAAGAGCTATCCAGCCTAATCCTACTTTCCAGTTCTTGGTCTGTAGCCCTGCAGGTTACGGCACTTTAAGTGCACATCCAAGTATTTTTTAAATGTGGTGAGAGTTTCTGCCTCTAGCATCCTTTCAGGCAGTGAGTTCCAGACCCCCACCACACTCTGGGTGAAAATAATTCCCCTAAATCTCCTCTAAACCTCCTCCCAATTACTTTAAATCTATGTCCCTGGCTGTTGACCCCTCTGCTAAGAGAATGTAATGCTTGAAAAACTTTGAATTATTAGATTGATTAAATTAAGTGATTTTGATTGAAGAAAAAAAGACAATCTCTTGAAAATGTTATGAAAACACAACCACAGAGCAGGAGGTAATAAGTGCACTTGTTTAGTATCAGGATTCATTGTTTGGGGTTATCGGAATAGCTGAAACCTCATTTAAATCATTGATGTTGTCGTGGATTTGACAGAAGGCAATGGTGGAGGACACTGGGTGATGAGATCCACAGAAAATCTAAATGAGCCAACATATCTGTCAGCTTGATTATCTTCAGTGTCATTCGAGTATTATTTATTTTTATTATTAATAACAAAGGCCAGCGCTCCAAATATTCTGAGCGTCCCTGGAGGTTCTTGAGTGCAGTGGATGCATCCCCACTGTTTTACGATAGCCCTCACTATTACACAGCTTTCGTGCAATGGTGAATCTTTAAGGTACGCCCACCTGCCCGGCTCCCAGGGTTGGTGTGGAAGCATTGGGTTAAACCAAAAGTACCTGTGTCGTTTATCTGCAGAACTGAGCCAGCACAGTTAGGCAGACGTACAGTATACATCGCTGTTGTTGAGTAACAACATAAGTAATATTAAGAGTACTTACCTAGCACCTTATCACATTGAAGTGTCTCAAAGGGCTTGACATGGTACGTGCAGGGAGGATGTTTCCCCTGGCTGGGAGTCTAGAACCAGGGGTCACAGTCTCAGAATAAGGGGTCGGCCATTTAGGACTGAGATGAGGAGAAACTTCTTCACTCAGAGGGTGGTGAATCTTTGGAATTCTCTACCCCAGAGGGCTGTGGGGGCTCAGTCTTTGAGTATATTCAAGACAGAGATTGATAGATTTTGGATATTAAGGGAATCAAGGGATATGGGGATAGTGCAGGAAAGTGGAGTTGAGGTAGAAGATCAGCCATGATCTTATTGAATGGCGGAGCAGGCTCAAGGGGCAGAATGGCCTACTCCTGCTTCTAATTCCTACATAAAGCACTTCAACAACAACTTGAGTATAGCGCCAATGTCAGCTGTGGCTCAGTGGGTAGCACCTCGCCTCTGAGTCAGATCATGAGCTCAACTCCAGGGACTTGAGCTCAAAAATCGAGGCTGACATTTCAGTGCAGTGTTGAGGGAGTGCTGCACTGTCAGAGATGCCATCTTTTGGATGAGATCTTAAACCGAGGCCCTGTCTGCTCTCTCAGGTGGACATAAAAGATCCCATGGTACTATTTTGAAGAAGAGCAAGGAGTTATCCCCAGTGTCCTGGCCAATATTTATCCCTCAATCAACATTACTAAAACAGATTATCTGGTCATTCTCATATTGCTGTTTGTGGGAGCTTGCTGTTCGCAAATTGGCTACCACATTTCCTACATTACAAAAGTGACACATTTCAAAAAGTACTTCATTGGCTGTAAAGTTCTTTGAGACGTCCGTTGGTTGTGAAAGGCGCTATATAAATGACAGTCTTTCTTCTGTCTTTAACATAGCAAAAAGTCCCAAGTCACTTCACAGGAATGTAATCAGACAAAAATTCACACTGAGCCAAAGCGGGCGATATTAGGACAGGTGACCAAAAGCTTGGTCAAAGAGGTAGGTTTTAAGGAGTATCTTAAATAGGAGAGAGAGGAAGAGAGGCAGAGAGGTTTCGGGAGGGAATTCCAGGGCTTAGATCCTAGATAGCTGAAGGCACAGCCACCAATGGCGGAGTAAAGTGAGTCATGGGTGACAAAATTGAATAAACATAGAGTTCTTGGAGGGTTGTAGGGACAAAGGAGATAACAGAGATAAAAGCAAAATACTGCAGGTGCGAGAAAGCTGGAATACAAACAGAAAATGATTCCTGGGATAAGAGCATTGTCCTACAAACAGAGATTGGGTCTATGCTCTCTAGAGTTTAGAAGAATGAGGTGATCTCATTGAACTATACAAGATTCTGAGGGGGACTGACAGGGTAGATGCTGAGAGCTTGTTTCCCCTGGCTGGAGAGTCTAGAACTAGAGGGTACAGTCTCAGGATAAGGGGTCGGCCATTTAAGACTGAGATGAGGAGGAATTTCTTCACTCAGAGTGTTGTGAATCTTTGGAATTCTGTACCCCAAAGGGCTGTGGATGCTGAAATGTTGAGTATAGTCAAGGCCGAGATAGATAGATTTTTGGACTGCAGGGGGTCAAGAGATTGATGAGAAAGTAGAGTTGAGGTTGAAGAGCAGCCATGATCTTATTGAATAGGAGCAAGCATGAGGGGCCGATAACTCCTGCTCCTAATTCTTAAGTTCTAATGAAACATTTATCAGGTCTGTTGACATCTATTAAAGACTGTCCTCTCCTCACAGTAGTTTACTGACCAGCTGAATATTTCCCTCATTTACTCTTTTTATTTTATAGAAAGAAAGACTTACATTTCTACGTCATCTTTCACAACCTCAGCATATCCCAAAGCATTTTATAGCCAATGTCATACTTTTGAAGTATAGTCACCGTTATAATGTAGGAAACGTGGCAGCCAATTTGCACACAGCAAGGTCCCACAAACAGTCATGTGATAAAGAGTAGTAAGCCTGAGGACTGGGAGGATTTTAGAATTCAGCAAAGGAGAACCAAGAAATTGATAAAGGGAGAGAAAATAGAATATGAGAGTAAACGAGCAAGATTAGGCAGAGACAGGAGAAATTATAATGGGGAATAAGAAAATGGCAAAGACCGGGGGACCTGGGGGTCCTTGTACATGAATCACTGAAAGCTAACCTGCAGGTACAGTAAGCAATTAGGAAAGCAAATGGTAGGTTAGCCTTTATTACAAAAGGATTGGAGAACAAGAGTATAGGCGCTGGATTTTCCGCTAACTTGTGCCCCGTTTCGCGCCTCGGGGGTTTCGGCAATGGTTTTGCAGCAGCGCAAAAACTTACCACCCCGCCCTCCGTTTTGACCGTGAGGATGATGTCAATTGTCGTGCAAGGCTGCGCTAGCACCCCGAGTGGAACTTTCGGGCATTACGCCTGATTTTGCATCCGCCACAGGACCCAACCTGTAAGGGGAGCTTGTGTGTGGGTTCGAATCCACACTCCCCTGGGGTTCTGTACGTGCGATTTATGAGGATGGGTAAGTAATGAGGCACCAGACACAGTGGGTAAGAGTGCAAAATGGCTAATGTTGTTTATTTAGAATAGTAAACACCAAGATAGAGGGCATAGGAAGAGGTCATAAATAGCAGCAATGGCACAATCTTACTCAACAACACGAAAAATCTCGCAACAGGAAAGGGGAAAATAAGAGGTTAAAACATTCCACTCACACACAACCACACCTCCCACTTCCACCCTTCTTACCAATTCCTATCCTAAATTGAGTCAGTGAGGGGGTTTGGGCTATATTCACAATCCTATCAACTCCGGGGTTCTGGGGGCACTTATTTCAGCTCGGGGTCCCTCTGGGGTGGGTTTTACGTCGTTGGTCAGTTCGGTTTTCCTCCTCAATGTTGCGTCGGTTTCTTCTCTTTGCCTTTCGGTTGGCTCCTAAGCAAAAAGCTGCTGGAGTTAAGCACACCTTCCCCAGAGCGAGGGCCCTGTGAAAAGCTGACTCAACTCCCACAAGCTGCATCCAACCTCCAACCTCTGGTTGGTTTCCTTGCTCAGCTCAGCTGTGGGAAGTCACTGCCACTGCTTGCTGGTTTTCAGTTTCGGTGGCTTCGTCTGTGGAACTATTGCTTCTTCCTCTGGTGGAGCGAGAGCGAGAGGGAGAGAGAGCTCTCTCTAGATATAAGCTGCAAGCTGCAAGCTCCAAGCTCTCGAATTTCCAAAACCTCCCCCCCTCTCCAAGACCTCCCCCACCTTCCAAAACCTCCAACCTCTCCAACTTTCTTGTCTGTTTTTGCAGCTTTTCTTATAGTCCATTCATGGGGTGTGAATGGCAGTTCGATGTGTATCAATCGGTCTGGAATGAAGATGATTGTTCACTATCTCGACAGAGGTGCCACTTTGTCTGGGCTGGCCAAACTGATTGCATCAGACCTGTGGGCCTTTGTTTAATTATTCAAACTGATACCCTTTGTGTTGCCTTGTGTATTACTGGGGAGATTTTGTCTGTACAGGGTGGCCAGAGTCCCATCATCCTCCGCGGTTTACAGGCTGTTGGCTGCAGTTGGTCATTTTAAACATGGCATCTTCCTATTCTCCCTGCCACATGTCTCCGTGGTTGGTTTTGCAGGACCTTACAAACCAAAAAACACAAGTGATACCAAAGTGCAGCAGGCGCAATTGCCGCCATATTTAAAGGGAGGCTGGAGGATCTTATATCGCAGTTGTCAGTGACTGCCACGGTTGCGTGTAGAAGGCTGCGTTAGTGCACAATTTAAAGCAGCAGTTTTATGTGATTTAATCCTTTATTTTCAAGGTCAGTAAGAGAGTTCATTGGGGGCAATGCTAGTTCGGCAGCAAACCATGCTGGTTGCTATTGGCATGCGGCTTCAACTGGCTGAAGGCTTATTATCCATGGTTTACAACAGAATCGAAGAGATCGCAGACATTTGGAGAGGAGGCCTTACCCCCCACGGATTTACAGGGAACATCGCTCATACCTCCACATCTCTGATGCGCAGTGCGTTCAAAGGCTACACTTCAGAAAAGAAGTGCTGACAGAGATATGTCAGCTCCTACAGGCAGATCTACAGCCTACCAGCACCACCAGGACTGCGCTGCCTGTCGAGGTGAAGGTGACTGTGGTGATGGCCTTCTATGCCTCCGGCTCCTTCCAGGCAGCAGCAGGGGACATATGCTGCAACTCGCAGCATGCTGCACATTGCTGCATTCGCCAGCTGACAAGGGAACTGTATGCACGCAGAATGGACTTCAGAAAGTTTCCAAAGAGCAGGGACAGCCAGAATGAGAGGGCTATAGGTTTTGCACAATTTGCAGGTTTCCCCAAGGTCCAGGGTGTGATTGACTGTATGCACATCACCCTGCGAGCACCAACACAGAATGCAGAGGTCTTCCGTAACAGAAAGGGATAACACTCCCTAAATGTTTAGCTGATCTGCGACCACACTCAGCGCATTCTCACAGTCAATGCCCGCTATCCAGGGAGCACATATGATGCCTTCATCTTGCATGAAAGCAGTATCTCACACATGTTTCAGAGACAAAGACAAGGTCAGAGCTGGCTGATCGGGGACAAAGGATACTGCCTAGCCACTTGGCTCATGACTCCCCTCCAGAACCCTGCCACAGAAGCCGAGCATCGTTATAATGACAGCCATGCAGCCACCTCGCAACATCATCAAACAGACAATTGGTGTGCTGAAACAGTGCTTCGATGCCTGGACCACTCTGAAAGGAGCCTTCAATACTCCCCTCAACAGGTCTCCGAGTTCATTGTTGTGTGCTGCATGTTACATTACTTAGCCAACATGAGGGGACAGGCAATGCCAATGAGGACTGCAGGACCATCTCATAAGGAGAAAAAGGAAGACGAGGAAGAGGAACCCATACCGCAACCACCACGACCACAGGGGAGGCAGCGTGGAGATGTGGCCGCTGCAAGAGCCTTTAATAGACAGCTCATCATTGACCGGTTCATTTGAACGGGGAACCGGAGCTTTGAACATTGCCTCGCCACTCTATGCCATCATGCTGGCTGATGTACAACTGACTGTGCAAATGAGACACAAGACACTAATGTCAAAGATCAAAGAACAATTTTTATCAACATGTAACACTCTCAGTGTCCCCGCCACCCCCGCCACAGAACCCTACATAAGAGAATGGTTGAACACTTATGGACACATCACTGATCCCTCCAAAGAACAACATATTGAGAAAAGAATAACTGCATCCTGCAGTGCACAAAATTGAAAGGAAAAAAATACTGTTTCCTGCAGTTAGCAACATATAAAGAAAACAATAATTGCATCCTGCGCACAATATTGAAAGTAAAAATGACTGCTTCCTGCAGTGCACAAAATTGGAAGGTGAAAGAACTACTCCCTGCAATTAACAATATATAAAGAAAACAATAACTGCATCCTGCAGTGCACAAACGTTAATAGAGAAAACATTGCATCCTGCAGTGCACATAATTGCAAGGCATCATGATTTCTTGCCAGCAATTAGTGCGTCTTGGACTGACTTCCCCCCGACCCCCCCCACACTTCCCTTCAGACCCCTCCCATGCTTGCTATTCCTCCTCAATGAGGCCTCAAGGTGTACAGCAAGGCTGCTAGAGGGCTGTTGTGTTGCGGGGGGGTCAGACAATGGAGATGGTGTCTGAGGTCACACTGGACCAGCTCCTGGCCTGGAAAGCCTTGCTTTCGACGGGGGTGCTTCTTCCTCGGCGTTACCAGTCACAGATGGATGGGGTGTTAACCGTCTATGGTGCATGGTTGGTGAGTGAGTGGTGGGAGTTGGAATGCTGTCATCCTGAGGAATGGCACCACCTCCCATTTCCCTGGAGCCACTCACTCTCCAACAGGGCTGGGCCTTAGTAACGGAGCACGATTTCTCCCCACAACTTGCTGGCCTGCTTTCGACAGTGGGGAATGCAGAGAGTATGGAGGGAGGCATGGACTGCATCACCTGCCCGAGCTGAAGCAAAGTTTGTGCCTGTGATGCGCCCGAGTCTGCGACGTGATCAATGACACGCGCCACACTCTCTGGAACTCCACTGTCGCTGCTGGAGGCCACCAGCCTCTGTGTGTGGGCAATGATGGCCTCGCTGGACTCACGACTCGCAGCGACAATCTGCAACGCTGCCTCCACAACAGGTCCAGTTCAAGGTCTGCCTGTCTGTGAGCAGACCGACTTTGCTGACTCACCCTCCGGAGAGCTGGCCTGTGAGATTCCACCCCGGCACTGCGTTGTTGCATACCACTGGGGCCAGAAGCCTCCGAATCCTCAAAGCCTGCGACGTCTGCGTTGTCCCCAGAAGAACATAATCCGGAGGGAGGAACTGGTGGGCTCGGATGCTCCACTGGAGCAGTGTCCTCCATTGCCTCATCATTGGCCGCATTACCTAAAGTGGAGGCCTCCCTCGAGGGATGCCGTGCCGCTGGTTGGTCATCTGGAAGTAGAAAACGGCAGACGAGTGGTTAGCAGCATGGGAGGGGCAGGGTGAGGAAAGGTCGCCGCAACTCTATTATATCTCGCAGTGCAGTGGATTCAGCAGCTCGATCCGTTTACATACTGTTATGTCTCAAATAAAGCAATGTGACTGAGTACTGTAGACTTGAGTAAGTATGACCTTAGTCTCTTTATTCTGACTCCCGAGTGCTGGCACAGCATGGGAGACCTGCTTATATGCAGTGCTCCCAAAGGATGCTGGGATCCTTTGGGACTCCAACAGATGCGCCCTCTGGTGGCGGTAGAATGCTGGTTACAAGGTGTTGCATACATAACATCACTCCCCCCCTGCCAAAGTCAATAGTACACATATTTACAGGGTGAGACGATCTGGGGCTTTCCGCTCCCTAGTCGATCGTCTCGGTACAAACACAGGTGCAGGTGAGTTGGTTGGGCCTTCGCTGGGCTGCTGCACAGCTGGCCTTGCTGGGCTGCTGGGGATGATGAGTTCAGCTTCGTGGTCAACTGTGATGTCGATTGCCACTTGTGTGTGTGTCGGAGGGTCGAAGTTGGTGGTGTCCTCTTCAGGTTGCTCGTGGCTGTCTGTGAATCGTAGTTTGGTTTGGTCCAAATGCTTTCTGCAAGTTAGTCCATTTGCCAGTTTGACCTCACTCCCTTCTTTTGCTACGACAGTGCCAGCAAGCCATTTGGGACCATGTCAATAATTGAGTACAAATACAGTGTCATTGACTTCAATATCGTGTGACAAATTTGCGCGATCATGGTACATGCTTTGTTGATGCCGCCTGCCCTCGACATGATCATGGAGATCAGGGTGGACTAGAGAGAGCCTTGTTTTGAGTGCCCTTTTCATGAGCAGTTTGGCAGGGGGAACCCCATTGAGCGAGTGGGGTCTTGTGCAGTAGCTGAGCAGGACTCGGTACAGGCGGGTCTGCAGGGAGCCTTCCGACACACGTTTCAAGCTTTGCTTGATGGTTTGGACTGCCCGTTCTGCCTGGCCGTTAGATGCGGGCTTGATCGGGGCAGATGTGACGTGCTTGATCCCATTGTGGGTCATGAATTCCTTGAATTCAGCGCTGTTAAAGCACGACCCATTGTCGCTGACAAGGACAACAGGCAGGCCGTGTGTGGTAAACATGGCTCGTAGGCTTTCGATGGTGGCAGTGGACGTGCTTACAGACATTATTACACAATCAATCCATTTTGAATAAGCACCCACAACAACCAAAAATATTTTGCCTAGAAACGGGCAGCGAAGTCAGTGTGGATCCTAGACCACGGTTTGGTGGGCCATGACCACAAACTTAGCGGTGCCTCCCTGGGTGCATTGCTCAGTTGAGAACAAGTGTTGCATTGGCGCACGCAAGACTCCAAATCTGAGTCGATACCGGGCCACCACACATGGGATCTGGCTATAGCTTTCATCATTACTATGCCTGGGTGGGTACTATGTAGGTTGCGTGTGAACGTTTCCCTGCCTTTCTTAGGCAAAACCACGCGATTACCCCACAAAAGACAGTCCGCCTGTATGGACATTTCATCTTTGCGCCGCTGGAACGGCTTGATCTCTTCATGCATCTCCGCTGGGACGCTGGACCAGTTCCCATGGAGGACACAGTTTTTTTTACAAAGGACAGTAAAGGATCCTGGCTGGTCCAGGTCCTGATCTGGCGGGCCGTAACGGGTGACTTTTCGTTTTCAAATGCATCCATCACCAAGAGCAAGTCTGCAGGCTGTGCCATTTCCACCCCGGTGGTGGGCAATGGTAGCCGACTGAGAGCATCAGCGCAGTTCTCTGTGCCTGGCCTATGGCGAATTACGTAGTTATATGCAGGCAGAGTGAGTGCTCATATTTGGATGCGAGCAGAGGCACTGGTATTAATACCTTTGCTCTCTGAGAATAGCGATATGAGCGGCTTATGGTCAGTTTCTAACTCGAATTTAAGCCCAAATACTGGTGCATTTTTTTCACCCCGTAAACGCATACCAGAGCTTCTTTTTCAATCATGCTGTAGGCCCTTTCGGCCTTGGACAAACTCCTGGACGCATAAGCGACCGGTTGCAATGTTCCCAATTCGTTTGCTTGTTGTAAACATACCCGATCCCATATGAAGACACATTGCAAGCTAGCACTAAATGTTTACATGGGTCAGTCAGAACAAGCAGTTTGTTGGAACATAACAGATTTCTGGCTTTCTCAAAAGCAGTCTCTTGTGATTTCCCCCATACCCAGTCATCTCCCTTGCGTAGCAACACATGTAGAGGTTCTAGCAAGGTGCTTAACCTGGGTAGGAAATTACTAAAATAATTGAGGAGTCCTAGGAACGACCGCAGCTCCATCATGTTCTGTGGTCTAGGCGCGTTCTTGATAGCCTCCGTCTTGGCATCGGTGGATCTGATGCCGTCTGTCGCGATTCTACTCCCGAAGAACTCGACCTCTGGCGCCAGGAAAACACACTTCGAGCGTTTCAATCTGAGTCCCACACGATCTAGCTGACTTAGAACCTCTTTCAGGTTCTGCAAGTGTTTGATGGAGTCCCGACCTGTGATCAATATGTGGTCCTGGAAAACCATGGTGCACAGAACCGACTTTAGCAGACTCTCCATGTTCCTTTGAATCCCAAACGAGCATCTATTGTAGATGAACAGACCTTTGTGCGTGTTGATGCAGGTGAGGCCTTTCGACTGCCAATTACAGGGATCAGCTCTTTAGTGTAAGTTCTCAGCTTGGTATGAGTAGGGCTCAGCTTGGGCCTTTGTGCCTTGTTGCACCACAGCCTCTCGCAGGCATTTTTGCTCATGATAGACTGGCTCGCAGCCATGTCCAATTCCATGGATACTGGAATTCCGATCAGTTCAACTTTTAACATGTTCGGTGGACATTTCATGGTGAAGGTGTGTACCCCGTACACTTCTGCCTCCTCGGTTTGAGTCTCTAGTTCAGTTTGATCCACCATGGATCGGTCTTCCTCTGCAACGTGGTGGTTTGCAGGGTTTGCAGCTCGTCTGTACATTTGCTGGAGGTGTGCCATTGTTCCACAGCCTTTGCACGCATAGTGTTTGAAGTGGCATTGATGGGCTCAATGATCACCTCCGCAGCGCCAACAAGGTGTTAATTGCCTCGCATTCACACTTCATGGTGGACTCTGAGTCATCTAAGATCGTGCAGCTGTAGGCATGTACGTGCTGCCATATGCACTCCTGCCTGAAAATGACGTTACTTTGTGCACAGTATGTTGTATCTGTAAGCACTCTAGTAATGACTCCACGAGGTAAGGTATTGCACTTGAACTTTTGTGACCTTAGTCCATTTATTGCAGCTGCTGAATGAGGTTACAGTAAGGTGAGCTCCCTTTTATACTTAGTTACCTGCGGTGTGCAGGTGACCTCTAGGTCTCCACCAGTTGCACCCTCTGCTAATACAGGCATATTGTATACAGTGCAAAGATACATTCAGTGGTCTTATGTAACTATACATTGACTGTACAGGGTAAATACATACACAACATCACTCCCCCTTAAGTCTTGTGCCACTGGCCTTTGCACTGTGCGCTCTGGCCCTCGACTTGAGTGCCCAAAGCCCTTGCACTTTTTCTGTGCTTGGGAATGGCTCTCTCCCTGTGAACTCCCAAGTCCTTATTATCACAACATTGGGAAATGGTCAGCAGTGGACGGTTGGAGGTTGAAGTGGGCATTTGAGTGGGTTCTGAGTGTGATCCATGTGTGTGCATGGATCCATTTCCCTCCCCCCATACATAGACCATGTGTGTGGCTCGACATTTGCATTTACATACATGTACAGAGAATGGGGAAAAAAAAGTAGGTTTGGTTACATCATTGTTTGGGTTTAGCAATAGTGGAACAAGTACATTTTACAGGTAAGGTACATACATGGTATTACAGTCTTGCTCCTGGGGTGTAGGTGCAGGTGGGTGAGGACGCTAGTTCCAGAGTAATCGGACTGTGTCCAGGTTGTCTGATGGCGGCGCTGCGCCCCCTGCCAGCTGGGTGGGCTCAGATTGCTCCCCTGGCTGAGTCTCAGGGCCTTTGCCGTTGCCTAGTGGTGGGCAGAGGCACAGGAATGTGTGGCCTCCCTGTCCTCCTTTGAGGGCTGCAGGGTCTCCCTGCTGCCCTTCAGCGGTAGTGGGAGCTTGGTCATCCCAGGTGCTATCGGGAGGGCTGGAGGGTGCTAGCCTCTTGCTCCCGGTACTGGCCCTGGTGGCCAGAGAGGTAGGGCCGATTTGGGGCAGGGTGCCAGTTGTGGTGTCTGTGCCGTTCACTGATCACTGGCCCTGCAGAGGGCATGCTCTCACTGTGGGTGTCCACACTCCCTGGGGCATCACATTGGTCCTGGAGGTGCAGGCTACATGATCGGGTAGCCCACTGGACCTTTGTGCTTCAAACAGGAGGTTGCCCTTGGTTTTGTCGGCGTGCATATTGAACCCGGCATCACACATTATTCTATCGTTTACATTCATGATATTTGGCTCTGAGCGCACTCAGGTACTAGTTTACATTTGTCAATGACATCTTTTCTCTCAATTACATATTTTCCCTGTATAATACCGGCATCGCTGTACAATGTTACATTTAGATACTTGTATTCATCAATTACATCTTTTCCACGCATCCTACCGGCATCGCTGTTCAACGATACATTTAAATACTTGCATTTGTTAAATACATCTCTCATATTAGTATCACCGGCATCGCAGTACAAAAAGTGGAACTGTCCCTTTAATTGTTCTGGGTAGCTGGTCCCCTTTAAGAGGGCCTTGCAAACTTTACCCCAATCCGGTTCGCTGCTCGGCATCACGTGTTGCTCCCTCAACGCTGCCCCTCGTGGTCTGGTCGCGGCCATCTTGATTTCAGGCGCTTCACTTCATGGTGCAGGCGCCATCTTTTCTCTCTCCACAAGTTAGGTGGCAGTGGTCCTTCTCTCCCCAGGTTCTGCCACTGAAGCCGGGGATTTACCTTCTGCATCGATCTTCTCCCTTCGGAGTCCTGCCATGGCCCGGAAGGTGAGGTCTGGTCATTCAAGTTGGATCATCTCGCCGTTGGGTAGTGCGGTCTGTGTCATCGCCACACAGTAGAGCTGGATGGTAGGATCGCATAGGATGCATAGGACGTCGATCGCCGGGGCCTGGAGACTTTCCCAGCTCCAACAGATTTGGATTTACTTCATCCATCTTCTTCCCAGCAGCGTTGGACCATCACCAGCAACGATCCACAAAGGTAACTTGTGCATCGTGCTGTCGTAGGAAACCTGGACATCCACACTGCCAACGACTGGGATGGTGTCGTTTGTGTAAGTGAGCAGCTTCACCTGGATTGGTAGCATTTTAGGTTGTTTGATAGGATTGTCCCAGAGTTTCTCGAAGGCTGGTTCATCAGCGAATGGCTCGCCCCTGTGTCGACCTCCATCGAGACTGGAACACTATTGATTTCAACTTCTATTTTTAATGGGGAGCTCTCGGTGGAGCAGGTAAACTCTCCGTACACCTCTTCCTGGGACTGAGCTGCCTCTTGGACTCTCTCTTCGTCTTTATCAGTGCTGGAATCCGGGTGATCGGCCAACTCTTAAGCGACTCGGTGAGTACAATTTATTTTACACATTCACTGTAGATGGCCTTTAGTGTTACAGCCTTTGCAAGTATAATCTCTGTATTGGCACTGGTGGGCCCTGTGATTTCCTCCACAGCGCCAGCATGGGGCTGGCCGGTTGGCTCCCTCCGGCGGACTCAGGGTTGCGGGGCTTGGGGTCACAGTCTTGCCTCTGAAAGGTGCCATTCGGTTCACTGTACTTGCCGTGTTGGAGTCCTGGGGTTGAGTCATCATCCTTCTGGAATCGTAGGCCGAGGCCATGAACGCTTGGCTCACATTAATTGCCTTCTGCAGGGTGACGGTGGTGCCCACAGAGAGCAGCCTGTGGAGGAGGCCTTCGTGGCCGATTCCGATAACAAAGACATCCCTCAGTGCGTCGGTGAGGTGGTCACCAAAATCACACGGTGCAGCCAATCGTCTCAGGTCTGCAGCGTATTTTGCGATTTCTTGGCCTTCGGGTCGCTGGTGTGTGTAAAACTGGTGTCTGACTGATGCTCTCTTTCGGCTTCAGCTGTTCCTGTATCAACTTTACGAGCTCCGCGAACATTTTCGTTATCGTCTTCTCTGGGGCTAGCAAGTCCCTGACAAAGCCATGAATGGTGGGCCCACAACTGCTGAGCAGGATGGCTCGGCACTTATTAGCCAGCGAGGTCGGTGTGTTCCCAGCCAGGTCGTTCGCGATGAAGTAGTGTTCTAGCCTTTCCACAAAGGCATCCCAATCTTCCCCATCAGCGAATTGTTGAAAGTTGTCAAGGTTAGCCATTTTTCGCGTGGAATTTGTATTCTCGTCACCAATTGTTGTGTCTGTAAGCATTCTAGTAATGACTCCATGAGGTAAGGTATTGCACTTGAACTGTTGTGACCTTAGTCCATTTATTGCAGCTCCTGAATGAGGTTACAGTAAGGTGAGCTCCCTTTTATTCTAGGTCTCCGCCGGTTGCACCCTCTGGTGGCACAGGCATATTGTATACAGTGTAAAGATACATTCATCGGTCTTCTGTAACTGTACATTGAGTGTACAGGGTATATACATACACAACACAGTACTTGCCGATGCATCTTTATGCTGCAAAATTTGTTTGGTGTTATTACTGGTGGACATAAATGCCTGGGCTATCGTTACAGCTTTTCTCAGGTTCGGTGTTTCAACAGTCAACAGTTTGCGAAGGATAACCTCATGGCCAATGCCAAGCACAAAAAAGTCTCTTAGCATTTGCTCTAGGAATCCACCGAATTCGCAATGTCCTGCAAGGTGCCTTAGTTCGGCGACGTAGCTCACCACTTCCTGGCCTTCAGACCGTTGACATGTATAAAATCAATACCTTGCCATCAGAACGCTCTCCTTCGGATTTAGGTGCTCCCGGACCAGCGTACACAGTTCGCCATACGATTTGGTTGTTGGTTTCACTAGAGCAAGAAGATTCTTCATGAGGCCGTAGGTTGTTGCCCTGCAAACGGTGACGAGGATCGCCCTTCGTTTGGCAGCATTTTCATTCCCTTCCAGCTTGTTGGCCATGAAGTATTGGTCGAGTCGCTCCATGAAGGCTTCCCAATCGTCACCTTCTGAGAATTTCGAAGACCAGGTCCTCAAATCTGGCACTGCTTATGGTCTACAGGGATGTAGTGATACCCACCCTCCTGTATGCTCAGGGACGTGGACCATATAGAGAAGACACCTCAAATTTCTGGAGAAATACCACCAACGATGCCTCCGCAAGATCCTGAAAATCCCCTGGGAGGACAGACGCACCAACATCAGTGTTCTAGATCAGGCCAACAACCCCATCATCAAAGCACTGACCACACTCGACCAGCTCCATTGGGTGGGCCACATTGTCTGCATGCCGGACACAAGACTCCCAAAGCAAACACTCTGCTCAGAACTCCTACACTGCAAGCGAGCCCCAGGTGGGCAGAGGAAACGTTTCGAGCACACCCTCAAAACCTCCTTGATAAAGTGCAACAACCCCACCAACACCTGGGAGTCCCTGGCCAAAGACCACCCTAAGTGGAGGAAGAGCATCCAGGAGGGCGCTGAGCACCTTGAATCTCATCACCGAGAGCATGCAGAAACCAAACACAGGCAGTGGAAGGAGCGTGCGGCAAACCAGACTCCCCACCCACCCTTTCCTCCAACGACTGTCTGTCCCATCTGTGACAGAGACTGTAATTCCCAGATTGGACTGTTCAGTCACCTGAGAACTCACTTTTGGAGTGGAAGCAAGTCTCCCTCGACTTCGAGGGACTGCCTATGATGATGATGAAATATTGGCCAGGACACTGGGGAGAACGTCCCTTGCCTTTCTTTGAATAGTACCATGGGAACTTTAACAGCCACTTGAAAGAGCAGACTTGGCCTCAGTTTAACATTTCACGTGAAAGACAACACCTCTGACAGTGTAGCACACCCTCATTACTGCACTGGAGTATCAGCTAAAATTTAGTATTCATCTCTGGTGTGAGACTTGAACCGACGGCCAATGTTCCCTGTAATTTTTTTTTTAACCTTTAATGACTTTAACAGGCTGTGCAGCCCATTCAAAATTCCACACATGCATGGGTTTTTTTTTCAATTTAAAAGCTGGCTCACCGGCTGCACAAGACCCGTGGAGCGCTTAAAGGGAACATTGCCTGTGACCTTCTGACTCAGGGGTGAGAATGCTATGGTGAGGGGGCTGACACATGAAGATTTGTGGTGAAATGAAGGCTAAATGCTTAAACAGGGAAGTTGGCACAATAGTTAAACTATAAATAAAACTGTTTGCTGACACATAAAAGGATCTATCATCAAAAGAATTGGAAAGAGTATTAAAGCAGCTAAAGATCGCTGAAGGATTAGGAATGCTAAAATGGGAAACCGATACTAGCAGTGATGGCTTACCTTTTTTCAATTATGTTGCAAATCAGAAAACAATTAACCATGTTGGTCCTTTGAGGGACCTATCAGCCTCATATTTACTACCAAAGCACAGTTGATGACCTAACCAGATACTTTGCATTGGCTGACACTTCCAGAGCTGCTGCAACAAACATAAGTGTAGAAACGACCTTCACGAAGTTTAAGGTACTTCAAGATGTTTGTGCTGTTGTACTTGGTTTTATTTACTCCCAGAATGTTTCGGGAAATAGTGAAGATGGTTTGCGAGTATCCAGCTCATTGCAGTCCGGCAGGGTCCAGTGGTTTAGAGGGAGGCACATGAGGTTCTATTTTGTAAGAAAGGGAAGTTATTGGACCCTGGGAATTACAAGCTGTCCATTTGACATCAGTTTGTAGGGAAGCTGCTGGAAAGCATTGGCCTCAAAATCCCGGCTCCCTGGATCAGTGTGGAGTGTGTACGGATTTCGGTGTGCAATGCGCATGCGCCAAAAAACAGCTTTTCCGATCTGTCGAGCTCGAGTTTGACAGATCCTCCATGTCCCCACAGCATGGACAAAATTGCAGAATTTGTCAATCTCTTGCCCAGCGAATGTCCTGAAAACTCTTGCGCCTGATAAAAGCAGGTGCATGGCCTACTTTTACCAGCGTAAGAGTTTTAAAACATACAAAAACATAGTAAAATAAAATCTAAAAAGCACATTTTAATGTTAAAAACTCTGCCCTCTAAGGTAAGTTTATTTTAAACCATCATTTAAAAACTTTTAAAAATCGGAATTTTTTTTTTTGTATAAGACATTTATTAACTTTAATTTAAATTAATCTTAAATATGTGATGTATTTTTTCTATTTTTTATTTGTGTTTGGGTGTTTGGGGGGATGTTTCTCAATTATAATAATGAGAATGCCTACTTACGGAGTTCCCCTTATTATGAATGAGAAAATACTGTACTGGATTGGCTGCCCAGTGCCATGTGACTCCAGCTCCAGCTGTACGTCCATCCAGATGTACACGCACTCTGATGCGCAGGAAGAGGAGGCCTCAGGACCGGGATCACTGGTGGGTGCAGCAAGAACAGGTAGGTGCGCATCTTTTTTATCTTTTTCTGTCGAGCGCCCGCAGGAAGCAAAGGAGCGAGATTTCAGGACCATTATATCAGATGTGTTTTCTGATCACTAAGTTAGAGCCTATAGTGGTTATTTGTTCCTGGGATGTGGGCGTCGCTGGCAAGGCCAGCATTTATTGCTCACACTTAATTACCCTTGAGAAGGTGGTGGTGAGCCACCTTCTTGAACCGCTGCAGTCCGCATGGTGAAGATGCTCTCACAGTGCTGTTAGGGAGGGAGTTCCAGGATTTTGAACCAGCGACGATGAAGGAACAACGATATATTTCCAAGTCAGGATGATGTGCAATCTAGAGGGGAACTTGTAGGTGATGGTGTTTGTTGTGAATGGAGAAAGAGTCAGACTGAACACTGCGAGCTCAAAGTAAAGTGTGACCTTAGTCTTTTATTGCAGGTTTCCAGAGTGCCTCTCCAACCTATGAAGCCTCCTTAAATACCTGTGCTCCCAAGAGATTATGGGATCCCTTGGGGCTCCAGGGGATGAGCCCTCTGGTGGCTGTACAGAGTAAACACAAGTATACATATATAACAGTGTTCCCATGCACCTATAGTCCTTGTCCTTCTAGGTGGTAGAGGTCGCAGGTTTGGGAGATGCTGCCGAAGAAGCCTTGGCGAATTGCTGCAGTGCATCTTGTAGATGGTACACACTGCAGCCACAGTGTGCTGCTGGTGGAGGAAGTGAATGTTTAAGGTGGTGGATGGGGTGCCAATCAAGCGGGCTGCTTTGTCCCGGATGCTGCACTCATCCAGGCAAGTGGAGAGTATTCCATCACACTCCTGACTTGTGCCTTATAGATGGTGGAACGGCTTTGGGGAGTCAGGAGGTGAGGCACTCACCGTAGAATATCCAGCATCTGACTTGCTTTTGTTGCCACAGTATTTATGTGGCTGGTCCAGTTAAGTTTCCGGTCAATGGTGATTCCCCAGGATGTTGATGGTGGGGAATTCGGCGAGGGTAATGCTGTTGAATGTTATGGGACAGTGGTTAGACTTTCGCTTGTTGGAGATGGTCATTGCCTGGCACTTGTGTGTTGCGAATGTTACTTGCAAATTGCAGTGAACACTGTGCAGTCATCAGCAAACTTCCCCACTTCTGACCTTATGATGGAGGGAAGGTCTTTGATGAAGCAGCTGAAGATGGTTGGGCCTAGGACACTGCCCTGAGGAACTCTATGTCCTGGGACTGAGATGATTGACCTCCAACAATGACAACCATCTTCCTTTGTGCTAGGTATGACTCCAGTCAGTGGAGGGTTTTCCCCTCGATTCCCTTCAATTTTACTCGGGTTTCTTGATGCCACACTCGGTCAAATGCTGTCTTGATGTCAAGGGCAGTTACGCCTCACCTCTGGAATTCAGCTCTTTTGTTCATGTTTGGAATGAGGTGCAGGGGGTGGTCTGGGGGTCAGGTTCACTTCTGACCTTCTGAGTGGTTCGAATCGCTCCCAGTCCGTGGGTTCTAGACTTTGGATTTATTTGGGGATATGACAAAGTACAGCAAACAACTGGTTTTGGTGCAAGAAACTTTGATTTTATTCAGGAAAGAAAAGTACAATGTCAAAACTTACAATCTCTAGAATAAGGAACACTTTATTACACATACAAAAGGGGTTACAGAAAATAATGCGCCTCCCACCTCCCAATGCCTAAATCTGACGAGGTTAAACTCTAGGGCAACAGAGATAATGCTCACCAATCCTCTTATTGACAGTTAGCGGTGCTTCACGGTTTCAAGGTTCACTGGACTCTGTAGGTTCTGCACGCCATACCCTGAACATCGTGGAAGACTTCTTGCTGCGTAGTTTTCAGTTGGGTTGAGTCCACTGATGTAGTAAGGCGTGGTTTGGATTTATGGGGTGAGTACTCACTTTCTTCTTGTAGGAGAAGGGCTTTGGGCTACTTTAGGTAATGTTTCACCCATTGTAAGCCAGGAATACATTGTAGAGTGGAAAAACTTCCGAATCTTCGGTTTCTTCTCGAGTAATTTCTTTCTTAGGATTCATCGATTGCGGTGGTTCGATGTTACCACGTTGGCTGTGGTCAGTTGTTGCCGCGATGAGTTGGTGATGTCCGAAATCACTGGGAACTGCTTTTCTCTGCCTTTTTGATGATGTTCTTCCTTCTTCTTCGGCAGCAGAGCAGTGTAACCCAGAAGTGCCGTCGAGGCCGAAGACGCTGATGGAGCGGCGGTCGTTCAAGACCCCGATAGTGCAGTGGAGGTTCTTAGTTGCTCAGAAGGCTGATTAACCCGTAAAACAGGGCCTCAATTATACTTTGAGAGCCTTTCTAATCTGCGCACCAAATCAAACCCGATTCTTTGTCTTAGTTTTGGCGGGCTTGATAATTCTTTGTTAAATTTTGGCGGCTCGTTAATGATAACTTGTTTATGATGTATCGATCTGTTGGATTCAAGTTCGATTGCAAAAATTAGTTTTGGTGTTTACGTTGTCTGCCTAGGCCTGGGTTTCCCATGCAGGCCAGAAAAGTGATCAACATTATGTTGTGCTGGATGGGTTTCATGATTAGAGCTATGGCTGGCTATCTCTGGGTCAATTGTTGAAATGTTAACGTCCCCTAGGGAGCAGAGTTTTTGAGTTTACACTGTTCCCCAGACAATTTGTTTAGCTCTAATATCCCAGACAGCTCCAATACCCAAAGATTGGCTTTTTCAGAGGTTAGTATTCCCCTGGTTTGCAGCGCTTTTCCCTTGCAGACCCATGCATCTTTTAAAATCCCAAAGTTCATTTTAAGCGAGTCCAAAATGATCCTTCCTTAGGGTTTCATCACACAGAGGGGGAATCTTTGAATTTTGAGAAAACTTTGAGTTTTACAAGGCTGTAATGAGGTCTGGAGACGAGTGATCCTGACAGAATCCAAACTGAGCAACGGTGAGCAGGTTATTGGTGAGCAAGTGCCACTTGATAGCACTGTTGACGACACCTTCCATCACTTTGCTGATGATTGAGAGTAGACTGATGGGGAGGTAATTGGATGAATTGGATTTCATAGAATCATAGAAATTTACAGCATGGAATGAGGCCATTTCAGCCGGCTAACAAAGAGCTATCCAGCCTAATCCCACTTTCCAGCTCTTGGTCCGTAGCCTGTACGTTACGGGTTTCTGCCTCTATCACCCTTTCAGGCAGTGAATTCCAGACTGCCACCACCCTCTGGGTGAAGACATTTCCTCTCAAACCCATTCTAAACCTCCTACCAATTACTTTAAATCTATGTCCCCTGGATGTTGACCCCTCTGCTAAGGGAAATAGGTCATTCCTTTCTACTCTATCTAGGTCTCTCATAATTTTATACACCTCAATCAGGTCTCCCCTCAGCCTCCTCGGTTCCAAAGAAAACAAGCACAGCATCTCCAATTTTTCCTCATAGCTAAATTTCTCCAGTCCAGCCAACATCTTTGACTTGTTTTCCTTGGAACAGAGCTGTTATATGTGCCCTTCTTTCAGCCATGTCTCAGTAATAGCTATAATATCATACTCCCAAGTGTCTATCTGTGCTCTCAGCTCATCTGCCTTCTTCCCTATACTCCTTGGATTGAAGTATATAACATTTAGCACTGCCAAACTCCCTTGTAGTCTATTTTCTAGCCCTTGTTTCCTGTCTTCCAAGTTCACTTTCTACTTTTCTGCTTTCCAATTTCAGCCTTGCTTCTCCCCCTTCTGAATCTATTCTCAAGTTCCCATCCCCCTGCTAAGCAGGATTTGTCCTGCTTTTTGTGGATAGGACATACCTGGGCAGTTTCCCACATTGCCCGGTAGATGCCAGTGTTGTAGCTGTACTGGAACAGCTTGGCCAGAGGTGTGGCCAGTTCTGGAGCACGTCTTCAGCACGAGAGCCGGGATGTTGTCAGGGCCCATATCATTTGCTGTATCCAGTGCGCTCAGCCTTTTCTTGATATCACGTGGAGTGAATCGAATTGTCTGAAGACTGGCTTCTGTGACGGTGGGGACCTCAGGAGGAGACCGATATGGATCATCCATTTTTGACAGAAGGTAGTTGCAAACACTTCAGCTTTGTCTTTCGCACTCAATTGCTCGGCTCCGCCATCATTGAGGATGGGGATATTCATGGATTCTCCTCTTCCCGTTAGTTGTTTAATTGGATATGGCAGGACTGCAGAGCTTTGATCTGATCCGTTGATTGTGGGATCACTTTGCTCTGTCTATAGAATGCTGCTTTTGCTGCTTTTCATGCATGTAGTCCTGTGTTGCAGCTTCCAAAGTTTGTCACCTCATTTTTAGGTACGCCTGCTGCTGCTCCTGGCATGCTCTTCTGCACTCCTCATTGAACCAGTGTTGGTCCCCTGACTTGATGGTAATGGTGGAGTGAGGGATATGCCGGGCCATGAGGTTACAGATTGTGGTGGAATACAATTCTGCTGCTGCTGATGGCCCACAGTGCCTCATGGATGCTCAGTTTGAGCTGCTAGATCTGTTCTGAATCTATCCCATTTAGCACGGTGATAGTGCCAGACAACACGATGGAGGGTGTCCTCAGTGTGAAGACAGGAATTCGTCTCCACAAAGACTGTGTGGTGGTCACTGCTACCGATGCTGCAGTGGACAGGTGCATCTATGACAGATAAATCGGTGGGGACGGGGTCAAGTAACATTTTTTCCTCATGGTTCTTTCACTAACTGCCGCAGTCCCAGTCCGGCAGCTATATCTTTCAGGACTCGGCCAGCTCAGTCAGTATTGGTGCTATCAAGGCACTCTTGGTGATGGATATTGAAGTCCCCACCCAGAATACATTCTGTGCCCTTGCTACCCTTGGTGTTTCTTCCAGGTGGTGTTCAACATGGAGGAGTATTGATTCATCAGCTGATGGAGGGCGGGAGATGATAATCAGCAGGAAGTTTCCTTGCCCATGTTTGACCTGAAGCCATGAGACGTCATGGGGTCCCGAGTCAATGTTGAGGACTCCCAGGGCCCCTCCTTCCCGACTCACCCACTGTGGTGTTATCTCTGGTGGGTCTGTCATGCCGTTGGGATAGGACATACCCAGGGATGGTGATGGAGGAGTCTGGGACATTGGCTGAAAGATATGATTCTATGAGTACGGCTATGTCAGGTTGTTGCTGGACTAGTCTGTGGAACAGCTCTTTCAATTTTGGCATAAGCCCCCGGATCATAGAATCATAGAATCATAGAAGCATAGCAAAGGAGGCCATTCGGCCCATTGTGTCTGCGCTGGTCGGCAAAGAGTTATGCAGCCTAATCCCACCTTCCAGCAGTTGGTCCGTAGCACTGTAGGTTTGGGCTCTTTAAGTGCATATCCAAGTATCTTTTCAACGTGATGAGGGTTTTGGGCATTTTCTTCTTCTTAGGCAGACCCTCAGAGTTGAGGGTGACTTGCTTCCACACTAATATGAGTTCTCAGGTGACTGATGAGTCCGATGCGGGACGTACAGTCTCTGTCACAGGTGGGGCAGACGGTGGTTGGAGGGACGGGTGGGTGGGGTGTTTGGGTGGTCGTGCGCTCCTTCCGCTGTTTGCGCTTGGCTTCCGCGTGCTCCTGGCGAAGAGACTCGAGGTGTTTGGCGCCTTCCCGGATGCTTCTCCTCCACTTTGAGCATTTTTTTTCCAGGGATTCCCAGGTGTCAGTGGGGATATTGCACTTTTTCAAGGAGGGTTTGAGGGTGTCTGTGAAGCACTTCCTCTGCCTTGGACCTTGGAATCGCTTGCCGTGTTGGAGCTCCAAGTAGAGAGCTTGTTTTGGGAGTCTAGTATCGGACATGCGGACGATGTGGCCCATCCATCGGAGCTGATCGAGTGTGGTCAATACTTCGATACTGAGGATGTTGGCCTGAGCAAGAACACTGACGTTGGTGCGCCTATCCTGCCAATGGATTTGCAGGATCTTGCGAAGACAGCGTTGGTGGTACTTCTCCTGAGCTTTGAGATGCCTGCTGTACATAGTCCATATCTCTGAAGTTTATATGAGGGAGGGTATCACCACTGCTCTATAGACCATGAGCTTGGTGCCGGGTTTGAGATCCTGGTCTTCAAACATTCTCTTCCTCAGGCGACCAAAGGCTGCACTGGCAGACTGAAGGCGGTGTTGGACTTCGTCATTGACGTCTGCTCTGGTTGACAGTAGGCTCCCGAGGCCTTCTACTTGTCTCTGACAAAACAAGATGTTGGTTATGACAAGACCATATTCTAAACATTTCATCAGGAAGGGGATACCTTTGGAGTTGGTTTTTCCTACCCCCTCTCTGCCAATCACGCCTCCCCAGAGGTCTGTGTCCTTTCCAACTCTGGCATTAAAGTCGCCAAGGAGGATCAGCTTATCGTCCGTTGGGACTTGGGACAGGCATTGTTCCAGGCTGGAATAGAATTCCTCTTTGGTCTCGTCTGTAACTTCCAGTGTCGGAGCGTACGCACTGATGACCGGAACACACTGGTTCCGGGCTAGGGTGAGCCGAAGAGTCATGAGGCATTCGTTTATCCCGCAGGGGAGTCTCTGAGACGGCCAACTAGATCATTTTTTATGACAAAGCCAACCCCATGGAGGTGGCATTCTTCTTCTGATTTACCTTTCCAGAAGGTATAGCCACCACTTTGTTCTTTGAGCTGGCCTTCCCCTGCCCGCCGGGTCTCAATTAGGGCAGCGATATCAATGTTGAAGCGCCTGAGTTCCCGGGCAATGATAGCGGTGCAGCATTCTGGTCTGTTGCTGTTGGCGTTGTCCTGACGTTCCAGGTCCCGAACTTCATTTTAAAGAGTAGAACATGCCTGTGCGTGAACTTTTTTATCACAGGGTGGCCGTTGCATACCAGCTACCATATGAGCTTGACAGAGCAAGGCCTTGGTCCAATGGCAAGGGAATCTTTAGTCTCATCTGTAGCTTCCAGTTTTGGAAGATGTCAGATAGAAAGTTACTGCACAAGATAAAAGTTCACGGGGTTGGGGATAATATATTAGCATGAATAGAGGATGAGCTAACTAACTGACAGAAAACAGAGAGGCAGGATAAACGGGTTATTTTGTGGTTGGCAAACGGTAACTAGTAGGATGCCCCAGGGATCGGTGCTGGGTACTCAACTATTTACAATCTATATTAATGACTTGGATGAATAGACCAAGTGTAATGTAGCCAAGTTTGCTGATGATGGGAGGGAAAGCAAATTGTGAGGAGGACACACAAAATCTGCAAAGGGATATAGACAGGCTAAGTGAGTGGGCAAACATTTGGCAGATGGAGTATAATGTGGGAAAATGTGAGTATATCCACTTTGTCAAAAAAAATAGAAAAGCAAATTATAATTTAAATGGAGAAAAATTGCAAAGTGCTGCAGTACAGAGGGTCCTGGGGGTCCTTGTGCATGAAACACAAAAGTGAGTATGCCGGTACAGCAAGTAATCAGGAAGGCAAATGGAATGTTGACCTTTATTGCAAGGGGGATAGAGTATAAAAGCAGAGAAGTCCTGCTACGACTGTACAGGGTATTGGTGAGGCCACACCTAGAGTATTGCATACAGTTTTGGTCTGCGTATTTAAGGAAAGATATACTTGCATTGGAGGCTGTTCAGAGAATGTTCACTAGGTTGATTCTGGAGATGACGGGGTTGACTTATGAAGATAGGTTGAGTAGTTCGGAAGAATAAAAGGAGATCTTATCGAAACATGTAAGATAATGAGGGGGCTTGCCAAGGTGGATGCAGGGAGGATATTTCCTCTCATAGGGGAAACGAAAACTAGGGGGCATAGTCTCAGAATAAGGCGCCGTCCATTTAAATCTGAGATGAGGAGAAATTTCTTCTCTCAGAGGGTTGTAAATCTGTCGAATTATCTGCCCCAGAGAGCTGTGGAGGCTGAGACTTTGAATATATTTAAATCGGAGATAGACAGATTTTTGAGCGATAAGGGAATAAAGGGTTATGAGGAGCTGGCAGGTAAGTGAAGCTGCGCTCCTGGGCCCCGACCTCGCTCCTGGGCCCCGACTACGCTCCTGGGCCCCGACTACGCTCCTGGGTCCCGACCTCGCTCCTGGGCCCCGACTACACTCCTGGGCTCCGACAACGCTCCTGGGTCCCGACCCCGCTCCTGGGCCCCGACCTCGCTCCTGGGCCCCGACTACACTCCTGGGTCCCGACCTCGCTCCTGGGCCCCGACTACACTCCTGGGTCCCGACCTCACTCCTGGGCCCCGACTACACTCCTGGGTCCCGACCTCGCTCCTGGGCCCCGACAACGCTCCTGGGTCCCGACCCCGCTCCTGGGTTCGACCTCGCTCCTGGGCCCCGACCTCGCTCCTGGGTCCCGACCTCGCTCCTGGGTTTGACCTCGCTCCTGGGTCCCGACCTCGCTCCTGGGCCCCGACCTCGCTCCTAGGTCCCGACCTCGCTCCTGGGTTCGACCTCGCTCCTGGGCCCCGACCTCGCTCCTAGGTCCCGACCTCGCTCCTGGGTTCGACCTCGCTCCTGGGCCCCGACCTCGCTCCTGGGCCCCGACCTCGCTCTTGGGTTTGACCTCGCTCCTGGGTCCCGACCTCGCTCCTGGGTCCCGACCTCGCTCCTAGGTCCCGACCTCGCTCCTGGATGCCGACCTCGCTCCTGAGCCCCGACCTCGCTCCCGGGTTCGACCTCGCTCCTGGGTCCCGACCTCGCTCCTGAGCCCCGACCTCGCTCCCGGGTTCGACCTCGCTCCTGGGTCCCGACCTCGCTCCTGGGCCTCAACATCACTGCTGGTCCACACTGCACCACTCCTGGGCCTCGACCTCACTGCTGGTCTCAACCTTGCTGCTGGGCCTCGACCTTACTGCAGGGCCTCGACCTCGCTCCAAAATACACAACTAATCAGCTACCTGCTTTCTGGTGATGTCACACTTCGTTTTTATTTTTCTCTCCTCTCACTGTTTGTACTGCTCACAGCTAACTCCTTTTGTAGTCCCGGATTATCCCGCTCCCGGCGCTGGTTGGTGCTCATTTTGTAGTCCCGGACTCTCACCACCCTCTAGGTGAAGAAATGCTTCCTCATCTCCCCTCCAATCCTCTACCAACTACTTTAACTCTATGCCTCCTGGTTATTGGCCCCTGTGCTCAGGGAAATAGGTCCTTTCTATCCACTCTATCTGGGCCCCTGATAATTTTATACAGCTCATTAAATCTCCCCTCAGCCTCCTCTGTTCCAAGGAAAACATCCCCAGCCTATCCAATCTTTCCTCATAGCTAAAGTTTTCCAGTCCTGACAACATCCTCATAAATCTCCTCTGCATCCTCTCTAGTGGTGACCAGAACTGCACGCAGTACTCCAGCTGTGGCCTAACTAGTGTTGTATACAGTTCAAGCATAACCCCCCTGCTCTTGTATTCTATGCCTCAGCTAATAAAGGAAAGCATTCCGTATGCCTTTTTAACCACCTTATCTGCCTGTTCTGCTACCTTTAAGGATCTGTGGACATGCACTCCAAGGTCCCTCTGTTCCTCCACACTCTCAGTACCCTCCCATTTAATGTGTATTCCCTTGCCTGATGCTTCTCCCCAAATGCATTACCTCACACTTTTCCCAGATTTTATTCCATTTGCTACTTTTCTGCCCAACTGACCAGTTCATCAATATCTTCCTGCAGTCTGGAGCTTTCCTCCTCACTGTGAACCACACGGCCAATTTTTGTATCAGCTGCAAACTTCTTTGTCATGCCCCCTACATTTAAGTCTAAGGGCTAGACTTTCCCTAAGTTTTGCATCACTACCGCCCACTTAACCTCCATTTTAACGCTGAGATGAGGTTTAACGCCCAGATATCGCCCATTTAGCCAAAAATGAAACTTACGCCCATTTATCACTCACTTATCGGCCAGCATTACATTCCGCATACAGTTTACGGCGAGAATTAAAAATACCGCCCGCCCATTTTGTTTTGCCGTAAATGTCAAAAAAATGGAGACTAATGCCCATAATATCGCCGAGTGTTACTTTCGGCATCTTGCCCACATATCGCCAAAAATATCGCTCGCCGAAACAAACACTGAGAAAAAGCTGCTCTCACCTGACCTTAGCCCAGTGGTATGGACGCCATGTTGTAAATCGGAGGAAAGGCTGCTTCAACTTCTGGGGAGTTTTGATGTACTCTGGAGTTATTTTAAGGTGATTTGAACATCTGAACAAACATCTTATCATACTGTGGACGAATTGAATTTCTTTTATTTGTTTTAGAAGATAACTTTATTGTTTGTGAACAATAGGTATAATACTGATAGTTATTGTAATGAGGCCTGTCATTTCTCAGCCTGTCTTGATGACTACGCACATGTTGCAGACTAGAGATGGCAGAAGGTTTATTGAAGTGCACTACGTGCCCAAAGAAGTGGCAGACTGAGGAGGACGAGAACGTACACCCGACGCACTTACAGGGAGAAGCGGTCTTATCTGAGAAAATGCGCAACAATGTTATGTTAAATAAAATTAATTTAATGATAATATGTGCATAGTGATAACTGTGCAAAACACCCCACCCCACAACAAATTTATAACATTTATGTCATTTATTAAATTTTTAACATTTCCAACAAGACTACAAACACAGAGAACACAAATGCAAAAAAACAAGGTACCCCCCTTCCCCCTTCCCCCAAGCCTCCCAACATTTATTCACTGGCAACAAAAGCAACATCAATACTGTCACAACGACAACTCCTGCAGCCATGCACCTCACTTTCCTTCTCCCCCTCGCATCTTCTCCCCACCTCTACCCCTTCCCCTTCCCCTCCCGACTCCAAGCCGCCTTGCTGAAGTGCTCCTCAAGCGCTGCTTCACTGGGGGGATGACGGCCAGTTGGTTGACCGGAGGCTGGAGAGAATTGTGCCAAGGAGGGAACGGTCTCCGAGCCAGAAGCAAGAGCTTCCTCCTGGCTTGCATGTGTCGTTGGTAATGGGGGTGCAGTGCCTTGGGGTTCAGTGCCGCATTCCGGGAACACTGGTAGCCCTGTGGCACCAGCGTTCCTGGCTATCACCTCCAGGGTCACAACCATTCATGGCATGTACTCGGTCATGGTCGCAGATATTGTGTCCAGTTGTTGTGATATGCCCCCCATTGTCTGGAGGATCTGCTGACCTATGTCAACACTCCTCCTGGACAAATGAACCATGTCCCAGCTGAGATCTTCCAATCGTGGAGCAGTCCTGCTGCGTCGAACCAACCTCCACGGGGTCGGTGTTGGCATGGAGACACTTGGGTTGCCCTGAGGCAAAGTGCTTGGGCCCGCTACCTCCATGGTTGAGGAGGACATGGCCACAGGAGCACTAAATATCATCGGTGTACGTGACATGAAGCTTGTTGCTGCAGGCTCCTCCAACTCCTCACTGTCGTCAGTGGAGAGGCCAACCTGCAGCTCCACGGGTGAGATTCGGGGCTCCTCATGTTAATGAGCAGAAACAAATTCTGCATTACAATGATTTTCATGAGCCCATCATTCATTACATAACACTTTCATCAATCATCTATCATATATTGTTCAGTAATGAATGGGTGTGACATCTATTGACTTTACATCACGCAATGGTGTATACTTTACTCACGTGGCATCACATCCGGTTCTGCTGCTGCACGCGTGGCCGACCGGGGGTGGATCCCCACTAGTGCCAGCGCACGCTCCCCAAGGTTGATCAGCTCACACCGTCACCTATGAGCCGCTGCTCGGCCCTATTCTTCAAAAGCTTCTTCTGCAAAAGGTAACAACAGCACGACATAGCATAAGATCATTGCCTAAGATCATTGCTAGGTACTGTCACAGATACTGATACAACACATAATCGACAGATATTATAATAATTATTATTATCATTATTAACCTAAACACGTACACCATAAACATAAGACTTGAGTAAAACCTTCCTGGTCTCACTGCAATTCATCAGATCTGAATGTATTTACTCATTACACTTACAATTCCAATTATATAAATATATAAGTAAATGTAAATAAATGTAATACTTACTCTGCCGGAGCCGACAAGGTCGTAGCACTGGTTGCCATCACGCACCTCGTGCGTCACCGACAAGACCACCTCAGCGATCTCGGCCCAAATTTTCTGGTAAAACTTCGGGGTGGGCTTCCCACGCCCACCTCGGGTCAATTGACTCCAACGTGACTCCACCTCCTGCAGGAAGACAGCATTTGCCTCGTCGGAGAATCTCCTCGCCCGTTTTCGTCCTCCCAACTCCACTTCCTCTCCAACCCCACTGCCCTCACCAGCCTCCTCCCCCTCCACATCGTGCTGTCTCACCTCCTCCATGCCTTCCATGTTATTATTCTTTTTCCCAATATTTCTGTGTCATCAAACTAAATAATGCTCCAACTTTATTATAAGTCAACACAAAAATCATTCCAACCTCCCAGAGCAGCCAAACAAACCACAAAGACCCAGACAACAAACCCACACACACTTTCTCTTCCTCTCTGCTCTCTCTTTCTCTCTTCTCTTCTGCGCGTGTATTGATGACCCCTGACCTCCTGAAACGCAAGAAAAGACCGTTGCTATGGCGTTGCTATGGATGCTGACATTTTACGACAGAAAAAAAATACCGCTAACGCCCATTTCACATCGCTCCCGCTAATGCCCATTTTATAAAGTGGAAGCTAGGGGGTTTGAAACTGGGCGATAATTCGTCGATCTCAAAACCCATAACAAACGCCAACGCTTGAAATAACGCCCATTTTGGGTGATGTGCACAATAATGGAAAGTCTAGCCCTAAATCATTAAAACATACTACAAAATGTAAGGGACCGAGTACTGAGCCCTGTGCAGCCCCCCTAGAAACAGCCTTCCAGTTACAAAAGCTCCCCTTGACCATTACCCTTTGCTTCCTGCCACTGAGCTAATTTTGGATCCAATTTGCCACTCTCACTTGGATCCCATGGGCTTTTACTTTTTTGATCAGCCTACCATGTGGGACCTTGTCAAAAGCCTTGCTAAAATCCATGTAAACTACATCAAACTCAATGCCCTCCTTGTTACCGCCTCAAAGAACTCAATCAAGTTAGTCAGACACGTCCTTCCCTTAACAAATCCATGCTGACTGACCTTGATTAATCTGAGTCTTTCTAAATGAAGGTTTATACTGTCCCTCAGAAATGATTTCAGTAATTTGCCCACCACCGGGTCTGTAATTGCTTGGTTTATCCCTTCCTCACGTTTTAAACAATGGTACACATTACCAGTTCTCCAATCCACTGGCACTACTCCTGTATTCAAGGAGAATTGTAAAATGATGGTCAGAGCCTCTGCAATTTCCTCCCTTGCTTCCTTTAGTAGCCTCGGATATATTTCATCCGGTCCTGGTGATTTATCTACTTTCAAGGATGCTAAACCCCTTAATACTCCCTCTCTTACTATGTTTATCCCGTCCAATATTTCACTATCTTCCTCCTGAACTTCAAATCGGCATTGTCCCATCTTTTGTGAAGACAGCCACAAAGTATTCACTTAGTACCTTACCCACATCCTCCGCCTCCACAAATAGATTGCCATTTTGGTCCCTAATAGTCCTTACTCTTTCCTTTGATATCCTCTTGCTCTTTATGGAATTGTAAAATATCTTTGGGTTTTCCCTAATTCTACTTGCCAGTATTTTTTCATGCCCTCTTTTTGCTTTCCTAATTTACTTCTTAATTTCATCCCTGCACTCTATACTCTTCTAGGCTTTCTGCAGTACTGAGCTCACGATATCTGACTTAGACTTCCCTATTTTGCCTTATCTTACTCGGTAGGGACCTTGTCATCCAGAGGGCTCTATATTTGGCAGTTCTACCCTTTTTCTTTGTGGGAATATGTTTACCCTGAACTCCCCTGCCTTGAATGCCTCCCACTGCTCTGGCACTTCGACTTACCTTCAAATAACTGTTTCCAGTCCACTTTTGCTAAATCACTTCTCAACCCAGTAAAATTGGCCTTTCCCCAATTTCGAATACTTTCTCCTGTTTTTTCTTTGTCATTATCCATAATTATGCTAAAATTAAATGAATTCTGATCATTGCCACAAAAATGCTCTCCCATTGTTACTCTTTCCACATGGCCAGCTTCATTTCCCAACACTAAATCCAGAACTGCACCCCGTCTTGTTGGGCTTGCTACGTATTGGGTAAAAAAAGTTCTCCAGAATACAATTGAGGAATTCTGTGCCCTCTGTACATTTTACACTGATAGTATCCCAGTTAATATTCATTATCATAGGCAGTCCCTCAAAATCGAGGAAGACTTGCTTCCACGCCAGAATGAGTTCTCAGGTGACTGTGCAGTCCAATACGGTGGGACAGACAGTGATTGAGGGAAGGGGTGGGTGGGGAGTCTGGTTTGCTGCATGCTCCTTCTGCTGCCTGCATTCTGCACGGCCTCGGCAACGAGACTCGAGGGTGTCCTGGAAACATTTCCTCTGCCCACCTAGGGCTCAGTTGTCATGTAGGAGTTCCGAATAGAGCGCTTGCTTTGGGAGTCTTGTGTCGGGCATGCGTATAATGTGGCCCACCCAACGGAGCTGGTCGAGTGTGGTCACTGCTTCGATGCTGGGGGTGTTGGCCTGATCGAGAACACTGACGTTGGTGCATCTATCCTCCCAGGGGATTTGCAGGATCTTGCGGAGGCAGCGTTGGTGATATTTCTCCAGCAATTTGAGGTGTCTACTCTATATGGTCTACGTCTCTGAGCCATATAGGAGGGCGGGTATCACTACAGTCCTGTAGACCATGAGCTTGGTGCCAGATTTGCGGTCCTGGTCTTCAAACACTCTTTTCCTCAGGCAACCAAAGGCTGCGCTGGCACACTGGAGGCGGTGTTGGACCTTGTCATCGATGTCAGCCCTTGCTAATAGTAGGCTCCCGAGGTATGGAAAGTGGTCCACGTTATCCAAGGCCACGCCATGGATTTTGATGACCGGGGTGGCTGGGGGGGGGGCGGGGCAGTGCTGTGTGGCGGGTTCAGGTTAGTGGAGGAGCTTTGTCTTACGGATATTTAGTGTAGGCCCATGCGTTTGTACACTTCAGTGAAGGTGTTGACGATGGCTTGGAGTTCAGCCTCTGAATGTGCGCAGACGCAAGCATTGTCCGCATACTGTAATTCGATGACAGAGGATGGGATGACCTTGGATCTAGCCTGGAGGCGATGAAGGTTGAGCAGGTTCCCACTGGTTCTATAGTTTAGTTCCACTCCAGGGGGAAACTTGTTGAGGGTGAGATGGAGCTTTGCAGCGAGGAAGATCGAGAAGAGCGTTGGTGCGATGACACAGCCTTGCTTGACCCCCGGTCCGGATGTGGATTGGGTCTGTGGTGGATCCATTGGTCAGGATCACAGCTTGCATGTCGCTGTAGAGCAGGCGAAGGATGGTGACAAACTTTTGGGGGCAACCGAAACAGAGGAGAACGCTCCATAGTCCCTCGTGGTTGACAGTGTCAAAGGCCTTTGTGAGGTCAAAGAAGGCCATGTACAAGGGTTGGTGCTGTTCCCTGCATTTCTCTTGCAGTTGTCATGCCGTGAAGATCATGTCCGTTGTACCCCTTAGCGGACGGAATCCACATTGTGACTCTGGGAGGAACTGTTCAGCAGAGAGAAGATGGTTGAGGAGGATTCTAGCAATGACTTTCCCAGTGGCCGGCAGCAGGGAGATTCCTCAGTCGTTGCTGCAATCGGACTTGTCTCCTTTTTTAAAGATGGTCACGATTACAGCATCTCTGAGATCTCCTGGCTTGTTCCCCTCCTTCCAGATGAGAGAGATGAGGTCATGCATTCATGCCAATAGTGCCTCTCCGCCATACTTTAGTGCCTCAGCGGGGACTCCATCTGCTCCTGATGCCTTGTTGTTCTTGAGCTGATGGTTGGCCTTTCTGTAAGTAGTTTTGCCCCTGGTGGTTTCAAATCACCCCTTTTACAATAGTTCTAGACATCTTAATTATAGTCGTCAACAGTAATATACAGTCATAGACATAGAAACATAGAAACATAGAAAATAGGTGCAGGAGTAGGCCATTCGGCCCTTCTAGCCTGCACCGCCATTCAATGAGTTCATGGCTGAACATGCAACTTCAGTACCCCATTCCTGCTTTCTCACCATACCTCTTGATTCCCCTAGTAGTAAGGACTCCATCTAACTCCTTTTTGAATATATTTAGTGAATTGGCCTCAACATCTTTCTGTGGTAGAGAATTCCACAGGTTCACCAATCTCTGGGTGAAGAAATTCCTCCTCATCTCGGTCCTAAATGGCTTACCCCTTATCCTTAGACTGTGTCCCCTGGTTCTGGACTTCCCCAACATTGGGAACATTCTTCCTGCATCTAACCTGTCTAATCCCGTCAGAATTTTAAACTTTTCTATGAGGTCCCCTCTCATTCTTCTGAACTCCAGTGAATACAAGCCCAGTTGATCCAGTCTTTCTTGATAGGTCAGTCCCGCCATCCCGGGAATCAGTCTGGTGAACCTTCGCTGCACTCCCTCAATAGCAAGAATGTCCTTCCTCAGGTTAGGAGACCAAAACTGTACACAATACTCCAGGTGTGGCCTCACCAAGGCCCTGTACAACTGTAGCAACACCTTCCTGCCCCTGTACTCAAATCCCCTCGCTATGAAGGCCAACATGCCATTTGCTTTCTTAACCGCCTGCTGTACCTGCATGCCAACCTTCAATGACTGATGTACCATGACATCCAGGTCTCGTTGCACCTCCCCTTTTCCTAATCTGTCACCATTCAGATAATAGTCTGTCTCTCTGTTTTTACCACCAAAGTGGATAACCTCACATTTATCCACATTATACTTCATCTGCCATGCATTTGCCCTCTCATCTAACCTATCCAAGTCGCTCTGCAGCCTCATAGCATCCTCCTCGCAGCTCACACTGTCACCCAACTCAGTGTCATCCGCAAATTTGGAGATACTACATTTAATCCCCTCGTCTAAATCATTAATATACAGTGTAAACAGCTGGGGCCCCAGCACAGAACCTTGCGGTACCCCACTAGTCACTGCCTGCCATTCTGAAAAGTCCCCATTTACTCCTACTCTTTGCTTCCTGTCTGACAACCAGTTCTCAATCCATGTCAGCACACTACCCCCAATCCCATGTGCTTTAACTTTGCACATTAATCTCTTGTGTGGGACCTTGTCGAAAGCCTTCTGAAAGTCCAAATATACCACATCAACTGGTTCTCCCTTGTCCACTCTACTGGAAACATCCTCAAAAAATTCCAGAAGATTTGTCAAGCATGATTTCCCTTTCACAAATCCATGCTGACTTGGACCTATCATATCACCTCTTTCCAAATGCACTGCTATGACATCCTTAATAATTGATTCCATCATTTTACCCACTACCGATGTCAGGCTGACCGGTCTATAATTCCCTGTTATCTCTCTCCCTCCTTTTTTAAAAAGTGGGGTTACATTGGCTCCCCTCCACTCCATAGGAACTGATCCAGAGTCAATGGAATGTTGGAAAATGACTGTCAATGCATCCACTATTTCCAAGGCCACCTCCTTAAGTACTCTGGGATGCAGTCCATCAGGCCCTGGGGATTTATCGGCCTTCAATCCCATCAATTTCCCCAACACAATTTCCCGACTAATAAGGATTTCCCTCAGTTCCTCCTACTTACTAGACCCTCTGACCCCTTTTATATCCGGAAGGTTGTTTGTGTCCTCCTCAGTGAATACCGAACCAAAGTACTTGTTCAATTGGTCCGCCATTTCTTTGTTCCCCGTTATGACTTCCCCTGATTCTGACTGCAGGGGACCTACGTTTGTCTTTACTAACCTTTTTCTCTTTACATATCTATAGAAACTTTTGCAATCCGTCTTAATGTTCCCTGCAAGCTTCTTCTCGTACTCCATTTTCCCCGCCCTAATCAAACCCTTTGTCCTCCTCTGCTGAGTTCTAAATTTCTCCCAGTCCCCGGGTTCGCTGCTATTTCTGGCCAATTTGTATGCCACTTCCTTGGCTTTAATACTATCCCTGATTTCCCTTGATAGCCACGGTTGAGCCACCTTCCCTTTTTTATTTTTACGCCAGATAGGAATGTACAATTGTTGTAGTTCATCCATGCGGTCTCTAAATGTCTGCCATTGCCCATCCACAGTCAACCCCTTCAGTATCATTCGCCAATCTATCCTAGCCAATTCACGCCTCATACCTTCAAAGTTACCCTTCTTTAAGTTCTGGACCATGGTCTCTGAATTATCTGTTTAATTCTCCATCCTAATGCAGAATTCCAACATATTATGGTCACTCTTCCCCAAGGGGTCTCGCACGAGATTGCTAATTAATCCTCTCTCATTACACAACACCCAGTCTAAGATAGCCTCCCCCCTAGTTGGTTCCTCGACATATTGGTCTAAAAAACCATCCCTTATGCACTCCAGGAAATCCTCCCCCACCGTATTGCTTCCAGTTTGGTAAACCCAATCTATGTGCATATTAAAGTCACCCATTATAACTGCTGCACCTTTATTGCACGCACCCCTAATTTCATGTTTGATGCCCTCCCCAACATCACTACTACTGTTTGGAGGTCTGTACACAACTCCCACTAACGTTTTTTGCCCTTTGGTGTTCTGCAGCTCTACCCATATAGATTCCACATCATCCAAGCTAATGTCCTTCCGAACTATTGCCTTAATTTCCTCCTTAACCAGCAATACTACCCCACCTCCTTTTCCTTTTATTCTATCTTTCCTGAATGTTGAATACCCCTGGATGTTGAGTTCCCAGCCCTGATCATCCTGGAGCCACGTCTCCGTAATCCCAATCACATCATATTTGTTAACATCTATTTGCACAGTTAATTCATCCACCTTATTGCGGATACTCCTTGCATTAAGACACAAAGCCTTCAGGCTTGTTTTTTAACACCCTTTGTCCTTTTAGAATTTTGCTGTACAGTGGCCCTTTTTGTTCTTTGCCTTGGGTTTCTCTGCCCTCCACTTTTCCTCATCTCCTTTCTGTCTTTTGCTTTTGCCTCCTTTTTGTTTCCCTCTGTCTCCCTGCATTGGTTCCCATCCCCCCCCCCAACAGCACTAGCAAACACTCCCCCTAAGACATTGGTTCCGGTCCTGCCTAGGTGCAGACCATCCGGTTTGTACTGGTCCCACCTCCCCCAGAACCGGTTCCAATGCCCCAGGAATTTGAATCCCTCCCTGCTGCACCACTGCTCAAGCCAAATCTTTTCAGTCTCTAATGTTGTAGGAGGTAGGCACCTTTAGAATATACCAGAATACTAGGCATTAGGCACCTGCTAGATATATCTAAACGCATATAAGTTTAAAGTGGCCACACATAAAATGGCTGCCCAGGCATGATGGGAAATCAGGTAGTCAAGCTGTGAACTGTTGAATGTTCAATGACCGAGCAATAACCCTGTGAGGCCCACTATAGGAATGCCTTGGATGCAGGATAAGAATAATGAGGAGAGAACCCATCTCCCGTATTCAAGGCCATAAACCAATTAATTCCCCAGGAAGAAAGAGATAAGAGAACCCATCTCCTGTAAACAAGGTTATAAACCAATTATTTCTCCAAGAAGAAAGAACTAGTGAGAGAACTACTAATCTCCTGTAGTAAAATTATCAATCAGCCCAAGCTGACAAGAGACGAACACATGGTTCCTGGGAATTCTATTGGGTTAAAAGAACCTATATGTAATCTATAATCATTGTGATTGGCTTGTGTCCAGCCGTGATGGGCTGTGTAACTGTAGTAAACTGTTTGTAACTGTTGTGAAACATATAAAAGTGAATGTAACCCTTTGTTCTGTGGAGAGAAACCTGGATACGGTCCTGAGTTTTCCTCCCCGCTGAGCGTAATAAAGGCCGCCAGGCATTGGAACCGACTCTGAGTGTTGAGTGATTCTTCAGAGAAAACACTAACGTTAACAATGGCGTAGTCGACGGGATTTCCCGGAGTCGCTGGACGCCCTTGGAAAAACCCGGGTGAGTATAAAAAACAATGTTTAATTATAAAGGGTGTGGAAGGTGGAAGCTGGTTGATCGACACGAGGAGACGGTCTAATATCTCAAACGCCTAGCCTGAGCCTGAATTAAGAGGACTTTTGTCCCACATGACGGCCAGGAACCAAGTAGGCGTAGGGAACACAGTTAGACCGTGGGATCGTGATACCGAGAGACATCTTCCGGACCCAGTAGTGTAATTTGAAATACCCCGGGGTAGAACCAAGCGGTGTACAGCGGCTAACGGAATCCAAACCTGTGAACAGGGTTGGACCAACGGGCCGAGCGGTGGTAGGTAGTCGTTAAGGATACGTAGAGCACTGCGGGAATTGCTTAAACGCGTTTTAAGAATTGTATAAGTCTGTGTAACAGCAGAACTTGTGACCTGACAGTAGCTAGGAGACGGTTTACTACAAGTTACGCTAGGTAGAAAGCGGACCTCTGAGAGTAGATTCCTAACGGTACTAGTCCTACCCAGAAATGGCCATGAAAGCAAGTAAACTCGAGTGGGGACCAGAAGGGTCCATTACCCGCCATCTGGCGGAAAAAAAAACAAAAGAAGCTAATCGAAAAAAAAAATGATTAGCTCAGGGTGGAATCCTCAGGAACTACCAGCAAAGCAAAGGGAATGGTGGGAGAAGGAACGGAAAGTCAAAAAGAAAAAAAAAAGCTGTGGTCTTGATACTGCGAGCCCATGTAAATTAACATAGGAAACTAAGATTTTAAAAAAACTGACGGTGATTGTCTTAAGTGAAGTATGGAAGAGGAATAGAGCTGGCAAAAAAAAAAGATTAATAGGAAAGAAGAGACTTTTGTGAAGTTTGTATTAAATGAGAAGTGCCTGTGTGATTTTTGACTGCGGAATGAATTTTTTATGTTTTCATGTTCCGAAAGCCTGGTTGGAAGAGGAATGCAAGTGTCTGTTTATTTTAGAAACAGAGTGAAAGTCTTTTTTTAACCCTTTGTAGTGTTGTCCTGTATGTGGGAAGTTTTAAGACATTTAAGTTAGAAACGCAGGTGTGGATTTATTTGGATGATAAGTTACGGAGCTAGGAAAGTAAATAAATGTATAAAGGATAGGTTTGTTGAGCAAAAGATTTAGTTGACACGCTCACTTACTTGTCGAATGATTGATTGGGTTGAAAGACATAAATTTAGTCTCGGAATGAGATAAAGAATGCTTTAAAAAAAAAGAGCTTCGAGCAAAAAAAAAAGTTTTAAATAAAGATTGAAATTACAAAGTTTGAATTGGGATTTTGAGATATTCAGAGAAGGCACAGAAAATACTGAGGTGGATTTAAAAAAAGAAAAAGATTAAATTAAATCTGATCAAGTCAAACTCCTGGGCAAGTGGCGAGCTATCTGCGAAGGTGTAAAAGGAACTTTTAGAAAATGTTAAAAACAGCAAGCTTTAGTAACGACTTTGAAACTGGAGCATTTTGAGATAACGAAAGGCAGCCCTCAAACTCTCAAAGCTGGTCTCCATTCCAGTTATGAAAAAAAAAGAAAAAGATAAAGACGCCACTTTGAAAGTAAACAAATGATTTTAAATTAACAACTTTATGGAGTTACGAACCCTCCGTGTAAAATACAAAACCTAATTTGAAGAAAGAAAAAAAAGATGTAACGGACTAAATGGAAAAAGACATAACTTACTAAATACTAGTTGATGTTTGCTGTGAAAAAGATATTGGTTTAATTAGAAGGGGAAAAAAAAATTGGAATAGGTAAAAAACACTACATGGATTCGAATTTTAAATTATGAAAAAGTTTCAATGCAGTTTGAAAAGATTTCCAAAATGGACAGTGTTTATCAAAAAAAGTCCCGAACAGTCTAAACAAGCAGGAGGGTTTTGAAGATAACGAGGAGAAAGAGAGAAATTTAAAAAAAACAGAATTGAATTTCAGTAAACAAAATTGCTATTGTATGTGTGATCTTGTTTTAAAACAATTTAAAAAAAATAAAATTCTTTGGCAAGTACTTGAATTAGAAGTTAAGAAAACATTGGAGTTTACTCTAATGATTTATGCTGTTTTTAACGGATTCCTAATTTCGAAGCCAGTTTTGAAGGCACAAAGACTTTTTTTCAGATGATTACGTGAAGTCACGTAATGACATCAGGTCTTCTTACAAACCTGGAAAGGAGTTAACCCTTTCCATTGACAGCCGTTTTATACTGAACATTATTAATTTGGATTTCTTAAAAAAAAAGACTCACCTAACAGAGGAAATAAAAATAAAAACAGAACTAGCTTATGTAATAATACTTGCCTGATACAATAAAGAAATAGATACTCAACAAAACAAATTGAAGAGTTAAAAGCTAAGATAAACAGGCTGGAAGAGATAACGGGACTAGACGGATAGTGCAGTGCGCAGCCATAGCACCTTCACCTACGGCAATAGAGCCAATGTACCCCATGGTGGGTAGGTGTAGTCCACAAACCCAACCTAACGGTAGAGCAGACAGCGATGTTTGGAGGAATAGCTTTGGCCTTGATCATAATAGGAGTTTGGGTAATATTTAAGTGGGTAAAGACATGGGCGCACGCCCTACAGATTCAGCTCGAAATGGTTCGATTATAACCTTGTGCTTCTGATTTTGCAGGGTGACAGGGACACTCGTAGAGCAAAAAAACTTAACCCCTGGTGACGACCAGGCCGTCTGTTTAAAATTACAGATAATACTTACCAGAATGGGAATACCAATGGCGCTACTCGTAATATGGATAGCCCTGCGACATGCACGTACCCTGGACAACACCGACGGACAGCAGAGCACGCTGGAAATAAACAACTACATGAACTATGGAGTCTTGTTTAATTTAACGGACGGAATGTGCATCCCAGCAGCCAAGGACTGGAGCAAGGACAGGACTTATTTTAATGCATGGTTACAAGTGAATCCTAATAAGAATCCTAATAAGAATAAGAGTATGTGTACAGTGCTCCACGGGTATAAGGAGCAGATGCATTAAACGGAGGGATGTCAAAGGGCCTGATGAATGTACTTTCGGCATAATTTGTGCGCCTCCGGGACAATCCCAGCAATCGGTCATCCGCAAGAAGGGAATGGGGCTGTGTGGGTATTACGAGGAGGCGGGGGCGGCTGCAATATCATTGTATGTATGTTTCTCACCCCCTCCAACACTGCGCCCTATAAGAACCACTACATTGCCCGAGGAACTGCCTTGTCCCATAACTACTAAGGGACCAGAGAATGGGATTGTAATGTACAACGAAGGGGAACTGTTGTATGATAATGTTAAACATGAAATTGTGCCTGTTCTGATCAATATTTCAGGCATCCAGATGCCGGAATACTGTACCGAACAGTCAAGGAAAATGTACAATGTATTAAGTAAAGTTGTAATGCAGCAGGCTGCCGATGCAATGGGTGCCAGTAGGTTCCGGGGACAGGGGTTAGCCCCCAGGATGAAGAGGGAAATAGTTAATGATGTTGCTACCGTTTTCAATACAGGGACCTCCGTAGTAAACTCGATAGACATACAAGGGTTAAATGAGAGGGTGGAACAGCTTAGAGGGGTGATGAAGGGGTTATTAGAGAGGGTGGAGCAAAACCAGGAAGACCAAGCCAACCTAGGAAAGGAGGGTGCCGAAATCCAGTTGGATGGCATCTCAGTCCTGGAAGCTCAGGCCAAAACCATCAATCACCTCATTGATAGAGAAAGAGAAGATACCGGAAAGCAAAGACAGGGGCAACTCTGTCACGCTTATGGTCTGTGGATGGTGGGACAGATCCGCCACAATCTCGACCAGATCCAACGCGGGGAGGTACCCGATTGGATAGACAGTTCACATTTAGCTCAGTTGGCTAACCAAAGGGGGACACTGGATAATTGTACTCTGAAGTGACTGACCAGAGTATACCCAGCAATTCCAGATTGTCAGATGGGTAGGACTACCGGGATAGGGATAGACCTGATGATCCCTATAGCCACGCCGGACTCAGGGCCGTTCCCCCTATACCAACTCGAGAATATCGGAGTAATACGGGAAAATGTCTCCATACGCTACTACCTGACCACCACCTCTGCCGTTCGTCGAAACAACATACTTACCGGGATTTCCCTAGCAGATTGCAAGCAAAAGGGGGAAATCACAGTATGCCCTTACCCGGTGGGCCGAGGGGAGCTAGACGAGTGCGGGTTTAACCGAACCGACGGGTGTGTACTAGAAATAGTGCCCGCACACATGCACTTCGCGAGGGTAGGCTACGGAGGGAAGGGAAGGTACTGCGTCTCTACAACAGAGCGTTCACACCAGTATAATGACCTGCAGTGCCCTATACCACAGCCAAACTTTTGCTTTACACCACTACGACCTGTCGCGATCGGGCAAGCGCATATCACCCAGGTCAGGCGCCGGAAGTCCGAAGTTATTGAGGTAACCGATCAGCTCCATGATCATTTACAGGATTCTGACGAACCAGATCAGGTCCCTATCCCACATCTAACCGAAGTATTACGAGAGTTGAGGCTCAGAGTGGGTCAATCCGTAAAGCTCTACCACCAACTACAAACTAAAATCAAAGTACTGGAAGAAGATACCGAAGTAGACTTACAAAGTCAGAGTTGGTGGAGAAAGGTCTGGGACTGGGGAATAAATGTGAACATCCACCAATGGATTCGAATAATTTCACATATACTGGTCGGGATACAATTGATCTTAGCAATAACATGGGGCGTAATGGCCTGCCAGGCATGCAGACACCATGCACAACGAAGACGGACAAATCACCGTTCATCGGATACTAAACAAGCCTGTTTGATAAGGGGGGAGGAGGATTTAGCCTTTGTTAATTTGATTAAAGCAACCGGGACTCCTGAAACCGCGTGACTGGCCAGCACGTTGAGGCAGGGAGTACCGGGCCGTGCACAAAATCTAATAAAGGTCGAATGGTCGGTTAAAAGGGGACTAGGACTAGTCCCTTTACCGAAAGGGGGAGTTGTTGTAGGAGGTAGGCACCTTTAGAATATACCAGAATACTAGGCATTAGGCACCTGCTAGATATATCTAAACGCATATAAGTTTAAAGTGGCCACACATAAAATAACTGCCCAGGCATGATGGGAAATCAGGTAGTCAAGCTGTGAACTGTTGAATGTTCAATGACCGAGCAATAACCCTGTGAGGCCCACTATAGGAATGCCTTGGATGCAGGATAAGAATAATGAGGAGAGAACCCATCTCCCGTATTCAAGGCCATAAACCAATTAATTCCCCAGGAAGAAAGAGATAAGAGAAACCATCTCCTGTAAACAAGGTTATAAACCAATTATTTCTCCAAGAAGAAAGAACTAGTGAGAGAACCACTAATCTCCTGTAGTAAAGTTATCAATCAGCCCAAGCTGACAAGAGATGAACACATGGTTCCTGAGACATAAGGGGAATTCTATTGGGTTAAAAGAACCTATATGTAATCTATAATCATTGTGATTGGCTTGTGTCCAGCCGTGATGGGCTGTGTAACTGTAGTAAACTGTTTGTAAATGTTGTGAAACATATAAAAGTGAATGTAACCCTTTGTTCTGTGGAGAGAAACCTGGATACGGTCCTGAGTTTTCCTCCCCGCTGAGCGTAATAAAGGCCGCCAGGCATTGGAACCGACTCTGAGTGTTGAGTGATTCTTCAGAGAAAACACTAATGCTAACACTATCGTCACAATGCTTTTATTGAAGTTAAAACACCCCTGCACCCAGTAAAAACACATCCTGGTAGTGTAATACAAACACAGTACAACACACAGTCTGGCCTATCTAAACAGGCCCCTAACTCAAAGTACCCACGTCTAAATCACCCCTGCTAGGATTCAAAATTGCACCACTGGATCTGTCCAACAGAATGTGCATACGTTTATGATCCTTGCAAAGCATTCCCCACTAAAATCCCGACGGCTTGGCTGGGACTCACGACACCCTTTCACACTATGCGGTGGTCTTAAAGATGCGTGGGCTGGGATAAATACTCACCAATTACCCCTCTAGCTTACTCACTGCTTCTCCCGATGAGGCATATCTTCTGGGTCTTTAAGTCCAGTCTCAAGGTCAGCTTCCCAGTCCCAGATGGAGTGCTCAGTCCTTGTGTGTTGCAAGCAGGCACAGAAGAGGGGAGAGAGTGAGAGATGGCAGCCAAAACTGCCTCTCTTATACTTGCAAAAGTGCGTCGTCTCACGCCAAAAGTCCAACTGTCCTTTCCCTGAGGCTGTGCATCTCAAAAACAAAATCAAGTCTCTGGTTTGTTCCTTTGGCAACTGGGCTGTACCTCGATGTGTGGCTCCGATGAGTCTGTGGTCGAATAGCTCCCCTTTGTCTTTCGATGGCCTGAAACCCCGGCCACTTTATTTAATGAGGTAGAAATTTCGACGTCCTGGGCCCGTACGAAGTTTCTACAGACTCAGGAAGGCATCGGAAATGCGCTGAAAACGGTTTTTCCGATCTGTCAAGCTATGTCATATATGTGTACTCTGTGTATATACTATGCTGGTACCACTAGAGGGTGCAACTGTGGGAGGCCCAGGCAGGAGCTGTATAAAAGGATGGTCACCACGCGGTAGAGGCACTCTGCAGTTACAATAAAGAGACTAAGGTCACAGCAGTTCAAGCACAGCACTAGGCCTCGTGGAGTTATTATACAGATAAGTAGAGACATATTAACTGGCGATGAGTACAGATCACGGACTCACACGCAGAGATGGCTGCCATTGGTAGTTTAGAAAAGTTTACAGAGGGTGAAGCCTTTACTCGGGTTTCGCTGGCCAGGCATCGCTTCTACACACACCGCCGCACTAAGGGCCAGGATTTAGCGGAATATGTCGCAGACTTACGAAGTCTCATGGAATCGTGCGAATTTGGCGAACTCCTCAACAATGTGTTGCAGGATGTTTTCACGACGGGACGGGAAGTGAAGCGGACCATCACCTTAAGCAAAGCGTTCACGACCTCAACTATGAGATTCTCCCAGAATCTAAACTCAGTGGCAAGTACTGTGCAGAAAATAACTGTTGATCAAAGAATTAGTCCGACTCAGAGTCCGCCAAGGGGTGTAAATGTGAATCGTTTAACATGCTGGTGTTGTGGGGGTAACCATCAGGCCTGTCTGTGTCGATTCAGACACTATATGTGCAAAGGCTGCGGCCAAAAGGGCCAACCACAGCGAATGTGCAGAACAACTGCGACTTAAAACGTGTCAGAGGAGTCAACAGGAGGTTTCCAATCCAGCAAGGATCATAAAGTACAAGCTGGAAAGGCGACTCAGCCTGAGAAAGCAGTGCACGGGGTGCACACCTTCACTACCAAAAGTCCCCCCATCATGATGAAAGTCAAGATAAATGGCATTCCTGTTTCCATGGAGTTGGACATGGGGGCGAGTCAGTCACTTATGAGCCAGAAGGCATTTGAGAGGCTGTGGGGCAATAAAGAACAAAGACCTAAGCTGAGCCCGATTCAGACAAAGCTGCGCACTTACACCAAGGAACTGATCCCAGTTATCGGCAGTGCGAACGTAAAGGTATCCTATGGATGGAGAGATACACGAATTGCCACTGTGGGTTGTAGCAGGCGACGGGCCAACGTTGCTTGGCAGAAGCTGAATGGGAAAGATTCAGTGGAACTGGGAAAAGGTCAAAGCACTATCTTCAGTGGACGATGCTTCCTGTGCTCAAGTGTTGAGCACGTTCCCATCCCTATTTGAACCAGACATCGGCAACTTCACAGGCACCAAAGTGCAGATCCATTTGGTCCCCGAGGCACGGCCTGTTCATCACAACGCTCGAGCAGTCCCTTACATGATGAGGGAGAAAGTGGGAGATCAAATTAGATAGACTTCAACGCGAGGGAATCATATCAGCAGTCGAATTCAACGAGTGGGCCAGCCCGATTGTTCCGGTACTAAAGAGCGATGGCACGGTCAGAATCTGTGACGACTACAAGGTAACGATCAACCGAGTTTCATTACAGGACCAGTACCCACTACCCAAAGCCGATGATCTCTTTGTGACATTAGCAGGGGGAAAGGCATTCACCAAACTGGATCTAACCTCAGCTTACATGACCCAGGAGCTGGCTGAGTCATCAAAAAAATGAACGTGCATTAACACACACAAGGGACTGTTTTGTAAAAAAGGGTTTTCAGATCGCTGGCTTCTCGCCCATTCTCAAAGCACCTAGTCTCCATTTTTGAAAATGGACGATATGAAATGGGCGGTAGCATTAAATTTTTTTGACCTTCTGCCGTAAAGTGTGGCTGTCCTTAGCAACGGCATGGCAATGCTCGATTCCCGCGATTAAGGAGGTCAAGGGTCATCATGACATGTGTAGAAGAGGAGACAGAGAGAGAGGGAGCTGAGAGGCACTGAAAGCATGTGTGGCTATGCTGTGTGCTTGTCTGGCTACTGTGGGAGGCACGAGGGAGATTCACCAGCAGCAAAAAGCCTACTAAGCACCAAGAACATAGTTGGCACCGAGTTTTATTCCAACAAATAAGATATAACATGGAAGGGATGGAGGAGGCCCTGGAGCTGGTAGCCAGGAACACTGGTGGCAGAGGGCTCCCAGTGGTCCCGGAGCATGGCACTGCACCCCAAGGTGCTGCACCCACATTGCCAACCACACATGAGAGCCAGCAGCAACATCTTGCTTCTCGCTCGGAGCACGTTCCCACCTCGGGACCATCCTCTCCCATATCCGTCCAAGCAGCATTTCGGCCGACAGCCCCCCTCAATGAAGCATCACCTGAGGGGCTCCTCGGCCAGGCGGTTTGGAGTCAGGAGGGGAAGGGGAAGGGGTAGAGGTGGGGAGGAGAAGCGGGGGTGGGGGTGGGGAGGGTTGGTTTGTACAGAAATACTGATGATTTCAGACTAATGTTCGGCTTAAAGGTTTTTATTAACAAAACCTTGCAGCGCATTGGCTCAGATAGCTGCACCGTTACATGCTGGTGATTCCTTAACATCAAAGGGTATAATTACACTTAACTTCAATCAACTTAAACTTTAACTGTCACCAAGGTGATGACCACCATTGATGTATGACCTGCACATCCAGCAGTGTAAATAACACCAACGTTCTTTCAGGCAAAGCGATCATTGATGAGCTCCTGACGGAAGGCTCTTGCAGCTATCATGCCACCACAGGCCGTTTCATGCAGTCTACAAGGGGGCGGGGGCATGGCTTCAACATCAGCCTGATTGTCTGGGCTGATGTCAGCGTCCGCCTCCTCGTCCTCCTCTTACTCTCTCTGGTGAGGTGGACTGTCAGACTTATCAGGCAATTATTGTCCCCTCCTGATAGCCAAGTTGTGCAGCATGGAGCACATCACCACGAATTGAGCTACCTGCTCAGGGTGGTATTGGAGCTCGCCTCCTGAATGGTCCAAGCATCTAAAGTGCTGCTTCAGCACTCCAATGGTTTTCTCCACGCTAGTGCGAATTGCTCTGTGGCTCTCATTGTATCACCTCTCGGCTTCGGTGTGGGTGTCACGCAGGGGGGCCATCAGCCAGGTGGCGAGCCCATATCCTTTGTTATCAAGCATCCAGCATTGACCTTGTGGCTGATTGTTAAACAAATTGTGTAATGTAGCCAAGTTTGCTGATGATACAAAGATGGGAGGAAAAGCAATGTGTGAGGAGGACCAAAAAATCTGCAAAAGGACATAGACAGACTAAGTGAGTGGGCAAAAACTTGGCAGATGGAGTATAATGTTGGAAAGTGTGAGGTCATGCGCTTTGGCAGAAAAAAAATCAAAGAGCAAGTTATTATTTAAATGAAGAAAGATTGCAAAATGCTGCAGTACAGCGGGACCTGGGGGTACTTGTGCATGAAACACTAAAGGTTAGTATGCAGGTACAGCAAGTCATCAGGAAGGCCAATGGTATTTTGGCCTTTATTACAAAGGGGATGGAGTATAAAAGCAGGGAAGTCTTGCTACAGTTATACAAGGCTTTGGTGAGGACACACCTGGAATACTGCGTGCAGTTTTGGTTTCTATATTTACGAAAGCATATACTTGCTTTGGAGGTAGTTCAGAGAAGGTTGGGCCTCTACTCATTGGGGATCGAAACGTATAAGGTTATGAGGGGGCTTGACAATGTGGATGCAGAGAGGATGCTTCCACTAATGGGGGAGACTAGAACTAGAGGACATGATCTTAGAATAAGGGGTCACCCATTTAAAACTGAGATGAGAAAAAATTTCTTCTCTCAGAGGGTTGTAAATCTGTGGAATTCGTTGCATCAGAGAGCTGTGGAAGCTGGGACAATGAATAAATTTAAGACAGAAATAGACAGTTTCTTAAATGATAAGGGGATAAGGGGTTATGGGGAGCGAGCAGGGAAGTGGAGCTGAGTCCATGATCAGATCAGCCATGATCTTATTAAATGGCGGAGCAGGCTCGAGGGGCCAAATGGCTTACTCCTGCTCCTATTTCGTATGTTCTTATGTTGTCAGGGCACACAGGCCCCAAGTTTCCACACGCGGCAAAACAGGCGCCCCTCCGAGCTGGGCGTCCGTTTCTCGCGCCGAAAACGGCGCCTGAAAAAAAACGCGCTATTCTCGAGCGCTTTGCAGAGCCTACCACTCGCGGCAATTTTGTAAGTAGGAGGGGGCGGGTACCATTTAAATGAGTTTTTTTCGTGCTGGCAACCCTGCGCGTGCGCGTTGGAGCGTTCGCGCACGCGCAGTGTGAGGAAACATTGGCACTCGGCCATTTTTGTGGTCATTTGTAGCTGTTCAATTTTTAAAATGTTTTAATAAAACCACATTGCCCTTCCATGATCAGCACTGAGGCTTCTTGCAGCTTTCTCCCCCCGCCGTCGGTCGGGCCCGTCGGGAATGGCTGCCTCACGTTCTGAGGCTTCCTGCAGCCTTCTCCCTGCCTGCCGTCGGGAAACCGCTGCCTCAAAGGCCTGCCTGAAGCACTTTCACACAGGTAGGAAGATGGTTTATTTAATCTTTTCTTTGCTTATAAATGTTTATTCTGGTTGGATTTATTTGTAAAATATTTGTATAAGTATAACTAAGGATTTATTGTCGAATGTAATGACTTCCCTTCCCCTCCTCCCCCGCCCCACCTCGTTCCGGACGCCTAATTTGTAACCTGCGCCTGATTTTTTAATGTGTAGACAAGGTTTTTTCAGGCCTACAAAAATCTTCACTTGCTCCATTCTAAGTTAGTTTGGAGTACGTTTTCACTGTGGAAACTTTCAAATCAAGCGTCATTGGCCGGACACGCCCCCTTTTGAAGAAAAAATTCTGTTCCAAAGTGAAACTGTTCTACCTGACTAGAACTGGAGCAAACTAAATGTGGAGAATTCCGATTTCTAAGATACTCCGTTCTACACCAGTTGCTCCTAAAAATCAGGAGCAAATCATGTGGAAACTTGGGGCCATAGTCTTTGCTGTATCCAGTTCACTCAGCCATTTCTTGATATCACATGGAGTAAATAAAATTGGCTTCTGTGATGGTGGGGACATCAGGAGCTACCCTGTATGGATCATCCACTCGACACTTTTGGCTGAAGATAGTTGCAAACGCTTCTGCCTTGTCTTTTGCACTCAAGTCCTTGATTCCGCTATCATTGAGGATGGGGAAATTCAAGGAGCCTCCTCCTCCCATTATTTGTTTAACTGTCCACCACTATTTAAGACTGGATGTGGCACGACTGTAGAGCTTTATCTGATCCGTTGTGGGATCTGCTTCTACTGCTTTTCATGCATGTAGACCTGTGTTGCAGCTTCCAAAGTTTGGCACCTCATTTTTAGATATGTCTTCTACACTGCGCATTAAACCAGGGTTGGGTCACTGGCTTGATGGTAATGGTAGAGTGGGGGATATGCAGGGCCATGAGGTTAAAGATTGTGGTGGATTGCAATAGTGAGAAACGATATTGGCTCAAATGATCAGGATATTGAAACAGTTTGGGTGGAGATAAGGAATAATAAGGGGAAAAAGTTACTGGTGGACATAGTCTATAGGCCCCCTAACAGTAGCAACTCTGTTGGTCGGAGTATAAACCAAGAAATAGTGGGGGCTTGTAAAAAGGGAACAGCAATAATCATGGGTGATTTTAACCTCCATATTGATTGGACAAATCAATTTGGTCAGGGTAGCCTTGAGGACGAGTTCAGAGAGTGCATAAGGGACAGGTTGCTTGAGCAGTATGTAATGGAACCAACCAGTGGGCAGGCTATCTTAGATCTGGTCCTGTGTAATGAGACAGGAATAATAAACAATCTCCTAGTAAAGGATCCCCTTGGAATGAGTGATCATAGCATGGTTGAATTTCAAGTGTTCAGGAAGGCCAATGGAATCTTGGTCTTTATTGCAAAGGGGATGGAGTATTAAAGCAGGGAAGTCTTGCTACAGTTATACAAGGTATTGGTGAGACCACACCTGGAATACTGTGTACAGTTTTGGTTTCCATATTTATGAAAGGATATACTTGCTTCGGAGGCAGTTCAGAGAAGGTTCACCAGGTTGATTCCTGAGATGAGGGGTTTGACTTATAAGGAAAGTTGAGTAGGTTGGGCCTCTACTCATTGGAATTCAGAAGAATGAGAGGTGGTCTTATCAAAACGTATAAGATTATGAGGGGGCTTGACAAGGTGGATGCAGAGAGAATGTTTTCACTGATAGGACTAGAACTAGGGGGCATAATCTTAGAATAAGGGGCCGCCCATTTAAAACTGAGATGAGGAGGAACTTCTTCTCTCAGAGGGTTGTAAATCTGTGGAATTTGCTGCCTCAGAGAGCTATGGAAGTTGTGTCATTAAATAAATTTAAGACAGAAATAGACAGTTTCTTAACCGATAAGGGAATAAGGGGTTATGGGGAGCGGGCAGGGAAGTGGACCCGAGTCCATAATTGGATCAGCCATGATCGTATTAAATGGCGGAGCAGGCTCGAGGGGCCGTATGGTCTACTCCTGCTCCTATTTCTTATGTTCTTAGTTCTGCAATTGCTGATGGCCAACAGAGCTTCATAGATGCTAGGTCTGTTCTGAATCTATCCCACATAGCACGGTGGTAGTGCCATACAACACGATGGAGGGTGTCCTCAGTGTGAAGATGGGACTTCGTCTCCACAAAGACTGTGCGGTGGTCACTGCTACCAATGCTGTCATGTAGCATTTTTCCTCATGGTTCTCTCACCACCTGCCGTAGGCCCAATTCAGCAGCTATATCTTTCAGGACTCGGCCAGCTCGGTCAGTAGTGGTGCTATCAAGACACTTTTGGTGATGGATATTGGAGTCCCCACCCAGAGTACATTCTGTGCCCTTGCTACCCTCAGTGCTTCTGCCAAGTGGTGTTCAACATGGAGGAGTACTGATTGATCAGCTGAGGGAGGGAGGTAGATGGTAATCAGGAGGAGGTTTCCTTGCCCATGTTTGACCTGAAGCCATGAGGCTTCTTGGGGACCGGAGTCAATGTTGAGGACTCCCAGGGCCACTCCCTCCCGACCGTATACCACTGTGCTGCTACCCCTGGTGGGTCTGTCCTGCTGATGGGACAGAACATGCCCAAGGATGGTGTTAGAGGAGTCTGGGACAGGCTGAAAGAACATAAGAAATAGGAGCACGAGTAGGCCATTTGGCCCATCTAGCCTGCACCGCCATTCAATAAGATCATGGTTGATCTGATCATGGATTCAATTCCACTTCCCTGCCTGCTCTCCATAACCTTTTACTCCCTTATCGCTCAAATGATTCTGTGAGTATGATTATGTCAGGCTGTAGCTTGACTAGTCTGTAGGACAGCTCTCCCAATTTTGGCACAAGGCCCCCAGATGTCAGTGAGAAGGCCTTTGCAGGGTGGACTGGGCTGGGTGTGCCGTTGTCGTGTCTGAAGCCGGTTCTAAGATCGATGTCGGGTGGTCCGTCCAGTTTTATTCTTAGTTTTCTCATAGTTGTTTGTTACAACTGAGTGGCTTTCTAGGACTTTTCAGAGGGCAGTTAAGAGTCAACATTGCTGTGGGTCTGGAATCACATGTAGGCCAGACCGGGTAAGGATGGCAGATTTCCTTCCCTAAAGGGCACTAGTGAAGCAGATGGGTTTTTACAACTACTTTCATGGTCACCATTACTGATACTGTACTAGCTTTTTATTCCAGATTTATTTAATTCATAGAAGCAAGGAGGAGGCCATTGGACCCGTCGAGCCCATGCCGGCTCTCTGCAAGAGCACTTCAACTAGTCCCACTCCCCCGCCCTTTCCCCGTAGCCCTGCAATTTTTTTTCTATCAGGTAATTATCCAACTCCCTTTTGAAAGCCACGATTCAATCTACTCCACCATCCTTTCAGGCCATGCATTTCAGAGCCCAACCACTCGCTGTGTAAAAAGGTTTTTCCTCATGTCACCTTTGGTTCTTTTGCCAAACACCTTAAATCTGTGTCCTCTGGTTCTCGACCCTTCCACCAATGGGAACAGTTTCTCTCTATCTACTCTGTCTAGACCCCTCAAGATTTTTAACACCTCTATTAAATCTCCTCTCAACCTTCTCTGCTTTAAGGAGAAAAACCCTAGTGTCTCCAGTCTATTCATGTAACTGAAGTCCCTCATCTCTGGAACCATTCTGGTAAATCTTTTCCTCACCCTCACTAAGGCCTTCACATCCTTCCTAAAGTGTGGTGCCCAGAATTGGACACAATACTCCAGTTGAGGCCGAACAGTGTTTTATAAAGATTCATCTTAACTTCCTTGCTTTTGTATTCTGTGCCTCTATTTATGAAGCCCAGGATCCCATATGCTGTTTTAACTGCTTTCTCAACCTGCCCTGCCACCATTTGTACACATATATCCCCAGGTCTCTCTGTTCATGCACCCATTTTAAAATTGTATCCTTTAGTTTATATTGCCGCTCCTTGTTCTTCCTAACAAAATGTATCACTTCGCACTTTTCTATGTTAAATTTCATCTGCCACGTGTCCACCCATTCCACCAGGCTGTCTACTTGAAGTCTATCACTATCCTCCTCAGTGTTCACTTTATGTTTTGTGTCATCTGCAAATTTTGAAATTGTGCCCTGTGCACCCAAGTCTAAGTCATTAATATATATCAAGAAAAGCAGTGGTCCTTGTACCGACCCCTGGGGAACACCACTGTATACCTTACTCCAATCTGAAAGACAACCATTCACCACCATTCTCTGTTTCCTGTCACTTAGCCAATTTTATATCCATGCTGCCACTGTCCCTTTTATTCCATGGGCTTCAACTTTGCTAGAAAGCCTATTATGTGGCACTTTGTCGAACGCCTTTTGGAAATCCATGCTAACCGCATTGCCCTTATCAACCCTCTCTGCCACCTCATCAAAAAACTCAATTAAGTCAGTTATACACAATTTGCCTTCAACAAATCCATGCTGACTTTCCTTAATTAATTAGCACTTGTCCCGAATTATCATTTCTAAAAGCTTCCCCCTTACCAAGGTTAAACTGACTGGTCTGTAATTGCTGAGTTTATCCTTACACCCTTTTTTGAGCAAGGGTATGACATTTGCAATTCTCCAGTCCTCTGGCACTACCCCTGTATCGAAGGATGATTGGAAGATTATGGCAAGTATCTCTGCGATTTCCTCCTTAACTTCCCTCAGCATCCTAAGATGCATCCCATCTGGTCAACTTTAAATACAGACAACTTTTCCAGTACCTCCTCTTTATCAATTTATATCTCATCCAGTGTTTCCACTACCTCCTCTTTCACTGTAACTTTGGCAACATCTTCTTCCTTGTGAAGACATATGCAAAGTACTCATTTAGTACCTCTGCCATGCCCTCTGCTTCGTGCGTAGGTTTCCATTTTGGTCCTTAATCGGTCCCACCCCTTCTGTTTATTATTTATATGCCTATAGAAGACTTTTGAAATCCTTTTTATGTTAGCTGCCAATCTATTCTCATATTCTCTTCTTGCCCCTCTTATTTTCTTTTTCACTTCCCCTCTGAACTTTGTATATTCAGCCCGATTCTTACTTGAATTCTCAACCTAACCACTGTCATACTGCTCCATCTTACTCTCTATCTCTTTAGTCATCCAGGGAGCTCTGGCTTTGGTTGCCCTACCTTTCCCCCTCGTGGGAATGTACCTCAATTGTGCCCGAACCATTTCCTCTTTAAAGGCAACCCATTGTTCAATTTTGCCTGCCAATCTTTGATTCCAAGCAATTAAGAAAGCAAATGGTATGTTGGCCTTTATTACAAGAGGATTTGAATATAAGAGTAAAGATGTCTTACTGCAAATATATAGTGCCCTGGTGAGACTGCACCTGGAGTATTGTGTACAGTTTTGGGTCTCCTTACCAAAGGAAGGATATACTTGCCTTAGAGGGAGTGCAATGAAGGTTCACCAGACTGATTCCTGGGATGGGGGGATTGTCCTATGAGGAGAGATTGAGTAGACTAGGCCTATATTCTCTAGAGTTTAGAAGAATGAGAGGTGATCTCATTGAACTATACAAACTTCTTACAGGGCTTGACAGGGTAGATGTAGGGAGGATGTTTCCTCTGGCTGAGGAGTCTAGAACCAGGGGTCACAGTCTCAGAATAAGGGGTCGGCCATTTAGGACTGAGGTGAGGAGAAATTTCTTAACTCAGAAGGTGGTGAATTTCTGGAATTCTCTACCCCAGAGGGCTGTGGAGGCTCAGTCTTTGAGTATATGCAAGACCGAGATCGATACATTTTTGGATATTAAGGGAATCAAGGGATATGGGGATAGTGCAGGAAAGTGGAGTTGAAGTAGAAGATCAGCCATGATATCATTGAATGGCGGAGCAGGCTCAAGGGGCCGAATGGCCTACTCTAGCTCCTAATTCTTATGTTCTTATGTCCAATGTACCCGGGCCAGATCCACAATCAACCCACTGAAATTGGCCTTCCTCCAATTAAGTATTTTTACTCTAGATTGCTCCCTATTTTTTTCCATAGCAGATCGAAACCTTGTGATACTATGATCGCTGTTCCCTAAATGTTCCCCTACTGACACTTGCTCCACTTGACCCACCTCATTCTCCAGAACCAGATCCAGCAATGCCTTCTTCCTCGTTGGGCCAGAAATGTACTGATCAAGAAAGTTCCCCTGAACACACTTCAGAAATGTTTTCCCATCTCTGCCCGTTACTCTATTACTACCCCAATTAATTACTGAATTAACTGAATTTAAATTCCATATTTGCCATGGCAGGATTTGACACTCTGGATCTTTAGTCCAGGCCTCTAATTTACTGGTCCAGTAACATAACCACTATGCTACCGTTCCCCATCAGTATGGCTTCAGGAATCAAAGGACCTGCCCAACTAACTTGATTAAGTTCTTTCTGGATGTGGCCAGAATGAAGGTAGCCCTGCTAATGTTGTGCACCTAGATTTCCAATAACACTAACAAAGTACCACATAGAGGGATTAATGATTAGAACATTAGAAAGAATTGATGCAGCCTTTTTTTTTAGGATTGCAGAACGTTCCAAAGTGCTTTACAGCCAATGAGCTTTACAGCCAATGAGCTTTTGAAATGTAGTCACTGTTGTAATGTGAGAAATACGGATGGCCATTTTGTGTACAGCAAGATCCTACAAACAGCGACGAGATAGATGACTAGATCATCTGTATTAGGTGTTGGTTGAGGGATAAATATTCACCAGGACACTGGGGAGAACACCCCTGTTATTCTTCAAATAGTGGCGTGAGATCTTTTACATCTACCTGAGAGGGTTTAACGTCTCATCCGAATGATGGCACCTCCGACATTGCAACACTCCCTCATTACTGCGCTGCGAGTGTTAACCTAGATTATGGGCTCAAGTCTCAAGAGTGGGGCTTGAACCCACAACCTTCCAACTCAGAGGTGAGAGTGCTACTGCTGAGCCATGGCTGCTGGACCTCAAAAACCTGCATCAATCCAAGTGCTGCACAAAATACTAGGACAAAACCGGTGCACAGGTTCTCTTACCTGTGTAACTAGACTGTTTACATCCAGAACATCCATTACGTCAGATGTATTAGTGCACTAACCATTAGCTGCTGGGCCACACTTTCTGTACAGCTTTCTGTACTTCAGGCAAACATTAAGATGAGATTTGTAAGAGATTTGTGGCCTTGTTCCATTAGCCTACAAGCCTACCTGATAGACAAGAAAGAGAGAGAGAATAGGGAGTTTGGATTTTCTCCTTAGGTATCATCCTTGACTCAGTGAGTAGCCCTCTCATCTCCGAGTCAGAAGATCATGGGTACATAATATAAGCTGGCACTCCGGTACAGTATTGAAGGAGTGCTGCACTATCAGTGATGTCGTCTTTTAGATGAGACGTTGATCCTAGACCCCATCTGCCCTCTCAGGTGGACATAAAAGATTCCATGGGACTATTTCGATGAGGAGCAGGGAAGTTCTCCCTGGTGTCCTGGCCAATATTTATCCCCCAACCAACATCAGGGATATCAGGAAAGCAAAGAGAGAGCATGAAAAATTCTTGGCAAGCAAAATCAAAGAAAACCCAAAGATGTTGTCATGTATGTAGACCATGTGTACTAACTGTATAGTCACATAAGGTGTGCCACCAGAGGGCACTGCGGTGGGAGACCTGAGGGTCACCTGCATAGGTGTGCAGGATCCAGTATAAAAGGCTGCCCACCATGCTTGTGCCTCACTCTGGAGTTACAATAAATAGGACTAAGGTCACAACAGCTCAAGTACAATACTAGACCTCATGGAGTCATTCATAAGATTATTAAAGACATAACAACTGGCGACAAGATTACGAACTTTCATGCAAAAATAACTAACTTTGGTGCATTAGAAAAGTTCTCAGAGGGTGAAGATTGGGAAGCCTTTATGGAGCGGCTTGACTAATATTTCATAGCCAGCGACCTGGTAGGCGATGATCCGGCCATGCTGGCAGATAAGTGCAGAGCTATCCTGTTGACCAGTTGTGGGCCCGCGGTCTATGGCCTCGTCAGGGACTTGCTTGCACCAGAGAAAACAACGACCAAGTCATACGAGGAGCTGAAAGTGCTAATTCGGGACCAACTCAAACCGAAGGAGGGCATCCTCACAGCCAGGCATCGATTTTATACACACCGCCACCCTGAGTGTCAGGAAATCACGAGGTATGCTGCCGAAATCAGGAGGCTGGCAGAACCATGTGAATTCGGCACATCCCTCGCCAATGCGTTGCGGGACGTTTTTGTAATTGGCATCAGTCATGAGGCCCTTCTTCACAAGCTACTGAATGCTGAAACCACCGTCACTCTGCAGAAGGCCATCAGCATTAGCCAGACGTTCATGACTTCAAGCTGCAGCTCCAAGCAGATGATGACTCACTCTCAGGACTCAAACCCTGCAAGTACTGTAAATAGAATGGCACCTTTCACAGGCAGACCTGTTGAACATGAATCTGCCCAGGGCAGAGCGTACAGGGCCCCGAGTCCTTTAACTCAGAGTCCGCTGAGGGGTGCAAATGTAAGTCGAGTAGCACCATGCTGGCATTGCGGAGGTAATCACAGGGCTCATCAGTGTGAGCAGAGACTATGTGTGCAAAGGCTGCAGCACAAAGGGCCACCTCCAGCGAAGGTGCAAAAGAGCTGTGACTCACCACGTGGAAGAGGAGTCAGCAGATGACCGTGAATCCAGCACGGATTACGAGGAGATGGCTAGAGAGGCAGCTCAGTCCCAGGACGAAGTGTATGGAGTATATACCTGCACCACAGATTGTCCTCCAGTGATAATGGAAATCGAGATAAATGGCGTTCCGGTCTTCATGGAAGTGGACACGGGGGCAAGTCAGTCAGTAATGAGCCAAGAAGCCTTTGAGAGGCTATGAAACGATCAAGCTGAATGACCCAAACTGGTCCTGGTTCAGGCAGAGCTGCGCACCTACACCAAGGAACTGATATCAGTTGTTGGTAGTGCAGATATAAGTGTATCTCATGATGGCACAGTGCACATTTTACCATTGTGGATTGTTTCAGGTGATGGACCAACGTTACTTGGAAGAAGATGGATGGGGAAGATTCATTGGAACGGGGAAGACTTCATCCCTCCAGCGATCGACGTCCCCCTTATTCAGAGGCAGAGCAAGCCCCCACCTTCAGTTGGACCAGACACCGGAGAGCAGATCCGTGCAGCCCCCGAGGCACAGACTGCTCATCACGACTGCGTGCCGATGATCTGGCTGAGACGACCCGAACGCACCTTCCCGGTTTCAGTGGCAGGACTCCTGGGGAGGAAGATTGGATCCAAGTGCGCCTTCCCAGCTTCAGTGGCAGAATCCCTGGGAAAGAAGATCGCGGCAGTCGACATCATGGACAGGGAAAAGATGGCATCCAAACCACGAGGTGCAGAGCTAATGGAGCAACGACACGTGGTTCCACGCAAGGAAGACGATTGGGGGAAAAGTAGTAAGGCCATTTTAAAGGAGGTCAGCAACCCGCCATTTTTGAATGAACTGCTTGAAGTTGGTAACCAATGTAAAAGTCCAGCTGTAACGAACAAAATGTTGTTCAGTGATGTCGGGTGCAAATTGCAATCAGCCAATGTAGCGGGCGAACACCTAACGGTCATACACAGGTCCAGCGGGCTACCCAATGCTGTAGCCTGCGTCCCTGGGACCAGAACGATGTGTCATAAAGTGTCCCCACAGCTGACAGAAGTAGACAAGCCACAGAGTAAACGACCCTCGGAGAGCAGAGGCACCGGTAGCGATACCCTGCCTCAGGTTGGTTTAACATTGCAGGCACCCGATGGCATGAACCATCACGGGCCAGAAACAGTAAACTATGCCTATGCTCACAGTCGGCTACCGTCACCCAACACCCGGGTGGAAAAGGCGCAACCCATAAACCCACTCACCACCATGGCATTGCCCAAGAACGAAGGGTCACCTGCAACTGCTCCTCCGAACGGGACCGGGACCAGCCAGGATCCCAAACTAGAGAGTGCTCACAACGGTGCCCTCAAGGAAAGAGAGTCAGCAGTCCCCTGCGAACTGCTAGACAAGACCAAGTTGGCCCTCCGTCGCTTAGACGAAACGTTCACTCACTCAGACCGCTTCCCAGGGAGCAGCAGCGACACTGTGCAAACGAAAAGGACAGGGAGGTCACAGACACATCAGCTGTCTTTGGGCCTGCCCGACACTAGGAGTAACGGCAAGAGCCCGGAGCTCCAGCAAAATGAGCTCACCTCGCCCACAGACCCACTAGCATGGGGCGCTGCGCCGTCATCAGACGACCCGGATCTCAACCAGCCGTGCTGGAACTAGACTGTCCTTGTGTACCTGTACTGAGATACCTGTACTGATCATGTAAATGTACCACACAAAAAGAAACACAACTGTAATCCACCCAACAAATGTACCAAGATCTAAATGTAAAACCCATGTGATGAACTTAAATGCAACTTGCATGTAACGGGCCATCAGCATGATCTCTGTGTGGGGGGGAGAATGGAGTAGTCATGGACTCACAACCAGAAACCACGGGGACCTCCACTGGCAACAAATTTCACTACCAACCCACCCAAGCTGGAAGTGACCCTCCAATGGTCAACCAGGAAGAGCAAAGCCCAGGTTACCGTCAATGTACGAGTCAATTTGCATTAAAGACTTGGGGGGAGTGATGTCATGTATGTAGACCATGTATACTAACTGTATAGTCACATAAGGTGTGCCACCAGAGGGCACTGCGGTGGGAGACCTGAGGGTCACCTGCATAGGTGTGCAGGGCCCAGTATAAAAGGCTGCCCACCATGCTTGTGCCTCACTCTGGAGTTACAATAAATGGTGGGACTCGGGTCACAACAGCTCAAGTACAATACTAGACCTCGTGGAGTCATTCATAAGAGTATTAAAGACACAACAGATGCTTTATAAATACATTAAGAGTAAGAGGATAACTAAAAAAAAGGGTAGGGCTTATTAGAGACCAAGAGGGTAATCTGTGTGTGGAGGCAGAAGATATGGGTATGGTTCTTAATGAATACTTTGCATCTGCTTTTAAAAAAGAGAGGGACGGTGCAGACACTGCTATCAAGGAGGAGTGTGAAATTACATTAAATAAACAGTGAGAGAGGATGTACTAAAGGGATAAGTCACCAGGCCCGGATGAAATGCATTCCAGGTTGTTAAGCGAAGCAAAAGAGGAAATTGCAGAGGCTTTGACCATCATTTTCCAATCCTCTCTGGCTTCACGTGTAATTCCAGAAGACCGGAGGACTGCTAATGTGCTACCTTTGTTTAAGAAGGGGGAAAGGGATAGACTGAGTAATTACAAGCCAGTCAGCCTAACCTCAGTGGTTGGAAAATTATTGGAAAAATCCTGAAGGACAGGATAAATCTACATTTAGAAAGACACCGATCAATCAGGGACAGTCAGCATGGATTTGTTAAGGGACGGTCGTGTCTGACGAACTTGATTGAATTTTTCGAGGAGGTAATCAGGAGGGTCGATGAGGACAATGCTTATGATGTAGTGTATATGGAGTTTAGCAAAGCTTTTCTTAAGGTGCCACATGGTAGACTGGTCATGAAAGTAAAAGCCCATTTTACTTTCAAAGTTCCAGGGCAAAGTGGCAAGTTGGATCTAAAATTGGCTCAGAGGCAGGAAGCAAAGGGTAATGGTTGTTGGGTGTTTTTGTGACTGGAAGGATGTTTCCAGTGGAGTTCCGCAGGGCTCAGTATTAGGTTCCTTGTTTTTGTGGTATACATCAATGACTTGGAGTTGAATATAGGGGGTATGATTAAGCAGTTTGCATGTGGCTATGTGGTTGATAATGAAGAAAAAAGCTGTAGACTACAGGAAGATATTAATCAACTGGGCAGGTGGGCAGAACAGTGACAAATGAAATTTAATCCAGATAAGTTTGAGGTCATGCATTTGTGGAGGGCTAACAAGGAAAGGGAATACACATTAAATGGTAGGACACTGAGAAATGAAGAGGAACAAAGGGACCTTGGAGTACATGTCCACGGATCCCTGAAGGTAGCAGGCCAGGTAGATAAGGTGATTAAGAAGGCATACGGAATGCTTGCCTTTATTAGCCGAGGCATAGAATATAAGAGCAGGTGGGGTTAAGCTCCAACTGTGCAAAACATTGGTAAGGCCTCAGCTGGAGTACTGCATGCAGTTCTGGTCACCGCATTACAGAAAGGATGTGATTGCACTGGAAAGGGTACAGAGGAGATTTGCGAGGATGTTGCCGGGAGTGGAGAATTTTAGCTATGAGGACAGATTTGATAACCTGGGTTTGTTTTCCTTGGAGGCTGAGGGGAGACATCATTGAGGTGTATAAAATTATGAGGGGCCTAGATATAGTGGATAGAATTTCCCTGTTTTCCCTTAGCAGAGGGGTCAACAACCAGGGGGCATAAATTTATTGGTACAAGCTTTAGAGGGGATTTCAGCGGAAATTCTTCACCCAGACGGTGGTGGGGGTCTGGAACTCACTGCCTGAAAGGGTGGTAGAGGCAGAAGCGTTCAACACATTTAAAAAGTACTTGGATGTGCACTTAAAGTGCTGTAATCTGCAGGGCTACGGACCAAAAGCTGGAAAGTGAGATTAGGCTGGATAGCCTCTCGTTGGCCAGCGGCGACATGATGGGCCGCAATGGCCTTCTTCCGTGCTGTAAACATCTATTATATGATTCTATGATCACTAAAGAAACACAGATGATCAGGTCATTGTTGTTTGTGGGACCTTGCTCTGTGAAAACTGGCTGCTGCGTTTCCTACATTACAAAAGTACTTCATTGGCTGTAAATTGTTTTGGGATGTCCTGAGGTCGTGAAAGATGCTATATAAATGCATGTTCTTTATTTTGTTTTCTTCCTGCACTTTATGGTTTGGATGGGAACAAAACTGGGCTGGAGGGATTGAATAATTCTAAGGGAGCCCATCCAATTACCCATGCTTTAAAATTAACCGATGAGACTGGCTATGTAGTGGCAACTTGGGATTGAAACTTTGTAGAGTCCACCCATTGCCAACTGGAACTGAAAAAAAGAAAGATTGAATTTATATAGCACCTTTCATGACCACCGGATGTCTCAAAGCGCTTTACAGCCAATGAAGTACTTCAGAGTGTAGTCACTGTTGTAATGTGGGAAACAATTTGCGCAAAGCAAGCTCCCACAAACAACAATGTGATAGTGACCAGGTAATCTGTTTTTGTTATGTTGATTGAGGGAAAAATAATGGCCAGAACACTGGGGATAACTCCCCTCCTCTTCTTCGAAATAGTGCCATGGGATCTTTTATGTCCACTTGAGAGAACAGCCGGTTTAACATCTCATCCGAAAGACGGCACCTCTGACAGTGCAGCATTCCCTCAGCATTGCACTAGAGTGTCAGCCTAGTATTTTTGTGCTCAAGTCCCTGGAGTGAGATTGGAAGCCACAACCTTCTGACTCAGAGATGAGAGTGCTACCCACTGAGCCACAGCGCTGGGTCAAAGCTTGCCAAACTCACATATGCCTCTTACCTACGAGATATCTTTAGATTTGAACTTTTCGGATTTGAACCCTGACCTCAGAAGTGAAAGTACTCCCTGTTAATGCACTGCGTCACACAATCCCAACAATTCTTAGTTAGTCATCTTTCCCTTTAACACCACTAATTTCCACCAGAATTGATTTGGGCTTCCGCCCAATTCTTTCTGAGAATTTAAGGACCTCTTGATAACAGTGCCAGCTCTATCCCAACTTTCTTACCTATATTTCAAACATCTTAAATCATTTTTATATTAAACCTGTCCAAGTTTTTAACCAGGTCTCTAAAGCTTTTCATCTCGTACATGACCTTCAAACTGCTGTCTATTCATTCTGGTGCTCAATATATCAAAGTAAAAACATTTATATTAAATAGGCTTTGCTCACAGTTATTAGTTTAAAAAAACTCTACCCTCCTGATGTGCCCTCACCATTATTCATTCATCTTATAGAGAAGGCAACACAAATATTTTAAGATGATGGAGATAAGCAATAAAATAAACTATAATGGTGAAGTCAAGTGGGACTCCAAGCGAAAGTTGTCAAAGATCAAGCAGTGTTACAGGACGAGGAGATAACTGGACCGAGATACGTAGGAAAGAGGAGGGGAATGGAAAAGGTGGCGAGGCAGATGGGAGAGGGGGAAGGAAAGAGAGCAGGGGAGTGGGGACAGGGATGGAAGTAGATGGGAGGGATGGAAGAGAGAGAGCAAGGGATTGGGGATAGTTGAGGAGGCAGATGGGAGGTATAATGTCTGCACCTGTGAGTATGCTCACAGGTGTTGTAGAGCTGTTGGCACTCTACGCGGGAGTCCTCCCATTATTTATCGGGGACTTGGCCTGGAGGGTGGTGCATGGAGCAGTCCCGTGCAATAAAATTTTAAGCCGGTTCACAGGCTCCCAGGCCGCCTGCAATTTCTGCGGTCTGGAAGAGTCCGTGTTCCACGTTTTTATTGAATGCACGAGGTTGCAGCCCCTGTTCCATTATTTAAAGGGGCTGTTCCTCAATTTCTGGCTGCACTTCGGTCCCACACTCCTGATCTTTGGGCACCCTCTGCGGAGGGGAGCGGGTAGGTCCGAAGGCCTCCTTATAGGACTGCTCCTGGGCACGGTCCAGGGTGCCATCAGCCGGTCCAGGCAGCGGGCGGTCGAGGGGGTCGTTCAGCCTGACTGCCTGCCTCTCTTCCGCGCGTACATCCGAGCCAGGGTGTCCCTAGAGATGGAGCACGTAGTGTCCACCGGTACGCTCGTGGCCTTCCACGAGAGGTGGGCGCCGGAGGGACTGGAGTGCATTGTTACCCCCGGCAACCAAATTTTAATTTGATTTTATAAGTTTTAAAGTTTAATTTGTTTTAATTGCCGGTTTTAGTGTCTCCCTCCCCTTTTATAGGGGGCACTTGTAAAATATATGATTTTAATGCCCCCCCCAAAAAAATCCCAAAAAAACCCACAAAAAAAATTTTTTTTAAAAAGGGGCAGTTGAAAAGTGTCGGGATTGTCCTCTAGATTGGGGGGCACTTGAAATAATGTTCATTTTGTGTCACCAAAAAGAGTTGTAGAGCTGTTGGAGGCGTGGCCTAATCATTTGGAGCTGTGCTGCAGTGAGGGAAGGAGCTCCTGCTTTAGCTCCTGCCTGGAGGCCTGGAAAACCCTAAATATCACCCCAGGAAGAGGAGGAAGGGGCTTGCTACTCATCAAATCATCCAGAGGAAGAGGAGGAGAGCAGATTTCAACATCTTTACTACTGCTGCAGAGAGTTAGAGAGAGGGGGGAAAAGAACAACATCCAGTGTGGAAGGAGGGAGAGCCATTATCATTCTTCAGGTGGGTGAACTGGTGCACTACCTAAAGACTTTGTTTTATCGGTGGGGGGAGAAAGAAGATAACTTCGAGGGCCGGAACATCGCAGGGTGTGTGTGTGTGTGGAAGTGTGTGTGGGGGTCTTGCTAAAAACTAGACCCCACACACTACTGAAGCACCCCTCCCCCATTGCCTAACCTGGGATAGCTGGAGCTACCTGGCTGAAGACTCGTTAACACCCTATTAACATCGTTGGGAGTGCTGTGCCTGGGTGGCTCCAGCTGCCCCAGGTGAAGACATTTTCGCTCCCCACCCTAAGACCATCCACAAAGACTGTTTTGCTTGCCATCTGGGGGGTGCACCCCAGCAACACCTACCCATCACTGTGAGGGGAGACCTGCCCTCACAGCTTCCCTCTTTCCCACCCCACTCTCTCTTTCTCTATCTCTCTGTCTCTCCCCTCTCTCTCTGAGAGCCCCTTTCCTCCTAATTAAAAAAAAGAACAATAATTAGACAACTGAGCAGAGGGAGCAAGGCATCTCCCCAATCGTCAACTAGGGGAGAGGTGTGCCTCCTTAAGAGCTCCCTCTGCTCATATAGTAAACGAGGCCATTAAGACCTTAAGGCCTGTGACTTGGGGTGAGTGTAGCCCTTAAAGGGACCCCGTGATGGCGACCCCATCCACACCAGTGGCAGGGCCAGCGAGGACGTATGCACAGGCGGCGTCTTCAGCCACAGCGCCTCCTGCGCCTCCTGTGCCTCCTGCTGCCCTGCCACCATTCAGGCTAATTACAAAGAAAAACGGGGTCAAGAGCTACACTCACCCCACTATGAGCATCGAGGAGTGCGTGTGGGCGATGGCTGGGGTAGTCGGCCCCTCGGCCATTGTCACGGCCTCCAAGATGTCTGGGAAGGCTGTGTTCTTCCTGGGGTCGGAGCGGGCGGTGACCCTGGCCCTTGAAAAGGGGCTCACGGCGGGCGGGACGTTCCTGCCGGTGGACCCTCTCGAGGCCACCACGCAGAGGGTCATTCTATCAAACGTCCCGCCCTTTGTTCCCGCTGAGCTCCTCCTCCCTCACCTACATCAACTGGGGGAGGTAAGGTCGGGGATTAACCCGATACAGCTCGGCCTCAGGGAGACCAGCCTGCGGCACGTGTTCTCCTTCTGCCGCCATCTTTCTGTCCGACTGGCGCGGGGGGAGACAACGGAGGGCAGCTTTAATGTGGTGCACGAGGGGACTGCCTACCGCGTCTACTGGACGTCGGATGGCATGCGGTGCCATGCCTGTAGGGAGGTGGGGCATGTTCGTAAGAACTGCCCCGCCTCCAAGGCCACCAAACCACCGAAGGCGGCCAAGGCTGGCGCCGCCGCAACCCCTCCCCCTAGTAGCGTCCGCGTACTGGGAGCCGTAGGTGTGCGGGCATCGTTGGGGGCCTTTGCTTTCATGGCCTCCGGCGGGGGGGAGGGAGAGCGTCCGGTCGGAAGGAAGGCGCGGAGGAAGACTAAACACTTCGAGGTGGGTCCCCTCAGTGCACCGGAGAGTCCAATCACCGCGCTCAGCCCAACCCTGTCACCGGCGAGCGCGGGGTGCCCTGAGCCCGTGCCCTCGACCAATACCGCAGAGGGGTTCGGGCGCGGGCAAGACAAGAAAAAGGGGGGAGTGGAGCAGGAGGCCTCGGCAGACATGGAGGTCTCCCTGCCTCCGCGCCCCCCCAGGAAAAAAAGGAGGCGCCGCTCCAATGAGGCGGAGGGGGGACGACATCCCTCCGCGGAGGAGTTGGTGCCCGCCGCGTGTCCCGCGTCCCCCACCAGCGCCCCCAAACTGCCTTCGTAGGCAGGGGGGGGAATCTGTCCCCGGGGAGGGTCAGACAGTCGAGGCTGCCCAGCCTCTGCCTCCCGGGGATAGCGAGGACGATCTGCCTGTCGTGGGAGGGCATGGGGCCGGCGGAGGAATGCGTTGCCGCCAGGTCGAGCGTCCCGGGGACTGAGGCGGGCGGGGCCAAAAAGGCCGAACCTGAGCCCGCCCAGCCATTATCCAACTTCCCCCGGGACTTGCTCGATCCGGCAGAAACCGAAAATTTAAAAAATTTGACAGAACCGACACACGCTGGGCCGGGGGCTGGCGGCGGGAAGGGGGAAGAATACCAACCCTCTCCCCCAACTTTGGAGCTGGGGGTCTTGGAGGACCTGGAGAATTTCTTAAACCAGGTCTCTCCATGTTCCCCGGTGCCTGGGGCAGAGGAGGAACCCCTTCCGCTGTCACTTCCTGACCCAGCACCACAATTAAAAGAGCCCAGTGGGGACTCCTCTGCCGACGATCCTGGGGGTGGGATCGGGGCAGAGCCAGGGCCGGATGGAGCGGCCGGGCCGTTTGCCGGACCTCGTGCGGTCGACGGACCGGCTGCTGGCGGTGACCTCCCGGAGGGGGACGGGGACTCGGTGGGAAACGCGGGAGAAGATCTGGAGTCCATCGCCAGTGAGGCGGTGGATCTCCTCGTGCCCGCCGCTGAGTCCCCCCTCATTCCTGCAAAGGAGCTCCGGGACTTTTTGGGCCAGAGCCAGGGTCGCCGCAACTGAGTCTATCTGGCCCTGGAAAAATGGTCCGAGCCGGCGCTGCTCATCACGTCCGTCCGCGCCGCCACTAAAACCATGGCCGCGGGCGGGCCCTTATCAAAGGCGCAAAGTCTTGAGCTGCGCCGGCTCAAAACGTTCCTCGCTGGGCTGCTGAAGGAGTGGAGGTCAACAAACGACTCCACTCCCCCCCCACAATAGGTTAGGTAGAGGTTGCATTATGCTTTTGTCATGAAGATAACCATAGGCAGCCTCAACATCACGGCGGCAGAGAGGCACACCGTAGATTTGACAATTTTTCGCTCCTGCGGGAGGGGAAATATGCGGTGTGCTTCCTGCAAGAAACCCACACCGTTCCGGGAGACGAAGCCACGTGGCTCCCGGAATGGCAAGGAGAGGTCCGCATGAGCCACCTCACCGCCACTTCTAGTGGGGTGGCCATCTTGCTGGGCCCGCATTTTCAGCCGGAGATCTTGGGGGTCGAGGAGCCCGTGCCAGGCCACTTGCTGCACGTCACGGTTCACCTGGGGGACGTGCCGCTCCATCTCATGAACGTGTTCGCCCCTCAGCGCGGCCCGCAGCAAACGCGCTTCTTCGAAGGAGTGTCCGCTCTTCTTGGCTCCATCGACGTCGGCGACTGCATTGTCCTCAGGGGGGATTTTAACTGCACCCTCGAGGCAAAGGACCGCTCTGGTGCCCCGCAGAGCATGACGGCGATCGAGAAGTTGAGGGACCTGGTCGGGTTCTTCGACTTGGTGGACGTCTGGCGAAATCTCCATCCCGACTCCAACGCCTTTACTTGAGTGAGGCCTGGAAGAGGATGGTCCAGAATCGACCGCCTTTACGTGTCTCGGGTGTACGTTTCCTGCGTTCCGGCGGCCTCCATGCGGCCGGCGCTGTGTTCGGACCACCACCTGGTGTGGGCGGAGCTCGCTTCGCTCCGCGCGAGGACGGGGTCCGCGTACTGGCACTTTAACAACCAGCTGCTGGAGGACGTGCGGTTCCAGGACTCGTTCCGTCGTTTCTGGGCCGACTGGAGATGGAAGCAGGGGGGCTTCCCCTCCTTGAGGCTATGGTGGGACGTGGGCAAGGCTCACGTCCGCGTCTTCTGTCAAGAGTATGCGAGGGGGTCGACCAAGAGGCGGGCGGCCAGGGTCGGGCACTTAGAAAAAGAGGTGCTCGATCTGGAATCCCGTCTCGGTCAAGTCGTCGAGGACCCGGCCCTGCGGACGGTGTACGAAGCGAAGAAGGCCGCGCTGAAGGACCTGCAGCTCGTCGGGTCCCGAGGCGCGTTCATGAGGTCGCGGATCCGGTTCCTGCGGGATCTGGACCGTGGCTCCCCCTTTTTAAAAAAGACAGGGTGTCCGTAAGCAGCTCTTGACGCTGCTGGCCGACGACGGCTCTCTCGTCTCGGATCCGGAGGGCGTCAGCAACAGGGCCCGAGACTATTACGGGGCTCTGTTCTCTCCGGAGCCGTCCAGCGAGGAAGCGCGTAGAGTTTTGTGGGAGGACCTGCCGAAGGTCGGCCTGGAGGGCGCCGAAAATCTGGAAGCTCCGCTAAGCCTGGCGGAGCTGACCGGTGCCCTCAACCGGCTCTCGAGGGGAAAAGCCCCGGGGCTGGACGGGCTGACCGTGGAGTTCCACAGGGCATTCTGGGACGTCCTGGGGGGCGACTACGCGCGGGTCCTGGGGGAAAGTCTGGCGACCGGGGAGATGCCCCTCTCTTGGCGCAGGGCAGTCATCGTCCTGCTGCCTAAGAAGGGCGATCTCCACCTACTTAAGAACTGGCGCCCGGTCTCCCTCCTCAGCACGGACTACAAAATCTTCGCCAGGGTGATGTCTGCTCGCCTTGGCGCCGTGCTGGACCACATGATCCACCCCGACCAGTCTTACACGGTCCCGGGCCGGACAATCCACGATAACATCCATCTGGTCCGGGACCTCATCCATCGCTCCCAGGAGGCTGGTCTGTCAGTCGCCTTCCTATCCCTCGACCAAGAGAAGGCGTTCGACAGGGTGGATCACGACTATCTGTTCCGAACTCTGCGCGCTTTCGGGTTCGAGACGCATTTCGTCGCCCGGATCCGACTTTTGTACGCCGCCGCGGAGTGTCTGATTAAGGTTAACGGGTCCTTGACGGCGCCCCTTCGCTTTGGGCGAGAGATGCGCCAGGGATGCCCCATGTCTGGCCAGTTATATGCCATCTGCGTGGAGCCTTTCCTGCGCCTCTTGCGGACGAGGTTGACGGGACTGGCTCTGCAAGGGCCGGGTGTGGAGGTCGTCCTCTTGGCTTACGCCGATGACGTGCTCCTCACGGTAGAGGATCCCGTTGACCTCTGGAGGATGCGTGAGTGCCAGGAGATTTACTCGGCTGCAACCTCCGCCAGGATCAACTGGGAGAAATGTTCCGGACTCCTGGTGGGTCAGTGGCGGGTGGACTCCCTGCCGGAGGCGTTCAGGCCTTTTGCCTGGAGCACGACCCATCTCCTCTATCTGGGAGTCTACCTTAGCCCCGACGAGGAAGCCTGGCCGACGAACTGGCAAGAGCTGGAGGCCAAGGTCGCCGCTCGCCTAGGGCGCTGGACAGGACTACTCCGAGTGCTGTCCTACAGGGGTCGAGCGCTAGTCATAAACCAGCTGGTGGCCGCTATGCTGTGGTACCGGCTGGTCACTTTGACCCCTCCCCCTGCGTTTGTCGCCAAGATACAGAAGAAGCTGGTGGACTTCTTCTGGAACAACAGGAAGCACTGGGTCTCTGCCGCGGTCTTGAGTCTCCCGCTTAGGGAGGGCGGTCAGTCGTTGGTGTGCATCAGCACCCAGCTAGCGACTTTCCATCTTCAGACCCTGCAGAGATACCTTTACGTCGAGCCCCTCCTAGGTGGCGTGCGCTGGCGACGTATTTCTTCCGCCAGCAGCACGGCCTCAACTACGACACGCAGCTCCTGTTTGTGAGCTTGGGGGGCGTCAGGACCGCCGTCCAGGGGCTGCCTGTCTTTTACAAGGAACTCACCAGGGTCTGGAACAAAGTCTCCACCAAGCGCAGCTCTCCACCGACTGGAGTGGCGGGTGTCCTGCAGGAGCCACTGCTCAGGAATCCATCCCTAATACACTCCAGGAAATCCTCCTCCACCGCATTGCTACCAGTTTGGTTAGCCCAATCAATATGTAGATTAAAGTCACCCATGATAACTGCTGTACCTTTATTGCATGCATCCCTAATTTCTTGTTTGGTGCTGCCCCCAACCTTACTACTACTGTTTGGTGGTCTGTACACAACTCCCACTAGCATTGGTATTCCGTAGCTCCACCCATACTGATTCCACATCATCCAAGCTAATGTCCTTTCTTACTATTGCATTAATTTCCTCTTTAACCAGCAATGCCACCCCTCCTCCTTTTCCTTGCTGTCTATACTTCCAAAATGTTGAATACCCCTGGATGTTTAGTTCCCAGCCTTGGTCACCCTGGAGCCATGTCTCCGTGATGCCAATTACATCATACCCGTTAACTGCTATCTGCGCAGTTAATTCGTCCACCTTATTCCGAATACCCCTCGCATTGAGGCACAGAGCCTTCAAGCTTGTCTTTCTAACACACTTTGCCCCCTTAATAGTTTGCTGTAATGTGGCCCTTTTTGCTTTTTGCCTTAGGTTTCTCTGCCCTCCACTTTTACTTCTCTTCTTTGTATCTTTTGCTTCTGTCTCCATTCTACTTCCCTCTGTCTCCTTGCATAGGTTCCCATCTCCCTGCCATATTAGTTTAACCCCTCCCCAACAGCACTAGCAAACACTCCCCCTAGGACATTGGTTCCAGTCCTGCCCAGGTGCAGACCGTCCGGTTTGTACTGGTCCCACCTCCCCCAGAACCGGTTCCAATGTCCCAGGAATTTGAATCCCTCCCCTCTGCACCACTCCTCAAGCCACGTATTCATCTGAGCTATCCTGCAATTCCTACTCTGACTAGCACATGGCACTGGTAGCAATCCTGAGATTACTACTTTTGAGGTCCCACTTTTTAATTTAGCTCCTAGCTCCCTAAATTCATCTTGTAGGACTTCATCCCGTTTTTTACCTATATTGTTGGTATCTCTATGCACCATGACAACTGGCTGTTCACCCTCCCTTTTCAGAATGCCCTGCACCCGCTCCGAGACATCCTTGACCCTTGTACCAGGGAGGCAACATACCATCCTGGAGTCTCGCTTGCAGCCGCAGAAAAGTCTATCTATTCCCCTTACAATTGAATCCCCTATCACTATAGCTCTCCCTCTCTTTTTCCTGCCCTCCTGTGCCGCAGAGCCACCCATGGTGCCATGAACTTGGCTGCTGCTGCCCTCCCCTGGTGAGTCATCCCCCTCAACAGTACTCAAAGCGATGTATCTGTTTTGCAGGGGGATGACTGCAGGGGACCCCTGCACTACCTTCCTTGCACTGCTCTTCCTGTTGGTCACCCATTCCCTATCTGGCTGTGTACCCTTTACCTGCGGTAAGACCAACTCACTAAACGTGCTATTCACATCATTCTCAGCATCGTGGATGCTCCAGAGTGAATCCACCCACAGCTCCAGTGCCACAATGCGGTCCGTCAGGAGCTGCAGGTGGATACATTTTCCGCACACGTAGTCGTCAGGGACACTGGAAGCGTCCCTGCCTTCCCACATAGTACAGGAGGAGCATATCACGTGTCCGAGCTGTCCTGCCATGACTTAACCCTTAGATAAACTTAAATTTGGCAACAACAATGCTAAAGGTTACTTACTGATATAGAAAAGAAAAAGAAAAACTACTTACCAATCACCAGCCAATCACTTACCCCCTTGGCTGTGACGTCAGCTTTCGATTTCTTTCTACTTCTTTTTTGCCTTCTGCCCCTGCTGCAGCTGCACCAGCTGGGCCTTTATAGGCCTGCCCCAGACTCCCGCTGCTCGGACTGCCGCCTCCCGCCAACGTTAGGCCTTTATAGGCCTCCCCACGCTCGCCTCTCCGACGCTGCTCGGACTGCCGCCTCCCGCACATGGCCACGGAGGTTCAGACTGACAGGGCTGGAGCATTCTACCGCATTGCTAAGTTCCCCAGGGTGCAGGGAGCAATACAGTGCACTCACATCGCCATGCGGCCACCTTCTCAGGACCTAGAACTTTTTTGTAGCAGAAAAGGATTTCACTCCCTGAAGATCCAACTAGTTGTCGACCACAACCAGATCATAATGGCAGTGAATACCAAATGTCCGGGCAGCCTCGATGAGGCTCACATCCTGCGTGAGAGCACTATCTCTGACATCTTTAAGAATCAGCCAAAAGGACAATGCTTGACGCTTGGTGATAACCGATATGGCCTAGCCACCTGGCTGATAAACACCTGCGTTACATCCACACCGAGGCCGAGAAGCGATACAACCGGAGCCACAGAGACACATGAAATGTAGTCCACAAAACAATAACTGTGCTTAAGCAGTGCTTCAGATGTCTGGACCACTCAGGAGGGGAGCTACAATACAACCCTGAGCAAGTAGGTAAATTTGTGGTCAGGTGTTCCATGCTGCACAACCTGGCTATCAGGTGGGGCCAAGAATTGCCAGAAGGGACTGATGCTCCACCTCAGGAGAGAGAGGAAGAGGAGGATGAGGGGTTGGACGCTGACCTAGGGCCAGACAATCAGGCTGACTATGCAACCATGCCCACGACCATCTCCAGACCGCAGGAAAGGGCCGGCGGTGGCAACATAGCTGCCAGACTCTTAAATGAGAAGTTGATATCTGAATGATTTGCTATGCGTGTGCAGCTTCGACATCAATGGTGCCCATCGCCTTGGTGCCAGTTAAAGTTTACATTGATTGAAGTTAAGTTTTATTTAACCCTTTCATGTTAAGGAATCACCAGTGTGTAACGGTCCAGCTATCTGAGATAATGAGCAACAAGGTTATGTTCAACAAAATAACTTTTATACCAACATTGGTCTGAAATCATAAGTATCACGGGCAAAAACACCTAACCCCCGCCCACACCCCACTTTTTCCATCATTGACATCAATCACATATTCAACATGTCCAGCAACACAGAATACAAAGGCAAAGCAGGAGCCTGGTCCCCAGCCCCCATACATTGCAACAAATTGCATACACCCAGATGGAGATATAACACAGCCATCACCTGCAGACATGCACCTCACTTTCCTTCCCTCCTCTCATTCTTCTCCCCACCTCTATCCCTTCCCCTCCTCGCTCCACGGCATCTGGCCGAGGAGCTCCTCAGGCGGTGCCTCATTGGGGGGGATGAAGACAGAGGCGGTTGTTGCATGGGTACGGGAGCGGGGGGTTGCCGAGGGGGCAACATTCTCTGATGCAAAAGCAGGATCTTGGTCCTTCCTCTCATCTGTCGTTCGCTGTGGTGGTGCGGAACCTAGGGTTGGAGTGCCGTGCTCTGGGACTACTGGGAGGCCTGTGCAAGCAGTATTCCTGGCTATCGCATCCAGGGACTCTGCCATGCGTGGAATGTACTCGGTCAGGTGTCGGGATATGTCCCCCGATGCTTCGATGAGCTGGTCACCAATGTCTACAGTCCTCCTAGACAATTGAACCACCTCTCTGCTGTCATGTCGCGCTCATGGAACACACCTGCTACCTCCACGAGGCTTCCGCGGGGTCGGCGTTGTACTGGGGACAAATGGGGTGTCCTGTGGTGAAGTGCTTGGGGCCGGTACCTCCAGAGTGGAGGCGGGAATGACTGGAGGAGCACTGGATGGCCTTGGGGTGGAATGGCTTCTGGAGCATGGCAATGCAGGTTCCTCGAAGTCTGCGCTCTCATCTATAGAGAACAGACCCAGCAGATTGACGGGCGAGGATCGGAACTCCTCAGCACCAGATGTAGAATCGTCCGGAGAGTCGGGCCCCGCCTTCTGGCCTCTGTGGTCTTGCCTTGTGTCGCGCTGCTGGCTGAGCTGCAAAATACTAATGAGGTTATAAGAGGAGAAGGGGGTGCTAGGCTCACAAGGTGAGTCCAGTTCTACACACAGTGTATGCACGACAAAAGCACCACCACTATCAAAATCATCACAGACATCACATTTCATGACCATCAACACATTGTGGATTGCAATGATTTTCATTAGGCCAGCATTATTTCTAGGACAATTTTAGAAATCATCTGTCATATATGATTGTTCGGATATGAGTGCGTGTGGCATCCATTGATTTTATACCATGCAATGGTGTAAACTTCACTCACGTGGCATCACTTCAGGGTCTGCAGATGCTTCCGTGACTGTCCAGGTGTGCTTCCCCATGAGTGCGAGCACCCGCTCCTCCATCTCAATGATGTCGCTGGGGACTGGTGGCCCCCCACCCATTCGCCTCTGCATGGACCTCATCGTCGATAGCTTCTTCTGTAAAAGGTGACAGGACAACATGGCATGAGATCATTGTGTGATATCATTGCTAGGTACTGTCACAGACACTGATACAACACATAACCAACAGATGTAATCATCATTATTGTGATAATTATCATTCTTTACCTAAAGAGACGTACACCGTGACCGCAGGCTTTGAGTAAAACATTCCCGGTAAAAGTGAAAGACCTCACATCTGCTGAAAGTCACTCATGACTGTTACAAATCAAATTATGTAAATATATAAGTACATGTAAATAAATGTAATACTTACTCTTGCAGATCCCACAAGTCGTTCCATCGTTTGCGACATTGGTTGCCCTCACGTACCTCGTTGGTCGCCGACGAGATCTCTGCTATCTCAGTCCATATCTTCTGGTAGGGCTTCCCATGCCCTCCCTGTGTCAAATTACCCCAGTGTAACTCGACCTCCTGCAGGAGGGAGGTATTTGCCTCATCCGAGAACCTCCTCACTCTTCTGCGCCCTCCAATGTGCTCCTCTCCCACCTCACTACTCTCTCCAGCGTCAGTCTCAACAGCGTGCTGTGATGCCTCCTCCTCTCCCTCCATTATAAGCCAAATTCGGGCAAATATGTGGCTGGTAACAGTTAATTTTTGTTTCCCTATTTGCTATAAAGCTCTAAGCTCTCCCTCCTTCCTCCCAAAGCAGCCACACCACACCCATACACGCCTTCAGTCCCTCTCAGCTCCCTCTTTCTCTGTCTCCTCTTTTGCGCATGTCATGATGACCCTTGACCTCCTGAATTGTGGGAATCAAGCGTTGCCATGCCGTTGCCAAGGGCGGCCACACTTTACGGCAGAAGGTCAGCGAGATTTAATGCTACCACCCATTTCATATCACTCGCGGTAATGCCCAATTTCAAAAATGGAGACTAGGTGCTTTGAGAATGGGCAAGAAGCCGGTGATCTGAAAACACATTTTTACCGCCCACACCGGAAATAAAGCCCATTTTTGGGCGATATGCACAAAAGTGTAAAATCTAGCCCATGGACTTATTTTGCCATATTTACAAATCAAACTTAACCACTTGTTTTCTGTTTCGAAGAGGATACCTTTGCTCTTGAACAGATCTTTCCAAACTTGGTGTCGAACTTAGACTCATTCTAGGCTGATCCTGAGGAAAGTTTTCCTCCAAGGGATCTACATTTAAACTCTTTTGAACTTCAGACTGTCTGACTTGGACTCAGACTTAAATTCTGACTTTCTCTTGGACTTGTTACTCGTACATTTGATGTAGGGTATGCCACTGGTACTGTAATTGTAATAAGACTATCTGACTCATCAGAAATTATTGCATTATTCCAACTTTCAACTCCTTCCACATCTGTAGGTAAAATATGATCAATGTGAACAAACCTAACCTGTCCATGATCAAACATCTCGACCAAATATGTTCAAGAACCACATATCTTCACTCCACTTCCTGGTAACCACTTTAACTATTTATGGTGATGGTTCTTCACTCTAACCTTCTGATTTAATTTCACATGATTCTCTTTCTGTCTTAATTATTTCTCTTCTACTGACTGTGCCAAGTTTGGCTTTAACAACAAGAATCTCACCCATGGCTGTCGTTTGAGAGACAAATCTGCTGGTGTTCTACCAGTAATTGTATGAGGAGTATTACAATAAGTAATTAGAAAATTTGCCAATTTGTGCTCCAACGACAACTGTCGTTTCTTTGGATTTGGATCCTACATTTGCTTGATGAGATCACGTTTTATAAGTTGTACTGTGCGCTCTGCTTCACCATTTTTGCTCGTGAACTGTGAAAATTCTTCTGAACAAAATTGTGGCCCATTATCAGACACAATTTCTTCTGACAGGCCATATGAAGAAAATAATCTTCGCAAATGGTCTAATGTTTTACTTGTTGTTATTTTCTGCATCGGAAACACCTCTACCCACTTCGAATGGCTATCAATGAACAATTGCTGTCCTTCTAGCTCAGCAAAATCTATATGTAAGCTTTGCCACACTCTGGAAGGCCATTTCCATTGACATGTTGTACACTGACTATCGATGTACTCTATATCTTATCTAGACCTGGCCACCATTAGTAACTGCGTGTAAGACTCTTGGTCAAGCACATTCCCAGTTGCTGGTCATGCAGATCTCCTAATAATTTGGACCTGAATTTATTTGGTAGTCTTGCACCCACATGATACAATCTTTATCCACTGATAATTCATTCCTACGAACGAAGTATGGATTAATATCTTTCTCTTGATACCTGGTTTGGCCAGCCATTTGCAATGTAATCATAGCATCCCCAGCATTGAAGCATTGACCACGCTCGATCAGCTCCTTTGGGTGGGCCACGACGTCCGCATGCCCGACACGAGACGTCCAAAGCAAGAGCTCTACGCAGAGCTTTGACATGGCAAACGAGCCCCAGGTGGGCAGAAAAAATGCTTCAAGGACATCCTCAAAGCCTCCTTGATAAAGTGCAACATCCCCACCAACTCCTGTGAATCCTTCGACCGTGACCGGCAAAATTGGAGGAAGAGCATCTGGGAGGGTGCTGAGCACCTCGAGTCCCATCACTGAGAACACGCAGAAACCAAGCGTAGACAGCGGAAGGAGCATGCGTCAACCCAGGCTCCCCACCCACCCTTTCCATCAACCACTGTCTGTCCCACCTGTGACTGTAGGTCCCGCATTGGACTCTTCAGTCACCTGAGAATTCACTTTTAGAGTGGAAGCAAGTCATCCTCGACTCCGAGGGACTGTTTATAATAATGATGATGATGTAATCATACACCTTTGACATAACTGGGTTACATTTCATTGCTCTACCAATCTTTTCAGCTGTAACTGGCAGTTCATCAATGTATGAAAAATAGAACACTTCTTCCCTATCGGGTGTAACTTGTGATGGGGATGGCAATCTAGGCATATCATCAGCATTACTGTGATCAACTGATCATCTGTACTCAATGTCATTTATAAATGCTGACAAAATCAACACCCATCTCTGCATTTGGGCTGCAGCTAATATTTGCTATGGTTCAAGATACCACTCGAGAGTCGATCATCAAGTTTGTTCAATCCTTTATTACAAACTAGCAGGGGAGAGGTATGGCTGTCTGCCACCACCGTCTCAAAGTACATACAGTTCAGGCAATATATTTATTGGGCCTACATAGACAGCCCCCGTCCCAAACATGGTCATCCTCTGAGAGATGCCGTGAGCATAATAGTCTCGTGTGCAAAAGCAGAGGGTCTAAGTGTAAAATATTCATCATCATAGGCAGTCTCTCGAAATCGAGGACGACTTGCTTCCACTCCAAAAGTGAGTTTTCAGGTAATTGTACAGTCCAATTCATGAATTACAGTCTCTGTCACAGGTGGGACAGACAGTGGTTGAAAGAAAGGGTGGGTGGGGGGTCTGGTTTGCCGCACGCTCCTTCCGCTGCCTGCGTTTGATTTCTGCATGCTCTCAGCGACTAGACTCAAGTTGCTCAGCGCCCTCCCGGATGCTGTTCCTCCACTTGGGGCGGTTTTTGGCCAGGGACTCCCAGGTGTCGGTGGGGATGTTGCACTTTATCAAGGAGGCTTTGAGGGTGTCCTTGAAACATTTTCTCTGCCCACCTGGGGCTCACTTGCCATGTAGCAGTTCCAAGTAGCTTGCTTTAGGAGTCTTGTGTCCGGCATGTGGACAATGTGGCCCGCCCAACGGAGTTGGTCGAGTGTGGTCAGTGCTTCAATGCTGGGGATGTTGAACTGATTGAGAACACTGATGTTGGTGCGTCTGTCCTCCCAGGGGATTTGCAGGATCTTGCAGAGGCATCGTTGGTGGTATTTCTCCAGCGATTTGAGGTGTCTACTGTATGTGGTATATTAATTGGTATAGCATAATCAATGGGTGTCCTTGAGACTAGGGGAGCCCATTGGACCCTAGCCATGTGTTTAGCAGCTGAGTCCGTTCACACAAGGACAGGTGATTGCTGTCTTCATTATCTTGAGTTAAGTCATATGTTCTCCTATTCTGTGCCAACTATTTCTTAACTAGGTTGGCTTGGGTCTATAGCCAGGATCAAGTGACCAGACTCCTTATTGTTGCTTTGAAACTAACTAGAATAATACTCATATAAGTGGATTAACTCTTTATACCCTGGGTTGCCCCTTAACAGCTTGAAACTGGGGACTTTAGATGGAGGATTGCTGTCGGGGCTTATGGTCCATCACAATGGTAAATTTACGACCATACAAGTATTTGTGGAACTTCTTGACCCCAAAAATCAATGCCAAAGCTTCCCTTTTGATTTGCGCATAATTACGCTCACTGGCACTAAGCATGCGTGAAGCAAAAGCAATTGGTCTCTCCTTCCCATTATGTAGTACATGAGAGATCACTGCCCCAACTCCATACGGAGAGGTGTCACATGCTTGCTTGATCTCCTTAGAGATCCATCATAGTGAACTAACATGGTGCTCTCTACCAATTGGCTTTTACACTCTTTGAATGCTGCATCGCATTCTACTGACCATTTGCAATGGACCTGTTTTTTCAACAGCTCATTTAGTGGATGTAATACTGTAGCCAAATTTGGTAGGAATTTCCCATAATAGTTCAAAGACCCAAAAATGATCGAAGTTCAGTGACATTCTTGGGAGTGAGTGCATTTCTAATTGCATCCAGCTTTCCCTTGGTTGGATGTAAACCATCTTTGTCTACTCTATACCCTAAGCACTCCACTGAATTTTGAAATAACTCACACTTGTGAGCAGTCACTCATACTCTGTGCTTCTCTAGCCATTTGAGGACTTCATTCAATATGTTATTATGGATTTTCCTGTTTGGTGCTGAAATTAGTATATCATCTAAATAACATATTACCGCTTCAATGCCATGCAAAACCTAGTTCATAACCCCTTGAAATATGATGGGGGGAAGACACTCCAAATGGTAGCCTATTAAATTGATATAGGCCTCTTCTTCTTAGGCAGTCCCCTGAAGTCGAGGATGACTTGCTTCTACACTAATATGAGTTCTCAGATGACTGATGAGTCTTATGCGGGACCTACAGTCTCTGTCACAGGTGGGGCAGATGGTGGTTGGAGGGACGGGTGGGTGGGGTGCTTGATTTGTCGTGCGCTCCTTCCACTGTTTGCGTTTGGCTTCCACGTGCTCCCGGTGAAGAGACTCGAGGTGTTCGGCGCCTTCCCGGATGCTTCTTCTCCATTTTGAGCGGTCTAGGGCCAGGGATTACCAGGTGTCGGTGGGGATGTTGCACTATTTCAAAGAGGCTTTGAGGATGTCCTTGTAAAGTTTCCTCTGCCCACCGTGGACTCACTAGCTGTGTCAGAGCTCTGAGTAGAGCGTTTGTTTTGGGAGTTTCGTGTCAGACATGCGGATGATGTGGCCCATCCAGTGGATCTGATCAGGCGTGGTCAGTGCTTCGATGCTGGGGATGTTGGCCTGATCAAGAACACTGACATTGCTGCATCTATCCTGCCAATGGATTTGAAGGATCTTGTGGAGGCAGCGTTGGTGGTACTTCTCCAGTGCTTTGAGGTGCCTGCTGTACATAGTCCATGTCTCTGAAGCATATACGAGGGAGGGTGTCACTACTGCTCTGAGGACCATGAGCTTAGTGGCTGGTTTGAGATCGTGGTCTTCAAACACTTTCTTCCTCAGGCGAACGAAGGCTGCACTGGCACACTGAAGACAGTGTTGGACTTTGTCAGTGACGTCTGCCCTTGTTGACAGTAGGTTCCCGAGGTCTGGAAAATGGTCCACGTTGTCCAAGGTCTCGTTGTGGATTTTGATGATCGGGGGGCAGTGCTGTGTGGTGGGGGCAGGTTGCTAGAGGACCTTTGCCTTACGGATGTTTAGCGTAAGGCCCATGCTCTCGTACATTTCGGTGAAGGTGTTGACGATGACTTGGAGTTCGGCCTACGAGTGTGCGCAGACACAGGTGTCATCTGCGTACTGTAATTCAATGACAGAGGATGGGACGACCTAGGATCTGGTCTGGAGGCGGCGGAGGTTGAACAGTTTTCCATTTGTTCTGTAATTTAACTCCACTCCAGCGGGGAACTTACTGAGGGTGAGATGAAGCATTGCAGCAAGGAAGATCGAGAAGAGCGTTGGTGCAATGACAGCCCGGTCTGTGGTGGATCCGTTGGTGAGGATTACAGCTTGCATGTCATCGTGAAGCAGGCGAAGGATGGTGACAAACTATTGGGGCAGCTGAATTTGAGGAGAACGCTCCATAATCCCTCGTGGTTGACAGTGTCGAAGACGTTTGTGAGGTCAAAGAAGACCATGTACAGGGGTTGGTGCTGTTCCCTGCATTTCTCTTGCAGTTGTCGCACGGTGAAGATCATGTCCATTGTGCCCCTTAGTGGGCGGAATCCGCATTGCGACTCTAGAAGGAGTTCTTCAGCCACAGGGAGAAGGCAATTGAGGAAGATTCTTGCGATGACTTTCCCTGTGGCAGACAGCAGGAAAACTCCTCTGTAATTACCGCAATCGGACTTACCGCCTTTCTTGAAGATGGTCACGATTACGCCGTCTCTGAGATTCCCTGGCACGCTCTCCTCCTTCCAGATAAGAGAAATGAGATCTTGTGTGCGCGCCAATAGTGCTTCTCTGCCTTTAAGTGTTTCGGTGGGGATTCCATCTCTTCCTGAGGCCTTGCTGTTCTTCAGTTGTCAGAAGGCCTTTTCTACCTCATGCCGGGCGGGGGTTGTGCTGAGATGGCGGGTAGCATGCTGCGGGATGGAGTCGAGGACACTCGTGTCAAAGGCAGAGTCTCGGTTAAGGAGATCTTCAAAGTGTTCCTTCCAACAGGCACTGACTGCCTCTCTGTCCTTGATGACTACCTCCCCGTTCTTGGCTAGCAGTGGGGTAGGACCTTGGATGCTTGGGCCGCAGGTGGTCTTGACTGCGCTAAAGAATCCACGCATGCCGTGGCTGTCAGCTAGTTGCTGGATCTCCTGCGCTTTCTCCGAACACCATCTGTTCTTTAGGTTGCGAGTTTCTTGTTGGGCCTCAGCCTTCAGATGTCTGTAGAGCTGCTTTCTTGCTCTCGAGTTGTGTTACTGTTTTCAGTTCAAGAATGCCTTGCGCTTGCGAGTTATTAGCTCCTGGATCTCTTCATTCTCGTCGAACCAGTCTTGGTGTTTCCTGGTCGAGTGACCGAGCATCTCTTCGCAGGTGCTAATTATGGGGGGCCTTGAGTGCAGACCAGGCACTGTGGACATTCTGCATCTTTGGGTCACTGGGGGTCGTCAGGTTGACAGTGAGGGGCTGGCTGAATAGTGCGTTCTTAGCAGGGCCTTGGAGTGCTCCAGCTTTTCCGACGGCATTGTTTCTGTTGCCATCGCTGTTTTGGGGCTATATTGATGTTAATGACAGAGCGGATTAGGTGGTGTTCCATCCAGCAGTCGTCAGCTCCTGTCATGGCGCGGGTGATGCACACGTCCTTACGGTCCCTCGCTCAGATAATGAGGTAGTCTAGCAGATGCCAGTGCTTGGAGCGAGGGTGCTGCCATGAAGCCTTATACTTGTCTTTCTGACGGAACAAGGTGTTGGTTATAAAGCCATGTTCTAAGCATTTTGTCAGGAGGAGGGTGCCATTAGAGTTGGTTTTCCCTACACCCTCTCTGCCAATCACACCTCCCCAGAGATCTATATCCTTTCCAACTCTGGTGTTAAAGTCACCCAGGAGGATCAGCTTGTTACCCATTGGTACTCGGGACAGGGATTGTTCGAGGCTGGAGTAGAACTCCTCTTTGGTCCCGTCTGTAGCTTCCAGTGTTGGGGCATATGTGCTGATGACCGTAGCACACTGGTTCTGAGCTAGGGTGAGTTGAAGAGTCTCTGAGATGGCTGACTAGTTCATTTTTTATGGCAAAGCCAACCCCATGGAGGCGGTGATCTTCTTCTTGTTTACCTTTCAAGAAGAAGGTATAATCACCACCTTGTTCTTTGAGCTGGCCTTCCCCTGCCCGTTGGGTCTCGCTTAGTTTGACGATGTCAATGTTGAGAAGTCTGAGCTCCCTGGCAACGATAGCCGTTCGCCATTCCGGCCTGCCGCTGTTGGAGTTGTCCATGAGGGTCCTGACATTCCATTTTGAAGGGTGGAAGATGCCTGTGCGTGAGTTCTTTTAACGTGGGGTGGTCATTGCACACCGGCTACCACACGGGTTTGGCTGAACAAGGTCTTGGTCCAGTGGCAAGCGGGTCCAAGACGACTGGAGACCAGGCTCCGTTGCATGGGTCTAGTTCATTCACACACTCATACTCCTACTGTCCTCCTTCCCACAGGTCCTCTCTCCCTGGTTTCATAGGATGTAGTGTAGGCCTCACGACCTCACTGTTGGCCCATGCTGCTCCTTCCCTGGGCCACAACCCCACTGCTGGTCCTCGCTGCACCACTCCTGGGTCTCGACCTCCGTTCCACACCGCTTCCCAACTCCGCTCCTCGCCGACCTCCGGCCCTCCCACTGCTCACCGACCAACAGGCCTCCCGTTGCTCGCCGACCTCCGCTCCTCGCCGTGCTCTGATCCTCGGCGGCCACCGGATCTCCCGCTGCTCACCGACCTCACCTGGGCCCGACCCCGCCGCTGGGCTCAACCTCGCTCCGAGGGATGCCACCAAACAGCTACCTGGGTTGCCGTGACGTTGGTTTTTTCGCCCGCTTTAGTTTCATTGCCCTCTCAGGATGAGTCGTGCTGCTCCCTGCAGTTTGGCTGCCGATGGTGCTCCCTCCTAGGTTGGGTCGGCGCTACATATAGGCCTAGATGAGTATTTATAGTCAAGCATGAATTGGACTCCTCATCTAGCTCAAGTTGTAAGTAGGCATTTGTGAGGTCTAACTTTGAGAAGATCTGACCACCTGTCAGCGTTGCAAACAAATCTTCTACATTTGGCAATGTATTGGGTAGATTACCCTCTAGAACCTGGTTTATGGTTACTTTATAATCACCACACAATCTTACCTTACCAACTGACAGGTACAACAACAATGGGTGTAGTCCAATTACATCGATCTATCTTAGAGATTATGGCCCTGAAATTCCAGTAACACCATTCCCGCGGGCAATCTGGTAAAATAAAGAAAAAAAATGCGCACTTACCTTTCTCTCCTGCGCCCTCTTGAACTTCCGATTCTGTGATGAAGATTCCCGGGCAGCGTATGACGTCACGCCGCCCGGGAACGCAGCGCGCGCAAAGCCTGTGGCTTATTTCGGAGTCTGTCCCCGCCCACAGGAGCTGTCAAAAGGAGCTCATTTACGTAGGCCACACTCCTGATTTTTTTCACCTTCAGTGCTGCAGCTGGTTTAGAGATCAGTACAAGGATTTGAAAGGTGGGATTTTTCAATGATTTTTTAATCTTTTAGAATAGTTTAAAGATTGTCTAATTTATTTTAAACATTTTAACAGTTTTAAAAGTTAATTACAGCAATATAAAGACTTTAAAAATGTCTTGCATTTCTGAACGGGTCGTGGTTGTGCAGTGTGTAATAAAAAGTAGCAATTTCTAAACTGTATGTACAAATGAAAGGAGGAGAAAATATTTATAAGACTAATGTCCACAAAATTTCTGGTTTGAGGGAGGGTGTAATTTGGTGGGGACAGGAATTGTTGGCTGGGCTGATGTATGACAGAACACACTGAAGAAGCAACTGCCCTCCTCGTGCAGCAGTCTACAAATGACGGAATTAGGATGGGATGACAGCACTTGTCCTAAATTCCAAAACTCCTGCCCTCCCATCCGTTCTCCAGAAGCTGAGCCTCTGTGTAAAAGGTGCAGTTTGTCAGGACCCATTCACCAAGGTGGAAGTACGAGGTTGAAAGTACGCTGTTCAACTGAGATTGTTTGTGGAAACTTTTGACCATATTTTGGGACTCACTACAATTAATGGAAAGCCTTTGCACTATTATTCTCAAGAAGCCATCCTCTAATTCTGCATTACCCTTGGAAAGCATTCTATCTCAACATAATTACTAAGCTAGGTACTGAGTGTCTGACTTTAAAGTCAATCATAGACAACACGGCACCTCAAATATTATAAAAGTTGGAAGATTTGAATCGCTCATTACTTTGAGAGGAAGCTGATTGTTTCCACTTCCTGCTGTTTATTTAGTTTGTGTTAAGCTTTTACCCTACAGAACTCCTCAGCATCGACTGCTGCTTATGCTGAAGGCTATTGAGCTGTTTGAAGCAAAGTTTCCGGTAGATGCGCACAGAATGCAGGCTGTACGCCTGCTTTATCTCGCGCAGAACTTTCCTGCCCTATTCCTGGGCAGAAGATCTCTAAAAGTCGGAATTTTGCGCGAGAACTCATCGCACAGGCAAGACCTGTCGAGCTCCAGCTGGACAGGTCGGAAAAGCCGGTTTTCAGAGCATGCGCATTGTGTGCTGAAAACCGGCTTTTCTGATGCCTTCCCGGGTCTGTATAAACTTCGTACGGATCCGGGACATCGGAATTTCAGGGCCAATGTTCTCAGTCTCTAGTCTTTTGAGTTCTTGCTCAACTTTCTCCTTGAGGGCACATGGTACAGGATATGGCAAATCTCGTTTCAACACGAAAAATCTCACTCCAATCCAGCTTCAGTGATCTCAACCAGTTTCTACCTAGTAAGGAAGGCTTGTCTCCAGCCACCACTAAGAGAGGCAAGCTCTGAAATTGATCCTTGTATTTCACCGGTACGGTGATACAGCCTACCACATGAATGTTCTCTACCGAGTAGCCTCGCAGCTCTATCTTGGATTTATCCAATGGAAAATCACAACATTTGTCAAGATATAGTGATTCCGGTACTAGCTCACGGGTGCACCAGTGTCGATTTCCATGGGTATCTTGGTTCCTGCAACATTTACTTGGATGATGATACTTTTCAAATCGCTGTTAGATACCTTTGTGTTCCTAATGACGTGTATCACTTCGTCCTGTTGTTTTTCTTCCATGCTATGTAGTCTCTAGGGATTTCTACTTATAGCCTTGAAAGTTGGTTTACTCTTCAGTCGGCATGCCTTCGCAAGATGCCCAGTTTTCCTGCAGAAGAAACGCTCTGCCTTCACATATGGACAACTTTGAGCAATGTGTTGTCCCAGACACCAATAGCATGACTTCAATGCTCTGTTACCTTGGCCAGTTGATGGGGCCTTGGGGCCCAACTGCCTTTTACTTTTAACCTGCAGGTGATTCACCTCGGTTGTCTGACGACTGGAAATGGTACAAAATTCTCGGAAATATTGGTCGGCCATATCCATTGACATAGCTGTCTGACAAGCTAAATCAAAAGTCAAGTTAGGAGTTGTCAACAACTTTCTTCTGATCATTTCATTTTTTCATTTTTCACCCCATAAACAAAGCGGTCACACAATGCTCGGTCCTGAAAGTTTCCGAAATGACAGTGAATAAATAGCTTCTTTAATGCTGCAATGTACTCACTGATACATTCGTCAGATAATTGATTTTGTATTCCAAAATGATAACTTTCAGCAATTTCCAGGTGCTCAGGACTGTAGTGCAATCTCTGGAAGTGATGTGTCCTTTGGCTTGACGGGAACAAGCACATTTTCAGGGTTTCATATACCTCGTGGCCTGCATCAGTCAAGAAAATAGCCCGTTTCCCTTCCAAAACCACCCGATTTCATCAGTGGGGACTTCAATTATACTATTTGCGGTGAAAAACATTTCTAGCCGCTCCACATACACTCCGAAAGTCTCTCGGCCGCGTTGAAATGCATCCAAGCGCCCTATTATTCCCATAGGCGTGGCCATCTGGACTCTTCAGTTCAGCCAAGTGTGCTTGTAATCTACCTTGGATTTTTAGCTGTTATTCAAAACAAAAAAGCCCTCAGTGTCTCTCTCTCAGATGGCTGAATCATTCACCGACAAAAGTTTTAGCTAGGGAATCCAGAAATCCTATCCTTCATCGTCAAACTGGTGTATTCTTTACGACCTCACAACACAGACAGACCCCAAGATGGCTCTTAATACAGGTGACCTGTCACCTGATGCTTTTTTCATATTTACAGCAATAGCTGCATTACCACCATAGTCCACTAGGTGGAGCAGTAGTCCACTAGGTGGAACTATATATTACAGTACCGAGGGAGTGCTGCACTGTCAGAGGTGCCGTCTTTTGGATGAGATGTTAAACTGAGGCCCCCGTCTGCTCTCTCAGGTGGACTTAAAAGATACCATGGCACTATCTTGAAGAAGAGCAGGGGTGTTTTACCAGTGCCCTGGCCAATATTTATCCATCAACCAACATCACCAAAACTGATTATCACTACTGCATTGCTGTTTGTGGGAGCTTACTGTGTGCCAATTGACTGCCGCATTTTCCAACATTGCAACAGTGACTACATTTTAAAAATACTTAATTGGCTGAAAATGTTTTAGCCCTGAGGTCATGATAGGCTCTATATAAATGCAAGTTCTTTCTTTCATACATATCCAACTTTTACCCTCTCCCTTTCTGACTCCATACTGATCTGTCTCCTTTCTATAATCACTCTAACAAGACATTAAAACCCAAGGGCAGCCCCACCCCATCTTGAATTATTTCACCTTCTCTACCATTCTTTCGAATTTTGGTGGTGCCCTATACCACAGGCAGTGAAACCTCATTCTGGCTCCTCGACGAGCGAAGAAACAGAAAGACAGAGAAAAGCTTTGAGGCGGCGAATTGTTGACCTCTGCAATAAGTTATCAATATGGGTAGTGAGTGCGGATTAGCTGTAAACATTCAAATGAGAGAGTGAATGAATGAGAGTGAATGAATGAATGAATGATTGGAACACATCTCGAGCTAGCGAAGGTAGGTGGGTTGACAGTGACCAATGATATCAGTCAATGTGGTCTCCTGGAACTTGCTTGCTTGCCTTTCCGAGTTGGAGAGAAGTTTCTCAGAGATTTATTTTCCTAAAAGAGTTCAAGGTTTTTATTTTTTGCTTCATTCAAGAAATTGTATGGCTGGAAAAGTGGGTGATGGGATGGGTCTAATGTTATGAGCAGGTTCCATAGTATTTACAGGACAGAAACAGGCCATTCAGCCCAACCCCTAGTTTTGGACCCCCCACAAGTGAAAACATCTTCTCGACATCTACCCATCATAATTTTAAAGACCTATATCAGGTCAGCAAAACTTGAGGTCATAAATGTATAATAATCACTAATAAATCCAACAGGGAATTCAGGAGAAACTTCTTCATTCATTGAGTGGTAAGAATGTGGAACTCGCTACCACATGGAGTAGTAGTTGAGGCGAATAGTATAGTTGCATTTAAGGGAGGAAGAAATATAAAGATATGCAGATAGGGTGAGATGAAATAGGGTACGAGGAGGCTCGTGCGGAGCATAAACGCTGACATAGACCAGTTGGGCTGAAGGGCCTGTTTCTGTGCTGTTTAGTCTTTCTTGATAGTTATCACCTCTCAGTTCTGGTATCATCCTTGTAAATCATTTTTACACCTTCTCCAGTGTTTCTATATCCATTTTGTTATATAAAGACAAGGGGGTAGGAATTGCCCCCGCCGCCCGAAACGGTCTCCCACCCCGTTTCGATGGTTTTCACCGCAGCTGCGGTTCAAGTCGCCTCTTGAGCGACATTCGGCTCTTTGTTTTTTTTTGTTTTGATCCGGAAGTCGATGTGAATGGTGATGACTACACCTGAGGAGCAGAAAGGCGGTGGTGACAGCAACTGAGGGACGGAAGTTGGAGGCGGAGCAGAGTCACCGCCGCGATGACGTCATCATGGCGCCGCGTCACCACACTCTCCACTTCACTTAAAAGGGAGAGGCATCGCAATTTCAAATCTTCAGCCCACTGGGCCACTTGGGAGGGTTTCAGCCAGGCCAGCGGCCGCTAAAAAAAAAAATGGCGGCAGCGAGCCCTCCCCTTTAAGGGAAGCCGCAGCAACGCTGCAGAAGGCCACAGCCTCACTGGATTACCGAGAAAATGCTTGTTTTGGCACCGCCGGGCAGGCCAAAGATTTTCAGATAGGAATGTCGCCGTTGGGGGGGTAAATCGACGGTGTGCACGGTGATGACGCGCATAAGACGGATTGGCAGCAGCGGAGCGGTGAGGGGGGGGAATCAGGGCACCGCCGGGAAAACTCAGGAGGGCAATTGGTCTATCAGCGCCCATTCCACGAAAAGTCGGCGGCCATTCCACTTCGCAGCGTGGTCGCCGATTTGCGGTGGTAACAGGCTTTAGGGAGAGAGGCAATTTTGGCTCCCAGAACTGAGCACAGTTCTCTAACTGTGATCGAACCAACATTCTATACAAGTTTAATGTAACATCTCTGCTTTTGAATTGTGTTGATCTAGAAATGAACCCCAAAGCTTTGTTTGTATATTTTATGGCTTTGTTAACTTGCGTTGCTACTTTTAATGATTTGTGAATCCCAAGATTTCTTTGCTCCTCTACCCCCATTTAGACTTTTATTTTCCAAGGAGTAGGTGGCCTCCGTATTCTTCCTACTAAAATTCACCATCTTATAGACACCACCATCCATAGAACATAAGAACATAAGAAACAGGAGCAGGAGTAGGCCATTCGGCCCCTCGAGCCTACTCCGCCATTCAATAAGATCACGGCTGATCTTCTACCTCAACTCCACTTTGCTGCACTATTCCCATAGCCCTTAATATCCAAAAAAGCAGGGAAGTTTGGGGGAAATTTAATAGAGGTGCTTAAAGTCATGAAGAGTTTTGATAGAGTAAATAAGATTGGTAACCAGAGGTAATTGGTAAAAGAACTTGAGTCGACATGAGGAGCTTTTTTTTAATGCAGTGAGTTGATATGATCTGGAATGCATTGCTGGAAGCAGATTCAATAGTAACTTTCAAATGGAATTTGATAAATACTTGAAAAGGAAAACTTTTGCAGGGCTGTGGGGAAAGAGCAGGGCAGTGGGATTAATCGGAGAGCTCTTTCAAAGAGCCGGCACAGGCACGATGGGCCGTCTGGCCTCCTTCTGTGCTGTATCTTTCTATGATTCTATGGCTCCGATATTTACGGGGATACGGGGAGGGTGCGGGAGAGTGCGGTCGAGTGGGGGAAAACCCAGAAAGCCAGGGGACGTGGAGGTCCTGCCAAGTTTAACATCAGGACCTCACGATAATTGTTTTCTTCCATTTCTTTGGAGAGTGGAGGGAGGGCGTTGATAACGAGCCCTATGATTTTTTTTACATTTATGTTTTACTTGACATGGATATTGACAAAGACTCTTGTGTATGAAAGCTATTTTTACATAACATAAATGTCTTGCATATCAGTTGCTCTGCTGTTGTCAATTTCTTTCCCCACTCCTTGTTTCAGCAAGTTGTTGAAGTATTAATGAATTTCTGTGAAATGTCTTAAGATAGGAGTCTGTGCCATTTAAATCTCTTCTTTTACTTCTACATTAATGAAAATGAGTTTTGGTCCATTAAGTCCCCAACTTTTTCTTGTAAGATATGCACTACCTCAGCCAGGACAAATAGATGAGTTTCATCCAGGTCCTGAATTATGAATTTTTTCCCCCAAGGCATTTGTATCATCCAATTTCAGCAAGAATTGCCTTAGGGCCGGGTCACATTCAATGAGAACTCCTTTAGGACATTAACCATCTTTAATGAAGCTCCAAGAGATGATTGTCAAGAATCACTGTTGATCGTCAGACTGCACATGAATCTGCAAGTCTTCAGAGCTCATCCCTATGATGTCTATGTGGAATAGAACCAATTGGAGCACTTCTTGTCTCAAAATGGAGTCAAATCGATCTGCTTGCTCCCTCTGTACCATTGCCTCTCTATTATTCTCATAAAGGACAATTAGTTGTAATCAATGCAATCCAATATAGAAATGCCCTGTGGAGTCCTTCATTGCCTTGATCATTTAGCTAATGAATAGCACATGAACCTGACTGCAATTCTGCTTGATGCTGATGTTTACCTCATGCTTTCACTTGTCAGCTGACTGACTCTCTGGCAAAGAGTCCAAACCATTCACAATTGTGCAAAGTGAGCCAGCTGTATCCGGATTCAATTTCTCATAAGTGTGACCTTGATGAATTTAGACAAGTGGAACAACTCAATGAGTATGCCAAGCAAATCTCCAAGTCTCAAATCTAATTAACTGCAGCGTCACTTAAAAAGAAAAGGCTTTGGCATCTTCTATTGAAAATCCATCTTACTGTTGTAAAACTGTGGCCTTCGCCCTATAAGGGAGTATTACAATGCACGCCTGGACCCACCTACATGCCTGGCATTTCTGATTAAAACTGATTAGAGGTTAGACATTTTGAGATTGTCTGACAACGGGATCTTTTTTGAGGTACAAGTCAGATTGGTCACTTTGTAGTTCATACTCCACCTCCTCCTTGTGTCCACACTGCTGTAATTGAGACTCATTGCTCATCTGCTAGCCTAACCCCATCTTTCTCGGGATCTCAAAACTGAGGACCTTGGCTCACTCAAACGCCTCTTCCTTATGTAATCTGGAATCTACTCAAATTCCCCTTCCTTATGTAATTTTGAATCTTTTAATCTTAAGCCTATCATCTACCTCTTCATTCCCTCTCAGTTTGTTTTGTCTTTTCTTAAGTTTGTTTGAGAATTATTGGGAAGACCGAAGCCATTGTTTTCGGTCCCCGCCACAAACTCCGTTCCCTAGCCACTGACTCCATCCCTCTCCCCAACTACCGTCTGAAGCTGAGCCAGACTTTTCTCAACCTTGGTGTCATATTTGACCCTGATATTAGATTTCGACCACATATCCGCAGCACAACTGCAATAGAGCTCCATCTAGTGGACTACTGTAGTAATGCAACTACTGCTGTAACTACAATAAAAGTCATATGATGTATTGAAACCATCTTGTGTAGTGCGTTTGTTTGTGAAGTCGTAAGGAATATATCACATTGGCGATGAAGTTAGGATAATCGGATTCCCTAGTTGAAATTTTTGATTTGCAGCACAGCTAAAAATCCAAGGTAAATTTCAAGCACACTTGGCTGAACTGAAGGGTCCAGATGGACGCGCCTATGGGAATAATAGGGCGCTTGGGTACGTTCCATCGTGAATAAGAGACTTTCGGAGTGTATGTGGAGCGGCTAAAAATGTTTTTCACCGCAAATATTATTGTCGAAGTCCCCAATGATGAAAACCATTATCGGGTACTATTAGAAAGGAAACAGGCTATTTTCCTGACTGAAGCAGGCCCTGAGGTGTATGAAACCTTTAAAAATTAGCCTGTCCCTGACAAGCCAAAGGACATGCCATTGACGGAGATTCTAAACAAGTTCGAACATCATTACAGTCCTGAGCCACTGGAAATTGCTGAAAGTTATCGTTTTGGAAAACAAGATCAATTCATTATGAGGGTATCAGTGAGTATACTGTAGCATTAAAAAGCTGTCCACTCACTGTCATTTCGGAAACTGTCAGGACCAAGCATTGCGTGACAGCTTTGTTTGTGAAAAATTAAGCAATCAGAAGAAAGTTGTTGACAACTCCGACTTTTGATTTAGTTTGTCAGACAGCTATGTCAAAGGATATGGCCGACCAATATTCCTGAGAATTTTGAGCCATTTCCAGTCAACACACAACCGAGGTTAATCGGCTTCAGGCTAAAAGTAAAAGGCAGTTGGGCCCCAAGATTTCAGCAACTGGCCATGGTAACAGTAAATTGGAGTCATGCCTGGGACAACACATTGCTCAAAGCTGTCGATATGTGAAGGCAGTGTTTCTTCTGCAATAAAACGGCAGCTTGCGAAGGCATGCTGGCTGAAGAGTAAACCGATGTTCAATGCTAGAAGTAGCAATCGCCAGAGACTGCATCGCATTAAAGAGAAATAACACGACAAGGAGGTTTTGGAGATACATGTCATCAGGAGCACGAGGGTATCTAACAACGATTCACGATGTATTGTCATCCAAGTAGATGTTTCAGGAACCAGGATACCCATGGAAATCAGCACTGGTGCATCCATGAGTGTAGTACCAGAATCGCTATATCGCGACAAGTTGAATCAGAAAGATGGAGCTGCGAGGCTACTCAGGAGAGCACATCCCTGTGGTAGGTTGTATCTCCGTACTGGTGAAATACAAGGATCAGTTTCAGAGATTGCCTCTCTTAGTAGTGGCAGGAGACAAGCCTGCCTCAATAGGTAGAAATTGGTTGGGATCACTGAAGCTGGATTGGAGTGAGATTTTTCGTGTTGAAACGAGATTTGCATCAAAGGATGCAAAGAGGAAAATCCATAATAACATATTGAATGAAGTCCTCAAATGGCTAGAAAAGCACAGAGTACGAGTGACTGCTCACAAGTGTGAGTTATTTCAAAACTCAGTGGAGTACTTAAGGCACAGAGTAGACAAAGATGGTTTACATCCAACCAAGGGAAAGCTGGATGCATTCAGAAATGCACCCACTCCCAAGAATGTTTCTGAACTTGAATCATTTTTGGATCTTTTGAACTGTTATGGGAAGTTCCTACTAAATTTGGCTACAGTTACATCCACTGAATGAGCTGTTGAAAAAACAGGTCCAATGGAAGTGGTCAGAAGAATGCGATACAGCATTCAAAGAGGATAAAAGCCAGTTGGTAGAGAGTATCATGTTAGTTTATGTCTTATCTAAGGAGATTCAATCAAGCAGAGTCAGCATGGTTTTATGAAAGGGAAATCATGTTTGACAAATTTGCTGGAGTTCTTTGAGGATGTAACGAGCAGGGTGGATAATGGGGAACCAGTGGATGTGGTGTTTTTGGATTTCCAGAAAGCATTCGATAAGGTGCCACATAAGAGGTTACTGCACAAGATAAATGCTCACGGGGTTGGGGGTAATATATTAGCATGGATAGAAGATTGGCTAACTAACAGAAAACAGAAAGTCGGGATAAATGGGTCATTTTCCGGTTAGCAAACAGTGACTAGTGGGGTGCCGCAGGGATTGGTGCTGGGTCCTCAAATATTTACAATCTATTTTAATAACTTGGATGAAGGGACTGAGTGTAATGTAGCCAAGTTTGCTGATGATACAAAGATGGGTGGGAAAGCAAATTGTGAGGACACACAAAATCTGCAAAGGAATATAGACAGGCTAAGTGAGTGGGCACAAAAATTTGGCAGATGGAGTATAATGTGGGAAAATGTGAGGTTATCCACTTTGGCAGAAATAATAGAAAAGCAAATTATAATTTAAATGGAGAAAAATTGCAAAATGCTGCAGTACAAAGCGACCTGGGGCTTCTTGTGCATGAAACATAAAAAGTTAGCATGCAGGTACAGCAAGTAATCAGGAAGGCAAATGGAATGTTGGCCTTTATTGCAAGGGGGATAGAGTATAAAAGCAGAGACATCCTGCTACAACTATACAGGATATTGGTGAGCACACCTGGAGTACTGCATACAGTTTTGGTCTCCATATTTAAGGAAGGATATACTTCCATTGGAGGCTGTTCAGAGAAGGTTCACTAGGTTGATTCCGGAGATGAGAGGGTTGACTTATGAAGATAGGTCGAATAGGTTGGGCCTATACTCATTGGAGTTCAGAAGAATGAGAGGTGATCTTATTGAAACTTAAGATAATGAGGGGGCTCGACAAGGTGGATGCAGAGAGGATATTTCCACTCATAGGGGAAACTAAAACTAAGGGACATAGTCTTAGAATAAAGGGCCGCCCATTTAAAACTGAGATGAATAAAAATTTCTTCTCTCAGAGGGTTGTAAATCTATGGAATTCTCTACCCCAGAGAGCTGTGGAGACCGAGTCATTGACTATATTTAAGGTGGAGATAGTCAGATTTTTGAGCGATAAGAGAGTAAAGGGTTATGGGGAGTGGGCAGGGAAGTGGAGCTGAGTCTGTGATCAGATCAGCCATGATCTTATTGAATGGCGGAGCAGGCTCGAGGGGCCAAAAGGCCTACTCCTGCTCTTATTTTTTATGTTCTTAAGATATGTGATGCACTGTAAAAAAAATGGAAACAGTAATTTCTTACCCTCGTTACTAAGTATTTTCTAGAGTATTTTGAATCTTTGCTCTTCCAATTTTCTCTTATCCTCCAAGTACACTTGGTGTTATGATACTGGAAGATTCCTTTATTATTGTTTGGCTTTGATAGCAATGCTCATCTTCAGAGCCATTTTGCAGCTCAAGCTACATATTGTATGTCCTGTACAACTCCTAATGTTCAGCCCTTTCTCTCTTCCTAGTGTTTTTTTCTAATTTTAATTGCCTTTCATTCATTTTATGAATGTTTACTTCACTAGTTTCTCAGAAACATTTATCCAGCATGTTCAATATTATTTTAAAAGCATTCCATTTCTCTTAAATGGAGTAATCGTCAGGAATAGTTCCAGTTAATGTCTTCCCCATTCCTTTGGAACTTGCCCATTTAAAGTCACACTTTTGTCAGTAACTACCATGACTGATTTCCTGATTATCTGAAATGGAATCATGCTATGGCCACTGATTTCCATCTACCCAAACTTTAAATGTTATGAATCAGGTCAAGATATATTTCACCTAGACCCCATGTGTGATCAGAAAAGCAATCACATAGTATGTTTAAAAACTGCTTGAGTATTCGCAATTTATGTTGGGTTAATTGAAGTCACCCAGGTTTCTCTCACCACTGTTAGTATCTACTCCTGTTATTTAATTATATCTCCTTTACTGAACCCTGGTGGCCTGTAATAGATCACCATCATTAACCCTATCCTACGCTTGCTCTACAGTTCAATTTTAGGTCCCAAGGTATCAATTCAGTCCTCTTTACTTCCAAATTAACATTTTAAGTCCTCTTCCTTTGCTATCATTGCTGTATTTTATAATAGTGAATGCACACAATTTTTTGAATATTAAGGAAATCAAGGAATATGGGGATAGTGGAATTGATCAGCCATGATCTTATTGAATGGCGGAGCAGGCTCGAGGGGCCGAATGGTCACTCCTGCTCCTAATTCTTATGTTCACACCCATCTTTTGAAGTGAACTATGTTTTAGTAATACACGTAACATTCCAACTCAAGCACCTATTTTGAATGCTTCAAGCATTCAGGCACAGGTGTTAGCTTGGTTCAACTGGTAGCTTTCACCACTAGTCAGAAGGTTCTAGGTTCAAAACGACTCCAGGATTTGAACATGTAATTTAGGCCCATCCAGAGGCTGTGCTACATCAGAGATGCTGTTCTTCAAATGAAATGTTAAAACAATTTAACAATGCTTGTTCAGTGGACGTTAAAGATACCATAGCATTCTCCTGGTGTTCCTCAAACAAAAACAATTAAATCTTACACGTTGCTTAATTTTGGTTTCATTTCTTCAGCAGAAATGTCTATTAATTTAGTAGCATGCACTCCTAAAGTGAGGTTAGGGTTGAGTTACATTGTCGGGCCAAAATAAGAGCATTTTTATACCTCATTTACTTTAAAAGGGTCAGCTTTGATAGTAAAAGTGCCAAAAGCAACCGAAGAGTAAACAAAGCAAAGCCAGTGCCAAAGGCACCAAAGCTTCTCTTGGGAGAGGGCATGCAACATTGAATGTAGTCATGCTACTGGTGGAGAATTAGATTGGGTCTCTATCTAGCTACAGGCAAGCTAATTTCTCAACCTACCCAATATAGACCAACAAAGTACTTTCTTCATTGCTGGCCTGTACTCTTCACTTAACATTGTAGATCCCGTCAGACTGGCAAATAGAAGCTTTTCAAAAAGATTTCCCTTTCATAAAACCATGCTGACTCTGTTTGATTGAATTATGATTTTCCAAATGTCCCGCTACTGCTTCCTTAATAATGGACTCCAGCATTTTCCCAACGACAGATGTTAGGCTAACTGGTCTATAATTTCCTGCTTTTTGTCCGCCTCCTTTTTTAAATAGGGGTGTTACATTTACAGTTTTCCAATCGGCTGGGATCGCCCCAGAATCCAGGGAATTTTGGTAGAGGATTGAGGTTTGTGTGGCACATACCAGACAAGTTAAAATCAAGATAAATGCATTGGATGTAATGGTATATATGTTGAGAGATCAAGTGATGTTAAAGGGCCATGGTTATCATTAGAATTAGGAAAGGGAAATGCATACATTTAAGGGAGATGACTTGGATCATAGGGTATAGCAGGCCTATTAACTTCCATAACAAAGTAATAGAAATAATTCTAACCGATGGGCTGGAAATGGGGAACATAGTTTTAGAAGGGAAGATGGTGCTTGATAAACCTCCAAGGCTTGGAGGACATTACGGTCTATTTGAATTGGGGAACGGTAGTATAGTGGTTATGTTACTGGACTATGGTACAGCAGAGGAGCGGGAAGGTTGTGGCGGACTTGCGACGAGTGATCGGGGCGGAGGAGCGATGAGGGATCGTGGCTGAGATTTGATGGGTGATCATGATGGAGGTTTGGCGAATGTTTGGTGGGGAGGTGTGGAGGGAGATCGTGGCGGAGGTGCGGGAAGTGTTTTCGTGACGGAGGAGCGGCGAGAGATCGTGGCGGAGGTGCGGCGAATGTTTCTGGTGGAGGAGCGGCGAGAGATCGTGGCGGAGATGCGGCGAATGAGGGTATGGGGCGCAGAAGAGCCGAGGGCCCAGGGGCAGCACGGGCCTGCCCATACTGCGATATGTGTGTGCACTAGGTCCGTGCAGCAGAGCAAGTCGCTAGTCGTCTTGGTTAACCCTTGCCACTGGATAAAGGCCTAGCTCTATCAAGCCCATGTGGTGGCTGATGTGCAACGGTCACCACATGTTAAAAAAAATCCATGCACAGGCATCTTCCACCCCCTCAATTGGAGTTCAGGACTGGAACATCGGGTCCTTCATTGAAACATCTGTGAACTCATGTGGAAGCAAGTCATCCTCGTTCGAGGGACCGCCTATGATGATGATGATCTAAGGAGATCAAGCTAGCATGTGATGCCTCTCTGTTTGGAATTGAGGCAGTAATCACTCATGTACCCATGGCGTGGCCCTGGACAACGTGGACCAGTTCCCCTATCTTGGGAGCTTCCTATCAACAAGAGCAGGCATTGATGATGAGATCCAACATCGCCTCCAGCACGCCAGCGCAGCCTTGGCCGCCTGAGGAAAAGAGTGTTTGAAGATCAGTTCCTCAAAACTGCCACCAAGCTCATGGTCTACAGGGCCGCAGTAATACCCGCCCTCCTGTATGGCTCAGAGACGTGGACCATGTACAGTAACACCTCAAGCCGCTGGAGAAATACCACCAGCGATGTCTCCGCAAGATCTTGCAAATCCCCTGGGAGGACAGACGCACCAACATCAGCGTCCTCGTCCAGGCCAACATCCCCAGCATTGAAGCACTGACTACACTTGATCAGCTCCGCTGGGCAGGCCACATAGTCCGCATGCCAGACACAAGACTCCCAAAGCAAGCGCTCTATTCGGAACTCGTCCACGGCTAACGAGCCAAAGGCGGGCAGAGGAAACGTTACAAGGACACCCTCAAAGCCTCCCTGATAAAGTGCAACATCCCCACTGACACCTGGGAGTCCTTGGCCATAGACCACCCTAAGTGGAGGAAGTGCATCCGGGAGGGCACTGAGCACCTCGAGTATTGTCGCCGAGAGCATGCAGAAGTCAAGCGCAGGCAGCAGGAGCGTGCGGCAAACCAGGCTCCCTGCCCACCCTTTCCCTCAACGACTATCTGTCCGGCCTGTGACAGAAACTGTGGTTCTCATATTGGACTGTTCAGCCACCTAAGAACTCATGCTAAGAGTGGAAGCAAGTCTTCCTCGATCCCAAGGGACTGCCTATGATGATGACTACGTAGTGGGGAGGAAAGACCAATTGCTTTTGCTTCACACACTCTCAGTGCCAGTGAGCGTAATTATACGCAGATCGAAAGGGAAGCTTTGGCATTAATTGTCGGGGTCAAGAAGTTCCACAAATACTTGTATGGTCGTAAGTTTACCATAGTTATGGACCATAAGCCCCTGACAGCAATCCTCCATCCAAAGTCCCCAGTTATAACCTTAGCTGCAGTCCGAATGCAGAGATGGGGTTTGATTTTGTCAACATATGACAGAGTACAGATGATCAACTGACTACAGTAATGCTGATGCTGATGCTATGTCTAAGCTGCCACCCCATCACAAGTTACACCCGATAGGGAAGAAGTGTTCTATTTTTCATACATTGATGAACTGCCAGTCACATCTGAAAAGATTGGAGGAACAACCAAGCGTGACCCAGTTATGTCAAAGGTGTATGATTACATTGCAAATGGCTGGCCAAACCAGGTATCAGAGGAAGATATTTGTTTGTAGGAATGAATCATCAGCAGATAAAGATTGTATCATGTGGGGTGCAAGAGTAGTTATTCCAAATAAATTCAGGTGCAAATCATTAGGAGATCTTCTGACCAGCACTTGGATGAGCTTGACCAAGAGTTTTGCATGCAGTTACTTATGGTGGCCATGTTTAGATAAAGAGATAAAGTACATCGTCAGTTTACAACATGTCAATCAATGAGCAAGAAACCACCATCAGTACCATTACAGCCATGGAAATGACCTCCCAGGGTATAGCAAAGGTTACATATAGATTTTCTGAGTGAGAAGGACAGCAATTGTTCATTGTGATTGATAGCCATTCGAAGTTGGTAGAGGTGCTTCCAATGTGGAAAATTACAATAAGTAAAACACTAGACAATTTGCGAAGACTGTTTTCTTCATATGGCCTCCCAGAAGATATTGTGTCTGATAATGGGCTGCAATATTGTTTAGAAGAATTTGCACAGTACCTGAGCAAAAATGGTGTGAAACATACCAAGGCTTCAACTGGTACAGCAGAATGCACAATACAAATTGTAAAATGTGCCCTCATCAAATAGATGTTGGATCCAAATCCAAAGAAGCGGCAGTTGTGATTGGATCACAAATTGGCAAATTTTCTAATTACTTATCGTAATACTCCTCATACAACTACTGGTAGAACTCCAGCAGAGTTGTTTCTCAAATGACATCCATGAACCAGGTTTTCGTTGTTAAAGCCAAACTTGGCACAGTCAGTAGAAGAGAAACAATTAAGACAGAAAGAGAATCATGATAGAGGCAGAGTAAGAGAGAACAGTGTGAAATTAAATCAGGAGGTTGGAGTGAAGAACCATCACCATAAATGGTTAAAGTGGTTACCAGGAAGAGCAGTGAAGATATGTGGCCCTCGCACATATTTGGTCATGATGTTTGATCATGGACAGGTTAGGTTTGATCATTGATCATATTTTACCTACAGATGTGTAAAGAGTTGAAAGTTGGAATGATTCAATTTATTCTGATGAGTCAGATAGCCTTGTTACAAGTAGAGCACCAGTAACAAATCCTACATTAGATGTACCAGAATCAAGTCCAAGAAAAAGTCAGAATTTAAGTCTGAGTCCGAGTCAGGCAGACAAAGAGTCTGATGTAAATCAAGGGTTGCCCTTGGAGAAAAACTCCCCTCAGGATTAGCCTAGAATGAGTCTAAGTTCGAAAACAAGTTTGGAAGGTTCTGTTCAAGAGCTAAGGTAACCTCTTCGAAACAGAAAACCAGTGGTTAAGTTTGATTTGTAAATATGGCAAAATAAATCTATGGGGCCAAATTTGATCAACCAACCGCCGGCTGCCGCCCAGTTTTCTCAGCGGTTTCCCCTTTGTTTCGGCGCTCTCCCCTCCGTGCAAGTTTAGTGAGGCCCTCGCGCCGGCAGTTTGAAAGGACCGCTGGGGAGCATCCACAGGCGTGCACCGGCGTCCAACGCCAAAAAATATCCTCCCGCCCACTCTTGCCCGAGATTCATCTGAGCGGTCCTCTGCTCCGGCAAGAGAAAAGACCGCCGTGTGGAGGCAGGTCTTACCTGGACGTTAGGTATGAAGACCTGCAAGAAAAGGTTAGTGAGATGTTTCGCTTTAATTCTGTTGCAGTGATTTTGTTTGAAAGGGTCCTCTGAAGGTTTTGTCATGTTTTATTTTTTATTTGTTGAAGATTTGCTTTTTACACTCCCCCCTCCCTGGGCCCGACTTTGCCGAGGATTGCATTTGCTGCCCAGGATCCGAACTACCGCCTGCTGCCGCCCAGAATCGGCGTGTAATGCCCATTTTTTCCGCCGTTTTTTTTTCTTCCATTTTTTTCACCAAACTTCCACCCAAAGTACCATCAGGATGTTAGCAGTCTTTTCGACGGTAAATGGTCGGAACTTAGGTTTCACCAAATTCGGGCCCTATATCTTTTGTTGTGTATAACCATGCAAGTTATTTATAATGATTATTTTGTTATGATTACTTCTTCATTAAGGAGACTACTGCTCCACCTAGTGGACTATTGTGGTAATGCAACTGCTGCTGTAAATATAAGTCACATGATGTATTGGAGCCATCTTGTGTAATGTGTTTGTTTGTGATGTCGTAAGGAATATATCACAATAACTAAGACTGCCTATTTCCACCTCCGTAACATTGCCTGTCTCTGCCCTTGCCTCAGCTCATCCGCTGCTGATGCCCTCTAGACTTGACTATTCCAACGCACTCCTGGCTGGCCTCCCACATTCTACCCTATGTAAACTAGAGGTGATCTAAAACTCGGCTGCCTGTGTCCTAACTCGCACCAAGTCCAGCTCACCCATCACCCCTGTGTTCGCTGACTTACATTGGCTTCCGGTTAAGCAACACCACAATTTCAAAATTCTCATCCTTATTTTCAAATCCCTCCATGGCCTCACCTCTCCCTATTTCTGTAATCTCCTACAGCCCCACAACCCCCCCGAGATGTCCGCACTCCTCTAATTCTCCCCTCTTGGGGATCCCTGATTATAATCGCTCAACCATTGGTGGCCGTGCCTTCTGTTGCCTAGGCCCCAAGCTTTGGAACTCCCTGCCTAAACCTCTCCGCCTCTCTACCTCTCTTTCCTCCTTCAAAACGCTACTTAAAACATACCTCTTTGATCAAGCTTTTGGTCACCTGCGCTAATTTCTACTTATGCGGTCTTAAATTTTTAGCATAATCCTCCTGTGAAGCGCCTTGGGACATTTCACTACATTAAAGGCGCTGTACAAGTTGTTGTTGTTGAGCTATTCGCTTTGATTGAAATTTTAATTCTAATTCATGAGAATTCAGATTCCAATGGCAAATTTGGATTTAGATTTGGATAGACTGAGACTTGAAATGACATAGATTTAATATTCATACATATAATGTATGAATAACCTTGCACTTATCAGTTATTTAATAGAATAATCAGAATTCTTGCCCCACATTGTCACTGATTTGCTGAGGCACAAGTGACCCCAGGATACACTTACCCTTCCAAGCTGTGCCAGTTTGGTTGAGATGGTATCATTCTCACCACTGGTTCCAGGCTCAACTTCCAATCCCCACCCTGGCACATGTAAACACTTGGCAGTGAAGTGCTGATGGCGTGGTGCATTGTCAGAGGTCTTGGTTTTCAGATAACTGTCTGTTCAGGAGAGCATGAAGGATCTCACTGTTATTCAACAATAGCTTACCCGAGCAGGCCGGGGCCATCAGAGGGAGCAGCGTCCGGCAGCATACCACTGCAGGAGGGCAACGGCTGCGAAATCAAGTCGCTGATTGCAGTGCAGGCAGGCACAGCGGGGGAGGGGGCGAAGGAACGGCAAGAGTTTGTAGAAGGAAGTGACCAGGGCCCAGGAGAGGCATGAGTCTGGGGCCTAGAAGAGGCAAGGGCCCAGGGGCAGCACGAGCCAGCCCACGGAATCTTTGACGTCCACTTGAGAGAGCAGGCGGGGCCTCGGTTTAATGACTCATCCGAAAGTGTGGTCATTGTTGTAATGTGGCAGCTAATTTGTGCACAGAAAGATCCCACAAACAGAATTATGATAAATGACTAGATAACCTGTTTGAGTGATGTTGGTTGAGGGATAAATATTATCATGTCATCATGGAGCAGGTGAAGGATGTTGACAAACTTTTGGGGACATCCGAAACGGAGAAGGACGCTCCATAGACCCTCACGGTTGACAGTGTCAAAGGCCTTTGTAAGGTCGAAAAAGGCCATGTATAAGGGCTGGCGCTGCTTCCTGCATTTTTCCTGCAGCTGTCAAATCTACCACCAAGTTCATGGTCTACTGGGCTGTAATAATACCCGCCCTCCTGTATGGCTCAGAAGCATGGACGATGTACATAAAACACCTCATGTCACTGGAGATGTATCACCAACGATGTCTCCACAAAATCCTGCAAATCCCCTGGGAGGACAGGTGCACTAACATCAGTGGCCTCGTCCAGGCTAACATCCCCAGCATTGAAGCACTGATCACACTCGATCAGCTCCGCTGGGCAGGCCACATAGTTCGCATGCCTGACACGAGACTCCCAAAACAAGTGCTCTATGCGGAGCTCCTTCAAGGTAAATGAGCCAAAGGTGGGCAGCGGAAATGTTACAAGGACACCCTCAAAGCCTCCCTGATAAAGTGCAACATCACCACTGACACCTGGGAGTCCCTGGCCAAAGTCCGCCCTAAGTGGAGGAAGAGCATCCGGGAGGGCATTGAGCGCTTTGAGTCTCAATGCCGAGAGCTGAAGAGGTCAAGCGCAGGCAGCGGAAAGAGCTTGCGGCAAACCAGTCCCACCCAACCCTTCCCTCGACGACTATCTGCCCCACCTGTGACAGAGTCTGTGGCTCTCGTATTTGACTGTTCAACCACCAAAGAATTCACTTCAGGAGTGGAAGCAAGTCTTCCTCGATTCCGAGGGACTGCCTATGATGATGATGAAATATTATCAGGACACCGGGGAGAACTCCCCTGCTCCCGGGACCTTCCTAGCCTATTTAGTTGAAACAAACTGTCGATACAAACAGAATCTTATCCTTTCATCACCTTATAATCCTCAATCAGACCAGCCCTAAGTGTATGTGCTTTTTCAAAGTATGGAAACCCACATCTTTGAGCCTACCTTGGTAACTGAGATGCTTTAAATTGGGGATTAATTTCAGGGCCCTCCTCTGCACCCATTTCAAAGCTCCTGAACACTTGAAGAACAATTTTAACTGTACCTGCCCATCGGGACACTGACAAAATTGGGTGGAACGCTGGTTATACACCCGACCAATTTCACTGTCTGTGATGTCAACAGGGAGCAATATTGGGCGGGCTGTAAAACCAACTTTCCACCCGATCCTGTGGGATTCCTGCCCAGCCAGTTAGGTTAAAATTGCCCCCTTGGAATCTGACCCTCGAATTCTATTTGCATTTATATTAATGAGAACCAATGTTCCCCGATCACGACTTCCCGAGCAGGCCGCTCACCAGTTACTCCGCTGGGAAGAGATATGGCACATGCGCAGTGTAATATATGCACCTGTGAGTATGCTCACAGGTTTGTAGAGCTGTTGATCCTCCCACTACTTATCGGGGACTTGGCCTGGAGGGTGGTGCACGGAGCAGTGCCGTGCAACAAATTTTTAAGCCGGTTCACGGACTCCCAGGCCGCCTGCAATTTCTGCGGTCTGGAAAAGTCCGTGTTCCATGTTTTTATTGAATGTGCGAGGTTGCAGCCCCTGTTCCAATATTTAAAGGGGCTGCTCCTCAATTTCTGGCTGCACTTCAGTCCCACACTCCTAATCTTTGGGCACCCTGTGCGGAGGGTAGCGGGTAGGTCCGAAGGCCTCCTCGTAGGACTGCTCCTGGGCAGGGCCAAGGGTGCCATCAGCCGGTCCAGGCAGTGGGCGGTTGAGGGGGTCGTTCAGCCTGACTGCCTGCCTCTCTTCCGCGCGTACATCCGGGCCAGGGTGTCCCTGGAGATGGAGCACGTAGTGTCCACCGGTACGCTCGCGGCCTTCTGCGAGAGGTGGGCACCGGAGGGACTGGAGTGCATTATTACCCCCGGCAACCAAATTTTAATTCGATTTTATATGTTTTAAAGTTTAATTTGTTTTAATTGCCGGTTTTAGTGTCCCCCTTCCCTTTTATAGGGGGCACTTGTAAAATATATGATTTTAATGCCCCCCCCAAAAAAATCACAAAAAAAACAAAAAAACATTTAAAAAAATAAAGGGACAGTTAAAAGTGTCTGGAATGTCCCCCAGATTAGGGGGCACTTGATCTAATGTTTATTTTGTCTTGCCCCCCCCCCCCACCCCCAAAAGAGTTGTAGAGCTGTTGATCCTCCCACTGTTTATCGGGGACTTGGCCTGGAGGGTGGTGCACGGAGCAGTCCCGTGCAACAAATTTTTAAGCCGGTTCACAGGCTCCCAGGCAGCCTGCAGTTTCTGCGGTCTGGAAGAGTCTGTGTTCCATGTTTTTACCGAATGTGGGCACTTGCAGCCCCTGTTCCATTATTTAAAGGGGCTGCTCCTCAAATTCTGCTTGCACTTCAGTCCCACACTCCTGATCTTTGGGCACCCTGTGCAGAGGGGAGCGGGTAGGTCCGAGGGCCTCCTCGTAGAACTGCTCTTGGGCACGGCCAAGGGTGCCATCAGCCGGTCCAGGCAGCGGGAGGTTGAGGGGGTCGTTCAGCCCGACTGCCTGCCTTTCTTCCGCGCGTACATCCGAGTCAAGGTGTACCTGGAGATGGAGCACGTAGTGTCCACCGGTACGCTCGCGGCCTTCCGCGAGAGGTGGGCACCGGAGGAACTGGAGTGCATCATCACCTCCGGCAACCAAATTTAAATTTGATTTTATATGTTTTAAAGTTTAATTTGTTTTATTGCCGGTTTTAGTGTCCCCCTCCCCTCTTATTGAGGGCACTTGCATAATTTGTGGCTTTAGTGACAACATTTTTTTTTTTTTTTTAAACAAAAAAAGGGCACTTGTTTGAAAGTTTTGGAGTGTCCCCCCCCTTTAATCAGGGGACACTTGATTTAATTGTTTATTTTTGTTCCCCTCAAAAGAGTTGTAGAGCTGTTGAGTTGTGGCTGGCTTAGCCATTCACGTGATGAAACCCCAGCCAATTGATTTTGGGGGATCCACGATGAGGCAGGTGGTTGTGAGCCGGGTGGATGAACTGGTAATGTGTAGTGTGATTGTTAAACCTTTTGCTAATAAACCAACTAGTTCTTAATAGCAACAGAAAATGCTGGAACTCTCAGTGAGTCAGGCAGCAGCTGTGGAGGGAAAAACAGAATTAATGTTTCAGGTCGATGACCCATCGTCAGAACTGGCGAATGTTCAAAAAGAACAGATCTTAAGGAGCAAGAAAAGGGGGAGGGGAAGAAAGAACAAAAGGGAAGGTCTGTGATAGGGTGGAAGGCAGGAGAGATGAGAGAGACAAAAGGGATGAGGGGCCGAATTGAAATGGAAAAGGCAGAAGTTAGAAAAAGGTTAGTCTAGATAGGATGTGAATGGCGGAATAATGACCAGCTGCCATTGGAGACAGAGAAAAAAGTACATAAGATGAAGGGGGGGTGGGGGGTGGCGGTGGATAGGGAGCCAAAAATGAGTGGAGGTTATGTTCTGAAATTGTTGAACTCGATGTTGAGTCCAGAAGGCTGTAAATTGCACCTTTCAGTTGTACTTCTTTCAATTTAGTATATTGTATTTGCTGCTCACGATGTGGTGTCCTCTACATTGGGGAGACCAAACGCAGATTAGGTGACTGCTTTGCTGAACACTTCCGTTCAGTCCAAAAGTGTCACCCTGAGCTTCCAGACGCCTGTCACTTTAATTCTCCGCTCCACTCCCACTGCGACATCTCCGTCCTCAGACTCCTGCACTGTTCCAATGAAGCCCAACGCAAGCTCGAGGAGCCGCATCTCATATTTCATTTAGACACTTTACTTCACCAGACAGTTGAATTTATCAACTGTCCCGAGAACCCTTAATATTCTCAGTCAAGCGCTCTATAAGTGCCTAGTGGCTCAGTTGGTAGCCCTCTTGCCCCCGAGTCAGAAAGTTATGGGTTTAAGGCCCACTCCAGAGATTTGAGCACATAATCCCGGCTGACACTCCAGTGCAGTACTAAAGGAATGCTACACTGTCAAAGGTGCCGTCGTTCGGATCAGAAGTTAAACCAAGGTCGCTTTTGCCCTCTCACGTGAACATAAAAAATCCCATGGCACTATTTTGAAGAAGAGCTGGTGAGTTCTCCCTGATGTCCTGGTCTGTATTTATCCCTTAGTCAACATCATTTAAAAAAAAACAGATTATCTGGTCATTATCATATTTTTGTGAGACCTTGGCCCCAAGTTTCCACATGATTTGCTCATGATTTTTAGGAGCAACTGGTGTAGAACAGAGTATCTTAGAAATCGGAATTCTCGTCATTTAGTTTGCTCCAGTTCTAATCAGTTAGAACAGTTTCACTTTGGAACAGAATTTTTTTTCAAAAGGGGGCGTGTCCGGCCACTTACGCCTGATTTCAAAGTTTCGTGAGTGAAAACTTACTCCAAACTAACTTAGAATGGAGTGAGTGAAGATTTTTATACGCTCGAAAAAAACCTTGTCTACACTTTAGAAAATCAGGCGTAGGTTACAAATCAGGCATAGGGAATGGTGGGGGCTGGGGGGGGGGGGGGTTTAAAGGGAAGTTTACAAACATTAAATACTTCAGTTTTACAAATAAAGAGCCATCATCAATAATAAATGATAAATACATCAATAAATCAACCAATAAATCAATCAAAAAAAATTAATAAGAAATAATTTTTTAAAAAATCAATAAATAAAAAATGTTCTACTTTCTACCGACTGCAGCACCAGGAGCCCTCCATCAGCATGCTGGGATGCTCCCCTCAGTGTGTCTCTGGGGGGGGGAAGGAAATGGGGGGGGGGGAGAAGGAGATGGGGGGGGAAGGAGATTGGGGGGGAAGGAGATTGGTGGGGAAGGAGATTGGGGGCGAGGGGAAGGAGATTGGGGGCGAGGGGAAGGAGATTGGGGGGAGGGGAAGGAGATTGGGGGCGAGGGGAAGGAGATTGGGGGGAGGGGAAGGAGATTGGGGGGGGTGGGGGGGGAAGGAGAAGGGGGAGGGAGGCTGAACGGGCCGGGCCCGAAGTCTCGGGCCCGGCCCTTCCCCAGCACCAGATTTACAGGTAGGTGGCGTTGGTTCGGGTCGGGGGGGTGGTGGGAGGGAGGTCGGGTCCGGTCCGGGGGGGGGGGGGGGAGCGGGTGTCGGGTCCGGTCCGGTCCAGGGGCTGGGGGGGGGGGGGGGGGGTGCGGGTGTTGGGTCCGGTCCGGAGGCGGGAAGCGGGAGTCGAGTCGGGTCGGGAGAAAGCAGGAACTGGCCGTGGGAGGAGCCTTATTCACGCAGCCCCAGTGAGGCCATTCGGCCAGGGCTAGGGGCTGCGTGCTTCGGGCCCCTCCCACACATTTTCGGGCGCCTGGAGCTACTGCACTTGCGTGCCCACTGTAGCGCGCATGTGCAGAGGTCCCGGCACTGTTTTCAGCGCAGGGACCTGGCTTCGCCCCCTACAGCTCCTGCTGCACTGCGCCAAGGGCCAGAGGACCTGCAGGGAGGTGGAGAATCTGGAGGTTTTTTTTAGGCGCACTTAGTGGCGCGAAAAACGGCCGTCCAGGTCGGGACTGGCACAGCTCGAAACTTGGGCCCCTTGTGTGCAAATTGGCTGCTGCATTTCCTAATTACACCAGTGACTACACTCCAAAACTATTTCATTGACTGTAAAGCGCTTTGTGACCTCTTGAGGTTGTGAAATGCACTGTACAAATGCAAGTTCTTTCTTTCTGATGTTACCACACATACAAAGAGCAGTGCAGCTCTGCCTGTCAAATAGCCACCGTAACAGCACTGATGGACAGTTGATTAAGAGCAAAGATAAACTGTTGACTGGAAGGGGATGGGACCGAGGACCCAAACAGTGGGGCACGTCAATAAAGAAATCCATCAGCAATTGTGCAGATTAGCTGGAAATATTGTCAGGGACTGAGTGGAAAGGGAATCGGGGAACTAAATTGCGGGTAGAGTCAGCTGACAGAGGCACATCAAATAAACAACCGCTAATGTGAATTTAATGGGACCACAGTCATCATGAAGAGTAATTAAACCAATAGTAATGACATGCGAGATCCTAATGCATTTATTCACTGACAACTCGCTGCTGTGAGGCTTGTTTATAGCTCAATGTGAAATGAGGGGGAAGTTAAGCCTGGTGCAGGTTAACCTGTTAGGGACTGTGGACAGAATACTATATATGTACCTATGGTTTATATAGAATCTTTGGGGGAGAAATTGGGCTCTGTAATGCCCATTTTGTAGGCGCTATTTGCCTGCTATAGGTCAAAAATCAGGTCCTAGATGAGCACCCACATTTCCGACAGGTGTGAGGGGTGAAAGAGGAGGGTGTGAGGAAGACGGAGTGAGAGAGTGAGAGAGGGGGAATACGGGTGAGAGAGGTGGGTGAAAGAGGGTAAGAGAGAGGGTGGAGAGAGAGAGTGAGAAAGCAGCACAAGCATTGAAAGGAATAGAAGAGGGGTAAATCAAGAAGTAATGTTTAGGCAATGCCACACTTGGGTTTAAAGGTCAGGAGGTTGTAGGAGAAAGGGAGGACCGAGGAAGTTAAGGAGCTCCACAGCTGTATGGCCCCGGAAAGAGTACATTAGAGCAAGAGATTTGATGAGATTTGATCTCAACTCGGTGAGGATATAGGGAGAAGAGGACTAACTGGGGCAGTATGTTTGTGTGGGAGGAAGAATGAGAAGAAAGTCTAAGAAGCAATTAGCAGCAAAGTAGTAGCAAGATGGGAAGAGAGGCAACAGAAGCTGTGATTGGAGGGGGAAGGGATGAGAGACAGAGAGAATGCAAGAGAGAGATACATAGAGAGAGAGAGTTTCAGATTGATGTCAAAGAGGGGTGAGAGGGAGAGAAGGGTTGAGAGTGAGCCAGAGGGTGAGAGAGGATGTGCGAGAGAGAGAGAGATGGATGTCAGAGAGGGGTGAGAGAGAGGCTGAGAGGGGCGAGGTTGAGAGAGAGGGATTAGAGGGAGAGAGTAGAGGGAGGGGTGTGAGAGAGGAGTGAGAGAGTGGGTGAGAGGAAGGGATGTGAGAGTGGCGAGAGAGAGGGAGAGGCGAGAGAGGGGGGGAGAGTGAGGAGCGAGATAGAGGAGTGCGAGTGAGGGTTGAGCGAGAGGCAAGAGAGGGAGGGTAGGGAGGGAGGAGCGAGAGAGAGAAGCGAGAGGGAGGATTGAGCGAGGAATGAGAGAGAGGGTAGAGAAAGGGACGAGAGGGATGAGCTTGAGAAAGGGATGAGGGAGAGGAGTGAGAGAGATTAGAGTGAGGGGAGTTTGAGAAGGGCAAGAGGGAAAGGTGAGAGAGAGGAGTGAGAGAGAGGAGTGATAATGAGGGGCGAGAGAGAGTGAGAGAGGGAGGGTGTGAGAAGGGTGGAAAATGAGAGAGGGGGAGAGGGAGGGCAGAGAGGGAGAATGTGGGAGTGAGAGGGGTGAGAGAGGGAGGGTGAAAGAGGGGAGAGGGAGGGAGGGTGAGAAAAGGGGAAAGGGGGTCTGAGAGGGATGAGAGGGAGGGTGAGAGAGGGGAGAGGGAGGGATGGTGAGAAAAGGGGAAAGGGGATGTGAGAGGGGTGAGAGGGAGGGTGAGAGAGGGTAAGAGGGAGGACAGAAAGGGAGAGAGGAGGAGAGCCAGGAGTGAGAGGAGTGAGAGGAGAGAGAGAGAGAGAGAGAGAGGAGAAAGGGTAAGAGAGAGGAGTGAGAGAAGTGAAAGAGAGGAGACAGGATGAGAGAGAGGAGTGAGAGTGAGAGGAGATGGGGTGAGAGAGAAAGGGAGGGGTGAGAGAGGGAGGGTGAGAGTGGGGGACAGGGTGAGAGGGAGAGTGGGGGTGAGCGAGGATGAGAGAGGGGGAGAGGGGAAGAAAGCGGAAGAGCGGGGGTGAGAGAGGGAGGGTGAGAGGGGGAGGGTGAGAGAGGGAGTGTGAGAGAGGGAGTGTGAGAGAGGGAGTGTGAGAGAGGAGGAGAGGGGGGGAGAGAGGAGAGGAGAGAGGTGTTTCAGGCCTGGGCTCCTGCTTGCCTCAGTTCTACACAGGGTAGTGCATTTAACCCAACGAGCCACGGTAACAGCACCAGGACTCCAGCGGAAATGGAGATCTGACTGCAGCGGCCCATCATGACCAGTGTAAACAGCAGAGGAAACAGATTCGGAAAAGTCAGTGTGGCAATAAATGAGACAAAGCAGTCATTTCCATAGCTCCTGCATTACGTGAACTCGATGGTTTGTCAGCACTTAACTATGTTAACGTGTACAGTGGCAATAAATAACCCACTTGAGAAAATGGTTCCCCTACTCAAATTAATTGACATGATGCCAGAGTAAATATTCTTACACAGTATTTAAAAACAAGCAGAGAGAATAATTATTTACTCAAATAAATTGCCTGTGCCACAGCGAATAGGGGTAAATCACCTATCCCTGCCCCCGCTCTCTCTGTGTTTGCTTGGCATATTGAAAATCTAATCCAATTTAGGCCTGTAAAATTCACTCTGTGCTTCAGATGCGTCCCGCTGAGTATTACCTGCCGTGGACATTGTGAGTTTAACCATTGCAATGAAAGGGAATTTGATAAAACTTTCTTTTCAACAACAACAACAACTTGTATTTATATAGCACCTTTAACTTAGTAAAAGGTTCCAAGGCATTTCACAGGAGTGCTTTAAGACAAAACAAATAAATTTAGCACCAAGCATAAGAAGAAATTACGGCAGATGACCAAAAGCTTGGTCAAAGAGGCATGTTTTAAGGGGCATCTTAAAGGAGGAAAGAGAGGTGGAGAGGCGGAGAGGTTTAGGGAGGGAGTTCCAGAGCTTGGGGCCCAGGTAGCTGAAAGCACGGCCACCAATGGTTGAGCGAATATAATCAGGGTTGCTCAAGAGGGCAAAATTTGAGGAGCACTGACATCTCGGGGGGGGTTGTGAGGCTGGAGGTGATTACAGAGATAGGGAGGAGCAAGGCCATGGAGGGATTTGTAAACAAGGATGAGAATTTTGAAATCGAGGCATTGCTTAACTGGGAGCCAATGTAGGTCAGCGAGCACAGGGGTGATGGGTGATGGGTGAGCGGGACTTGGGGTGCGAGTTAGCAATTTTCCTGAGAATTGTGTGCTCTTCCTTGTGTTTAGAATAATTCAGGCACCTGAGCCGTTACTTTACAGCCCCCACGTCCGACTAGAACCCTTCGCTACATTGGCTCCCAGTCTGGCAATGCCTTGGTTAAAAATGTTACGAATGAGAGGGGATAACAAATTTGGGATGAAGCAGCCCCAACTCCTTCTACTGCTTTAGATCCAAGCTTCGTGACATCTGCACAATGAAGCCTCATTGTATCATTATCATGGCGAATTAACAAAGGAAGACATTGAAGGGTTAAAGACGACCCAGTAACCATTCATTCATTTTAATGCTGTTATCCGTTGAACAGGAAAGCTCTCAATAAATCAGAATTATATTCTGCAAGGAAACAACTGATTAAACACTGACTGTAATTGATCCAAAATAATTTGATACACGTTGGATTTTAAAGAGAGTCTGGCTCTGTTTAATTAGACAGCACCAAATCATGAGGCAGTAAAGAGTAATTATCAAAGAATTTGTGTCCCTCTTTCAAGCCAACAACACAGTTCAGTCACTTGGGACATCTAAGGGGCTGGGGTTAAAATGCACAGAAGTGCCCAAGAAAGGCTTTCTTGTGATCAAATAAAAAAAATAATTGGAAGCTCTCAACTCAGCCAAAAACTGAATGGCTCAAAATTAAATAGCACTGACCCAGGGTGAGTGAAAGTCTAGTCTTTACTGCGAGTAAAATACTGCAGATACTGGAAATCTAAAAACAAAAACAGAAAATACTGGGAACATATATCAGGTCAGGTAGCATCTGTGTGTGTGTGTGGGTGTGAGGGGGGGGGGGCACGAATCAGACAAATTAACATTTCAGGTGTGGATTTTTCAACAGAACAAAAACAATTACTTGCATTTATATAGCGCCTTTGACATAGTAAAATGTCCCAAGGCCCTTCACAGAAGCGTATTCAAACAGAATTCGACACCAAGCCACATAAGGAGCTAATAGGACAGATGACCAAAAGCTTGATCAAAGAGGTAGGTTTTAAGAAGTGTCTTTAAGGAGGAGCGAGAGCTGGAGAGGCAGCGAGGTTTAGGGAGGGAGTTCCAGAGCTAAGGGCCCAGGCAGCTGAAGGCACGGACGCCAATGGTGGAGCGATGAAAATTGAGGATGCGCAAGAGGGCAGAATTGGGGGAGCGCAGAGATCTCAGAGGGTTGTAGGGCTGGAGAAGGTTACAGAGATCTTGGAGGGATGTAGGGCTGAAGGGAGTTACGGAGATAGGGAGGATTGTAGGGCTGGAGGAAATTACAGAGATCTCGGAGGGTTGTGAGGCTGAAGGGAGTTACAGAGAAAGGGAAGGTTGTAGGGCTGGAGGAGATTACAGAGATCTCGGAGAGTTGTGAGGCTGGAGGGAGTAATAGAGATAGGGAGGGTTGTAGGGCTGGAGGAGGTTACAGAGATCTCGGAGGGTTGTGAGGCTGGAGGGAGTTGTAGAGATAGGGAGGGTTGTAGGGCTGGAGGAGGTTAAAGAGATCTCGGAGGGTTGTGGGGCCGGAGGGAGTTACAGAGATAGGGAGGGGTAAGGCCGTGGAGAGATTTGAAAAAGAGGATTAGAATTTTAAAATCGACCAGGAGCCAATGTAGGTCAGCGAGCACAGGGGTGATGGATGAACAGAACTTAATGAAAATTAGGACAAGGGCAGCAGCGTTCTGGGTGAGCTGAAGTTTATGGAGGGTGCAAAGGTGGGAGGCCGGCCAGGAGAGCATTGGAATAGTCATGTCTAGAGGTAATAAAGGCATGGATGAGGCTTTTAGCAGCAGATGAGCTGAGGCAGGGACAGAGATGGGCGATGTTATGGAGGTAGAAGTAGGCGGTCTTGATGGGGTAGACGTAGAGAAGTTGTTTCCACTTGTGGGGGAGACCAAAACTAGGGGCCATAAATATAAGATAGACACTAATAAATCCAATAGGGAATTCAGGAGAAACTTCTTTACCCAGAGAGTGGTTAGAATGTGGAACTCGCTACCACAAGGAGTAGTTGAGGTGAATAGTGTAGATGCATTTAAGGGAAAGCTCGATAAACACATGAATGAGGAATAGAGGTTATGTTGATAAGATGAGATGAAGTAAATTGTGAGGAGGCTCGTGTGGAGTATAATTGCTGGCATGGACCAGTTGGACCAAATGGGGTGTTGCAGTGCTGTAATTTCCACGTTGATTTTCCACAAGGTTTATGATCTAATCATTATCATCATCATTATAGGCAGTCCCTCGAAATCGAGGAAGACTTGCTTCCACTCGAAAAGTGAGTTCCCAGATGATTGTACAGTCCAATACGGGAATTACAGTCTCTGTCACAGGTGGGATAGACAGTGGTTGGAGGAAAGGGTGGGTGGGGAGTCTGGTTTGCCGCACGCTCCTTCCGCTGTCTGTGCTTGATTTCTGCATGCTCTCGGCGATGAGACTCAAGGCGTTCAGCGCCCTCCCGGATGCTCTTCCTCCACTTAGGGCGGTCTTTGGCCAGCAACTCCCAGATGTTGCATTTTATCAAGGAGGCTTTGAGGGTGTCCTTGAAATGTTTCCTCTGCCCACCTGGGGCTTGCTTGCCGTGTAGGAGTTCCGAGTAGAGCGCTTGCTTAGGGAGTCTCATGTCCGGCATGCGGACAATGTGGCCCGCCCAACGGAGCTGGTCGAGTGTTTCGATGCTGGGGATGTTGGCCTGATCGAGAACACTGATGTTGGTGCATCTATCCTCCCAAGGGATTTGCAGGATCATGTGGAGACATCATTGGTGGTATTTATCCAGTGATTTGAGGTGTCTACTTTATATGGCCCACGTCTTTGAGCCATACAGGAGGGCAAGTATCACTCCAGCCCTGTAGACCATAAGCTTGGTACCATATTTGAGGGCCTGATCTTCAAACACTTTCTTCCTCAGGTGGCCGAGGGCTGCACTGGCGCACTGGAGGCGGTGTTAAACCTCGTCGTCGATGTTTGCTCTTGCTGATAATAGGCTCCCGAGGTATGGAAAGTGGTCCACGTTGTCCAAGGCCACGCCGTGGATCTTGATGACTGGGGGGCAGTGCTGTGTGGCGGGGTCAGGTTGGTAGAGGATCGTTGTCTTACAGATGTTTAGTGTAAGGCCCGTGATTTCATAATGCATAGCCATGAGGAAAACGCTTGAATGTGAAAGGTGTACAGGGCCAAATCTTGGACTTCACCTGGGCTGTCTCCTCCAGTTCGAAGATCCGTATAAAGGTATTTGAGAGACTTGTTAGAGTGGTCTGCACACAGTGATCCTAAACCGAGTGCTTCTTAACAGAGTGCTAAAATGGGAGGTTGGAGAGAGTGGGAGTTTGGAGCAGAGGAAGACGGAGGTGAAAGCGTGAGGAACGGCCGTAGATAAAAGTAGGCCTGAGAGCCCGAAGGGACGAGGTAAGTGATGTCAACACAAGGGAAGGAGCTGAAAAGAAAAAAAAATGGTGAGTAGCTGGTGATTATTTTTTTTTTTAAGTCTTCAGTTTATTTATGTTAAGTTAATTAAAAGTCTATTAAATAGAGGTATGACAGGACACCTCGGTCCTGTGAAGTACACATCTTGTGCCATGTGGGAACTCCAGGACACTTCCCGTGTACTGGACAACCACATATGCAGGAAGTGTCATCAGCTGGAGGAGCTCAAGCTCCAGATTTCGGAGCTTGAGCAGCAGCTGGCGACACTGCGGAGCATCCGCAAGGCTGAGAGCTACGTGGATAGCTCGTTTCAGGAGGTGGTCACCCCGCAGCAGTGTGCAGGCAGAGAGGGAATGGGTGACTGCCAGACAGACACGGATGACCAGGCAGGTAGCGCACGAGTCTCCTGCGTGCATCTCACACTGTCACCAGAATTCAGGTGAGGGGAATGGTTCCTCTGGGGAGCACAGCCAAAGCCACGTCCATGGCACCATGGGTGGCTCAGCTGTAAAAAGGGGAAGAGAAAGATCAGGAAAGCAATAGTGATAGGGGATTCATAAGAACGTAAGAATTAGGAACAGGAGTAGGCCATCTAGCTCCTCGAGCCTGCTCCGCCATTCAATAAGATCATGGCTGATCTGATCATGGACTCAGCTCCACTTCCCTGCCTGCTCCCCATAACCCCTTATCGTTTAAGAAACTGTCTATTTCTGTCTTAAATTTATTCGATGTCCCAGCTTCCACAGCTCTCTGAGGCAGTGAATACCACAGATTTACAACCCTGAGAGAAGAAATTTCTTCTCATCTCATTTTAAATAGGCAACCCCTTATTCTAAGATCGTGCCCTCTAGTTCTAATCTCCCCAATCAGTGGAAACATCCTCTTTGTATCCACCTTGTCAAACCCCCTCATAATCTTATATGTTTCGATAAGATCACCTCTCATTTTTCTGAATTCCAATGAGTAGAGGCCCAAACTACTCAACCTTTCCTCATAAGTCAACCCCCTCATCCCCGGAATAAACCGAGTGAACCTTCTCTGAACTGCCTTCAAAGCAAATATACCCTTTCGTAAATATGGAAACCAAAACTGCACGCAGTATTCCAGGTGTATTCTATAGTTTGGGGAACAGACAGTCATTTCTGCGGCTGCAGACATAATTCCAGGATGGTATGTTGAACATAAGAACATAAGAACATAAGAATTAGGAACAGGAGTAGGCCATCTAGCCCCTTGAGCCTGCTCCACCATTCAACAAGATCATGGCTGATCTGGCCGTGGACTCAGCTCCACTTACCTGCCCGCTTCCCATAACCCTTAATTCCCTTATTGGTTAAAAATCTATCTGTGACTTGAATACATTCAATGAGCTAGCCTCAACTGCTTCCTTGGGCAGAGAATTCCACAGATTCACAACCTTTTGTTGCCTCCTTAGATGCTCTTTAAAACTTACCCCTTTGGTCAAGCCTTTGCTCACCTGTCCTAATGCCACCTTATGTGGCTCAATGTCAATTTTGTCTAATAATGTTCCATTGAAGTGCCTTGGGACATTTTACTATGTTAAAGGTGCTATATCAATGCAAGTTGTTATGGTGAGATGTGTGCCTCATGCCACTCAAAGATCTCCTATCTTCTGCTGTCCACCTAGTGCGGAGTCAAATCCACACTTATTGTTGTCTAATGACCAACAAGTGATTAGCTTCTTTGGGGAGAGGGGAGGGAGATAGGTAATGGTCTCCTTAGAATCCAAGTTGCATATCCGGACCGCGCTATACTGGTCATCGTCCTCCACGTGGTGTGTCACAGTATGCTTGCTCAGTTGCGGACACATGCACTGGAGATGCCCCCGTCTCGAACAGCCTTTACAAATGTATTGTTTAAACTGACACTGATGAGGCCGATGATTGCCACCACAATGCCAACACGGCGAAGTCGGATTCATTCCCGTTGGCGGATTTTGAGCAGCCACAGGTTTGCCATACGCAGTCGAGTAGGCTCTGCCATATGCAGCTCTGCCAAACGTCGATACAATCTTGTTTACAGTACTTGCCGAGTTCCAATTTTTCAATTATATCTGCTTTAAGTTTTTGTCCGTCGTCATGCATGCCTGGGCAATTGTGATGGCCTTGCTCAAATCCAGCATCTCCGCCGCCAACAGCTTACGCAGGATCGTGGTTGATGCCAATTACAAAGAAGTCCTGCAGCATGTCTCCCAACGTGTTTTCGAACTTATACGGTCCAGCTAGAAGTCTTAGGTCAGCAACAAATTCCAACACATCCTGGCCCTCAGACGAACGTGTTTGTAGAATCGATATCGTGAGATGATGATGTCTTCTTCTGGTTTGAGATAGTCACATACAAGAGCACACAATTCCTCATCGTCGATAAGGTGCCACACAAAAGGTTACTGCAGAAGATAAAGGTACGCAGAGTCAGAGGAAATGTATTAGCATGGATAGAGAATTGGCTAGCTAACAGAAAGCAGAGAGTCGGGATAAATGGGTCCTTTTCGGGTTGGAAATCGGTGGTTAGCGGTGTGCCACAGGGATCGGTGCTGGGACCACAACTGTTTACAATATACATAGATGACCTGGAAGAGGGAACAGAGTGTAGTGTAACAAAATTTGCAGATGACACAAAGATTAGTGGGAAAGCGGGTTGTGTAGAGGACAGAGAGAGGCTGCAAAGAGATTTAGATAGGTCAAGCGAATGGGCTAAGGTTTGGCAGATGGAATACAATATCGGAAAATGTGAGGTCATCCACCTTGGAAAAAAAAACAGTAAAAGGGAATATTATCTGAATGGGGAGAAATTACAACATGCTGCGGTGCAGAGGAACCTGGGGGTCCTTGTGCATGAATTCCAAAAAGTTAGTTTGCAGGTGCAGCAGGTAATCAGGAAGGCGAATGGAATGTTGGCCTTCATTGCGAGAGGGATGGAGTACAAAAGCAGGGAGGTCCTGCTGCAACTGTATAGGGTATTGGTGAGGCCGCACCTGGAGTACTGCATGCAGTTTTGGTCACCTTACTTAAGGAAGGATATACTAGCTTTGGAGTGGGTACAGAGACGATTCACTCGGCTGATTCCGGAAATGAGGGGGTTACCTTCTGATGATAGATTGAGTAGACTGGGTCTTTACTCGTTGGAGTTCAGAAGAATGAGGGGTGATCTTATAGAAACATTTAAAATAATGAAAAGGATAGACAAGATAGAGGAAGAGAGATTGTTTCCACTGGTCGGGGAGACTAGAACTAGGGGGCACAGCCTCAAAATATGAGGAAGCCAATTTAAAACCGAGTTGAGAAGGAATTTCCTCTCCCAGAGGGTTGTGAATCTGTGGAATTCTCTGCCCAAGGAAGCAGTTGAGGCTAGCTCATTGAATGTATTCAAATCACAGATCGATAGATTTTTAACCAATAAGGGAATTAAGGGTTACGGGGAGCGGGCGGGTAAGTGGACTGAGTCCATGGCCAGATCAGCCATTATCTTGTTGAATGACGGAGCAGGCTCGAGGGGCTAGATGGCCTACTCCTGTTCCTAATTCTTATGTTCTTATGTTCTTGTCCATTGGACTTGCAGGCGAGAGAAGATTCTTTATGAATCCATAGATTTTCGGACCGCAAACCGTGAGGAAGACCGCCCTGCGTCTAACTGCGTCAGTGGGTTCCTCCATTTTGTTTGCCACAAAGTACTGGTCCAGGCAAGCTACAAAATCTGCCAGTCCTCTCCCTCCACGAATCTCTCCAGAATTCCAATTGTGCTCATTTTTGCATGCGAAGGTTCTTAAGTTACCTCGTCGCCAAATGTTATGTATATAACAACTCAATAGACTGAATACTGTAAACTATCACAGGTACAAACCTGGTTCTGCTTTATTAGGGCCCAAAGTGATTACATTACATGATGGCTTGCCTTTTATACCTGGGCCACACACACATACGTACAGCCCAAAGACCTCCGACAGTGGCACTACCTGGTGGCTAGTAACCCCAAGCATATATATGTGACAGCTGTAAATAAAAAAAGGAATCAGGTGACAGGTCACCTGACAAGTTCCTGTGTTAAGGGCCATCTTGTAAAGTCTGTGAGTGGTGATGTAGTAGAGAATATACCACATTGGCGACGTAGGTTTGGATTCCTGGATACCCTAGCTGAAATTTTTGTTGGTGGATGATTCCAGCCAAACAACAGAGAGACTAGAGAGGTCCTTTGTCTGGCAGAACAGCTAAAAAGCCAAGGTAAATTACACGCACACTTGGTTGAACTGAAGAGTCGAGATGGCTGTGCCTATGGGAATAATAGGGCGCTTGGGTGTGTTTCAATGCGACCGAGACACTTTTGGACTGTATGTAGAGCGGTTAGAAATGTTTTTCACCGCAAATAGTATCATTGAAGTCCCCAATGATGAAAACAGTAATCGGGTAGTTTTAGAAAGAAAACGGGCTATTTTCCTGACTGAAGCAGGCCCCGAGGTGTATGAAATCCTGAAAAATGTGCTTGTTCCCGTCAAGCCAAAGCACACGTCACTTATGGGGATTCTAAGCAAGTTGGAACAGCATGATAGTGCTGAGGCCCTGGAAATTGGTGAAAGTTATCGTTTTGGAATACGAGATCAATTCCACGACGAGAGTATCAGTGAGTACATTGTAGCATTAAAACAACTAACCATTCACTATCATTTCGGAAACTTTCAGGACCAATCATTGCATGACCGCTTTGTTTGTGGAATGAAAAATGAAGCAGTCAGAAAAAAGTTGTTGACAACTCCTAACTTGACTTTTGATTTAGCTTGTTAGACAGCTATGTCAAAAAGGATATGGCCGACCAATACTCCTGAGAATTTTGAGCCATTTCCAGTTATCAAGCAACCGAGGTGAACCAGGGAAAAGAAAAAGGCAGTTCGACCCCAAGACCTCAGCAACTGGCCATGGTAACAATACATTGAAGTCGTGCTATCAGTGCCTGGGACAACACATTGCTCAAAGTTGTCCATATGTGAAGGCAGAGTGTTTCTTCTGCAGGAAAACTGGGCATTTTGCGAAGGCATGCTGACTGGAGCAAACCAACTTTCAAGGCTATAAATAGAAATCTCCAGAGACTACATAGCATGGAAGAAAAGCAACAGGACGAAGTGATACACGTCATCAGGAGCACAAAGGTATCTAACAGCGATTCGGGAAAAGTATCATCATCCAAGTAGACATTGCAGGAACGGATACCCATGGAAATTGACACTAGCGCATCCGTGAGCGTAGTACCGGAAACGCTATATGCCGACAAATTGCGTGAATTCCCATTGGAGAAATCCAAGATAAAACTGCGAGGCAACTCAGGAGAGAACACTCCTGTGGTAGGTGAAATACAAGGATCAATTTCAGAGCTTGCCTCTCTCAGGAGACAAGCCTGCCTTACTAGGTAGAAATTGGTTGGGATCACTGAAGTGAAATTGGTTGGGAACTCACTCCCTAACCTCTCTATCTTTCTTCCTTTAAGACGCTCCTAAAACTACCTCTTTGACCAAGCATCTGCCCGACTAACTCCTTAAGTAGCTCAGTGTAATTTTTTTTTCTGATCACGCTCCTATAAAGCATTTTAGGACTTCTTGCTACGTTAAAGGCACTTTATAAAGAAAGAAAGACGTGGATTTATATAGCAACTTTCACAACTACCGGATGTCTCAAAGCGCTTTAGAGCTAATGAAGTACTTTTGGAGTGTAGTCACTGTTGTAATGTGGGAAATGTGGCAGCCAATTTGTGCACAGCAAGCTCCTACAAACAGCAATGTGATAATGATCAGATAATCTGTTTTTGTTATGTTGATTGAGAGATAAATATTGGCTAGGACACCGGGCATAACTCACCTCTTTGAAATAGTGCCATGCGATCTTTTACATCCACCGGAGAGAGCAGACGGGATCTCGGTTTAATGCCTCATCCAAAAGACAGCGCCACCGACAATACTGCACACCCTTGGCACTGCACTGGAGTGTCAGCCTAGACCTGAGTGCTCAAGTCCCTGGAGTGGTCCTGTTTATTTCTCGATTATTGTAAACTTGGATGCAATGTTAATTGAATAAATGTTATAGCATAATTTAGTCGACAGCCTGGCATTGCTGAATATTTTAAAATCACAGAAGTGAGAAAACTAGAATTTATAGGATCGTACAGGAGGCCATTCGGCCCATCGTGCCTGTGCTGGCTCTTTGAAAGAGCTATCCAATTAGCCCACTCACCTGCTCTTTCCCCATAGCCCTGCAAAGGTTTCTTTTTCAAGTATTTATCCAATTCCCTTTCGATAGTTACTATTGAATCTGCTTCCACCACCCTTTCAGGCAGTGCGTTCCAGATCATAACAACTTGCTGCGTTAAAAAAGTTCTTATCTCCCTCCTGATTTTTTGCCAATTATATTAAATCTGTGTCCTCTGGTTACCAACTTTCCTATCAATGGAAACAGTTTCTCCTTATTTACTCAGAACCCTTCATAAATGTGAACACCTTTTAAATTCCCCCTTAACCTTCTCTACGCGAAGAACAACTATCTCAGTTTCTCCAGTCTCTCCACATAACTAAAGTCCCTCATCCTTGGTATCATTCTGGCAAATTTCCTCTGCACTCTCTCCAAGGCCTTGACATCATACTTCATTTTCCCAGGCCCTGGAGCGCTGCCGGTAACATCCATTGCCCTGCAAATTAAAATGAGGGAGAGGTGACATCACACCGCCTTATCGTCACCACAGCGAACCTGGATCTTTACGTTCTAAGCTCATCATGTAAATCTAGCATGCAGCACCTCTTAAAGGAACACACACATCTTTCAGGTAAGTTTGTATTTAAGCTTTTGGACAGTTTTTTTTCAATTTTAGTGAAGTAGTGGCTTGTTGCAATACATATTAAAATACTTTTAAGTGTGTAGGGAGTACTGCTGGACACTTGCAAGGATTCTGATGGTAAAGGAAGGCCTCTGAGAAGGCAGAACATGTTGGAAATATTCAGCAGGTCAGGCAGCATCCATGGAGAGAGAAACAGAGTTCATATCTTAGGTCAAGATGCTGCCTGACTTGTTATGTATTTCCATCATTTTATCCTGTCATTTCAGATTTACAGCATCCACTCACAGAGGGAAGAGGAAGACGCAGAATGAACGATGCAACACAGACAGCCCCTTTCTGTCTGGGATATCCAGGATGGAATCATCCACCTGCCTTTGCCTATCCTACTGATGTCACGCAGTGCTACCCCAGTGGCTGCAGCATGGCTGGTGAAAGGCCGCTGACTTTCAGTGGAGGACATTGCAAATGGTTTTGCTGGTTGATCTGGAGGAGCTGGTGGCTAGGAGTGTCAAATGACGATGTTTCTTCTTCTTCTTCCCTCTCCTCTCTCTCTTCTTACTCAACCACTGTCTGGGCAGGCTGCATTTCTTGGGTGTGAAATGAGGAAAACACAAGGAATGAGTTGTGGTGTGGTGCAGGGATGGCAGGAAAGCAAGAGGTGCATGCCGGAAGGAGGATAACGTATGAGGAAACCAGCATCTTGTATCCTTTCTGCCCTGCCACTGGCCAATGGTCCAACCATGCCTCTTCCAAGGATGGCCTGATCCGTCTCCTCTAAGGGGGTGAGGTGAGGCTATGAATGAGAGATGTGCCTCGTGATTGGTGCGACTGTTTGTGGATGACTGATTGGGGGTGGGGGTCATGCATTGAGCAGTGTGTGAGACTCATGGTGCAGTTGGTAAGAGACAGCATTTGAAGATGCATTCACTGACGTTGACCAGTGGTCTGAGGTGATGAAGCTTCTTTGGGCACTGGAGACACTTGGTGGGGGCAACACTGCTGGCAGTGACACCCTCGGTGATGTAGTCCCACATCCTTCTATGTGGAGGGCCTCTCTTACAGTGCACAAGGCTGGAGTGCTGCGTGCGAGACCCTGGGTGCCCCTTCCCTGGCTTGCTGAGCCATTTGTGTTAGTGCTGAAGGACTTTTCCCATTTTTTTGAAGTTCAGAACACAATTCAGCTTTAAGACCTGAAGATTCCCATCCGGGACTTGTTTTTAATTTGATTTTAAAAGGCAGTAAGGGTTGAAAACTGAATTTTTTTCACTTCATTTTTATTTTTATTTGTTCAAAAGGCATTGGCCACAATTCCGAGCGGACTCAACAGCCTTGCTCCCACAGGCTGTTAGAAGCTGGAACACCGCTCCTGGATGGGAACTTGGACTTCCAGGCCGCCACTAACGCCACCAAGAGGGCTAAAATTCTTAAGCCCCCAACTCAAATTATCCTCGTGTAGCGTTTCGTCCATTTCCTGCAGCCGTTAACCCGAGGCCGCGGTAACACCGGCAACTCTTGTGGTGGCCACGGATTTTTAGCCCCATACTTCCAACTGAGGCCACACCAGTGAAGGTTATTTGCTTTTGTACTTTATGCCTTTATTTATAAAGCTAAGGATCCTATATGCTTTTTTAAAAAAACAGCCTTGTTAACTTGTCCTGAGATAACCGTAAATAAGAACGCAAGAATTAGGAGCAGGAGTAGGCCTTTCGGTCCCTCAAGTCTGCTCCGCCATTCAATAAGATCATGGCTGATCTACCTCAACTCCACTTTCCTGCACTATCCCCATATACCTTGATTCCCTTATTATCCAAAAATCTATCGATCTCCGGCTTGAATATACTCAAAGATTGAACCTCCACAGCCCTCTGGGGTAGAGAATTCCAAAGATTCACCACCCGCTAAGTGAAGAAATTTCTCCTCATCTCAGTCCTAAATGGCTGACCCCTTATTCTGAGATTGTGACCCCTGGTTCTAGACTCCCCAGCCAGGGGAAACATCCTCCCTGTCAAGCTCTGTAAGAATTTTGTATGTTCCAATGACATCACCTCTCATTCTTCGAAACCCTAGAGAATATAGGCCTAGGGCCCGAAATTCAGTCCCGCTGGAAAGCTGGCGCTCCCCCACCTTTTTGTGGCCATTAGCACCGAAATTTTTTCGTGGCTGGGCCACCCCATATTCAGCTCCAAAAGTGAACAAATAGGTTCCAGCGCTAATGAATCCTTCCAAAGTGCATTTTTCAGTGGTGTGGCTGTCTTAATTTGAGCGTTATCACCACTGAGCAATTCAGCATGCAGGAAAGGGTCTATAACTAGCCAGCTGCTCACGGGCCTTTTTAAAGGCCAGAGTTTGCAGCAAGGCACTGAGGGGGGAAGGAGTTTGAAAGGATGGCTGGTGTAAGAGGTGCAAGGAGAGCCAACAGGTTCACTGATACGGAGCTGGAGACACTGATGGACGGTGTGGAGGACAGAAGAAGAATACTGTTAACTGACGTGGGGAGACCTGGCAGACAGGCAGTACATAATGCATGGAGGGAGATTGCAGGGAGGTGTCAGGCACCTCCATATATGCGAGGGTGCACCGTCCCAGGAGGGTGCTGGCCAGTCTGCACCCGGCCTTCCAGGGTGGCGATGGGTCGACGCATCCTAGCTCTGGGGCGACGGGGATCCTTCTCCTCCTCCTGCACCTCCTCAGGTGGTACTGCTGGCTAGACCTCCAGTGGATGTCCCCTCATGATGGCCAGGTTGTGCAGCATGCAGCAGACCACGACGACGATGGAGACCCATTGAGGGGAGTACTGCAAGGTGCCACCAGAGTGGTCCAGGCACCGGAAACTCCGCTTTAGGATGTCTATGCACTGCTCGATGATGCACCTGGTGGCACAATGAATCATTGTAGGCATGCTCTGGCGCTGTCCTGGAGTTTTGCAGTGGAATGAGCAGCCAAGTGGACAGGGGATATCCCTTGTCCCCAAGCAGCCAATCGCAATCCTGATTCGGGCCGGTGAAGACGGCGGGCACACTGGTCTGGTGCAGAATGAACAAATCATGGCTGCTGCCTCCCTTGCCCGCTGCCTGTCTGCACAACGCTTTCTCCTGCCTGTCACCCTGCTTCTGAGCAGGTGTCCCAGGTGTCGCCCTCCCAACACTCCTCCCATCCTCAGCGTGAACCCTGCAGCCAGAGGCTGCAGATCTCTGCAGCCCACAGGCCTCCACTAAAGAGTCAGACCTGAAAGTTGTACAAGAGTATGTACAAACCTCTGAGCAGCACTCAGCAGGTTGAATGGAGCCAAAACAATTAATAAAACTATTAAAAGATAATTACAGTGGATACTGTAATCTTAAATAAAAACACTAATTAATAAAACAATTAAAAAATAAATACAGTGGATGCTGTAATCTTAAATAAAAATACTAAAATTAATAAAACCATTTCCCTACCAAAGGGCCCCGATCGCAGCAACACTCCAGCGGTGTCCCGTTCGAGCACCGACTTGAATACCTTGTGGGGCACCGCTGGGAAAAGGCTTACCTTTTGCAGCTGAAAATCTCTGTCCTTGCCACTTTCCAGCGGCCCGCACGCTGCAGAGCTCTCCGCTGGAACGTCTCCTTTACTGCAGCTTCACCGCGCTGTTTCCGGCGGAAGTGCACACCGCTCAAATCCCCCCCCCTCCCCCGGGCTGATTATGGCTCGGAGAGGGAAAATTATCCGACCGCGGTGGCCCATCGATTTTATCGGTCGCCTGCCCAAACTCCGCGGTAGCCGTCCCTTCGGGAACGGTGAATTTCGGCCCCCTCGTCTACTCAATCTCTCCTCATAGGACAATCCCTCCATGACAGGAATCATTCTGGTGAACCTTCATAGCACTCCCTCAATGGCAAGTATATCCTTCCTTAGGTAAGGAGACCAAAACCAAAACAAATACCTAATCATTGCTTCTCTGAAATGTTCTCGCTATTTCTTCCCGAGCTCCAAGTAGGCCACCTTACACTCTATTCCTGGCCCCCATGTTGAACACAAGACATGCTACACTCCTTCCAACTCTAACTAATTTTTTTCCAGAACTTGAAAACGAAGGAACTTCTTACCTCCCTCAGTCTTACGCTCCTCATACAATCTTCAGACGCGTACATCATTTCCCACAGAGTCACTGACCTCAGGAATAAGATTCCACCATGTCTACTGAGTGCCTATTCCTATTCAGAAGTTCCTGAGAGTGGTCAGTTGGATCACTGGGCCTAGTATCACCTAGAGCTCACCTGATCACCTGCGGTTGTTGGAGAAGAATTTATTAGAGACTGTTCCGAAATTGGCCCAAGTTATTTTTTTCTGTTTTATTCCCTCCTCAGGAAATGTCAGTAAAGGGTGTATGTGGGTTATACTATGCTGGGACCGGATGGAGCAGGCTCGATCGGCTGGCTGGTCTTTCCCTGTCCTTTTTCCCCATGTCCGTGTGATTTTTGGTGACGTTTGGTGGCACCTACCCACTACTTCTTGAATTTCCCCGTCATCTGTCCTACTGCTACCGTGGTGGTGCACTTTGACCCTTAGCCCTTCAACGCAATAAAAATTAAAATTCTCTCTCCAGTAAATCTTGTTGGTCAGAATAGTCAAGTCTACCTCTCGCCTTCTTTGGTTTAAAAATGTTACCCACCTTGAAGTATCTCATCCCTAATAAAATCAATTCAGCTCTATGGCCGAGAAATTTGGGAGCTCCCATTTTTGAGAGCTCGTGGGGGTAGCACAAAGTGTAAATACCCTGCAATAGAATAGTGAGGTCCAAGTCTCCTGAAATAATGGGAACCATACCTCATTGTCCTAGAGCCAGAGTGGCAATACCCAGAGAAGTGTGATGAAAAATCGTGTGCGTGTGCTTCCGACCAGCTATTTTGATCTTAATAGGCCATGTAGCGCATGAAAAACGGGCACTATGTGGCCCAACTCTTGGCCGATGTCTTTAATATAACTGCAGTTCATCACTAATTGTAAATCATGCTTCTAATATGTTGGTTTCTCTACATTATGCTTTAGAACTATTGGTTTGAGGTAGTCCAGAGGCAAACAACTTGTAAAGACCAGTCTCTCGCAGCACGTGCCATCATGAAATTCTGCACCAGTGACAGAAGCTTCAAAAAAAAATACTTACATTTGAATAGCCCCTTCCACAACTTCAGTCTCTGGGGTGGGGATGAGAACGACCTTCTGACCCAGAGGAGAGCGTGCCACCAACTGAGTGTGCGAGCATCTTATGAAGTCACTGGAACAGCACCTTAGGATGTCAAATCCAAAGGCGCTCTACTAAAAACATCTGCTCCTTCACTGCCTCTGATCAAAAGTTCTGAAGCGTAGGCCTAGACAAGCACGGAGCAACAAAGTGGCTGGTAAATTTATCAAACGGTGCCCCTTTAAAATTTAATAGAACCTAACATTTCAGAATAGTACACTTCCCCTTTAAAATAAAATCCCATTCAACTTCGGCTTTTCCAATTAACGATTAATCACCGAGATGGAAGTGGCTTGTCAGTTCCTCCTGCTTATCTGGGTAAATGGAACTTTCTAATGGTGCTGCAGCCAGGCGATGCTGAGCCAGTCAAACTGTGCAGTGCAAGCGCTTCTGGTAGGGCTCGCGAGCCGAGCTCCGCAGTCAGCTGTGACAGCTCAGGTTAATGGCTGGCTTGGTGACACATCAGCGCTTATTAATGGACTCCTTTCAACTTCATTACCGGGGCCCAGAGTGAGCTTTGATTAACTTGACAGCTCTGCTGTCTAATAGAATCATCGGCGCACTACTCCAAGTTAAGGACTCAGTGAACCATGAAGGTTATTCAACAGATCTGGTGACCCGGCTTTTGAAAAGGCTTCTGTGTTCCATGAGAGTGAATAATAAATGAGCTACATAAAGGAAAGAAAGAACTTGCATTTCTATAGCACCTTTCACGATCTCGGGACGTTCCAAAATGCTTTACAGCTAATAAAGTACCTTTGAAGTATAGTCACAGTTGTATTGTTGAAAATGCAGTAGCTAATTTGGCACAGCAAGCTCCCACAAACAGCAATCTGATAATGACCAGCGCTGTTGGTTGAGACTTAAATATTGTCTGGAACACTGGGAGAATTCTTCAAAATAGCGCATGGGATCTTTTGCATCCACCTGAGAGGGCAGATGGATTCTCAGTATAGCGTCTTTTCTGGAAGATGCCATCTCCAATGGTGCAGCACTCCCTCAGTACTGCACGGAGTGTCAAACTAGATTCCTGTGCTCAAGTCCCTGCAGTGGGACTTGAACCCACAACCTTTGGACTCTGTGCTGAGTCACGGTTTTTAATAAGCGCCTCTCACGACCACAGTGTGTCCTACAAGCCAACGAAGTACTTTTGAATATTAAGTTCCTTTCTGCACTGCAGCCAGGATCTGATAAGAGTGCTGCTTGCATTCGCATGTTGGGCCACCTCTCAACCGTTTGCTAACTCACCTTGGCACGTGCCAATCTTCTGTGGGAGAAGGAGGCCTCCCTCCTCTCATGACATGCTCCATCAGCATCTGCAGGGTAATATCTGAAAATGTTGGGGGCCCTGCTGGTACTCGTATTGTCCAGCAGATATCTTCCTGCAGCCGATTTATCGCCTCCTGATTGGTGAGGTTGCCTTGCGCTGGCAGCTCGCCTGCCAATGAGGAGCAACCTGGACAGTTGGATACATCGCTCACCAATCGACCACATGGACTGAGAATTGCTGCCTTATAATGGATCAATACATTAACTACAACTCATGGCTCAGTGGTAGTACTCTCACCTCAGGGTCAAAAGGTTGTGGGTTAAAGTTCAGAGACCCGAGTACATAATTCAAGCTAACACTGCAGCGCAGTACTGAGGGAGTGCTGCACTATTAGAGACACCATCTTTCGGATGAGATGTTAAACTAGGGCCCCATCTGCCCTCTCAGGTGGATGTAAAATATCCCACGGCACTATTTCGAAGAAGAGCAGGGAAGTTCTCCCCAGTATCCTGGCCGATATTTAGCACTCAACCAACATTACAAAAACAGATGATCTGATCACTAGCACATTGCTGTTGATGGGACCTTGAAATGCGCAAATTCTCTGCTGCGTTTCCAACATTACAACAGTAACTAATACATCAAAAGTACTTAATTGGTCATAAAGCGCTTTGGGACATTCAAAGGCTGTGAAAGATGCTATAGAAATCCAAGTCTTTCTTTTTCCTTGTGATAAAACCTTGTCAAAGAGATACAGGTTCAGGTCCCAGAAATACAATTTTGACTTTGGAGGGTTAAAACTACATCCTGCTCGCTCAGACACACAAACACACGCTAAATGAAGCATCTAACACTATACGTTTTATCGTCAGATTAAACCAACCACATAAGCAGGTTGGACAATTAATCTTTATAATGTGTTGCTACACATCTAAATTAGTGGCTTATCAGTGCTATTGAACAAAGTGATTATCACAATCCAAACAATTCATTGGGTAAACAGGCAGAAAATGTGCATTAAGGGCAAGGACGTAGAGCTGAGAGGATTAACTACAGCTTTAGGTCTCAGACGAGCCCCACATGGGCTCGATGGGCCGAATGGCCTCCTTCCCATGCTGTAACCATTCTATGATTCTATGGTTGTAGGTTTCAATCTCATTACATGAAATCTGCTTTTTGGAGGCTTAGCCTCTTGTAGTTAGGCTGAAAATCTTAGTAGAGTAGTGTATATTCCAGTGCAATGGTTATGTTGCTGGGCTAGTGATCCAGAGGCCTGGACTAATAGTGCAGAGAACGTGAGTTCAAATCCCCCAAAGGCAGTTTAAGAATTTGAATTCAGTTTTAAACAACTGGAACATTATAGTAAAAGTGACCATGTAGCATGTCGGATTGTAGTAATAACTTAACTGGTGTTTACGCAAGGAAACCTGTTGCCTTTACCTAACCTGGTCTACTTGTGACCCCAATCCCACACCAACATTGTTGACTTTCAACTTCCCTCTGAATTGGCCATATAAGCCACTCCGCTGTAACGGAAAGGTGCAGCTTAGAATGGGCAATAAATGCCGGCCTTGCCAGCAATGCCCACGTCCCAAGAATGGAAAAAGACTATGCGCCAAATGCAGTGGATGTGGACTTTTTAAAAACCTGCGACAAGAAATAATACAGGAGAAGATGCAGGAGTATGGAATTGGGGAAAGGTAGCAAATAGGATTAAAAACTGGTTAGAAACAGAGGGCTCAAGTGTTGCAAGTTTTCCCCGTTGGATCTCTTCATTTTGCCGTGGCCTAACCCGAGGGGGGAGGAGCCTTGATCTGCTCCAAAAAGATCGGGCTGCCATCGTAACCAGGGACACAATACAGCCACCTCCCAACACATTAAAAGAATTGAAAAACACATAGCACCACCTTACCTCCAACCCCGCCCAAAGGCTGTCTGGTCCCATTCGTCTCTCTCTCACACACACCCGGGGAATGAGAATGGAACTGGACAGCCTTCCTGTGTGTGTAAACCGGGGACCGACTCTCTCTCTCTCTCTCTGGACCGGACTGTGTGTGTGAACCGGGGACTGAGAATGGAACTGGCGAGCCTTCGGGCGGGGTTGGAGGTAAATTGCTGCTATGTGTTTTTCAATTCTTTCAGTGTGTCCCGGCATCTGCTGCGCCGCTTTCCTTAACTCCAGGGAAGGCTTTCCAGGACAGGCCACATACGCTGGCCTAATCAGAACTGGAGTAACTCCCTGCTGGCCAAACTTCCCTAAATGACCAGAAGTGGCATAGGTGGCTGGTTACGTCCCTATTGGCTGAAAAAAAAAAACTGACTTAAAAAATTCGTAGCTACGCTGGTGCAAATTGATTGGGGAAACTGGGGATTTTTAAGTTAGGCCAGAAAAAACAGCCTGCTCCAAAAAAAGGGCGAAAATACTGGGGAAAATTGAGCCCTCTTAGAGAGTGAGAGTTAAGGGCAGTTTCACAGAGTGGTTGGAAGTACCCCACAGAGTTCTATTTTGTGGCCGCTTCTGGTTCAATGATTTGGATATGGGCGGGCCACATTGTTCGCATGCCCAACAAGAAACTCCAAAAGCAACGCTCTACTCGGAACTCCTACACGGCAAGTGAGCCCCAGGTGGGCAGAGAAAACATTTCAAGGACACCCTCAAAGCCTCCTTGATAAAGTGCAACATTACTCACCGACACTTGGGAGTCCCTGGCCAAACCGGGAGGTGCTAAACACCTCGAGTCTCATCGCCGAGAGCATGCAGAAACCAAGGAAGGAGCGTGCGGCAAACCAGACTCCCGACCCACCCTTTCCTCCAACGAATGAATGTCCCACCTGTGACAGAGACTGTAATTCCCATATTGGACTGTTCAGTCACCTGAGAACTCACTTTGAGTGGAAGCAAGTCTTCCTCGATTTTGAAGGACTGCCTATGATGATGGAAATGGGGTCAGAGGGAGTGGAGTTCAAATTTGCAAATGATTCTAAGATATGGAGAATAATTGAGGACCAAAAGGAAGCTGCAAGGCGATATTGACAAAATGGTGGAATGGGAAGGGAAAAGTGGCAGATGGAATTCAATATCAATAAAGGTGAGGAGATGCCTTTGGTTAACAAAATATAGTAATAGTTACACTTTGGAAGGGGGCAAGTTGGGAGATGTAGAAAAGCAGAGGAAGTTGGGGTTTCAGGCTCCGAAGACATTAAAAGCAGCATCTCAAGTGGATTAGGTAAAAAAAAAAGCTAATGGAATACTGGGTGCTATGGCAAGAGGTATAGAAAATAGAATTTGAGATGTAACAGTGAATCTATGCAAGACCATAGTTGGAGTAGTGTGTGTATTTTTAGGCTCCGCACTATAGGAAGAATATAAAGGCAATAGAGAGGGTACAGTGCAGATTCACTTGCAGGCTGTGTGGGTAAGTGAACCTGCACCTTCCCTCTTATACTCTAATTCCAGAATCCGACCTGAACCCGTCCGGGTGGGGTAAAATAGTCAAGGCTTACAACTCAATATTCTTTTAGCTATTTATTGTACTACAGATAACAAACGTCAATCCACTGTTCCCTTTAACTTCAAACAGTACTTACGTACACCGTTCCCTTTAACTTTCTTCAACTTCAAACACTCAGAGGACAATGCTTCTATCTGTACGGGTGATCAAATCTGTCCGCAGTTCCCTTGCAAGTTGCTGAGGTTTGTCCCTAAACACACCGTTTTTATAATACAAAGTTCATACCCGTGACAATTGATTGACGCAAAACCCTCCTTCTGATTGTACCATCTTAATCTTGGCTGTTTCTGCAAATCTATAGAGTGCTTGACAATCACCTCCCCATCCTGGGTCAGTGAATAGTCCATTATCACACAAGGAAATGTCCTCATTCTGTTCGATGTTCAACCATTATCGCACAAAATGTTTTGATGGGATGTTTCGGGCCTATCCGCATCTGAAAGGTTGCCGAATGGGTTTTCTCTCCAATTGCAATGCTGATATTAGCATTTTCAGATGGTGAGGAGACCATTCCAGACGTGGTGGGGCCATGATCATTACCTATCGTGTCTCACCACAGGAAGTCTGTGGGCAGGACAGTCCATTTGATTTAAAACCAACACATGCTACTGTGTGGTCTGATCACTCCAGCTCCTTCCTTGGTTAGCATATTCATAAAGTCAATCAATGTGTCTGTGTCTCTGTGAATAATCTCCTCCAGCGTTCCATTTAGCTGACAGCTTGTATTTATTTAAAAGTCCCGTTGGTTCCTCAAGGCATGTTGGGATACGAGGTTTGGTCAATTTACAAAACTGCCTTTACAGTACAGCCTCTTAAACATTTATGGTTGGCTTTCTTTAAGTTAAGTGTATTCTTGCTGCAGGCCTGGCTACAGCTGCCTGGTTTAATGAAATACACTTGAAAAATTTGGGTTGTTTTTGTTGAAGTAGAGGAAATGATGGGGTGATTTACTGGAAGTGTTTAAGTGTCAGCTAGCCATTCAACTTGGTAGTAGAGTCTCTAACCCCTGCGAGAGACCATCAGCGGCAGGTTGGGAGCGGTGGCCTCTGGACAGCGTGACAGCGTACCACTTCAAGGTACAGCATGAGCTAGTGCACACCAGCCACCACAGTGAAGAGGGATGTCATCAAGATCCAGGTCAGTGATTGGAGCATGGGCAGGTACCTCAGGAGCGGTGAGGTTGGGGCGAAGGAGCGGCAAGAGATTGTAGAGGGTGTGGGGGGCCTGACCCATCCATCTCCATGGCACGAACCTGGTATTGCAGTACTTCCAGGAACGGTGCAGTGGCTCTCGGCCTTTTGGCTAAGAGCATTGGCGCAGAGTGATCCTTGATGTGTGCAAGGTGACCTCTGGCGTTTGTGATTTGACAAAGAATTGGAAAGATTGGCAACGAAAAATTTAAATAAAAAAAAAAAAGAGATTGTAGAGGGATGTGATCGGGGCCCAGGAGAGGCGAGGGCCCAGGGGCAGCACGGGCCAGCCTGCACTGCGATATGTGTGCACACTAGGTCCATGCAGCAGAGCAGGTCTCCAGTCGTTTTGGGTAATCCTTGCTACTGGACCAAGACCTAGCGCTGTCAAGCCACCACACGTTAAAAAAATCCACGCACAGGCATCTTCCACCCTTCAAGATGTAGTTCGGGATCTGGAATATCAGGTCCTTCATTGAAACATCTGTGAACTCATTACTTTTTGGTGTGGAAGCAAGTCATCCTCGCTTCGAGAGACTGCCAATGATGATGAGGATTAAAATTATGAAGGATTGGTACAGAGTAGGTAAAGTAAAATGGTTTCCAGTTGTTGAGTGGTAGAGAGTGAGGAGACATAGATACAAGATCAAATGTACGGGATTGAGGACAGAGAACAGGAGAAATGTTTTGTACACAGAGTTAGTGATTGAAGCAGAGACCACGTCAACATTTACAAATAGGTTAGATAGGTGGTTGAAGTAAAGGGAAACAAAGGCATATGGGAACAGGGCGGGTATGTGGGATTAGGACTGCTGTTCCTGTGCAGGTTAAATATCAACAAGGACTGGTTAGGCTAAACAGCCTGTTTTAATGTTGTCATTTCGATCTAACTTTATGCCAATACGGCAGAGAACAGATAAAGACTTGTTCGCTTTTATTTTTCTGAAAGAGGCACTGTGGGGTTGAGAAGGAACAGGTCACCCGTGCTACTGTAGGTAGGTGAACATTTAGGGAACAGTGATCATAGTATCATAAGGTTTAGATTAGCTATGGAAAAGGACAGGGCATAATCTAGAGTGAAAATTTTTAACTGGGGAAGGCTAATTTCAGTGGGATGAGAATAGATGTGGACCGGGTAAACTGGAATCAAAGATTGGCAGGCAAAACTGTAATGGAACAATGGGCTGCTTTTAAAGAGGATATAGTTCAGGTACAGTCGAGGTACATTCCCACTGTGGGGAAAGGTAGGGCAACTAAAGTCAGAGCTCACTGGATGACGAAAGAGGTAGCTAATTTGTTGAAGCAGAAAAAGAGCATGTATGACTGATGTCAGGTTGCAAATATATCTGAGAATCAGGCTATATATAGAAAGGTCAGAGGAGAAGTGAAAAAGGAAATAATAGGGACGAGAAGGTATGAGAATAGAATGGCAGCTAACATAAAATGTAATCCAAAAGTCTTCTACAGGGATATAATTAGTAAAAGGGTAGTAAGAGGAGGGGTGGGGCCGATTAGGGACCAAAAAGGAGACCTATGCATGGAGACAGAGGAACTAAACGAGTACTTTGCATCGGTCTTCACCAAGGAAGGGGATGCTGCCATAGACAAAGTGAAGTAGGAGGTAGTGGAGATACTTGATAGGATAAAAATTGATAGAGGTATTAGAAAGGCTGGCTGTACTTAAAGTAGATAAATCACCAGGAGCAGATGGGATGCATCCTAGGATGCTGAGGGAGCTGAGTGAGGAAATCACGGAGGTACTGACCATAATATTCCAATCCTCTATAGATACAGGGGTGGTGCCAGAAGACTGGGGAATTACAAATGTTACTCCCTTGTTCAGAAAAGATTGTAAAGATAAACCCAGCAACTATAGGCCAGTCAGTTTAACCTTGGTAGTGGAGAAGTTTTTAGAAACAGTAATCAGGGACAAAATTAACAGTCACTTGGATAGATTTGGATTAATTAAGGAAAGCCAGCACCGATTTGTTAAAGTCAAATCGTGTTTAACCAACTTGATCGAGTTATTTGATGAAGTAACAGAGAGGTTATATGAGGGTAATGTGGTTGATGTAGTGTACATGGATTTCTAAAAGACATTCAACAAAGTGCCACATAATAGGCTTGCAAGTCTATTGAAGCCCATGGAATAAAAGGGACAGTGGCAGCATGGATACAAAATTGGCTAAATGATAGGAAACAGAGAGTAGTGGTGAGCTCTTTTTTTTCGGACTAGAGGAAGGTAGACAGTGGTGTTCCCCAGGGGTTGGTTCGAGGAGCACTGCCTTCTTTGATGGTGGCTCGGTGTCAAATTTATTTTGGTTTGTTTTATAACACTACTGTGAAGCGCCTTGGGACATTTTACTACATTAAAGGCACTATATTACTAAAAGTTGTTGTTGTTGATATACATTAATGACTTGGATGTGGGTGTAAAGGGCACAATTTCAAAATTTACATATGACACAAAACTTGGAAGTATTGTGAACAGTAGAAAGGAGAGTAATAGTCTTCAGGAAGATATAGACAGGCTGGTGAAATGGGCAGATATGTGGCAGATGAAATTTAACACAGAAAAGTGTGAAATGTTACATTTTAGTAGAACGAATGAGGAGAGGACAAATGTTACAATCCTGATGGGGTGGATAAACAGAGAGACCTGGGGGTATGTTTGCACAAATTGTCGAAGCTGGCAGGGCAGATTGAGGAAGCAGTTAAAAAGCTTATGGGATCCTGGACTTCATAAATAGAGGTATTGAGTACAAACGTTTGGAAATGATGATGAATCTGTTTAAAACACTGGTTCGGCCCCAACTAAAGTACTGTGTCCAATTCTGGGCACCACATTTTAGGAAGAATGTGAAGGGCTCAGAGAAGGTGCAGAAAAGATTTATGAGAATGATTCCAGGAATGAGGGACTTCAGTGATGTTGATAAACTGGAGAAGCTAGGGTTGTTCTCCTTAAAGCAGAGAAGATTGCGAGGAGATTTGATAGAGGTGCTCAAAATCATGTGAGGTCTAGACAGAGTAGAGAGAAACTGTTCCTATTGTGTATGTATAACTTAAGTATATACCCTGTACACTCAATGTACAGTTACATAAGACTACTGGATGTACCTTCACACTGTATACACTATGACTATGCCTGTACCACCAGAGGGTGCAACAGGTGGAGACCAAGGGGCCACCTGTACATGACAGGTAACCAGGTATAAAAGGGAGCTCACCATGCTGTACCCTCACTCAGGAGCTGTAATAAATGGATTAAGGTTGTAGTGTCTCTGCACTGTATTATAAAGTCACACGATGCATATACTGCAGACAAGGTCACTCACCACCTGCACCTTTATTCCCAGGACCAAGGAGTGCTGAGCCTGCGTGGAACTTCCCTTTAAGTACCTGGCTGACCAGGTAAGGAGTGTCTCCCACAAGTTCACCCCCTGTGGTCAAGATGTGTATTTCACAGTTGTATACAGTGTTGTTACATATTGGTTACAGTTATGTGAAGGTTACAAACATGACATCACCTCCCCCCTAATGTCTTTGGGTCAAAGATTGAGTCTTTCAGGCGGTCGACGCTCTCTCGTGGAGCGCCGCAGTTGTGGCTCTGGTGGTTGAGCCGTGGCATGTGTCCCTGTCGCCCGAGTTGGTTCCGGCCTGGCCGCAGGGACTGTGCATGCTGTTGACTGTCCTTGTTGCTCGTTCACTGGCACTGGTGTAGTTGACATCTCATGGTCTATTTCAGGTTCCTCAGTGTCCATGCTGAACCTTTTCTTTACCTGGTCCAGATGTTTGCGGCATATCTGCCCATTGTTTAGTCTGACCACTATGACCCTATTCCCCGCTTTGCCTATTAGTGCCCTCAAGCCACTTGGATCCCAAAGCGTGATTGAGAACGAATACAGGGTCATTGATTTCTATGCATCTCCCCACTGAGTTGCGATCATGGCACTCGATTTGGGACTGGCGCTTGCCCTCAACAATGTCCGACAGAGCAGGATGAATGAGGGACAGCCGTGCTTTAAGCGTTTCATGAGTAGTTCCGTGGGCGGGACTCCCGTGAGCGAATGCGGGCGGGACCTATAGGCCAGCAGGAGGAGCGATAGGCGGTACTGAAGAGAGGGTCCTTGAATTCGGAGCGTGCCGTTTTATGATTTGAACCGCACATTCCACCTGGTCATTGGAAGCCGGTTTGAACGGCGCTGTCCTGACGTGTTTGATACCATTACCTGACATTAACTCCTGGAATTCATAGCTAGTAAAGCATGGGCCATTGTCACTAACTAGGATGTCTGGCAACCCGTGGGTCGCAAATACTGTGCGCAGACTCTCCACAGTGGTGGATGTCGTGCATGAATTCAATCTGATGCACTCGATCCATTTCGAGTATGCATCGACAACAATCAGGAACATTTTTCCCATAAACGGGCCCGCGTAGTCTACATGAATGCGTGACCATGGCCTGGTGGGCCAGGGCCACGTGCTGAGGGGGGCCACCCGAGGGGCATTTCCCAGCTGAGCACACGTCGTGCACCTGCGAACACAGTGTTCCAGGTCTGAGTCAATTCCCGGCCACCATACATGTGACTGGGCAATGGCCTTCATTAGCATGGTGCCTGGGTGCTCGCTGTGGAGTTCCCTGATGAAAACTTCCCTTCCTTTCTGGGACATGACTACCTGGCTGCCCCATAGTAGGCAGTCGGCTTGGATGGAGAGCTCGTCCGTCCATCTGTGAAACGGTCTGATCTCCTCAGGGCACGCTCAGTGTGCGGGCGCCCAATCGCAGTCAGGACACATTTCTTTATCAGTGACAGGAGGGGATCTCTGTTGGTCCAGATTTTGATCTGGCGGGCTGTGATGGGGGAGCCTGCGGTGTCGAAAGCGTCAACGGCCATGACCATCTCCACGCTTTGCTCTGATACCCCCTCAGTGGTCACCAGTGGGAGTCTGCTGAGCGCATCAGCGCAATTTTCAGTGCCTGGCCGGTGGCGTATGGTATAATCATACGCAGCCAGTGTGAGAGCCCATCGCTGTATGCGAGCTGACGCATTGGCATTGACAGCCTTGCTGTCGGACAACAGGGATGTTAACGGCTTGTGGTCCGTTTCTAACTCGAACCTTCTGCCAAAAAGGCACTGGTGCATCTTTTTTACCCCATAGACACATGCGAGTGCTTCCTTTTCAACCATCCCATATCCCCATTCTGCCTGGGAGAGTGACCTGGAGGTATAAGCCACAGGTTGAAGTTGGCCCTCATCAGTACTCTGCTGCAACACACACCCAACCCCATAGGATGATGCATTACACGTTAAAACCAGTTTCTTACAGGGGTTGTACAAGGTCAACAGCTTATTAGAACAAAGCAGGTTCCGCGCCCGATTGAAAGCCCATTCTTGACAGTCCCCCAAAACCAATCGCAACCCTTACGCAAGAGCATGTGTAGTGGCTTCAACAATGTACTTAAGTTCGGCAGAAAGTTCCTGAAGTAGTTTAAGAGTCCCAGGAATGACCACAACTCCGATGTGTTGCCGGGCCGGGGCGCACGACGGATCGCCTCCATTTTGGATTCGGTAGGCCGGATCCCGTCGGCGTCAACCCTCCTGCCCAAAAACTCGACCTCTGGGGCCAAAAACACATACTTGGGCTTCTTTAGTCGCAAGCCTACTCGGTCCAGTCGGCGTAGCACCTCCTCCAGGTTGTGGAGGTGTTCCTCGGTGTCTCGCCCCATGATTAGGATGTCATATTGGAATACGATTGTGCCAGGAATGGATTTAAGCAAGCTTTCCATGTTCCTCTGGAAGATAGCAGCCGCTAAACGAATGCCAAACGGACACCTGTTATAAACAAATAGCCCCTTGTGCGTAGTGATGGTGGTTAGTAGCTTGGATTCTTCAGCCAGTTCCTGAGTCATGTAGGCTGAAGTGAGGTCCAACTTGGTGAACAGCTTGCCACCTGCCAGCGTGGCAAAAAGGTCCTCCGCTCTCAGAAGCGGGTATTGGTCCTGAAGTGACACTCGGTTGATGGTGGCCTTGTTGTCGCCACAAATCCTGACCGAGCCATCCGCTTTAAGGACAGGGACGATGAGGCTTGCCCAGTCACTGAATTCAACAGGCGATATTATGCCGTCTCTTAGCAGCCTGTCCAACTCACTCTCAATTTTCTCACGCATGACATACGGCACGGCTCTGGCTTTGTGGTGCACTGGTCTGACATCCGGGGTGATGCGTATCACTACTTTGGTGCCCTTGAAAGTCCCGACACCAGGTTGAAATAGTGATTCGAATTTCTGTAGAACCTGTGAGCATGAACTTCGCTCCACAGATGAAATGGCGTGCACATCCCCCCATTTCCAGTTCATCTCGGCTAGCCAGCTCCTCCCCAAAAGCGCGGGACCATTCCCCGGGACAATCCAGAGTGGCAGCCGGTTCTGTGATCCATTATGTGTGACCACCAACATTGCACTGCCTAGCACTGGGATGATCTCTTTGATGTACGTTCGTAATTGCATCTCAATGCATTCTAGTTTGAGTCTGCTCGCTTTGAGTGGCCATAGTCTTTCGAATTGTTGGACACTCATAAGTGACTGGCTAGCTCCTGTGTCCAGCTCCATGCATACCGGGATGCCATTTAATAGAACTTTCATCATCCTAGGCGGCGTTTTAGTGTATGAGCTGTGGATGTCTGCCACGTGAACCCGCTGGACTCCATGGCTGTGCCCCAAGCATCCAACTGCCTTGCAGACTCTTCGTCTGGTTCCTCTGCTTCGTAAACTATCCTCGCTATGGGTTTTCTGCACATTCTGGCCAAATGTCCCTTGAAATGGCAGCTTCTGCAGATAAATTGTTGAACCCTGCAGGTTTTCGCATTGTGTCTGCCCCCGCATCTCCAGCATGAGCTGAGATTGTTGTTGACAAAGGGACTGTTACCAGGCATTCCTCTCTGATTGTCTCTTTGATTACTCCTGATCACTCTGTTGCTGTGCGTCAATGGTCTCATCCCGGGACGCATTGTCCCTTGTGACAGTGTGAATTGCCGATCCTCCTGCCATTGTCTCTGTTGCTGTCCCACCCCAGAGTCTGTTGCTGCCTGGGCGGTGTCGAATTGCCCTTGCCTGCTTGCCTGGGCGGTGTTGAATTGTCCTTGCCTGTCTGCAGGGTTCTGTATCGCTTTTACAACATTAACTCCCTGCTTCATCACCACGTTGAAACCAGGGCTGCGTGCGTAAATTATGTTGGTCTCCTCTTCTCCTGCCAAGAAGGTCTGAGCCATCAAAGCTGCCCTTTCCAAAGTCAAGTCCTTGGTCTCAATAATCTTTCTGAAAATCCCGGCATGACCAATGCCCTCAATGAAGAAATCCCTTAACATCTCCCCCCTGTATGCATCTGTGAACTTACAGAGGCTGACCAAACGCCAAAGGTCCGCAACGAAGTCCGGTATGCTTTGTTCCCCCCAACGTCTGTGAGAATAGAATCGGTGTCGGGCCATGTGTACGCTGCTCGCCAGTTTGAGGTGCTCACTGATCAGTTTACTGAGCTCCTCAAAGGTTTTGTCCGCCGGCTTCTCAGGTGCGAGCAGGTTTTTCATCAGCACGTACGTCTTGGATCCACAGCTGGTCAGTAGGTGCACCTTCCGCTTGTCAGCTGCTGCCTCTCCCAGCCAGTCCTTCGTGACAAAGCTCTGCTGGAGCCTCTCAACGAAATCATCCCAGTGTTCACCAACACAGTACCTTTCATCTGTGCTACTGGTGGCCATTCTAGTGAGTCGTTGATTCCCGTTTCCCGTCGCCAAATGTAGTGTCTCTGCACTGTATTATAAAGTCACACGAGGCATATACTGAAGACAAGGTCACTCATGACCTGCATCTTTATTCCCAGGACCAAGGAGTGCTGAGCCTGCGTGGAACTTCCCTTTAAGTACCTGGCTGACCAGGTGAGGAGTGCCTCCCACGAGTTCACCCCCTGTGGTCAAGATGTGTATTTCACAGTTGTATACAGTGTACAACTTATGTGAAGGTTACAACCATGACAAAGGTCACCACAGTTCAAGTAAATACCTTGCCTCGTGGAGTCATTACTAGAGTGCTTACAGACACGATAGTTCCCATTGGCAGAAGGGTCGAGAACCAGAGGACACAGATTAAGGTGATTGGCAAAAGAACCAAAGGTGATGCAAGAGAAAACTTTTTTACACCGCGAGTGGTTAGGATCTGAATGCGCTGCCTGAAAGGGTGGTGGAGGAAGACTTAATCTTAGCTTTCAAAAGGGAGTTGGATAAGTATCTGAAGGAAAAACAATTTGCAGGACTATGGGAAAAGGGCGGGGGAGTGTACTAGCTGAAAGCTGGCACAGGCTTGATGGGCCAAATGGCCTTCTTCCATGCTGAAACCATTCTGTGATTCTACTGGACAATGAGGCCTGAGGCATCCTCCATGCTTGAAGCACAATGTGGCAGGCCTGTGGCTGAAGGACTGGTTATGGGAACATAGGAACAGGAGTCAGTCACAGGAATCAGCCATTCAACCCCTCAAGCCTGCTGCAACATCAATGAGATCATGGCTGATCTGTACCTCAACTCAATTTACCCCCCTTTGCTCCATATTCCTTTATATCCATACCAAACAAAGATCTTTTGATTGCAGTCTTGAAAATTTCAATTTACTCCTAGCCTCAATAGCTATTTTGGGGGGGGGGGAGGGGGCGAGGGGAAGTTCGGGATTTCTACAATCTTTGTGTGAAAAGTGCTTCCTGATTTTGCTCCTAAATGGCCTAGGTCTGATTTTAGGTTTATACTTCCTTCTTCTTGACTCCCCCACTGGAGGAAATAATTTTTCTATATCCACCTTATCAAAACCTTTTAACATTTTAAACATCTCGATCAGATCACTCCTGAATCTCCTATACTCAAAGGATTACAAGCTAAGTTTATGCAATTTGTCCTAGTAATTTAACCCTCTGAGCCTGATATCATTCTGGTGAATCTGGGCTTCCACCCCCTTCCAAGGCCAATATGCCCTTCCTGAGATGTGGTGCCAAAAACTGAACGCAGTGCTCCACATGGGGTCTGAAATTTGTGCAGAAATTTAACCTCACCTTCACTTTCCCGCTGGACTCCATATCCCTTGATTCCCCTAGACTCCAAAAATGTATCTATCTCAGCCTTGAATATACTCAACAAATGAGCATCCACAGCCCTCTGAGGTAGAGCATTCAATAGATTCACATCCCTCTGCGAGAAGAAATTTCTCCCGTCAGTACTTAATGGCCGACCCCTTATCCTGAGTCTATGTCCCCTCGTTCTAGATACTCTAGCCAGGGGAAGCAACCTCTCAGCATCTACCCTGTCAAGCCCTCTTAGAATCTTAGATGTTTCAATGAGATCACCTCTCATTCATCTAAATTCCAGAGAGTATGGATCTATTCTGCTCAGCCTCTCCTCATAGGACAACCAACAAGAGGCATGGAAATCAGCGGAATGAAAATTACATGCAAGTTTAATAACTCTGGAATGCACTGCCTGAAAGGGTTTTGGAACCAGATTTCATAGTAACTTCCAAATGGAAATTGGATGTATACTTGAAAAGTAAAAATTTGCAAGGCTATGGGGAAACAGCGTGGGAGTGGAACTAATCAGCACAGACACAATGGGCCAAATCCAACCAATGACCAGATGTTATCTGGAACAAAGAGATCTGGATTTTGTTCCCTCCGTTGTGAATAGCTGCGGTGGATTCAAGGGAATAGAAAAAATAAATATATATATATGTAATGGGTTTTCCCAGCAGGACCACAGAGGATTAACACACAGCTGCCGGGACCTGAAGTCCTATCGATTGCACAGGCAGATCCTGACTGAAGTGGACAGCAGTGTTGCTGGGAGTGAGAGTGGCATATTGACCCCATGTACCCCCTGTGGACAGCCTGCAGTGCTGTATATAAGACACAAGCAAATATCATTCAGCATATAGGCAACAATATATTGTTTTGCCAGCACAGCACAGATAAACCACTGACATCAGGAAGCCTCCAAAGAGTAAAACTTAATGCCACAACGATACCTTTTCAACAATTGCTAAAGTTACAATCTTGCACATGTGCAGCAATAACTTGATGGTTAGGAACACAGGAACAGGAGGCGGCAATTCAGTCCCTCGAGCCTGTACCGTATTCAATTGGATCATGGCTAATCTGTCTCTTAACTCCATTTAACCACCTTGGTTCCAAAACCCTTAATATCCTTGCCTAACAAGGTATAGTTGTGGCATTAAGTTTTACTCTTTGGAGGCTTCCTGATGTCAGTGGTTTATCTGTGCTGGCTAGGGACGTAAAACAATATAGTGTTGCCTATACGCTGAATGATATTTGCTTGTGTCTTATATACAGCACTGCAGGCTGTCCGTTGGGGTACATGGGGTCGATGTGTCGCTCTCACTCCCAGCAACACTGCTGTCCACCTTCAGTCAGGATCTGCCTGTGCAATCGATAGGACTTTTGCCTAACAAAAATCTATCAATCTCAGTTTGAAATTATCCAGTGACCCCCAGCTTCCACAGCTTTTTGGGGGAGAGAATTCCACTTTTCCACTACTCTTTGTGTGAAGACGTACTTCCGAACATCACCCCTGAATAGCCGAGCTCTAATTTTAAGGTTATGTCCCCGTGTTCTGGACTCCCCCAGCAGAGGAAATCGTTTTTCTCTATCTACCCTATTGTGATATCTTAAGACACAGTAGATACACACAACTGCACAATATGGCTCCCAGGTAGAACTGTGCAGAGCACATGGCTTTACTGTTATTACATCAGTAGTCCACTAGGTGGCTCTACAACTTCTCACTCCTTATTGAAGAAGTTAATCATAACAAGTAATCATTGTACTTTACTTGCATGGTAGACACAACTGTTGGCATACATTTCTGATAGAGAATTCAAACAGGCTGCAAAGTTAAGAAAACACAGACCCATGTTTACGTGAGAATGAGCACGTTGCATTAAGTCATCAATCAACTTGACATTTCAGGACTTTTGGCAGCGAGCCAATTAGGGGTTAACAATATGTCAATTGAGCCAATAAGGTCAAAGGAGGCGAGTTCATTTCTGTAAATTGATCCAGGATAAGAGCAGCCATTTTCGCCATGTGTTCTCAGAAGAACAAAGAGCTGGAACCCTGCCAAGGTTCTGTTGCTGCTGCTGGAATAAAATTACTTTAAATCTACAACTGGAGTTTGCATCTCATTGAAAATTAAGACATCAAATGGAACCCATTTTATGTTTCCCAAATATTACTGTAGAATTCTGTAACAAAAGATATGAACTTATTTTCCATATTTACAGATTAATCTTAACCACAGGTTTTCTGTTTGGAACAGGATACCTTCTTTCTTGAACAGAACTTTCCGATCTTGTTGTAGTGCTTTCACTATCCTACGCTGAACCTGAGGAGAGTTTATCTCCAAGGGCTGAACTTGATCTATATTTGGACTCTATACACTTTCAGACTGTTTGTCTGCTTGACTCGGACTTAGACTTAAATTCTGACTTTTTCTTGGACTTGTTTCTAGTACATCTGATGTAGGATTTGCTACTGGTACTGTACTTGTAACAAGACTATCTGACTCATCAGAATAAATTGAATCATTCCAACTTTCAACTCCTTCCACATCTGTAGGTAAAATATGATCAATGTGAACAAACCTAACCTGTCCATGATCAAACCTCTTGACCAAATATGTGCGAGGGCCACATATCTTCACTGCTCTTCCTGGTAACCACTTTAACCATTTATGGTGATGGTTCTTCACTCTAACCTCCTGATTTAATTTCACACTTTTCTCTCTTACTCTGCCTCTATCATGATTCTCTTTCTGTCTTAATTGTTTCTCTTTTACTGACGGTGTCAAGTTTGGCTTTAACAACGAGAACCTGGTTTGTGGCTGTTGTTTGAGAAACAACTCTGCTGGTTTTCTACCAGTAGTGGTATGAGGAGTATTCTGACAAATAATCAGAAAATTTGCCAGTTTGTGGTCCAACAACACCTCCTCATCCTGTCCTGTAGCCTTTGACACAGTTGACCAGTCCATCCTCCTCCAACACCACTCCACCATCATCCAGCTAGGTGGGACTGCACTCGCCTGGTTCCATTCTTATTTATCTAATTGTAGCCAGAAAATTTCCTGCAATGGCTTCTCTTCCCACTCCTACATCGATACCTCTGGTGTCCCCCAAGGATCTATCCTTGGCTCTCTCCTATTTCTCATCTCTATGCTGCCCCTTGGTGATAGCATCCAAAAACACGGAGTCAGTTTCCACATGTACGCTGACGACATCCAGTTCTACTTCTCCACCACTTTTTCCGACCCCTGCTTTGTATCGAAATTGACAGATTGCTTGTCCGACATCCAGTACTGGATGAGCAGAAATATTCTCCAATTAAATATTGGGAAGACCGAAGCCATTATCTTTGGATCCCGCCACAAATTGTGTTCCCTAACCACCGACTCCATCCCTCTCCCGAACATCAATCTAATGGTGAATAAGACTGTTCGCAACCTAGATGTCATATTTGACCCTGGGCAGGGAAGTGGACCCGAGTCCATGATCAGATCAGCCATGATCATATTAAATGGCGGAGCAGGCTCAAGGGGCCATATGGCCTACTCCTGCTCCTATTTCTTATGTTCTTATGTTAATGAGTTTGCGGCCACATATCCACGGCATAACTAAAACTGTCTTTTTCCACTTCCATAACATTGCCCACCTCTGCCTCAACTCTTCTGCTGCTGAAACCTTCATCCATGCCTTTGTTACCTCTAGACTTGACTACTTCAACTCACTCCTGGCTGGCCTCCCACATTCTACACTATGAAACTTGAGGTCATTCAAAACGTTCTAACTTGCACCAAGTCACGATTACCCATCATCCCTGTGCTTTCTGACCTACATTGGCTCCCAGTTAAACAACGCCTCGATTCAAAATTCTCATCCTGGTTTAGAAATCACTCCATGCACTTGTCCCTCCCTATCTCTGTCATCTTTTTCAGCCTCACAACCACACAAAATGTCTGTGCTCCTCAAATTCTGCCTTCTTGAACATCCCTCATTGTAACTGCTCAACCATCGGTGGCCGTGCCTTCAGCTGCCTGGGCCCCAAGTTCTGGAACTCCCTCCCTAAACTTCTCCATCTCTCTACCTGTCTTTCCTCCTTTAAGACGCTCCTTAAAAACTACCTCTTTAACCAAGCTTTTGGTCATCTGCCTTCATTTTCGCTTGTTGCCAAATTTATGTTTTGTCTTGTTAACACTGCTGTGAAGCACCTTGGGACGTTTTACTATGTTAAGGGCGCTATAAACAAAAGTTATTATTATTTGGATCCAAGATTTGTTTGATGAGGGCACATTTTACAATTTGTACTGTACCATTTGAAGCAGGGTGGTGTGGTGGAACTTTGGTATGTTTCACACCGTTTCTGCTCATGAACTGTGTGAACTCTTTGGAATAAAATTGTGCCCCATTATCAGACACAATTTTTTCTGGGAGTCTGCATGAAGAAAACAATCTTCGCAAATTGTCTAGTGTTTTGCTTGTTGTTATTATCCGAATCGGAAATACCTCTAGCCACTAAGAATGATTATCTACTACAATGAACAATTGCTGTCCTTCTAGCTCAGCAAAATCTACATGTAACCTTTGCCACACCCTGGGAGTCCATTACCATGGTTGTAATGGTACTGATGGTGGTTTCTTGCTCACCGATTGACATGTTATGCACTGCCTAATGATGTTCTCTATCTCTTTATCTAAACCTGGCCACCATAAGTAACTGCGTGCAAATCTCTTGGTCAACCACATTCTTAAGTGGTGGTCGTGGAGATCTCTGAACAGTTTAGACCTGAACCTATTTGGGATAACCATTCTTGCTCCCCACATGATACAGTCTTTATCCACTGATAATTCATTCCTACGAACAAAGTATGGATGAATATCTTCCTGTGATACCTGGTTTGGCCATCTAGTTGCTATGTAATCATACACCTTTGACATAACTGTATCACATTTGGTTGCTCTACCAATTTCTTCAGCTGTGATTGGCAGTTCATCAATGTATGAGAAATAGAACACTTCTTTTCCATTGGGTATAACTTGTGATGGGTATGGAAATCTGGACATAGCATCAGCATTATTGTGTTCAGCTGATCGTCTGTACCTAATGTCATACATATATGCTGACAAAATAAAAGCTCATCTCTGCTTTTGGGCTGTAGCTAAGGTTGAAACTGGGGACTTTGGCTGAAGGATTGCTGTAGGAGCTTATGGTCAGTAACTATGGTAAACTTATGACCAAACAAGTATGTGAAACTTCTTGACCCCAAAAATCAATGCCAAAGCTTCCCTTTCAATCTGCGCATAATTCCACTCACTGGCACTGAGAGTGCGTGAAGCAAAAGCAATTGATCTCTCCTCCCCACTGTCTAGTATATGAGAGATCACTGCTCCAACTCCATACGGAGAGGCATCACAGGCTAGCTCTATCTCCTTAGATAAAACATAGTGAACTAACATGGTGCTCTCTACCAATTGGCTTTTACACCCTCTGAGTGCTGTGTTGCATTCTTTTCACCACTTCCAAGGGACCTGCTTTCTCCACAGCTCATTCAGTGGATGTAACACTGTAGCCAAGCTTGGGAGGAACTTCCCATAATAGTTCAAAAGACCCAAAAATGATCGAAGTTCAGAAACATTCTTGGGAGTGGGTGCATTTCTGACTGCATCCAACTTTCCCTTGGTTGGATGTAAACCATCTTTGTCTACTCTGTGACCTAAGTACTCCACTGAGTTTTGAAGTATCTCTCACTTGTGAGCAGTCACTCGTACTTTGCGCTTCTCTAGCCGTTTGAGGACTTCATTCAACACGCTATTATGGATTTGCCTGTTTGGTGCTGAAATTAGTATGTCATCTAAATAACATACTAACCCTTCAATACCTTGCAAAATCTGGTTCATCACCCCTTGGAATATGGTGGGGGTGGAATACACTCCAAATGGTAGCCTATTAAATTGATATAGGCCTAGATGAGTATTTTTGGTCAAGCATGAATTCGACTCCTCATCTAGTTCAAGTTGTAAGTAGGCATTTGTGAGATCTAACTTTGAGAAGATCTGAGCACCTGTCAGCGTAATGAACAAATCTTCTAAATTTGACATTGTATTGGGTAGATTACCCTCGAGAACCTGGTTTATGGTTACTTTATAATTACCATACAACCTTCCCTTACCATCTGACTTAGGTACAACGACAATGGGTGTAGCCCAACTATTCAGATCTACCTTAGGGATAATGTTCTCAATTTCTAGTCTTTTGAGTGCTTGCTCAACTTTTTCCTTGAGGGCGTATGGTACGGGACGTGGCTTGCAGTAAACTGGTCTTGTGTCCTTCTGCACTCTGACACTCGCCTTGAAGTCTTGGATTGGACTGCCTGTTTCAAGGAACGCCTTCGTATACTGTTTGATTATATCAGCTTTCAATGTAAATTTTGCTTCCACACGAAAAATCTCATTCCAATCCAGCTTCAGTGATCCCAACCAATTTCTATCTATCAATGCAGGCTTGTCTCTTGCCACTACTATGAAACGCAAACTCTGATACTGATCCTTGTACTTCACTGGTATGGTAACACGTCCTACTACAAGGATTTGCTCTCCTGAGTAACCTCGCAGCTCTACCTTCAATTTCGCTAGTTGATAATCACTCAATTTGTCACGATATAGCGATTCTGATACTACACTCACGGATGCCCCAGTGCCGATTTCCATGGGTATCCTAGTTCGTGATCGTGACTATCTTTAAAAAAGGGGCCAAGTCCAACTGCGCCAACTACAGAGGAATCTCCCTATCAGCCACTGGGAAAGTCGTCGCTAGAGTCCTTCTCAACTGTCTTCTTCCTGTGGCTGAGGAGCTCCTCCTGGAGTCACAGTGCAGATTCCGTCCCCTATGGGGCACAACGGACATGATTTTTGCAGCGCGATAGCTACAGGAAAAATATAGGGAACAGCGCCAGCCCTTATACATGGCCGCCTTCAACCTTACAAAGGCCTTTGACACGGTCAACCACGAGGGTCTATGGAGCATCCTCCTCCGTTTCGGATGCCCCCAAAAGTTCGTCACCATCCTCCACAACGACATGCAGGCCATGATCTTTACCAACGGATCCATTACAGACCCAATCCACGTCCAGACCTGGGTCAAGCAGGGCTGCTTCATTGCCCCAAACCTCTTCTCAATCTTCCTTGCTGCTATGCTCCACCTCACAGTCAACAAGCTCCCCACTGGCATGGAACTAAACTACAGAATCAGCGGGAACCTGTTCAACCTTCGACATCTCCAGGCCAGGTCCAAGACCACACCAATCTCTGTCATCGAGCTATAGTATGCAGGCGTCTGTGCACATACAGAGACCGAACTCCAGGACATCGTCGACCGTATTTACTGAGGCGTACGAAAGCATGGGCCTTACGCTAAGCATCCGTAAGACAAAGGTCCTTCACCAGCCTGTCCTTGCCGCACAGCACTGACCCCCAGTCATCGAGATCCACGGCGTGACCCTGGACACCGTAGACCACTTCCCATATCTCGGGAGCCCCCTATCAACGAGAGCAGGCATTAATGGCGAGATCCAACACCACCTCCAGTGCGCCAGTGCAGCCTTCAGCCTCCTGAGGAAAAGAGTGTTTGAAGACCAGGCCCTCAAAACTGCCACCAAGCTCATGGTCTACAGGGATGTAGTAATACCCACCCTCTTGTATGGCTCAGAGACATGGACAATAGACATCTCAAGTCGCTGGAGGAATACCAGCAATGATGTCTCCGCAAGATCCTACAAAGCCCCTGGGAGGACAGACACACCAACATTAATTAGCGTCCTCAGCCAAGCCAAAATCCCCAGCATTGAAGCACTGACCACACTTGATCAGCTCCGCTGGGCAGACATGTGTCTGGCATGCAACCTAAGACTCCCATAGCAAGTGCTCTACTCAGAACTCCTTCACGGCAAACGAGCCAAAGGTGGGCAGCAGAAGCATTACAAGGACACCCTCAAAGCCTCCCTGATAAAGTGCCACATCCCCAATGACACCTGGGAGTCCCTGGCCAAAGATCGCCCTTAATGGTGGAAGTGCATCCGGGAGGGCGCTGAGCACCTCATCGCTGAAAGCATGCAGAAATCAAGCGCAGGAAGCGAAAAGAGTGTGCGGCAAACCTGTCCCACCCTCCCTTTCCCTCAACGACTATCTGTCCCACATGTGACAGAGTCTGTAGCTCTCATATTGGACCTTTCAGCCACCTAAGAACTCATTTTTAGAGTGGAAGTAAGTCTTTCTTAATTCCAAGGGACTGCCTATGATGAGTTCCTGCGATGTCTCCTTGGATGATGCTATTTTGCTAATCACTGTTAGATACCTTTGTGCACCTGATGACATGAATCTCCTGAAACTCCTAATCCTGCTGCTTCTCTTCAACGGTATGTAGTATTTGCCGATTTCTACTTCTAGCATTGTCAGTCGGTTTACTCTTCAGTCGGCATGCTTTCGCAAGATGCCTAGTTTTCTTGCAGTAGGAACACTCTGCCTTCCCATATGGACAGCTTTGAGGGAGGTGTTGTCCCAGGCACCGAGAGCACGACTTCAATGCACTGTTACCTTGGTCAGTTGCTGAGGTCTTGGGAATCAACTGTCTTTTATTTTTAGCCTGTAGCCGATTCATCTCGGTTGTCTGACGACTGGAAATGGTGCGAAATTCTCAGGAGTATTGGTCGGCCATATCCATCAACATAGCTGTCTGACAAATCAAAAGTCAAATTAGGGGTTGTTAACAATTTACTTCTGATTCGTTCATTTTTTAAACTCACTACCAAAGCAATCACGCAAAGCTCGGTCCTGAAAGTTTCCAAAATGACACTGAATGGATAATTTTTTTAAAGCTACAATGTATTCACTGATACCTGTATCAATTAATTGATCGCGTATTCCAAAACGATACCTTTCAGCAATTTCCAGAGGCTCAGGACTGGAGTGCTGAATCTCCTTCAGTGGCGTGTCCTTCGACTTGGTGAGAACAAATACATTTTTCAGGGTTTCATACACCTACTTCAGTCAGGACAAGACCGTTTCATTTTTAAAACTGCCCGGTTACGGTTTACAGTATCGGGGACTTCGACAATATTATTCACAGTGAAAAACATATCTATCCGCTCTATATATGCTCCAAAAGTCTCACGATGGCGATGGAAGCGTGGCGATCTGGACTCTGGAAACGTTGATAGTTTAGCCATGCGCTCGCAATTTAGCTCGTATTTTTTAGCTTTTCTGCAAAATGAAGAACCTCTAACAGTCCCTCTGTCGGTTGGCAGGATTATCCTCCAACAAAAATTTCAGCTAGGGAATCCGAAAATCGCATCCTTATCGCCAATCTGTGATATCTTGAGAAACTGTAGATACACACAACTGCACAATATGGCTCCCAGCTAGAACTGTGCAGAGACAATGGCTTTATTGTTATTACATCAGTAGTCCATGAGGTGGCTCTGCAACACCTATCAAATCCTTTAATCTTCTTCAACACCACAATTATATCTATGCTCGAGAGAATACAAGTCTAGTTTATGCAATCTGTCCTCATAATTTAACCCTTTTAGCCCAGTATCATTCTGGTGAATCTATGCTGCACCCCCTCCAAGGCCAACTTCTTCTCTTCTTAGGCAGTCCCTCGGAGTCGAGGAGGACTTGTTTCCACACTAATATGAGTTCTCAGGTGACTGATGAATCCAATGCGGGACCAAGTCTCTGTCATAGGTGGGGCAGACGGTGGTTGAAGGGACAGGTGGGTGGGGTGCTTGGGTTGTCGTACGCTCCTTCCGCTGTTTGCGCTTGGCTCCTGGCGAAGAGACTCGAGGTGTTTGGCGCCTTCCCGGATGCTTCTCCTCCGCTTTGTGCAGTCTTGGGCCAGGGATTCCCAGGTGTCGGTGGGGATGTTGCACTTTATCAAGGAGACTTGAGGGGGGGTGTCCTTGAAGCGTTTCCTCTACCCACCTGGGGCTCGCTTGCCATGTCAGAGCTCTCAGTACGGCGATTTTTTGGGGAGTCTAGTATCAGGCATGCGGACAATGTGGCCAGTCCATCGGTGCTGATTGAGCGTGATCAATGCTCTGATGATGGGGATGTCAGCCTGAGTGAGAAGACTGACGTTGGTGCACTTATCCTGCCAATGGATTTGCAGGATCTTGCGGAGGCAGTGTTGGTGGTTCTTCTCCAGTGCTTTGAGGTGCCTGCTGTACACAGTCTATGTCTCTGAAGCATATAGGAGGGCGGGTATCATTACTGCTCTGTAGACCATGAACTTGGTGCCGGGTTTGAGATCCTGGTCTTCAAAGACTCTCTTCCTCAGGTGACCAAAGGCTGCACTGGCACACTGAAAGCAGTGTTCGACTTAGTCATTGACGCCTGCCCTTGACAGTTAGCTCCTGAGATATGGAAAATGGTCCATGCTGTCTAAGACCTCGTCATAGGTCTTGATTATCGGGGGGCAATACTGTGTAGCGGGGGAAGGTTGGTAGAGAATTTTTGTCTTATGGATGTTTAATGTAAGGCCCATACTCTCATATGCTTCGGTGAAGGTGTTGACGATGGTTTGGAGTTCGACCTCCGAGTATGCGCAAACGCAAGCGTCGTCTGCATACTGTAATTTAATGATGGAGGATGGGACGACCTTGGATCTGGACTTGAGGCGACGCAGGTTGAACAATTTCCTGTTTGTTCTGTAGATTAGTTCCACTCCAGCAGAGAGCTTATTGAGGGTGATTTGGAGCATTGCAGCAAGGAAGATCGAGAAGAGCGTTGGTGCGATGACACAGCCTTGCTTGACCCTGGTTCGCATGTGTATGAGTCCGTGGTGGATCCGTTGGTCAGGATCACGGCTTGCATGTTGTCGTGGAGCAGGTGGAGGATGGCGACAAGCTTTTGAGGGCAGCTGAGTTTGAGGAGGACATTCCATAATCCCTCACAGTTGACAGTGTCAAAGGCCTTTTGGTGCTGCTTCCTGCATTTTTCTTGAATTTGATGCGCGGTGAAGATTATGTCCATTGTGCCCCTTACTGGGCGGAATCCGCATTGCGACTCTGGGAGGAACTCAGCCAGAGAGAGAAAGCGATTGAGGAGGCGGCTCCAAGGCCAATATATTCTTCGTGAGGTGCAGTTCCCAGAACTGAACGCAGTGCTCCAGACAGGGTCTAACCAGAGCTTTATACAACTGTAGCATTACTTCCACCCCTTTACATTCCAGCCACCTCAAGATGAAGGCAAACGTTCAATTTGCCCTTTTCATTTTTTTTTGTATCTGTCCACTATCTTTTCGTGAATTCTGTACTTGGACCCCTAAATGTTGCCACAATTTTGCACGTGGCAGTAGCCTCACAGTTGCCACAATCTTGCACGTGTGCAGTAGCCTCACTGTTGTCACAATCTTGCACGTGTGCAGTAGCCTCACTGTTGGCACAATCTTGCACGTGTGCAGTAGCCTCACTGTTGGCACAATCTTGCACGTGTGTAGTAGCCTCACTGTTGTCACAATCTTGCACGTGTGCAGTAGCTTCACTGTTGTCACAATCTTGCACGTGTGCAGTAGCCTCACTGTTGTCACAATCTTGCACGTGTGCAGTAGCCTCACTGTTGGCACAATCTTGCACGTGTGCCGTAGCCTCACTGTTGTCACAATCTTGCACGTGTGCCGTAGCCTCACTGTTGTCACAATCTTGCACGTGTGCAGTAGCCTCACTGTTGTCACAATCTTGCACGTGTGCAGTAGCCTCACTGTTGCCACAATCTGGAGGATGGCAGAGTTACTTCAACTGAAACCTGCAGTGATCATAACTTTTTTATGAGGAATTTTAAAGCAATTGAAGTGCTCGGTTTCAGATCTCTGTCTTATGTTGAAAGTTCCCCCGTGAGTCATATGATGACATAGCTTCCTCACTTTACCTTCTGGATTTGTTTCAGTTGGAATAAGCCTTTACACTGAATTTGTCCTGTTTATATTCCGGGCTGAATTCAGAGCCACAATCTTGCCCATGTTCAGTAACCTCACCGTTGCTACAATCTTGAAGCACAAAGAGTTATTGCGCTGCTTCCATTGCTGCTCTGAAAACTAGAACTTCAATTGCTTTAAAATTCTTCGTAAAAATGTACAATTACTATGTTTCAGTTGAAGTAATTCTGCCATCCTCCAGATTGTGGCAAGTGAGGCTACTGCATATGAAGCATCTTGGGAATTTTACTATGTTAAAGGTGCTATATAAATGCAAGTTTTTGTTGTTTCTTTATTTGTTCCATTGCCACCTACTTTTGCTTTGCACCATGAACCCTTTTGTCATTTAATCACTACTGCCCTCTATCCTATCAAAGACCCCTTTGGTCTTTTCTCTCCTCTCCCGCCACCTCGCTTTGCCCTGGCTCTGTACGTGCTTAAAAACTGTTCATTCTCTAACTTGTTCCAGTTCTAATGAATTACAGTCATATAAATTTATGGCACAGAAGGAAGCCATTCGGCCCATCTAGTCTGTGCCAGCCAAAAAAGAGCTATCCAGCATAATGCCACTTTCCAGCTCTTGGTTCGTAGCCCTCGAGGTGACGGCACGTGAAGTGCACATCCATGGAATGTCATCGACCTGAAACACTGGGTGGAAATTCCGACATCCTGGGCCTGTACGAAGTTTCTAGACACCCGGGAAGGTATTGGAAAAGCCGGTTTTCAGCGCGCAATTCGCATGCACTGAAAACCGACTTTTCTGATCTGTCAAGCTTGACAGATCGTAGACATTTCAGGAGCGAGGACACTTCTTAGACAAGATTGCGGAATTTACCCATATCTTGCCCAGCAAATGTCCTCGAAAATCTAGCGCCTGGTAAAAGCAGGCGCATAGCCTACTTTTACAGGTGCAAGTGTTTTAAAACATACAAAAACACGATAAAATTAAATTATAAACACATATTTTATTATTAAAAACCCTCCCCACTACGGTAAGTTTATTTTTAACCATAATTAAAAAAACTTTTTTTTTTTAAATCGGGAAAATATTTTATTTTTATAAGACATAATAACTTTAATTTCAATTAATTTTAAATATGTATGGTGTTTTTTATTTTTTATTATTTTGTGTGTTTGGTTTTGTTCCCATTAATAGCACTGAGAACTGGTAGATACGCGAGTCTCAGTGCTATTAATGGGAACATGTGAAACACTTACCTGATTGGCTGAGCAGTCAGACCGACAGCATCTTCTGCGTGGGAACCCTCCGGACGGGAGTGCGCTTCACAGCATGGGATGAGAAGGCCTGCCCACCGCAATCCAGGGTGCCTCCGAGACCACCAGGTACTTTCGTAAAAATTCTCCGCCAAGGGGGCAATTGCCCACGGGAAAACCTCGAGAGGAATTTTTGGACCATTCATTAACTTTGTTTCTTTCTCCCCAGATGCTGTCTGACCTGCTGAGTATTTACCAGCATTTTCTGTTTTTCTTTCAAATAACTGAGCTGGACCTATTTTACAACCACTATAGATGGGAACTTTCAGCTGCGGAGAGTTTGCTGGTGTTACGAACTATTCCGGGTGAATGTACTGTATTGTGTGTTCAACAGTGACATCTGCTGCTTAATTCGAGGACAGCTGCTTTAGAAACCACAAAAGAAAAACATGTCACAAGGGAGAACAAGGAAACAGAACACCGCAGTAAAGTGGAATTAATATAGAAAGAACTTGCACTTGTATAGCTCCTTTCATGATCTCAAAGCACTTTACAGCCAGTACTTTTGAAGTGTGGTCACTGTTGCAATGTAGGAAACACGGCAGACAATTTGTGCTCAAGGCTCCACAAACATATATGACCAGATAATCTGTTTTAGTGATGTTGAGGGATAAATATTGGCCAGGACATTGGGGAGAACTCCCCTGCTCTTCTTGAAACAGCACCGAGGGATCGGTTCCATCCACCTGCACTATCCACATATCCCTTGGTTTAAAGTCTCATCCGACAGTGCAGCACTCCCTCAGTACGTGCAATAACCATCCCAAATATGGCATGGCGTGCAATGTCAAAGTATTGAAGACTGCATTGAATTCAAGCAAACTAGTATTGCCAAAGTTTGCACCACAGCAATATGTGTAGGAGAGCTAACAATCTCCAATATCTACAAACCACCATCCGTACAGTGGCCTGACCCACCGTTCTACTGGTCAACATCCATCTATCTTTAATACTTTATACTTTAATAGCCACCACAGAACGTGGGGCTATGCAGATGTCAAAACTATAATGGAGAAGCAATTGTCCAGTGGGCTTTACTGGAGAATAAATACCTCCTTTTTGATACCAAAGGTCGAGGTACATTCCATTCGTCAAGGTAGCAGAGAATATAACCCAGACATAAGAACATAAGAAATAGGAGCAGGAGTAGGCCATTTGCCCCTCGAGTTTGCTCCGCCATTTAATAAGATCATGGCTGATCTGATCATGGGCTCAGCTCCATCATCATCATAGGCAGTCCCTCGGAATCGAGGAGGACTTGCTTCCAATCTAAAAATGAGTCCTTAGGTGGCTGAACAGTCCAATACGAGAACCACAGTCCCTGTCACAGGTGGGACAGAGTGTCGTTGTAGAACATGAGCTTGGTGGCAGATTTGAGGGCCTGGTCTTCAAACACTCTTTTCCTCGGGTGACGGAAGGCTGCACTGGCAGCGGCGTTGAATCTCGTTGTCAATGTCTGGTCTTGTTGATAAGAGGCTCCTGAGGTATGGGAAATGGCCCACGCTATCCAGGGCCGCGCCGTGGACCTTGATGACTGGGGGGCAAGGACAGGCTGGTGGAGAACCTTTGTCTTACGGATGTTTAGCGTAAGGCCTATGCTTTCGTACGCTTCAGTGAATACGTTGACTATGACTTGGAGTTCAGCCTCTATGTGCACAGACGCAGGTGTCGCCCGCGTACTGTAGCTTGACGATAGAGGTTGGTGTAAAGTCCTTACATAATACCACAAGAGGCACATTCTATGGACAAGGTCACTCTGTAACCTGCACCTTTATTCACAGGACCAAGAAGTGAAGACCCTGCGTGGGACCTCCCTTTATATACCTAGATGACCAGGTGAGGAGTGTCTCCCACAAGTTCACCCCCTGTGGTCAATGTGTGCATTTCTCAAGTATATACAGTATTGCAGTGTTGTTGCATGAAGGTTACATACATGACATCACCTCCCCCCCAACATTGTATTAGGATCACAGGTTAAGTGTTTCAGGTGGTCTACGCTCCCTCGTGGAGCGCCGCAGTTGGGGCTCTGGCTGTTGAGCCTTGGCCTGCGTGTCTGTCCCCTGTGGCTGACCGCAGGGACTGTGCATGCTGCTGAATGTTCTTGTTGCTCGTTCACTGGCGGTGGTGTGAATACCATCTCATGATCTTCCTCAGGTTCCTCAGAGTCCATGCTGAACCTTTTTTTTTTTACTTGGTCCAGAGGCTTGCAGCATATCTGCCCATTGTTAAGTTTAACCACGATGACCCTATTCCCCTCTTTGTCTATTACAGTACCTTCAAGCCACTTGGGCCCCAAAGCGTGATTGAGAACAAATACGGGGTCACCAATTTCTATACATCTCCCCCTTGAATTACGGTCATGGTACTCATTTTGGGACTGGCGCTTGCCTTCAACAATGTCGGACAAGACAGGATGAATGAGGGACAGCCGAGTTTTGAGTGTACGTTTCATAAAGAGCTCCACGGGTGGGACCCCCGTGAGTGAGTGCGGTCGGGACCTATAGGCCAGCAGGAGGCGTGATAGGCTGCATTGAAGGGAGGGACCTTGAATCCTGAGCATGCCTTGTTTTATGATTTGGACCGCACGTTCCGCCTGGCCACTGGAGGCCGGCTTGAACGGTGCTGTCCTGACATGGTTGATGCCATTACCCGACATGAACTCCCGGAATTCATAGCTAGTGAAACATAGGCCATTATCACTAACAAGGATGTCCGGCAAACCGTGGGTCGCAAAGACCGCCCATAGACTCTCCACAGTGGTGGATGTCGTGCATGAATTCAAAATGATGCACTCGATCCATTACGAGTACGCATCAACCACGATGAGAACAATTTTCCCCATGAACGGACCCACGTAGTCGATGTGAATGCGTGACCATGGCCTGGTGGGCCAGGGCCATGGGTTGAGCGGGGCCTCCCTGGGGGCATTTCCCAGCTGAGCACACGTCGTGCACCTGTGAACACAGTGTTCCAGGTCTGAATCAATTCCCGGCCACCAAACGTGTGACCAGGCAATGGCCTTCATCAGCACGATGCCTGGGTGCTCACTGTGGTGTTCCCTGATGAAAGCTTCCCTGCCCCTCTAGGGCATGACTACCCTGCTGCCCCATAGTAGGCAGTCGGCTTGGTTGGAAAGCTCATCCATCCGCCTGTGAAACGGTCTGACCTCCTCAGGGCATGTTCCGTATGCGGGCGCCCAATCCCCAGTTAGGACACATTTCTTAATCAAAGCTAGGAGGGGATCTCTGTTGGTCCAGATTTTGATCTGGCGGGCTATGAAGGGGGAGCCTGCACTGTCAAAGGCATCAACAGTCATGACCATCTCAGCGCTTTGCTCCGCTGCCCCCTCAGTGGTGGCCAGTGGAAGCCTGCTGAGCGCGTCAGCACAATTTTCAGTGCCTAGCGGTGCTGGAGGATCTAGTCATACGCAGCCAGCGTGAGAGCCCATCGCTGTATGAGAGCTGACGCATTGGCATTGACAGCCTTGCTGTCTGACAACAGGAATGTTAATGGCTTGTGGTCCGTTTCTAATTTGAACCTCCTGCCAAAAAGGTACTGGTGCATCTTTTTCACCCATAGACACATGCTAGTGCTTCCTTCTCAACCATCCCATATCCACGTTCTGCTTGAGAGAACGACTTGGAGGCATAAGCCACAGGTTGGAGTTGCCCCTCAGCATTGTACTGCTGCAACACACACCCAACCCCATAGGGCAATGCATCACATGTCAGAACCAATTTCTTACAGGGGTTGTACAGGGTCAACAACTTATTTGAACAGAGTAGGTTACGCTCCCGATTGAAAGCCCGTTCTTGACAGTCCCCCCAAAACCAATCACAACCTTTATGCAGGAGCACGTGTAGCAGCTCCAACAATGTGCTTAAGTTCAGCAGAAAGTTCCCGAAATAGTTCAAGAGTCCCAGAAATGAACGCAACTCCGATGTGTTGCAGGGCCTGTGCGCTCGTCGAATTGCCTCTGTTTTGGATTTGGTAGGCCGAATCCCGTCTGCAGCAACCCTCCTGCCCAGAAACTTGACTTCGGGAGCCAAAAACACACACTTAGGTTTCTTGAGTCGCAGGCCTACCCGGTCCAGTCAGCGTAGCACCTCTTCCAGGTTGTGGAGGTGTTCCTCGGTGTCCCCCCGTGATGAGGATATCGTCCTGGAGTACGATCGTTCCAGGAATGGATTTGAGTAGGCTTTCCATGTTTCTTTGAAAGATCGCGGCCGCTGATCGAATGCCAAACGGGCACCTGTTGTAAACAAACAGTCCCTTGTGCTTGGTGATGGTGGTCAGTAGTTTGGATTCGTCGGCCAGTTCGTGGGTCATATAGGCTGAAGTGAAGTCCAACTTGGTGAACAGCTTGCCGCCTGCTACCATGGCAAAAAGGTCCTCCGCTCTCGGGAGCGGGTATTGGTCTTGTAGTCGCCACAGATCCTGACCGAGCCATCCGCTTTTAGGACGGGAACGATGGGGCTCGCCCAGTCGCTGAATTCAACGGGTGAGATGATGCCTTCTCTCAGCAAAGGTCCAATTCACTTTCAATTTTCTCCCGCATCACATACGGCACAGCTCTGGTTTTGTGGTGCACTGGTCTGGCGTCCGGGATGATGCGAATCACTACTTTGGTACCTTTGAACGTCCCAATGCCAGGTTGGAATAGTGACTCAAATTGCTGTAGGACCTGAGAGCATGAACTTTGTTCAACAGATGACACTGCGTGCACATCCCCCCATTTCCAGTTCATCTCAGCTAACCAGCTCCTCCTCAACAGTGTGGGATCATTGCCCAAGACAATCCAGAGTGGCAGCCGGTTCACTGATCCATTGTGTGTGACAGCTCACATTGCACTGCTTAGCACTGGAATGATTTCTTTGGTGTACGTCCGTAATTGAGTCTCAATGAGTTCTAGTTTGGGTCTGCTGGCTTTGAGTGGCCATAGCTTTTTGAATTGTTGAACGCACGAGTGACTGGCTGGCCCCTGTGTCCAGCTCCATGCGTACCGGGATGCCGTTTAAATAGGACCTTCATCATCATAGGTGGCGATTTGGTATATGAGCTGTGAATGTTTGCCACATGAACCCGCTGAACTTCAGTGTCCATTGATTTGCCCCACGTGTCACCCTGCCTCGCAGACCCCTCTTCTGGTCCATCCGCCTCGTAAATTAGCCTGGTCGCAGGCTTCCTGCACATTCTGGCTAAGTGGCCAGTGAGGTTACAATTTCTGCAGGAGAACTGTTGAAACCTGCAAGTCCTGGCAGCATGTCTGCCCCCACATCTCCAGCATGAACTGAGATTCCCATTGTTGTGAACAAAAGAGCTGTTATCCGGCATTCCTCGCTGATTGTCCCTTTGACTGCTCTTGAGCACCCTGTTAGTAGGTGTCAATGGCCCCATCCCAGAACGCATTGTCCACTGGGATGGCGTAAATGTCCGTTCAGCCTGCCATTGTCTGTGTTGAAAACCTGTTCTGGGGTCTATTGCTGCCTGGGGTGTGTCGAACTGCCCTTGCCTGCCTGCTGGGCTCTGAGTCGCATTTATGATATTGACCCCCTGATCCATCGCCACGTTGGAGTCAGGGTTGCGTGCGTATATTATCTCGGTTTCCTCCTCCCCGCCATAAAAGTCTGAGCCAGCAATGCCACCGCTTCCAAGGTCAAGTCCTTGGTCTCGATTAACTTTCTGAAAATCCCAGCATGACAGATGCCCTCAATAAAGAAATCCCTTAGCATCTCCCCCCTGCAGTCATCTGTGAGCTTACAAAGGCTGGCCAAGCGCCGGAGGTCCGCAATGAAGTCCGGTATGCTCAGTCCTTCCAGATGTCGGTGGGTATAAAATCTGTGTCGGGCCATGTGTATGCTGCTCGCCGGTTTGAGGTGCTCACTGATTAGCTTGCTGAGCACTTTAAAGATTTTGTCCGCCGGCTTCTTGGGTGCTAGCAGGTCTTTCATGAGCATGTAAGTCTTAGATCCACAGCTGGTCAGTAGATGAGCTCTTCGCTTGTCGGCCACTGCATCTCCCAGCCAGTCCTTCGTGACAAAGCTCTGCTGAAGCCTCTCAATGAAATCGTCCCAGCCCTCACCAACATAGTACCGTTCCTCTGTGCTATCAGTGGCCATTCTCGTGGGTTGTTAATTCCCGTTTCTTGTCGCCACTGTAAAGTCCTTACACAATATCACAAATCCACATGAGGCACATTCTATGGACAAGGTCATTCTGTGACCTGCACCTTTATTCACAGGACCAAGAAGTGATGACCCTGCATGGGACCTCCCTTTATATACCTGGATGACTAGGTGAGGAGTGTCTCCCACAAGTTCACCCCCTGTGGGTGGTCAATGTGTGCATTTCTCAAGTATATACAGTATTGTTACATGAAGGTTACATACATGACAGTTGGGATGTTCTTGGACCTGGCCTGGAGATGACGAAGGTTCTGTAGTTTAGTTCCACTCCAACGGGGAGCTTGTTGACTGAGGTGGAGCATGGCAGTGAGGAAGATCGAGAAGAGGGTTGGAGCGATGACGCAGTCTTGTTTGACCTTGGTCCGGTCGTGGATTGGGTCTGTAATGGATCCGTTGGTAAGGATCATGGCCTGCATGTCATCGTGGAGCAGGCGGAGGATGGTGACGAACCTTTGGGCTCAGCTCCACTTCCCTGCCCGCTCCCTATAACCCTTCACTCCCATACCACTCAAAACCAGACCCGTTTTCCTCTCCAAAGATAACAAAAGAAACCCAATCATTGCCTACAGAACCGTTTGTGACAACTTCCCCAACAGTCAACACAGGCCTCAATCATCAACGTTGGCATCGAAATTCCTGTCATTACATCAACACCGGAATCACAATTGAACTTCAAAAAAGACTGGGAAACCTTCCAAAGGACAGTTGACACCAGCATCAGGTGGATTCCGCCAACAACCAATGTCTTCAACAGATTTATAGGAATTATTAAAGCTGCCACAAAACACAATATACTTCAGGGGTTTAGATAGACATATATTCCTTGTTGGACAGAAGAAAGCAAGTCTCTCTACCAGGAGTATTCGGTGAACAAGAACCCAGCCACTGCCCTTGAACTCGGCGAGACGTGACAGGTGGATAAACCTTGTAGTGAAGACTAAGTTCTCTCACTCCAGCAGGAAAAAATGGACCCTGCTTCGTCAACTGGGTGGACAAACCCCTCCTGTAAACACAGACGAACCATCAGAATGGTGCCATTGTATCCCACTTGATGCAAACAACAAAAGCTCCGGTGGATAAAGAATATTGAGGCCAGGTGATATGGTAGCTTTTGACAAACTTGATGGCGACACAAAGATCGTCAACTATGTCGGATCCATTCACCTTCCACGGACTAAATGCAGCCCCGCTGACAATCAAATCTGGAAAAGCTGCTGGTCCAGATGATGTTTACCTCGAATTCTTAAAACCACTGGGACCCAAAGCGAAGAGATGGTTGAGTTCCTTCTTCTTTGAGGTAACTGATAAAATTCCATCGATCTGGACGGAGGCTAAAATCATTGCCCTCCTGAAGCAGGGCAAGAATGCTTGTGAGGCCTCCAGCTGCTGCCCAATCTCCTTTTTTGCATTTGTTATAAAAAGTGCTGGAGAGCCTAGTACTCCACAGTCATTGAGCCAACCATCCTTAAGGAGCAACCAGGCTTCCGGAGCAGCTATAACTGCTGCAACCAAGTGGCAGCGTTAATAATGCACATTGAAGCAGGCTTCCAGCGCCAGCTCAAGATTGCTGCGGCACTTGTGGACCTGTCAGCAGCATATGACAGTATGGAAGCAGGGACTTCTTTTCAAGCTCTCCGCCTTTTACCTTGCAGAATAACGATCCATCTCAACTCCATGCTTAGCAACAGACGTGTGCACACTGGCACTCAGAAGAGCAGATACAGGACATTGAACAATGGACCCCCGCAGGATTTTATCCTGGCACCCATGTTATTCAAAGTCCATACTAATGATCTGTCTGAAACAGAGACCCGCAAGTTCGCATACGCTGATGACATTGCCTTGGCTATGCAAACAAGAATCTGACTGCCACCGAGGAGACCCTGACCAGTAATTTACAGAGGATGGAGACCTACTTCGAGCAAACAACAAAGCCGCAAAAGATCATCACTTCGACATTCCATCTCAACACCCATCAAGCAAACCAAACTCTGAAAGTCTCCTTTTGTGGCGCAGAGGTAAATCATGCCAAAAACCTCTCCTATTCAAGAGTCACGCTCGATCGCACCCCGACGTATAGACAGCATCTCCAGAACCTTGGGAAAAAACTAGAGTACGGTCAACTTGATCCAGAAATTGGCTGGATCCACATGGGGAGCAGACACTCAAACCCTCTATACAGCAGCACTCACCCTGATGTATTCTCCAGCATGATTATCAAGTCCGCATGTCAAATCCGCTGATGCCCAGCTGAATTCTACTATGAGAATCATCACCGGTACTTTTTATTGACATCAACACTTTGGCTGCCCATACTTCACACCACCACACCCAAGCTACGAATACGCCGTCTCCAGAGACTACAACTGCTACACCAGCAAAGACACGCCAATCCAGGTTGAATTAACCAGCCTACCATCAATCCGTCTCAAATCTAGGTGGTCATTTTCGATCATCGCTAAAGCTCTTCAGCAATCTCCCGAGCCTTGATGACTAATGGTGAAATGCTTGGAAGAACTGCGACATACCAAATCGATTCCTTATGCAGGACTCCACAGTACAACTTGAAGAATCAAACCTTCCCTGCAAACAATGAACCATCAACTGCCTCAGAACCGTTCACGGTAGATGCAGTCACATTCTCCAGAGGTGGGAGATTAAAGCATCCCCACCATGTGATTGTGGAGCTCCTAATCAGACCCTGGAGCACTGCCCTCAGAGGAAATTTGCAGGTAGCCTACAAGATATCCACGTGTTTACCCCGGAAGCGTTGGCCTGCATATCTGATTTAGATATTGACATTTAATTTGTTTTTTGCCACTACCATATGAAAGAAGTAGTACTGCACTGGAGTGTCAGACTAGATTTTGTGCTCAAGTCACTGGAGTGGGACTTGAGCCAATGACCTAACTTAGAGGCGAAAGTGCCACCCACGGAACCATGGCTGACACCCAGCTGGTCGCACATCTCCCGGAGTAAGGCAGCTCTGGGACGGGTCAGTGACATCACTGCAGTGGGATGCTCCTGGTCCGTGACATCACTGGAGTGAGAATTCTGAAGTGATACATTTTGATAGGAAGAATGAGAAGAGGCAATATAAACTAAATGGTACAATTTTACAGGGGATGCAGGAACAGTGAGAACTGGGGCTGTATGTACACAAATCTCTGAAGGTGGCAGGACAAGTTGAGAAGGCTGTTCAAGAGGCACTTGAGATCCTTGGCTTTATTAATAGAGGAATAGAATATAAAAGGAGGGAAGTTGTGCTAAACTTTTATAAAACACTGGTTAGGCTCAGCTGGATTGTGTTCAATTCTGGGCATCCGAGGATGTCAAGGCCTTGGAGAGGGTGCAGAAGAGATTTACACAATGGGGGTGAGGGGATGCAGTGACATCACAGCAATGGGATGCAAGTAAGGAAACCTGAAATGGCAAGGCTCGATTGGGGAAAGACATGTGACTTCAAAACAAAAATCAAGCGTTGTAAGAAAGGAGGCCCATCAGCAGCAGTCGGGGAGCGGGAGAGCGAGGAGGAGCAGCGTCGAGCGGGCAGTTCAGAGGGGAGGCAAGCTGGTGCAGCTGCAGCAGGGAGGCAAAAAAGTAGAAAGAAATCGAAAGGTGACATCACAGCCAAGGGGATAAGTGATTGGCTAGTAGTTTTTCTTTTTCTTTATCAATAAGTAACCTTTAGCATTGTTGTTGTCAAATTAAGTTTACCGAGGAGTTAAGTCATGGTAGGAGAGCTCGGACATGTGTTATGCTCCTCCTGTACTACTTGGGAAGTCAGGGACGCTTCCAGTGTCCCTGACGACTACGTGTGCAGGAAGTGTATCCGGCTGCAGCTCCTGACGGACCGCATTGCAGCACCTGACGGACCGCATTGCAGCACTGGAGCTGCAGGTGGATTCACTCTGAAGCATGCATGATGCTGAGAACGACGTGAATAGCACGTTTAGTGAGTCAGTCTTACCGCACGTAAAGGATACACAGCCAGATAGGGGATGGGTGACTAATAGGAAGAGCAGTGCAAGGAAGGTAGTGCAGGGGTCCCCTGCGGTCATCCCCCTGAAAAACAGATACACTGCTTTGGGTACTGTTGGGGGGGGATGACTCCTCAGGGGAGGGCAGCAGCAGCCAAGTTCATGGCACCGTGGGTGGCTCTGTTGCACAGGAGGGCAGGAAAAAAAGTGGGAGAGCTATAGTGATAGGGGATTCAATTGTAAGGGGAATAGATAGACATTTCTGCAGCTGCAACCAAGACTCCAGGATGGTATGTTGCCTCCCTGGTGCAAGGGTCAAGGAGCGGGTGCAGGGCATTCTGAAAATGGAGGGTGAACAGCCAGTTGTCGTGGTGCATATAGATACCAATGCTACAGGTAAAAAAAACGGGATGAGGTCCTACAAGACGAATTTAGGGAGCTAGGAGCTAAATTAAAAAGTAGGACCTCAAAAGTAGTAATCTCAGGATTGCTACGAGTGCCACATGCTAGTCAGAGTAGCAACTGCAGGATAGCTCAGATGAATACTTGGCTTGAGGAATGGTGCAAGGGGGAGGGATTCAAATTCCTGGGACATTGGAAACAGTTCTGGGGGAGGTGGGACCAGTGCAAACCGGACGGTCTGCACCTGGGCAGGACCGGAACCAATGTCCGAGGGGGAGTGTTTGCTAGTGCTGTTGGGGAGGAGTTAAACTAACATGGCAGGGGGATGGGAACTATGCATGGAGACAGTGGGAAGTAGAATGGGGGCTGAAGCAAAAGATAGAAAGAAAAGTAAAAGTGGAGGGCAGAGAAACCCAAGGCAAAAAACAAAAAGGGCCACATTACAGCAAAATTCTAAAAGGGTAAAGTTGTTTGAAAGACAAGCCTGAAGGCTCTGTGCCTCAATGCGAGGAGCATTCGGAATAAGGTGGACAAACTAAGTGTGCAGATAGCAGTTAACGGGTATGATGTAATTGGCATCACGGAGACATGGCTCCAGGGTGACCAAGGCTGGGAACTCAACATCCAGGGGTATTCAACATTGAGGAAGGATAGACAGAAAGGAAAAGGATGTGGGGTGGCATTGCTGGTTAAACAGGAAATTAATGCAATAGTAAGGAAGGACATTAGCTTGGATGATGTGGAATCGGTACGGATAGAGCTACAGAATATCAAAGGGCAGAAAACGCTAGTGGAAGTTGTGTACAGACCACCAAACAGTAGTAGTGAGGTTGCGGACAGCATCAAACAAGAAATAAGGGATGCGTGCAATAAGGGTACAGCAGTTATCGTGGGTGACTTCAATCTACATATTGATTGGGCTAACCAAACTGGTAGCAATGCGGTGGAGGAGGATTTCCTTGAGTGTATTAGGGATGGTTTTCTAGACCACTATGTCGAGGAACCAACTAGAGAGCTGACTGGGTGATGTGTAATGAAAAAGGACTAATTAGCAATCTTGTTGTGCAAGGCCCCTTGGGGAAGAGTGACCATAATATTGTAGATTTCTTTAAGATGGAGAGTGACACAGTTAATTTAGAAACTAGGGTCCTGAACTTAAGGAAAGCTAACTTCGATGGTATGAGGTGTGAATTGGCTAGAATTGACTGGCAAATGATACTTAAATGGTTGATGGTGGCAATGGCAAACATTTAAAGATCACATGGATGAACTTCAGCAATTGTACATCCCTGTCTGGAGTAAAAATAAAACGGAGAAGGTGGCTCAACCATGGCTAACAAGGGAAATTAAGGATAGTGTTAAATCCAAGGAAGAGGCATATAAATTGGCCAGAAAAAGTAGCAAACCTGAGGACTGGGAGAAATTTAGAATTCAGCAGAGGAGGACAAAGGGTTTAATTAAGAGGGGGGAAATAGAGTCGAGAAGAAGCTTGCCGGGAACATAAAAACTGACTGCAAAAGCTTCTATAGATATGTGAAGAAAAAAAGATTAGTGAAGACAAACGTAGGTCCCTTGCAGTCAGATTCAGGTGAATTTATAATGGGGAACAAAGAAATGGTAGACAAATTGAACAAACACTTTGGCTCTGTCTTCACGAAGGAAGACACAAATAACCTTCCGGAAATACTAGGGGACCGAGGGTCGAGTGAAGAGGAGGAACTGAAGGATATCCTTATTAGGCGGGAAATTGTGTTAGGGATATTGATGGGATTGAAGACCGATAAATCGCCAGGGCTTGATAGTCTGCATCACAGATTACTTAAGGAAGTGGTCCTAGAAATATAGTGGATGCATTGGTGATCATTTTACAACAGTCTCTCGACTCTGGATCAGTTCCTATGGACTGGAGGGTAGCTAATGTAACATCACTTTTTAAAAAAGGGAGAGAAAGCGGGTAATTATAGACTGGTTAGCCTGACATCAGTGGTGGGGAAAATGTTGGAATCAATCATTAAGGATGAAATAGCAACGCATTTGGAAGGCAGTGACAGGATCGGTCCAAGTCAGCATGGATTTGTGAAGGGGAAATCATGCTTGGCAAATCTGCAATTTTTTGAGGATGTAACTCGTAGAGTGGGCAAGGGAGAACTAGTGGATGTGGTGTATTTGGACTTTCAAAAGGCTTTTGACAAGGTCCCACACAAGAGATTGGTGTGCAAAATCAAAGCACATGGTATTGGGGGTAATATACTGACATGGATAGAGAACTGGTTGGCAGACAGGAAGCAGAGAGTCGGGATAAACGGGTCCTTTTCAGAATGGCAGGCAGTGACTAGTGGGGTGCCGCAGGTGATTTGGATGAAGCAATTGAGTGTAATATCACCAAGTTTGCAGATGACACTAAACTGGGTGGCGATCTGAGCTGTGAGGAGGATGCTAAGAGGGTGCAGGGTGACTTGGACAGGTTAGGTGAGTGGGCAAATACATGGCAGATGCAGTATAATATGGATAAATGTGAGGTTATCCACTTTGGGGGCAAAAATGCGAAGACATATTATCTGAATGGTGGCAGATTAGGAAAAGGGGAGATGCAACGAGACCTGCGGGTCACGGTACATCAGTCATTGGAAGTTGGCATGCAGGTACAGCAGGCGGTAAAGGGTATGTTGGCCTTTATAGCTAGGGGATTTGAGTATAGGAGCAGTGAGGTCTTATTGTAGTTGTACAGGGCGTTGGTGAGGCCTCACTTGGAATAGTGTGTTCAATTTTGGTCTCCTAATCTGAGGAAGGACGTTCTTGCTATTGAGGGAGTGCAGCGAAGGTTCACCAGACTGATTCCCGGGATGGCTGGATCAACTGGGCCTTTATACATTGGAGTTTAGAAGGATGAGAGAGGATCTCATAGAAACATACAAGATTCTGACAGGACAGGTTAGATGCGGGTAGATTGTTCCCGATGTTGGGGAAGTCCAGAACCAGGGGACAGAGTCTTAGGATAAGGGGTAGGCCATTTAGGACTGAGATGAGGAGGAACTTCTTTATTCAGAGAGTTGTTAACCTGTGGAATTCCCTGCCGCAGAGTTGTTGATGCCAGTTCATGGGATGTATTCAAGAGGGAGTTAGATATGGCCCTTACGGTTAAGGGGATCAAGGGGTATGGAGAGAAAGCAGGAAAGTACCGAGGGAATGATCAGCCATCTTATTGAATGGTGGTACAGGCTCGAAGGGCAGAATGGCCTACTCCTGCACCTATTTTCTCTGTTTCTATGTGTAAGGGGAAGAATTTCTGAAGTGTGTTCAGGCGAACTTTCTTGATCTGTATGTTTCCGGCCCAACACGGAAGGAAGCATTGTTGCATCTGGTTCTGGGGAATGAGGTAGGTCAGGTGCAGCAAGTGTCAGTTGGTGAACATTTAGGAAACAGTGATCATAGTATCATAAGGTTTAGATTAGCTATGGAAAAAGGGGAGCAATCGAGAGTAAAAATGTTTAACTGGCGGAAGGCCAATTTGAGTAGGATGAGAATGGGTCTGGCCTGGGTAAACTAGAATCAAAGATGGCAGGCAAAACTGTAGTGGAACAAATGGGCTGCCTTTGAAGAGGAAATAGTTCAGGTACAGTCAAGGTACATTCCTACGAGGGAGGAAGTTAGGGCAACTAAAGTCACAGCTCCCCGGATGACAAGAATATGATGAAGTAAAAAAAGAGCACATATGACTGATGTCAGGTTGCAAATATATCTGAGAATCAGGCTGGAAATAGAAACGTCAGAGAAGTGAAAAAGGAAATAAGAGGGGCAAAGAGAGGGCATTAGAATAGAATGGCAGCGAACATAAAAGGTGATCTGGAAGTTTTCTATCGGCATATAAATAGTAAACAGGTAGTAAGAGGAGGGGTGGGGTAGGGACCAAAAAGGAGACCCACGCAAGGAGACAGGTGGCATTGCTGAGGAACTAAATGAGTTCTTTGCATCGGTCTTCACCAAGGAAGAGTATGGCAATAGACAAAGTGAAGGAGGAGGTAGTGGAGATACTTGATCGGATAAAAATTGATAGCGGTATTAGAAAGGCTGGCTGTACTTAAAGTCGATAAATCACCAGGGGCAGATGGGATGCATCCTAGGATGCTGAGGGAGGAAATCGCGGAGGCATTTACCACAATATTCCAATCCCCCATTGAAACGGGGGTGGCATTAGAGGACTGGAGAATTGCAAATGTTACACCCTTGTTCAAAAAAAGGTGTAAAAATAAACCCAAGAACTACAGGTTGTCAATTTAACCTTGGTAGTGGGGATGCTTTTAGAAATGGTAAGCAGGGACAAAATTAACAGTCACTTGGATAGGGGTGGATTAATTAAGGAAAGCCAGCACAGATTTGTTAAAGTCAAATCGTGTTTAACCAACTTGATCGGGTATTTTGATGAGGTAACAGAGAAGGTTGATGTGGTGTACATGGATTTCCAAAAGGTGTTCGACAAAGTGCCACATGATAGGCTTGCAAGCCCATGGAATAAAAGGGACAGTGGCAGCGTGAATATGAAATTGGCAGGAGACAGAGAGTAGTTGTTTCTCAGACTGGAGGAAGGTAGACACTGGTGTTCCCTAGGAATCGGTTCTTGGACCACTGCTTTTCTTGGTCCATATTAATGACCTGGACATGGGTGTACAGGGCACTATTTCAAAATTTGCAGATGACATAAATAGTGAACACTGAGGAGGATAGTGAGACTTCAGGAAGACAGACAGGCTGGTGAAATCGACGGATACGTGGCAGATGAAATTTAAACGCAGAGAAGTGTGAAGTGATGCATTTTGGTAGAAAGAATAAGAATCCATAAACTAAAAGGCACGAACAGAGAGAGCTGGAGGTGTGTGTACATAAATCGTTGAAGGTGGCAGGGCAGGTTGAGAAAGCGGTTAAAAAGACTTACGGAATCCTGGGCTTCATAAATAGAGGTATAGAGTACTAAAGTGTGGAAATTATGATGAACCTGTATAAAACACTGGTTCGGTCTCAACTGGAGTACTGTGTCCAATTCTGAGCACCACGCTTTAGGAAGGATGTGAAGGACTGGAGAAACTGGAGTTGTTCACCTTGGAGCGGAGAAGATTGAGGAGATTTGATAGAGATGGTCAAAATCATGAGGGTTCTGGACAGAGTAGATCGAGAGAAACTGTTCCCATTGGTATAAGGGTCGAGAACCAGAGGACACAGATTTAAGGTGATTGGCAAAAGAACCAAAGGTGACGCAAGAAATAACTTATTTTACACAGCGAGTGGTTAAGATCTGAATGCACTGCCTGAAAGGGTGGAGGAGGCAGACTCAATCTTAAGCTTTCAAAAGGGAGTTGGATAAGTATCTGAAGGAAAAAAATTTGCAGGGCTACGGGGAAAGTACTAGCTGATGTCGGCACAGGCTCAATGGGCCAAATGACCTCCTTCCATGCTGTAACCATTCGATGATTCCATATGGTTTTATATTCATATATATATATATACACTGAACATCCCCATTAAGATACAAGATTCATCATCTGAAGGAACAGTTTAACAGCCAGCATATTATTTCAGAATTGGTTAATCTATTTAATTGGAATTGGTGCCATGGATGTTACGTGATGAGGAGTCACAATACACAATCCAATGAGCAGCCGATCCTACAACTCATGAGCGACAAATTATCCTGGATGATGTGCTCAAGTCTCATAAGCCTATACACAAGAATGTAAGAAATAGGAGCGGGACTAGGCTATTTGGCCCCATGAACCTGCTCCATCATTCAATAAGATCATGGCTGATCTTCTACCTCAACTCCAATTTTCTGCACTACCCTCATATTTCTTGATTCCCATAATATCCAAAACAGTCTTGAATATACTCAATGACTGAACATCCACAGCCCTCTGGGGTAGAGAATTCCAAAGATTCACCATCCTCTGAGTGAAGAAATTCCTCCTCTTCTCAATCTTAAATGGCCGACCCCTTATTCTGACACTGTGACACCTGGGTTCTAGATTCTCCAGCCAGGGGAAACAGCCTCTCAGCATCTACCCTGTTAAGCCCCCTCAGAATTTTATACGTTTCAGTAAGATCACCTCTCATTCTTCTAAATTCCAGAGGCCTAGTCTCCCCCATCCCAGGAATTATTCTGGTGAATCTTCGCTGCACTCGTTCTAAGGCAAATATATCCCTCCTGAGGTAAGGAGACCAAAACTGTACACAATACTCCAGATGAGGTCTCACCAGGGCCCTATATATATATAATTGCAGTAAGAAGTCTTTACTCTTACACGCAAATCCTCTTGTAATAAAGGCCAACATACCATTTGCTTTTCTAATTGCTTGCTGTACCTGCATGTTAACTTTTAGTGATTCGTGTACAAGGACACCCAGGTCCCTCTGAACACCAACATTTCCCAATCTCTCACCATTTACAAAATACTCTGCTTTTCTATTTTTCCTACCAAAGTGGATAACTTCACATTTCTCCACATGATATTCCATTTGCCATGTTCTTTCTTGCCCACTCACTAAGCCTGTCTCTTTGCATCGTCCTCACAACTTACATTCCCACCTAGCTTTGTACACACACACACACATATACATATACACACACACATACATATATATATATATATATACATATATGAAATATTCAGACTTATTTTTATACATCTACTGCTTAAAACGATGTAAACATTAACCGAACAAACGCTGCCAAGGATTTCCCTCTAAATTCCACCATGGGGGCAGCACTCTTGCTATTGAGGGGCACTTCAGTATTTCCACCACTCAGTCTCTCAAACAGCTCCAATGCGTCAGGTGTGAATCTCTGCTTCAAGTCACGGGTATAGAGGTCAGGGGAGGAGACACCTGCGAAGCTTATTCAAACGAGACTCTTGGACAGATCGCTAGTGAGAACAAAGCCTGCAGCAAATAGGAGACTAAATTGAGACAAACCAGCGACTATTATTCAAATATTCTCTTAACCATCATAGCTAGTTCCAATAACACACAAATTTAAGAGTAGCAAGTCCTGGTATGAACAATGTGTTTTTCTGAAGATGTCGCATTTTTCTGGCTCATCAGGTTAACCTGCAGCAAGTTCACATCACCTAATGATCCATTCTCTCTGTTCTAAAACACCATGAAAAAGCTGGTTTCCTCCCCACCCAAGGGAAATTGCACTACTCGGTGTGGTAATGAGTCATACAGCAACATCAACTTACATTTATACAGCTCTTTTAATGGGGTAAAACATCCCCATGTATTCAGAGGAGCATAATCAGACAAAATTTAACACCGAGCCACATAAGGAAATATTAGGACAGGTGACCAAAGGCTTGGTCAAAGAGGTAGGTTTCAAGGAGCGACTTAAAAGGAGGGGAGGAAGAGAGAGTTCGGGAGGGAATCCAGAGCAAGGCAACTGATGGCACGGCCGCCAATGGTGGAGCGATTAAAATTGGGGGTGCTCAAGAGGCCAGAGTTGGAGGAGCGCAGAGATGGGGGGGAAGGGGAGGGGGTGATGGTGGCCAGTGTTGTGAGGCTTGGGGAGGTTACAGAAATAAGAAAGGGCGAGGTCATGGAGGGATTTGAACATGAGGATGAGGATTTTAAAATGGAGGCGTTGCCGGACCAGGAGCACAGGGGCAATAGGAGAACGGGGCTTGCCGCAAGTTAGGATACAGGCAGCAGAGTATTGAATGAGTTCAAGTATATGGAGGATAGAAGATGGAAGATGGGAGGCCAGCCAGAAGAGCATTGGAACGGCCTAGGTTCAAAAACCCTGTGTGCCACATCAGCTCCTTGGCTAACAGTGTGGGGGTGTGTGGAGAATCAGCTAGAGCTCCCCGACGTGATCACTGCCCAGAGACCCCTGCTAGAAAGTGCACGTGTAGATGTCTCACTGAGGAAAGGCTGGGGCTCGACTGTTACGCCTCCTGTGGTTGAATAGCGGCGCTGACACTCACCATCTGGGCTTGCTCTGAATGGAAGGATGTTGGGTGAAAACAGAGCTCAACTCAGTCAGTCAGTGCCCCAAGTCACTGCAGTAAATAAATTACATTGGTTGATAAGAACAATGGAACTAGTGAACAGCTGGACACCTAGTCCAATTATAAGTCACACAAAGAAGCTCTCAGAGCTGTTCAAAACATGGGGCTCGAATAGAACATTATCTGAAACAGCCAAGTAGGATACACGCAAGACACACACAGCAGAGACAATGAGATGCACAGGATAACATGCATTACAAGGTCTGATTCACCCAGTGGGCTGAAATGACACCATGAGATCCTTTCTGTCACTCCTATCCCCACCCGAACAACCTGCTGTATCAGTGCTGATCTCATCAATTGATTTAAGATGGCCGACAGCTTTGGGGCTGGGGAGGTGAGCATCCATGAACGTAGAGAGAGAAAATGCACATCGGTGGACAGAGAGAAGCAGAGAATGATATGGAGCAACCCTGACCACACGGATGGAGCAGCAACCAGAATGACATCTCCCAGCACCCTCTGTTGCTTTTACACACGTGTAAAAGGTGGGAAACAGATTGAGCTCATGCTGTGAGAAAGTAATGAGAGGAGGTGGTGGGAGATGTGGAATAAAATGGGGTTCCATTAAAAAATAGTTTTGTGCTGAGTCTGTTGTGGAAGGTTATAACCCTCACCTGAATAATCAGACGGTGGATGCCGCATCACCATCCAGTGACTCTGTCAGAATAGGAAGGGGCTTGGTTGTACCCCAGTATGAGTTATGAGGGACAGAGGGAGGAAGAGAGAAAGAAAGAGAAAGAAAAAGAGAAAACAAGAGAACGAAAGAAATCCCATGGATATACCACTCTTTGATCGAGAATAAAGCTCCCAACTTTGCTCCAACAATGCACCTCAGCCGCAAATTCAGAAGTGTGGCCCGTACTGTAGCCATGTGACATCCTTCCCTTTTTGGTTTCACAGAAACTTCCTCGGACCCTGTGCTTAGCTGGATCCAAGCCTTTCCCAGACCACCCCGCGCATCCCAACGCACACTTAAAGATAAGAGACAAGTGTTGTATAATTTATTCAGCATTAATGTACATGGGACCTGTGGCCCACAGTCCAAACAGTAAAACCTGACCAGTGTGAACGGCCTTAACATCAAGGCATTGCACCCTCAGAGGATCAGACACCAATCTCTTTGCACAATTCACAACACGTCAGGCTGTTCCGGGGAAGCCTTAATCTTCCTCTGTGAAACTGTCGCAGCAGAGTTCATCCGTCCTTCCCAGAAATCTTCACACTGCTTCGGGAGGGGGCTGGTACCACCGAATCTTTGGGTTAATCCAGCGTCTCTGAGCAGGCATGGGCACAGCCCTCCTATTCCGCGGTGCTGTTAGGACGTCGGAAGCACAAGCGTGCACCGGCTCGGGGGACGGGCTGGTGGTCTGCGGGTGCATCTCGTGGAAGTAAGATCTGCTCCGGTGAGGGGGTTGGGACACTACCTCTAGTACAAGACCTGCACCTTCAGTTCTCCATCAAGTTAAAACCTTTCCTTAAGATACAGACAAGGGGAATCTTCGTGTGATAAAATGGCCTCTGCCAATTAGCTCAGGGAGCTGACGTAGTCTCCGGACCCTGCTCTCCCACAGCCGGTACGTGTGGAGTAGGCTCACCTTCCTCGGGGGTCGAGCGCGCCCGTGAGAGTTGAAAGGCGTCGGCAGGACTGGAGCCTGAAAACAGCTGCTTCACCCACCCATACCCCCCAAGTGCCAGCTTCTCCCAAGTTACTCCGCCTCCTGTCCCATCTCCGGGTGCAAAAGGTCCCCGAGCACTTTTTGCATTCGCCTGTGCCTCATCGGGGGCAGCTCCTCGTACATGTCAAACCCGACGGGGGACTCCATGTTGGGCAGCTTGAAGTGAAGCAGATGCCTTCTCAGCGTCTAAAACAAGACGACAGGAAAGAAAGGACTTTTATTTATATAGCGCCATTCACAACCTCAGGACATCTCAAAGTGCTTTACAGCCAATTTTTGAAGTGTAGCCACTGTTTTAATGTAGGAAACACGGCAGCCAGTTGGCGCACAGCAAGATCCCACAGACAGCAATGCGATAATGGCCGGATAGTCTGTTTCAGTGATGTGGTTTGAGGGATAAATATCGGCCAGGACTCCACAGAGAACTCCTCATGAGGGGCCTAGATAGAGTGAATAGGAAGGACCTATTTCCCTTAGCAGAGCAGTCAACAACCAGTGAGAATAGATTTAAAGTAATTGGTCGGAGGTTTAGAGGGGATTTGAGGGGAAATTTCTTCACCCAGTGGTGGAGGTCTGGAACTCTCTGCCTGAAAAGGTGAGAGAGGCAGAAACCCTCACCACATTTAAAAAGTACTTGGATGTGCACTTAAAGTGCCGTAACTTGCAGGGCTACGGACCAAGAGCTGGAAAGTGGGATTAGGCTGGATATCTCTTTGTCGGCCAGCGCCGACACAATGGGCCAAAATGTCCTCCTTCCGTGCTGTAAATTTTTATGATTCTTCAAAATACTGCCTTGGGATCGTTTACGTCCACCTGAGGGATGCGGATAGGGCCTCGGTTCAACACCTCATCCGAAAGAGGACACCTCCGACACCGCAGCACTCCCTCAGGACTGCACTGGGAGTGTCAGCTAGATTTTGCCCTCAAGTCTCTGGAGTGAGACCTGAACCCACAGCCGTCGAAATTGGAGGCGAGCGAGTGCTATACACCGAGACACAGCTGACATTGCACCAATGAATCGAGGATGGCACAGGTTATATGCAGTATAATATTACTCAGCACTGCCCCATTAAGGACTCTTGAGGTCAGGCATAACAGATACAGAGCAAAAGTTCCTCAACACCAATGTTAATCAACATCAAGAGGGCCCCAACCCACAAAGTCTTGCACAAGGACTGCTCTTAGGAATGCTGAGTATACTGCGGCACTGCGCAAGAGGATAGGAGATCCGAACAGAAACAATAGCGAACAGGAAAAAAAGCCTCTGGTCCATTCAGCATGTCCGACTCAATATATAGACTCCCCACTCCACCCGAATGCCTCCTGAGAGAAGTAGACGAGGTGATCACCACCCCAGCCAGAAACAGGTCCTACTCTCGCTTTAAGAATTCAGCGAATCGGTGTCCACGACACGAGACGACAGCCTGTTCCCGAGGCCCACTGTTCTCTGGGAAAAGAACCAGCTCCTGACGTCTAACCTAGAACTGGCCTCAAACAACTTAAAATTGTGACCCCCATGGTCCTTCCTAACTATTTTATTGGCGCAAACTGTCTATTCAAATTGTCTGTTCCCTTCAGCATCTTGTATACCTCAATCAGATCACCCCCATGTCTGTGCTTCTCTAAAGTGTAGAGTCCCAGCTTGTTTAGCCTATCTTGATAACTAAGATGTTTTAAATTGGGAATGATCTAAGGCCCTTCTCTGCACCCTTCCAAAGCCTAGATATCGCTCGCCATATGAGGAAGAATGGTAACAGCACAGGAGGTCATCATTTGGCCTGTCGAGCCCATGTCGGTTCTCTACAAAAGCACTTGAGCTAGTCCCACTCCCCCGCTCTTTCTCCGTAGCCCTGCAATTTTTTTTCCTTCTGATACTTACCAAATTCCCATTTGAAAGCCACGATTGAATCTGCCTCCACCATCCACTCAGACAGTGCATTCCGGATCCTAACCACTCACTGCATAAAAAGTATTTCCTCATGTCGCCTTTGGTTCTTCTGCCAATCATCTTTAATCTGTGTCCTCTGGTTCTTGACCCTTCTGCCAATTGGAACAGTTTCTCTCTATCTACTCTGTCCAGACCCCTCATGATTTTGAACACCTCTAACAAAATCTCCTTTTAATCTTCTCTGCTCGAAGGAAAACCACCCCAGCTTCTTCCCTCTATCCACATAACTGAAGTCCCTCAACTCTGGAACCATTCTTGTGAATCTTTTCTGCACCCTCTCTAAGGCCTAATTTCAGTCATGATCAAGTGCCCCCTTGGCTCAGGATGGCCAGCCTACCAGCATCACCCCTTCGCATTCTTGACAACAATTCAACCTAGTCAACTAGTGGCAAACTTTTGGATTCCGAGACCTCTCCCCCCTCCTCCCTGCAGGTCTGCACTTGATCTGAAACATTTGGGTTTATCGTCCAGCATCACTTGTTTACTTCATCAGGAACACCTGTGATTACTTATTCGGAGCCCAGCTGGCTCCCACCATCCACTACCCTGGGTCCGACTGTCCTAAAATAATAGAGGTAGGCATACACTTCATCACACAGCGTAAGCGGTTACTAACTGGAACATGGGCACTTCCGTCATAGGAAGAGGAAAGATACTGCTGGACTAGTCGTTCATTCTTAAGATAGATCTTTCGCACAGGGTGTCTAGATCGGTTTTTAATATATTATTTTATTCATTCATGGGATGTGGGCATCGTTGGCAAGGCCAGAATTTATTGCCCATCCCTTATTGCCCTTGAGAAGATGATGGTGAGCCGCCTTCTTGAACCGCTGCAGTCCGTGTGGTGAAGGTTCTCCCACAGTGCTGTTAGGGAGGGAGTGCCAAGATTTTGACCCAGCGATGTTGTGTAACTTGGAGGGGAACTTGGAGGTGATGGTGTTTCAGCGGAGCTGAAAGGATACAAGATGCGGGTATCCACGCACATTATCCTCCTTCTGGCATGCAGCTCTAGGTTTCATAAGAACAAAAGAAACAGGAGCAGGAGTAGGCCATACGGTCCCTCGAGCCTGCTCCGCCATTTAATACGATCATGGCTAATCCGATCATGGACTTGCGTCAACTTCCCTGCCCGCTCCCCATAACCCCTTATGGTTAAGAAACTGTCTATTTCTGTTTTAAATTTATTCAATGTCCCAGCTTCCACAGCTCTCTGAGGCAGCGAATTCCACAGATTTACAACCGAGAAGAAATTCCTCCTCATCTCAGTTTTAAATGGGCGGCCCCTTATTCTATGATCATGCCCTCTAGTTCTAGTCTCTCCCATCAGTGGAAACATCCTTTCTGCATCCACCTTGTCAAGCCCCTCATAATCTTAAATGTTTCGATAAGATCACCTCTCATTCTTCTGAATTACAATGAGTAGAGGCCCAACCTACTCAACCTTTCCTCATAAGTCAACCCCCTCATCTCCGGAATCAACCTAGTGAACCTTTTCTGAACTGCCACCAAAGCAAATATATCCTTTCGTAAATATGGAAACGAAAACTGCACAGAGTATTCCAGGTGTGGCCTCACTAATACCCTGTATAACTGGAGCAAGACTTCCCTGCTTTTATACTCCATCCCCTTTGAAATAAAGGCCAAGATTCCATTGGCCTTCCTGATCACTTGCTGTACCTGCATACTATCCTTTTATGTTTCATGCACAAGTACCCCCAGGTCCCACTGTACTGCAGCACTTTGCAATTTTTCTCCATTTAAATAATAACTTGCTCTTTGATTTTTTTTCAGCCAAAGCGCATGACCTCACATTTTCCAACATTATACTCCATCTGACATTTTTACCCACTCACTTAGCCTGTCTGTGTTCATTTGCAGATTTTCTGTGTTCTCCTCCTACATTGCTTTGCCTCCTATTTTTGTATCATCAGCAAACTTGGCTGCGTTACATTCAATAACTTCTTCCAAGTCATTAATATAGATTGTAAATAGTTGGGATCCTAGCACTGATCCCTGCGGCACTCCACTGGTTACTGATTGCCAACCCGAGAATGAACCATTTATCCCGACTCTCTGTTCTCTGTTAGTTAGCCAATCCTCTATCCATGCTAATAGATTACCCCCAACCCAGTGAACTTTTATCTTGTGCAGTAACCTTTTATGTGGCACCTTGTCAAATGCCTCCTGCAAGTCCAAATACACCACATCTACTGGTTCCCCTTTATCCACCCTGTTCGTTACATCCTCAAAGAATTCCAGCAAATTTGTCAAACATCACTTCCCCTTCATAAATCCATGCTGACTCTGCCCGCCCTCCCGTCAGCACAACTCCACCCTTGTGTCTTCCTCATTTCACACACCCAAGAAATGCAGCCTGCCCAACCAGTGGGTCAACAAGAGGAGGCAACCTGTCCAGCTAGTGGGACCACAGGCAGATGAATCCATCCCAGATATCCCGGCCACAAAGGGGCTGTCTGGGATACATCCTTCTGTCTGATTCCTCCTCTTCTGCATCTTCCTCTTCCCTCTGCAGCGGATACTGTAAATAGAAACATAGAAACATAGAAAATAGGTGCAGGAGTAGGCCATTCGGCCCTTCTAGCCTGCACCGCCATTCAATGAGTTCATGGCTGAACATGCAACTTCAGTACCCCATTCCTGCTTTCTCACCATACCCCTTGATTCCCCTAGTAGTAAGGACTTCATCCATCTCCTTTTTGAATATATTTAGTGAATTGGCCTCAACAACTTTCTGTGGTAGAGAATTCCACAGGTTCACCACTCTCTGGGTGAAGAAATTCCTCCTCATCTCGGTCCTAAATGGCTTCCCCCTTATCCTTAGACTGTGTCCCCTGGTTCTGGACTTCCCCAACATTGGGGACATTCTTCCTGCATCTAACCTGTCTAACCCCGTCAGAATTTTAAACGTTTCTATGAGATCCCCTCTCATTCTTCTGAACTCCAGTGAATACAAGCCCAGTTGATCCAGTCTTTCTTGATAGGTCAGTCCCGCCATCCCGGGAATCAGTCTGGTGAACCTTCGCTGCACTCCCTCAATAGCAAGAATGTCCTTCCTCAGGTTAGGAGACCAAAACTGTACACAATACTCCAGGTGTGGCCTCACCAAGGCCCTGTACAATTGTAGCAACACCTCCCTGCCCTTGTACTCAAATCCCCTCGCTATGAAGGCCAACATGCCATTTGCTTTCTTAACCGCCTGCTGTACCTGCATGCCAACCTTCAATGACTGATGTACCATGACACCCAGGTCTCTTTGCACCTGCCCTTTTCCTAATCTGTCACCATTCAGATAATAGTCTGTCTCTCTGTTTTTACCACCAAAGTGGATAACCTCACATTTATCCACATTATACTTCATCTGCCATGCATTTGCCCACTCACCTAACCTATCCAAGTCGCTCTGCAGCCTCATAGAATCCTCCTTGCAGCTCACACTGCCACCCAACTTAGTGTCATCCGCAAATTTGGAGATACTACATTTAATCCCCTCGTCTAAATCATTAATGTACAGTGTAAACAGCTGGGGCCCCAGCACAGAACCTTGCGGTACCCCACTAGTCACTGCCTGCCATTCTGAAAAGTACCCATTTACTCCTACTCTTTGCTTCCTGTCTGACAACCAGTTCTCAATCCATGTCAGCACCCTACCCCCAATCCCATGTGCTTTAACTTTGCACATTAATCTCTTGTGTGGGACCTTGTCGAAAGCCTTCTGAAAGTCCAAATATACCACATCAACTGGTTCTCCCTTGTCCACTCTACTGGAAACATCCTCAAAAAATTCCAGATTTGTCAAGCATAATTTCCCTTTCACAAATCCATGCTGACTTGGACCTATCATATTACCTCTTTCCAAATGCATTGCTATGACATCCTTAATAATTGATTCCATCATTTTACCCACTACCGATGTCAGGCTGACTGGTCTGTAATTCCCTGTTTTCTCTCTCCCTCCTTTTTTAAAAAGTGGGGTTACATTGGCTACCCTCCACTCCATAGGAACTGATCCAGAGTCAATGGAATGTTGGAAAATGACTGTCAATGCATCCACTATTTCCAAGGCCACCTCCTTAAGTACTCTGGGATGCAGTCCATCAGGCCCTGGAGATTTATCGGCCTTCAATCCCATCAATTTCCCCAACACAATTTCCCGACTAATAAGGATTTCCTTCAGTTCCTCCTCCTTACTAGACCCTCTGACCCCTTTTATATCCGGAAGGTTGTTTGTGTCCTCCTCAGTGAATACCGAACCAAAGTACTTGTTCAATTGGTCCGCCATTTCTTTGTTCCCCGTTATGACTTCCCCTGATTCTGACTGCAGGGGACCTACGTTTGTCTTTACTAACCTTTTTCTCTTTACATATCTATAGAAACTTTTGCAATCCGTCTTAATGTTCCCTGCAAGCTTCTGCTCGTACTCCATTTTCCCTGCCCGAATCAAACCCTTTGTCCTCCTCTGCTGAGTTCTAAATTTCTCCCAATCCCCGGGTTCTCTGCTATTTCTGGCCAATTTGTATGCCACTTCCTTGGCTTTAATGCTATCCCTGATTTCCCTTGATAGCCACGGTTGAGCCACCTTCCCTTTTTTATTTTTACGACAGACAGGAATGTACAATTGTTGTAGTTCATCCATGCGGTCTCTAAATGTCTGCCATTGCCCATCCACAGTCAACCCCTTCAGTATCATTCGCCAATCTATCCTAGCCAATTCACGCCTCATACCTTCAAAGTTACCCTTCTTTAAGTTCTGGACCATGGTCTCTGAATTAACTGTTTCATTCTCCATCCTAATGCAGAATTCCACCATATTATGGTCACTCTTCCCCAAGGGGCCTCGCACAACGAGATTGCTAATTAATCCTCTCTCATTACACAACACCCAGTCTAAGATGGCCTCCCCCCTAGTTGGTTCCTCGACATATTGGTCTAAAAAAACATCCCTTATGCACTCCAGGAAATCCTCCTCCACCGTATTGCTTCCAGTTTGGTTAACCCAATCTATGTGCATATTAAAGTCACCCATTATAACTGCTGCACCTTTATTGCACGCACCCCTAATTTCATGTTTGATGCCCTCCCCAACATCACTACTACTGTTTGGAGGTCTGTACACAACTCCCACTAACGTTTTTTGTCCTTTGGTATTCTGCAGCTCTACCCATATAGATTCCACATCATCCAAGCTAATGTCCTTCCGAACTATTGCCTTAATTTGCTCCTTAACCAGCAATGCTACCCCACCTCCTTTTCCTTTTATTCTATCTTTCCTGAATGTTGAATACCCCTGGATGTTGAGTTCCCAGCCCTGATCATCCTGGAGCCACGTCTCCGTAATCCCAATCACATCATATTTGTTAACATCTATTTGCACAGTTAATTCATCCACTTTATTGCGGATACTCCTTGCATTAAGACACAAAGCCTTCAGGCTTGTTCTTTTAACACCCTTTGTCCTTTTAGAATTTTGCTGTACAGTGGCCCTTTTTGTTCTTTGCCTTGGGTTTCTCTGCCCTCCACTTTTCCTCATCTCCTTTCTGTCTTTTGCTTTTGTCTCCTTTTTGTTTCCCTCTGTCTCCCTGCATTGGTTCCCATCCCCCTGCCATATCAGTTTAAATCCTCCCCAACAGCACTAGCAAACACTCCTCCTAGGACATTGGTTCCGGTCCTGCCCAGGTGCAGACCGTCCGGATTGTACTGGTCCCACCGTCCCCAGAACCGGTTCCAATGCCCCAGGAATTTGAATCCCTCCCTGTTGCACCACTGCTCAAGCCACGTATTCATCTGCACTATCCTGCGATTCCTACTCTGACTATCACGAGATTACTACTTTTGAGGTCCTACTTTTTAATTTAGCTCCTAGCTCCTTAAATTCGTTTCGTAGGACCTCATCCCTTTTTTTACCTATGTCGTTGGTACCAATGTGCACCACGACAACTGGCTGTTCTCCCTCCCTTTTTAGAATGTCCTGCACCCGCTCCGAGACATCCTTGACCCTTGCACCAGGGAGGCAACATACCATCCTGGAGTCTCGGTTGCGGCCGCAGAAACGCCTATCTATTCCCCTCACCATTGAATCCCCAATCACTATTGCTCTCCCACTCTTTTTCCTGCCCTCCTGTGCAGCAGAGCCAGCCATGGTGCCATGAACTTGGCTGCTGCTGCCCTCCCCTGAAATGACAGCATAAAATGCTGCAAACAATCAATTGGTCAGGCAGCGTGTCAACCTGAGACGTGAACTCCACGGATGTATTGTGATTTGCTGAGTATTCGCAGCATGTTCTGTCTTCTCAAAGGCCTTCACTTACCATCCGAGCCCTTGCAAGTGTCCAGCAGCACTCCAAAAACACTTAAACAAAAAACTTTTTATATATCTTGCAGCAAGCCACCATTTCAATAAAATCCCCAAAACCAAGGCCAAACCCTTCCATTCAAACTTACCTGGTTGATGTGTGTGTTCCTGCAACAGCTACAGATATCACCTGTCAGCCTGCTTGCACGGCAGGTTAACCTGCCGTGCTTAGGGCCCAGTGCTGAATTGAATGCTAGGGTCGAAGTTCGCGTAGGTGGCGTTAAGACAGTGTTGCAGCCGACTGACGTCACCACAACGCAATTTTTCTTTTTTTTTTTTAAAAACAGGACTCCGCCAGTTACTGGCAGCGCAAAGGGGCCCACAAATATGGCGGCAGCTGCGGTGACTGCCTCCAGCTGGCTCAAGAGCAGTGGCCACCATTTGTTTGAGAATCACTGCCACTAACAGCTGGCAGTAAGTATATGAATCTCTCGTGCAAACTCTTTGCTAATACCCACCTCATCTGTTAATAAGTAGGATTTTCGAAGCATGCTCTTTCTGGCAGCATCCAACACCTGCAAAACAACAAAATATCATTACAGAAAAGGTGGAAACATATTATATGATGCACAGCATGGAGTTCATGTTTAGTACTGCATTAACTTATGTAAGATTACAGTCTTTTTTGCTGATTAAAACTTTATTTATGTAGATAATCGTAATTAGCTTACAAGGGAAGATGGGAAAATAATGGATAACTTGACGAAGTAAAGAGCAATTATTTATCACAGCATACATATAACTGAACGGTGAGTTGAAATATTGCAGCAGGACCTTGGAAAAGGGTTGGAAACTGATCAACCATAGTAACTGGACCGGTAAGGTAGTAAAGCAGACGGAAAACAAAAGACTTGGATTTATACAACGCCTTTCACGACCACCGGATGTCTTGAAGCGTTTTACAGCCAATGAAATCTATTTTTGAAGTTTTTTTTGAAGACTAGTAGGATGGATAATGGGGAACCAGTGGATGTAGAGTATTTGGATTTTCAAAAAGCATTCTATAAGGTGGCACACAAGAGATTCTTACACAAAATTAGGACTCATGGAATTGAGGGCAATATATTAGCATGGATTGAGAATCGGTTAATGCACAGAAAACAGAAAGTAGGAATAAACGGAACTTTTTCGGGTTGGCAGGCTGCAACTAGCGGGATACCGCAAGGATCAGTGCTTGGGCCCCAGCTATTTACAATCTATATTAATGACTTAGATGAAGGGACTGAGTGTAACATATCCAAGTTTGCTTATGATACACAGTTCGGTGGGAAAGTAAGCTGTGAGGAGGATGCAAAGAGGCTGCAGAGAGATATAGACAGGTTGACTGAGTGGGCATGAACATGGAAAATGGAATACAATGTGGCAAATTGTGAAGTCATCCACTTTGGTGGAAAAAACAAGAAAGCAGAATATTTGTTGAATGGTGAGAGATTGGGAAATGTTGGTATTCAGAGGGACCTGGGTATCCTTGTACATGAATCACAGAAAATTAACATGCAGCTACAGCAAGTAATTAGGAAAGCAAATGGTATGTTGGCTTGTTATAAAAGGGATTAGAGTATAAGAGTAAAGAAGTCTTACTACAATTATATAGGGCCCTGGTGAGACCGCACCTGGAGTATTGTGTACAGTTTTGGTCTCCTTACCCAAGGAAAGACATACTTGCCATAGAGGGAGTGCAACAAAGGTTCACTCGACTGATTCCTGGGATGGGGGGATTGCCCCATGAGGAGAGATTGAGCAGACTAGGCCTATATTCCCTCAAGTTTAGAAGAATGAGGTGTGATTTGATTGAAACAGATAAAATTCTTAAGGGGTTTGACAGGGTTAATGTTGAGATGATGTTTCACCTGGCTGGGGAATCTAGAACACGGGGTCACAGTCTCAAAATAAAGGGTCGGCCATTTAGGACTGAGATGAGGAGAAATTTCTTCACTCAAATGGTTGTGAATTTTTGCAATTCTCGACCCCAGAGATCTGTGGATGCTCAGTTGTTGAGTATATTCAAGACAGAGACGATAAATTTTGGGGAACTATGAGATACGGAGATAGTGCAGGAAGGTGGAGTTGAGGTAGAAGAGCAGCCATGATCTTGGTGAATGGCGGAGTAGACTCGACGGGCCAAATGGCCTACTCCAGCTCCTATTTCTTATGTTCTTATATCTTGAATAGACAGCCAAACCAGAGATATGAGGGTGCACATTTTAGACAGTTAATCATTTTTGATCAAGTTACAGTTTCTTTGTCTGGTGTTTTACTGCTGCTCTGATTCAGGCCAAAGGACTGATTGAAGGGCTATGGTTGGCATTTTAAATTGGCTGCTTTATCTGCAGTTTGCAGCCAATCCTGATCTAAACATTACACATCTTGCCAAAGCACTGAGGCATTTTTCAGGTTTCAGTCATGCGTGCTCCGAATTTATTTCTACATTCGAGATGATGGAGGACATTTAATCCCTGGGGATTGCTGAATCTCACCCTGATAATATACCAGGACTTCTGGTTAGCGAAGATTGCATTTCATTCTGAATGCTTTCAAGGCTCAAGTGTTGTTCAATTGAATAGACCAGCGGTTTAACAAAATTCCCCATTTATTAGTAAGTTTGTGCTCAAATTGAGGGATTACATGGAATGTACACCACAAAAATAGGCCATTCGGCTCAACTAGTCTATGCTGGGCCAGCCCCATCATTACATTATTTTATTCCTTTCTCCCTATGTTTCTGCTATTGGCTTCAAATAGTCCTTGAGATAATGTTTCACATTCTAACCACTGTGTGAATAAGTTTCTTCTGAACTCCCTATTGGATTTATGGGAGATTATTTGTGGCCCCTAGATTTGGATTCCCCACAAGTGGAAACATTTTCTCTACATCTACCCTGTTAAACCCCTTCATAGTTTTAAAGACCTCTATTAGTTATATGTTGTATTATATATGTTAGAGTTGGGAAATGGCAAGCCTTCGATTTCAGGCACCCAATCACCAGCACCAAGTATTCTCAGCTCAAGCAGTTACATGTAGGAGAAATGTTCATCAACCCTGTCCCAAAAACGTATCTCAAACCCCAAACTCGAGAGAGCATCTCTGTTGCGCCTGTGCGATATTGTTCCATTCTCTAAGTCAGCTGGCCTGCAGCCTCCCTGAAATGGCACAGCCAATGTATGGGCAGGGTTGTGTTTTACAGTCAAGCTCATCCAGATTGCACAAACTCATTTCAGATCAGACAGCTGAAGCCACCAGAAGACTCTCATCTACCAATTTGAACCTGGCCTGAGAGGTGAAAGGCCAGTGTCTCACCTAACACTCCAAAGTTTCTCTCATCAATAGGATGGTGACTGAATTCATCTCAATTCCATACCCCAGCTGGTGAGTGAGTGCGCATGGATTAACAAAAGCAAAAACTTGTATTTATACAATATACTTTCATGACTTCAGGATACATAGCAGTTACTGATGCTTAAGACTTTCTTGTTGATGCCAGGAACACAAGAAAAAAAGAACTTGCATTTATCAAGCACCATTCACGACCTTGGGACGTCCCAGCTGATGAAGTATGTTTGAAGCGTAGTCATTGTTGTAATACAGGAAATGCAGCAGCCATTTTGTGCACAGCAAGGTCCCAGAGCAGCAATGTGATAATGACCAGAAAATCTATTTCAATTTTGTTGGTAGAGGGATAAATATTTGCCAGGATACATGGGCTATAGTAGCTCACAGAGAACAAAGACTTGGGTTTTGGTTTACACTCTTGCCTCAGAGTGAGAAGGTTTGACATAGGATACATGACACAGACACGGGCCATTCGGCCCAACCATCCATGCCACCGTTTATACTCCACTCGAGCCTCCTTCCATTTTTCCTCATCTAAACGTATCAGCATAACCCTCTATTCCCTTCTCCCTCATGTGCTTGTCTAGCCTCCACTTAAATGCATCTATACTATTCGCTTCAACCCCTCCCTGTGGTAGTGAGTTCCACATTCTCACCATTCTTTGGGTAAAGAAGTTTCTTCTAAATTCCCTAGTGGATTTCTTGGTGACTATCTTAAATTGATGGCCTCTAGTTATGCTCTTCCCCACAAGTGGAAACATTCTCTCTGTAGCCACTCTATCAAAAGCTTTCAGAATTTTAGATCTTTTTTTAACAGAAAAGAGACTCAGCCTGTTCATTCTTTCCTGATATATATACCCTCGCATTTCTGGCATCATCCTTGTAAATCTTCTCTGCACCCTCTCCAGTGCCTCAAATCCTTTTTATAATATGGCGACCAGAACTATATGCAGTACTCCAAGTGTGGTCGAACAAAGGTTTGAGACAGGTTTAACATAACTTCCCTACTTTTTATTTCTATACCTCTAGAAATAAACCCTGGTGCTTGGTTTGCTTTTTTTACGGCCTTGCTAACCTGTGTCGCAACTTTTAGTGATTTGTGTATTTGTACTCCGAGGTGCCTTTGCTCCTTGACTCCACTTAGACTCTCACCCTCCAAGTAATAATAAGAATAAAACTGGACGGCCCACCCGGCATCGGCTTCAGACACGACAACGGTACACCCAAGTCCATTAAACCCGCAAAATACTCCTCACTAACATCTGGGGACTTGTGCCAAAATTGGGAGAGCTGTCCTACAGACTGGTCAAACAACAGTCTGAGATAGGCATGATTCTGTAAGTATGACTATCAGCCAATGTCCCAGACTCCTCCATCACAATCCCTGGGTATGTCCTGTCCCACCAGCAGGACAGACCCACCTGAGGTGGTAGCTCAGTGATATACAGTCGAGAGGACAGGCCCTGGGAGTCCACAACGTTGACTCCGGACCCCATGAAGTCTCATGGCTTCAGGTCAAGCACGTGCAAGCAAACATCCTGCTGATAATCACCTATCGCCCTCCCTCAGCTGATGAATTAGCATTCCTCCATGTTGAACACCACTCGGAAGAAGCACTGAGGATAGCAAGGGCACAGAATGTACTCTGGGTGGGGGACTTCAAGATCCATCACCAAGAGTGGCTCGGTTGTACCACGAGTGGCCGAGTCGTGAAGGACATATCTGCCAACTGGGCCTGCAGCATGTAGTGAGAACCAACACGAGGGAAAAACCTACTTCATTTCATCCTCACCAATCTACCTGTCACAGATGCATCTGTCCATGACAGCATTAGTAGCAGTGACCACCGCACAGTCATTGTGGAGACTCGTGTTGTGCGGCACTACCACCGTGCTAAATGGGATAGATTTAGAACAGATCTAGCGGCTCAAAACTGGGCATCAGCAGCAGCAGAATTGTATTTCACCACAATCTGTAACCTCATGGCCCGGCATATCCTTCACTCTACTATTGCCATCAAGCCAGGGGACCAACCCTAGTTCAATGAGGAGCGCATAAGAGCTTGCCAGCAGCACCAGGCCTATCTAAAAATGAGGTGCCAACCTGGGGAAGCTACAACACAGGACTAGATGCATGCAAAGCAGCATGTTATAGACAGAGCCAAGCGATCCCACAATCAACAGATCAGATCAAAGCTCTACATTCCTGCCACATCCAGTCGTGAATGCTGGTGGACAATTAAATAACAAACAGGAGGAGGCTCCATGAATATCACCATCCTCAATGATGGCGGAGCCCAGCACGCAAGTGTAAAGACAAGGCTGAAGCGTTTGCAACCATCTTCAGCCAGAAGTGCCGAGCGGATGATCAATATCGGCCTCCTCCTGAGGTCCCCACCATCACAGAAGCCAGTCTTCAGCCAATTCGATTCACTCCACAGAATATCAGGAAGTGGATGAGTGCACTGGATACAGCAAAGGCTATGGGCCCCGACAACATCCCGGCTGTCGTGCTGAAGACTTGTGCTCCAGAACACCTCTAGCCAAGCTGTTCCAGTACAGCTACAACACTGGCATCTACCCAACAATGGTGGAAAACTGCCCAGGTATGTCCAGTCCACAAAAAGCAGGACAAATCCAATCTGGCCAATTACCGCCCTAGCAGTCTACTCTCAATCATCAGCAACGTGATGGAAGGTGTCTTCGACAGTGCTATCAAGCGGCATTTACTCATCAATAACCTGCTCACTGATGCTCAGTTTGGGTTCCGCCAGGACCACTCGGCCCCAGACCTCATTACAGCCTTGGTCCAAACATGGACAAAAGAGCTGAATTCCAGAGGTGAAGTGAGAGTGATTCCCCTTGACATCAAGGCAGCATTTGACCGAGTGTGGCATCAAGGAGCCCTAGTAAAGTCAAGGGGAATCAGGGGGAAAACTCTCCACTGACTGGAGTCATACCTAGCACAGAGGAAGTTGGTTGTGGTTATTGGCAGTCAATCATACCAGCCCCAGGACATCGCTGCAGGAGTTCCTCAGGGCAATGTCCCAGGCCAAAGCATCTTCAGCTGCTTCATCAATGACCTTCCCTCCATCATAAGGTCAGAAGGGGGGATGTTCGCTGATGATTGCACAGTGTTCAGTTCCATTCGCAATTCCTCAGAATAAGACCTGGACAACATTCAGGCTTGGGCTGGTAAGTGGAAAGTAACACTCACAAGAACTAGGAGCAGGAGTAGGCCACCTGGCCCCTCGAGCCTGCTCCGCCATTTAATAAGATCATGGCTGATCTGATCATTGACTCAGTTCCAGATCCCTGCCCGCTCCCCATAACCCTTTATTCTCTTATCGCTCAAAAATCTGTCTATCTCCGCCTTAAATATATTCAATGACCCAGCCTCCACAGCTCTCTGGGGCAGAGAATTCCATAGATTTACAACTCTCAGAGAAGAAATTCCTCCTCATCTCAGTGTTAAATGGGTGGCTCCTTATTCTGAGATTATGCCCCCTAGTTTTAGTTTCCACTATGAGTGGAAATATACTCTGCATCCACCTTGTCGAGCCCACTCATAATCTGACATGTTTCGATAAGATCACCTCTGATTCTTCTGAACGCTAATGTGAATAGTTCCAACCGACATAACCTATCTTCAAAAGTTAACCCCCTCATCTCCAAAATCAACCTTGTGAACCTTCTCTGAACAGCCTCCAATGCAAGTATATCCTTCCTTAAATATAGATACCAAAATTGCACGCAGTACTCCAGGTGTGGCCTTACCAATACAGTTGTAGCAGGACTTCTGATTACTTGCTGTACCTGCATACTAACTTTGTGTGTTTCATGCACAAGGACCTCCAGGTCCCTCTGTACTGAAGCACTTTGCAATTTTTCTCCATTTAAATTATAATTTGCTTTTCTATTTTTTCTGCCAAAGTAGATAACCTCACATTTTCCTACTTTATACTCCATCTGCCAAATTTTTGCCCACTCACTTAGCCTGTCTATATCCCTTTGCAGATTTTTTGTGTTCTCCTCAGTTTGCTTTCATCAGCCAACTTGGCTACATTACACTCAGTCCCTTCATCCAAGTCATTAATATAAATTGTAAATAGTTGAGGCCACAGCACCGATCCCTGCGGCATCCCACTAGTTACTATTTGCTAACTGGAAAATGACCCATTTACCCCGACTCTCTGTTTTCTGTTAGTTAGCCAATCCTCAATCTATGCTAATAGAAACATAGAAAATAGATGCAGGAGGAGGCCATTCGGCCCTTTGAGCCTACACCACCATTCAATAAGATCATGGCTGATCATTCACCTCAGTACCCCTTTCCTGCTTTCTCTCAATACCACTTGATTCCTTTAGCCGTAAGGGCCACATCTAACTCCCTCTTGAATATATCCAATGAACTGGCATCAACAACTCTCTGCGTTAGGGAATTCCACAGTTAAAAACTCTCTGAGTGAAGAAGTTTCTCCTCATCTCAGACCTAAATGGCTTAGGCCTTATCCTTAGACTGTGTCCCCTGGTTCTGGACTTCCCCATCGGGAACATTCTTCCTGCATCTAACCTGTCCAGTCCTGTCAGAATTTTATATGTTTCTATGAGATCCCCTCTCATCCTTCTAAACTTCAGTGAATAAAGGCCCAGTCGATCCAATCTCTCCTCATATGTCAGTCCAGCCACCCTGGGAATCAGTCTGGTGAACCTTCGCTGCACTCCCTCAATAGCAAGAACGTCCTTCCTCAGATTAGGAGACCAAAACTGAACACAACATTCCAGGTGAAGCCTCATCAAGGCATTGTACAACTGCAGTAAGACCTCCCTGCTCCTATACTCAAATTCCCGAGTTATGAAGGCCAACATACCATTTGCCTTCTTCACCGCCTGCTGTACCTGCATGCCAACCTTCAATGACTGATGTACCATGACACCCAGGTCTCGTTGCACCTCCCCTTTTCCTAATCTGCCGCCATTTAGATAATATTCTGCCTTCGTGTTTTTGCCCCCAAAGTAGATAACCTCACATTTATCCACATTATACTGCATCTGCCATGCGTTTGCCCATTCAACTAACCTGTCGACCCTACAGCCTCTTAGCATTCCCCTCACAGCTCACACCGCAACCCAACTAAATGTCATCTGCAAACTTGGAGATATTACACTCAATTCCTTCATCTAAATCATTAATGTATATTGTAAAGAGCTGGGGTCCCAGCAATGAGCCTTGCGGCATTCCACTAGTCACTGCCTGCCATTCTGAAAAAGACACATTTATCCTGACTCTCTGGTTGGCAGACAGGAAACAGTTCTCTATCCACATCAGTACATTACCCCCAATACCATGTGCTTTAATTTTGCACACCAATCTCTTGTGTGGGACCTTGTCAAAAGCCTTTTCAAAGTCCAAATACACCACATCCACTGGTTCTCCCTTGTCCATTCTACTAGTTACATCCTCAAAAAATTCCAGAAGATTTGTCAAGCATGATTTCCCTTTCATAAATCCATGTTGACTTGGACCGATCCTGTCACTGCTTTCCAAATGAGCTGCTATTTCATCTTTAATAATTGATTCCAACATTTTCCCCACGACTGATGTCAGGCTAACCGGTCTATAATTACCCGTTTTCTCTCTCCCTCCTTTTTTAAAAAGTGATGTTGCATTAGCTACCCTCCAGTCCATTGGAACTGATCCAGAGTCGAGAGACTGTTGTAAAATGATCACCAATGCATCCACTATTTCTAGGGCCACTTCCTTAAGTACTCTGGGATGCAGACTATCAAGCCCCGGCGATTTATCGGTCTTCAATCCCATCAATATCCCTAACACAATTTCCCGCCTAATAAGGATATCCTTCAGTTCCTCCTCTTCACTCGACCCTCGGTCCCCTAGTACTTCCGGAAGGTTATTTGTGTCTTCCTTCGTGAAGACAGAACCAAGTATTTGTTCAACTGGTCTGCTATTTCTTATTTCCCATTATAAATTCACCTGAATCTAACTGCAAGGGACCTACTTTTGTCTTCACTAATCTTTTTTTTTCCACATGGCTATAGAAGCTTTTGCAGTCAATTTATATGTTCCCGGCAAGCTTCCTCTCATACTCTATTTTCCCCCTCCTAATTAAACCCTTTGTCCTCCTCTGCTGAATTCTAAATTTCTCCCAGTCCTCAGGTTTGCTGTTTTTTCTGGCCAATTTATATGCCTCTTCCTTGGATTTAACACTCTCCTTAATTTCCCTTGTTAGCCATGGTTGAGCCACCTTCCCCGTTTTATTTTTACTCCAGACAGGGATGTACAATTGTTGAAGTGCATCCATGTGATCTTTAAATGTTTGCCATTGCCTATCCACCGTCAACCCTTTAAGTATCATTTGCCAGTCTATTCTAGCCAATTCACGTCTCATACCATCGAAGTTACCTTTTCCTAAGTTCAGAACCCTCGTCTTTAAATTTACTGTGTCACTCTGCATCTTAATAAAGAATTCTATGGTCACTCTTCCCCAAGGGGCCTCGCACAACAAGATTGCTAATTAGTCCTTTCTCATTACACAACACCCAGTCGAGGATGGCCAGCCCTCTAGTTGGTTCCTCAACATATTGGTCCAGAAAACCATCCCTAATACACTCCAGGAAATCCTCCTCCATCGTATTGCTACCAGTTTGGTTAGCCCAATCTATATGTAGATTAAAGTCGCCCATGATAACTGCTGTACCTTTATTGCACGCATCCCTAATTTCTTGTTTGATGCTGTCCCCAACCTCACTACTACTGTTTGGTGGTCTGTACACAACTCCCACTAGCATTTTCTGCCCTTTGGTATTCCGTAGCTCCACCCATACAGATTCCACATCATCCAAGCTAATGTCCTTCCTTATTATTGTGTTGATTTCCTCTTTAACCAGCAACGTTACCCCACTCCTTTTCCTTTCTGTCTATCCTTCCTGAATGTTGAATTCAGGAAGGATATATTACCCCCAACCCCGTGAACTTTTATCTTGTGCGGTAATCTTTTATGTGGCACCTTATCGAATGTCTTCTGGAAATCCAAATACACACATCCACTGGTTCCCCCTTATCCACCCTCCTCGTTACATCCTCAAAGAACTCCAGCAAATTTGTCAAACATGATTTCCCTTTCATAAAACCATGCTGACTCTGCTTGATTGAATTATGATTTTCCAAATGTCCTGCTACTGCTTCCTTAATAATGGACTCTAGCATTTTCCCAACGACAGATGTTAGACTAACTGGTCTATAGTTTCCTGCTTTCTGAATAGGAGCGTTACATTTGCGGTTTTACAGTCCACTGGGCCCTCCCCAGAGTCCAAAGAATTTTGGTAGATTACAACCAACGCATCCACTGTCTCTGCAGCCACATCTTTTAGGACCCTAGGATGCAAGCCATCAGATCCAAGAGACTTGTCCACCTTTAGTCCCATTATTTTACCATGTACTACTTCTTTAATGATAGTGATTGTATCAAGTTCCTCCCTCCCTCGAGCCCCTTGATTATCCCTTATTGGGATGTTTTTAATGTCTTCTACTGTGAAGACCAATACAAAATATTTGTTCAAAGTCTCCCTGTTCCCCATTATTAATTCCCCAGTCTCATCCTCGAGGGGACCAACATTTACTTTAGCCACTCTTTTCCTTTCTATGTACCTGTAGAAACTATTGGTATCTGTTTTTATATTTCGTGCTAGATTACTTTCATAATCTATTTTCCCTCTTATTTTTTTTTGTCATTCTTTGCTGGTTTTTAAAAGTTTCCCAATCCTTTGGCCTCTCACTAGTCTTGTATGCCCTTGTTTTCAATTTGATACCATCCCTTATTTCCTTAGTTAGCCACGGATGGTTATCTCTTCTCTTACAGCCTTTCATTCTCATTGGGATATATATTTGTTGAGTTATGAAATATCTCCTTAAATGTCTGCCACTGCTCATCAACCATCCCACTATTTAATCTATTTTCCCAGTCCACCTTAGCCAACTCTGCCTTCATACCTTTGTAGTCTCCTTTATTTAAGTTGAAGACACTGGTTAGAGATCCAACTTTCTCACCCTCCAACTGAATTTGAAATTCAACCATGTTATGGTCACTCATTCCTGGAGGATCCTTCACTAGGAGATTGTTTATTAATCCTGTCTCATTACACAGTACCAGATCTAAGATAGCATGCTCCTTGGTTGGTTCCGCAACATACTTTTCCAGGAATCCATCTCAGATACACTCTATGAACTCTTCCTCAAGGCTTCCTTGGCCAATTTGATTTGTCCAATCAATATGAAGGTTAAAATCGCCCATGATTATTGTCGTTCCTTTTTTGCAAGCCTCCATTATTTCTTGATTTATACTCCGTCCAACAGTGTAGCTATACAAATGCCAGGCAATGACCATCTCCAACAAGCGAGAGTCTAACCACGTCCCCTTGACATTCAACGTCATTACCATCGCAGAATCGCCCACCATCAACATCCTGGGGGCCATTATTGATCAGAAACTTAACTAGACCAGCCACATAAATACTGTGGCAACAAGAGCAGGTCAGAGGCTGGGTATTCTGTGGTGAGTGTCTCACCTCCTGACTCCCCAAAGCCTTTCCACCATCTACAAGGCGCAAGTCAGAAGTGTGATTTTATACTCTCCACTTGCCTGGCTGAGTACAGCCTCAAGCAACACACCATCCAGGAGAAAGCAGCCAGCTTGATTGGCACTCCGTCCACCACCTTCAACATTCACTCCCTCCACCACGGGCCTACCGTGGCTGCAGTGTGTACCATCTATACGATGCGCTGCAGCAACTCACCAAGGCTTAGAAACATAGAAAATAGGTGCAGGAGTAGGCCATTCGGCCCTTCGAGCCTGCACCGCCATTCAATGAGTTCATGGCTGAACATGCAACTTCAGTACCCCATTCCTGCTTTCTCGCCATACCCCTTGATCCCCCTAGTAGTAAGGACTTCATCTAACTCCTTTTTGAATATATTTACTGAATTGGCCTCAACAACTTTCTGTGGTAGAGAATTCCACAGTTTCACCACTCTCTGGGTGAAGAAGTTTCTCCTCATCTCGGTCCTAAATGGTTTACCCCTTATCCTTAGACTGTGACCCCTGGTTCTGGACTTGCCCAACATTGGGAACATTCTTCCTGCATCTAACCTGTCTAAACCCATCAGAATTTTAAATGTTTCGATGAGAACCCCTCTCATTCTTCTGAACTCCAGTGAATACAAGCCAGTTGATCCAATCTTTCTTGATATGTCAGTCCAAACATCCCGGGAATCAGCCTGGTGAACCTTCGCTGCACTCCCTCAATAGCAAGAATGTCCTTCCTCAAGTTAGGAGACCAAAACTGTACACAATACTCCAGGTGTGGCCACACCAAGGCCCTGTACAACTGTAGTAACACCTCCCTGCCCCTGTACTCAAATCCCCTCGCTATGAAGGCCAACATGCTATTTGCTTTCTTAACCGCCTGCTGCACCTGCATGCCAACCTTCAATGACTGATGTACCATGACACCCAGGTCTCGTTGCACCTCCCTTTTTCCTAATCTGTCACCATTCAGATAATAGTCTATCTCTCTGTTTTTACCACCAAAGTGGATAACCTCACATTTATCCACATTATACTTCATCTGCCATACATTTCCCACTCACCTAACCTATCCAAGTCACTCTGCAGCCTCATAGCATCCTCCTCGCAGCTCACACTGCCACCCAACTTAGTGTCATCCGCAAATTTGGAGATACTACATTTAATCCCCTCGTCTAAATCATTAATGTACAATGTAAACAGCTGGGGCCCCAGCACAGAACCTTGCGGTACCCCACTAGTCACTGCCTACCATTCTGAAAAGTAACCATTTACTCCTACTCTTTGCTTCCTGTCTGTCAACCAGTTCTCACTTCTTTGGCAGCACCTCCCAAACCCCGACCTCTACCAACTAGAAGGGCAAGGGCAACAGATATATGGGAACACCGCCACCTCCACGATCCCCTCCAAGTTACACACCATCCTGACTTGGAAGTATATCACCCTTACTTCATCGTTGCTGGCTCAAAATCCAGGAACTCCCTCTCTAAAGCACTGTGGGAGTTCCTTCAACACACGGACTGCAGCGGTTCAAGAAGGCGGCTCACCACCACCTTCTCAAGGGCAATTAATGATGGACAATAAATGCTGGCCTTGCCAGCGACACCCACATTCCATGAATGAATTAACAAAAATAAGTGTTCTTCCCTATTCTTCTCACCAAAATATAATACCTCACATTTATGTGTTGAACTTCATTTTCCAATGATATACCAATTCTGCAAGTTTATTAATTTCCTCCTGTAATTTTTTCACAGTCCTCCTCAGTACTGACTATCCTCCACAATTTGGTGTCCTCTGCAAATTTAGAAATTGTGTTTTGGATTCCAAAGTGTAAATCGTTAATATAAATTGTGAACAACAGTGGTCCCAGCATTGATCTGTGTCGAACACCACTACCCACCTTCTGCCACTGTGAATAGCTACCGTTTACCCCTACTCTCTGCTTTCTGTCTTGGAGCCAGCCAGCAATCCATTTTGCTACTTGTCCCCTGACTCCGCATTCTTTGACCTTGTTCATCAGTCTATTATGGAGAACCTTATCGAAGGCCTTTTGAAAATCTGGATAAATTACATCTACTGCATTACCATTGTCTATTCTCTGTTACCTCTCAAAAAATTCAATAAGGTTGGTCAAGCAAGATTTTCCCTTTTGAAATCCATACTGACTATTCATATTTTTCGTTTCTAGATGTTCGTCTATTTTCTCCTTTAGTAGGGTTTCCATTATTTTCCCTTCCACCGATGTTAAGTTGACTGGTTTATAATTCCCAGGACACGTTCTAACCACCTTCTTAAATATAGGTATTAGCTATCTGCCAGTCCTCTCCAACTACACCTTTTTGTAGCGAATTATTAAATATGTGTAGTAATGCTTCTGCTAGCTCTTCCCTAGATACTTTTAAAATGTGTAGATGCATTCCATCCAGACCAGGGGTTTAACCCTCTTGATTAGTTTATTTAATATATCCCCTCTTTTTATTTTAAATGTACTTTACTTATCTCATTACTAATCTCATCATCCAATGCCATGCCCATCTGTTCTATCTCCTTGGTTATTACATCAGTAGTCCACTAGGTGGCTCTACAATACCTAACAAATCCTTTAATCATCTTAAACACCACAATTATATCTATACACGAGAATACAAGCCTAATTTATGCAACCTGTTAATAATTTAACCCTTTGAGCCCCGGTATCATTCTGGTGAATCTGTGCTGCAGCCCCTCCAAGGCCAATATACCCTTCCTGAGGTGCAGTACCCAGAACTGAACGCAGTGCTCCAGATGGGGTCTAACCAGAGCTTTGTACAACTGTAGCATAACTTCCACCCCTTTATATTCCAACCCCTTCGAGATGAAAGCTAACATTCATTTAGCTTTTTCCTTTTTTTTGTATCTGTCCACTAGCTTTTAGTGAATTCTGTACATGGACCCACCCTGATATTTTGTTGAACTCACAACATGTGGAAGATTGTAAGTCCCACTGCAGAGCACAAAATCTCGACTGACACTCCAGTCCAGTATTGAAAGGGGCGCTGCATGTCTTCTGGATGAGACCCTAAACTGAGGCCCCGTCTGCCGTGTCGGCTGATGTACAAGATCCCACAGCACTATTCTGAAGACGACCGTGGGCGCTTTTCCTGGTGTCCTGGCCAACATCACAGAAACAGATTATCTGACCTCATCACAATGCCATTTGTGGGAAGTTGCTGTGTGCACACTGGCTGCTGCATTCCCTGCATTACAACAGTGACTTCACTTCAAAAAATACTTAATTGGCTGTGAAGCGCTTTGGGAGCATCCGGAGGTCGTGAAAGGCGCTATATAAATGCAAGTCTTTCTTTTCATGACAGATGCACTCTAATTAAGGAAAGTGCCAACGAATCAATTACACCAACAGAGTGTGGTAGGAAAGCTTGAAGGGCAACAGGGACCAACTTGCTTTCCATGAATCTTGAGAACTCGAGAGTAATCAATGAGCTACTTCACAGAAAACACTGCAATGCCTTGGGGATCGAGGGCCAGAAAGACTATTTACTTTTAGAAGGACACTTTCAAAGATTGATTGCCACCTTGCTTGCAGGTCTAAGCTAACACTTGAGCAACCGATTTACCATAGAATAAGGTCCCCCTCTGCATGGCTTTCATTTTTTATTCCATTTTCTCACCTCCTTTTCTGGAGGCACTATCTCCTGTTGGGGCAACAGGCCTACAACCACCAGCCACCACCCAATAACCTGCCCATTATTAAATTGTCAGGCACCAGTCGTGGCAGCAAGTAAAGTCCCGATCAGCCATCACCCCTGTGCTCGCAGACCTGCATTGACTCCTCGTCCAACGTCACAAATTTAAAATTCTCATCCTTGTGCTCCATGGCTTCGCCCATCCCGATCTCTATGACCTCCAATTATGAACTCTTGTCCGTCCCCCACTTTCTTCACCCCACCATTGGCAGCCGTGCCTTCAGCTGCCTTATTCTTAAGTTCTGGAATTCCCTCACTAAACCGCTCTGCCTCTCTCTCATCCTATAAGACACTGCTCAAAAACGACTCTTTGCTCAATATCTCTATGTGGCTTGGTGTCAAGTTGTGTTTAATAACACTCCTGTGAAGCATCAAAATGTTTTACTACGTTAAAGGTGTGATATAAAGTCAAGGTAAAGGTACTCTACTGCATCTCTTATCTAACTATCATGCAGTCACCATTGGTTGGCTCCTTACAGTCCTGATTTAGCCCTAGCACCATTTCCCAGTCTTGCATTACTACTTGATGGATTATGTATCACGACAATGGCTTGCTCAGCATGAGGTCAGACCGTGCCTGCGGCCTTTGACGACGATCTACCTCGGAATAACTGAGGGAGGTACGTGGAAAAGAGTGTTGGAACCAGAAAGATGGAGAATAAGGGGTTCCAACTTTTACCTGCTATCCAACTGCACCGGGCACATGTGCAGTTAGGTCAACTTTGACAGGCACTTGAGGTGTAAGTGAAGTAGCAGAGAAAAGAGAGAGACTTGCATTTATATAATGCCTTTCACAACATCAGGATGCCCCAAAATGTCTTACAATCAATTAAGTACTTTTGAAATGCATCAAGTTGTAATGTAGGAAACGTGGCAGTCACTTTATTCTCAGCAAGGTCCCACAAACAGCAATGTGATGATGACCAGATGTTGGTTGAGGGATGAATTTTGTCCAGCATACCGGGGACAATGCTCCTACTCTTTAAATAGTGGCCGTGGGATCATTTACATCCACCTGAGAGAACAGATGGGACCTCGATTTAACATCCCATCCGAAAGACAAGACAAATGCAAGTTCTCTCTTTCTTTATTGCATTCACGGTTTTTGGAAGGATAGAACAGCCCAGTAAACCATCAGCAACAAGACGGTTCATTCCGACGCGACTGAAATCAAGTTGCATGTCTGTAACCAAAGGGGAGGAGGAAATAAAAGTTTGGCCAACACTTTGATGAAAAATGTGGCCCTTTAAATTTAGCTTCACTGTGGTATCTGAACCAGAAGTATGGCTTGGAATTCACAATTAAATTGCAAGGGTGGGGGTGAGCATATCTGCTTAGCGCCAGATTTGTTTCAGGACTTTCTTTCTCCCTCCCTTCCCAATGTTGCTGAATCCATGAGTACAACCAGCATCTCACCCAAGTAACCATCGTTCAGCAGACTATTCGACCGCAGGGGCACCATAACTGAGCGCAATCCTGACCGTACCCGCGGCATTCTGACAGCTGCACTGGTTAGCGATCAGGAGCAGGCACCCTGGCCGATTATTTCCCAACGGTGCTTGTGCCAACTCTACTCCACCAACTGCTATCCTGCCTGGGATCACGGAACTCTGCACAGAGCAGATCGAACTTGCAATCTCCACGCTCTGAAGGTTTGGAGGCCATACCGGGTGAGTGGTCTTTGGTCACTGGGCCATTGTGTGGGAGCTTCCATAGACACAGAAGGCAGCCATTCAGCCTCTCATGGCGGGCCTGTACCTCAACTCCATTTACCCGCTTTAGTTCCATGTGCCTTAATAGCCTTGTTAAGGAATTTGAACACAAGGATGAAACTTTTCAATTGGAGGTGTTGAGGAACATGGTAGGTCAGTGAGCACAGGGATGATGGGCTTGCGGTACTTGGTGTGGGTTCGGATGTGAGCAGTAGAATTTAGGACGAGCTGAAGTTTATGGAGATGGGAGGCCAGCCAGGAGAACTTTGGAATGGCTGAGTCTGGAGGTGACACAGGCAGCAGGAGGGCCGAGGCAAACGTAAGCCCTATCCTTCTCGTCTTGAAATTTTCAATTTCCCCCTCCCCCGTGTTCTCTCAAGATTCGCACCGATTGCAAGGAATGTTCAGTCAGACGTCGCCTTACCTCATCGACGGCCTCCTGGGAGAAGATGAAACTGTTGACGTGAGCAACTGCCACTGCGTAGAGCACAGGACACCAGCTGAGGCGCAGGGTGCCAGTCACCAAGGTCTTGAAGTACTGCCGCAGCAGATCCAGGGATGACTCTGCAGGATGAGTGTAGTTCTCCAAGGGGATTGGCAGCTGTTCCGATACACAAAAAGGTTGCATGACTTGAAAACTGTGAGCAGACCATCTCCATGTTAAGTGCAAGTGACCACAAGGCTGTCACCCATCACCCCCTGTGCTTGGTGACCTACATTGACTGTCAAGCCGGCAAAGCCTCCATTTTAACATTCTCATCCTCGTGTTCAAATCCTTCCGTGGGCCCATCCCTCCCTAACTCAGATTTCTTTCAGCCTTACAACCCTCTGAGATCTCTGCACTCCTCCAATTCTGGGCTCACGCGCATCCGCGATTTTCATCGCCCCAGCATTGGCGGCCGGGCCTTCAGCTGCCTAGGCCCTAAGCTCTGGAATTCCCTCCCTAAACCTCGCCACCTCTCCCTCCTCCTGCAAGATGCTCCTTAAAAACTACTTCTTTGGCCAAGCTTTTGATCACCTGTCCTAATATCTCATGTGGCTTGCTGTCTAAATTTAGTTTGCCAACACTCCTGTGATGTGTCTTGGGATGTTTTACTACGTTAAAGGCGCTGTATAAATGCAAGTAATTCTTTCGCTTTGTAGCGAATCACACAGCACAGGAGGTCATCATTCGGCCCATCGTGCCTGTGCTGTCTCTTTGAAAGAGCTGTCCGAATAATCCCACTCCCGATCTTTCCCCATAGCCCTGCAAGTTTTCCTTTTCAAGTATATATCCAATTCCTATTTAAAAGTTACGAATGCATCTGCTTCCACTGCCCTTTCAGACAATGCTTTGCAGATTACAACAACTCGCCGCATAAATAGTTTTTCTCATCTCCTCTCCTAGCTGTTTTGCTAATTACCTTAAATCTGTGTCCTCTGGTTACGGAACCTCCTTCCAGTGGAAACTGTTTCTTCTTATTTACTCCATCAAAACCCATCATAATTTTGAACACCTTTTAAAAATCACCCCATAACCTTCTCCACTCTAGGGAGAACAATCCCAGTTTCTCTTATCCCTCCACAAACATAAAATTCACTGCATTATCAGTTATTCAAAATGCTTCGCAGCAAGAATTTGTAACGTGCAAAATATAAGCCGATCTTTTACCCTTTGTAAGTTTTGTGTTCATCGAGGTGGGGAATATCATGTCAGGCACATCAGCACTAATCATCCCCAGGACAAGCATGGCACATGTCAGCATGTCTGGTAAACCCCCCTCCACTTCTCCCCCAGCTATCTGCCTCAGTCCCAATGTAAAGGAGGCCGTTAGAGTCAATTATGTGTTGGGACCTCATGTCAACTAGTATCTAGAATGAGACTGGTCAAAATCATCTCACATGCTCTTATAGTCAGCAGACAGAAGATGGTCTGCCCTCTCAGTTTAGACTGGATTTTGAACCCAGGTTCCTGACGTAAGAGGGCAGCATCCAACTGACCCGCCGCCTAGCTCCCCAAATCCAATCACTTATGGTTGGGTCATCAACTTGCTGAGTCATTTCCAGGTCACATTGAGAAACCAAACGTTGGGCCATTGAGGAACCAAACGTCTGAGCTTCGAGAAATCAAAACAGTTCGCATACCTGCTGCAGCGGCACTCCAAGCGCCCGCAACACGCCAACATGCTCCCCGAAGACAGCCTGGCGCAGCTGAGTGTCGAACCTCCTCTGTAGGGGCAGCAGAAGAAAGCAACCGAAGAGCTGGTCACCAAACGAGACGCTCTCGAACTGCTCGAGGAGGTTGACGTACAGGTCGTGAAAGGAGATCAGTCCCGGGAGCGGGGCACTCAGGTCCAGGGAGTCGATCCTCTTGCGCTGGCAGTAGATTGACAGGAGTGCCGCCAAATTGTCGTGAATGGCCGGCTCCAGGAACAGGTTGCTGCCCGTGAGGAACACGCACGCGAGCCGCGCCAGTTTGGCGGCCAGGGGCAGACCCTGCAGGAGCCCACCTCGCCAGGTCTCCAGCAACAGCGCCAACTGGAGGCTGCTGGTCACCATTTCCACAAAGTTGACAGGAAGTGAATCGACCGTCTTGCCTTTCATTTCCTCTCGGTTCACCTGGTCATACATGTTGATCAGGGGCAGGAAGGCCCAATCAGTCGGCAGGAGAGGACCCTTCATCTCGGGGAGCAACACCGATTGGACCAAGTGATTCTGGCCCGTGTAGATCGCCTGGGACCGCATGATGGCAGACTGGAGGTGAGCAAAGTGAGCGAGGTAGCGGGCACGGATGGTGGGAAGATGCTTGAAGGCTGCTCCCAGCAGTGTTCCACGCGTTGGATTAGAATGAACTTTCACCTCATTGTCCCCGTCTGCTCCAAGCTGGAGAATGTAGGAAAAATCTTCTGCTTCAGGTCCACCAGATTTACCTTCCCTGTAAATATAGCACATACACCACTGTAAACATGGCACATATACACCACTGTAAACGCGGCGCACTTACACCACTGTAAACACGGCACATATACACCACTGTAAACGCGGCGCACACACACCACTGTAAACACGGCACATATACACCACTGTAAACGCGGCGCACACACACCACTGTAAACGCGGCGCACACGCACCACTGTAAACGCGGCGCACACGCACCACTGTAAACGCGGCGCACACGCACCACTGTAAACGCGGCGCACACGCACCACTGTAAACGCGGCGCACACGCACCACTGTAAACGCGGCACATACACCACTGTAAACGCGGCACATATACACCACTGTAAACGCGGCACATATACACCACTGTAAACGCGGCGCATATACACCACTGTAAACGCGGCGCACTTACACCACTGTAAACGCGGCACATATACACCACTGTAAACGCGGCGCACACGCACCACTGTAAACGCGGCGCACACGCACCACTGTAAACGCGGCGCACACGCACCACTGTAAACGCGGCGCACACGCACCACTGTAAACGCGGCGCATACAACACTGTAAACGCGGCACATATACACCACTGTAAACGCGGCACATATACACCACTGTAAACGCGGCACATATACACCACTGTAAACGCGGCACATATACACCACTGTAAACGCGGCACATATACACCACTGTAAACGCGGCACATATACACCACTGTAAACGCGGCACATGCACCACTGTAAACGCGGCACATGCACCACTGTAAACGCGGCACATGCACCACTGTAAACGCGGCACATGCACCACTGTAAACGCGGCACATGCACCACTGTAAACGCGGCACATGCACCACTGTAAACGCGGCACATGCACCACTGTAAACGCGGCACATGCACCACTGTAAACGCGGCACATGCACCACTGTAAACGCGGCACATGCACCACTGTAAACGCGGCACATGCACCACTGTAAACGCGGCGCATGCACCACTGTAAACGCGGCGCATGCACCACTGCAAACGCGGCACATATACACCACTGTAAACACGGCACATATACACCACTGTAAACGCGGCACATGCACCACTGTAAACGCGGCACATGCACCACTGTAAACGCGGCACATGCACCACTGTAAACGCGGCACATGCACCACTGTAAACGCGGCACATGCACCACTGTAAACGCGGCACATGCACCACTGTAAACGCGGCACATGCACCACTGTAAACACGGCACATGCACCACTGTAAACACGGCACATGCACCACTGTAAACGTGGCACATGCACCACTGTAAACGCGGCACATGCACCACTGTAAACGCGGCACATGCACCACTGTAAACGCGGCACATGCACCACTGTAAACGCGGCACATGCACCACTGTAAACGCGGCACATGCACCACTGTAAACGCGGCACATGCACCACTGTAAACGCGGCACATGCACCACTGTAAACGTGGCACATACACCACTGTAAGCGCGGCATGTACACTATGGGAGCACAAGCCCGCATTTCTGAATCTTTTTGTTTCGGCGCAGTCTGGAGATATGGAAAGGGGTAAAAGTTGAAAATTGAAGTTTGTATTAAAACAAGATGTTCGGATCAAAACAGGCTGCTGGACGATATGGAGCCATTTAGCCACTGAAGTGTGTCTATCGGATCACATGTGTGTTTACAATACGTCATGGTGGGAGTAATTTTGTGGCAGTGAGACTTGACCAGGATAATGAGTAGCTGGTCATTTATCTGTATGTTAACTATTTGCATACATCATCGATACTATCTATGCATGGAATCAAAGAAACTCCTGATCACCTGGTTTGTGTACAGTAATTCAGAACATCGTCTGTAATTAACTATTTCAATGTATTATTTGTTACTATGCCAGGAAACAATCTGGTTTGTGTCAGCATCATAGGCAATCCCTCGGAATCGGGGAAGACGTGCTTCCACACTTACAATGAGTCCTTATGTGGCTGAACAGTCCAATACGAGAGCCACAGTCCCTGCCACAGGTGGGACAGACAGCTGCTGAGGGTAAGGGAGGGAGGGACAGATTTGCCACACATTCTTTCCGCTGCCTGCGCTTGTCTTTTGCATGCTCTCGGCGATGAGACTCGAGATGCTCGGCGAGCTCCCAGATGCTTTTCCTCCACTTAGGGCGGTCTTTGGCCAGGGACTCCCAGGTGTCAGTGGGGATGTTGCACATTATCAGAGAGGCTTTGAGGGTGTCCTTGTAACGTTTCCTCTGTCCACCTTTGGCTCCTTTGCCACGAAAGAGTTCAGAGTAGAGCGCTTGCTTTGGGAATCTCGTGTCTGGCATGCGGACAATGTGGCCTGCACAGTGGAGCTGATCAAGTAGGGTCAGTGCTTCAATGTTGGCCTGGATGAGGATACTAATGCTGGTGCGTCTGTCCTCCCAAGGGACTTGTAGGATCTTGCGGAAGCATCGTTGGTGGTATTTTTCCAGCTACTTGAGGTGTCTACTGTACATGGTCCATGTCTCTGAGCCATACAGGAGGGTGGGTATTACTACAGCCCTGTAGACCATGAACTTGGTGGTATATTTGCGGGCCTGGTCTTCAAACACTCTTTTCCGCACTGGAGGCGGTGTTGAATCTCCTCATCAATGTCTGTTTTGGTTGATAAAAGGCTCCCGAGGTATGGGAAATGGTCCACTTTGTCCAGGGCCGCGCCATGGATCTTGATGACTGGGGGGCAGTGCTGTGCGGCGAGGACAGGCTGGTGGAGGACCTCTGTCTTATGGATGTTTAGCATAAGGCCCATGCTTTCGTACGCCTCAGTAAATACGTCGACTATGTCCTGGAGTTCAGCCTCTGAATGTGCACAGATGCAGGTGTTATCCACGTACTGTAGCTCAACGACAGAGGTTGGGGTGGTCTTGGACCTGGCCTGGAGGTTTGTGTATAGTAATTCAGAAAGCAGTTAGCTGTGATTTCAGGACAATGCCATTTGAGTCTACATCGACTGCATGTTAATTGTCTGTATGTACTATGCAAGGACACCCTCAAAGCCTCCCTGATAAATTGGAACATCCCCACCGACACCTGGGAGTCCCTGGCTAAAGACCGCCCTAAGTGGAGGAAATGCATCTGGGAGCTCGCCGAGGACCTCGAGTCTCATCGCCGTGAGCATGCAGAAATCAAGCGCAGGCAGCGGAAAGAGCATGCGGCAAACCAGTCCCACCCACCCTTTCCCTCAACAACGATTTGTCCCACCTGTGACAGGGACTATGGTTCTTGTACTGGACTGTTCAGCCACCCAAGGACTCAGTTTAAGAGTGGAAGCAAGTCTTCCTCGATTCCGAGGGACTCCCTACGATGATGATGATGACTATGCAAGGAAATGAGTTCAAAGGCTTTTTAGGTATAAGAGATGGAACTGGTTTTTGTTAGACACACACACACTGGACATTCGGAAGGTGTGTGCCTCACAAGCAGCCACTGGAAATCGGAACCAAGCAGAAAGTTGGCTTGTGAAGTGTTTGGGTCTCAGTAGGTTTGTATAGTTATGAATGTCTATATAAAAGACCTGATCCTGCCATTTAGTTCAACTGAGTGTGTGTGTAATTCGACATTTAAAGCAACGAAGTGAAAAGAGCAAGAAAGCTGTACAACATGCACCACTGGAAACACGGCACATATGCACACACTCCAAGTACAGCACACACTCCAAGTACAGCACACAGTAAATGCACGAAAGCATTTGGACACACTGCAATTACAACATTTACAACACAATGGCTCTGAAATTCCGGCCTCCCCGGGTGCGCACAAAGTTTGTATGGACCCAGGAAGGCATCGGAAAAGCCGGTTTTCGGCACGCAATGCGCATGCGCTGAAAACCGGCTATTCCGATCTGTCAAGTTTCTGGCTTGACAGATCGGGAGCAAGGACATTTGTAAGTGCAAATTTCCGATATTTATGCTTACAAATGTCCTCAAAAATCTTGCGCCTGAAAAAGCAGGCACATAGCTTACTTTTACAGGCGCAAGTGTTTTAAAAAACAAAAAAACATAAACATAAAGTTATGAAAACATATCTTATCATTAAAAACCCTCCCCACAACGGTAAGTTTATTTTAAAAAACTTTTTAAAAATCGGGAAAATATATATTTTTTAAAGACATTAATAACTTTAATTTAAATGAATGTGGTGTATATTTTCTATTTTTTTAAATTATTGTTTTGGGTGTTTGGGGCTGTTTCTCAATCAATGTAATAGGAGTTTAGGACTTTTCGGAACTCCTATTACTATGATACTTTACCTGATTGGCTGCCCAGAGCCACGTGACTCCAGCTCTAGGCCTGTGCATGTCCTGACGTGCATGCGCAGTCAGCTCAGGCCACAGCATCAGAAAGTCGAACGTGGGCAGCAGCTTAAGGTAGGTGTGTATTTTTTCTCTAAAATGCCCGCGGGAAGGACAAAACTGAATTTCAGAGCCAATGTAATTCTGGATAAAATTCTGTGATCACAGAGACAGGAATGTCTACACTGGGGAACAAAACACTTTTATCTCTTTATCGGTAACCTAGCTACATCAAATCATCTCAGGTCAAATAAGCAAAGGGTAGAGACAGAGTAAAGCTCCTTCCACACTGTCCTTTCAAGCACACCCGGGGTCAGGTATATGTCGGGTGCGGTCTATAGTGGAGCTCCCTGTACAGACACTTACAGAATCAGCCAAGTGCAATGTAGAACTTGCTGCATAGGGCTCGACTGTCTCAGCTGACTGCCACGATACATAGAATCATAGAAGTTTACAGCAGGGAATGAGGCCATTTCGGCCCATCATGTCCATGCCGGCCAACAAGAGACTGCCCAGGCGAATCCCACTTTCCAGCTCTAGATCCGTAGCCCTGCAGGTTATGGCACTTCAAGTACTTTTCAAATGTGGTGAGGGTTTTTGCCTCTACCACCCTTTCAGGCAGTGAGTTCCAGACTCCCACAACCCCCTGCGTGAAGAAATTTCCCCTCAAATCCCCTCTAAACCTCTACCAATTACTTTAAATGTATGCCCCCTGGTTGTTAACCCCACTGCTAAGGGAAATAGGCCCTTTTTATCTACTATATCTAGGCCTCTCATAATTTTATACACCTCAGTAAGGTCTCCCCTCAGCCTCCTCTGTTCCAAGGAAAACAAACCCAGTCTATCCAATCTGTCCTCATAGCTAAGATTCTCCACTCTTGGCAACATCCTCGTAAATCTCTGAACCCTCTCCAGTGAATTCACATCCTTCCTGTAATGCGCTAAACAGAACTGCACGCAGTACTCTAGCTGTGGCCCAACTAGTGTTTTATACGGTTCAAGCATAACCCCAGTGCTCTTGTATTCTATACCTCGGTTAATAAAGACAAGCATTCCATATGTCTTCTTAATCACCTTATCTACCTGGCCTGCTACCTTCAGGGATCTGTAGAATTGCACTCCAAGGTCCCTTCGTTCCTCTACACTTCTCAATGTCCTACCATTTAATGTGTATTCCCTTTCCTTATTGGCCCTCCCCAAATGCATTACTTCACACTTATTCGGATTGAATTCCATTTGCCACTGTTCTGCCCACCTGACCAGTTGATTAATATCTTCCTGCAGTCTACAGCTTTCTTCTTCATTATCAACCACACAGCCGATTTTAGTATCATCTGCAAACTTCTTAATCATACCCCCTATATTCAAGTCTATACCACAAAAAGCAAGACACATAGTACTGAGCCCTGCGGAACCCCACTGGAAACATCCTTCCAGTCATAAAAACACCCATCAACCCTTTGCTTCCTGCCTTTGAGCCAATTTTGGATCCAACTTGCCAGTTTGCCCTGGATCCAATGGGCTTTTACTTTCGTGACCAGTCTGCCATGTGGGACCTTATGAAAAGCCTTGCTAAAATCCATATACACTACATCAAACGTATTACCCTCATCGACCCTCCTTGTTACCTCCTCAAAAAATTCAATCAAGTTAGTTAGACACGACCTTCCCTTAACAAATCGTGCTGACTGTCCTTGCTTAATCTGCGTCTTTCTAAATGAAGATTTATTCTGTCCTTCAGAATTCTTTCCAATAATTCCTAAACCCCTTAATACCTTCTCTTTCACTATGTTTATTTCATCTAATATTTCACACTCCTCCTCCCCAATAGCAATGTCTGCATCGCCCCTCTCTTTTGTGAAAACAGACACAAGGTATTCATTAAGAACCATACCCACGTCTCCTGTCTCCACACACAGATTACCCTCATTGTCTCTAATAGGCTACCCTTTCTTTAGTTATCCTCTTGCTCTTAATATATTTATAAAACATCTTTGGGTTTTCCTTGATTTTACTTGCCAAGAATTTTTCATGCTCTATTTTTGCTTTCCTAATATCCTTTTTAATTTCACCCCTGCACTTGCTATACTCCCGAGATTCTGCGGTATTTAGCCCTCGGTATCTGTCATAACAACATAATAAATAGGAGCAGGAGTAGGCCATTTGGCCCCTCAAGCCTGCTCTGCCATTTAATAAGATCATGGCTGATCTGATCATGGACTCAGCTCCACTTCCCTGCCCGCTCTCCATAACCCCTATTGCTCAAAAATCTGTCTATCTCCGTCTTAAATATATTCAATGACCCAGCCTCCACAGCTCTCTGGGGCAGAAAATTCCACAGATTTACAAACCTGAGAAGAAATTCCTCCTCATCTCAGTTTTAAATGGGCGGCCCCTTATTTTAAGACTATGTCCCCTAGTTTTAGTTCCCCTAAGAGTGGAAATATCCTCTCTGCATCCACCTTGTCGAGCCCCCTCATTATCTTAAGTTTCAATAAGATCACCTCTCATTCTTCTGAACTCCAATGAGTATAGGCCCAACCGATTCAACCTATCTTCATAAGTCAACCCTCTCATCTCCGGAAACAACCTAGTGAACCTTCTCTGAACAGCCTCCAATGGAAGTATATCCTTCCTTAAATATGGAGACCAAAACTGTATGCAGTACTCCAGGTGTGGCCTCACCAATACCCTGTACAGTTGTAGCAAGACTTCTCTGCTTTTATACTCTATCCCCCTTGCAATAAAGGCCAACATTCCATTTGCCTTCTTGATTATTTGCTGTATCTGCATACTAACTTTTTGTGTTTCATGCACAAGAAGCCCCAGGTCCCCTCTGTACTGCAGCACTTAGCAATTTTTCTCCATTTAAATTATAATTTGCTTTTCTATTTTTTCTGCCAAGGTGGATAACCTCACATTTTCCCACATTATACTCAATCTGCCAAATTTTTGCCCACTCACTTAGCCTGTCTATATCCCTTTGCAGATTTTTTATGTCCTCCTCACACAATTTGCTTTTCCACCCGTCTTTGTATCGTCAGCAAACTTGGCTACATTACACTCAGTCCCTTCATCCAAGTCATTAATATAGATTGTAAATAGTTGAGGCCCCAGCACTGATCTCTGTGGCACCCCATTAATTACTGTTTGACAACCAGAAATTGACCCATTTATCCCGACTCTCTGTTTTCTGTTAATTAGCCAATTCTCAATACATGCTAATATATTACCCCCAACCCCGTGAACTTTTATCTTGTGCAGTAACCTTTTATGTGGCACCTTATCGAATGCCTTCTGGAAATCCAAATACACCTCATCCACTGGTTCCCTTATCCACCCTGCTCGTTACATTCTCAAAGAACTCCAGCAAATTTGTCAAACATGATTTCCCTTTCATAAAACCATGCTGGCTATGCTTGATTGAATTATGCTTTTCCAAATGCTGAAAAGCTACTGCTTCCTGAATAATGGACTCCTTTTTTTCTTTACCCTACCTTGTATATCTCGAGACATCCAGTAGGCTCCAGATTTGTTAGTCCCACCCTTTTTCTTTAAGGGCACATATTTGGCCTGAACCCTCCGGATCTCCTGCTTGAATGCCTCCCACTGCTCTGGCACTGATTTACCTTCAAGGAGCTGTTTCCAGTCACAATGGCTAAATCACATCTCAGCTCAGCAAAATTGGCTTTTCCCCAATTTAGAACTTTTATTCCTGGTCTATCCTCATCCGTTTCCATAACTACGTTAAATCTAACTGAATTATGGTCACTAGCAGCTAAATGCTCTCCCACAGATACCTCTTCCATCTGCCCAGCCTCATTCCCTAAAACTAAGTCCAGAACCGCCCCCTCCCACGTTGGGCTTGCTGCATACAGGTTAAAAACGTTCTCCTGAATGCATTTTAGGAATTCCACACCCTCGATACCTTTCACACTAATTTTAACCCAGTTAATATTAGGGTAGTTGAAATCCCCTACTATTACTGCTCTATAATTTCTGCACTTCTCAGAAATTTGCCTACATACTTGCTCTTCTATCTCCCTCTCACCGTTTGGGGGTCTATAGTACATTCCCAGCCGTGTGATTGCCCCTTTTTTGTTTTTCAGTTTGACCCGTATGGCCTCGTTTGATGATCCCTCTAACATATCATCATTCCTCACAGCTATAAGTTTCTTCAATCAATTCTACGACCCTCCCGCCCTTTTTACCCCTCTCTCTAGCCCATTTGAAAATCCTGTAACCAGGAATGTTGAGCTGTCATACCTGCCCCTCTTTTAGCCATGTCTCTGTAGTGGCTATAATATCATAGTCCCAAGTATCTACCTGTGCTCTCAGCTCATCTACCTTATTTACTATACTCCTTGCATTGACGTATATACCATTTAGTGGTGCCAAACCTCCTTGTTGACTACTTCCTAGTCCTCTTTTCCTCTGTCCTTCAAATTCACTTTCTACATTTTTGCTTTCCAATTCCAGCTTGACTTCCCTCTCTACTGAATCTATTCTCAGGTTCCCATCCCCCAGCCAAGCTAGATTAAACCCCCCCCCTCCCCGGGAGGATATTGGTCCCAGCTCTATTGAGGTGCAACCCGTCCCACTTGTACAGGTCCCACCTCCCCCAGAAGCGGTCCCAATGCCTCCCTCCTTCACCATCTCGCCAGCCATGCATTCAGTTGCACTATCCTCCTATATGTACAGCAGGCTGGCATTTCCGGATCTTACACCAGCCATCCCGTGGTTACTTAGTGACATTTCAATTTAGTGTTGCTTAGTGTCAGTGTGGCTCAGTGGTTGCACTCTTCCTTGTGAGGTCATGGGTTCAAGCCCCATTCCAGAGACGAACACAGAATCCAGGGTGGCACTCTAGTGCCGTAGTGAGGGAATGTTGCACTGTCAGAGATGCAGTCTTTCGAATGAGATGTTAAACCGAGGCCTTGTCTGCTCTCTCAGGTGGATGCAAAATATCCCATAGGACTATTTTGAAAAAGAGCAGGGAAGTTCTCCCCGGTGACCTTGCAATATTTATCTTAAAGGGTTGACGGTGGATAGGCAGTGGCAAACATTTAAAGATCACATGGATGAACTTCAACAATTGTACAACCCTGTCTGGAGTAAAAATAAAACGGGGAAGGTGGCTCAACCGTGGCTAATAAGGGAAATTTAGGATAGTGGTAAATCCAAGGAAGGGGCATATAAATTGGCCAGAAAAAGCAGCAAACCTCAGGACTGGGAGAAATTTAGAATTCAGCAGAGGAGGACAAAGGGTTTAATTAAGAGGGGGATAATAGAGTATGAGAGGAAGCTTGCAGGGAACATAAAAACTGACTGCAAAAGCTTCTATAGATATGTGAAGAGAAAAAGATTAGTGAAGACAAACATAGGTCCCTTGCAGTCAGATTCAGGTGAATTTATAATGGGGAACAAAGAAATGGCAGACCAGTTAAACAAACACTTTGGTTCTGTCTTCACCAAGGTAGACACATATAACCTTCCAGAAAGACTAGGGGACCGAGGGTCCAGTGAGAAGGAGGAACTGAATGAAAACCTTATTAGGCGGGAAATTGTGTTGGGAAATTGATGGGATTGAAGGTTGATAAATCCCCGGGGCCTGATAGTTTGCATCCCAGAGTACTTAACGAAGTGGCCCTAAAAATAGTAGATGCATTGGTGACCATTTTCCAACAGTCTCTCGACTCTGGATCAGTTCCTATGGACTGGAGGGTAGCTAATGTAACACCACTTTTTAAGAAAGGAGGGAGAGAGAAAACTAGTAATTATAGACCGTTTAGCCGGACATCAGTAGTGGGGAAAATGTTGGAATCAATTATTAAAGTTGAAATAGCAGTGCATTTGGAAAGCAGTGACAGGATCGGTCCAAGTCAGCATGGATTTATGAAAGGGAAATCATACTTGGCAAATCCAGAATTTTTTGAGGATGTAACTGGTAGAGTGGACAAGGGAGAACCAGTGGATGTAGTGTATTTGGACTTTCAAAAGGCTTTTGACAAGGTCCCACACAAGAGATTGTGTGCAAAATTAAAGCACGTGGTATTGGGGGTAATGTACTGACGTGGATAGAGAACTGGTTGGCAGACAGGAGAGAGAGGGGGTCGGGATAAATGGGTCCTTTTCAGAATGGCAGGCAGTGACTAGTGGGGTGCCGCAGGGCTCAGTGCTGGGACCTCAGCTATTTACAATATACATCAATGATTTAGATGAAGGAATTGAGTGTAATATCTCCAAGTTTGCAGATGACACGAAGCTGGGTGGCGGTGTGAGCTGTGAGGAGGACGCTAAGAGGCTGCAGGGTGACTTGGACAGGTTAGGTGAGTGGGCAAACACATGGCAGATGCAGTATAATGTGGATAAATGTGAGGTTATCTACTTTGGTGGCAAAAACACGAAGGCAGATTATCTGAATGGCAGCAGATTAGGAAAAGGGAAGGTGCAACGAGACCTGGGAGTCATGGGACATCCGTCATTGAAAGTTGGCATGCAGGTACAGCAGGTGGTGAAGAAGGCAAATGGTATGTTGGCCTTCATAGCTAGAGGATTTGTGTATAGGAGCAGGGAGGTCTTACTGCAGTTGTACAGGGTCTTGGTGCACCTGGAATAGTGTGTTCAGTTTTGGTCTCTTAATCTGAGGAAGGACATTTTTGCTATTGAGGGAGTGCAGCGAAGGTTCACCGGACTGATTCCCGGGAAAGCAGGAAAGGGGTACTGAGTTGAATTATCAGCCATGATCTTATTGAATGGTGGTGCAGGCTCAAAGGACCGAATGGCCTACTCCTGCACCTATTTTCTATCCCCCAACTAACATCACTAAAAACAGATAGTCTGGTCATTATCTCAATGATGTTTGTGGGAGCTTGCTGTGCGCAAATTGGCAGCTGTGTTTGCTACGCTCCAAGTGGCTGCATTTCAACAGTACTTGATTGGCTGTAAAATGCTTTGGGATGCCAGTTGTTGTGAAAGGTGCTATATAAAAAAAGTGCAAGTCTTTCTTTCTTTAAATGATGGTTAGTCCTGTGCAGTGGATCCAACAGTTACGACAACCCAAACTTTATTTTATCTAACTACCTCAGAAAGGAGGCTTACATCACGCAGTCCAGGCTTATTACCAAATCCCAGAGTGAAAAGTACTTCTAATTACAGTTACGAAAAATATTACCGAGCGACTTTTCACATGGAGATACTTACGGAATGAAATTCTGGTTAAAAGCCAGACCGGACAGGAGCTCATGGGCCAAGTGCTCACTCCCAGGCAGCAACAGACTTAGCAACGCTATAGCAACATAGTGATAGAGTGGAGCTTGCTGGGCAACTCGAGGATTGAGCGCGACCTGAAAGCAGGAAAGAGCGTTACATTGTTATAAAGAACTGCAATGATGTAATTGGAATGGGGCAGTCTGGAGGGTTGGGAGTGGGGGGAAAGAGAGGGCATGTGAGGATTGGGGGATGGAATCTGGAGGGGTGGGAGAGCCTGAAAGGTGCCGGAAGTCCAGCAGGTGGAGAGTGAGTATGGATGAGGGTACTGTAAGAAAGAATCGAGGGGATAAGCCGGGTTGGGGAGGAAGGTCAGGCTGAGCTGGGGGGGGGGGGGGGGAAAAGAGGAAGGTCGGGCGGGACCAGGGGGAGAATGTCGGGCGGGGCGAAGGGAGGAGGTTTGGTCGGGCCGGTGGTAGGGGGGAAAAGAGGTTTGGTGGGGCTGGTGAGAGAGTCGGGCAGAGCCCTGGGGGAGAATGTCGGACGAAGCCCGGTGGGGGGGGGGGGGGGGGGGGGGGGGAGGGGGGGGGAGGAGAGAGAGAGAATGTCGGGAGGGGCCAGAGAAGAGCGAGGTCTCGCGGGGCCGGGTGGGGTGGAGAGAATGTCGGGCGGGGGCCTGGCGCGCGGCGGGGGGGGGGCCTCGGGCGGGGGTGTGGGGGAAATCTGAACAGTCAAGACTGCATCTTTGGACCTCATTTTTTGAGGAGTTGGCCGGAACACAACCTGAGAGACTACTCAGAGCTGTCCGCACGTGATTTAGTGAACACTGACCTTTGTCATGAGCAAAGCGGATGGCTGGGCAGTGGCATCTTTACACTGCGTTCACTTAAACTGGACAATATACCTGCCAGCACAAAGGGTTTGTTCTTGCAATGATGGGTTGTATTGAGAGAGAGAGAGTTCTGAGCTGTGAAGTACTGATGGTTGCAGGTCTGTCACAAGTGATGGGAGCAACTTGAAGCGATTAATTGGGCACAGCATGAACATGTATTAGTTCTAAGCACGCTCTGTGCTGATAAACAAAGACCTTGCATTGATGTCGCGCCTTCTACAATCTCAGGATGTCTCTAAGTGTTTTACAGTCACTGCTGGCATGCAGATAAATGTGGGAGCCAATCTGCACACAGCAAGATCCCAAACAGCACCAGTTCGGGAATAAATACTGGCCAGGACACATACTGGGGCAAAATCTTTCGAAATAGTGACACAGGGTCTTTTACGTCAACCTGAGGGAGCAGATGGGGCCTCGGTTTTATCGACCCATCTGAAAGCCGGCACCTCGGAGAGTGCAGCGCATCCTCAGTACTGCACTGGGAGTGTCAGCCTGGACTATGTGCTCAAGTGTCCGGAGTGGAGGCTTGAACCCAGGATCTTCTGACGCGAGACACATAATACACTGCACTCGCCTGGTTCCATTCTTACCTATCTAATCATAGCCAGAGAATCACCCGCAACGGCTTCTCTTCCCGCCCCCGCATCGTTACCTCTGGTGTCCCCCAAGGATCTGTCCTTGGTCCCCTCCTATTTCTCATCGACATGTTGCCTCTTGGCTACATCATCCGGAAACACAACGTCAGTTTCCACATGTACGCTGATGACACCCACAGCTCTACCTCACTACCACTTCTCTCCACGGTCTATAAATTGTCAGACTGCTTGCCCGACATTCAGTTCTGGATGAGCAGAAATTTTTCTCCAACTGAATATTGGGAAGACCGAAGCCATTGTTTTCGGTCCCTGCCACAAACTCTGTTCCCTAGTCACTGACTCCAACACTCTCCCCAACTTCTGTCTGAGGCTGAACCAGACTGTTCGCAACCTTGGTGTCATATTTGACCCTGAAATGAGCTTTCAACCACATATTCGCAGCATAACTAAGACCGCCTATTTCCACCTCCGTAACATTGCCTGTCTCCGCCCTTGCATCAGCTCATCCGCTGCTGAAGCCCTCATCCATGCCTTTGTTACCTCTAGATTTGACTATTCCAACGCACCCCTGGCTGGCCTCCCACATTTTTCCCTATGTAAACTAGAAATGATCCAAAACTCGGCTGCCCGTGTCCGAACTCGCACCAAGTCCCGCTCACCCATCATCCCTGTGCTCGCTGACCTACATTGGCTTCCGGTTGAGCAACACCTCAATTTCAAAATTCTCATCCTTATTTTCAAATCCCTCCATGGTCTCGCCCCTCCCTATCTCTGTAATCTCCTCCAGCCTCCCCCCCACCAGTTCACATAGGAAAGAATGTGGAAGGCCAGCCAGGAGTGCGTTGGAAGAGTCAAATCTCGAGGTAACAAAGGCATGGATGAGGGCTTCAGCAGTGAGATGTCTGTGCTCTTCTAATTCTACCCTCCTGAGCATCCCCGATTATAATCGCTCAATTATTGATGGCTGTGCCTCTGTTGCCTGGGCCCCAAGCTCTGGAACTCCCTGCTTAAATCTCTCTATCCTCCTTTAAGATGCTCCTTAAAACAGACCTCTTTTACCAAGCTTTTGTTCACCTGCATTAATTTCTACTTAAGCGGCTTGGTGTCAAATTTTTATTGCATAATTACTCCTGTGAAGCGCCTTGGGACATTTCACTACGTTAAAGGTGCTATATAAATACAAATGTTGCTGCTGTTGTTGGTTCCAGTGCACTGAACAAGCCCAGTGTCTGCAGCATGACTGAAGCAATGAGCACCTTGCTGAGTAATGCCACTTACCGTCTTGAAGGCGAATTGCAGCACCAAGTGCTGGAAGTGGAACTCGTGCCGTAGCAACCAGGCAGACTGATGGTTTATTGGTGGGCTCCCCTTGCAGCCGTGGATCAGGTAATCCCTCAGACCTTTGCTGTGCAAAACGACAGAGCACTGCAAACAAAATGTGTGATGAAACAAATCAATAAGTGGAAACACAGGTCAGAATCGAGGGCAGTCGCTAGCTAATGAGACACAGCGTAGGGACAAGAGGAGGCCATTCAGCCCCTCGAGGCTGCTTCAGCATTAAATTAGATCACGGCCGATCTGTATCTTCACTCCATTTACCCGCCTTCATCTGTAACCCTTTGTACCATTACCTAAGAAAAACCTATCAATCTCAGTTTTGAACTTTTCAATTGACCCCCAGCCTCTACAGCTTTTTGGGGCAGACAGCTCCAGATTTTCTTTGCGTGAAGAAGTGCTTCCTCATATCACACGTGAACAGTCTAGCTCAATTTTAAGGTTAAGCCTCCTTATTCTGGATTCCCCCACTAAAGGAAATAGCTTCTCCCTATCCACCCTATCAAATTCCTTAATTATCTTATCCATCTCAATTTGAACATCCCTTAATCTTCTTTACTCAAGGGAATACAAACCGCGACTATACAACTGTCCTTATAATATAAACCTTTTTGCCCCGGTATCGTTCTGGTGAATCTGTGCTGCACCCGCTCCAAGGCCAATATACCCTTCCTGAGATGCGGTGCCCAGAACTGAACGCAGTGCTCCAGATGGTGTCTAACCAGAGCATGGACAAAGCTTAAGTGCCTCGTTATTTCTGCGCAGATCAGCAGACGACATGCAAATCATAACATGCTGCATTTAACTGGAAGCTGCTTGACTATCGAGGGTGGGACAAGGGATTATTAATATGTTCATGGGAGGGAGGGAGGGAGACAGACAGAGTGAGGGCTGTGAACCAGTATCAATTACTATATCGACCATGCGGCTGCACAGGAGGAGGAACTGTTAAGTATCGTCTCTCGTCTTGATCTACGTTCAATCAGTAGCATTCATTAATAAGTGATGCTCACTCATGAAGCACTGTAAATTTATACATCGAGCCATTACTGAAAGCTAATCGATTGCTCACGTACACACACCGAGTTAAACCACACAGTGTGTGAGAAAACTAGCTCTATAACGACATGAATAACTCAGTTCCTGGCCTCAGGAATACAACAGTCCACAACAGGTGGGCAAGACCTGTTCATGCTGGGGATGAAAGCATGAAGGGAGAGCTGATTGCGGGCTTTTCACTCCCTCCTCTCCCAAATGACTCCTGCTGCTTTACAACTCTAGCACCTCGCGCATTATTCATATTTGCACTGTGGTAATGAGTGTCAGCAAGCTATTCGAGCCTAGACGACGGGAATCTTGTTCACACCCATTATACACATAACTGACAAAGACTGTAGATCCCGCATTGGACTCATCATTCACCCAAGAACTCATTCTCGACTCCGGGGGATTGCCTGAGAAGGCACATAACAATAGGGCAGTGTGTATTTGCAACACCAGATTTCTGATTGGCCCCCTTGGAGGACAAGACACACCCAGCAGTTTGTCTGGAATGTATAATTAGATCCTGCCTGCCTCAGTAATTAAGATCTTTGTAATGTGTAATTTAATCTATTTATTGTGACAGCCAGACTCCGTAGCTCACAGTGCTAACACTACTGCTTTCACAGAATAGACTGGGCTTATCTTCCCACATTAGTAGTACTCACACTGCTGAGTTCAGATAGGAAGGGGTGAGGATTTTAACAGGAGGATGAGAATTTTTAAAATCAAGGCGTTGGTCGATAATGTTCACCCGAATTTTTTTTTTGGGTGGGCGCAGCTTATCGAGCACATCGGGTGATGGGTGAATGGGACTCGCTGTGTGTTTGGAATATGTGCAGCAGAGTTTTGGATGAGCTCAAGTTCATTGAGGGTAGAAGACAGGAGGCTGTCTTGGAGAACATTGCAATGGTCTCGTCTGACAAATAACACATAAATGTAATGTTATGCATGTTGTAGGACCAACACAGCATGAGCTCTCTTTTTTTTTTAAATTCATTTATTTATTGCCCATCCCCAGTTGCCCTTGAGAGGGTGGTAGCAAGCTGCCTTCTTGAACCACTGGCACGGGGGGGCGTTAGTAGTGGGAGAACGTGGTCCGGGTGTAAAGGGGCTGGGGGTAGAAGAATGTGATCCAGGATAGAGTGGATAGGAAGGACCTATTTCCCTTAGCAGAGGGGTCAACAACCAGGGAGCATAGATTTAAAGTAATTGGTGGGAGGTTTCGAGAGGAAATGAGGGGAAATTTCTTCACCAGAGGGTGGTGGGGGTCTGGAACTCACTGCCTGAAAGCGTGGTAGAGACAGAAACCCTCACCACATTTAAAAAGTACTTGGATGTGCACTTAAAGTGCCGTAAGCTGCAGGGCTACAGACCAAGAGCTGGAAAGTGGGACTAGGCGTGATCGCTCTTGGCGGCCGACACAGAGATGATGGGTTCCTTCCATGCTGTAAATTTCTACGATTCTATGATTCAGAGGGCGGAAGAACGTGATCTATCTTCCCATCTGGATCACGTTCTTGATCTCATCTCCCCACCCCCCTCTTTAGACCTGAATCATGTTTTTTCCATCTCCACACTGTTCTTAGTGTTCCCCCCACCCCCACAGAGTTCCTGACCTTTGTTTCCCTGAGTTCCTGACCTCCCCTCCTCCGAGCACCTGACCTTTTCCCCATCTCTCCGAGCTCCTCCCTCTCCTCCGATTCCCCTTCCTTTCTCCCCCGTTTGATCCCCTCTCCCCCTCCCCTCTTCCCCCCTTAAAGCTTGGTCGAAGAGGTAGGTTTTATAGAGAGAGGGGTCGAGAGGTGGAGAGGTTTAGGGAGGGAACTCCAGAGCTTAGGGCCTCGGCAGCTGAAGGCACAGCCTCCAATGGAGGTGCAATTAAAATTGGGGGCGTACAAGAGGCCAGAATTGAAGGAGTGCAGAGATCTCAGTGGGTTCCAGGACTGGAGGAGGTTAGAGAGATAGGGAGGGATGAGGCCATGGAGGGATTTGAACACAAGGAATAAGTGGAAAAAATACGCAGAGCTGAGGGGAAGAGCAGAGGAGTGGGACAAATTGGAGAGCTCTTTCAAAAAGCTAGCACAGGCACGATGGGCCAACTGGGCTTCTTCTGTGCTCTATCATTTTAGGATTCGATGAGAATGTTAAAAATCGAGGCACTGCTGGAGTCGAAGCCAATGTAGGTCAGCGAGCACAGAGGTGATTTAGTGCGAACTTCCAGCAGGGGTTGCTGGATGGCATCAGGAGGGGGCTTACTTTCCCCTCCCTAAGGACACCAAGGCCCCAGTCGCTGCCCTGGGTCAGAGGTCAGCTAGCTCAGCACAGACCAAGAATGAAAGCTGGGACCTAGTTGGATGACTGGACAAACTCCTCAGCAATGGGGGTTGTTGTGGGGGAAGCACGAACAGACTCAATTCTAAAATGGGAGAGGGGGGGGGGGCGTTGGGAGAGAGAAGATGCTCATCACTTCTTACAAAACACTCACACACACAAAACCATCTCCTAGTCCCTTCCGCAAGAGATTTTGAACAAATCTCATCTGCCAGTTGATGAGACAGCCATGGTGAACGCATGTGCAAAAATGTCTTACCTTTTCAGCCAAGCCCTTATGTACACTGCTGATCGTGTTCAGTAGATAAAGCAATGCGGTCAGGAACGCAAAAGGTGATTTGGACCCCACCAGGCTGAGGGGAGGCTTTCCCCCAGCGCAGCCCAGTGACACCAGACTGCGAACGGCCTCAGGCCCCGGACAGCAAGACTTCGGGTTGCACAGGACCGAGCATGCCCTGAGGAAAGATAATAGCACCTAAATCACACGCTGATACTGTGCCAGCTCGACATCAATAAATTGTACAAATGGGGCGACAAGATCAGACCAGATATCATCCCAAGGTGGTTGGCCTCAATCCCAAGAATGTCCTGAACACTTTCTGGGTGGATTTTCCACACGAGATTGAATGGAGAGATGTTCCGGGTTAAATGTGGGGCCTGATGGAGTAATCTCTTCAATTCAGAAAACCAGGAGGATCACTTCTTAAAGAAGCAGGCCCCATCTGCTTCCTGGTGTAGCAGATTCTTGTAGCGCTGACCAAACACACATACATACCAGCTTTCCCTGTGCAATGGTCTGGAAGTGTTCTGCAGCTAGTCTTCCTGGTCCTTGTTCCAAATGATTGATGGACCAGGTCGACCCGAACCAGGTTTCCCGACAGATAAATGACCCATCCTATCAGGGATGCTGCTCTTGCCACTGCAGGGAAGGTTTGTTGAAAGGGATAGACCTCTCAAGAAAACAAAATCAAGGAATGAGGCCTGGTCAATTCTTATTGGTTGGGAAAAGAGATTTAATAGCAGCAGGATGGAAGCCACTCAGTGAAGAAGTTCAGTTGAAGTGGTTGCATACAAAGTCAACCATGAAGAACTACAAAGATATCTGTTCCCCTCAGATCTAAAATTCTTCAGTAATCTTTCACTGGGACCCAGGATCTGGCCTGTAATGGTGTTTAAGATCCCAGAGTTCTGAAGGCAGAACATACTTCTGCTGGGTTGCCCAGAACAATGGCCCAAGGATATCAGCTCATCCTGGGGCTGTACCTGGGACCTCCAATAACTGACCACAAATCCCATCCTTGGTCTGTATCAAATATAGGCTGCCCAGCTGAGCTGGTACAACTTAAGGATGCACGAGTCAACCAACTAGCTACAGATATACATAGAGATGCTATATTCTGAGATGCATGCTGATCACTAATAGGTATCTCATGAAAATCTTAGAGGATAAGGAGAGACTGTCAGCAAGGACCCTGGACTGATGAATTTTCCTTCTGAAACTGGACCAGAGAAACTGCCAGTGGTGTACCTATATGGCAATGTGCATCTTTAATGTCCACAAACTGTAGGTGGTGTACCTATTAGGGAATATGCATCCTTAAGGTCCATAATGTCCATTCAGCTGGTCAGGATAAGCTCTGGAAGTGTGAGTATCTTGAATTGAATGGCAGAGCAGGCTCGAGGGACCAAATAGTCAACTCCTGCTCTCCTGCTCCTACTTATGTTTTTAACGCCTGCAGTTTTATCTCTGAGATAGAGTGCATGGAGCAGTCTCGCTCTGTCTTTTTGGGGACCATGGAGAAGCAACCACACACACTATCTGAAACGCAGCAAGCTGGTATCATGCTAGCTTGTGATTAGGTGTCAGCTCAGTGACTAGATCATTTGTGAACTGTGATGTGCTGTTGCCGCACCCCCCACACCAGCACAAGTTCAACGCTGTGGCTCTCTCCTGCAAACTCTAATCTTTGATCCATCTTCCACTCCTACTCTCACCAAATTAGACATTAACAATTACTGTCAGACTGCACAAATGATAGGGAGTTCACAGTTCCAAAGCAAACAGCAGCTTACCTGAGATCCTCAAACATGTTCTCTAATGTTGGCAGGTTAAGGAATGGGAACAAGGATTCCGAGCAAAACTGCTCCAATTCTTCTAAACACTCGACTGGTCTGTAGGAAGGCTGCGGCCAATTCAACAGAGAACAGCATTAGAAGGACATAGCGGGAGCATCTCGCTGTGTGTACGACTCATACAAGGTGGACAGTCACAGCATCTCACTGTGTGTCTGACCGACACAAGGACAGTCAGAGCATCTTATGGAGACAGCAGGATCCAGCTGAGCTATAGTGAGTTGTGTGACTCAGATCACCGTATCTCTGAGAACATGGTTTATAAAACCAAATATGCTCATAGAAATCGGCGAGCAGGGAGTAGGGGAGAGGGGGGAGCGTCAGTCCAGGAACAGAGACAAAAAGGCAGGAGGCTGTGGAACCCAGCAATGATAAGACAATGCAGTCTCTATTACAAATAACTCATTAAAATTTGGACTTTTCATCAAATTATCAGGAAGCACAAGGATTCTGAAGCTGAAACGCCATCCAGGTTGGAGACAGATGTGGGGAATCTCAAACATCAGTAGGCAAGAGTACCACCAACTCTGGAGGACCAGTATGAAGGATTCAATCAGATCGAAGCACTCTCGCCTCTGGGTAAGGCGGTTATGGGTTCAAGCCCCACTCCAGAGACTTGAGCACATAATCCAGGCTGACACTCCAGTTCAGTACCGAGGGAGTGCCGCACTGTCGGAGGTGTTGTCTTGCGGATGAGACATTAAACCAAGGCCCCGTCTGACCTCTCAGGTGAAGTTAAAGAACCCATGACAATAGTCATAGAAGAGCAGGGGAGTTCTTCCCAGTGTCCCGGCTAATATTTATCCCACTACCAACACCTCTAAAAGCAGATTTCATCATTTATCTTATTGTTGTTTGTGGCAGCTTGCTGTGCGCAACTTGGCTGTGTACCAACAGGGACTATTGTCTGTCGAGCATTTTGGGATGTCCTGAGGTCATGAAAGGTGCACTGTATAAATGCAAGTTCATTCTGGAGGTAAGTTTAAAAAAAAATTAATTCTTGGGATATAGGCACGATCAACATTTATTTCCCATCCCTAGTTGCCCTGAGGTGGTGGTGGGCCTTAACAGTTTGGTACAACTGAGACACTTGCTGGGCCAATTCAGAGGGCTGTTAAGTCACACATAGGCCAGACCGGGTAAGGATGGCAGATTTCCTTCCCTAAAGGACATGAGGGAACCAGTTGGGCTTTTACAACAGCTTCACAGTCACTTTTACTGATACCAGCTCTTTATTTCCAAATTTTTCGAAACTGAACTCAAATTCTCCAATGGTGGGATATGAACTCTGGATTACAAGTCCCGAAACACAATCACTACACTATTGTAAAATCAACAATGAAACAGGAGAGTGACAGAAATAGCTTGAGAAGTGTGACTGTGATAAGAAAAGGAAAATAGGACAAGGAATAGTGTTACGAGGAGCAAGTATTACACACACGGAAGTGCACGCAGACAAGACATGTGAAGAAAAAACAATAGTTTTGTACTTAATACAAAAGCAAAATACTGCGGTTGCTGGAAATTTGAAATATAAACAGAAAATGCTGGAAATACTCAGGAGGTCAGGCAGCATCTGTGGAGAGTGAAACAGAGTTAATATTGCAGGTCGATGAACAGTCATCAACGAAAGGTAATCAACTTGAAACATTAACTTTGTTTCTCTCTACACAGATGCTGTCTGAACTGCTGAGTATTTCCAGCATTTTCTGTTTTTATTATAGTTTTGTACCTGTTGGGTGAGTTTGCTGTAGTATGTCCCCAGGTAGGTGATGTACGTTGCAGTCAGCTGTTTCACAGAACTCCAAGTCACTGGACAGCTAACTTCCTTGAGGCACCTTTTGACACATCCCTCCAGGAAGGGCTTGATACCTGCCACGTGACTCCAGCCCAATGGAGGAGGGGGGATATGTTCCTCTTGGTCTCCGGCACTACAGAAAGCGAATGGAGAAGTTAGCGGCTGGCTCGCTTCATTTGGGGCAACAGTGTCGCTTTCCCAAAGCAACAGGCTTGTGAGAATATGCTGAATGCAATTGTTAAGGTTTCTGTGATTGATAGCTGGCACAGCATCAGCCGTGGCTCAGTGGGTAGCACTCGCCTCTGAGCCAGAGGGTTGTGCATTCAAGTCTCACTCGAGGGGCGTGAGCACATAATCCAGGTGTAGTACTGAGGGATTGCTGCCCTGTCATACGTGTCGTCTTTCGGGTGAGACGTTAAACCGAGGTCCTGTCTGCTCTCTCAGGTGGATGTAAAAGATCCATTTGCTTCATGGGTTCTTTGCTTCAGAATCCATAGCAACACATTGCACTGAAGAACTAGTTGGTTTATTAGCAACAGTTTATCACACTACACATTACCAGTTCATCCACCAGGCTCACAACCACCTGCCTCATTGTGGATCCCCCAAACCCAACTGGCTGGGGTTTTATTGAGTCTTGTGAACATCACATGACTGGCTAGGCCACTCCCAACAGCTCGACAAACCTGTGAGCATACTGACAGGTGCAGACATTACAGCACTATATCGTAGAAGAGCAGGGGAGTTCATTCCTGTATCCTAACCAACATTTATGGCTGTAACTATTTGCAACACCAAAGTTCTGATTGATCCTCTTGGAGGACAAGACCAGATTTCTGATTGGTCTCCTTGGAGGATAAGACACGCCCAGCAGTTTGTCTGGAATGTGTCATTAGATCCTGCCTGCCTCAGTCATCAAGATTTTTTGCAATGTGCAATTTGATCCATTCATTATGACAGCCAGGGTGCAGAGCTCACAGTGCTAACACTACTGCTTTAGAGACCAGACAGGGCTCACCCTCCTGGGTTAGAAGTACTCACACTGCTGAGTTCAGATAGGAAGGGGTGAGGCCATGGAGGGATTTTAACCTGAGGATGTGAAATTTAAAATCAGTGTTGCTGGACAATGATCCTCCTAATTATTTTTTTACTGTTCTCCTCCAGACAGCAGTACAGGGGTGGTGAGTGAATGGGACTTGCTGTGTGCTTGGAATATGTGCAGCAGAGTTTTGGATGAGCTCAAGTTCATTTAGGGTGGAAGATGGGAGACTGGCCTGGAGAACATTGGAATAATCGAGTCTGTCAAACAACACAAATGTAATATTACGCATGTTGTAGCAACAACACAGAATGAGCTCTCATTTTTTTTTAAAATTCATGTATTTATTGCCCATCCCTAGTTGCCCTCGAGAGGGTCGTAGCGAGCTACCTTCTTGAACAGCTGCTGTGGGGGTATGGGGCGGGATTAGAGGCAAAACGTGGTCCGGGTGCAAAGGGGGTGGGAGTGGAAGAACATGATCCAGGCCCAATGGGATGAGGGGGGTGAGGAGAACATGATCCATATTCCCATCAGGATCACGTTCTAGTTCTCATTCCGCGTCCCTGACCGCACCCACCGCATTAAGTCCTTTAGACCTGAACCACGTTCTTCCCCTCCACACTGTTATCGCTGTGCTCCCCCAACTACTGCCTAACCTTCTCTCCCAGAGTACCTGACCTTGTCCACTCCATCACAACCCACAAGGCACCACACCGCCCCGAGTTCTCCTCTCTCCCTTGGATATAAGCTCCTTGCCTCCGCCTCCAACCCCTCCCCTCCGATCCTCAAACACACTCCGATCCTCTCTCTTCCCCCCCACAGCCTCCGATCCTCTCACTCCCCCCTCCCTCCAATCCTCTCACTACCCCCCTCCCTCCGATCCCCTCACTCCGATCCTCACTTCCTCCCCCGCCTCAGATCCTCTCACTCCCCCCTCCCTCCAATCCTCTCACTCCCCCCCTCCCTCCGATCCTCTCACTCCCCCCCTCCCTCCGATCCTCTCACTCCCCCCCTCCCTCCGATCCTCTCACTCCCCCCCTGCCTCCAATCCTCTCTTCCCCCACCCCACTCCGATCCTCTCACTCACCCACCCCACCCGATCGTCTCACTCTACCTCACACCTCCGATCCTTGCTCTTCCCCCCCACCCCCGATCCTCTCTCTCCCTCTGCCACCCGATCCTCTCTCCCCCTGCCCCCCGACACACTCCGATCTTCTCTCTCTCTCCCCACCCTCCGATACTCTCTTTCTTCCTTCCCTCCCCCCACTCCCCACCCCTCTCTTCCCTCCGCCCCGATCCTCTCACTCCCCTCTCCCCCCCCACCCCCCAGATACTCTCACTCCCCTGCCCCCCCGGATCCTCTCACTCCCCTTCCCCTGCCCCCCCGGGATCCTCTCGCTCGCCCCCCCCACTCCGATCCTCTCGCTCCCCCCCCCCGATCCTCTCACTTCCCCCCCCTCCGATCCTCTCACTCCCCCATCTCCCTCCGATCCTCTCACTCCCCCATCCCCCTCCGATCCTCTCACTCCCTCATCCCCCTCCGATCCGCTCACTCCCCCACCCCCCTCCGATCCTCTCACTCCCCCACCCCCCTCCGATCCTCTCACTCCCCCACCCCCCTCCGATCCTCTCACTCCCCCCCTCACCCTCTGATCCTCTCACTCCCCCCCTCACCCTCAGATCCTCTCACTCCCCCACCCCCCTCCGATCCTCTCACTCCCCCACCCCCCTCCGATCCTCTCACTCCGGCCACTACCTCCGATCCTCTCTCTTCCCCCCCCCCCCACTCCGATCCTCTCTCTTCCCCCCCCCCCCGCATTCCGATCCTCTCTCTTCTCTCCCCCCCTCCCCCGATCCTCTCTCTCTCTCTCTCTCTCTCTCTCTCTCCCCCCGCTACTCCTCTCTCTCTCTCTCCCCCCCCTCTCCCCTCCACACCCCTCTCTCACCCCCACAGCCCTCTCTCTCTCCCCCCCACACCCCTCTCTCTCTCCCCCCGCCACCTCCCCCCCACTCCCCTCTCTCTCCCTCCCCCCACTCCTCTCTCTCCCCTCCCACTCCTCTCTCCACACCCCCCCCAACTCCTCTCTTCCCCCCCCCCGCAACAACTCCTCTCTCTCTCCCTCCCCCCAACAACTCCTCTCTCTCCCCTCCCCCACCCCACTCCTCTCTCTCCCCTCCCCCCCAACCCTCTCTCTCCTCT